>NC_141879.1:503855875-505105875 GCF_056163025.1 Triticum urartu
GCACTTCGCATTCGTCTCAATATCAGAACCCAAGAAAGTTGAAGAAGCCTTCATGGAACCTGAATGGATTCAAGCTATGCAAGAAGAGCTTCAACAGTTTGAGCTGAATAATGTATGGGAACTGGTTAAGCGTCCTGATCCACGGAAGCACAACATAATAGGCACCAAATGGATATACCGCAACAAGCAAGATGAGCATGGTCAAGTTGTCAGAAACAAAGCTTGTCTCGTTGCTCAAGGATATACTCAAGTGGAAGGCATTGACTTCGATGAAACATTTGCTCCTGTGGCTAGGCTTGAAGCCATACGCATACTGCTGGCCTATGCAAATCATCATAACATACTTCTATATCAAATGGATGTGAAGAGTGCCTTTCTCAATGGCAAGATTGAAGAAGAAGTGTATGTTGCACAACCGCCTGGCTTTGAAAATCCAAAACATCCTGACATGGTATACAAGCTCAACAAGGCACTGTATGGCCTCAAACAAGCCCCTAGGGCCTGGTATGACACACTCAAATACTTCCTGAAGAGCAAAGGCTTCATACCTGGTTCCCTAGATCCCACTCTTTTCACAAAGACATATGATGGTGAACTGTTTGTGTGCCAAATATATGTGGATGACATTATCTTCGGCTGCACCAATCAGAAGTACAGTGAAGAGTTTGGATATATGATGCAAGAGCAATATCAGATGTCCATGATGGGGGAGCTGAAGTTCTTCCTTGGTCTTCAAATACGACAACAACGCAATGGCATCTTCATATCTCAAGAGAAGTATCTCAAAGATTGCCTGAAGAAGTTTGGTATGCAAGACTGCAAAGGCTTCACAACACCAATGCCAGCCAAACATCATCTGGGTCCTGACGACAATGGTAAAGAGTTCGATCAAAAGGTATACCGCTCCATGATTGGTTCTTTACTTTATCTATGTGCATCTAGGCCAGATATTATGCTTAGTGTTTGCATGTGTGCTCGATTTCAAGCGGCACCAAAGGAGTCGCATCACTTAGCTATGAAGCGAATTCTTCGATATTTGGCTCACACCCCAACTCTAGGATTATGGTATCCAAAGGGCTCAGAGTTTGATTTGGTTGGATTCTCGGATGCTGATTATGCTGGTGACAAAGTTGATCGCAAGTCTACATCAGGCACATGTCACTTTCTGGGACGATCACTTGTATGTTGGTCTTCAAAGAAGCAGAACTGTGTATCTCTCTCCACTTCTGAATCTGAATACATTGCTGCTGGATCTTGCTGCGGTCAGCTTCTGTGGATGAAGCAAACACTCAAGGACTATGGCATTCATCTGAAGCAAGTGCCACTTTACTGCGACAACGAAAGCGCCATCAAGATTGCCAACAACCAAGTTCAGCACTCAAAGACAAAGCACATTGAAATTCGTCATCACTTTCTCAGAGATCATGTTGTGAAGGAAGACATTGATATCATACACGTCAACACTGAAGAGCAATTGGCAGATAACTTCACCAAGCCCTTGGATGAGAAGAGGTTTTGCAAGTTACAGTGTGAGCTAAATATCCTGGAATCCTCAAATGTCCTGTGATCAGGCACACATCCTAACCCTTATGCATATTGATGACTTAGATGTGCAACACACGAAGTGAAGTATATCTTCAATCAATGAAGACATACATTCTAAGTGTGAATACATTAATGTGGAAATTGACTTCAGAGCGCCACGATAATTGTGCGCCGTGTCTGGGTCTAATACTTCCTATACGGTGGGTAACGCCACCACCAAACGTTCTATTTCGAAGTGTTTCACTCATGGCGTTACCTTGCAATGTCTTCACATTTGATTTGGCTTCAATCTCAACATGTCTTCATGATTATCTTCACTATGTTGATTATATAGATATATATATATATACTGGTGTTCTGTCCTCTACAGCATTCACTTATAGCTATGTCTTGTTGAATCTTTTGAACTAAGTGAATGTGATCGGACCCTAACCTCTCTATGCTCTCTATCTCAAAATTCTATCTCTCCAAGTCATATGCATTCTATTGAAACTGTCAAATGTCTTCTCTGCGTCCTTGTCAGCAGAAGACACAGAGACAACATTTAAGTCCGTTTTCAATGCTCATTTATCCACATGAAATCCGGAGAAGTAGGAACGACCACCCGACAATCCAGGCGTGCGTGGGACGTGGAACTGCCCGTAAAATACCGCATGATGGGCACGTATTACTCAAATGCGAATCGCCAGGGGCACCTGTGTAATAGCACAGTGCCGCCCCTGTGCCTATAAATACACACTTACAGCGGTAACTTTCTCTTCTTCTACCCTCGCACGAACCCTAGCACCACCGCTAGCTCTCGACGACGCCGGCGACGAAGCGCTTCGCTGCTGCAACCTCTCCGACACCGTCTTCACGCCGACCGAGGACATCGTCCTCTCCGCCATCGCCGTAGGTCTCCTCCGTCGCCAAGTTAGGGCACGGACGAGTGAACTGCTCGGCCTCATCTCCCACTCCGTCTAGCAGTTCTCAGTGGGGTAAATAAAACTCCCTTTTTACAGCACCGTTGATCCTATTGATCTGTCACATTCTACCACAAGTAGTTTCTGTTCACACAAGCTAGATCTCTCTCAAACTGCATCTCATAACATGCCTAGTATATTCACTTGTGCTTCACAAAGTAGTTAGATTCCTCACTTGTACTGATCTGTGGATTCGTACAAATCTGGAACCAACTTCTTATCTATGAGTGAATGTCTTCGCACAATGAGGTCAATGTCTTCTAAACTGATTTATCTTCAAAATTTTCTGAGAATGCATATGACCTCTTCCCCTTCCCTCGCACCTTAATGCTGTCACAGGTACATGTCCGTGGGAGAATCCTTTGGTTCTCATAGTCTGCATTCATTTGCAAAATTCTTACAGCTTCACATAAATTCCCCTGAAGCCAGTTCCTGTTGGTCCAGCAAGAAAAAGCCTTTGAAGCCTTTGAACGTCTTGAAGCCTTTCAAGTTAAAGTTTATGGCTTCAGAAACAGCAGCAAGGAAGGGGGTCAGACAGCGACGTGGAGGAACATCCAAAGATCTGCCTGATGAACTGGCAGAAATGTATAAAACAGATCCCGAAGAGAATTATGGTCAGCGCAAGCCCCGAATCCAATGGATTCGACGCTATTGGGCAGAACAATGGTTCAAGTACCGCTTCACAACCCAAGAGTATGCTGAGAAGAGTGCCATCAAAAGACCGTGGGGAGACATCTTATTCAAGAACCTTGTACCCAGGTCCAGAGATGAAGCTATTGCCCAAAGCTTCTATCCATGCATGGTTCGTGGGCCACAGCCTGATGATGCACATCCGTCGTCACTACTCTGGTGTCGTGACGAGAATCTGTTCAAGCGCAACTTCCAGTTTGCCCAACAATCAGCAAAGCAGAACAAGAAGAAATTTGGGTTAGACTTCAACCCTGGTCCCTCAGCACCAAGGGCAGATGGCACACGCGACGCAGAACCCAATATCATCGGTCCATATGCCAACCTTGAGGGCCTCATCACCCGCATCTTAGTCCAAGGGACTGCCGTGAATGACCCTCCAGCTGACTCTGAGTCTGATGAAGCTCCTTCTGTACCGAAGCCAAAGCAGTCGAAGAAGCCAAAAGCTTCAAAGCAGGCCCCTTCGCCAAAAATCTCAAGGGCGAAGCCATTGGCAACTGCACCTCCTAAAGACAGTGTGCAGTCTGAAGACGTCTCCCGCATCTCCAAGCCCCAGAAGGCCAAGATGCCTCAGCCACACACCGGCAAGGAGCTCACAGCTGCTGCCATTCTGCGCAGCGAAGCCATTGATCTGTCAAGTGATGAAGATCTTGGAGATGACGCTCTCGAGCAGCTCATCAAGAGCAAAGAAGAAGCTGAAATCTTCAACAATTTGCCTCTCTTTGATGTCGCCATCATCCACAACTTCATCGACGAATGGTTTGCCACACCAAACATCAGCTTCGAAGATCTGCAGCTGCCCATTGGCCTCAGTGTCGCCTTCCAAGGCGCTATTGCTTCAGAACTTGCAATTGCCCAGCGCATTGTTGAACTGAAGCAGAAAATTGATCATGAAAAGGCTCAGTTCAAGAAGCATATGGCCAAGCTCAGCGTGCAAGAAGTGAAGAGCTTCAAGATCATGTTGCACGAACTAAAGGAAAACTTTCTGAAGAAGCGTGCAGAAGCTCAAGGTTCGCGGGAGCGAATGAAGACTCTGGCAGACAGATGTGTGCAGGCCTACAATGAGGCTGAGAAGCGCAAGGCACTTGGGCGTCCGGGCATCGACCCCAAGGTGGCCGCAAAGAAAAAGAAGAAGACTGTTGCAGCTGAAATAGAGGCACCAAGGCAGGAAGCAGTTCCGCTTGTCTTCCCAACTGCAACGACTGGCTCGAAGCCAAAGAGCCGGTCAACAGCTTCAGAGCTCAAGAAGACAAGAACTGCTGAGGCTGAAGCCAGGAAGAGGAAAAGCTCTGAAGCCTCTCCTACTGCCCCCAGCAAGAAAAAGAGAAAGACCAAGAAATCTCGGGCTGCTCCCACAGAGCCCTTGATAGTTGAACCTATTTCTATGGTTCACCCTGACGCAGAACGTCAACTGACGGTGCATGAGCCTGCTTCCACAGAGGCTCCTGTTCCTGAAGACATTCCAGCAGCTGATCCCATCGCTGCTGAAGACATTGGTCATCGCGACAATGTAGAAGATGATGCAGCCCTTCCTCAATTAGAACACAGCGAACTCATCAGCATTGGTCATCCACTGACGCCAATTGCACAGGATGCTTCATGGGCGGATCGCCCTCAAGAGGAAGAAGACAATGAGGCCCAGCCCACTCCAACCCCACAGGCGTCGTCTGCATTCCGCAGGCTTCGCAAAGGTCCAAGGCCTCAAGTCTATGCTGAAGTCATTCCGGCTGCATCAGCCGCAGAAGAAGCACCACAAGAGCCCACTCCTATGCTCCACCAAGAAGTAGTTCTCCAGGAGAACGTGCGTGTGACCGACCCTCCAGCTAGTCAAGCGGAGGCTGAAAATATTGAGGCTGCCACAACCAACACTGAAGCCAATGTGGAGCCCTCCCCACCAAAAGCTTCAGAAGACAGTGAAGCTACTGATCAAGACACTTCTGTTCCTGAGTCTGCTGCAGGTCCTCAATTTGATTACCATGTTGAGCACAGGCCTCATGTCCAGAAGCCAGTCCCAAGGCTGCCGAGGTTCCCAGGTCCTGCATCAGCACCTGGCTCCTTTAACATCAATAGCTTCAAGGCAGATAATACGTTCTTCAACAGCTCCAAGAACCCCTATTCAAGGGAAAGGATTTCATCAGATAGGTTCTGGAGCTATCCTCAGCGCAGCTACTATTCATGCATCCTATACAACCAAGGTCGCATTTTCCCGCACAAGCGCCTTGATGTTGAAGCCATTGCTGGTCTGTCGTGTTTAGAGGAAGCGTTGGATTGCTTCAAGCAAGTGGGTCTGCTGCAGTTTGTAACTGATGAAGAGCACTGGAATGAAGAGCTTCTGCTGCAGTTCTATCCCACCCTCCACATCAAAGGATACAACAGAGATCCGAAGACTTGGGCCCTGGAGTGGATGACCGGCAATGTCCATCACGAAGCCAATGCATTTGATATCATTGAGCTCACCGGCCTGCCCACTCCTGGCGAACTCTTCGAGGAAGGCTGTCCACTACACACTGAAGCTCTTGAGTGCATATTCCAGAGGCCTGAACCGAATATGAGTCAGATGCTCTCCATGATGAAGCCATTTCCCCATGATGCTCCTTATCCAACAGAGTTCTTAGTTGAAGACTTTGAGTACCTGCCCAGAACCATCTATCACATTATCCGGCAGACTCTCTGGCCTATCAAAGGGCACTTTCCAAATGCCAAGATCGAGGGTGCAATGAAGACTCTGATATTTTGTATCCTTCATGGCAAATGCTTCAACGCACAGGACTTCTTCATACGCCAACTTGCTGCATCAGGCTCAGATTTACTTGGTTTGAAGTTCTATGCTCCTTGGGTAATGAGACTGATCAAGCTTCACTCTGCAATCTCATATCAGCCCTCAGCCCCCAACCATCGGATCTTCTTGCCAGATGTGGATACCTCTGTTGAAGCTATATATCCTGAGCCTGCCGAGCAACCTTTGAGTCTTCAGAATGCAGAACACCAGAGCTTCACTCAAAATGTTGAAGGTGTTGAAGCCATCTCCAGGGGGTATCCTTTGGCTAGCACTACACGTGCACCACACCCTGCTTCAACTGAAGCCACTGACAGTGCAACTGCTTCAAGACCCAAGAAGCGCACTCGTGTTCTCAACGACCGAGAGCTTCTTGTGGCCCTTCATCAAAAGCAGGATAGGCATCATGACTGGTTGAAGAGACAGATGAAAAGCCTCTTGGTGGATGTAAATCGTATCCGAATCTTGCCACCAAGAATGCTTTCGTTACCCATGAAACCTGTCATCGTACATGGAAAGGGCTATCAGTGATATGTACTGAAGCTAAACTTGAAGAGGATGGCTTCACTGAGCGATTCAAGTTTGACACCACACCTCCTAGAAGGGCTGTGATGCGAAGCACTCCATCTCTTGAAGACTCTGAGTTTTCTTCCTCTGCTGCCACAGTCGCTGCCAGAATCATTGATGAAGAAGACGATGCTACCTCACCGCCACCTGCTTCAGCACCTCCAAGCTCTTCTGCACCGCCAAACAACGCAACAACCCTGCTACTTCATCTACTCCTCAAGGGAACGAGTAGAGGCTCTATGTCTTCAAACCTTTTTGGTCATTACTGACAAAAGGGGGAGAAGCATGTGAGATTGATAGTCTTCAAGCGGGTTCATATGGGCGGGTGCCTTATATTTTGCTTCGTGCTTACAACTCTCGTTTCTTTGCTACATTTGGTTCTTACGAGTTGTAACACTTAAACCAGATGGTCATCTGCTACTTGTTTGCCACCCTTTATGCGAAGATAAATTCCGCATGTGCGACGATAAATTCCGCACTTATCTCATTCTGCAGACGTCCATTTTCCATTATGCATGTCATTATCTTCATATACTTTCACATGCATAGTGGATTGTCATCATAAGCTGAAGTGGATCTCCACAAGTACAACCTGCCATGTGCATTTGCATTCCAAAAGCAAATTAACTTATATGCACATCTTCAGGGGGAGCCCTTGCAACTTATGAAGACAATTCCTTATCCTTTACAATTTCACAGACTATATTCCCCATTGAAAACTTCAACTAGTTTGTCATCAATCACCAAAAAGGGGGAGATTGTAAGTGCATCTAGTGCCACCCCTAGTTGGTTTTGGAGTATTGACGACAAACATAGCTGAGGGACTAATGTGTTTGTGAGAATTGCAGGATAACACAGGTAGAAGTCTCTTATTGATTCGGTTTTACTACCAGAGATGACCCCTAAAAATGTATGAAGACATTGAAGTCAAAGGTGGTATATGAAGATATTCACATTGAAGACTATGACAAAAGAAGACACGTTATGAAGCCAATGGAGCTCGAAGACTTAGATCTTTCGTAGTTCTTTTTCTTTTGTGTTGAGTCATAGGAACCACCGTACTATTAAGTGGGGTCCAGGAGAACCAGTCAGAATGACTGAAGTGATGCCTAAACCAAAAACCTATGTCTTCGAGTGAAGACAATGAGAGCGAATCTTGTCCAGAGCCGGACAAGTCAGCTTTGCTTGCAGCCCAAGTAAAGATGCCATGAGAGTTTGAAATCAGACCGTTGAGACACGTGTCAGTTCCTTAGTGACCCAGGGTCATTTCAGACAAATCAGGTCGGGTTGCCAAGTGGCTATAAATAGCCCACCCCCTACAACCATAAATGGTTGGCTGCTCAGATTTCAGTGCACGGCTTTTGTCGTTTGAGAGCAACCCACCTCGAAGCCTTTGAGAGAAAATTCCTAGCGAGGAGAAAGCCCTAACCACCCAGAGCCAGAGTAAATTGGGCATCACTTAAGTCTTCTTGTCTGTGTGATCTGAAGACTTATTACACTTGAGGACTGTGCATCCTCCAGACGGTTAGGCGTCGCGTTCAGAGCATCCAAGAGACATTGTGGATTGCCAGTGAACGAAGTCTGTGAAGGTTTGGGAGTCTACCTTGAAGACTTACCAGAGTGATTGGGCGAGGACTATGTGACCTTAGCTCAAGGAGAATACGGTGAGGACTTGGTGTCCTAAGCTGCGTGTTCAAGACTGGGTGTCCGGGACTGTGTGTCCTAAGGTTTAAATACCTAGCCGCTCCAACCAGACGTACAGTTGTCACAGCAACTGGAACTGGTCCAACACATCATTGTCTTCAACGAGTCACTGGTTTCATCTTCACTTCCTTTTACTTACTGTTACTCATTGTGAAGCCATTGCATGCTTGCTATATCTTTTGTCTTCACAACGTAACTGTATGATTTGATTGGCTTCATAACTTCTTCCTACCTGATCCTTATTACACTGCAGCTACTTGTCATTGTGCTTTCACTCTATTGAATACTTGACCATGGCTTGCCTAGTGTAATCTAACTTCCGCTGCATAGTGATAGGCATATCTCTACTGTTTGTCTTCATAACTTCCATGTTTTGAAGACTTTCATAAAAATCGCCTATTCACCCCCCTCTAGTCGATATAACGCACTTTCAGTCGGTATCTCAATACCTAGTTCAATCTCGTTACCGGCAAGTCTCTTTTACTCGTTCCGTAATACATCATCCCGCAACTAACTTATTAGTTGCAATGCTTGCAAGGCTTAAGTGATGTGCATTACCGAGAGGGCCCAGAGATACCTCTCCGGCAATCAGAGTGACAAATCCTAATCTCGAAATACGCCAACCCAACAAGTATCTTCGGAGACACCTGTAGAGCACCTTTATAATCACCCAGTTACGTTGTGCCGTTTGGTAGCACACAAAGTGTTCCTCCGGTAAACGGGAGTTGCATAATCTCATAGTCATAGGAACATGTATAAGTTATGAAGAAAGCAATAGCAACAAACTAAACGATCAAGTGCTAAGCTAATGGAATGGGTCAAGTCAATCACATCATTCTACTAATGATGTGATCCCGTTAATCAAATGACAACTCATGTCTATGGCTAGGAAACATAACCATCTTTGATCAACGAGCTAGTCAAGTAGAGGCATACTAGTGACACTCTGTTTGCCTATGTTTTCACACATGTATTATGTTTACGGTTAATACAATTCTAGCATGAATAATAAACATTTATCATGAAATAAGGAAATAAATAATAACTTTATTATTGCCTCTAGGGCATATTTCCTTCATGGTTGACCCCACGCTGTGGGCAGCGCATGAGCCTACAACGCTCGAGCTTGGCGGGTGCAACAAGGCGAGAGGGGGCTGCTTCTCAGGAGATTTCGCGGCTTTGTCAGAAGGGGTCCTGAGGAGACAATTGTCAGGAAGGAAAGCAACACGCAGAAGATCACCAAGATAAGGTACTTACTCGTCAACGGCGATATACTTCCTCCATTTTAACGGCCTGAAGGTGCCCTGCCACAGCTAAGGGACCCCTTTCTCTTACGGAGTTCTTCGAAGTCCATGCACAGCCGGCCGAAGCGCTGGACATGGAGGCCGACACGAGGCGCGGCTGGAGAAGTGCTCGGAGGGGCAGCCTTAGAAGTGCCAAGCTGAGGAGAGCTAGCCAGCTCTGCCTGGCAGTGACTTGTCGATGCCTCAGGAGCCCCTTCAACCGCCGCCCCAGGGCAAGAGTCACGAGACCCCGAGGTCGACGCCTCGGGAGCCCTGGACGGCATCAGCATCTCGGCACCTTCACTATCGGCCCCAACGGTGCACGCCCCCCTGCACCAACACTTGGGTCGAGCTCAACGCTAGCGTCAAGGAGAGGTACCACGACGATCGGGTTCTCACGGGGCCCCACGAGGCCAACTGGGCGCAGCCCCCACTCGTCGAAGGAGGGCATCCACTCTGCGAAGGTCATCTTGTTCGAGTAGCGGTACAAAACACAACTCTTCCTCGACAAGTTGTCTGGCAACGGGACGCCCGTCAGGACCTCAAGCACCGTTCACCGCACCTCATGGGGGAGCTTAGACTCCTAAAGTCTCATGTGGTCCTGGCTGCTGAGCAAGGCCCACATCGGCCGGGAGTGGCGCTGAAGCAGAGCGATTCGGCGCCGGATGAACTCCCTCACCACCATAGGCGCTATCACGCCATGGTCTTTGAGCCACCTCAACCCGAGCCAGACGGGGACAAGACGTAGATCGGCGAACCTTCGGTGGCACCAACCGGAGTTAGGAATGGAGGGCCCTGATGGAGAGGAGAGCATGGGGCTGAGCACTCCGGCGTCAACAAACACCCACCGTGTCCGAAACCCGCTCATGGATGGTGGAAGCTCGAAGTCGATCCCGTCGCCAGCCGTCGCCGCCACGGCTTGAATGCTCAGGCATCCGGAGCTCTGCCGAGGATCAATCAGGTGCAGCGAGAAGAATTGGCGGAGAAGAGCCACGGAAGGAGCAATGCCTACCATGGCCTCGCAAAAAAGGCGAAGACGGCAAGAAGGGTCATGGATTGGGGATCAAGGTGCAACATGTGGATCTGATAATGGGAAAGCACTGCGTTGAGGAAGGCGGAGAAAGGAGGGACCAAGCCGGCCCAGAGGGAGTTGATGAAGAAGGGGACCTCAGTGGCCGTCCGGTCAATGCGAGCACAGGATGCAGGCCAAGCCACAGTCTCTCCCCACTCATTGAAGCTGGATGCGAGCATGGGATGCACCTTGCCCATGGCCTCATCGTTGAGAACCAGCGATCGGCCTACTGCAGGCTCGGCGGCCGGGGACGCACTAGCCAAAGACAGAGGCTTCTTCCCCTTATCCGCTTGCGTCGATGCCATGGCGATGGGGCGAGCAGAGCTAAGGTCAGATTGGAAAGAGGAGCATAGTCTGGGGGAAGCAGAACAACTGGAGGAGAATGGCGCAAGCGATGGAAGAATAACCATGTAGACCGCGGTGGCCGTTTAGCCAGGCGGGTATCAAGGCAGCATGGGGAAGTGGAGACGCCCACGTCCAATCAACCGCCACGCGTCGACCAAGGCCGTAGGCTATTGGGGCTCGCGGTGCTCCATGCTTCACCTTTGGCTTCGCCTCGAAGCCAAGCCCGAGCGCGCCTTGGGCCCGGGGGCTACTGTCGGCGTTCTGGGAACGGGGGCCCCCAGACTTGCCTGCCTGCGGCCCACGGCGTGACTTCGCTAGCAGGCCTGTACGGCCCATCTTCATCAACAAGGAATCAAGACCCTCACGAGGGGCCAAGCCTCGCGAGGCGGACAACATGAGACCTCCTTAGGAGCGGCCTCACCAGGCTGGCTCGTGAGGGAGGAGAGTTCAAGGCCGGGCAAACCTCGTGAGATTCTCGTGACGTGAGCCATGATGATCGAGACCAGGCAGGCGCCGGGCGGGCGTCAGCGCACGCATCGTCCTTGTTTCCTCTTTGGTGCTAAGCGGGTAAGCGCATGAGCGGAGTACCGAGGCATGAAGCAAAGGCTTCCATATTGGTGCAACGAGTCCAAGACCAGAAGGATGGCAAGACGGAGGTCACCGTGGAGCCCAAGACGGCGTCACCACCAGAGCCTTTGGCAGGCGAAGACTGCTTTTGTCATGATAGCTTGTACTAGCTGTCCCCCTTAAAACTGGCCGTTGTTGGCTCCCTTCCTGCTCAATATTTAGGGAGAGGACCAAGGCCAATATAAATAGAACTAGCCACCACCGTAGATAGGGGAAGAGAGATATGAGATTGGAGCCACCACATCCTCGGCGGCACACCCACCAAGCACAAGAACACCTCAACCTCAGGAGGCTATTCTTCCCCTTGTACTGTTCATCCTCAGCCCAAGAGGCAATCCACCACCACACTGGAGTAGGGGTATTACACCACAACGGTGGCCCGAACTAGTATAAATCTTGTGTCCTTTGTGTTGCGAGTTCTTCGAGTTAGTTTGTGAGATCTTAGCTAAGTTAGGACGTGGATCGATAGGGGGGAGATCTTCGCACCCACCCCAGTGTTCGAACCTTAAGGGTTTTGCCGGAACCCATGATCCGACAGCGGCGAGCCTGGCCCCTCCTGGCGGGCTTTCGCCTTTTCCGCGGCCAAGAACCTCTTTACCGGCACCATGGGTGTTGCTGCGAACGATGAAGCAATGGAGGAGAAGCGAGCGGAGCAGGAAGAGATGGGTGACGGGGGCTCCGCCCCCCCCCCTCATTTATAGCAGGAGAAGGCCAACCGGCGCCCCCCATGATCACAGGTAATGATGGTTTTCTCTGCATGCAGCAGGGACTCGTCAAGTTGGTCAGTTGCCGAGGCAGCGTGGGGAAGCAAAGACGCCCACGTCCCATCAATCGCCACGAGTCAACCGAGGACGCAGGCTGTTGGGGCCCGCGGCGCTCCGTACTTGCTCCTTGGCTTTGCCTTGAAGCCAAGTCCGAGCGCGCCTTGGGCCCAGGGGCTACTGTCGGCATCCTGGTAACGGGGGTCCCTAGACTTTCCTGCTTGCGCCCCACGGCGTGGCTCCACCAGCGGCCCTGTATGGCCCATCTTCATCAGCGAACACTCAAGACCCTCGCGAGGGGCCAAGCCTCGCGAGGCGGATGATGCAAGACCTCCTCGGGGGCGGCTTCACCAGGCTGGCTCGCGAGGGGCGGAGAGATCAAGGCAAGGGGCACCTCGCGAGGTCCCTGTGACGCAAGCCATGACGACCAAGGCCAGGCGGGCGCCAGTGCGCGTAGTGTACACGTTTCCTCTTTGGTGGTAAGGAGGCAAGCACATGCCAGGAGTCCCGAGGCATCAGGAAAAGGTTTCCATATCAGTGCAACAAGACCAAGACGAGCAGGACGGCCGGACAGAGGTCACCATGGAGCCCAGGACGATGTCACAACTAGAGGCTTTGGCTAGAGAAGACCACCTTTTTTCTGGATAAGTTGTACTAGTTGTCTCCCTTCAAATTTGGTCATTGTTGGATCCCTTCCCGCCTACATTTGGGAAGAGGACCAGGGCCTCTATAAATAGGACTAGCCACCACAGTAGGGGGACGGGTCTCGGACCATTCAGATCCTCCCCAACCACACAAGCTCACCGAGCTCAAGGACACCTCTCCTCAGGAGGCTGTTCTTCCCTTGTACTCATTCATCCTCATCCCAAGAGGCATTCCACCATACCACACTGGAGTAGGGTATTACACCACATCGGTGGCACGAACCAGTATATACCCTGTGTCCTTTGTTCTATGAGTTCGACGTGCTGAGCTTTGAGATCATGGTGAGAGCGTGGGCTAGGGGGAGGAGAGATCTTCGTGTGCACCCCAGAGTTCGAACCTCAAGTGTTTTGCCGGAACGCGAAATCCGACAGTGGTGTTCCCGGTGGCGTGAGTTGTGAAACTATTCCACATTGTTTCAAATGAAGAACAAACTCATCACTCAAATATTCACCTCTATGATCAGATCGTAGAAACTTTATTTTATTGTTACGATGATTTTCCACTTCACTCTAAAATTCTTTGAACTTTTCAAATGTTCGGACTTATCTTTCACCAAGTAGATATACCCATATCTGCTCAAATCATCTGTGAAGGTTAGAAAATAATGATACCCGTCGTGAGCCTCAACACTCATCGGGCCGCATACATCAGTATGTACTATTTCCAACAAGTCAGTTTCTCGCTCCATTGTTCTGGAGAACGGAGTCTTAGTCATCTTGCCCATGAGGCATGGTTCGCAAGTATCAAGTGATTCCAAAAGCCCATCAACATGGAGTTTCTTCATGCGCTTTACACTAATATGACCTAAATGGCAGTGCCACAAATAATTTGCACTATTATTATTAACCTTGCATCTTTCGACTTCAATATTATGAATATGTGTATCACTACAATCGAGATTCAACAGAAATAGACCACTCATCAAGGGTGCATGACCATAAAAGATATTACTTGTATAAATAGAAAAACCATTATTCTCTAATTTAAATGAATAACTGCTCGCATCAAACAAGATCCAGATATAATGTTCATGCTTAACGCTGGCACCAAATAAAAATTATTCAGGTCAAAAACTAATCACGACGGTATATGTAGAGGTAGCGTGCCGAGCGCAATCAAATCGACTTTGGAACCATTTCCCACGTGCATCGTCACCTTGTCCTTAGCCAATCTTCGTTTAATCTGTAGCCCCTATTTCGAGTTGCAAATATTAGCAATAGAACCAGTATCAAATACCTAGGTGTTACTACAAGCATTAGTAAGGTACACATCAATAACATGTATATCAAATATACCTTTAACTTTGCCATCCTTCTTATCCGCCAAATACTTGGGGCAGTTCCGCTTCTAGTGACCAGTACCTTTGCAGTAGAAGTACTCAGTCTTAGGCTTAGGTCCAGACTAAGGTTTCTTCACTTGAGCAGCAACTTGCTTGCCATTGTTCTTGAAGTTCCCCTTCTTACCTTTGCCCTTTTTCTTGAAACTAGTGGTCTTTTTAACCATCAACACTTGATGCTCCTTCTTGATTTCTACCTCCGCAGCCTTTAGCATCGCGAAGAGCTCGGGAATTGTCTTATCCATCCCTTGCATATTATAGTTCATCACGAAGCTTTTGTAGCTTGGTGGAAGTGATTGAAGAAATCTGTCAATGACACTATCATCAGGAAGATTAACTCCCAGTTGAGTCATGTGGTTGTGGTACCTAGACATTCTGAGTATATGTTCACTGACAAAACTATTCTCCTCCATTTTGCAGCTATAGAACTTATTGGAGACTTCATATCCCTCAATTCAGGCATTTTCTTAAAATATTAACTTCAACTCCTGGAACATCTCATATGCTCCATGACCTTCAAAACGTCTTTGAAGTCCCGATTCTAAGCCGTAAAGCATGTCACACTGAACTATCAAGTAGTCATCAGCTTTGCTCTGCTAGATGTTCACAACGTCTGGAGTTGCTCCTGTAGTAGGTCTTGCACCTAGCGGTGCTTCTAGGACGTAATTCTTCTGTGCAGCAAATCCTCAAGCTACGGACCCAGTCCGTGTAGTTGCTACCATCATCTTTCAACTTAGCTTTCTCTAGGAACGCATTAAAATTCAAAGGAACAGTGGCACGGGCCATTGATCTATAACAACATAGACATGCAAAAACTATCAGGCACTAAGTTCATGATAATTCAAAGTTCAATTAATCATATTACTTAAGAACTCCCTCTTAGATAGACGTCCCTCTAGTCATCTAAATGATCACGTGATCCAAATCAACTAAACAATGTCCGATCATCACGTGAGATGGAGTTGTTTTCAATGGTGAACATCACTACTTTGATCATATCTACTATATGATTCACTTTCAACCTTTCGGTCTCAGTGTTTCGAGGCCATATCTGCATATGCTAGGCTCGTCAAGTTTAACCCGAGTATTCTGCACATGCAAAACTGGCTTGCACCCATTGTATGTGAATATAGAGCTTATCACACCCAATCATCATGTGGTGTCTCGGCACGACGAACTGTAGCAATGATGCATACTCAGGGAGAACACTTATACCTTGAAATTTAGTGAGGGATCATCTTATAATGCTACCGCTGTACTAAGCAAAATAAGATGCATAAAAGATAAACATCACATGCAATCAAAATATGTGACATGATATGGCCATCATCATCTTGTGCCTTTGATCTCCATCTCCAAAGGACCGTCATGATCTCCATCGTCACCGGCTTGACACCTTGATCTCCATCGTAGCATCGTTGTCGTCTCGCCAACTATTGCTTCCACGACTATCGCTACCGCTTAGTGATAAAGTAAAGCAATTACATGGCGATTGCATTTCATACAATAAAGCGACAACCATAAGGCCCCTGCCAGTTGCCGATAACTTCTACAAAACATGATCATCTCATACAACAATTTATATCTCATCACGTCTTGACCATATCACATCACAACATGCCCTGCAAAAATAGGTTAAACGTCCTCTAATTTATTGTTGCAAGTTTTACGTGGCTGCTACAGGCTTCTAGCAAGAACCGTTCTAACCTACGCATCAAAACCACAACGATTTTTCGTCAAGTGTGCTGTTTTAACCTTCAACAAGGACCAGTCGTAGTCAAACTCGATTCAACTAAAGTTGGAGAAACAGAAACCCACCAGCCACCCGTGTGCGAAGCACGTCGGTAGAACCAGTCTCATGATCGCGGTAATGTAATGTCGGTCCGGGCCGCTTCATCCAACAATACCTCCAAATGAAAGTAGGACGTTGGTGGTAAGCAGTATGACTATACAACTCATTGTGTTCTACTCATGCATATAACTTCTACGCATAGACCTGGCTCAGATGCCATTGTTGGGGAACGCAGTATTTCAAAAAATTTACCTACTATTACACAAGATCTATCTAGGATATGCATCGCAACGAGACGAGAGAGTGTGTCCACGAACCCTCGTAGACCGAAAGCGGAAGCGTTTAGTAACGTGGTTGATGTAGTCGAACATATTCACGATCCAACTGATCCAAGTACCGGATGTACGGCACCTCCATGTTCAGCACACATTCAGCATGATGACGTCCTTCGAGCGCTTGATCCAGTTGAGGACGATGGAGAGTTCCATCAGCACGACGGCGTGGTGACGGTGATGGTGAAGTTACCGGCGCAGGGCTTCTCCTAAGCACTACGACGATATGACTGAGGTGTGTAACTGTGGAGGGGGCACCTCACACGGCTAAGAGAAGACTTGGGTTGCCTTGGGGTGCCCCCTGCCCCCGTATATAAAGGAGGGAGGAGGAGGCCGGCGGCCAGGGAGGAGGCGTGCCAAGGGGGGCGTCCTACTAGGACTCCAAACTTAGTAGGAATCGCCCCCCTTTTCCTAATCCAAGAGGGGGAAGGAGGGAAGGAGAGGGAGAGGGGAGGGAAGGGGGCCGCCCCCCCTCCCCTTAGTCCAATTCGGACTGCCCTTGGAGGGCCCACCTTGTGGCCTTCCCTCTCCTTCTCCTATATGGCCCATAACTTCCCCGGGGGTTCCGGTAACCCCTCGGTTCCCTGATAAATATATGAAACGTCCGGAAACCATTCCGGTGTCTAAATACCTTCATACAATATATCAATCTTTACCGCTTGACCATTTCGAGACTCCTCGTCATGTCTGTGATCTCATTCGGGACTCCGAACAAACTTCGTTCATCAAATCACATAACTCATAATACAAATCGTCATTGAATGTTAAGCATGCAGACCCTATGGGTTTGAGAACTATGTAGACATGACTGAGACACATCTCCAGTCAATAACCAATAGCGTAACGTAGATGCTCATATTGGCTCTTACATATTCTACGAAGATCTTTATCGATCAAACCGCATAACAACATATGTCATTCCCTTTATCATCGGTATATTACTTTCCCGAGATTCGATCGTCGGTATCATCATACCTAGTTCAATCACGTTACCGGAAAGTCTCTTTACTCGTTCCGTAATGCATCATCCTATAACTAACTCATTATTCACATTACTTGCAAGGCTTATAGTGATGTGCATTACCGAGAGGGCCTAGAGATACCTCTCCGATACACGGAGTGACAAATCCTAATCCAACTCGACAAACACCATCAGAGACACCTATAGAGCATCTTTATAATCATCCAGTTACGTTGTGACGTTTGATAGCACACAAGGTGTTCCTTCGGTATTCGGGAGTTGCATAATCTCATAGTCACAGGAATATGTATAAGTCATGAAGAAAGCATTAGCAATAAAACTTGACGATCATTATGCTAAGCTAACAAATGGGTCTTGTCCATCACATCATTGAATAATGATGTGATGCCGTTCATCAAATGAAAACACATATCTATGGTTAGGAAACTTAACCATCTTTGATTAACGAGCTAGTCAAGTAGAGGCATACTAGGGACACTCTTTTTGTCTATGTATTCACACATGTACCAAGTTTCCAGTTAATACAATTCTAGCATGAATAATAAACATTTATCATGATATAAGGAAATATAAATAATAACTTTATTATTGCCTCTAGGGCATATTTCCGTCAGAAATTGCTTACCTCTCTTGTCTTATATGGAATCGGCGATATTGTAGGATTAAGCGGCCCGGACCAACCTTCTCCACGCACAAGAGACCAGTTCCACCGGCAAACATGCAACTTGTTTTGCATAAGCTAGCTAGCGGGTGTCCGTCTCTCCTGGTTTTGTTGAATCTAATTTGATGAAGAAGGTCCTTGTAGAAGGTTAAAAGGAAACTTGATTATCACTGTTGTGGCTTTGTGTAGGTAAGAATTCTTGCGAGTTGCCCATAGTAGCCACGTAAAATTTGCAACAACAAAGTAGAGGACGTCTAACTTATTTTTGCAGGGCATGTTGTGATGTGGTATGGCCAAAACGTGATGTGATATATGTTCATGTATGAGATGATCATGTTTTGTAATAGGTTCACGACTTGCATGTTGATGAGTACGACAACCGGTTTAACCCAAGTATTTTGCATGTGTAAAACTGGCTTACATTTTATGTCATATAGTAGATATGATCAAGATGGAGATGTTCACCATTGATGACTACCCCATCTCATGTGATGATCGGACATGGGTTAGTTGATGTGGATCATGTACCACTTGGACAACTTGAGGGATGTTGATTTAAGTGGGAGTTCATTAGTAATTTGATTAACTGAACTAATTATCATGAACTTAGTCTTAATAGTCTGCCAAATTTATGTTGTAGATCAATGGCCCGAGCTGTAGTTCCCCTGAATTTTAAAGCGTTCCTAGAGAAAGCTAAGTTGAAAGATGATGGAAGAAACTATGTGGATTGGGTCTGTAACTTGAGGATTATTCTCATTGCTGCATAGAAGGCGTATGTCCTTAATGCACCGCTTGGTGATGCACCCCCTTAAGGCTCACCTTTAAATGTTATGAACGTCTGGCAGGCATGTTCTGATGGCTACTCGATAGTTCAGTGCGCCATGCTTTACGGCTTAGAACCGGGGCTCCAAAGATGTTTTGAGCACCACGGAGCATATGAGATGTTCGAGGAGCTAAAATTGGTATTTCAAGCTAATTCCCGGGTTGAGAGGTATGAAACCTTCAACAAGATGGAGGACAACAGTTCTGTTAGTGAGCATGTACTCAGAATGTCTTGGTTTCACAACCGCTTGACTCAGTTGGGAGTTAATCTTCCAGATGACACAGTCATTGACAGAGTTCTACAGTCACTGACACCATGCTATAAGGGCTTTGTGATGAACTATAATATGCAAGGGATTGCGAAAATGATTCCCGAGCTCTTCGCGATGCTTAAGGCCACGGAGGTCGAAATCAAGAAGGAGCATCAAGTGTTGATGGTTAAAAAGACCACTAGTTTCGAGAAAGGCAAGGGAAACAAAGGGAACTTTAAGAATAATGGCAAGATAGTTGCCGCTCCCATGAAGAAACCCAAGGCTGGACCCAAACCCGAGACTGAGTGCTTCGACTATAAGGGGAATGGTCACTGGAAGCAGAACTGCCCCAAGTACTTGGCAGATAAGAAGGCTGGCAACTTCGACAAAGGTATATGTGATATACATGTTATTGATGTGTAGCTTACTAGTGCTCATAGTAGCGCCTGGGTATTTGATATTGGTTCGGTTGCTAATATTTGTTACTCGAAACAAGAGCTATGGAATAAATGAAGACTCGCTAAGGATGAGTTGATGACACGCGTCGGAAATGGTTCCAAGGTTGATGTGATCACCATCAGCATGCTACCTCTAGATATACCTACGAGATTAGTTTTAAACCTAAATAGTTGTTATTTGGTGCCTGCATTGAGCATGAACATTATATCTGGATCTTGTTTATTGCGAGACGGTTATTCATTTAAGTCAGAGAATAATGGTTGTTCTATTTATATGAGTAACATCTTTTATGGTCATGCACCCCTTATGAATGGTTCATTCTTATTGGATCTCCATCCTAGTAATACACATATTCATAATATTGATGCCAAAAGATACAAATTTAATAATGATAGTACCACATATTTGTGGCACTAACGCTTAGGTCATATTGGTGTAAAGCGCATTAAGAAACTCCATGTTGATGGACTTCGGAATCTCTTGATTATGAATCATTTGAGACATGTGAACCTTGGCTCATGCACACAATGACTAAAACTCCATTCTCTGGAATAATGGAGCGAGATAGTGACTTATTGGAAATAATACATACCGATGTATGCAGTCCGATGAGTGTTGAAGCACGCGGTGGATATCAGTATTTTATTACTTTCACAGATGATTTGAGTATATATGGGTATATTTACTTAATAAACACAAGTATGAAACATTTGAAAAGTTCAAGGAATTTCAGAGTGAAGTGGAGAATCATCGTAATAAGAATTTTTTTACGATCTGATCATGGAGGTGAATATTTGATTTACGAGTTTGGTATGCATTTAAGACAATGTGGAATTGTTTCACTGCTCACGCCACCTGGAACACCACATCGTAATGGTGTATACGAACATTGTAATCATACTCTATTGGATATGGTGCATTCTATGATGTCTATTACCAATTTGCCACTATCATTTTGGGGTTATGCATTAGAGACAACCGCATTCACTTTAAATAGGGCACCGTCTAAATCCGTTGAGATGACACTGTATGAGTTATGGTTTGGCAAGAAACCTAAGCCGTCGTTTCTTAAAGGTTGGGGATGCGACGCTTATGTCAAGAGGCTTCAGCCTGATAAGCTCGAACCCAAAGCGGAGAAGTGCGTCTTCATAGGATACCCTAAAGAGACCATTCGGTATATGATATGTCTCCAACGTAGCTATAATTTTTGATTGTTCCATGCTGTTATATTACCATTCTTGGATGTTTTACAATCATTGTATAGTCATTTTATATCATTTTTGTACTAACCTATTGACATAGTGCCCAGTGCTACTTGCTGTTTTTTGCATGTTTTTTACATCGCAGGAAATCAATGCCAAATGGAGTCCAAATGTAGCGAAACTTTTTGTGGATTTTTCTGGACTAGAAGACATCCAGTGGGCCAAAGAAGTACCGAAGAGGGAGCCCGAGGTGAGCACAAGACACCATGGTGCGCCTAGAGGCCCAGGCACGCCCTGGTGGGTTGTGCCCACCTTGGTGGCCTCCCGAACCGCCTCTTTCCTTTATAAATACCCCAATATTCCAGAAACCCTAGGGAGTCGACGAAAATCAATTCCAGCCGCAGCAAGTTCCAGAAACGATCAGATCCAATCTAGACACCATCAGGAAGGGGTTCATCATGTCCATTGGTGCATCTCCAATGATGCATGAGTACTTCTTTGTAGACCTACGGGTCGATAGTTAGTAGCAAGATGGCTTCCTCTCTCTCTATCTCTCTCTCTCTCTTGATTCTCAATACAATGATCTCTTCGAGATCCATATGTTGTAACTCTTTTTGCGGTGTGCTTGTTGGGATCCGATGAACTTTGAGTTTATGATTAGATCTATGTTTTTATTCATGGAAGTTATTTGAGTCTTCTTTGATCTCTTATATGCATGATTGTTTATAGCCTCATATTTCTTCTCCGATAATTAGGTTTTGTTTGGCCAACTTGATCTATTTATCTTGCAATGGGAAGAGGTGCTTTGTAGTGGGTTCGATCTTACGGTGCTTGATCCCAGTGACAGAAGGGGAACTGACATGTATGTATTGTTGCTATTAAGGATAACAAGATGGGGTCTATTTCTACATAAATAGATCTTGTCTACATCATATCATCATTCTTATTGCATTACTCCGTTTCTCCATGAACTTAATACACTAGATGCATGTTGGATAGCGGTCGATGTGTGGAGTAATAGTAGTAGACGCAGGCAGGAGTCGGTCTACTAATCTTGGACGTGATGCCTATATAATGATCATTGCCTGGATATCGTCATTATTATTTGAAGTTCTATCAATTGCCCTACAATAATTTGTTTACCCACCGTTTGCTATTTTTCTCGAGAGAAGCCACTAGTGAAACCTACGGCCCCCGGGTCTCTTCTTTATTATATTTCCCTTTGCGATCTATTTTTATTTGCTTTTATTTTCAAATATATCAAACCAAAAATACAAAAATACCTTGCTGCACTTTATTTTATTTGGCAATCTATCTGTCAATTTATTACAACTTTCTCACGTCTGTTTGTGAATTTCTGGCGCCGTTGCCCGAAAGGGATTGACAAGCCCTTTAATACGTCGGGTTGCGAGTGTTTCTTATTTGTGTGCAGGTGCCATTCACGTAGTGTTGCATTGTTCCCCTACTGGTTCGATAACCTTGGTCTCATCATTGAGAGAAATACCTACCATTGTTGTGCTGCATCATCCCTTCCTCTTTGGGCAAATACCGTCGTAGTTCAAGCAAACATCAACATACATTCTACCACCGATCCCGGGGCAAGATCTTTGTTGCCAAGAATAGGTCCTTTCTAGAGAAGGAGTTTCTCTCGAAAGAAGTGAGTGGGAGGAAAGTAGAACTTGATGAGGTAATCATACCTTCTCTCGAATTGGAAGGTAGCACATCACAGAAAGCAGTTCCCGTGATACCTACACCAAACGAAGAGGAAGCTAATGATGATGATCATGAAACTTTATATCAAGTTACTACTGAACTTTGTAGGTCGTCCAGGGCACGTTCCGCACTAGAGTGATACAGTAATCTAGTCCTGGAAATTATGTTGTTAGACAATGGCGAAACTAAGAACTATGAAGAAGCTATGATGAGCTCGGATTCCGACTAACGGCTTCAGGCCATGAAATCCGAGATAGGATCCATGTATGAGAACAAAGTATGGTCTTTGGTGGACTTGCCCGATGATTGATAAGCCATTGAGAATAAATGTATCTTTAAGAAGAAGACATACAAGGATGGTAATGTGTCCGTCTATAAAGCTCGAGTTGTCGCCAAGGGTTTCTGACAAGTTCAAGGGGTTGACTACAATGAGACTTTCTCACCTGTAGTGATGCTTAAGTCCGTTAGACTTGTGTTAGCAATTTCCGCATTTCATGATTATGAGATCTGACAAATGGACGTCAAAACGGCATTCCTTAACGGGTTTCTTATGGAAGAGTTGTATATGATGCAACCAAAAGGTTTTGTTGATCCAAAGGATGCTAACAAAGTATGCAAGCTCGAGTGATCCATCTATGGACTGGTGCAAGCATCTCGGAGTTGGAATATACACTTTTATGAGGCTATCAAAGCTTTTGGTTTTATACAAACTTACGGAGAAGCTTGTATTTATAAGTAAATGGGTGGGAGCTTTGTAGCATTTCTAATATTATATGTGTATAACGTGTCGTTGATTGGAAATGATATAGAATTTGTGGAAAGCATAAAATGATATTTGGACAAGAGTTTTTCAATGAAAGACCTTGGGAAATCTTCTTACATATTGGGCATCAAAATCTATAGAGATAGATCAAGTTGCCTAATAGGACATTCGCAAAGCACATACCTTGACCAAGTTCTAAAGAAGTTTAAGATGGACCAGTCAAAGAAAGGGTTCTTGACTATGTTGCAAGGTGTGAAGTTGAGTAAGACTCAAAGCCCAACCACAACAAAAGGTAGAGAAAGGATGAAAGTCATCCCCTATGCCTCAGCCATAGGCTCAATAATGTATGCCATGTTGTGTACCAGACCTGATGTGTGCCTTGCCATAAGTCTGGCGGGGAGGTACCAAAGTGATCCAGGAGTAGATTACTGGACAGCGGTCAATAATATCTTGAAGTACGTGAAAAGGACTAATGACATGTTTCTCATTTATGGGGGTGACAAAGAGCTCATCATAAAGGGTTACGTCGATGCTAGCTTCGACATAGATCCGGAGGACTCTAAATCTCAAACTGGATACATATTTATATTAAATGGTGGAGCGGTCAGTTGGTGCAGTTCCAAACGGAGCATCATGGCGGGATCTACATGTGAAGCGGAGTATATAGCTGCTTCAGAAGCAGCGCAAGAAGGACCCTGGGTGAAGGAGTTCATATCCAATCTAGGTGTAATACCTAGTGCATCAGATCCAATGACTATTTTTGGTGACAACACTGGAGCTATTGCCATTGCCAAGGAGCCCAGGTATCACAAGGGAACCAAGCACATCAAGCATCGTTTCAACGCCATTCGTAATTATCTTAAGGATGGAGAGATAGAACTTTGCAAAGTACATACAAATCTGAATGTGGCAGACCCGTTGACTAAACCTCTTCCATATGTGTTAGATTCATAACTATCTAAACTAGATTATTGACTCTAGTGCAAGTGGGTGACTGGTGGAAATATTCCCTAGAGGCAATGATAAATTGGTTATTATCATATTTCCTTATTCTTGATAAATGTTTATTATTCATTATAGAATTGTATTGACCGAAAACTTAAATACATGTGTGAATAGATAAACAAATACTACATCCTTAGTGAGCCTCTACTAGACTAGCTCGTTGATCAAAGATGGTTAAGGTTTCCTAACCATAGACATGAGTTGTTATTTGATAACGGGATCACATTATTAGGAGAATGATGTTATGGAAAAGACCCAACCTTAAGCTTAGAAGTTGATCGTATCCATTTATTGTTATAGCTTTCTTCATGTCAAGTATCTACTCCTAAGACCATGAGATCGTGCAACTCCCTGACACTAGAGGAATACTTATTGTGTATCCAAACGTCACTTCGTAACTGGGTGATCATAAAGGTGCTCTACAGGTATCACCAAAGCTGTTTGTTGGGTTGGCATGGATGGAGACTGGGATTTGTCACTCCGTGTGACCGAGAGATATCTCTGGGCCCTCTCGGTAATACAACATCGTGAAGAGCTCGCAAGCAATGTGCCTAATGAGTTAGTCACAAGATCTTGTATTACGGAATGAGTAAACATACTTGTTGGTAACGAGATTGAACTAGGTATGGAGATACTGACGATCGAATCTCAGGAAAGTAACATATCGCCAAATAACGGGAATTGCATACGGGATTCACTACAAAAAAAGACACATCCGTGACATTTTGGGCCGAACAATTTTTTTCTGTCATACCGATGACACTTCTATGATGATAATTGTGACAAAACCCGGTATCATCATAGATGTGGTGGGCTCCTACTTCTATGACAAAAAATCATGACAGAAAATGGGCTTTTCGTCCTGGGCGGGCTGGAGACGCACCTGCATGACATTCTTTGGGTCATCCATGACGGAAAAAACCATGGTAGAAGCGAGGGCGAGGAAAATATCAGGGTGTTCCCGGTTACGCTGGGTGGTAGGGGTCGAGCGATGCATTGAGGTTTGCGCGTTTCTCTCGTACACGCACACGCATGGGTGCAAGGCGTTGGGCTCTAACTGAAACCGATCGAGGCGTTCACCTACTGAACCCAAGCGATTGCACTGCAGGCTACGCGTTACTGAACCCGAGCGATCGATCGATGGTTGTTAACTAAACCCGATCGAGCAATTCCCTCGCTATTGCTGCTAACTAAAGCCAATCGATGCTGCCTCTGGATGACCAGTGAGCGTTGCTAGGGGTTTGGATGAACAGTTCCCGGTGGGGGTGGATGAACAGGACCCCGTGGTGTTGCCTCTGGATGAACATGACCCCGATCGATCGAGCCGGTTGGGGCTGGATGAACAGGACCCCGTGGAGGGCTGGATGAACAGGACGACCCCGTGGAGGGCTAGATGAATAGTAGATGGTGGAGGGCTGGATGAACAGTAGCCATGGAGGGGTGGTTGAACAGGGGACCGTGGAGAGGGCTTGTTGAATCGTAGCCGGTGGAGTAGCGCACGGTGGAGGCTGGATGAACAGGAGCTCGTGGATGAATAGTCGCAGGTGGAGGCTGGAGGAGGCCGACGTGGATGAACAGTAGCCCGTGGAGGCTGGAGGGGGTCGACGGTGGAGATGAACAGTATCTTGTGGAGTCCCATTTTGCGGTACGCCACACCCCTCCTGATGAACATGACCCCCATTTCGACCGTAGCGCTCCAACACAAGTCCGTTTCCTCTGTTTTGCGGTACGCCACACCCCTCCTGATCAACAGGACCCCGTTTCGACCGTAGGAGGTCCAACACAAGTTCGTTTCCTCCGTTTTGCGGTACGCCAGACCCCTCCCGATGAACAGGATCCCGTTTCGACCGTGGCCGGTCGAACACAAGGCCGTTTCCTCCGTTCTGCGGTATGCCAGGCCTCGTTTCCATCGACTGTTCCGTCGAAGCCAGTTGGCTCCCACGCGTTCCGTTGCCTCCCGATGAACACGACGCATTCTATTGCCTCCCCATGAACACGACGATGACGCTGTTGTGTTTTTTGCGGGCGACGACGAAGCTGTTTCTCTGTTCCGACCCAGCCATGTACACGAGCCCTGGCCGTACGTATGCGCAAGTAGGCGTTCGAGACCCCGCCCGTATGTATGTACGTGGTCCTATTTTCTTTCTTGCACACTGGCCATTTTATGTACGTGTACATGCTACGTGCGTGCCTCTACTACAACACGTGCGTGACTCTATATGGACCAGTATGTACGTACATGTTCGCGACCAGAATGACAACGCTATGTACGCTTCGACCAGGTGGGTCCTGACTGTCAGGCACTTCCTTGCTTGCGAAGATGTAGCTGGTGGGTCCTAGCAGTCAGGTGGCGAATCATTTTTTTTGCCTGGACACACTTCCTTGTTTGTGAAGATGTAGCTGGTAGGTCCCAGCAGTTAGGGGGAAACGTTTTTTTGTGAAATATGGTTGCCCGTCCGGTGGGTCCCTGTTGTCAGGTGGAGGAATCATTATTTTCCGCGTAATAAGGACGCACTTCCTTGCTGCGGCCGTGGACCCAGCTGTCAGCCTCTCCATGTACAGTCCACGTCCGATGGAAGCCGTTCCTTGACCACATTGACCACACCGCGTTGAGAGCACCAGGGAGGTGGACGACGGTGAGGCCTAGGAAGGGGACGACGCAGAGCCGGGGAAGACGCGGCAGTGGATGCCCACGCATAGAGGAGTATGAGGGTTCACTGGTTCGCTGCAGTGTGAGGCTGCCGTCGCCGCAGAATAATAGGGGGTGTGGGTGAGCAGGGGGATGGCCTGGCCAGCAGTGGGAGGCAGGAGCACGAGGCACGATCGACGCTGGTTTGGGCGGCTGGAGCAAGAAGAACAGAGGTTGAAGAAGCACTACAGCCGTTGGATGGACATTGTACGGTGACTGGAGCTAGAATCATGCATATTGACTAAGTTGACAAAGCCCTCCGTCCCCGTCAACTTAGTAGGCCCACAAGTCAGCCTCCCACTATACTGGGTCCCAGCTAGCAGGGGGAGTATTCATTTTTTTGAGCGTAATAAGGAGGCACTTCCTTGCGTGCGAAGATATAGCTAGTGGGTCCGAGCTGTCAGCGGCGGTAACATTTTTTCACGAAATACAGAGGCCCTTTCGGTGGGTCCCAGATGTCAGGTGGAGGAATCATTATTTTGCACGTAATAAGGAGGCATTTCCTTGCATGCGGCCGTGGACCCAGCTATCAGCCTCTCCATGAACAGTCCACTTCAGATGCATGTTGGTCGTTGACCAGGTTGACCAGGCCACGCCGAGAGCACCAGGGCGGTGGACGACGGCGAGGCCTAGGAAGGGAACGACACGGAGCCAGGGAAGACTTAACAGTTGTTTCCCACACGGAGGGGAGTACGACTGTATGAGGGTTTACTGGTTCGTCTGCTGTCGCCGGAGAATAACAGCAGTGTGGGTGAGTAGAGGGATGGCTAGGCCAGCGATGGGAGTACGGTGGGGCGGTGAGGCCTGTGCGGCAGCACAACCGGCCTTGAGGAGGAGGGAGCAGGCAGTCCCGCCGGCGCTTGTTTGAGCGGCTGGAGCAGGAAGAGCAGAGATTGAAGAAGCACGACGGCCGTTGGATGAACATCCAACAGTCACTGCTTGTGCGTCAACCTTTTTTTAGGAAAGCCTCAAATCTATGGAAAATAGCATACAACCCATCTGCCATTATTTCTAATAATTTAAAGCCCATTTGCTAATTCTTAAGGTTTTTTTGGTGCCCATATTCTTTTTGTTAGCATTACAGCCCATATTGTGGCCATGGTTAAAAAATTAAACGAATTTTTGCATGTTTCGGTGCGGTCCGAACTGTTTTTAATGCCGAAAATTCGAGTCACATTCAAACTGATTTTAAAAATAAATGTATATCAATATAAAATCCAACAAATTGTCCAGCATAAAAATCAATGCAATTTAAAATCTCGAAATGAAAAAAAGAAATTTGAAACTAATTGCCGGTTTGATGTGTTTTAAAAATGTACATCCCATTTCTCATTACTGATAGGCCATTTTGTCGGCTAGCCGAATGAAGCTCTCCTCGTCTTGAAAGATTTGCAGCCCAACAGGCCTGCCAAAGCGACTTACTTGACAAATCACAAAAAAACTGGCTAGCCATTTTAAGAAAGAAAAGAATTACTGGGCTGGTCTGTGGTAAACATGCAAGAGAAGGTTGTCTAGACAGGCCAGAGTGCCCCGCACAGCCTAGTTGACACCCTGCTTCCATCTCAAAATACCACTCCAATTATGGCGATTCATAAAAATGCCACTGCCATTTCCAAACTTTGAAAAATGCCACTGTAATTTTTGCAAACTTTGGAAAAAGCCACTTCAATTTGCAAACTTTGAAAAACGCCACTCTAGACTTCGAAAAATGCCACTAGAAATTTCATGAAATTGCATTTTTCAAAGTTTGGAAATTGCAGTGGCATTTCTCGGAAACACCAGATTTGGAGTGGCATTTATCAATCAACTCGAAACAAAAATAACTGGGCGAGCTGCTGGGTCCCTGGTGTAAGCCGCTCGTTGCAATTCTCTCGTTTATTGACTATGTTGACAATGGCATGAGACCTAGATGTCAGAAATCCATTAGGAGGAGCCATTTTTTATTGGCTTGAAATAAGGAGGCACTTGCTTGCGTACTGCCATGACCTTGGCAGGTCCCTGTTGTCATCCTCTCCATGTACAATCATCTCCTGATTGTGTATGCGTCAACTAGGTAGGCCCACAAGTCAGCCTCTAAACCCGTGGAGGACAAATACAACCCATTTAAAAAAAATTAACAACCCATTCCATACGTTCAAACGGAAAGTTCAACATAGAGCAAGTACAGGTCTGATCCACATATAGAGTACTGAACTTCCACGTTGACAACCAACATAGCCAAGTTAACTATCTACTCCCACTAATACTCTAGTAGCGTACAAGTACTAACTTACTCTTAGCTAAGTAGACGATGTCGGCCGCCATCTATGGTACACGCTAAACACCGGCACTGGCGTCCTCCGCCTTGCCTCGGACTTGCCAGAGGTGCGATAGGCATGGCCCTTTCCATGCCGGCATGGTCCACCGAAGCTTCGGCTTCTAAGCGGGAAACCCACTTGATGAGCTGGTAGTAAAAATCAACATCGCGAACGCGTGCGTGCCCGACAGCCTCCATGTATATTTACCGGGCGCCGGCCTCCATGTAGTCGGCCCAGCTGCAGGCGCTATGTTCGCGACTCAGAGCGTCGGTGCGCTGCTGCTCCATGTCCCGCCGGCGATGCAAATCGGCAATACGCTGCTCCTCCGCCAGGCGGTCGCGCTCCAACAACTCCTCATAGTTCTCATTGCCATCTAAAGACCGATAGAATGCCTCCTCCTTCTGTCTTCCTTCTGGTGAAAAAACGAACACTAGTTCCGGCGGTGACCGCCTTCGGTGTCGCCTATCGCAGACTGGCGGGGGTATGGTGGACGTGGCGAGAGCAAGGATAAGTGGCGAGCGACGTCAGGCTGGTGGGGGCTTATGAGGATAGGGCGAGTTGGGTGATGGTGCCACCGGAGAAGCCCGGGAAACAGTAATTATAGGCGGAAGGTAGGCGAACTAACGTGTCGTGGGAAACGCGACGGTCGTCGCGGTCATCGGAATTCAATGCATAAGCAGGCATGGCTTAGCGCGCCAGCTTGCCGTGGAAAACTAGAAAAACATAAATTATGAATGTGCCGTCCCGTCCTGTCAGTGGTGCGTCCCGTCCATGCTGGGTCGCACGCTGGCATGATGGTCAAACGAGTGCACTCGAATCATCTGGATGAGGTACTCCCTCCTTGTCAAAAATGATTCCACCACTCATCATCTACCTTGGTTGGTTAGATTTTTGAATTAAGCCCTGCAAACCGGAAAGGAGGTAGTACGTGCGTGATCAGCTATTTATTTCTGTAGGATCGAGTAGGTCGTTTTTTGAATTGAGCCCTCCAAACCGGAAAGTGAAGGAAATATGCCCTAGAGGCAATAATAAAGTTATTATTTATTTCCTTATATCATGATAAATGTTTATTATTCATGCTAGAATTATATTAACCGGAAACATATTACATGTGTGAATACATAGACAAACTTAGTGTCACTAGTATGCCTCTACTTGACTAGCTCGTTAATCAAAGATGGTTATGTTTCCTAACCATGAACAAGGTGTTGTTATTTGATTAACAAGGTCACATCATTAGTTGAATAATCTGATTGACATGACCCATTTCATTAACTTAGCACCCGATCGTTTAGTATGTTGCTATTGCTTTCTTCATGACTTATACATGTTCCTATGACTATGAGATTATGCAACTCCTGTTTACCGGAGGAACACTTTGTGTGCTACCAAACGTCACAACGTAACTGGGTGATTATAAAGGAGCTCTACAGGTGTCTCCAAAGGTAGATGTTGGGTTGGCGTATTTCGAGATTAGGATTTGTCACTCCGATTGTCGGAGAGGTATCTTTGGGCCCTCTCGGTAATGCACATCACATAAGCCTTGCAAGCATTGCAGCCAATGAGTTAGTTGCAAGATGATGTATTACGGAACGAGTAAAGAGACTTGCCGGTAACGAGATTAAACTAGGTATTGGATACCGACGATCGAATCTCGGGCAAGTAAAATACCGATGACAAAGGGAACAACATATGTTGTTATGCGGTCTGACCGATAAAGATCTTCGTAGAATATGTAGGAGCCAATATGGGCATCCAGGTCCCGCTATTGGTTATTGACCGGAGATGTGTCTCAGTCATGTCTGCATTATTCTCGAACCGTAGGGTCCGCACGCTTAACGTTACGATGACAATTATTATGAGTTTATGCATTTTGATGTACCGAAGTTAGTTCGGAGTCCCGGATGTGATCACGGACATGACGAGGAGTCTTGAAATGGTCGAGACATAAATATTGATATATTTGAAGCCTATGTTTGGATATCGGAAGTGTTCCGGGTGAAATCGGTATTTTACCGGAGTACCGGGAGGTTACCGGAACCCCCCGGGAGCTGTATGGGCCTTAATGGGCTTTAGTGGAAAGGAGAAAGGGGCAGCCCTAGATGGGCCGCGCGCCTCCCCCGTCCCCTAGTCCTATTAGGACAAGGAGAGGTGGCCGGCCCCCCTCTCTCTCTTTCCCCCTCGGCGAATCCTACTCCAACTAGGATTGGGGGGAGGAATCCTACTCCCAGAGGGAGTAGGACTCCCTTGGCGCGCCCTCCTTGGCCGGCCAGCCCCCTCCCCTTGGCTCCTTTATATACGGAGGCAGGGGCACCCCTAGAGACACAAGTTGATCATTGAGATCGTTCCTTAGCCGTGTGCGGTGCCCCCTGCCACCATATTCCACCTCGATTATATTGTAGCAGTATTTAGGCGAAGCCCTGTGACGGTAGAACATCAAGATCGTCACCACGCCGTCGTGCTGACGGAACTCCTCCCTGACGCTTTGCTGGATCGGAGCCCGGGGATCGTCATCGAGCTGTACGTGTGCTAAGAACTCGGAGGTGCCGGAGTAACGGTGCTTGGATCGGTCGGATCGGGAAGACGTAGGACTACTTCCTCTACGTTGCGTCAACGCTTCCGCAGTCGGTCTGCGTGGGTACGTAGACAACACTCTCCCCTCTCGTTGCTATGCATCACCATGATCTTGCGTGTGCGTAAGAAATTTTTTGAAATTACTGCGTTCCCCAACAGTGGCATCCGAGCCTAGGTTTTATGGTTTGATGTTATATGCACGAGTAGAACACAAGTGAGTTGTGGGCGATATAAGTCATACTGCCTACCAGCATGTCATACTTTGGTTCGGCGGTATTGTTGGACGAGACGACCCGGACCGACATTACGCGTACGCTTACGCGAGACCGGTTCTCCCAACGTGCTCTGCACATAGGTGGCTTGCGGGCGACAGTCTCTCCAACCTTAGTTGAACCAAGTGTGGCTACGCCCGGTCCTTGCGAAGGTTAAAACGGAGTCTATTTGACAAACTATCGTTGTGGTTTTGATGCATAGGTGAGATTGGTTCTTGCTTAAGCCCGTAGCAGCCACGTAAAAACTTGAAACAACAAAGTAGAGGACGTCTAACTTGTTTTTGTAGGGCATGTTGTGATGTGATATGGTCAAGGCATGATGCTGAATTTTATTGTATGATATGATCATGTTTTGTAACCGAGTTATCGGCAACTGGCAGGAGCCATATGGTTGTCGCTTTATTGTATGCAATGCAATCGCGATGTAATGCTTTACTTTATCACTAAGTAGTAGCGATAGTCGTGGAAGCATAAGATTGGCGAGACGACAACGATGCTACGATGGAGATCAAGGTGTCGCGCCGGTGACGATGGTGATCATGACGGTGCTCCAGAGATGGAGGTCACAAGCACAAGATGATGATGGCCATATCATATCACTTATATTGATTGCATGTGATGTTTATCTTTTTATGCATCTTATCTTGCTTTGATTGACGGTAGCATTATAAGATGATCTCTCACTAAATTATCAAGAAGTGTTCTCCCTGAGTATGCACCGTTGCCAAAGTTCGTCATGCCCAGACACCACGTGATGATCGGGTGTGATAAGCTCTACGTCCATCTACAACAGGTGCAAGCCAGGTTTGCACACGCAGAATACTCAGGTTAAACTTGACGAGCCTAGCATATGCAGATATGGCCTCGGAACACAGAGACCGAAAGGTCGAGCGTGAATCATATAGTAGATATGATCAACATAACGATGTTCATTGAAAACTACTCCATCTCACGTGATGATCGGTTATGGTTTAGTTGATTTGGATCACGTGATCACTTAGAGGATTAGATGGATGTCTATCTAAGTGGGAGTTCTTAAGTAATTTGATTAATTGAACTTAAACTTATCATGAACTTAGTACCTGATAGTATCTTGCTTGTTTATGTTGATTGATGGCTCGTGCTGTTGTTCCGTTGAATTTTAATGCGTTCCTTGAGAAAGCAAAGTTGAAAGATGATGGTAGCAATTACACGGACTGGGTCCGTAACTTGAGGATTATCCTCATTGCTGCTCAGAAGAATTACGTCCTGGAAGCACCGCTGGGTGCCAGGCCTGCTGCTGGAGCAACACCAGATGTTATGAACGTCTGGCAGAGCAAAGCTGATGACTACTCGGTAGTTCAGTGTGCCATGCTTTACGGCTTAGAATCGGGACTTCAACGACGTTTTGAACGTCATGGAGCATATGAGATGTTCCAGGAGTTGAAGTTAATATTTCAAGCAAATGCCCAGATTGAGAGATATGAAGTCTCCAATAAGTTCTATAGCTGCAAGATGGAGGAGAACAGTTCTGTTAGTGAGCATATACTCAAAATGTCTGGGTATAATAATCACTTGATTCAGATGGGAGTTAATCTTCCAGATGATTGCGTCATTGACAGAATTCTCCAATCACTGCCACCAAGCTACAAGAGCTTCGTGATGAACTATAATATGCAAGGGATGAACAAGACTATTCCCGAGCTCTTCGCAATGCTGAAAGCTGCGGAGGTAGAAATCAAGAAGGAGCATCAAGTGTTGATGGTTAACAAGACCACTAGTTTCAAGTAAAAGGGCAAAGGGAAGAAGAAGGGGAACTTCAAGAAGAACGGCAAGCTAGTTGCTGCTCAGGAGAAGAAACCCAAGTCTGGACCTAAGCCTGACACTGAGTGCTTCTACTGCAACCAGACTGGTCACTGGAAGCGGAACTTCCCCAAGTATTTGGCAGATAAGAAGGATGGCAAGGTGAACAAAGGTATATGTGATATACATGTTATTGATGTGTACCTTACTAGAGCTTGCAGTAGCACCTGGGTATTTGATACTGGTTCTGTTGCTAATATTTGCAACTCGAAACAAGGACTACGGATTAAGCGAACACTGGCGAAGGACGAGGTGACGATGCGCGTGGGAAACGGTTCCAAGGTCGATGTGATCGCGGTCGGCACGCTACCTCTACATCTACCTTCGGGATTAATATTAGACCTAAATAATTGTTATTTGGTGCCAGTGTTGAGCATGAACATTATATCTGTTTCTTGTTTGATGCGAGACGGTTATTCATTTAAATCAGAGAATAATGATTGTTCTATTTATATGAGTAATATCTTTTATGGTCATGCACCTTTGAGAAGTGGTCTATTTTTGATGAATCTCGATAGTAGTAACACACATATTCATAATGTTGAAGCCAAAAGATGCAGAGTTGATAATGACAGTGCAACTTATTTGTGGCACTGCCGTTTAGGTCATATCGGTATAAAGCGCATGAAGAAACTCCATACTGATGGACTTTTGGAACCACTTGATTATGAATCACTTGGTACTTGTGAACCGTGCCTCATGGGCAAGATGAATAAAACACCGTTCTCCGGTACTATGGAGAGAGCAACAAATTTGTTGGAAATCATACATACAGATGTATGTGGTCCGATGAATATTGAGGCTCGTGGCGGATATCGTTATTTTCTCACCTTCACAGATGACTTAAGCAGATATGGGTATATCTACTTAATGAAACATAAGTCTGAAACATTTGAAAAGTTCAAAGAATTTCAGAGTGAAGTTGAAAATCATCGTAACAAGAAAATAAAGTTTCTACGATCTGATCGTGGAGGAGAATATTTGAGTTACGAGTTTGGTGTACATTTGAAAAATTGTGGAATAGTTTCGCAACTCACGCCACCCGGAACACCACAGCGTAATGGTGTTTCCGAACTTCGTAATCGTACTTTACTAGATATGGTGCGATCTATGATGTCTCTTACTGATTTACCGCTATCGTTTTGGGGTTATGCTTTAGAGACGGCCGCATTCACGTTAAATAGGGCACCATCAAAATCCGTTGAGACGACGCCTTATGAACTATGGTTTGGCAAGAAACCAAAGTTGTCGTTTCTTAAAGTTTGGGGCTGCAATGCTTATGTGAAAAAGCTTCAACCTGATAAGCTCAAACCCAAATCGGATAAATGTGTCTTCATAGGATACCCAAAGGAGACTGTTGGGTACACCTTCTATCACAGATCCGAAGGCAAGACATTCGTTGCTAAGAATGGATCCTTTCTAGAGAAGGAATTTCTCTCGAAAGAAGTGAGTGGGAGGAAAGTAGAACTTGACGAGGTAACTGTACCTGCTCCCTTATTGGAAAGTAGTACATCACAGAAAACTGTTTCTACGACACCTATACCAATTAGTGAGGAAGCTAATTATGATGATCATGAAACTTTAGGACAAGATACTACTGAACCTCGTAGATCAACCAGAGTGAGATCCGCACCAGAGTGGTACGGTAATCCTGTTCTGGAAATCATGCTGCTAGATCATGATGAACCTACGAACTATGAAGAAGCGATGGTGAGCCCAGATTCCGCAAAGTGGCTTGAAGCCATGAAATCTGAGATGGGATGCATGTATGAGAACAAAGTATGGACTTTGGTTGACTTGCCCGATGATCGGCAAGCAATTGACAATAAATGGATCTTCAAGAAGAAGACTGACGCTGATGGTAATGTTACTGTCTACAAAGCTCGACTTGTCGCAAAAGGTTTTCGACAAGTTCAAGGGGTTGACTACGATGAGACCTTCTCACCCGTAGCTATGCTTAAGTGTCCGAATCATGTTAGCAATTGCCGCATTTTATGATTATGAAATTTGGCAGATGGATGTCAAAACTGCATTCCTGAATGGATTTCTGAAGAAGAGTTGTATATGATACAACCAGAAGGTTTTGTCAATCCAAAGGGAGCTAACAAAGTGTGCAAGCTCCAGCGATCCATTTATGGACTGGTGCAAGCCTCTCGGAGTTGGAATAAATGCTTTGATAGTGTGATCAAAGCATTTGGTTTTATACAGACTTTTGGAGAAGCCTATATTTACAAGAAAATGAGTGGGAGCTCTGTAGCATTTCTGATATTATATGTGGATGACATATTACTGATTGGAAATGATATAGAATTTCTGGATAGCATAAAGGGATACTTGAATAAGAGTTTTTCAATGAAAGACCTTGGTGAAGCTGCTTACATATTAGGCATAAAGATCTATAGAGATAGATCAAGACGCTTAATTGGACTTTCACAAAGCACATACCTTGACAAGATTTTGAAGAAGTTCAAAATGGATCAAGCAAAGAAAGGGTTCTTGCCTGTATTACAAGGTGTGAAGTTGAGTCAGACTCAATTCCTAACCACTGCAGAAGATAGAGAGAAAATGAAAGATGTTCCCTATGCTTCAGCCATAGGCTCTATCATGTATGCAATGTTGTGTACCAGACCTGATGCGTGCCTTGCTATAAGTTTAGCAGGGAGGTACCAAAGTAATCCAGGAGTGGATCACTGGACAGCGGTCAAGAACATCCTGAAATACCTGAAAAGGACTAAGGATATGTTTCTCGTATATGGAGGTGACAAAGAGCTCACCGTAAAAGGTTACGTTGATGCAAGCTTTGACACTGATCCGGACGATTCTAAATCGCAAACCGGATACGTGTTTACATTAAACGGTGGAGCTGTCAGTTGGTGCAGTTCTAAACAAAGCATTGTAGTGGGATCTACATGTGAAGCGGAGTACATAGCTGCTTCGGAAGCAGCGAACGAAGGAGTCTGGATGAAGGAGTTCATAACCGATCTAGGTGTCATACCTAGTGCATCGGGTCCAATGAAAATCTTTTGTGAAAATACTGGTGCAATTGCCTTGGCAAAGGAATCCAGATTTCACAAGAGGACCAAGCACATCAAGAGACGCTTCAATTCCATCCGGGATCTAGTCCAGGTGGGAGACATAGAGATTTGCAAGATACATACAGATCTGAATGTTGCAGACCCGTTGACTAAGCCTCTTCCACGAGCAAAACATGATCAGCACCAAGGCTCCATGGGTGTTAGAATCATTACTGTGTAATCTAGATTATTGACTCTAGTGCAAGTGGGAGACTGAATGAAATATGCCCTAGAGGCAATAATAAAGTTATTAGTTATTTCCTTATATCATGATAAATGTTTATTATTCATGCTAGAATTGTATTAACCGGAAACATAATACATGTGTGAATACATAGACAAACTTAGTGTCACTAGTATGCCTCTACTTGACTAGCTCGTTAATCCAAGATGGTTATGTTTCCTAACCATGAACAAGGTGTTGTTATTTGATTAACGAGGTCACATCATTAGTTGAATGATCTGATTGACATGACCCATTTCATTAACTTAGCACCCGATCGTTTAGTATGTTGCTATTGCTTTCTTCATGACTTATACATGTTCCTATGACTATGTGATTATGCAACTCCTGTTTACCGGAGGAACACTTTGTGTGCTACCAAACGTCACAACGTAACTGGGTGATTATAAAGGAGCTCTACAGGTGTCTCCAAAGGTAGATGTTGGGTTGGCGTATTTCGAGATTAGGATTTGTCACTCCGATTGTCGGAGAGGTATCTCTGGGCCCTCTCGGTAATGCACATCACATAAGCCTTGCAAGCATTGCAGCCAATGAGTTAGTTGCAAGATGATGTATTACGGAACGAGTAAAGAGACTTGCCGGTAACGAGATTAAACTAGGTATTGGACACCGACGACCGAATCTCGGGCAAGTAACATACCAATGACAAAGGGAACAACGTATGTTGTTATGCGGTCTGACCGATAAAGATCTTCGTAGAATATGTAGGAGCCAATATGGGCATCCAGGTCCCGCTATTGGTTATTGACCGGAGATGTGTCTCAGTCATGTCTGCATTATTCTCGAACCGTAGGGTCCGCACGCTTAACGTTACGATGACAGTTATTATGAGTTTATGCATTTTGATGTACCGAAGTTAGTTCGGAGTCCCGGATGTGATCACGGACATGACGATGAGTCTCGAAATGGTCGAGACATAAATATTGATATATTGGAAGCCTATGTTTGGATATCGGAAGTGTTCCGGGTGAAATCGGTATTTTACCGGAGTACCGGGAGGTTACCGGAACCCCCCGGGAGCTGTATGGGCCTTAATGGGCTTTAGTGGAAAGGAGAAAGGGGCAGCCCTAGATGGGCCGCGCGCCTCCCCCCTCCCCTAGTCCTATTAGGACAAGGAGAGGTGGCCGGCCCCCCTCTCTCTCTTTCCCCCTCAGCGAATCCTACTCCAACTAGGATTGGGGGGAGGAATCCTACTCCCAGAGGGAGTAGGACTCCCTTGGCGCGCCCTCCTTGGCCGGCCAGCCCCCTCCCCTTGGCTCCTTTATATGCGGAGGCAGGGGATACCCCTAGAGACACAAGTTGATAATTGAGATCGTTCCTTAGCCGTGTGCGGTGCCCCCTGCCACCATATTCCACCTCGATTATATTGTAGCAGTGCTTAGGCGAAGCCCTGTGACGGTAGAACATCAAGATCGTCACCACGCTGTCGTGCTGACGGAACTCCTCCCCGACGCTTTGCTGGATCGGAGCCCGGGGATCGTCATCGAGCTGTACGTGTGCTAAGAACTCGGAGGTGCCGGAGTAACGGTGCTTGGATCGGTCGGATCGGGAAGACGTACGACTACTTCCTCTATGTTGCGTCAACGCTTCCGCAGTCGGTCTGCGTGGGTACGCAGACAACACTCTCCCCTCTCATTGCTATGCATCACCATGATCTTGCGTGTGCATAGGAAATTTTTTGAAATTACTGCGTTCCCCAACAGAAAGGAGGTAGTACGTGCCTGATCCGCTATTTATCCATGTAGGATCGAGTAGGTCGGATAGTGTACGTGTATGATCGAGTAGGTCGGATGGTGTACGTGTACGCTTGCATTAGCTGATGAACGTTCATTGGGAGATAAGGCATTTGCGAACGTTTTTGCTGGTAGTTTCTTCAGATTTGTATGACATTTTCTTCAGAGTAGCTTGTCAGTTTCTTCAGAGGTAGGCATTTTTATTCAAAAAACTACCACTTCGGATCTTGCGTCGGAACTAAAACTGCCTGGAGCGCATTAGGAGGCTAGCTAGTGATCGATCAGTAACTTGTAAACACTGAGCGAACGGAAATAAGGAACTGTTAGTAACTTGTAAATACTGAGAACAAAAAAAATAAGGATCATGTTGTGCACAGCAGTAAGAGCCGATCCGTTCAAAATTTTCAAACGAGACTCACAGGTCTGGCATTGTAATATGTTCAGATTAGCAGCCCAAATTCAAAACCAACTAGTACAATTCCCATACATAAGATCAACATGTTAATGCATCTCAATGATTCACAGATCATATATAAATATGTAGCTCTAGAAGCAAGGATCAAGAAAAAACGTCTGTTCTTCCTACTAACATGGATACTTCTCTTGGCCAACATTCAGTACAGACTGAAAGACAAATTTGTTTGCGAAGTCTACAATTCCTCTTGCAAACATAAGTGGTTCACCAATAGCTGGAACCATGAGAATGAATCACACATGATGGAGGAACATCCACTGCAATATGATTTTGTCTTCTCTTGATCACACGGCGCGACTATTTTCGAAATACAAACTTTAACTTAGGCAAAATGATCCCCATTGTATAATAACACCAAAGTAGTGAAGCACCTGGTGTTGGAAAATAAATAGTACAATACTACTTTTCTGCAGTGCATGAAGTGACTATCCAATCTTTCTGTGTCTATTTCAAATGGCACTGCATGCACTCACTATACTATACTCTTGTGCAGTTCAACCAAAATTGTGGTCACTTTGTGTGTTTGCCAAATAGCAATGGGAAGACATCTCTGTCTACACAAATATCAAGCAGCTAGTAAACATATACCCCACCTTGTATTTTCAGTTTAAACATGTCTCTTCCGCTTAGCATCTGTCATGTTTTGCACTGGACAATTTGATACAGTCATGTTTTGCCCTAGACAATTTCATACTGAATTGATTTGCTAGTTCAGAGCAGAAATATAGTGCCTATTCTTCATCAGAGCAAGGATATCATGTTCACAGTGATGGAAGAGGTGAAATCGATACAACCGAAATTGAGCATCCAATCATTGAATCCTGTCCTCCACCTCCAATGTAGGTCCACCCTGCCAACAATTTCACATGCAAACCACTAGTATTACTATATAATTAGAGTACAAAAGAGTAGCAACATAGTAGCAAACCATGTACCTTCGTAATGAATAGCTCGTAGTGCCACCAATTGGATATAAAGGTTTGGAAGAAAACATGCTCCTAATGTTGAACCAGTTGGACTTTTTGGGCAGTTCCACTAAAATCAAGCATCCCTGTTTGCATAGATATTGGAAGTGTGATTACTATAAAAGTGGCACTAGTTGAAGCATAGACTCACAAATATAAGCATTCCAATTTCTAAATGGGAAAAGGTAGCAAGACTGTTTTGAACTGAGGGAGTCCTGGACTAAGGGGTCCTCGGGCGTCCGGCCTATTATCCTTTGGGCAGGACTAATGGGCTGTGAAGACATTAAGGCCGAAGACTGCATCATGTCCGGATTGGACTCTACTTGGCGTGGAAGGCAAGCTTGGCGATCGAATATTCGTTCTTATGTAACCGACTCCATGTAAACCCTAGATCCCCCCGGTGTCTATATAAACCGAAGGGATAGTCCGGAAAGGACACCACATATACTCATTACCATACCCACGTAGGCTAGACTTCTAGGGTTTAGCCATTATGATCTCGCGGTAGATCCACTCTTGTAACACTCATATTCATCAATATCAATCAAGCAGGACGTAGGGTTTTACCTCCATAGAGAGGGCCCGAACCTGGGTAAACATCGTGTCCCCCGTCGCTTGTTACCATCGATCCTAGATGCACAGTTCGGAACCCCCTACCCGAGATCCGCCGGTTTTGACACCGACATTGGTGCTTTCATTGAGAGTTCCACTGTGCCGTCAACAAAAGGTTCGATGGCCCCTTCAATCGTCAATAATGACGCTATCCAGGGAGGAATCTTCCTCCCCGGACAGATGTTCGTATTCGGCGGCTTCGTACTGCAGGCCAACTCGCTTGGCCATCTAGAGCAGATCGACAGCTATGCCCCTGGCCATCAGGTCGGATTCGATAGCTTGAACTATGCCATGGACATCCGTGGAGACCTGATCTTCGAGGGATTTGAGCCCACAGCGATAGGTCCCCCTCATGCCGATGAATGTGACTTAAATCTGTCATCAGATCACACCCAGGAGATGGTTCCTGCGGCTGCGACGACCTTAGAGCCGAAGTGGTCCCCGGCGTTGGAGCCATACATGGACTCAATGCCCTGCAATATTCGCTTTAACGGAACTTCGGACTCGTGTCCGACTATAAGTTCTGGACCGTGTACCCCCGCGGACACTGAGCTAGATCGATTATCGATCTTCGAGTTCGGCGGCGCTGACGTTTTCCAGCACTCGCCTTTGGGTGATGTGCTAAAATCTTTAAAGAATTTGTCCTTGAAGAAGGACTCCCAGCTGAACTATGTCCGGTCCGATCTAGAAACGGATGATGAGTAATTTTTCTTCCCACCCGCCACGCACTTCATAGCCACCGTCGATGACTTAACCGCCGTGCTTGAGTATGGCTCCGAAGACATCAATAGTATGGACGACGATGCTGACAAGGGGCAAGGCCAAGACCCGCCATTCACTAGACGTTGGACGTCTACCTCTTACTATGATATGTACATGGTTGATACGCCTAAATAATCTGACGACGACAAAGAAGAGCCAGATGTGAATAAAACCTCCGAGACACACTCCAAGCACCGGTGGCCCAAACGCCGCCTCAAGCCCCGCCGCTCCAAGGACGGCAACACTGGCACCGGAGAAAATAGTACTCCGGGCGACGCCGAAAACAATGAAGATCCTGTCGGGGCTACATCCAAAAAGGAGCACGACATCAGGCAAGACAACCCTGACGAACAGGCCATAGAAGATGACTCGGGGGATGATAGTTACCGTCCACCCTTCGAGGAGGAGACAAGCCTTGGCAACGAAGACTTCATCGTGCCTGAAGATCCTATCGAGCAGGAGCGATTTAAGCTTCAGCTCATAGCCACGTCCAGGAGCCTGAAAAATAAACAACAACAGCTTCAAGCTGAACAAGACCTGCTCGTCGGCAGATGGACAGATGTCCTGATAGCCGAGGAATACGGCCTTGACCGCCCAGCCAAGAGCTACGTGAAACGCAGACTGCTACCACAATTCAATGAGGAGGCGCCGGGGCACATATCTCCCTCGCGTAATGCGGACCGACCATCACGTGGTCGGGAAAGGGCGGCTGAACGGCCACCCTGTGGTCGGGATAAAGCGGCAACTCAGGCCGAACAGCAGCCTGCCGCACCGCCTCGCAAAAACAGGGACAGACCAGCTCGGGACCATACATACGATCTTTGGCAAGAATTGGACAATAGAGCAGGACACAATAGATCTATATACCGATCGCGAGGACGTTTCCATACCCGGGATGACAGCTACCTATTCGGACGCGGCAAACTTAATCACACCCGGGCCGATAACCACAGACGAACATCATCGGAGATACACCGTAACAGGGCCCGCTATAGAGGTGCCGCACACCCTCTCTTTTTCACAGACGATGTGCTGGATCACGAATTCCCTGAGGGGTTCAAGCCTGTCAATATTGAATCATATGACGGCACAACCGATCCTGCAGTATGGATCGAGGATTTCATCCTCCACATCCACATGGCCCGAGGACTCCATCGGCAGCTGGGAGGACTTGGAAGAGGTTTTCCTCGACAACTTCCAAGGAACTTATGTCCGGCCACCAGATGCCGATGACCTAAACCACATAGTTCAACAACACGGAGAATCAGCCAGAAAATTCTGGACTAGGTTCCTAACCAAAAAGAACCAGATCGTTGACTGTCCGGATGCCGAAGCCTTAGCAGCCTTCAAACATAGCATCCATGACGAATGGCTAGCACGCCACCTGGGAAAAGAAAAGTCGAAGTCAATGGCGGCCTTACGACACTCATTACCCGCTTTTTCGCAGGTGAGGACAGCTGGCTGGCTCGTAGCAAAAACACAGACAGCGAGGCAGGCCCCACCGAGGTCAAGAACAACACCGGCAAGCTCCGGTGCAATAGACACAAACACATAAGCAATGGTGACAACACCGAAGACACCACAGTCAACGCCAGATTCAGTGGCTCCAAGTCCAGCCAACGGAAGAAACCATACAAAAGAAATAATGAAGGACCTTCCAGCCTGGACCGCATACTCGACCGTCCGTGCCAAATTCATGGCACCCCAGATAAGCAAGCCAATCATACCAACAGGGATTGTTGGGTCTTCAAGCAGGCCGGCAAGTTAAATGCCAAAAACAAAGAAAAGGGATCACAAAGTGAGGGCGAGGATGAAGAGCCCCGGCAGCCGAACACCGGGGGACAGAAGAAATCCCCCCCCCCCCCCCAAGTCAAAACGGTGAACATGATATACGCCACGCACATGCCCAGAAAGGAGCACAAACGAGCACTCAGGGACGTCTACGTGGTAGAGCCAGTCGCCCCAAAGTTCAATCCTTAGTCGTCATTTCCGATCACCTTCGATCGACGAGATCATCCGACTAGTATCGACCCAATCATCGACGGATTCCACCTAACACGTGTCCTGATGGATGGCGGAAGTAGCCTCCACCTGCTGTATCAGGATACAATACGGAAGATGGGCATTAATCCCTCACGAATCAAACCAACAAAGACTACCTTTAAAGGAGTCATACTAGGTGTAGAGGCCCGCTGTACAGGCTCAATCACGCTGGAGGTGGTCTTTGGTTCTCCGGACAGCTTCCGAAGCAAAGAGTTAATCTTCAATATTGTCCCCTTCCGCAGCAGCTACCACGCACTGCTCAGACAAACCACATTTGCTAGATTTAACGCAGTGCCACACTATGCTTATCTCAACCTCAAGATCCCTGGTCCACGCGGCGTCATAACAGTCAATGGCAATACGGAACGCTCCCGCCGAACGGAGGAGCAAACCACCGCCCTAGCAGCAGAAGTACAGAGCGGCCTCCTCAAGCACCATCATAATCCAGCTGCCGAGCCCCTGGACACCATCAAGAGGGTCCGAACTACACTGCAACAGGATAGCGCTGCCCGTCAAGAGCTCGATTAGCAAATCAGCCTCCGTCCCAGCCCCAATGAGGTAGTGGCATTTGCACCACGCGTACACAAACGCAGTCAAAATTCCATGGAAATCGACGAAGGCACGAGATAACCCGGGGTCTACAATTCGGCTAGATCGATCCCGGACACACATACTTTTACTTATTTTTCTTGTTTCAGGCACCTTTTTCCGCGGGCTTCACGTCAAGTCCTTTAGAAGGACTGAAATACAATGGAGGCAAGCAACACAGGTGTGTAGGGTAAACTTTATACGTTCTTCTTGACGGTATTCATACTTATCTCTCAGGACCCGCACGCTGCGCCCTATTGATTCCGGCATGTTAAACGGACGGATACTTCTCGCACCATCTGTACAAGATACGCCTTGACGTACCCATCCAGTTATAATAAAAATGGTTCATGGCCCAGTTCCTGTGGTTTTCGCTTCTTACCTCGTTTTGTTTCGATCTGCCTATTTGCTGCATTGACACTCTTTTACGTTTCATATTCGCCAGGGGCTACCTATCGCCCCACAATACGGCAGCACAGTCCGAACACTTCTTATATATAAGTTTAGCACCCCGTTTAGCATTATATGCATTGGCTCTGAATCATGTCTTTCGTCAATAGTTGGGTTGCCAGGCTCCTGTGCTTGCTACCCTACGATCCGCTCCACCGCTAGGGTAGTAAAAGGAGAACTACTACGATTGTGCCCTGGCTTTGACCAGATGAGCACCTCAGTAGAGAAAGCCGAAAACTGACTGTCATGATGTGGCGAGAGCCGGTTAGCTACTCGAGGGTTACAAATCGTTGGAGATTTTTTCTGCATTACGCGAGAGATCGGCACTTCCTGATCAGATGCTGACAGTACTCTGGCTTAAACCAGGGGTTGTGCCCATGTTTTATTATAAAACTCCTATGGCTATGTGAGGGCGTTAAAGCCATAAAGTCTGATTGCCTTGTTTGTTGCACTAAACAGTTCCTTCAAAGGACCATGTAATTTGATCAAGATTGTTTAGATTCCATCCTGAACACCTCCATACTATCTACGTGAGGGCAGAAGCCGACGACCGGACAACCCTCAGATTACGCACAACACGGCCGCACAGGAGTAAGCAATTCAATGCATAATAAAATTACTTCACAAAAACTGGCTTTGTTCCCATGATACAAAGGCAACATGAATACATTTATTCAAATACAATGTCTCACGAACATTGCGCCGCCACAAGTCGAGACCCTTCTACAACATCCTCGAAATATCGCTCGGGTGTGCAGTGCTCCTTGCCCTCCGGTGGCCCGCTGGCGACTTCAACATCGTTCATCTTCGCCCACGACATCTTGTAGCGAGCGAAAGCCATACGGGCACCTTCAATACAGATGGAGCGCTTGATAACGTCCAGCCGAGACAGGCGTTCGCCATCCTCCTCACGAGTCCGAAGTAGCTGCTAGGCATAGCTTCGGCTGGCCACAGCCAGATTATCGAATCCTTGATGGATAGTTCGGCCACCCTATGCAGCTCCACCAGCTGCTTCAGCTGATCGGTGAAGGATACGAGATGCTCTGGCGCCGCATACTGCGACCAGAATAGCCTCTCCGAAGAACCCACTCCTTCGGCTCGATAGAACTCCACGGCATCTGATACACTACGTGGCAAATCTGCAAAAGCACTAGGGGAACTCCGAACCCGGGTTAGTAAAAGATACTGCTTCTTCGCATACTTGCTTTGCATCTTAAACGCCTTACCCGCCGCGATCTTCCTGGCCTCCTGGATCTCCTGGAGGGCGGCCTGGGCCTCATTCCGTGCGGTCTCTACTCTCTGACGAGCCTTGGTGAGTTCGGTCCCTCGAACCGACGCGTCATGCTCCAAGGCCTCACATTTTATCACCGCATCTTGGAGCTCCTAGTGGACTTCTTTGACCCGGGCATTTAGCTTCTTACGGGTGGCTTGCTACTGGACATCCTGCTCCTCGGCCTCGCCCAGGGCCTTCCTCAGGGCCTCGACTTCGGTAGCGTCTTCTGCACATATCACAATACCGCTGTCAATATACAACGTTTATCCCTTCCCGAACACATAGCAAATCGTTCCTCACCTTGCTTCTCCTGGAGCCGAACCTTAACTTCGTCGAGCTCATTCTCGGTCCGCTCCAGCCTCCACTTCAGCTCAGAGACCTCGGCCTCTTATAATTAAGGATTAATCCCCTGTCCATTTCTCCTTGCCAAACACTGGACATCGTATCAGGGGCCACTGCAGGCTTCATTCAGTCCGCTCTTGGCGGACTGAACCTTCTCGATCACCGCACCCATAAGGATATGGTGCTCGTCCACAACGGAGGCGCTTCGTAGCGCCCCCATCAGGTCATCTGGCGCTCCTAGATGGACAGGAGCCACCGGTGGAGGCGACACACCCCCCCTCCTTCAAAGGTGGCTGGTCGCCCGACTCCGGAGCCATATTGGTCTCCGGAATCGTATTCGGCTGAGGGCCGAACTGGATACGGCCCTCTTTGCCAATATCCGTGGGGATTGACTCCCCCATGTGTCTGGCAGTGGAGGTCCCGCCTTGTGGCGCCTCCCGGACAACATCCTGGGCTCCTCCCCTCAGAGCGGTCCTGCAAGATAACACTTTGGCGTCGTCCCTGGCCCCGAGGGAGTAAGCAGGCGGTGGCGACATGCTCGCCATCTCTGACGGAGCCAACGAACCTCCAGATGAGGATCGCTGGATAAGGTCACGGGCCGGACTGCAATAATGTGGATTAACCATGTTAGAATAATAAAAAAGAAAGGGCTAGATGTGCGCATGAATAATCCATGTCACATATGATGCGGCCTGGGGCCTAGTACGGGGGCGACATTCTAGGCTACCGTCAACGTCCCATGCAGTGTTGACCGCTGGGGTGCCCTTCCCATTTTTGGGCGCTTTCGCCTCCAGATGTGCCGAGGCTACCCTCTTATTCTTCTTCTCCTCGGGAGGAGGTTTGTTTTCCTCCTCCTCCTCCTCTTCCTCGTCGTTGTCATCAAGGACAGAGGAATGGGCCTCTTCGTCTTTGGATGTCGTGTCCGAAGTGCCCTTGCGATGAGGGCCACTCTTGGCCCCCTTGGCCTTCTTCTTAGCCTTCTTCTCCGGCGTCGTATAGGGCGCCGGTACCAGCATCTTTGCCAAGCGCGGGATGACTGGTTCTTCGGGCAACGGTGTCGGTGTTCTGGGAATGGGGGTCCCCAGACTTGCCTGCCTGCGGCCTGCGGCGTGGCTCAAGTGGGGATCCAGCGTGGCCCATCTTCATCAACGCAAGCTCAAGACCCTCGCGAGGGGCCAAGTCTCACGGGGCAGACGACAGGAAGCTTCCTCAGAGGCAGCCTCATCAGGCAGGCTCGCGAGGAGGCGGAGAGATCAAGGCAGGGGTACCTCGCGAGGATCCCATGATGAAGGCCATGACGATCAAGGCCAGGCGGGCGGCAGGCGGGCGCCGGCTTGCACAGGGTCCTTGTTTCCCCTTTGGTGCAAAGGGGGCAAGCACATGCCAAGGCATCAGGCAAACGTTGCCATTCCGGTGCAACGAGACCAAGACTAGCAGAGCGGCAGGACGAAGGTCACCGTGGAGCCCAAGATGGCGTCATCACCAGTGCTTTTGGCAGCCGAAGACCACCTTTGGTCAGGCTAACTTGTACTAGATGTTCCCCTTCAAAATAGCCAATTGCTGGCGCCCTTCCCGCTCAATTATTCGGGGAGAGGCCCAGGGCCTTTATAAATAGAGCTAGCCTCCACAAAGGAAGGACACCTAGGAGGAGAGAGGAGAGAGAGAGAGAGCGATCTGGTAGAACCCTAGCAGAGAGAAAGAGAGGCGACGGAACTCACCCTAGCAGTTCATCGCACCAGCTCAAGAACACCTCTCGCGAGGCTGTTCTTCCCTTGTACTGTCCATCATCAGCCCCAGAGGCAATCCACCACACCAGACACTGGAGTAGGGTATTACACCACAACGGTGGCCCGAACCAGTATAAACCTCGTGTCCCCTGTGTTGTTCATCATTTTCATCTTAGTTTGCACGAGAGGATTAGACGTAGATCGGTAGGGGAGAGATCTCCGCGTGCACCCCAGTGTTCGAACCTCAAGGGTCTGCCAGCACCCGAAATCCGACATTTGGCGCGCCAAGTAGGGGTGCACCAGAATCTTTCTTCCGCTGTTCGCGTGTGATCTTCCGTCGTGTCCATGGCTGAAGCTCGCCGGGCTCGTGCCGAGCGCCGGGCTGCTCGCGCCACTCTTGTCACCCAGACGGCGCCCGTCGGCGGCCCCCCACGTCGTTCCCTGTCTCCCGCCTCCAACGCCGCCACCGGCCCGGCGGGGAACGAGCAGCAGGCCTCGTCCCAGCATCCCTCGGTGCGGCGGGATGGCCGCACCGCCACCCCATCGCCGACTCCAGCTGGCTCGTCGTCCCACGCCCCTCGCGCACCCATGGATGCGCATGCCTCACTGCTCTTGGCGCGGGAGCTCGTCCACTATCGCCCCGTCGACGACCTCTACGAGGACTGGCTCGCCCGCATCACCGAGCTCGTCAGTGCCGTAGGGGGCTCCCCCTTGCGGTCCCTCTCACTGCTTCGCCCTCCATCCTGTGCAGGGGGCGAGGATCAGGAGGCGCCTCCGCTGCCTCATCCCCAAGAAGGTGCCTTGGCTCCAAGGCGCGCAGCCCCAGGGCGGGACCCTCCACGTCCGGCGCCTGTGCAGCAAGAAGGGATCTGCTAAGAGATCCCACGTCCCCGGGAAGGTGCTCGCGCGCTCCCAGCGCCGGCGCGCCAAGATCGCGCCCCAGCGCCTCCACGACAAAACCCCGCGCTGCTCCCAGTGGCGGTGCGTGGTGACCCGCAAGAACAAGTCCAGCACCAGCAAAGGGCGCCGGTGGCCATGGTGGGCTGCCTCGCCTTCACCCCCGAGCTGCGCGGCGTCACATGGCCAGGCAAGTTCAAGCCTGACCTCCCTCCCCGCTACGATGGCACAGCGGACCCCGCGGAGTTCCTACAGCTCTACGAGCTGGGCATCGTAGCCGCCAACAGAGACGAAAAGGTCGTGGCAAATTGGTTCCCCATGGTGCTCAAGGACGGCGCCCGCACCTGGCTCCTGAACCTGGCTCCCGGCACGATCTCCTCCTCGAGCAAGATGCGCACCCGCTTCATCGCCATCTTCCAGGGCACACGCGACCGGCCCCCTGCCGTGAGCGACCTGCGCCGTATCAAGCAACAGCCAGGAGAAACCCTGCAGAAGTACATCCAGTGCTTCAACTACGCTCGCCTCAAGATCCCCAAGGTGACTGAAGAAGATATCATCTCAGCCTTCTCCGACGACGTGCGCGACGTCACGATGAAGGAAGAGCTAGCAATCCATGAAGACCTGTGCACATCCCTGGAGCTGTTCAACTTGGCGACCAAGTGCGCCAGGGCTGAGGAAGGGCGTCTCTCCCTCCTCGAGCTCCCGACAGCCGACCCGGAAGAAAAGAAGCCCAAGGCCAAAGACGTGAAGCACAAGGGGGCTACCATGCTAGCAGTAGAACCAGACACCAAGCGAGGCAGGGACCAGCCTGAGTCATCCAAGGGCGGACGGTACTGCGTGTACCACGACCTCCACACTCACAACAGCAACGAATGTCAAGAGCTCAGAGCCGTGCGAGATGGCCGAATCGGCCGACGCCCAGAGCACAATGACAGGGGCTATGGCCGAGGAGGAGGAAGAGGTGGCGGACGATGGGAAGACTGCGGCCTTCGCCTGGGATGGCGTGATCGCCCTCGCGAGGACTGCTGGGAGGATCATCCTCGCGAGGGAGGCTGGAGGGACCAGCCTCGTGAGGGCCACCCGCACGGCAACGCGGGCCTCCCTCCTCTGCCGCCTCCACCAAGGAGGAACAAAGACCAACACCAAGACGATGGGGATGGGGGCTTCCAAGAGCCGCGTGCAATCGCTTGCATCTTGGGTGGCACCCAGGCCCCAGCCTCACAACGCATCTTCAAGCAGTTTTCTCGTGAGGTGAATGCAGTCCTTCGCAAGCTTGAGGCCACGCGCCCTCTCAGGTAGTCTTCGTGCGCGATCACGTTCGGTTCCGCCGATCAGCTCAAGTGTACGGCAACGGCCGGAGTCCTCCCGATGCTTTTCTCCCCAGTCATCAGCAACATGCAAGTCACCAGGACTCTCATCGATGGCGGGGCAGGACTCAACGTCATGTCCGTCGAGATGTTTGACAATCTCCAAGTGTCGTACGACCAGCTTCAGCACACCAAGCCTTTCTCAGGAGTCACCGATGGTTCCACTGTTCCAATTGGGCAGGTTTGCCTTCCGGTCACCTTCGGGCAACACAACAACTACCGCACCGAGCTCATCGACTTCGACATCGCTCACATCCGCCTGCCGTACAACGCCATCCTCGGGTACCCAGCCCTAGCCAAGTTCATGGCAGTGACCCTGTCGGTGTCAAAACCGGCGGATCTCGGGTAGGGGGTCCCGAACTGTGCGTCTAGGCCGGATGGTAACAGGAGGCAAGGGACACGAAGTTTTACCCAGGTTCGGGCCCTCTTGATGGAGGTAAAACTCTATGTCCTGCTTGATTAATACTGATGATATGGGTAGTACAAGAGTAGATCTACCACGAGATCGGAAAGGCTAAACCCTAGAAGCTAGCCTATGGTATGATTGTTGTTCTGTATGTTGTCATACGGACTACAACCCTACGGTTTATATAGACACCGGAGAGGGTTAGGGTTACACAAAGTCGGTTACAATGGTAGGAGATCTACATATCCGTATCGCCAAGCTTGCCTTCCACGCCAAGGAAAGTCCCTTCCGGACATGGGACGAAGTCTTCAATCTTGTATCTTCATAGTCCAGGAGTCCGGACGAAGGTATAGTCCGGCCATCTAGACACCGCCTAATCCAGGACTCCCTCAGACCCACCATGATTACAATGTCCTCAAGATGCCAGGAAGCGGTGGAGACATCACCATAGTCCAGGAGCCCTCAGAGCGAAAGTGACAAGGACGTCCATTACCTGATGGGCCGGATAAGATTGTTAGCTCATTCCGGACTGACCATGATCGGGGTCATGGCCGCATGCATCATGCGAGGGGTGCAGCCGCTACAGTACAGAGGCCACCCCATGTGGGATTTCAACGGGGAGGACGATGCCACCCGCTACGGCCGTAAGGGACCGGATTCGGCTGCGGCCCTAACAAAGACCTTGTCCGCTTTGTACAAGGGAGAAGAGGAGGAATTTCTCCGCGTCAACCCACAGGGTGGATTTTTTATGTGGAATCCCCCAAGCTGGGTAAGTGGTTTACTTGCCCATCCGTTTTATATTCCCATTGTTAAATATTCAGTCTAACGACTTTAATGCAGGAAGCGTCAGGCTGTTAAAGAAATAAACAGCCCTCCTCCACAACCCGAGGACCCAGGACGGTCCCTCGACCCGGCCTCTCAAGAGGATCCGGACTTATCTGTGGAGCTGATTGATGGATTGTTCCATCAATTGAGAAACGACAATGCCTTGGTGGCCATTATGGCTGATTACCCAAGGCTAATCCCGGCCTCCCAGGTAACTGAGATCGAGGTCCCAGTACCCCGAATAGGGTTCCGCCCTCTCGTGCTTTCAGTTTCCTGATTACAACCGAGCTTTGCAGGGGAGGTTTTTGAGACGGGAGGCCGAACCTGCGGCGATAAGCCAACGAGGGGCCGTAGGGCCCCGTGGGTAGAAAAGAGGTGCAGTCCGGACCGAGGTGTCAGCGCAAAGGTATGGCGCGCCCCCTTATCCCAGGTGTTATACCTTCAAGGCATATTAACACTCGTGCTCTCTTCAGGACAAAGAGACCTCGCCGGACTATATCCGGAGAGGCTGCCAATCGCGCCTCCACAGGTGGAGGCGAACACAAGGCGTGCATCGGACGCTCCTCCGACAGAGGATGTGGACAAGTTGTCTGCCACCAACTCTGAGGTGGAGAGTGCCATGAACCACAGGCGTCGCTGGACTATTAATCGCGACGCTTGTTTCTCCCGAGAGGCATTAGATACCTTCAATTCGGGAGATGCGTACCTCCGTGCCGCTCAAAATGTTCTAGCCAGAGCCACGGAGCAACATGTAAAAGACATACGGGTAAGAATTTTTTTTGGTAATTATATATATATATATATATACCCGTAGCCCCCGAGACTTGAAACAGTTAGAATAACTGATTTAAGGATCATTTGTTATGCAGGGTCTTACAGAAAAGAATTCCCTACTGTCCCAGGAGCTGGAAGAGTGCAAAGCCCAACTTGAGGCCGCACTAGCCACGACAGGGGAGCCCAAGGAGACCCCCTCTGGTAATATACACTTCGAAAGATAAGTATTTTGTGAAGCACGGTATGGGTGCGAATCTGACAAATGAAATTGCAGATGGCGCCGGATTGAGTCCGAAAAGGAAACAACTCCTACGCCAGCTGAAGGCTGGTGAGAAGGTGCTGACAAAGGTGAGGCGGGAGAAGAACGATCTCCAAGATGCCAACACCAAGCTGGGCGCCGACCTGAAAGATGTTCGTGCCCAGCTGTCAGACTCCGTTAAGGAGAATCAGAGGCTTCGGCGCGGGATATTTAGTAAGTGCTTGAACGAACCTTTGAAAAAAAGTTCGGCGGGGAAGTCGACTAACAGAGTGATCTCTGTAGGTGTGCTAACAGGTCGTCCTACAGAGGAGATGCCCGATCCTATGGGTAACCTTCTTCCCGAGCTCTCGTAACTGCTCGAGCGAGTTCGGCAGGCAATGCAAGGCGTCGCCCAGGCCTTGTGGCCATCCATCTCCATGCCCGAAGGTCTTGGAGAGCTTGCGGAGAAGCTAAAGGGAGCACGGTGGCGCTTCCGATTGTGGAAGATATCGGCCTGCCGTCAAGGCGCTAGGGAGGCCTGGGCCATGGTGAAGACGAGGTACACAAAGGCTGACCCCAACCACATGGCGGAGGTCGGTCCTGTGGGGCCCGATGGGAAGGAGATCCCTGTAAGCTTAGTATACGGCCAAGTAGAATTGGCCGCAAAGTATTCCCAGCAGGACTGTAAATTAGACAGCCTGTTAGATGGTATTGAAGAGGAATACAAGCAGTCAGAATGACTATGTAATTTAATTGACATTTATAATGCCTTCTAGCCGGATTGTAGATCGTTTGTCATGGCCGACCTTTTCGCTTCAGCCTCGGGACCTGACGGTCCGGAGTGTGTCCAAATTCCCATGCGGTTATATAAGAACCGAGGAATGCATGGAGACCAGGCATAGGGGTCATTAGTGCGTGAACATACAAGTGCCCGACTAGTTATGTTATAATACATGGTTAGTAAGAAACATCTTCCAGGGAGAATAGTTCCGTTAGGGGTTCCTTTCCCTGGGAGGCATGCCCTAAAGTGCATGCCCATTCTGCGAAAAAGACATGGGAAAAAGCATCTGGGGGTGCGTAAATAAATAAGTGAAAAGATCATCTTTTAGGTCACCGACCGAATATTCCCTTAAGAACGCTAGCTTTCGGCTTCACCCAGTCTGAGGTACACATCCAGCTGACCCGGCAGTAACAATCGTAGAGGTGCTCCCTTTACCGCCTAGCCGAATAATCGGGAACGTAGGGGTAAGCACAGGAGCCAGGCAACCTAGCTTGGCCAAAACTTAAGTCATATCGATGCATATAATGGTGAAATAAAAGGTTCATGCGGAAGTGTAACACATGTGTTGGGCATGAAGCCTGTATAAATAAGCTTCTGTTAAAAGAAGCCCCCAGGTTTAATGAGTGCGAATAGCACGTCATTTGATGAGCCTTTAAAGGCCATAAGAGAAAGGAAGGGGAGAAGGAGAGAAATGTAAGACAGAGAGTATATAAAAATGGACAGAGGAAGGAGACGAACAAAGAGTCCAGTGCTAGGCATAGAATCTTCGGAGACGGGCTGCGTTCCATGGGTTCGGCTCGAGTCGGTTATCCGATGCATCTCGCAGGAGGTACGCTCCACCAGTCAGGACTTGGTCAATTATGAAGGGACCTTCCCACTTGGGCTTGAGTTTGTCCTTTTTCTTGTCCGGCAGGTGTGGAACTAATTCGCCAACGTTGTAATTTTTGGCCCATACTTCTCTGCTTTGGTATCTTTGATCTTGTTGTTGATAGAATGCGGAATGGGCTTTTGCCACGTCACGCTCCTCCTCTAATGCGTCCAAACTGTCCTGCCGATCGAGCTCGGCTTCTCTTTCTTCGTACATGCGCACTCGAGGTGAGTCATGAATTATGTCGCAAGGCAAAACTGCCTCTGCGCCGTACACCATAAAGAATGGTGTGTATCCGGTGGTGCGATTCGGCGTGGTCCGCAGCCCCCAGAGTACGGAGTCGAGCTCCTCTACCCAGTGCATGTTAGATTCCTTGAGGGACCGCACTAATCTAGGTTTGATGCCGCTCATGATAAGACCATTTGCACGTTCGACCTGGCCGTTAGTTTGTGGGTGATAGACGGAAGCATAATCGAGCTTGATGCCCATGTTTTTGCACCAGAGTTTTACCTCATCGGCCATAAAGTCCGTGCCGTTATCAGTGATGATGCTGTGGGGGACGCCGTAACGGTGTACAACCCCGGATATAAAGTCTATCACTGGTCCGGATTCGGCCGTCTTAATAGGCTTGGCTTCTATCCAATTGGTGAACTTATCCACCATGACCAGTAAGTATTTTTGCTTGTGGGTTCCGCCTTTAAGGGGTCCAACCATGTCAAGCCCCCAGACAGCGAAGGGCCAAGTGATGGGGACAGTTTGGAGGGTGGTGGGTGGCATATGGCTTTGGTTTGCAAAGAGCTGGCAACCGACGCATCGTTGGACTAAGTCCTGGGCGTCTGCCCGAGCCGTCGGCCAATAAAAGCCTGTACGGAAGGCCTTGCTTACAAGGGACCGAGCTGCAGCGTAATGACCGCCGAGTCCGGCATGAATTTCAGCCATGAGGTTCCACCCTTCCTCTTCGGAGATGCACCTTTGAAGGACTCCGGTAGTGCTTTTCTTATAAAGCTCTCCCTCCTGGACTTTGTAGGCTTTGGATCACCGCACTATACAGCGTGCCTCATTTTGGTCCTCGGGGAGTTCCTGCCTAGTAAGGTAGGCGAGGAATGGTTCTATCGACGGGGCGATGACGGCCATTATTACGTGGGCTGAAGGTGTTATTTCGTTGGCAGAGCCTCCGATTGTGTCAGAATGTTCGGTGTCGGGCAGTGCAGTGGGTCCGGGCTGTTATTGTTCGGCTCCCCTTCCCATACTACGGATGGCTTGAACAGCCTTTCCAAGAAGATGTTGGGGGGACTACATCGCGTTTTGCGCCGATGCATGCCAGGACATCTGCTGCCTGATTATTTTCCCGGGCTATATGGTGAAATTCAAGCCCTTCGAACTGAGCTGACATTTTTAGGACAGCGTTGCGGTAAGCTGCCATTTTTGGGTCCTTGGCATCAAAGTCTCCATTTATTTGGGATATTGAGAGGATCGAGTCCCCGCGCGCCTCTAGGCGTTGAATGCCCATGGATACTGCCATCCGAAGACCATGTAAAAGGGCCTCATATTCGGCTGCATTGTTGGAGTCTGTGTACATAATCTAGAGTACGTATTGAACTGTGTCTCCTGTGGGGGACGTCAAAACGACGCCAGCCCCTAGTCCGGCCAACATCTTGGAGCCGTCGAAATGCATGATCCAATTTGAATATGTGCCGTACTCTTTAGGGAGTTCGGGCCCCGTCCATTCTGCGACGAAGTCGGCCAAAACTTGCGACTTGATGGCTTGCCGTGGCTTATAAGTTATGTCGAACAGGAGGAGCTCAATGGCCCATTTTGCAATCCGCCCATTGCATCACGGTTGTTTATAATATCGTTAAGTGGTACTTCCGAGGCTACTGTTATTGAACACTCTTGAGAGTAGTGTCGTAGCTTCCGGGATGCCATGAATACCGCGTAAGCAATATTTTGATAATGCGGGTACCGTGATTTGCACGGAGTGAGGACAGTGGACACATAATAGACCGGCTTTTGAAGGGGGAATTTGTGTCCGTCCGTTTCTCGTTCGACCACGAGCACTGCGCTTACAACCTGATGTGTTGCTGCAATGTACAATAGCATTGGTTCGCCAATGTTTTGCGCGGCCAAGACTGGGTTTGTTGCCAATATGGCTTTTATTTCTTCAATTCCGGCCGTGGCTGCATCCGTCCATTCGAAGTGTTCGGTGCGCCGAAGGAGGCGGTAGAGGGGTAGGGCCTTTTCTCCCAAATGGGAGATAAAGCGGCTTAGAGCCGCCAGGCATCCGGTTAACTTTTGCATTTGTTTGAGGTCCTTTGGGATATCCAATTGTGACAGAGCTCGGATCTTGGGTGGATTTGCTTCAATTCCTCTACCGGATACAATGAAGCCCAAGAGCTTTCCGGCTGGGATGCCGAAAACGCATTTTTCCGGGTTGACCTTGATGTCTGTCGGTGTTCTGGGAAGGGGGGACCCCAGACTTGCATGCCTGCGGCCTGCGGCGTGGCTCGAGGAGGGCCCAGCATGGCCCATCTTCATCAACACAGACCCAAGACCCTCGCGAGGGGCCAAGCCTCGCGGGGCGGACGACACGGAGCTTCCTCACGCATGGCCTCATCAGGCTGGCTCGTGAGGAGGCGGAGAGATCAAGGCGGGGTACCTCATGAGGTGCCCGTGACGCAAGCCATGACGACCAAGGGCGCCAGGCGGGCGCCAGCCCGCGCAGTGTCCTCCTTTCCTCTTTGGTGCAAAGGGAGCAAGCGCAGGTGAGAGAATCAAGTAAAGGCACCCGTTTTGGTGCAACGAGACCAAGACCAGTCCAACGGCAGGGAGGAAGTCATTGTGGAGCCCAAGCCAGCGTCACCACCAGAGCCTTTGGCAGGCGAGCACCAACTTTAGTCAGGATAAGTGTAACAGATGTTCCCCTTCAAAATGGCCAATTGTTGGCGCCCTTCCCGCTCAATATTTGGGAAGAGGCCCAGGGCCTTTGCCTATAAATAGGACTAGCCACCCCCAGGGTAGAGGGGCAATCAGGAAGGGAGAATCTAGAAGCCAAGAGAGAAACAAGCTAGGATAGGGTCGAGTAGCATCACACAGACAAAGAGAGAAGGTCGACTGAACTCCTCCCAGCAGTTCATCCCCCCAGCCAAGAACAGACCCTCGCGAGGTTGTTCTTCCTTGTACTGCTCATCATCATCAGCCCAAGAGGCAATCCACCGCACCACACACTCGAGTAGGGTATTACACCACAACGGTGGCCCGAACCAGTATAAACCCTATGTCTCTTGTGCTATTCTTTCCATAGCTTAGATCTTAGGTAGGTACAAGGCGAAATATCTGCGCGCACCCCAATGTTCGAACCTCGAGGGTCTGCCGGAACCCGAAATCCGACATTTGGCGCGCCAGGTAGGGGTGCACCGGAGTTTTCCCTTCCGCCACTGCCACGACCTGCCCCGCGATGAGTAGCGCGTCGCCCGCTCCGGCCGCCGGCGCCAGCACGGGGGCCAGGGGGCTTCGAGCCCTGGCCCCAGCCCTGCAACGGGTACGGTGGCCAGACAAGTTCAAGCCAACGACGCCGCCGTGCTACTGCGGCGCGACTGATCTGCTGGCCTTCTTGCTGGCGTACGAGGAGGCCATCCTTGAAGCTGGAGGTGATGATAGGGTCATGGCCAACTGGCTTCCCATGGCCCTCAACGGCGCTCCGCGCGCATGGCTGCTCCACGTGCCAGCAGCCTCCGTGGCCTCTTGGGAAGAGCTCCGCAGCCTCTTCCTCGACCACCACGCTACACCAACACCCCCGGTCGTCGCGGCCCTCCTGGGCGGCTCGCAGGAACTGCCTACAAGTCACCACGTCAAGCCGTTCATCCGCCGGGTCAGCGTCGCTTCCACACGGCACGGGGCTCCCCCGGACCGGGCGGCGCCCAAGGCCGGCCTGACCTTCAGCTCGGAGAACCACCCCTCCAACTCGGCCTGCTCGGGTGTGCTCCCCATGCTGTGCACCCCCACCATCTGCCAGGTGGCCGTCACCAGAACTCTCATCGATGGCGGCGCGAGCCTCAGCGTGCTCTCGGTTGAGGCCTTCAACCTCCTCTGCATACCCCTGGAACGGCTGCAACCCAGCCGGCCCTTCTCAGGCGTTGGGGGCGGGTCATCCAGCTCCTTGGGACAGATCCGGCTCCTAGTAACCTTTGGCACCTATGACAACTTCTGCACGGAGCTGGTCGACTTCGACATCGCCCCCATCGGCCTCCCCTATAACGCCATCCTTGGCTATCCAGTGCTGGCCTAGTTCATGGCCGCGACGCACCCGGCGTACAACCTCATGAATATGCCCGGGAGCAGCGTGTCCTCACCGTGCACGGGGACACCGGAGACGCGATGCGAGTGCTCGAACTCGCCTTCAAGACGGCGGCGTCGGCACAGCCTGCCGACTCGGAGACCCCCGAGCCCAAGGGGGCTGCACCCGCCAAGAAGAAACAGTTGTTCACCCAAGACAAGGCAGAAACCAAGCAGATACCCATCGATGAGGACGGGTCCACCAATGCCACTTTCACCATAGGCGCCAACTTCGAGCCCGAGCAGGAGGAGGCCCTGGTCAGGTTCCTGCGCGCGAACAAGAAGGTATTCGCTTGGGAGCCTGACCAGTTGGCGGGAATCCCTAGGAGCGTAATCGAGCATCACCTCAACGTGTGCCCCAACGTGCGCCCTGTGAAGCAGAAGGCAAGGCAGCAGTCCATAGAAAAGCAGGCCTTCATCGTCCAAGAGACCCGCAAGCTAGAAGCCGCTGGGGTCATTCGCGAGGTCTGATACCCGGATTGGTTGGCCAACCCTGTCGTTGTGCCAAAGAAGGGAGGGAAGGAGTGCATGTGTGTCGACTTCACCAAACTCAAGAAGGCATGCCCGCAAGATCCCTTCCCGCTCCCCCGCATTGACCAGATCGTCGATTCCACCGCAGAATGCGACCTGCTATGCTTCTTGGATGCCTTCTCTGGGTATCACCAGATCAAGATGGCGGTAGAAGACGTTGAAAAGACAGCCTTCCTAACCCCGTGTGGGGTGTACTGCTACACATGCATGCCATTTGGGTTGCGTAACGCAGGGGCGACCTTTCAGCGGCTGATGCACATCACCTTGGGCCCGCAGATTGGGAAGAACGTCGAGGCTTACGTCGATGAGATAGTGGTGAAGTCTCGGGAGGCCAGGACCCTGATACAAGACCTGGAGGAAACCTTCGCGAGCCTCAACGCAGTGAACCTGCGGCTCAACCCAGAGAAGTGTGTGTTCGGAGTCCCCTCGGGCAAGCTCTTGGGTTTCCTCGTGTCCCACCGAGGCATCGAGGCTAACCCGGAAAAGGTCAAGGCGATCGAGGACATGAGCCCGCCAAAGACCCTCTGAGAAATGCAGAAGCTCACTGGGCGCGTGACCGCGCTAGGGCGCTTCATCTCCAAGTTGGGGGAGTGAGCGCTGCCCTTCTTCCAGCTAATGAAAAAAAGGGGCCCTTTGAATGGACTGAAGAGGCCGACAAGGCGTTCCAAGATCTCAAAGAGATACCTGACCAGCCCTCCGGTCATGGTGGCTCCGCGCCCTCAAGAGCCCCTGGTGCTTTACCTCGCCGCCACTCCCTACTCCGCCAGCGCAGCCCTGGTGGCGGTTAGGGAGGAGCGTCGAATCAAAACCACAGCAGCAGCTCGGGGCAAGGCAAAACAGGAACAAGGAAGGCCCACAGAAACCGCCACCGTGGCTAAGGAGGATCAGCCGCCGCAGAGGAGTGCACCGGAGGCGAAAGGGGCCCCTCTCCCAGATGGCCAGCCTCCGGAGGCCCCATCGCCTCAGGAGGCGCCATCGACTCCGAGGGGCATCACCAGCACGGACGCACACAACCTCGTCGAGTACCCAGTGTACTTCGTCAGCATGGTGTTGCGGGACGCGAGGGCACGGTACCCCATGCCTCAGAAGTTCCTCCTCGCGCTACTGGTGGCCTCGCGCAAGCTGCGGCACTATTTTCAGAGTCACCCCATCAAGGTCGTCTCGTCATACCCCTTGGAGAGAGTGCTCAGGAGCCCTAACTCAGCCGGAAGGGTCGCTGAGTGGACATAGAACTGCAAGCGTTTCAGCTTGAATTCAGCACGACCAGAGTCATCAAGGGAGCAGCATTAGCGGATTTTGTGGCAGAATGGACGGAGGCCTAGGCCTCAAGGCCGGCGAGGATCGGTCCCTCTCCCCGGGAAGCGAGGCGCCAGAAGGTTGGGTCATGTACTTCGATGGGGCGTTCTCCAGGCATGGCGCTGGGGCTGGGGCGGTGCTCATATCACCCACTCAGGACAAGCTCTACTACGCTGTACAGCTCTGTTTCCAGCAAGGTGAAAAGGTCTCCAACAACATAGCGGAGTATGAAGGTCTAATAGCGGGCTTGAAGGCCGCAGCTGCCCTGGGGGTGAAACGCCTCACCATCAAGGGTGATTCGCAGCTCCTTGTCAATTTCTCCAACAAGGTGTACGAGCCGAAAGATGAGCACATGGAAGCCTACCTTGCAGAGGTCCGCAGGATGGAGAAGCAGTTCTGGGGGTTGGAGTTGCAGCATGTGCCCCGTGGCACCAATCAGGAGGCCGACGACATCGCCAAACGGGCGTCCAGGTGGTTACCTCAGGAGCCTGGCGTCTTCGAGGAGCGGCTCTTCAAGCCCTCAGCCCTGTCGTCATTGTCAAACACGGCTCAGCCTCAGGAGGAGCTCCCCCAGCCACCTGCCTCAGGAGCCCCGGTCTGTGGCCCGGCCTCAGGAGCACGCATGCTCCTAACGATGGAACCCCAGGAGGGGTGCTGGATCATGGAGCTCCGGAGTTACTTAACACAAGGGACCCTGCCGGAGAAGGAGGAGGAAGCGGAGCGTGTGGCACGGCTGGCCACGGCATACTGCATCAAGGATGGAGAGCTCTACTGGAAGCGACCAAACGATGTATCCCTGTGCTGCATCTCCAGGGAGCAAGGAAAGGAACTGCTGGAAGATATACACGGCGGAGACTGTGGACATCATTCATCATCACGGACCCTCATCGGCAAGGCGTTCCACAGTGGGTTTTATTGGCCCACCGCACTCAATGACGCCGTCAAACTGGTGAAGGCTTGTGAGGCCTGCCAGTTCCACGCCAAGCAGATCCATCAGCCGGCAGGAGGCCGGCAGACTATACCCCTTTCGTGGTCATTCGCAGTCTGGGGGCTGGACATCCTGGGCCCGTTTCCTCGGGCGCCAGGGGGCTACCGCTACCTCTACGTCACCGTGGACAAGTTCACCAAGTGGGCTGAAGTAGAGGCCGTCCGCACCATCCCCGCGGGTTCCGCGGTCAAGTTCATCAGGGGCATCGTGAGCCGGTTCGGGGTGCCGAACTGCATTATCATAGACAACGGTTCGCAGTTCACTAGTAACCTCTTCAAAACATACTGTGCTAACCTTGGAACACAGATATGCTACGCTTCGGTGGCGCACCCCCGAAGCAACAGCCAGGCTGAGCGAGCCAACACAGAGGTCCTGAGGGGCCTCAAGACCAGGACGTTCAAGAAGAAGCTGGAGGCCTGCAGCAGAGGTTGGTACGACGAGCTTCAGTCCGTGTTATGGTCCATCCACACAACCGCGACCAAGCCGACTGGAGAGACCCCGTTCTTCCTGGTCTACGGAGCCGAAGCAGTCCTCCCTCACGAGGTCAGACGTCGCTCCGCACGGGTCCTGGCGTTCGACGAGGCGCAGCAGGACGCCATGCGGGGGATGGACCTCGTGCTGGGGGAGGAACGTCGCCGAGAGGCCGCGATGTGAGCGGCGAGGTACCAACAAGCACTGCGACGATATCACTGCCGCAACATCCGCCCCAGAACTCTCGAGTAGGCGACCTCGTGCTCAGGCGGGTTCTCTCCAGGGAGGGACTGCACAAGCTCTCTCCCATGTGGGAGGGCCCGTTCAAGGTTGTTCATGTTTCCAGGCCTGGCTCCACGCGCTTGGAGACTCAGGAGTGGGTGTCGGTCCAAAACGCATGGAACATCCAGCACCTCCGGAGGTTCTACCCCTAAAAAGGCCCAGAGCCTGTGAAGAAGGCGAATGCCTGTGAAGATTATCCTTTTTGGAAAAGGCCCAGAGCCTGTGAAGAAGGCGAATGCCTGTGAAGATTATCCTTTTTGGAAAAGGCCCAGAGCCTGTGAAGAAGGCGAATGCCTGTGAAGCTGTCGCGTTTGGGAAAAGGCCCAGAGCCTGTGAAGAGGGCAAATGCCCGTGAAGCCTGCTCCCCCCAAGAAAGGCCCAGAGCCTGTGAAGAAGGCCAACGCCTGTGAAGCTCGCCGCCCGTGACACTCTCACGTAATAATGAGTTGGGGCTGTACACGCCCCGGAGTCTCAGGAGCGCCGGCCTTAGGCCCTAGGGCTCCCTCCCACGCCCAGTGGCAGCACTTAGGTTTGCGCTGGTGAGAAGACGTCGAAGACTAGATTAGGTGCCGGACGCGGCTTTTTAATTTGCTTTCCGCAGTTGGCTTGTTCATTCTCATTCGAAGTTTTATTGAAGTTGTTGCCGTCTTTGACTTGTGGTTCTTCGACTTTTCACTCTTCTGCCTCGATTTCTCTTATGCAAGGCCTCGCGAGGGGGGCAGCCGAGCGCCCTCGTGAGTGTTTCTGTCCTAGTCGTTCAAAGGTTTCGCGACCTGCGTCCATTACAGGAGCACCCCTCCAGTCCGTGCCCCACGGGCACCGCGACACGAACACAGGGCCTGGGTCGGTTGCCCCCCCCCACGGCTGGGGCCGGGAACTATCCACGCGCGGGCACGTAGCCGGAAGGCACGATAACGGAAGCAAAGCGATGATTAACAGTAATAACCCAAACACGCCCCCGCGGGGCTCCACGCTACTGTCTTTTTACGCAGGAAAAAGGAAAAGAAAGAACAAATCAGGCGCAGCTCGCCTCACACCGGCCTGCAGGGAAGAGTCGAGCTGCCTACGGGGCTCAGGTAGACTCCCTCTCGCGCTTCACCGAGGCGCGACGGTAGGCAGACGCGCTACCACCTCCCAAGCAGGTACGACGGTGTGGAGGCTGACCGCGGCCACCGCTAGAAGAGTCACCGCCTGAAGAAGAACCGGTGAAGCTCGGGGAACCCTGAGCGCCGCCAATCACGCGAGCGCTGACCTCTCCATCATCGCCGGGGCTGGGTCCCCGGCCGCGGTCGTCGTCCTCAGGGCAGCACCCTGCGCGGCGACCATCTTCCCCAAACACCCTCACGTAGAGGGTGGCATCGCCGTCAAACTTGAAGTGCAGGGTGCACCGACGGCTCAGGCCACGCGCGCGGGCAAACGTCTGCCAACCGCAGGTCAAGGCCAGCCTCCCGGCCGCGGGGACCTCCAGTGAAGCCCATGAGGCCCGGCTGCAGCAGCCGTCTGCCTGAAGCCAGAGGCCGCCCGGGGCGCCGGCCGGGAGCTCGCCGTGGAGGAAGCGAGGAAGTTGAAGCCGGGTGCTAGTCGGCTCAGCCAACCACACAACGAACTCCGGCAGCACCTCTCCAACACGAAAGCGCGGCCTAGGGGAACACGCGACCGAAGCGCGCCCCACGGCCGCAGCAGTCCGCCCGTCACCATGCTGGAAAACATCTCCACGGCCGCGGGGAGCTGCCGTGGAGGCCACAGGATGTTTGCGAGGGCGCCCTCGACCACGCTTGGGCGGGGGAGAGGCAGGCTCAACCTGGCGAGCCTTCCCCTTCTCTGCGGCCGAGAACCTCCTCGACGGAGCCATGAAGAAGAAGGAGAAGCAAGGGGGGATGAACTGGAAGGGCGCGCGCCGCTCCGTACTTATAGCCGGCGAGGGCCAACCGTCGGCCCCCACGATCGCAGGTAATCATGACCTGCTTTGCATGCAGGGACTTGTCCAATCCGTGCAGTTGCCGAGGCACCATGGGGAAGTGAAGACGCCCACGTCCAATCAACCACCACGCGGCACCCAAGGCCGCAGGCTGTTAGGGCCCGCGGCGCTTCGCTCTTGCCCTTTCGCCGCCCTACACGGCCAAGTCCGGGCGCGCCTTGGGCCTGGGGGCTACTGTCGGTGTTCTAGGAATGGGGGTCCCCAGACTTGCCTGCCTGCGGCCTGCGGCGTGGCTCGATGAGGGGCCCAGCACGGCCCATCTTCATCAACACAGACCCAAGACCCTCGCGACGGGCCAAGCCCCGCGGGGCGGACGACACGGAGCTTCCTCAGGCACGACCTCATCAGGCTGGTTCGCGAGGAGGCGGAGAGATCAAGGCGGGGTACCTCACGAGGTGCCCGTGACGCAAGCCATGACGACCAAGGGCGCCAAGCGGGCGCCATCTCGCGCAGTGTCCTCCTTTCCTCTTTGGTGCAACGGGAGCAAGCGCAGGTGAGAGCATCAAGTAAAGGCACCCGTTTCGGTGCAATGAGACCAAGACCAGTCCAACGGCAGGGAGGAAGTCATTGTGGAGCCCAAGCCAGCGTCACCACCAGAGCCTTTGGTAGGCGAGGACCAACTTTAGTCAGGATAATTGTACCAGATGTTCCCCTTCAAAATGGCCAATTGTTGGCGCCCTTCCCGCTCAATATTTGGGAAGAGCCCAGGGCCTTTGCCTATAAATAGGACTAGCCACCCCCAGGGTAGAGGGGCAATCAGGAGGGGAGAATTTAGAAGCCAAGAGAGAAACAAGCTAGGATAGGGTCGAGTAGCATCACAGACAGAGAGAGAGAAGGGCGACTGAACTCCTCCCAGCAGTTCATCCCCCCAGCCAAGAACAGACCCTCGCGAGGCTGTTCTTCCTTGTACTGCTCATCATCATCAGCCCAAGAAGCAATCCACTGCACCACACACTGGAGTAGTGTATTACACCACAATGGTGGCCCGAACCAGTATAAACCCTGTGTCTCTTGTGCTGTTCTTTCCATAGCTTAGATCTTAGCAAGGCGGAGGGGTGCAGGTAGGTAGAAGGCGAAATCTCCATGCGCACCCCAGTGTTCGAACCTCGAGGGTCTGCCGGAAACCGATATCCGACAATGTCGTATGTTCGGAGGTTATCAAATGTGAGCCTCAAGTCGTCTACTAGAGATTCGACATGTGTTGTTTTGACGACCACATCATCTACATATGCCTCCACTGTTTTGCCGATCTGGTTTGCCAGACATGTCTGAATCATGCGCTAATATGTTGCGCCGGCGTTTTTGAGCCCGAAGGGCATTGTGTTGAAGCAGAATGGGTCGTATGCTGTGATAAATGCTGTTGCGGCTTGGTCTGATTCTGCCATCTTGATTTGATGGTAGCCGGAATATGCGTCGAGGAAACACAACGAATCGTGTCCTGCGGTAGCATCGATAATTTGATCGATGCGGGTGAGGGGGAAGGGATCCTTTGGGCTAGCCTTGTTAAGGTCTTTAAAAATCAACGCACAGGCGCCAGGATTTCTCCTTCTTTGTTACCATCACCAGGTTTGCTAGCCAGTCCGGATGTTTTATATCTCTGATGAATCCGGCCTCCAATAGCTTTGCTAGCTCCTCTCCCATGGCATGTCTCTTAGGTTCGGAAAAACGCCAAAGAGCTTGTTTGACAGGTTTGAATCCTTTTAGGATATTTAAGTTGTGCTCGGCTAGCCTGCGTGGGATTCCTGGCATATCTGAAGGGTGCCAGGTGAAAATGTCCCAGTTCTCTCGTAGGAACTCTCGCAGTGCGGCGTCTACATCAGGGTTTAACTGTGCCCCAATAGAAGCTATTTTATTGGGGTCCGTTGGATGGACTTGGAATTTGAATATTTCGTCCGCCGGTTTAAAGAAGGTGGACTTGGATCTTTTGTCGAGTACCACATTGTCCCTATTCACCATGGAGCGCAGCGCAGTCAGTTCCTCAGCCGCTAAGGCTTTGGATAGTGCCTCGAGGGCCAGTGCGGCTGTCTTGTTTTCGGTGCGGAGTGCTATGTTCGGATCACTAGCGAGAGTGATGATCCCGTTAGGCCCGGGCATCTTGAGCTTCATGTACCCGTAATGGGGTATTGCTTGGAAGATTGTAAACGCTTCCCGCCCTAGCAGAGCGTGATAACTGCTGCTGAACGGAGCCACATGGAACGTGACGTCTTTGGACCTGTAATTATTCGGCGTGCCGAACACCACATCTAGTGTGATTTTTCCTGTACAGCGCGCTTCCCGACCGGGGATTATTCCTCTAAAGGTTGTGCTGCTTCGCTCAATGCGGTTCCAGTCTATTTCCATTTTTTGAAGGGTTTCCTCATAAATGAGGTTCAATCCGCTGCCGCCGTCCATGAGTACCTTGGTAAGACGAAAACCGTCCACTATTGGACTGAGGACCAATGCGGCTGGTGCTCGGGCTGTTCGGAATTTAGGTTCATCACTGGCGTTAAAGGTAATAGCCGTGTCACTCCATGGGTTTATTGTTGCTACTTGGTAGACTTCGGCAAGGCTGCGGAGTGTCCTTTTTTGCATATTATTTGATGCGAAAGTCTCGAAGACTGTTAGTACTGTATTGGTGTCTCTGGGGTGGCTTTCTGTGGCCTCCGGAATTACGAGATCTTCGCCAATTTTGGCCACCTGCCGGAGTATCCAACATGCTTTAAGGCTGTGAGTTGGTGTGGCGTCCTCTGCATTGTGAATTTTACAGGGTCCATTAAGCCATCCTTCCAGTACGGTTCCATGCCCTGTAGAGGGTTTTTGCTTTTTGGTGTTTGACCCGGGTGTCTGGCGATGATGCACCCTTTTATTTCGGACTGGGTTTGTATTCAGGGACAATGGACGCTAAGTCAGCGAAGCGTGTAATATCACGGTGACTTATGGCGTTGAGGATTCCCTTGTCCGTGCAATTATTGCAGAAGATTGAGATTGCGTCTTCCTCGCGGCAGTCCCTTATCTTGTTCCTAACCAGGTGGAATCTGGCCCAGTAATGATGTACTGTTTCATCGGGCTCTTGCCTGATTTGGGATAGATCGCTTATGTTCGGGTGGGTGGATGGAATTAAGTCCGAAGCCTCACCCAATCTGAGGCTCAAAGGCTGAGGAATTTCCGAACTCGAAAATTTGGATTCCTGGATGTTGTCCAATGAATCTAGCCCGTCGCCTAACTCTAAGTCTAGGTCTTGAGTGATATCCTCCCCTCCGCGGGTATCCGGCTTGGAGGGATCGGTAATCCGGACGTAGCTAGTCCTTAAGATAGATGAAGGGTCGCCGCACTGTCCCTCTACCACGGCAACGTGATGGGTGACTTGGGGAGAGTTAATCTCTCTCAGATCGGGTTTAGGCCCAATCTGGTCGTAATCCGTAGCACTCCCAGGGCGGCGATGTGACACAAGAGCTCGTTTATGGAGGAGAGCTCCATTGGATCTAACTGCTCGGCGAGTTTCGAGCTGACATGAAGATTGTTTTCGATGGCTCGAGAGGTCATCGTTGGCACAGAAGCCGAACAGGCGGTCATAAGAAAACCACCTAGCCGGAGGGTTTGGCCGACAGCCAAAGCTCCCTTAGCAACGGTGTCATCTTTAAAGACGGGGCGGGGCATCCTTCCTGATGGCGACGACACAGAGGAACTCTCAACGAAAGCACCAACGTCGGTGTCAAAACCGGCGGATCTCGGGTAGGGGGTCCCGAACTGTGCGTCTAGGCCGGATAGTAACAGGAGGCAAGGGACATGAAGTTTTACCCAGCTTCGGGCCCTCTTGATGGAGGTAAAACCCTACGTCCTGCTTGATTAATATTGATGATATGGGTAGTACAAGAGTAGATCTACCACGAGATCGGAAAGGATAAACCCTAGAAGCTAGCCTATGGTATGATTGTTGTTCTGTATGTTGTCCTACGGACTAAAACCCTCCGGTTTATATAGAAACCGGAGAGGGTTAGGGTTACACAAATTCGGTTACAATGGTAGGAGATCTACATATCTGTATCGCCAAGCTTGCCTTCCAGCCAAGGAAAGTCCCTTCCGGACACGGGACGAAGTCTTCAATCTTGTATCTTCATAGTCCGGGAGTCCGGACGAAGGTATAGTCCGGCCATCCAGACACCCCCTAATCCAGGACTCCCTCAGACCCACCATGGTTACAATGTCCTCAAGATGCCAGGAAGCGGTGGAGTCATCATGGTACCCTGTGAAGAAAGGGACGCGGTGTGCTCGCTCCAGCATGCATTCCAAGCCGCAACAATCGAAGACCCAGACCACAGGAGCGGGAGGCCTCCTGAGGCGACCCTCAAGAAGAAGAAAACCTCACCTGACCCAAAAGGGGTGATGCCACAAGGAGGTAGGCACCTCTAGAGGTATCGCGTCAGGGTTCGCGCCCGATCAGGGAGCGCCACCCTCTCATGCATAGGAAGGCACGCCCGGCGCCCTCCTCAGGCAGGGCTCGGGGGATCTTGCTTGGAGAGCCGCCGACCTTGCCAAGGTCGCGGGGGAGGCGCTCGGGCACCACTTGGAGGGGTGCTTTCAAGCACGCTTCCCTCGGGAAGGTACAAGTCAAAGGAGACCAAACCCTCAGGAGTTCATCGCAAGGAAAACCCATGAGCTACAAGAGTCCAGAGTCATGCGCGGCAGCAGCCGCTTACCTGCCGTGGCCCCACATCCAGGCGAGGATGGAGGACTGCACGTCTGCGTCGACGTACCAGGGCTCAACCGAGCTGCGTCCCAGGAGCGCCTATGGCGTTCGGCCGTAGGGCGCTGCGAGGGACCACCTCACAACTACGTTTGCATGCCCTTCGGCCTGCCAAGCGTGGTCGCCGCACATCGGCGCCTGTTGAGGAGCATTCTGGAGGCTCAGGAGGTCAGGCATCGCGCGGTCCTGGCGGAGGTGGCGATGGTCCCCGAAGACCCGCACGTGCCACCGGAGCCTCCTGAGGCCCCTGGGCCTGGGGGCTCATGAGGGCCGACGTCTTCATCGCGCATCGCTCACTTCCTCAGCATCACTTCATCTTCAACAGCACCAGGTGACATCTTTCAGAGTTCTTCTTTCAGCTGGGAGCGCCCACAGGGCTGCACCATTCCCAGGCCGCGTGGGTCCGTCCTCGCGGCATGTATCCATTTTGGTTATGCTCTTTACCTACCTTGTTGGGGGCGCCCCTCGGGCTGCATCATCCCCACGCCGCTCGGGCCCGACCCAGCGGCGGTTGCTTTTACCTGCGCTTGCTTGAAATTGGATTTCCTATGTGCTTAACATACCTGACCTAATCACCTGCTCGATCGACGCCTATCTGAAGAGCCTCTCGCTCTGGCATGGCGCGTGCGCATGGGTCCATCCCTGCAGCGTTGATAAACCTGAGTGGTCAAGCTCTGGCCGCGGCAGCCCCGCACGATGCCACCTCACCAGGCCCTCAGTGCCCTGACCGCTCCCTCGGAGTGACCATGGGTTGGCCGGCGACCGTAACAACATGCCTTGTTTCTCCTCATGATTGGTGTGCAAGATCTACTCCAGGAGCAATGTTGGGGGCATCGTGAGCTCTCTCTCCCACTCTTCGTTACGGACCGCTTGCACGTTAAAAGGGGGGTGCCTGAGCATCGCGACTCATGGGCTCTTACTGGCTCTCCAGCCCTCACCCCCTGGCCTTGACCCATGGCATCGTGACCTTTCATACCAGCGGGGGATGAGCTCGCTCTAGGGCCGGGACCTGAGGACGTAGAGCATTAAGGAAAGCGCCGGGGAGTGGGAAGAAGCTCGCGAGGGCCTCACCCAGCAGTACCTCGGCCACCGCCTCTCGGGACGGGCACCTCTCCGAGGAACTACATCAGACGCACAAGATAAGTCGCACCCTCGCGATAGCTAGACCAACGCAGCGCTAAATCCCCGCCCAGTGCAACTCTGTCACGGCGACACTACCTTCCTTTTTCGCCCAACAAGGACTGCTTGAGCGCTAAAGGGGACCTCCCGAGCATCGAGACTTGGGGGCTCTGACCGGACCTCGGGCCGCTCACCTCCTGGCCTTGACCACGGCATTGCGACCTGGCATACCAGCGACAGCTGAAGCTTGACTGGGGACTGGGACCTGTCAGCGTAGAGCGCCAAGTCCTCGCGAGGACAGAAAGGGGAAGCTCAGCCGGAACAGAACGGACACCTCACGCCAATTCATATTAAGGATATAGTATTTACAAAAGGCACGGCAGATGCCTTACATGCCCCCGCGGGGTGTTGCTTTAATTCCTCGCAGGGAACAAAAGGTGCTAACCCTAAGGAACGCTACTTGCTAGCACCTCCCCAAGCGACGCCATCATCAACAGTGGGCTGCCCGGTGCCGGCGCCAATCCCATCCAGATCAGTGGCGCCGGCGGCCCGATGCAGCTGCCCCACTCCGAGAGCGGCGCGAGCTCGGAGGCTCATAGCTGTCGTCGCTCGTCTCCCGGGTCGCGAGGAGTTAGGGGGAGCCTCGGAAGCCGCGGAAGCCCTCAGTCCCTCCGCTGCTGCCTGAGGAGCTGCAGGAGGACCAACAGGCGGGGCTGGCCCTCGCCAGCTCGTCACCACTGCCGCTTCCCTTAGGGCAGCATTCCAGCCGGCATCCTTCTGCATGAAAGACCTTGAAGAACATCAAGGAGGCGCCGTCGTATTCAATATGGATCACCAAGGCGTCATCCACGCGATAGACTTGGGCAATCTCACCCCAGCCCCGGGTCATGAAGACCTTGCCTGGAGCGATGACCGCGACCTCCGCTCCGGTTGCAGGGGTGCCACAGTCGGCATGCTGCAGTCAGAGCTCCAGGGCCCCGCTCGGCGGCATCTCGAAGGCGAAGGAGGGAGGAAGGCGGATCCACGAAGTTGGAGGCATGGCGGCGTGGAGCACAAGCTCGCGAAAGGAGCGCTCCGCGTGGATTCCAGGGGGGACGACGGGCACCACTGTGACTCGCCGGTGTCGGTGGCGACGCTGTCGGTGTTTCTCGGTGCCCTTCACCCTGGGGCCTACAACGCGGGCGTACAGGGGCAGCGGAAACCCAGACGGCGGCCGCTCGTACCACGGCCTCGACACCACCTGCCAGGCGCCTTCGTCCCGGTGACAGAGGATTGGACGTTTCTTCGGAGGGAGGGGGTCAGGACCCTCTCTGGGGGCCTTCCCTTCTCCTCAGCTGAAAACCGGCGGATCAGTGCAATTGGTGCAAGAGGAAGCAAGGATGAGGAACAAGAAGAGGAGGAGTAACGGAAAGGGCTGAACTGGCGGAGCTCACATGGCCCCGTACTTATAGCCGGGGAAGGCCAACCGCCGAGCAACATGACCTCAGGTAATCATGACTCATATCTCTGCATGCAGGGACTCGTCGAGTCGTGCGGTTGCCGAGGCGTCGTGGGAGGCACAGACGCCCACGTCCAATCAACCGCCACGCAGCGCCCAAGGCCGGAGGCTGTTAGGGCCTGCGGCGCTTCGTGCTTGCCCCTTCGCTTCTCTGCTAAGCCAAGCCCGCACGCGCCTTGGGCCCGGGGGATACTGTCGGCATTCTAGGAACGGGGGTCCCCAGACTTGCGTACATGCTGCCTGCGGCGTGGCTCAAATGGGGGCCCAACGTGGCCCATCTTCATCAACGCAAGCTCAAGACCCTCGCGAGGGGCCAAGCCTCGCGGGGCCGATGACAGGAAGCTTCCTCAGAGGCAGCCTCATCAAGCAGGCTCGTGACGGGGCGAAGAGATCAAGGCAGGGGTACCTCGCGAGGATCCCATGACGCAAGCCATGATGATCAAGGCCAGGAGGGCGCCGGCCTGCACAGGGTCCTTGTTTCCCCTTTGGTGCAAAGGGGGCAAGCACAGGCCAAGGCATCAGGCAAAGGTTGCCATTCCGGTGCAACGAGACCAAGACCAGCAGAGCGGCAGGATGAAGGTGACCGTGGAGCCCAAGATGGCGTCATCACCAGTGCTTTTGGCAGCCGAAGACCACCTTTGGTGAGGATAAGTTGTACTATATGTTCCCCTTCAAAATGGCCAATTGTTGGCGCCCTTCCCGCTCAATTATTCGGGGAGAGGCCCAGGGCCTCTATAAATAGAGCTAGCCTCCACAAAGGAAGGACTCCAAGGAGGAGAGAGGAGAGAGGAGAGAGATCTGGTAGAACCCTAGCAGAGAGAAAGAGAGGCGACGGAACTCACCCTAGCAGTTCATCGCACCAGCTCAAGAACACCTCTCGCGAGTCTGTTCTTCCCTTGTAATGTCCATCATTAGCCCAGAGGCAATCCACCACACCACACACTGGAGTAGGGTATTACACCACAACGGTGGCCCGAACCAGTATAAACCTCGTGTCTCCTATGTTGTTCATCATTTTCATCTTAGTTTGCATGAGAGGATCGGACGTAGATCGGTAGGGGAGAGATCTCCGCGCGCACCCCAATGTTCGAACCTCAAGGGTCTGCCGGAACCCGAAATCCGACAAACGGAGCCGGACACTGGATCTGCTTCGACCTCTCCACCCAGTCCTGAGAGAGCAATACTAAGATCTCAGGCATCATCCTCGAAACATTGAAGTTGGGAGTACGTCAAAAGTAACATACCTCGTTGGTGGGGCGGTTGCAATTGTGACCACGGTCTGAGTCCATGGCCAGTGGCTTCTCGTTGCCCTTAAAGAGCAACTTCCAGGCCCCTTCATGAGAAGTATCGAAGAGCCTTTTTAGGGTCTGGTGCTTCTTCCAATTGAACTCCCATAATGGGCGGCTTCGGCGCTGACACGGAAGAATCCGGTGGATTAGCATCACCTGGATAACGTCAACGAGCTTGATGTCCTTCGTCACCATGCTTTGAACACGCGTCTGCAGTGCTATCAGCTCATCAGGTGAACACCAATCCGGACTCTTCTCGACCCAGGAGGTAATTTGCATGGGTGCACTGGAGCGGAATTCGGCAGCTGCGGCCCAGGTGGTGCCGCGGGGTTCTGTAATGTAGAACCACTGCTTCTGCCATTCCTTTACTGTCTCCACAAAGGTGCCTTTGGGCTAGGAGACGTTGGATAGCTTGCTCACCATGGCCCCTCCGCACTCCGCATGTTGGCCTTCCACCACCTTCGGCTTCACGTTGAAGACTTTGAGCCACAACTTGAAGTGGGGATGGACGCGGAACAAGGGTATGGTTCGAAAAGAGGTAGCATACCTGAGGGTCGGCGAGAAGTGGCTTCGCTCATGGTCATCATCCTCCGCACGCACTACGGCAACGAGCTTGGGGATGGAGACCATCTCGCGCGGGCGCTAGGTCTGCGAGGACGGCCTTGTCGTCAGTGCGTGACCTCGCTCGCTGACGACGAGTGCGTCAACGCTGCACGTCCTTTTCTTCCCCGGCAGATCTGTGACCACCGGTGAGGAGGGATAGAGAGGCCATCTTTTTTAGATACGGAGAGAGGGTGATAGTGTGAGAAGCAAGTGGGCAGCCCTTAGCAAGAAAGCTCTGAAGCTCCAGCCTATATATCTTTTTTGTACTACTAGTACTTGAGGTGGAGTAGTGGTAGAGTAGTTTATATTTTCTCTGCAAATAGTACCAGTTAATCATGGTTCAAAACTGAACGACACGGCATTAAAAAAATAAAGGTTGATAACCAATGCGGCACCTCGGGCCAACGCGACCAGATCTCATTTTGCACGAGAAATTACACACTATGTTTCGTTGACATGTGGTCCCATTCCAACATGTCAGTGAGACGACGGCGAGTCCTTTTGTACAATTTCCGAAAGGACGTGTAGGCCGGGGCACCTATTCATGTACCATGGCAAACAGGCAACTGTCCACCGACTCTTGGCCTTTCCCTCTCAATTTGGAATTGCTATCGCACGCTCTTCCTCCTCCTCCATTTTCCTTCACCCTTCCTTCTGCCATTGTTCGATTGTCTTCTCCATGGAGGGAACAAGCCGCAAATGACCCCGTTATTCTTGCCCCAATCTGAAAGATGACGTGGTGGGGGAACTCAATGATTGGTGCGACGTCATCACCTCGGCTAGCATGGCAGGTTCGTTCAAGACCATTCTTGACTCAACTAATAAGATCGTTACAAGGAACCCAAGGGTCCAGGAGCGGTTTGATCTCCCATATCTTCTTCGCTATAAGCCTGTTCGCATGGACGCGGACGACGAAGGCCTCGCCTTGTGCAAGTTGATGCCGCTTGATAACGATACGTTGATGTCAAGATACCATCACTTCAGGGTAAGTCCTGGGCTGGCGCAAATGGAGATTGGGTTGTTTATATTGCGTACAATTGCGAGTGAGAACTTGTGAATGTGTACACTCGTCAGTGGATTCCACTTCCAAAATCTCAGAGTGCCCTATGGTTGAGCACACAGATGATCTACGTACGTTCAAATACGATCATGGTGACTGTCGTCTATGGAAGATAACAATTTGTCGAGTTCCCAACCGCTCTTGGAATTACAAGAACTATGAAGTTGTTGCTATCTTCGACAAGCTTGTTGTCGTCCTTCGTGATTCCACAGTTCATCCATGGATATTGCTCAAAAATCAATTTCTGTACATGGATGAGTACTGCGATGTAATTGAATGCAAGGATCTTGTGTTTGCTGCCACCACTCATGGCACTGTTTTTGCATGGGATCCTCGTAGTTTCGGTACGTTTGTCTTCCACTGTAATTATAATTATTTCAGTGACATGCATGCGGGTTAGCAAGTTTCCCTTTAGTAATTAACCTTCTTGTGTTTCCAAGCTCCTGTGAACATTCCACCACCTATACTTGAAATTTTTTATAACCAGGGGGGAGATGACGATGGTGATGATCACGAGCATGTGGACGAGCAGAACTTATATACACAGTGGCGCCTGACAACTAATTCTGATGGATCACCTCTTCCTGTCTGTATACAGTGCACTGTGATTGTTACTACTGAGGGAGCAGGTGTTGTCTCCCATGGTCGCCCTCTCCGGACCTATTCCAACACCTAATGCAGGGTATTCGGGATGGATACTAGTGTTCTAGCGCCAAAACATTCTCCCTGGTTCAGTATTGATAGTCTTGGAGAAAACTCCCTCTTCCTTGGACAAAACTATCCAATGATGGTGAAAGGCGATCCAGCTGATGTTGACACAACGTTACTACCATTTATGAGAAGCAATTGTATCTATACCTCGGACATTACAGTGGTTCCCTACCCTGGTCCTGATATATGCGACTTCAGCCTGGATGATTAGTCCTGCGTTGCTCTCGATATTCACAATAGATGGCCCTTCCCAGAGCACCTATGGTTCAAAGCAAGCGTTTCAAACGCCGAGGATTGGTTGAGTTGAAGTTCATTCATTGCCTATTATTTTTTGTGTGATGAAAACTTCAGTATTTACTAGAATGTTTTGTTGGAATAATCTATAATCCAACATGTATCCTCGTTATCGTTGCGTGTTGATGACTTGTTGTATGTAATGAATGGTACATTTGCAATTGCATGTCATAGACTCAATTTATGAATGGTTTTCTAGTCACTTGTTGGAGTGTGAGTACCGTAGTAGTATAGCCAGCATCCGGATAGTATATGAGGTTGCCATGTCACATAGAGCCAACCTAATATTGGAGTATGCTAGCCCTCCACCGGCGCGCCGCTTCAAATGACGGAGGAAGTGAGAGGTCGCGTCACCTTGTGTCCAGATTTGAGATCCCACATGTACCAGGTGAATGACTCCAAGTTCGACCAACGTGATGCTAGGTGCGAGCCGAGGAACACTATTGGAGAGACCCCCTCATAATTTTCCTACATTGGTCGTTTGATTCATAGGATAGAATGCTATAGGATTTTTTTCCTATGTAATCATGTTTTAATTGGCAATCTAGCATCCACCCCAAATTTTGTTTCACTTCCTTTGTTCCTACGAAGAGAGTACTTGCTCTAAATGATGTGCCGCTGCAAGAGCCGCCTATATTAATTAACCATGCTCTAAAAAGGTGGACCAGCTTTGGCTATAGTAGTACTGTACTAGTTTAGTAGGTGACCTTGCGCTTGGCTCTTCTCCTCTTCCAGAAGTCGAACAATAATGATGGTACTACAGTAGTACTTCTGGCAATCTGACACCAAATGAACTGCTGCACCTCCACCGCTTGTAAGCAAAAGTTTCTCCTCGTGCTGCGAGCCATAGCACATGCGTTGGTGAGGGAGAAGGCGTAGTAAGCAAGCTTCTCGTCATTCTACGAGTTGACGGGACACATCAAAGTTATTTATTAGTACTCTCTTCAAAAAGGGCTGACCATGTCCATGGCTACCATCCCGTGCTCTGTCAATGAGTACGTGCACTATTCACGTGCCATCAAGGAGAAAAAATATTGCGTAGTAGTACTTGGTGACATCGAAGTGCACGACTCACTTACGCACTGCATATCTCCATTTTCTTGCATGACACGCCACCTTGATGCTAGATGTCCCGCGTGTAATGGAGGCATATAGTATGATTTTGTAAAATGGAGGCATACAGATGTCCCGTGTGTCGGCGAATGGAGGCATACGGATGTCTTAGATGAAAGAGTGGAAGAACATAGATTCCCGACGACCGAGAAGGAGCAACAAACCTCGGGGTGGAGCGTCTACACTCATAATATTTTATATTATTCAGTGATATAAAATCAACCAAATCTCTCCACGTTCCTATACCATTCTATAGTATGAGAATAACTTTGAACCAATGTTAGGGATATCGCTTATCGGGAACTTATCGGTCAACCCAAGATCAGGGGTAAATCGGCTATTTTATCGGCATATCGGCCGATTTATCGCCATATCAGTTGATTTATCAGCTGATTTCTCTTATCGGTCAGACACCGGTAAGCGTTAAATCAGCCGATTTATCGGAATATTAGAAGATATCTTGAACATTGCTTTGAACGTAAGCCATTGATTCACTCTATCCAATGGTCATAGTTGGAAAATCCAAACAAAACCAAGCATTGGATCAACTCTTTTTTCGAGATCAACTCTTTTAGCACTTAGATTGTTGCCGCCTGCCCACCTAGCCCACCTATATATATCTGCTCATGTGTGATGACCACAGGAGCTATCCACTCAGATTGTATGTTCAAAAAATAAAGGTTGAGAACTAATGCGGCACCTTGGGCCAACACAGCCAGATCACATTTTGCACGAGAAATTACACACCATGTTTCGTTGACATGTGGTCCCATTCCAACATGTTAGTGAGACGACGGCGAGTCATTTTGTACATTTTCCGAAAGGACATGTAGCCCGGGGCGCCTCATCGTGTACCATGGCAAACTGGCAACCGTCCAGCAACTCTTCGCCTTTCCCTCTCGATTTGGAACTGCTGTCGCATGATCTTCCTCCCTCCTCCATTTTCCTTCACCCTTCCTTCTGCCATTGTTCAAACGTCTTCTCCATGGAGGGAACAAGCCGGAAACAACCCCGTTATTCTTGCCCCGATCTGAAAGATGACGTGGTGGGGGAACTCATTGATCGCTGCGACATCATCACCTCGGCTAGCATGGCAGGTTCATTCAAGACAATTCTCGATTCAACTAATAACATCATTACAAGGAACCCAAGGGTCCAGGAGCGGTTTGATCTCCCTTATCTTCTCGCTATAAGCCTGTTCGCATGGGGGCGGACGACGGAAGCCTCGCCTTGTGCAAGTTGATGCCACTTGATAACGATACGTGTGATGTCAAGATGCCATCGCTTCAGGGTAAGGGATGGGCTGGCGCAAATGGATATTGGGTTGTTTATATTTGGTACAACTATGAGTGGGAACTTGTGAATGTGTACACTCATCAGCAGATTCCACTTCCAAAAATCTCCGAGTGCCCTGAGGTTGAGCACACAGATGATCTATGTACGTTCAAATACGATCATGGTGACTGTCGTCTATGGAAGATAGCAATTTGTGGAGTTCCCAACCGCTCTTGGAATTACAAGAACTATCAAGTTGTTGCTATCTTCGACAAGCTTGTTGCCGTCCTTCGTGGTTCGACTGGATGGATATTGCTCAAAAATCAGTTTCTATACATGGATGTGTACTCTGATGCAATTCAATATGAGGGTCTTGTGTTTGCTGCCAACACTCGTGGCACTGTTTTTGTCTTCCACCGTAATTATAATTGTTTCATCCACATGCATGCGAGTTGGCAAGTTTCCCTTCTCTACTAATTAACCTTCTTCTTGTGTTTCCAAGGTCCTGTGAACATTCCACCACCTATACTTGAAAATTTTTATAACCACGGGGGAGATGACGATGGTGATGATCACGAGCATGAGGACGAGCATGGCCCATATTCTCATTGCCGGCTGGCAACTAATTTCGATGGATCACCCCTTCTTGTATGTATACATCCCACTGCTGATGTTACTACTGAGGGAGCAGGTGTTGTCTCCCATGGTCACACTCTCCGGACCTATTCCAACACCCGTTGCATGGTATTCAAGATGGATACTAGTGTGCTAGCGCCAACACCTTCTCCCTGGTACAGTATTGATAGTCTTGGAGAAAACTCGCTCTTCCTTGGACAAAACTATCAAATGATGGTGAAAGGCGATCCAACTACTATTGACACAATGCTACTACCATTTATGAGAAGCAACTGTATCTATACGTTGGACATTGCGGTGGTTCCCTAACCTGGTCGTGATATAGTAGGCCGCTTCAGCCTGGATGATCAGTCCTGCGTTGGTCTCGAGATTGACAGTAGCTGGCTCTTCCCAAAGAATTGCTTGTGGTTCAAAGCAAGCGTTTCCAACGCCGAGGATTGGTTGAGTTGAAGTTCATTTCATTGCTTGTTTTTTGTTGTGTGATGAAAACTTTAGTATTTATAATGTATCCTCGTCATCGTTGTGGGTTGATGACCTGTCTTATGTAATAAAATGATATGCCTGTGATAAACTTACTAAATTTATGAATGGCTTTCGAGTCGCTTCTCTGAGTGGGTGCTGCGACGAGGCAAAAAAATATTTTCTGAATACATAATTGTGCGTGCATTGCAACAGGTTATCGGATGAGGCCAATCAACAATAGTACACTATTTGTACTAGCTTCACATGCTGCTCTATCTCTATGTCTACATACGTAATAAAACAAGTTTTAAACTTGAGGCCAGCCACCCATCCTCACAAAGAACACTTTTTAACCTAACACAGACTCCAGGAAATTTGGCCACAGTGTGAGGCGGGCCATATGTTAATGCGTTCGCTGTACATAACCAGCACCTCGAATCCTCAATAATACTACTAGTACTATAAGTAGTAGGAGTAGTAGGGTGGCATGGGCCAGAACAAGCATTCATGTCCAGGAGTACAGCACACGCCACCAGCACGACTTCCATCTGACACCATATTTCTTGGAGTCCGTGCTACAGCAATCTCTTCAACCTCGCCGTTTCTCTAACTCAGCCATCGCGCGGAGGGCGAGGTCCTCAACTGCGGTCCCACTTGTAAGGCCAAATCCGACGAACGACCCCAAACGGACCTCCGTTTTGCCTGGATTCTGTCTGTTTGGGTAGGGCAATGGGGTCGTGTCCGGGACATTTCTCGGATGGGGTGGCCGTGCGCTGAACGCGTAGATGCATCCCGGCCACGTACATTTTTCTTTGCAAACAAATATCTTTTTTTTCATCATTGATTTTTTGGTACATGGAAATACATCACCAAAATTTTGACTAGAAAAGCAATACCAAAGAAAACAAGAACCACAAGAATACATTTTAGAAGATATCCAACTTCCATAACTGCTCCTGTAAGTTGGATTAGTGCCTTCTCGATGCATTCATTGTTGATCTGTGGAGGCTCGATCTTGTGTGCTTCTTTATTCTTCAAGTTCAAAGAAGTAGACGTGTCTAGCCTCTATTCTATTAACAAGTGCACTAGTCTCATCTCTAGCCTCTATGCTAGCTAAAAGTGCTATAACATCTACTAAATTGTGCTATGTCAACATATCGTTGTACTCTTCTTCCCAATACCAAAACTTGCATCCATTCTACACAATAAAATTTTAAGTTAGCACAACTAGTCTAATCCGAGAGCACAACCGAAGATTTGGTCAAGATCTTCCTCCTTTTGCCAACACGTGGGACATCCAGCATCCAGGTCATGTCATGCAAGAAAATAAAGTGGTAGTTGAAGCCACGTGATGTGCATCTTGGGTTAAACTGTAAATAGAATCTTACTACTCTTGAGTAACTCCAAAAGCGGCCACCGAAGATGTTTATTGGATTTGTTTTTCATCACCAGCACGTCGAGGTGAAAGATGTGCAGGTTCAGTGGGTCCTCTTGCCTTTTCACTAACATGTGGGACCACATATGAGCAAATAGATGATGGGCTCCGCGCTTCTGCTGGCTGGCTGAGAAGAGAGATAGAGGAGGGCTGAGCACGGACTCCGGGAAATTTGTTCTCCGTAACTAGCACCTCGATATAGTGGGGTGGCATGGGCCATAACTAGCATTCATGTCTAGCAGTACGACACATGCCACCCACACGAGTCCCATCTGACACCATTTTTCTTAGAGTCTATGCTACAACCATCTCTTCTCCCTCCTGTTTTCTAAGCCATCACGCGGTGGGCGGGGTGGGGGTTTGCCGATAGTCGGTCTGCTCAACTGCGGTCCCACTTGTAAGTGAAAATGCAACACAACACGCATTCCCCCTTGAGCGACGTGCCGGACCAACCGTGTGGGGGTGCGACACGAACACGGCAGGCTTTTCCTTTTGAACTTGTAACTTGTAAATTTTGGTTCTGCTCCATGTCACGACCGATAGATAGAAATAATGATTTTCCCTAGAGTAATGAGAAGTTTGATTCTGGTGCGGTTCATGCATGGAGTACGTAGGAAAATTATGAAGTTGATGCAAAAGGTAAGATAATTACTAGTAGTACCATATACTACTACATGGATTTGACGGAAAGATAAAGATACATACGGATCCATCAACCACATCCTCATGCGCTAGTGCACCAGCTCACCAACCGACGTGTGAGGAGCAGTGGCGTTGGCGGCAAGCTCAACGTGCTTCTGAACAAAGCCGTCCAAGGTTTCCATGCGGTCCAAGAAGGCCAGCCACTAAAAAAAAGACACATCCGTGACATTTTGGGCCGAACGATTTTTTTTCTGTCATACATATGACACTTCTATGACGATAATTGTGACAAAACCCGGTATCTTCATAGATGTGGTGCGCTCATACTTCTATGACAAAAATTCATGACAGAAAATGGGATTTTCGTCCTGGGCGGGCCGGAGACGCAGCTGCATGACATTCTTTGGGCCTTCCATGACGGGAAAACCCGTGGTAGAAGCGAGGGGAGGAAAATTTCGGGGAGTTCCCGGTTACGGTGGGAGGTCGGGGCCGAGCGATGTGCGTTTCCCTCGTACACGTACGCGCGTGTGTGCGAGGCGTTGGCTCTAACTGAACCCGAGCGAGGCGTTGGGCTCTAACTGAACCCGAGCGATTGCACTACAGGCTATGCGTTACTGAACCCGAGCGATCGATCGATGGATGTTGACTGAACCCGATCGAGCGATTGCTTCGCTACTGCTGCTAACTGAAGCCAATCGATGCTGCCTCCGGGATGAACAGTGAGCGTTGCGGGGGGGGGGGGGGGGGGGGTTGGATGAACAGTGAGCGGTGGCATTGCCTCTGGATGAACAGGACCCCGTGGTGTGGTGGAGGGCTGGATGAACAGTAGACGGTGGAGGGGTGCCCATGGAGTGGTGGTTGAACAGGACCCCATGGTGTGGAGGGCTAGATGAACAGTAGATGGTGTAGGGGTGGTTGAACAGTAGCCGATGGAGTAGTGCGCGGTGGAGGCTGGATGAACAGGAGCCCGTGGAGGCTGGAGGAGGTCGACAGTAGCCCGTTGAGGCTGGAGGAGGTCGATGGTGGAGATGAACAGTATCCCGTGGAGTCCCGTTTTGCGGTACGCCACACCCCTCCCGATGAATAGGACCCCCGTTTCGATCGTAGGAGGTCCGTTTCGTCCGTTTTGCGGTACGCCACACCCCTCCCGATCAACAGGACCCCCATTTCGACCGTAGGAGGTCCGTTTCCTCTGTTTTGCGGTACGCCACACCCCTCCCGATCAACAGGACCCCCGTTTCGACCGTAGGAGGTCCGTTTCCTCCGTTTTGCGGTACGCCAGACCCCTCCCGATGAACAGGATCCAGTTTCGAACGTGGCCGGTTGAACACAAGGCCGTTTCCTCCGTTTTGCGGAACGCCAGGCCTCGTTTCCATCGCCTGCTCCGTAAGCCCTCCCGATGAACACGACAACGCATTCCGTTCCGACCCAGCCGGTTGGCTCCCACGCGTTCCGTTGCCTCCCGATGAACATGACGCATTCCGTTGCCTCCCCATGAACACGACGCATTCCGTTGCCTCCCCGTGAACACGACGATGACGCTGTTTCTCCATTCCGACCCAGCCATGTACATGAGCCCTGGCCGTACGTATGCGTGAGTAGGCGTTCGAGAATCTGCCCGTATGTACGTACGTGGCCGTATTTTTTTCTTGCACCTTGGCCGCTGTACATACGTGTACATGCTACGTGCGCGCCTCTACTACGACATGTACGCGCCTCCACTATGACACGTGCGCGCCTCTACATCGACCAGTATATATGTACGTACACGTTCGCGACCAGAATGACAACACTACGTACGCTTCGACCAGATGGGTCCTGACTGTCAGGCACTTCCTTGCCTGCGAAGATGTAGCTGGTGGGTCCCAGCAGTGAGGGGGGCGAATCGTTTTTTTTTGGACGCACTTCCTTGCGTGCGAAGATGTAGCTGCTGGGTCCCAGCAGTCAGGGGGGAATCGTTTTGTTTTTTTGCCTAGACGCACTTCCTTGCATGCGAAGATGTAGCTGGTGGGTCCCTGCAGTCAGGGGAGTGAATCGTTTTTTTCGGACGCACTTCCTTGGGTGCGAAGATGTAGCTGGTGGGTCCCAGCAGTCAGGGGGGCGAATCGTTTTTTCGGAGGCACTTCCTTGCATGCGAAGATGTAGCTGGTGGGTCCCAGCAGTCAGGGGAAACGTTTTTTCGTGAAATACGGTGGCCCGTCCGGTGGGTCCCCGCTGTCAGGTGGAATAATAATTATTTTGCGTGTAATAAGGAGGCACTTCCTTGCTGCGGCCGTGGACCCAGCTGTCATTCTCTCCACGTATAGTCCACGTCCGATGGAAGCCATTCCATGACCACGTTGACCACGTCGCGCCGAGAGCACTAGGGCAGTGGACGACGGCGAGGCCTAGGAAGGGGACGACGCGGATCCGGGGAAGACGCGGCAGTGGAAGCCCACGCGTAGAGGAGTGTGAGGGTTCACTCGTTCGGCTGCAGTGTGAGGTTGCCGTCGCTGTAGAATAACAGGGGGTGTGGGTGCGTAGAGGGATGGCCTGGCCAGCGGTGGGAGTAGTAGGGGGCGGTGAGGCCTCCGCGGCATCACAGCTGGCCACGGGCAGCAGGAGCAGGCGGCACGACCGGCGCTGCTTTGGGCGGCTGGAGCAAGAAGCCAAGAGGTTGAAGAAGCACTACGGCCATTGGATGGACATCGTACGGTCACTGGAGCTAGAATCATTCATATATTGACTAAAGTTGACAAAGGCCTCCGTCCCAGTCAATTTAGTAGGCCCACAAGTCAGCCTCCCACCAAGGTGGGTCCCAGGTAGCAGGGGTATTCATTTTTTTGTGTGTAATAAGGAGGCACTTCCAGTGGGTCCGAGCTGACAGCGGGGGGAACGTTTTTTTCACGAAATACGGTGGCCCATCCTGTGGGTCCCAGCAGTCAGGGGGAACATTTTTTTCACGAAATACTGGTGGCCCGTCCGGTGGGTCCCTGCTGTCAGGTGGAGGAATAATTATTTTCCGCGTAATACGGAGGCACTTCCTTGCGGCTGCCGTGGACCGAGCTATCAGCCTCTCCACGTAGAGTACTCTTCCGATGGAAGTCGGTCGTTGACCACATTGACAATGCCGCGCCGAGAGCACCATGGCGGTGGACGACGGCGAGGCCTAGGAAGGGGACGACGCGGAGCCGGGGAAGACGCGGCAGTGGAAGCCCACGCGGAAAGGAGTATGAGGGTTTACCGGTTCGGCTGCGGTGTGAGGCTGCCGTCGCAGCAGAATAACATGGGGTGTGGGTGAGTAGAGGGATGCCTTGGCAGGGGGTGGGAGTAGAAGGGGGCGCTGAGGCCTGTGCGGCAGCACAGCCGGCGTCGGGAGGCGGTAGTAGGCGGTCCCGCCGGCGCTGCTTTGGCGGCTGGAGCAAGAAGATTAGAGATTGAAGAAACACGACGGCCGTTGGATTGACATCCAACGGCTACGTCTGCTAGAATCGTTTGTTGACGTATATAATAACTAAAAAATCTTGCATACACGTCAACTAAACAGGCCCACAAGTCAGACCACTCCCTCTTTTTTTTAATAATTTATATATAGCTCATGGCAACTTCTTATGCAATTTATTACAGTCGTTTTTTTGGTTGGCCAGGGCCAATTTCGCATATTTCTGTGGGTTCCAAACTATTTTTGGTACCTAAATGTCGAGCCAGATTTAAAGTACTTTGAAGATATATTTAAATTAGGTTAATGCCCAGTGAAATAGGAATCTGAAAATGTGAAAAAATTCAGAAATTATAAAGTAATTGCCAATTTGTCATTTGTTTTTATATTTACAACCCATTTCATATTACTTTCAAGATTTGCAGGCGTCTTGAAAGAGTTGCAGCCCATCAGGGCGTAGAAAAATAAGTAGGCCTGGATTGGGTATTCTCTAGAAAAAATAAACCGGGCTCATTTTCACAAAGAAAAAATAGCTGGCCAGTCACATGGTGAACATAAAATATATGCCTGGGCTAGACGGGCCACAGCCCAGTTCAAACCCTACTCCGTCTCAACAATACCAAACAAAAAATACTGCTCAAGTAGCTACGTCCCAGGTGTCAGCCGATCTTGTGATGTTCTCTTGTCTATTGACTATATACGCTCACAATGTCGTGGGTCCCAGATGTCAGGAAAACACTAGGAGGAAGCATTTTATTTTTCCATACGCTGACGTGGTGGGCCCCTACTATCATCCTCTCCACGTACTTCTGCCGACTCCTGTTGTTTGTTGACCATATTGACAACGCGAGAGGGCAGCGCCGTGGTGAGCGCACCAAAGCACGCGGAGAACGTCAGCGTTAATGATTTCAGAGACGGTGGGGCAGCGATGCGTGCGCTGAGGCACAGCCAGCCGTGGGAGATGGAAGCAGGTGGCCCCGCCGGCGCTGGTTTGGTTTTGTCGGCTGGAGGAAGACATGACTGAAGAAACATGACAGACTGTAAAAGCAGCAGGAGTACTTAACAACCTTAACTGAAACTAGCTGGGGCAGTTAACAACCAAAGCTGAAAGCAGTATGAGTACTTATACAGGTTCAACCGTACAAAGCACGCCTCGAACAGTGCTACTTTGCCTACAGTTAACCAAGGGTGAGGCCGCCAAGCCCTAGGACAAGGCCCAGGCGCCACCCCACGCATCCACAACCTTCTGAAAGTGGCTTCATCTTGCAACGTGGTCAATAAACAGGATATTTTCTTTAGAGGCATGGAAAAGCATGAACATAATCTTTTGTCCTATTCTCCAAGATGGACGGGCCTTCATTATTTGAGACCACCCATGAATAAGTATCTTTTAACCTCCAAGGGGAATTGAGTAGGTCAACATAAACATCATGTCGTGACCAAGCGCAAGTCTGACCCGACCATGGTCAGGCATCTGCATAGGAACAATAGAACTCGGCAGTTCCTGTTTCAAGAAGATCACCATTGTAAAACTGTGTATAAGCAATAGTTTATGAACAACATATATAACAGAAAATAGCTCGTACCATAAGTTTCTCAACACAGTTGGACCTGTTCAACGAGTGCAGCGGTGGCACACATATCCCAGGTGGCCTTCCACCATTGAAACGCCCCACAAGGACCTCAAGACGATCAATAAAGTGTAGGAACTTGTGGATGTCGATCTAGTCAACTTCAGTGCCATTAGTAACAGCCGAGTTATTACATAGTAACAAACGAGCAGACTGCTTAACTCTGAAAAAACCTACATGTGCCACCAATTATAAGAAAATATTAGTTAGAAGTAGCATCTTCGTGAGAGATTCGTTGCTACTTCTAAAGTTAAATTGTGATTAGTTAGACAGAATAGGTTGATTAAGAAGTAATCGAGGCAACAAGCAAGAACCAGATACAAAACTAACATGGATGAACAATTGGAACGAGGTTAGGGTGGAAGATCGCAGTGAAGATGTGACCAGGTTCTGCTATTTCCATCAACATTCGTGCGCCAACTTTCAATCCGTAACACTTGAGAAAGTTTATCCAAGTTCGGCCATAAAAAAAGCAGCGATCTTCTTGGTTCATGAACCCAACTCGGAACTTATATCCATGGCTTGTCTTCACTGTGACCATTAAACTAGTGTATTCAGTTATGGCAAGGCCGAGCATCTTGAGTACATGTGTTCTGGAAGAGCAAATAATACATTGCAGGAAAAATAATATGAGAACACATCATGTTCAAAAAAAACCCACCCTCCCGGATAGAAAAGAGGATTCTAGGAACATACTGTGCACGTTTCAAAATGATGTGTTAGGATGAGAAGGAACAAGTGTGGCGTCTCGCCGAGGGCGCAGAAACCTGTAGGGTACTCGCACTTTGGGCACTGCACACGAAACACACTAGATTCAGTAGGAAGAAAAATGCATCAACGGTAGCGGCTGCCATCCTAGTATTACCTGCGACCAAGGGACTTGGATTTATCGGGGATGGTTGAAGAATTTGTACCTGGTTCTCCATGAGAAAACCCTATGCAATCGCCGAGAGGGGTTTTCTCTGAACAAGCAGACGAGGGAGAAGGGGATTCAGGCCCAGTCAAATATTGCCGCTTCGTCCGTCCAGCTTACTGCTAAAGCTGGAAAGGGGGGGTTGTGATTTGATGGCTCGTTGGGCATTACTGCAGCGCTACGACCGGGGTGTGTCTACCGTGAAGTTGTGCACTCTAATTTGTGCATATGGCACATGGACCCCGTTGCCGGTTGCCCCACATATCAGCGAAAGGAAGTAGAAAGACAGGAGTAACTAGTTACACATAAATATATTTTTTGACAGAGAGATACTCCCTCTGTAAAGAAATATACAAATCTTTTATATCACAGGCTCACCTTCCTGCTCTGTAACGCATGGGCATTATGGGGGTTCAGCTTTTTTTATGGGGGTTCAGCTGAGAATATAATACTCAGATAGGCTCACGGTTCTGGACTTTGGGCCACAGGCCGACCCTGCATGTTTGGGGGCCCATGTGTTCTACCTCAACGCTTTTCATATTGCAAGTGATCGGTACGGCGCTGGTTTTAGATGTTGTCGCAAGGCGAATACACAAAATTGAATAAAGGACGGCAACTGTTGGAATGAAATCGAACGATAGTTCCTCACCAGCAATCAGAGTTGCAATTCTATCAATGATATACCATGTGATAAATAATATTGTCGTACTACATATACACACAAGACACTTGTTTCACCATGCCAGATTATTACATCAAAATCTCTCGGGGGATAGATCAGTTCGGCAGTTGCGTGCTGCTACTGAAGAATTTCAAAGTTGATTTGGACCAGCTTTCCTTGCCGAGAAAGTTCGATTTTTACATCATCCCCTACTGCAAGATATGATTTAGATTTGAACGTTGACCATCCTTTAGCATCAATCATCATGTGACCATCCTTTGTACTTACGGTATATTGAGCAGGTTCATTCACACCAAGGCTGCGCATGGTAAGAGAAACTTGGTCGCGGTCGCCCGGATTGTTGAACAACTCCCTCGTTGCTCTAGGAATTATCTATTTGCAAACAAGAAGACATACCCAAACAGTTAGATCAACACACTGAATCATGTGAAACAACATGGAAAGAAAAAAGAACGAAGCACTTGGGCTGCCAATGCTTACCAAGAAGGTGGACATGTCGGTTTTTGTAGGGACTTTGGTATATGAAGTGCGAACTGCATCCCAGTCTGTTGCCGGTGCAACTGCACGGGCCGAGGCAGTTACAAGTGCAAGTGTTGGTGCAGGTGCCGAAGCCGCCGCTGCTGCCAGAGATGGTGCTCCTTGTAGAGCTGGTGCCGGTGTTGGAGCAGGTGCCGGTGTCGATGCCCGACCCTCCGGTAGATCAGACTGATCCACTGACGCGGTCGGTGCCCAATCCTCAGCTGGATCAGACTGAGCTGCTGCCGGTGTCAGTGCTAGGGAAACTGCCGATGCTTGATTTGTGCGAGACAGCGGCGATCGTGTCTGGTCTACTATGATCAGCTTTCGAACTTGACTAGGATCCGTGACCGTGATCCAGTTTTTTTCTTCATTTCTTTTAAACGCGAGCAGGTCTAATTGTGGCGTTTTTGTTAAACCAAATTGCAGTTCATCATAGGGATTCAGCTTGTACTCAGACAACAGACTGCTCCAATTTTTTCCAGTAATATAAGTGATGGACAGTGCCTTCGTTACTGACACGACATAAGAAGTGAAACCTGCAAAAATAGCCATCATAGAGCAAACCAAACGGTTTATTCTGTGATGAATGTCACATGGCAAAACCTGCATCGTAAAATTGCAGGAAAAGAAACAAAACATGACATTAAATCAATAAGACCTAGACACTAAATCAATAAGATTTAGACAGTAAATCAGTAAGATTTAGTTGATGTGACACGAGTGAATCCTTACCAGGAAGTCACTATGTTGAAGTACTAAACAGAAGATTGATCGTCCAACTACGCGTGGCATGCAGGGGCCCCGCCTACTCCCACAAGCAGGACAGTCCAAAGGTCGTGACAAATCATATGGACCGAACTTCCATGGGACTGGAAATCCTGGTGGCTGCGATAAACCCTGCAATGCATACAAATATTGGAGTGTAACCATAGTTGATAAACCGTCCTCACAAAAAATATGATCTGTATAATTCAAAATATACAAACTGAATTGAGTGGCAGACATTAACATAGACCGTTCTCAGGACTGACCACACACCAAAATCGGTAGTACTAAATAAACAATACAGGGTTCACAAACACAAATCAAGTACTGAACAATAGTACTTACTACAGACAAGCAAAGTTGCACTAACTAAACTCTGTAGACTATTTCTTGCCACCGACCTACGGGATGAACCCCGCATAACTGACTAGGGCATGGACTTCGTGCGAGATGTCTACATGCACCATCACCATCTTGTCAACCTTGGAGAACCTAACAGAGTGGACTTTCCACTCATAAACATGATGATGAAGACAGGCCGCATCAGATTTGTTGGGAAGCTTTACAAGAACCACACCATTCGTAATCTAAGGCACAGCCAGGAAATTGTTGTGGTCAAGTACAGCCTCGAGAAGACGCTTGACAACAATGCTACAGGAAAACACTAGTTCAGGACAAGTGGTGACAAGGACACAGCAGCTGGATAGTTCAGTAGTAGAACTCATCATCAGTTCTTCCAGTTCACACGGCATGACTTTGAGAACTTCATCTCCACCGCGGACCTGGTTCTAATTCAAACAGAAACCATATTTTATTACTACCTCCGTTCAGAAATATAAGATGATTTTCGATATTATAATCCATATATGACTACATATACGCACAGAAATGAGGGAACAAAGACACTAGAACATGTCTTCAAAGGCATGAGAGCAGAGGGATTACATGCAATATCCATAACACAAGTTACTGAGGAAAATATACCCTCTTAAAAGGTAGCATTGATGTTCATAAAGTACTCCCTCCGTCCCAAAATTCTTGTCTTAGATTTGTCTAGATACCGATGTATCAAGTAACATTTTAGTATTAGATACATCCGTATCTAGACAAATCTAAGACAAGAAATTTAGGACAGAGGGAATAGTTCAAAGTAATCTATAAGAAATCAGTGTCAACCTCTCGCATGTTTTGGTCAAAAGAGGAATTTAGAACCGTCATTTGGCACACTAAAATCACATGCAAGATCACCCAGAAAGTTCTACTACCAGTACTAGTACTGCGTGTTAGATGAAAAAACACAATCAAGATCGAGAAAAAGATCATCAACAAGAGACATTACCTGGACTTGCTTAATGAGGGATCCCGGAGAGGGGGGCTTGGATAGGGTGATGGCTTTGAGCTTGTCTGCGGTAGTATCGGTGGGGTGCTTGTGCTTCTTCATACCATGAGCCTCGACGGTTTTGGCCAGAGCCATAGACATCACGTCGGCCGGTGCTCCAGCGTCCATCCAAGAGAGGAAGCTGAGAGAGAAGAGTGAAAGGAGGAACGAGATGAGGGAGAAGCGAAGCGAGTGGGGGTTTTCTTCAAGAGAGGAAGCTGAGAGAGAAGAGTGAAATGATGGTTTCTTCGTCCGTCCAACTTACTGCTGGAAAGGAGGGGGTTTTGTGATTTGACGGCTCATTGGGCATTACTGCGGCGGTTCGATCGGGGTAGTCTACCGTCACTCTACTACGCAGTAATTTAGTGCATGGCTCATGGACCTAGGTGCTGGCTGTCCCACACGTCGGCGAAAGTGAGTAATTTAGTGCATGGCTGGAGGAGGATCCGCATGATAGAGCATGTCCACTGTTTTTCTGAAGAAAAAAATTATTACAGCAAGCGTTTCCACTCTTACGACGGAGGAGTGCGAAACACGGCAACCACTTGAATATACACAGTGCTCCTATGACTAGTCATGTGCAGTGGTTCATACGTCAGTACTACACAATCTTGTTGCTAGTGTAGTCAGATATGATAATAACAAATGATGTTGTCCGCATGTCAACTACTCCTATATGTAACAGAGTACCGCTTTTTCGACTGCCCAGTCGAGAATGAACGGTGAGACCAATGTTAACAGAACTACGTCCACAACACACGAAGAGTACGGTGCTACAGTACTCCATGAAACATGAACCATATGAAGCACGAATGGATTCTGGTGATGGAGCCCCGAAAGGATTCGCTCGGCAACGGCGACGGCAGCCCGCAACCCCTCCTTGTCCAGCTCAGCACCCACCATTGCGCGGAGATGGCTCAGCTCCTCGGAGATATAGGTGAAGACGGAGACCAGGTCAGGAAGCCGCAGCTCGTTGAAGTCGACCGGGTGGTCGAACGGGTTTAGCCCGACGATCGGCATCGTTGCGCTGGCACGACGGTAGGCATCGCGCAGCCGCAACACATGCGTGGCAACTTGGTTCACCAAGTGGCTGAGGCGATCCTAGACCTCGTCACGATCGGCCCGCTCGCGCTCCAGTCGGCTCCCCTGACGGCCTATTGTATCTCCCGCTTTCTGCAGCAACGCCGCTAACGCCTCGAGCCTCTTTGTGGTGGACACCTGCCGCTTTTGAAGCTCCATGAACTCCCGCACATAACGGAGGAGCATGGCACTCCTCTCCTCCTTGAGCTCACAGAGCTCCACGTCCTTGGCCTTGAGCTCCGCATCCTTGGCATGGAGCTCCTGTGTCAGGAGCCTCACCTTGGACTCCATGATCTGCTGCGCCGCCCTGGCACCAGGTAGAAGCAATGGGGAGGGGAAGCAAAGGGGGCGAAACGGCTGAAAGGCAATGCAATCTATAGGAAGGCGGAGGGAGCAGTGGGTTTTTATAGGCGGAGTCATCGTGACTAATTGCTGCCGGGCCTGCTCCCATCAATCAAAAAAATAAAAATCCTGCCGCGCCTGCTCTCGTCAATCAAAAAATTAAAAATCCTGCCGCACCCAAACACCAGAGCAACGCCGCGGTGGATATTTAAACTTACCTGCCGGCAAGTAGATAAAAAAAGGGGTGAAAAATCAAATGTGGCGGCACCTAGCTAATCTGTCGAACTAGCCAAACTAGCTAGCCACCGTGCTTCACTGATGTACTCGGTGGGAAAGGTGGTCTTTTATGATTTGACGACTCATTTACTTGCTTCGGCGCTACGATCGAGGAGGACCCAGAAAACGCGCGGTAGGGCGTCCCATGTCAGGAAGAATATATGCGTGCACCACCCGGGAGGACCCCGAAACCGCGCGGTAGGGTGTGCCACGTCTCGGCACGGAGGAAAAAATGCGCGTGTAAAAATATATTGTATCAGACATAGTACCTATGGTTCGACCTCGGGACCCAGCCAGTCGGTCAAAAACTCCCCACTAGCCACACAGCTTCATCATGCAAACGTGGCATGGAGGATAGATGTGGTTAGCTCCGTCTCGACCAGCCACAACGTCTCTTGTTCTAGGAGATTCTTCTATTTTCCAAGCTTTTTTAGTTGTAATAACACCTCGGTAAGCTAGCGCCGCTCTTCGTGTGTGCCCGTGCAAAGGTTAGACGATGGAGAGAAGAGAGATTGAGATCGTAGACCTGGGAGCCACCAGTAAGTGAGACAATGGTCATGCACGTGTTGACGAGGCACTCCCTCTACTCTACTCAATGCAAGTACTGTATAATATCAAGTTATGGGGCAAAGCCAACAACCGTTTGTTTTTTCAGGCTATCGACTTACGCTTTGTAGTCCAGGTTGCCAGTTCGAATCTCGTCTTTCAGATTTGTTAGTTTTAGGTCCAAATTTGATTAATGACAAGTGGGACCCCCATGTGTTGTTCCGATATTTCAGTGTAGGATGATTTTTTTGAACAAACACTTTGCATGGTTAGACAAGTAACAGCACGAGTTACACGTATTTTGCAAGTTTACGAACAAAAATGATAGCGGCATAGAATATCACATCCACCCCGCAGCTTAGATACTATGGTGATACGAGTTTTTACACTGTTGGAAGTGAGATCCAATGGCTTGGGAGTAGTCTTTGTAATTATGCGCAATTTCCAAACTCTCCAAAGGTTTTTTGCAAATAAAACATTCAGGCCTCGTATGTTCCACTGCATCTTCGATCCAACGGCTCCCCGGTGCTCATGTTAGGTGCTCCCCATAGCTTAATTACCCGCTACGGTGATATGAGCATCTAGGTCGTATGATCAGTGATCAGATGTCACATGCGTAGTACTTGTACTTTCTGCGCATTTCCCAAACTCTATCAGCCGTATATTGCAAAAACATTCAAACCTCCTACTGTGGGCCGTTAGATCTCAGTGAACTCATATCACCATAGAATCTAGCTACGGTGCGGGAGCACCTCATACTCTCCCGTGCGAGAAAACATAAGGCGCTATCGCAGCTTGGATGGTATGGTGATACGAGCTTGGAGGTCGTTTGATCTGAGATCCAATGGCATCTGAGCAGTCTTTGTGCTTGTAAGCAGTGGCCGAACTCTTTTGGGGCTTTTCTGCAAAAAACCATTCGAACCACCGAGGAGGTGTTGGGTCACAGATCCAACGCCTCCGAAGCGCTTGTATCACCAGAGCATCTAAGGTGTGGTTGCACATGATATTCTTACATACAGGAGAATATGATGTCTTGCTTCATCTTAGATGCTACGGTGATACGAGCTTCGAGGTCGTTGGATATGGGATCAAAGTGCATCTAAGTAGTTTATGTACAAATTGTGTGCAATTCTCAAACTCATCAAGGTTTCCTGCAAAAATATTAAGACACATCATGTGAGCTGCTATATCTCAGATCTACAAGCTCCAAGCAACTCGTATCGGCATGTAGCATCTAAGGTATGGGGGCACATGATATTCTCCCGGGGAGGTGGGGTGGGGGTGCACAACCAATCGGTGGTTGGGAGGGTGGGGACAAATATAATCTAAACAACCCTAAACAGAGCTCCACAATTTTATCTATGGTCGAGGGGTTGACTCCCGACAATCATACCTCCGCCTAAACACAACATTTGCATGGACTTGAGTACTAGACTTAATATTCATGTTTCAGTTTCATGTTCATTTTAAATATTGAACTGAGGACCATGGATGTCTTACATTTTAGTCCCTTCGTTCCTAAATATTACACTTTTTAGAGGCTTCAAATGGACTGGCACATATGGATGTATATAGACATATTTTAGAGTCTAGATTCACTCATTTTGCTCCGTATGCAGTCACTTGTTGAACTCTCTAAAAGACTAATATTTAGGAATAGAAGGAGTATTTTTGAATTCGTGTCATACATGAATGGTTTGGAAAAATAGATGCACTATACTTATTGGATTGTTGTTGTGTTTGTGTGTGTGTGTCTCTGTGTGTGTGTGTGTGGTCATATGCTTGATACATACAAAGTTTTCTCACCTCCATATTGTTCATCTTTTAAATTTGAATTTTCATTGGAAAACTTACTAGGGATACCATGAAATGTGAAATCCACGTTGAGATCATTATATCACAAACTCACTCTAATTCAACAACTCGTCATAAATCAATTACCACGTTGAGATTAGTATTAGCAAGGAAAATACGGGTATTGTAATACACATAGATTCGTTCGGCAATTTAAAAGGTTCCTTTCGTATTCTCGAATGGTAGGACCCAACGGCGTACCAGCCAGACCTTGGCTCGTGTTGATCCTAAAAAAACCGGGCTCGTGTCCTTTGGTGGCGTGCGTGGTACGCACATTAGGCAACCCCAACCAGTCGAGCCTCAATGTTTCAAGTCAAAATATCTGGCGGCCAGAATTCCAGCCATAGGAAATTCCCCTCATGTCCCCGGTCCATAATGACTACCGATGAACAACGGAGGGATGCTTTAGTAACTAGACAACGTTACCTACCGTGCTGAGCACGGTTCGATTCCCTCGGACGCAGCTCGTCAAGGAAACCCGTCAACTGCATTGCCTAGTACTACTACTACTACACCAGGATGAGCACAGAATTGAGCCCGTTTGTTCGTGCCTAGTACTTGAGTTAATATATCAAGCAATGCACTGGTACGGAGGGATTATCCTTTTACTCTGCATATATAACTTGTCTGAAGTCTAACTAAGCAAAATGTTTGACCAAATCCTTTCTTAAGAAATACAATAGGACATATGTATGGCTTGAAAATTTATTGCATGATGCAGGTTATGATATTGTTTCGAATCCTGGATCTTAAATTTCAGAAAATCCAAAAGTGAGCATAAATTCTTGAAACTAAGCATGGTCACATGATATGGCACAAATATTACTTCGTAACTTTTTTCTTCAATTTGAGACAAGCTGCTTATGACAAGTTGCAAAAATGAAGAGCCAAGGTATTTTGGAACAAAGAAAGACCTGTCACGTTAAGGCGAATGCTTTCACTATTGAAACCGTGGGCGTTTACGTGCTGCCACGAGTCCCAGCTTCTCATCGGCAGGTGTCGCCCAAGCAAGCGTGTGAGTCGACGGGAGGCGTGTGAGCAGACCGCTGCACCGACTGTTAGGGAAGCGTGCGAGCAGACCGTTGTGCAGGCTCACCGGGAGGCGAGCCCTTTGACCAGGCTCCGCCGCCCACCGTCGTCCCAACTGCTCCCAGTTTTAATATCGCTGGCACCGTAGTTTAAAATCAACCCCGCACTACCCGGTATCGCTACAATCCTCTCTCTTCCTCTCCGATTCTCTTGTCGTCTCCCTCCAACTAGCCTGACCTAAACGTATGCCATGCCGCATCATGATGGTCTACCCTTAGTGTTCCAGTTTCCTGAGGAAGACACCCAGCCGGAGTCTCAAGAACATAAGGCAATTTGGGACGAGCTTGAACTGGCCTTGCGGGAAGACGCCACGCCTGTCCCCGCTCCCGTTCCGGCTCATGTCGCCCTGACTGCGCCAACGCCCATCCCCGTGCACCTGCCAGCGCATGCGCCTACGCGTGCACTGACGTGCACGCCCGTGCCAGTGCCCATGCACCTGCCAGCGCATGCGCCTGTGCGTGCACTGACGTGCGCACCCGTGCCAGTGCCCGTGCACACGAATGTCTCTGCCGCGCTGTTGACAGCGCTTGTCCCCACGCAGGTGCCAGTGCCCGGCCCCCCTCAGCGGCATGGATGGCCGTCGTCGACCGCTTCCTTGCACCAATGCCAGTCGCCTCCTCCCGCCAGTTGACTCGCTCCGAAGTCCAGAACATTTTGGCCTTCCTTGAAGCTAGGCCAATGTCCAGGAGTATGCCAACAATGGTGCAAGACGCCGCCGTCGCCGTCGGTCAGTTGCCTGACAACACACAGAGCACGGTAGAGGAGCCGCTTCCCACAGCGAGACGCCCCTGCCGCCGACGCGTAATCTAAATTAGCCATGAAAACGTTCGGATTGCCATGCTTAAAATCCGAATGATTATAATTTCCGTTTATTTTATATCGATCGTCGTATAATTTAAAGTCGGAGTCAGACTGAACGAAATGTATGGTTTGATCGATTGGATGTTCTGCTAGAGCCATATCAAATTAAATATAAAACGTCATCAAGCCACATGTATTCCTTGTCATCCAACGACCTAGACAGCTTCAATGTCGAGCGCTCAACACGTTTAGCGTGCAGTTAATTTCATGCCAAAATAGTACTAATCACATGACAACACGCAAATAATATCCTAGTAGTTAATATCCGCATGCACTTAATATACTTCCAAATTAACGTGCATTGCACATACACACTGACTAGTGCTGCTAGTACGTGAACTGGTGCCGTGACTTGTGAACGCGTCTAGATATGGTCAACGGCAACATCGCCCACGAGTTCTTCCTGTTTGCCCGTGCATCTAAACGCAGAAGGGGAGGAGAGAGAGAGCACACATGGAACCCACCAGTAAGTGAAGGCGAAGAGAGAGAGAGAGCATACATGTTATCCATTAATAAGCCGTGGTAATATAAAAACATTATGTGAACAAAGGGGGTACAACAAACACTGCTATTCTACGTATGTTGCCTATTGACGTGCGGCTTGAAGGCCCGGTCGCATGTTTGATCCTCGTCCTTTATTTTTGAATTTGTATATGGGTCCAAATTTGTTTCATGACATGTGGGCCCCTCGGTGTGTAGTTTGTAGCACTTTAATTTGTGAATCGAAATTTGTTCCATTCCAAGTGGACTATCATGTAGTTTTGTAGCTTATTTATAATAATTAAAGAGAACAACATAGTTTTTTCAATAATACCATGGTGCGACGTTGAAGGCGAGAAAGGACGTGCGAGGGAACGATGACCGAGCCAGAGGGAAATCAACTAGGGGAGTTGCGTGGGTTGCAACGGTGTTTGGAGTAGTTGTGGGCCGAATGCTATGAAAATATAATCTAAACCGACCGGAACAAATGCCTATACAAATTAATCCAAGGTTAGTGTGCCCCTTGCAATGTAAATAGCTCCGGCTTTGCGAGGGATGGAGAGGTAGTAGCTTCAACGCGTGGAAAATACGGTGTGAGAAAGCGAGGTCAATCGAGAGACAAAGTGAGTGTGGCCCGACATTCATTGAACAAATATATATGCTCTGGAGAGATATTGTCCGGTTGAGCTTTTAGGCAAGGGTGAGGGCTGTAAGATAGAGCTTGAGAGATGATCCAGTCATAGACATGTAGATATATTTTGTGCGTGGGAGGAAGCAAGGTCAACCGATCACATAGGGTCACCGTGCGATCGAAAGAGTGAGACGGGTTGGAGAGAGTGACCTAGATAGACGATGTGCATGAGAGAGTATACAATGTGAATAGGTCAAATTGGGCTCAAACATGGTGATATATCGTTTTTGTCCGAGAAAGAGCGAGGTCAATCGAGACATACGGAGAGAGAGAGAGAGAGATTGAGTGAGTGTGGCCCACCATGAGGTCGAAAGAGTGGCGGCGGCTTGGATGGACTGACCTAGATAGACAATCTATGTGAGAGAGTAGTGTGTCGATCGAGGCCCGAACAGGGAGATATATCATTTGTGTGTGAAAGAAAACGAGGTTAAACGAGACTCAGGTAAAGAGAGCGAGACTGAGTGAGTGTGGCCCGCCGTGCGAAAGAAAGAGTGAGGCAGTCTCGAGGGAGTGACCTAGATATACAACGTGTGTGCGTGCGCACGACAGGTTGCGGGGGCTAGATAGGCAATGCATGTATTTAGCGCGAGAGGGTGAGACGGAGGGGGGGAGAGAGAGCTCGACATGGGGTGCAATGGCGGGTGTGTGAGGTAAATACATTTGGTAACAGAGTGGAAAAAGGGGTTGTGTAGTTGAGAGACTTAGAGATCGAAACATCGAGAGAAAGAATGAACGTGTGTTGGAAACCGATAGCTTCCTAAGGTGGTTAGGAGAGGAAGATTGACCGATACAGGAAGTATGTAGCGTTTGTGCGGGGGGGGGGGGGGGGCTAAAACAACATTTGAATGTACTCCCTCCGTTCGGAAATACTTGTCTTAAATATGGTTGTATCTAGAACTAAAACAAGCCTAGATACAACCATGTCTAGGACAAGTATTTCCAAACGGAGGGAGTACATAGTACGAGACTTAATATCGATGTTTCAATTCGGTGTACATTGTAAGATTTGAACCGAGGACCAGGCATATGGGTAATTATTTCGAATTCGTGCCATACTAAGTTTGGAAAAGTTGACATTGACTCAGTTTGTTGTGCTATTTTGTAGGTCATATGTTTGAATCCATCCAAAAAATTTCTCACTACCATGGTGATGGAGTCCTGGATTAGGGGGTCTCCGCACAGTCGGACTATATCCTTTGGCCGGACTGTTGGACTATGAAGATACAAGATTGAAGACTTCATCTCATGTCCGGATGGGACTCTACTTGGCGTGGAAGGAAAGCTACGCAGTACGGATATGGATATCTCCTCCTTTGCAACCGACCTTGTGTAACCCTAGCCCCCTCCGGTGTCTATATAAACCAGAGGATTTTAGTCCGTAGGACAACATACAATCATACCATAGGCTAGCTTCTAGGGTTTAGCCTCTCCGATCTTGTGGTAGATCAACTCTTGTAATACACATATCATCAAGAATAAATCAAGCAGGATGTAGGGTTTTACCTCCATCAAGAGGGCCTGAACCTGGGTAAAACATCGTGTCCCCTGCCTCCTGTTACCATCCGCCTTTGACGCATAGTTCGAGACCCCCTACCCGAGATCCGCCGGTTTTGACACCGAGATTGGTGCTTTCATTGAGAGTTCGTCTGTGTCGTCGCCGTTAGGCTTGATGGCTCCTACGATCATCGATAGAGATGCAGTCCAGGGTGAGACTTTTCTCCCCGGATAGATCTTTGTGTTCAGCGGCTTCGCACTGCGGGCCAACTCGCTTGGCCATCTGGAGCAGATCGAAAGTTACGCCCCTGGCCACTAGGTCAGGTTTGGAAGCTTAAACTACACGGCCGATATCCGCAGAGACTTGATCTTCAACGGATTCGAGCCCCTGCCTTGTGCGCCACGCGGTCACGATGAGTACGACTTAGCTCTACCATCGGACCGTATTCAGGAGATCGCAACGGCAGCCGCTCCGAGCCTCAATTCGGAGCTAGTTGCGCCATCCATGGACAGGTGGATACACCCCATCACGGAGGCCGTATCCTTAGCAGCGATCGAGCCGAATATCGACCTTACCCTTCACGAGAGCCGTGTTGCCAAACTGCCGGATCCTTCTCTGGCCACGGACTCCGAACTGCCTGCGCCCGTTCCTGTCGAATCTGATTGGGCGCCGATCATGGAGTTTACCTCCGCGGATATTTTTCAGCACTCGCCCTTTGGCGACATGCTGAACTCATTATGGTTTCTCTCCTTGTCAGGAGAGTCCTGGCCGAACTACGTCCGACAGGATTGGGATGCGGATGACGAAGAAATTCGCCGCCCACCCACAACCCACTTAGTTACCACTGTCGACGACTTAACCGACATGCTCGACTTCAACTCCGAGGACATCGACGGTATGGACGACGATGCGGGAGACGAAGAGGAACCACTGCCCACAGGGCACTGGACAACCACCTCATCATACGATATATACATGGTGGACACACCCAAAGAAGGCAATGGAGACGAGACAACGGATGATGACCCCTCCAAAAAGCAACCCAAGCGCCGGCGTTAGCGGCGCCGCTCTAAGTCCCGCCAAGGAAAAAGTGGTGATACCGGCACCGGAGATAATAGCACTCTGGACAGTGCTGAAGACAACAACAATCCCCTCCAGCAAGATTTAGACCAGGAGGATGGAGGAGCTAGCCCTCCTGAGAGAGCGGCAGATGGAGAGGCGGAGGATGATAATTACATGCCTCCCTCCAAAGACGAGGCAAGCCTTGATGATGACGAATTCGTCGTGCCAGAGGATCCCGTCGAACAAGAGCACTTCAAGCACCGGCTTATAGCCACGGCAAATAGCCTTAAGAAAAACCAGCAGCAGCTTCAAGCTGATCAAGATTTGCTAGTTGACAGATGGACTGAAGTCCTGGCGGCCGAGGAATATAAACTAGAACGCCCCTCCAAGAGTTACCCAAAGTGCAGGCTGCTACCCCGACTGGTGGAGGAAGCACCGAAACCTACAACCCCGGCGTATGACGCGGCTGATCGGCCACCTCGTGGCCGCGACAGAGAGACTTTCCAGCCAAAAGCTCAACCCGCACCCTGACGCCATTCAAATAAAAAGGCATGGGGAAATACGCCAGACCTACGAGACGTATTGGAGGACAAAGCAAAACATGCAAGATCGATCTACGGATCATGAGGGCGCGCCACTATGCGAGACAATAATTATCACGCCGGATATAGTAAAAGTAAGTCTGGCCGGGCCGAGCACAGCGGGCAGGACTCATTCGAGCTACGTCGCGAGATAGCCCAGTACAGAGGCGCCGCACACCCCTTATGCTTCACAGACGATGTAATGGATCATCAAATCCCAGAGGGTTTCAAACCCGTAAATATAGAATCATATGACGGCACAACAGATCCTGCGGTATGGATCGAGGATTTCCTCCTGCACATCCACATGGCCCGTGGTGATGACCTACACGCCATCAAATACCTCCCACTCAAACTCAAAGGACCAGCTCTGCATTGGCTCAACAGCTTGCCAGCAGAGTCCATTGGCTATTGGGAAGATCTGGAAGCCGCATTCCTTGACAACTTTCAGGGCACTTATGTGCGACCACCAGATGCCGATGACTTCAGCCACATAATTCAGCAGCCAAAGGAATCGGCCAGGCAATTCTGGACACGGTTCCTAACAAAGAAAAATCAAATCGTCGACTGTACGGATGCAGAGGCCCTAGTAGCTTTCAAGCACAACATCCGCGACGAATGGCTCGCCCGGCACCTTGGCCAAGAAAAGCCGAAATCTATGGCAGCCCTCACGACACTCATGACCCACTTCTGTGTGGGAGAGGACAGCTGGTTGGCTCGCAACAATAACATATCAAAAACCATGGTACTTCGGATACCAAGGACGGCAATGGCAGGTCACGTTGCAACAAACATAAGCACCGCATTAACAACAACAATACCGAGGATACGGCAGTCAATGCCAGATTCAAAGGCTCTAAACCCGGTCAGCGGAAAAAGCCATTCAAAAGAAGCACTCTGGGCCCGTCCAGTTTGGACCGTATACTCGATCACTCATGCCAAATACACGTCACCCCCAACAAGCCAGCCAACCACACCAACAGGGATTGTTGGGTGTTCAAGCAGGCCGGCAAGATAAATGCCGAAAACAAAGATAAGGAGTCACATAGCGATGACGAGGAGGAGCCTCGGCAGCCAAACACCGGAGGACAGAAGAGGTTCCCCCCACAAGTGCAGACGGTGAACATGATATACGCAACCCACATCCCCAAGAGGGAGCGGAAGCGTGCGCTCAGGGACGTATATGCGTTGGAACCAGTTGCCCAAAGTTCAACCCATGGTCTTCCTGCGCGATCACCTTCGATCGTAGGGACCACCCCACTAGTATTGGTCTTTGATCCAATCATTGACGGATTTCACCTCACTCGAGTCCTTATGGATGGCGGCAGCAGCCTGAACCTGCTTTATCAGGACACAGTACTCAAAATGGGTATGGACCCCTCAAGGATCAAACCCACTAACACGACCTTTAAAGGCGTCATACCAGGTGTAGAGGCCCATTGCACAGGCTCAGTGACAGTGGAAGTGGTCTTCGGATCTTCGGATAATTTCCGAAGCGAAGAGTTAATCTTCGACATAGTCCCGTTCCGCAGTGGCTACCATGCACTGCTCGGGCGAACCGCATTTGCGAGATTCAATGCGGTACCGCATTATGCATATCTCAAGCTCAAGATGCCAGGACCTCAGGGGGTCATCACAGTCAATGGAAACACAGAGCGCTCTCTCCGCACGGAGGAGCACACTGCGGCCCTCGCAGCAGAAGCGCAAAGCAGCCTCTTAAGGCAATCCACTAGTTCGGCGATTAAGGACCCGAACACCCTCAAGCGCGCCCGGAGTAATCGGCAATAGGACTACCTGGCATGTTCCGAGCTTGCATAGCAATGCGGCCCCCACTCCGGTCCCAGCCAAATGGCGAAATCCGTGTCACGCTTACATAATTACGAATTAAAAATACCATGGGCACAGGTGGGGAGGGGGGCACGACTGCGGCACGCTCCAAGTCGCGGCTTAAACCGCACTAAGGGCTTCCCGCTTTGTTATTTTTCTCTTTCAGGACTTTAATCTGTGGAAACCCTGTCTGGCAGCATGATTGCCGAACACATGATGCAGCAACCAAGGAGGCAGAAAGCTACATCACACCACGGAACTCCCAGGTGGATTACGATAACGAGTGAAATATTTGCTTTAATATTATTCATCAGCTTGCCCTCGGAAGGGACATGTCAAACAATCCTACTTTTTGCTTATCACACTACTTGTATCATTCTGCTTTAGCGCACCTTTTTGAATAAACAATGCATAGCATTAAGACTATTATTGCATTCTTCCTTATATATATATAAGTTCATTCATGACATCTAGCACCCGTACACTCTAGTACGGTCAATACGCTAGGGGCTTAAGCATACCCCATAATACGGCGTGAGAAGTCCGAACACTTTTGACAGTGCGGCACCCCGAACTTATAGCATTATATGCATCAGCTCTGAATCATGTCTTGGGTCAATAGTTGGGTTTGCCCGGCTCCCATGTTTTTGTACCTTACGTTCCGCTATATCAGCTAAGGTAGCACTGGGAGAACTACTACGATTGTGCCCCAGTTCTGCTGGGCTAAGCTCCTCGGTAGAGAAAGCTAAAACTGACTGTCATGATCAGGCGAGAGACTGGTCGCTGTTCGAGAGGTTTCAAGTCCCTAAAGACTTATGCCACTTAGAGCGAGGAGTCGGCCCTGTCCTGCTTAAGGCGTGTATCGCGCCCCAAATTCGGCCTTCCGAATACTAGGGGCTTTGCCGGAATTTAAAATTATAGAATTCTATGGCTAAGTAAGAGTGATAACGCATTATAGTCCGATTGCCTTGTTCGTTGTGCTAAGCACCTCCCTCGAAGGACCCAACAATGGGAACAAGAGTGCTCAGGTTTATCCTGAACACCCCAGCACTCATGGCATGGGGGCAGAAGCCGACGACTAGCCATCTCTCATATTTGATAAACAGCCGAACAGAAGGCAATATTTTAAATTCAAACAAGCATTGCATAGCGCATATGAACAAGTTTTCATAATACAGGATTACACGAGCAAGTTTACTCAAATATTACATCTTTCGCGCACTCGTCCGCTACAAGACGGGCACCCTTCAGGACACCCTCATAATACATCTCGGGGTGGCGATGCTCCTTGCCCTGCGGTGGCCCTTCCTTCACCAGCTTCACGGCGTCCATCTTGGCCCAGTGCACCTTCGCATGGGCGAAAGCCCGGCGTGCACCTTCGATGCAGACGGACCGCTTGATGACTTCCAGCCATGGGCAGGCATCCACAAGCCGCCTCACCAGGCCGAAGTAGCTATTGGGAAGGGCGTCACCAGGCCACATCCGGACTATAAAGCCCTTCATGGCCTGTTCGGCCGCCTTGTGCAGCTCGACCAGTTGCTTCAGCTAGTCGCTCAGAGGCATCGGGTGTTCGGTCTCAGTATACTGAGACCAGAACAGCTTCTTAGTTGAACTTCCCTCCTCGGCCTGGTAAAACTTTGCGGCATCCGACACGCCGCGGGGCAAATTTGCGAATGCTCCTGGAGAGCTCCGGATTCAGGTAAGTAACAAGTAATTTACTTTCACATGCTTGCTTTGCATATAGAATGCCTTACCCACCGCTATCTTCTTCATCACATCAATCTCCTCCAGAGCCTTTTGGGCTTCAGCCTTGGCACTCTTTGCACTCTCAAGGGCCGCGGAAAGCTCGGACTCTCGCGTCTTCAAGTCAAGCTCCAACCATCGTGCTTCGTCATGAGAGCATGTAGCTCTTGCTGCACCTCGCCCACCCGTGCCTCTTGTTTTTCCCACATGGTGCGCTCCTGGGCCGCTTTGTTTTTGGCCTCGGATAGCGCTTGCTTCAGGGTCACCACCTCGGTCGTGGCCCCTGGCAAATTTACGATGATCCTGTCATTTTGCAATCGCATTCTTTTTATATATATCCATAGACAAGGTACTACTTACCTTTGTTCTCCTCGAGCTGCCTCTTGGCTAGGTCGAGCTCTTCCTTGGACCCTTTGAGGTCCTGCTTCAGTGCGGCGACCTCCACCGCCAGTGCGGTAGAGGCCAGCAATGAAGCCTGCATACACATATAGACATACTTATATTAGACTCCTGCGATATTGTTTGATCCTCTGTTCGGCTTTTCTTTGTGAACACTGAATAGAGCATCAGGGGCTACTGTCTATGAGGTAATATTTTTCCTATATTTCAAATACTTACCTCAAAGCCTTTTAGAAGGCTGGCACAGGCTTCAGTCAGTCCGCTCTTGGCGGACTGAACCTTCTGGATCACCGCACTCACAATAGTGCGGTGCTCTTCGTTGATGGAAGCGCTGCGAAGCGCTCCTAGTAGATTGTCTGGTGCCCCTGGATGGGCAGAGGATACCGGCACAGGCATCTTGCCCCTTTTGTAAGGAGGCCGCCTGCCCGAGTCCCGAACCACTTGAGGTTCCGGCGCGGTGTTCGGTTGAGGGACGAACTCGGAGCCCTCGGGAGCCTTACTCCCTCTGCCCCTGGAGTCCGGAAGGTCGCCTTGAGGCGCCTCCGGGATTGTCTCCCCGCGACCCGGTGCCTCTTGAGACAATACCTCGGCATTGTCCGTAGGGCAAGGGGAGGTGGCAGTCGGAAGTGGATCACTATCCATATCCGACAAGTCCAAGGAGCCGCCCGACGAAGATACGTTGATACAGGCTTGGGGCGGTCTACATAATCATATTCGGCGTTAGGAGAAGCAGTGCGACAAAGGTATGCTATGAGTTACTCTGGTATCCGAATACTTACGACTTCGCTAGGGGCTTGGCCCTAAGCAGCCACTCGTCTTCGCCTTCGGCGGCGATGGTGGAGTAGTCCGGAAGGAGGGTCCTCCCCTTCTTGGACCCTTTGCCCCCCCCTCGGTCGGGGCGGCCTTCCTTTTCTTGTCTCCCCCGACTGAAGGGGGAGCATCTTCATCTTCCTCCTCGTCTTCAGGGGAGGAGTGTGTCGCGGAGTTATCGGACGATGAGTCCGATAACACCTGGCTTCGGGAACTCTTTCGGGTTCCCTTGGCCTTCTTGGTCTTCTCCGGCACCTTGTAAGGAGCCAGAGTCAGCATCTCCATCAGGAGAGCATCCGCAGTGTCTTCGGGCAGAGGGGCCGGACAGTTAATCTGCCCCGACATCTCCACCCAGTCCTGTCAAAGGCATGGAGCTCAGACCCCGCACATGGTTAAGCTAGGGGAAATATATATCCTACCGGATGTATAGAACTCACCGAATGCGCTAGGCGCTTCGCGCTTAGCCCGCGGTCCTCGGTGAGAGAGGGAGGGACCTCGGCGCCCTTGAACAGCACCCTCCAGACGTCCTTGTGCGTCGTGTCGAAGAGCTCGCTCAGAGTCTGGTGTTGGGCCGGGTCGAACTCCCACAAGTTTAAATCCCGTTGTTGACACGGGAGGATCCGGCGGATGAGCATGACCTGGACTATGTTGACAAGCTTGAGCTTCTTGCTTGCCATATTCCGGATACATTTCTGGAGTCCATCTAGCTCCACCGATGAACCCCAGGATAGGCCCTTCTCTTTCCAGGAGGTGAGCCACGTGGGGATTCCGGATCGAAACTCAGGGGCCGCCACCCAGTTGGTGTCGTGCGGCTCGGTGATGTAGAACCACGCTGATTGCCACCCCTTATGGTCTCCACGAAGGAGCCTTCAAGCCATATAACGTTGGGCATCTTTCCCACCATGGCGTCGCCGCATTCTGCTTGTTGGCCTCCCACCACCTTCAGCTTGATATTGAAGGTCTTCATCCACAGGCCGAAGTGGGGCCGGATGCGGAGGAAAACCTCACACACGACGATGAACGCCGAAATGTTGAGGATGAAGTTTGGGGCTAGATCATGAAAGTCCAGCCAGTAGTACAACATAAGGCCATAGACGAATGGATGGAGGGGAAACCCCAGTCCGCGGAGGAAGTGGTGGACGAAAAGTACCCTCTCGTGAGGTTCCGGGGTAGGAACAATCTGGCCCGCAGCAGGCAGCCGATTCGCGATATTCGCGACTAAGTATCCGGCTCCGCGCAGCTTCTTGATGTGCCCCTCCGTAATAGAGGAAGCCATCCATTTGCCTCCTGCTCCGAACATGTTTGGAGAAGGTTGAGGGGAAAGGATGTGGACTTGGGCGTTGGAGCTCGAGTGCACAAGAATGGATGAGCAAGGAGGAAGAAGGCGTGGGTAGAGAAAGGTTAAACCTTATCCCCTTATAAGGGCGGCCGAAACTATGCGCCCCCACTAGCCTGGTAAAACTCGCTTATCCCCCAAGCGCCGTAATTGATGGCGCGGTTGGGTTACCCACGCCCGTATTGATGAGAATCTCGTAATAAGGGGGACACAATCTCTTCTTTGACAAGACGTGTCAAGAAACTGCCTCGCATTATGTGCGGGGCTGGTTAGAAGAAACGGTTCGAATAATCACCGGGCCACGGCATGATGTCATGTTGCCGAAACATGTCAGCAGATTAGATTTGTGGAAATATTATTCTCTTTACGGTGTTATGTGAAACTTATTTTGCAGGGTCGGACACTATCCTTGTATTCAAATTCTTCCGTGGTGTATTCGGAGGAGGAACCCGCCTTGCAATGCCGAAGACAATACTGCGCGCCGGACTCATCGTCATTGAAGCCTGGTTCAAGGGCTATTGAGGGAGTTCTGGATTAGGGGGTCTTCGGACAGCCGGACTATATCCTTTGGCCGGACTGTTGGACTATGAAGATACAAGATTGAAGACTTTGTCTCGTGTCCGGATGGGACTCTACTTGGCGTGAAAGGCAAGCTAGGCAGTATGGATATGGATATCTCCTCCTTTGTAACCGACCCTGTGTAACCCTAGCCCCCTCCGGTGTCTATATAAACCGGAGGATTTTAGTCCTTAGGACAACATACAATCAAACCATAGGCTAGCTTCTAGGGTTTAGCCTCTCCGATCTCGTGGTAGATCAACTCTTGTAATACTCATATCATCGAGAATAAATCAAGCAGGACGTAGGGTTTTACCTCCATCAAGAGGGCCCGACCTTGGGTAAAACATCGTGTCCCCTGCCTCCTATTACCATCCACCTTAGACGCACAGTTCGGGACCCCCTACCCGAGATCCGCCGATTTTGATACCGACACATGGTGTTCATCATATACATATGAATTTGTATTAAAAAGTAGCATGGATACAGTGAAATGCGAAATCCACGTTAGAATTGGAGATCTCTACATGACACACACTCTAATTCAAATAGCTAACTACGTGATACACGCTCTAATTCAAATAACTAATTATGTGACACACACTCTAATCCACGTTAGCGTGGGTACCGTTTCGATTTTTTTCCAAATAACTCCTCATTAATTAATTTATAGTACTCCCTCTGTTCACTTTTATAAGACCTTGAAGACAATTCAAACAATGTGCAAAACAATTCATTTTAAGTTGTCTGAAACGACTTACAAAAGTGAACAGATGGAATATCTCGTTTCGAATGACTAATTATTGCAAGGAAAACACAGGCATGGTAATACATACAGATTCGTTTGCAAATGAAAGAAGGTTCGTTTGCATTCTCAAAGGTAGGCACACTAGGCAGACCACACTACTAGGAAAAGGGCTATAGATAGGATTGATACTAATGGCGCACCATGGAAGCAGTGCGCCACTACTATATACTAATGGCGCACCGTTTGGTGATGCGCCATTAGTGTGGAAGACACTAATGGCGCACCAGAAACAGGGTGCGCCACTAGTATTAATTTTTTTCCATTTTTCCATACAAACTAATGGCGCATCAGGTCGAAGTGCGCCATTACTAGTTCTAACTAGTAATGGCGCACCAGGCAGACAGTGCGCCATTACTGTAAAAAAATTATTCTTTTTTTTTGCAAAACTTCTAATGGCGCACCGTTTCACAATGCGCCATTACTAGTTTAAACTAGTAATGGTGCACTATTACCCAGTGCGCCATTAGTATATAATTTTTTTTTTACTTTTTTGCAAAACTACTAATGGCGCACCACCTGCAGGTGCGCCATTAGTAACCAGGGTTACTAATGGCACATTTGCTGGTGGTGCGCCATTAGTAACCTGGGACCCCAACAAGATATTTTGGACAGCCCCACACCTACCCACTCACTTTCCCCACTTCATTCCCTCCACCTCCTTCTCCAAGCTTTCGGCTGCCTCCTCCTCCTCACCTCATTTCCACCATAGATTCATCAAAATTAAGTGGTGAAATTACCATTTTTGATAGGTAAGTAAGGGGAAAGCTATCTTCATGATGTAGATCTACTTTTTTTCTCCCTAGCTCGCTCCAGCAACATGCACATGCACTTTTTGTGGCCTAGCTAGATCTATGTATGTTTGTGGTGTTGCATGTGTTTGTGGTGTTGCATATATATTTGTGTTTGAAGGTACCGGTATTTGAAATGCGATAGTTGCCAATATTTTGCCGGAATGTTCTGATTCATTTCCGTTTCGGCGAGAATTTTGGCACTATGCATTCTTTTTTGTCCTATTTTTAGGGAAGGTCATGCCAAATCTTTTCTTGGTTCTAAAATATCGTTTTTCTCTACCCTGCAGGCGACCATGGTCCGCACGATGACTGAAGGCATCATGAATAGGTTTTTGAGCTCCGCGAAGGCCGAGATGCTTCAAAAGAACGATAGGGAGATAAGATGTCCGTGTCAAAGATGCAAGCTGAAGAGCCTTATTGCGGACCCGGATTCCGGGCAGGTGCGGGACCACCTGCTCTTGTGTGGTTTCATGGATGGCTATCAGTGGCAAGGTGATGAAGATGACTATGAAGTCGTCCATGGGGGCCGGGCAAGATATGAGGAAGGGCAACAAGACAAGTACCGCCGCGGCGAGGGCGGGCGAGAAGAGGAAGAATCTCCAGGACATGATCACGACGGTGATGTTGTACACAGTCATCATGTAGAAGATGTCGTACATGATGATGAGGAAGATCAAGACGAAGGGCATGATCATGAAGATGAAGATGCCGGAGCAGACGACGATGGAGGCTGGGTGCAGGACCCTCATATTCAAGAGCTGCTTCTCAAGCAGACGGATAACGCAAGAGCTGCCGCCCGAGAGAAAGCCAAGCTGGATCAACTGGAGATAGATGCGGTTACTCCATTGTATGAAGGATGCAGGCCCGAGGATACCCGCCTGAAAGTAACGCTCATGGCTCTGGAGATGAAGGTAAAACACAAAATGACCGACGCATGCTTCGACGAGAACATGTCATTCTGGCACGAACGTCTTCCCAAGGGGAACAAGTGACCGACCAGTTTCGAGGAGGCGAAGAAAATAGTGTGTCCTTTGGATTTACCGCACGTGAAATACCATGTGTGCATGAACAATTGTATCATTTATCGGGACGAGCACGCGGAGTCTACCATATGTCCGGTGTGTGGCGTCACTTGATACAAGAAGAGGAAGAAAGCTCCTCGAAAATCGGTGTGGTACTTTCCGACCACTCCTCGTCTGCAGCGGTATTTTGCGGACCCTAAGGTAGCAAAGCTTCTACGTTGGCACGCGGATAGGGAGGAGAAGAAGCGGGAAGATGACGGAAATGATCCGGAGATAAATAAAAAAGACAAGATGCTGAGTCACCCTAAGGATGCGAGCCAGTGGCAAGCGTTAAACTTCGAATACCCAGAATTTGGGAAGGATCCAAGGAACATTGTGCTGGGCGCGAGCACCGATGGAGTCAATCCGTTTGGCAGCCAGAGAAGCACACATAGCACCTGGCATGTGTTTGTGTGGATGTACAACCTTCCCCCCTGGTTGTGCATGAAGAGGAAGTACATTCACATGAGTATGCTAATTGAAGGGCCGAAACAACCAGGGAACGACATCAATCTGTATCTGGGTCTACTGAAGGAGGAGCTAGACATGCTGTGGAAAACGCCACCCAATATGTGGGACGCCGCAGAGAAAGAATATTTCCCTATGAGAGCCGCACTGCTCACGACGGTGCACGACTATCTCGGTTACGGATATCTCGCGGGGCAGGTAGTCCATGGATTTTCTGGATGTGTAAGGTGGATGGATGACACAATGTATCGCAAGCTAGATAGAGATCCCGGGTCTTCAAAAACCGTGTTCATGGGACATCGAAGGTGGCTTCGCGACGATGACCAGTGGAGGAAACGCAAGGATCTGTTCGATGGTGAAACCGAACCCCGAAAACGCCCGTGTACAAGGAGCGGCGAGGAAATAGACGAGCTGTTGAAAATTGGAAAGACTGCCCACTGCCGGGAAAGAAGCAAAAGGCGCCAGAGCCGGGAAAGAAGCGAAAGGCGCCAGAGCCGCTGCTGAAGGTATGGAAAACGAGGTCTGTTTTCTGGGACTTGCCGTACTGGAAGATCCACCATGTGCCTCACAGCCTTTATGTCATGCATATCACGAAGAACGTGTGCGAGAGTCTTCTTGGTACCCTGCTCAACATGCCAGAGAGGACCAAAGATGGGCCGAAAGCTAGGGCAGACTTGAAATCAATGGGCATCAGGCAGGAGCTTCACGCTAATGATGATGATGATGATGATGATGATGATGATGATGATGATGATGATGATGATGATGATGATGAGGCGAAGCAGGACACAGAAAGTCGTCGCAAAGGCAAAAAGGCCAAGAAGACCGCAAATGACTACCCTCCCGCATGCTTCACTCTAAGTCAGGAGGAGATCGAGCAGTTTTTCACCTACCTCCTAGGAGTAAAACTTCCTTACGGTTACGCGGGGAAGATAAGCAGATACCTAGACCCAGCGAAGCAGAAGTTCAGCGGGATGAAGTCTCACGACTGTCACGTGCTAACGACGCAGATACTTCCAGTTGCAATCTGTGGGATCATGGACGCGCACGTCCGTGAAACGCTATTTGGCCTATGCAACTTTTTCGACATCATCTCTCGGAAGTCGATTGGCGTGAGGCAACTCAGAAGGCTACAGGGAGAGATCGTGGTGATACTATGCGATCTTGAGATGTACTTCCCGCCCGCATTCTTCGACGTTATGGTGCATCTGCTGGTCCATAACGTGGAGGATATCATCCAACTCGGGCCGATGTTCCTGCACAGCATGATGCCGTTCGAAAGGATGAATGGTGTCATCAAAGGATACGTTCGCAACATGTCACGTCCAGAGGGAAGTATAGCCAGGGGCTTTCTGACCGAAGAGTGCATCTCCTACTGCACGAATTATCTAGGCATCGAGAACCCCGTTGGTCTGCCCGTCAACAGGCACCTCGGCAGGCTCGCTGGATGGGGTCACCGTGAGGGTCGCCGCGAAATGCATGTCGACTTCGAGGGTCGACTCGCCGAATTTGAAAGAGCAAACCTAGTCGCGCTACAACACATAGACGTGGTCGATCCTTGGGTGGTAGAGCACAAAACCTTTGAGAAGACATACAATGACCGAGGCCAACAGAGGACGGACGGAGATATACTCAAAGAGCACAACTCATGTTTCACGCGTTGGTTCAAGCAGAAGCTTCTGTCGTACCCATTACATGAGGATTCTTCCGCGGAAGAACAACTCATATTCGCCTTGTCACAGGGCGCCGAGCACAACCTGATGACCTATGAGGCATACGATATCAATGGCTACACATTCTACACCAAGGACAAGGACATGAAGAGCGATGGTTATCAGAACTCTAGGGTAACAATGGAATCCTACACCGGTAACGACAAGGACAGATACTACGGAAGGATCGAGGAGATCTGGGAGCTGAGCTACGCTGGAGAGAAGGTCCCGATGTTCCGTGTCAGATGGGCCAAGAGCGTCCTAAAAGAAGACCGGTATTTCACCACCATGGTTATACCCGAAGCCAAATCCAAGACTGCGGGCGCAAACGTCACCGCGAAAAATGAGGAGAGAATTCCTTATTTAACACTGTCTTAAAATTTATTGCCTTATTTGACACTGAATTTTTTTCCCTTCCTTATATAACACTATGTCTAAATTTTATGCCCTTTATAACACTTTCAACCATTTTGAGCCTTAACGGTGTCAAATGACAGCTGAAAATACCTATTTGCCCTTCATGTGACATGTGACCAAAAAATTACGTGTATGTGTCTATCCGGCCGACTTGTTTTGTTAGGTGTGTGAGCCAATTCGCAAGCAAAATCGATTGACATATGTTGGTCTTTCTGCACCTATGAATCAGCCCACCCATTACTTATGGTGTCCATGTCTAAATAGAGACTTAGGTTTATTTATTTAGAGCTCCCACCGGACAGAAATTTGTAGCTTAGACCGCCGCCAGCATGTCGGACACGTGCTACATCTTCATTTTCAGTCATTCACAGGCATGCCTGGGCCTCTGCGTATGCCTCGCGAGTTGCGAGTGCATGTACGTCCGTCGCTCATGCCTTTATCACTGTTGGGGATCAATCATCCATGATCAGTAAATAAATATATGTACACGCAAAGCTAGCTCAAGAAGGAGCTTGATCGATTATACACAACTAGTAGTACATATGCATTTTGCCGTAGACCTGCGTATGTGAACGTGGCATGGGCTAGCTCTAGCTGTGCTCTGCCAACAAACTTGTGTACGTGAACATGGTCTGATCACCGTTGCTCTGTTTCAGTGCTCGCGCGTGCCACACAACGTTAGAGACCACACATGCATTTTACTTGAAAATTTGGTCACATACCCATGAGGGGCAAATAGGTCATTTCATACATCACTTAACACCGCTAAGGCTTAAAATGGACGAAAGTGTCATAAAGGGCATAAAATTTAGACAGAGGGTTAAATAAGGAAGAAAAAGTTTTTCAGTGTCAAATAGGGAAACAACATTTAAAGTAGTGTTATATAAGGAATTTTCTTAAAAATGAGCCATGGGTACTGGCTTCCCAAGTGGACCAATGCTTCTTCATTACCGACCCGTCAAAGCCCAGTCATGTTGTCGTGAGGAGAGGCAAAAGGAAGATCATCGGAATGGATGGAGTAGCCAATGAGCAAGACTTCGACAAGTATGGCGACCCGAAGATCGAACATGACGACGACGATGAAGTAGAAGCACACACCATAAGAAGAAGCAGGACCACCCTACCTAAAGGACGTCCATTCCACAGAAGAACTCCATTTGCGAAAAAGAAGGGCAAGAAGATTGTGAACAGATAGCTAGCTAAGATCGATTGTATTTAAATCGTAGTCTTCATTTCTCGATTGTATTTCATGGGCACTTTTTGATATCATGAATATTTTTAAATTTCATGGGCACTTTTTGAATTCATGAGGACACTTGATCTCGATCCCCCTCCATCTCGATCTCGATTCCCCCTCCATCTCGATCTCGATCCCTCTCCATCTCGATCCCACCCGCACCCTCCCCCGCTCCCCCGTCACAAATGAATGCAACTAAAAATCCAAAAAAACAAATTTGATTATATTTTCAAATAACAAATTTGATGATATTTTTAAAAAAATTATTACTGTTTTTATAAAAAATTATTACTGTTTCATATTCATATGCATTTTCTAAAAAATTATTAGATGCAACAAAAAATAATAAAAAATTACTTATGGCGCACCGCTGGCTGGTGCGCCATTGCTTTGCAAAAAAAAGATTACTTATGGCGCACCGCTCAGGGGTGCGCCATTGCTATCAAAAAAACATTCTAATGGCGCACCGCCAGGGGGTGCGCCATTAGTAATGTCCCCCCTAGCAAATTCGCCCGATCCCTTCGTCCCTCCCTCGCCAGATCCACTTCCCCCCTCGCCACACCCTCACGCGCAACCCGTCCTTCCACCTCCCGCTCCACCGTCGCCGCCCTGCCTCCTCGGGCTCCACCGCCGTCACCCTGCCTCCTCGAGCCAGGCAGCCACACGCGCCCAGCCTCCACGACCCCGACTCCGGCACCGCAGCGCCTCCCTCCCTGTCCCCGGAGCAGCCGCCCCCGCCCAGGAACGCCGCCGCTGAAGCTACGTCGGCGACCGGTCCATAGGCAGGTAGCCACCACCCCTCCTTCCTCCTCCCTCCCCCTCCCTCCTTCCCTATTGCATCCTATGCCCACTCAAAATCCCCCCTGATTTCTACACTGGATGAGCACCTGCCCTGCTGCTGCCCGCCCTCGCCCCGCCTGCACCGGCCCCCGCCTCTGCTCTCGCCCCGCGCATCGCGCTCGGCCTACCACCGGCTGAGCCCCGACCCCGCCCGCGCGACCCTGCTGCCGCTGCTCTGTCGTGGTTGCACGCCTGCGCCGCCGCGCTGCTCTGCTGCTCTACATGCTGCTATCGCCGCCTCCTTTCCTCATCCTTGTTGCTCCTCTCCCCTCGCCCCTAGTGCTGCTACTCCACTTCTCTAAATCCTTCTTGCTGCCGCTCTCTACTGCTTCTACTCCATCTTTATTCTATGAGAAATAACTGTCATCGAAATCTTGCTTTGTGATTGAGTAATCTGCTAGTATAATTGTGTGTTCACCTTGTTTACTAGTCCATGTACTAGTTATCTTTGTACGTGTTTGACTTTCAGTCCTTGCTCACTATTTGCTCATCTGCACGTCAAGGAGCTGGAGCTGCATTTGCACTCCAAGGAGCGGCTGGTTAGTACTGCTTGTTCTTGTACCCAGAGTAGTTGGTGATGTTGCAAATAGAAGTAGAGTACTGCTTTTTGTACTTGTGATCTTGCAAATAGGAGTTGGAGTAATTTAACTTAACTGGAGTAATTTGTTGCATCTGTTGTAGGTGGTCTAGTGCTGCCCATCTACTGCCCATTTCCTCTGGTACCGGAGTTGGAGTTTAGTGTACTGGACACTTTCATAGATTCCTAGGGTACTTCCTCTCCTTTCTCTCCTTTAGTGTACTAGAAACTTCCATAAATTTTCGAAACTTCATATAAAATTTTTATTCACTGCTGCTGATGTACTACTTGTGATGCTGCTGCTGCTGCACTACTTGTGATGCTGCTGCTACTTGTGATTTTGTCAACTTGTGATGCTGCTACTACTTGTGATCTTCTGAAATGAACCCTTTCTCCTGAAATGTTGATTAATTTCCGTTTCGGTTGAGAATGGGGCACTCCTAGGTCAAGAAAATTAGCAAAGGTCATGCCCAATTTTCTTAACCTAGAAGGTGCCTGATTCTCAACCGAAACAAATATTAATCAACATTTATAGTTTGACCTAGAAGATGCCCAATTTGTTAACTCTAGTTTAGGTGTTGAATGTTAATCTGAGTGTGTGTGATGGTGACTGAATAGATAAATGATGTCTCCCAACATTTTCAGCTAAGTGGACTCTCTCACACACACTATCTAGCTTTACACTTAAGCAGTGGCGAGATCTGCTCCCTCCACACAATGTGCAACAAGCAAGCAGGTGGATCTAGGTAGCTTGGCTAGATTAGCTATGAGCCAATGTGGTCAAGTCAAAAGAGATGATGCAGATGGATGGATAGATGGATGGATGGGGATGCAGCACCACTCCACCACCTTCACTTGTCTAGATTGTGGTTTACCCCTCACTCTCTCATGCACCAGAAGAATATGATGCATACATCCACTTTGATAAGCTAAAACTAGTAAGAGAAGCAGGGCAAAAAATGATTTTTGTATTTATTTTAGATCACATACACAAAATAACCTAGCAGCAATACAAATCTAGTTTCAAAAACATGTGATACATACATCCACTTTGATAAGCTAAAACTAGTAAGAGCAACAGGGCAAAAAATAAATCTATGTACGATATAAGGGTGCTACAGCTGTATCCTCCATCCCGTCCCACCGGAGCAAGCAAACCTACAAGCTGCTCCTCATGTTTTTCCCTCTACTAGTAGACTGGAACTTCCCAATGCTGGCTAGTTTGCACCCTCTACAAGTTGCTACTGCTTCCGAATAACCTAACAGCCATCGAAATCTAGTTTGAATCAGAAAAATGTGAGAAAACCCATCGATTGAGGCGGACAACTAGTTGTAGATGAGGAAGGGCATTTGAGGCCCCATCGAGTCTATGAAGATGTGATGGGTCCTGATATATTGACTTGCGGATTTATTTTTTCCTAGACTGCCTCGGTGTCGACAAACCCTAAACGATGAGACCATGGTCTTGTTCCTTGACAATAACCAACTTTTTGACCAAACTTTTTTCCTATTTAGAGCGAAACATGGCCCACAATGATGAGGCCGGCGGTTCAGGCGGCAAGCAATTCTGGGAGCTATCCCAGGAGATGGAGGAAGAACCTCACCGCTATGAGGACGCCGAGTGGATGATACCACTGATGGTGCTGCTGAGGATGCCACCACAGATGATGGCGGCGCACACACAGATGGCAGCCAACCGAAGAATCAAAGGAAGGACCGGCGCCCGAATGCGCTTCGCACCCTCAAGGAGGAATTCACTCAAGTGGACTCCGACGGGAATCCAACGGAGCCCAAACATATAGTCAAGGGGTACTCGGTTCAGCTCGGGTGCATTCTTCGGAGCACCGTCTCGATCAACACCGAGAACCTTAGGCATAAGGACCGAGGGAATTTGCACAACCTCCTCTTCATGAAGCTGCACAAACGATACAAGTTCCCCGCCGAATATGAGAACACACACCTCTCAGGGAATAAAGTGAACACTGCCGCCCTCATGAAGATGAGCACGGCCCTGTCTACTTGGAAAAGCGCGGTGAAGAGAATGATTGATAAAGGTGATAGTTATGAGAAGATCAAGGTGAAATATCCTTTGATGAGCGAAGATGAGTACAAGGAGTACAAGATCAAGTGTGAGAGCAGTGCAACCTCCGAATCAAGTCAGTGGGGGAAAGAAATGCGGGAGTTGAACTTAGGGGAACACAAACTCGGTCCCGGCGGTTACAGAGTGGCGGAGCCTATATGGGACAAGGAGGACGCGGAGCGTGCCGATCAAGGCCTACCGCCCCGCTTCGAGAAATACTGCGGTGAAAAGCAGACCAGGAACTATGTCAGGGCCCGGTACAAGGAGGACCCGATAACAAAGGAGCTTACCATGGATCCGAAGACCAGGGCGCTTGAGCTTCTTCTGGTAAGGAATACACCCCCGCGTAATTAACTCCATATGGTTGCACTCTAATTAATCCCCAATATTTCTAAATGGTTCACGTTCCTTTCGCAAGACACTGAAAGCAGTAGCGCGGGGTCGTCTAAGAGCTCCCCTTTCGACACCCCTTTAAATAGGGCGTTGAACGTAATGAAAAACAAGGATAAGCTCACTAAGACGACGTCAGCTGGTCGTGTGGCCGGCAAAGGCTTGTCCACAAATGGGGGTCATACTATACCGCTGGTGTGCAGAAGGAGAAAAAGACCAGCTCGGAAAGCCAGACGCGCGAGGTTGAAGAACTCAAGGCACAAGTGGCGCGGATTCCGGAGCTTGTCCAAGAGCAAGTGCAAGAACAACTTGGAACGACGCTCAACGCCATGGTGCCTACGTTGATTCATGGGCTGACGACGTGGATTGCGGGCGGCCAACAGGGCCCTCCCCCGGTTCCCAGCTTCATGGCCAGCAACTCGCACAGCGTGCAGGCGGCACCATTGGTGTCTCCAGCGGCGCATTGGTGTCTCCGGCGGCGGTGCCATTGGTGTCTCCGGCGGAGGTGGTATTCGTGCCTCCGGCACCGGCACAGGCATTGGAGCTTAATGCACCTGGGTGTACGCCGGCCGGCACCTCGCCAACAAGCTCCCCCTCTGTCAGTTGCACGCCCGCCGTTGGCGGTGCCTCGACATTAGCCGAGCTCTATGGCATCACGGTAACTAAGCCTCTCGGCCGATGACTTCATCTCCTTACCTTTGACTGGGCATCCCTGACGCCCTGTACATGTTTTCGCAGGGCACCGCCGACGTTCCTTGCACTCTTCTGCCCTTCGTGGGCACCGAGTTGGTCGATGTCGCCAAGGGCAGAATCGTTCAACCGGGCAACCCCATGTTCCACGGTAATCCGATGCCACCCACAATGTATAGGGTTGAAGTGGTTCGGGTGCTGCCAGGCTGCGACGAGCTGTTACCTCCGATTCGACCCGCTGGGGCCGACGAAGAAGATGAGATGGCCCTCAGCGCCTGCTTAAACTGGCCCCTGCTTTGGCTGAAGAGCCATATTCATTTGGGGGCGGGGGACACCACCCCACAGACAAGACCGCCAGTCGTGCCGGCGCCAAGCCATGGCAAGAATGCCGCAACGCTACCGGACCTGCCGAACATCCCTATGGCACAGGATCCAGGCAGCCCTATGGCACAGGATCCAGACGGCGACGACAACGACGACGGTACATTTACCAACGTTGATAAGTACTTTGCCGAACATGGGTACGCTGACGAGTTCTGCGGGCCTCTTTCTCAAGAACCCAACCAAGACCACCGCGATCTAGCTGGTACGGCGGAGAATTCCAATTGCAACAGGCGTCGTCTAGCGTTCAGTTCTCAGGACACGCCTCCAGCTCCCGCCTTCACCGAGCCTTAGATAGCTGAGGTGCGAAATATTATCAGGCCCAACACACTCAAGAAGGCGGTCTGTGAGCAGAACTCGGTCCCATTACAGGAGATCAAGAAGAAGGGATGGAAACGAAAGACTAACAAGGGCGCCGGTGCGAGCCAGCCGGCACCGAGTTCGATCCGTGCTCAGGACGGGCCACCTTCACCTAAGGATATCTTGAGGAGGGTGCATGTGGCGGGTAGGGCGATGCTACCGCCAAATATGCTGAATGCTGCAACCGGTGCTATGCGGAGTCTGCACGATAGTGTTCTTTCTTTGGAGAAGCGCGTCTCAGAGAGAAGGATGTGGCATACCCGGTTTTCGTGGCCAAGGTGCCAGAGGGCAAGGGCTTTGTGGATGGCGACATCGGGGGTACGATCGTCCTGCGGTTTGATGACATCTTTGCTATGTTTAACCTTCATCCGCTGCACTACACCTTCGTTCGGCTGTTTTCGCTGAGTATGGAGATGCGGATCATTAGAGACAAGACCCCAGACATCGTGATAGTCGACCCCTTCTACATGCGTGCCAAGCACTTGAGCAGCGCTGGGGACAGCCAAGTTGCGAGTTCACACCTCGAAGGCGTCATTCTGGCAAACCCAGATAAGGATAACTTCCTTGTGGCTTACTTTCCCGAGTAAGTCATCCCTTAACCGCCCCATAACATATGATTTCTTAGATTTCGATCGTTCTTTTTTTCTAACATTCCATGTTCTGTGCAGTGACACACATTGCACACTCATCCTCTTAAGCCCGAAATATTCCATGGCCACGTATTTCGACCCGAACCGTAACTCCAACATAGACTACACAAATGTCAAGAAAGTTCTTGATGATGTTCTCCCCGGCTACACCAAATCTGGAGGCACCTTCACCAGGGCAGTTCGTAAGTACGGCAAGCACATGTTCTCACACAATACGAAGTTCTGCTGCGTCAAGCAGCCGCCTGGCGGTCAGAAGGATGCCTACTATGCCCTCCATCACATGCGGGCGATCGTAAGGGACCATCATCAACTTCGGCTACCAGATAATCTCAAAGATTGGGCCGCGAGCTTGTCGGCAATCGAGGACGCGGATCTCAGACAAGAATTCTTTCGCATCCAGTCGGAGTTTGCGGACATCATCCATCAAGATGTCCTTCATACCTCGGGGAAGTTCTTCCTCAGATATCAACCGTCCAACAGTGAGATAGATGAAACGCTACAAATGCAGGGTGACAACGACCGCGATTTCATGACCATCACGATAGACGGCGGCTTCATCCACGTTCCTGTCCGATGAGTCGAGTCGAAAGTAGTGATGTGTAGTTCTGAAACATTGATTGGCTCATGTTGTAATTATACTTTAATGAAATCGTATGTCTCTTTGGTTTGGACAGTCGTTCAACTTAGATGTAATCAATGCTATTTATTAGTAGGACCATGAATCGTGCTATTAATGTCTTGCTTTTCTCTTTCGATCCTTTTGTTGCATACTTACATATTGCTTATGTATTGTCTGTTGTTTGGCTTGTGCATAGAGATGCCGTCGTATGTCGTGTACAAGGGTAAGGTTCCCGGAGTCTACGACGACTGGGAGGAGTGTCGGAGACAGGTTCACCATTTCAGCGGTAACAGTTACAAAGGGTACACCACTAGGGCAGAGGCCGAATGTAGATACGCCCGCTATCTAGCGGGAGAGAGGAGGGAGCGTTGGAGGAACCAGATGAAGACCAGTTTGATCGCGATGATGCTCATCGTGATGACCACAGCTCTCTTTTGTGTGATGGTAGTTTAGATGATCGATATCGACTTGTAATGTGAAGGCAAACTCGATACTCGCGGTCTTGAGACTTGTAATGTTTTATCTTTGTTCGGTCTTTTGAATTCGGAGGCTAATATGATGAATTGTATTCGGAGAGTAATCTTCTATTGTATTCGATGAATCTGATGTTGCTGTGTGCTGCTGTCTATATTCTGTCCAATAATATATTTTGTAACCTGTGCAAAAATCAGAAAAGCAAAAAAAATAAAACCTAATATTCATACTAATGGCGCACCACACAAGACACTAATGGCGCACTGTGATCATCACACTAATGGCGCATTAACTGCTGGTGCGCCATTAGAATGCCAAGGCACATGGGTACATATGGCCCCCTGGGAGGCATTCTAATGGCGCACTGCAGGCTATACTAATGGCGCACTACGTGGTGCACCATTAGAAAACCAGATACTAATGGCGCACCAGTGGTGCGCCATTAGAATTTAATTCTAATGGCGTGATGCCAGTGGCGCACCGGTAGTGCGCCATTAGAAGGCAAATTCGGTGCGCCACTAGCATGCCTTTTCCTAGTAGTGCCAGGGTCGTGTCGGGCTGGACGCTGCTTCGGTGCCTTAAAGGCAACTGCCTTTGGGTCACTGACATGTGGGCCAGCCACCTGTTGGGCCCACATGTCATGGACACAACGGCAGGTGCCTTAAGGCACCGAAGCATAGTCCTGTCGGGGTGGTCGCGTGTGTCGGACGGACGCGTAGCACCCAGCCTCCCACCCCCTCCCCCCCAAAAAAGGATGATGACAATATAAGTTCACGCTTCCACGTTTCGGATTGAAATATCTGGCGGCCCCAATTTGAGCCCTGCAAAATCTCTCTTCTCCACCGTCCCCTTCCGCGCCCAGATTGCTCAAATCCCTAATTCGCTGCCAACCCTCGAATCGCCCCTCGTCTTGTATCTTTCCCCACCGTTCCCCACCTCTGTGCCGGACGACGACGACGAAGACAACGGTCACGCTTCACCACTGCACCAGAGCTACCTCATCTACGCCCTCGTCCACCGCACCGGGTGGTCCACCGACAACGTCGGCCGTGGCAACCGACATGCCTCACAGACACCGAGTTCCACCGCATTAGGTGCGCTTCACCGACGCTGTCTCCCAGCTCACTCGGGCTACTTCACCGAGCACATCATCGCACCTCCGCCCCCCGAGGCCGTTGGGGCTTCACCAACGGTCCCGTCCACCGCATCATAGCGCTCCGCTACCACTCAAGATCTGCATCCGTGCGCGGCCAGCCAATGCCAGCGCATCACCCTCAACGGCTCTGAAGTGACCCGCACTCTAGCTAGGCGAGCATTCCCAAACGCCGGCCCGAACTAGGTATCCACACATCACTCCCTTGTGCACTATTCCGACAATGTTTGGATATCCTTTCACTGCTCTCTTAGCTTACACGCCGATGCAACTCTGACTTTAGCTCTTATTTCTTCTGGCGATATCATCTGAAACAAGCAAATCCATTTTTTAGCGAATCATGACGGCACTACGGGATCTGGTACACATCCTGCACACCCGTATAACCTTGTAAGTATCTGTCCTCCGGTACAACATCAAGGTCGGTTCCTCTTATTTGATCAACCATTCGCCGTGTCAAAAATGCATAGGTGGATGCAAGGAGCACAAGGCCTGCACATCCAAGCAAGTGGTAACATGGACTTGTACATGGAACATCCCAAGCGCAAGCAGAGCTGCAGTGAGCTTGTACAATGAGCTAGCGTAAGTCCCTGCATTTCATTTAATTCATACTGGCATTCGTGTATGATTTGTGTGTAGTGGCTGATCCACGAATTCAAGTTACCAGGGGCGAACATTTAACTTAAAAAATACGAAGGCACTTGCACTCCGGAAATCAACATAACTTGAGAAATGTGAAGCTACATGCACTTTGAAAACCAGCTAATGATCCAAAGTAGTTCACATTATAAACACTAAATGATGCAAGCACCAAAAAACACAAAATGAAACATGGTGTACAAGGACTACAAACATCGTCTGTACCTGCTTGAATTATTCGTTCTCTGGCTAAAAATATCGAAGTGTAATTGCACGTATAACTAGTGCGCAAACTGCATATCAATATATCTATCCTGCACAAGTATGCCAATAGTTTCAAACAACAGATTAGAAAAGTATTTATGCTATGTTGTCATGATACGGGGACTTTCTGGTAGATGGACTCGACGTTTCCTCAAGCTATGAAAATGCACTATAATTTGCTTGTCATCAATGCCTGCAAATCTCTGTCTCTCTCAACATAGTAGATCACCATTAGACACTAAATCCTTCAATGAGCTTGCAAAATGCTTGCATTAGATCCCTCATTAGACACTATATGTTCATCACCAGGAGCATGTAAAATGTTTGCATCAAATCCTTCATTAGAAGTCTGTTCATTAGACACTTCGGGCTCAAGAACAACATGAGCTTGTATGTTTGCACCGGAAACTTGATTAGATACATCAGATTCAGTCAGTTCAGTATTGATTGGGGGAGTTATAAAATAAGTAGAAATTGGTTTCATTTTCTCATAGATTCCCTACATACAAGCAGTTTTACAACACCGTCAGGTTTAACTATTGGCCAGAAATTCAAGAGTTGAATTAGATATAATCAGGGATGTGATGTACCTGCTCATTGAGCATGCTACTCATGCAAGCTGCGACTGTCCGTTTGCGCAAGCTCGATGCCATGCCCGTGCTGCCACCGCTGCCTCCCACGCAAGCTACACCCAGGGATGGATCTTCATCTTCTTGTCCTTCCATTCGCTTGAAGCCCGGCGACTGCCCTCCAACAAGGGCGCGAGGAAGTGCTGTGTCGGTCTGTCCAGCGGCGGCTAGTTAGGAGCGAACCATACTGGAGGCTGGAGCGAATGAATTGGAATTTTTCCTGCTCTCGATCGATATGGGAGGCGCTCATTGGGTCGCGAGCCTGCTATAGGGCCTGCCTTGCACTTATGTTATTGGCCCATCCAAATTGAAACATTTTTCTTCATTTTTTACATTGCCTGCTCGTGCGTTGGGACGAACAAAACTAGCATGGGCCAACCTGGACGACTCAAACTAGGTGCGCACTTTCCAGCCACCTGAGGCGGCCGCCCATACCAGCCCCTTTGGTGGCTTCACCCCTTTTTGCGTGTATGATTGGATAGTGAAAAATATTCCAGTGGCGCTTTTGATTTACCCACAGAATAGTTGAATTGCTTGTTTCTATGAACTGAGTTCGCCAATAATGTGAAGGATGCCAGTCTTTTCATCCTATTGTAGATTGCTTAGATCTCGATATGCCAAAAGTAATCACATGAAATATACAGTAAAAGCCAGTGTGATGTGTTTGGCTACAACTAGTCTGACTACACGTCTCATATAACATATCAGGGACGCACCATCTTACCAGATGAACCATTCGACTTACCCATGCAGTGTGGGAAGAAAGAAGTATTGGGACTGCGTATCCAAGCAATTGATGCCATGGACTCCTTCGTACAACCTTGTAAGCGAAAAAGAAGTTGCAGTGTGCCTGTACAAAGAACTAGCGTAAGTTCAGTTACCTGCTTCTCGGAATTTTAGTTAGCCACTTATTGCAAAATTGTTCAATTACGTTGCTTGGCTTAATTTAGTTTGCTACTGATTACATAATGGCATAGCTTGTTAATCATATTGTAGACTGCGCCTATCTATGTGTTTGATACATACTATTAAGAATTACCTGTTTGCCTTAACTTAAATATCTACTTGTTTGTTTAACTGCTTTGCTGCTGCAACAGCGGGTTACAATGATGTTAATAACTACTTTTCAGCATCCAATTGAAACTCTTTAATTCCTTGTTTGTTTAACTGGTTTGCTGTTATAAGTCCCAGTTGAGATGTTTTGCTAACTTCAACTTTTCTGAATCCAATCGGAACTTTAATGGCAAAACAGGTTAGCCCAAGATCAAAGAGCGAGGTCCCCATGGACGTTGCATCATCCCACAGAAGTGGCACTGGCCCAATCATGCATTATTAATTGCCAACTGCTGATGCTCTAGAGGCTAAACTAGTGGTAGAAAGAGATTCTGATTCTGCACTTAGAGATGAAGTTGATATGTTGAGGAAGGAAACAGCACAATCACAAGCAGTACTCAAGACAACCATTAAATATTCGGTGGATTTAAAAATGAAGCAAGCTGAGACTGGCCAGATTGTTAAGGTCCTGAAGGAAAAAAGGAAATAAATTCCTGCTTGGTAAATCATAGGTGAAATGTTCTTTCCATAGTTGAATAACCTTTGTGTTGTCTGTTCATTTAATCAATCAAACCATTTGTTTTAGAGATCATGTAATAATTGTTTTTTTTGGTTTGTAATTTTATTTGAGCACAAGTCTGTATTAATTGATAAGACTCGGGGACATTTCATTTGGATTGTTGTGCCAGACCTACAAATATGCCAATCGGGCTGAATGTGCATTCAGCAATAGTAGTAGTATAGATGGACCATAAGTGGCACGCATCAGAAAATGCCAAGATGTTGGCTAAAAAAGGATGCTGTTGTAGCCAAAAAAAAGTACAGCGGCCTCACTTATGTATGTTAGTTGATATTATTGATCCATATACTCTATAAGTGTTTATATGTCTATTAGTTCTGTACATTCTTGGTTGATTGACTCGCTATTTAAATCTTGATACATCGCTTGTGTACATATCTAAATGGGAGTACACATTAGGCCGCGTGTGACATTTGAGTTGGACATGAAGTGTTCCAAATATTCGAATTCACCTTAAACTGGATTCTAGTTTCTGAATTTGAGTATCGGCATTTGTAACCATATTCATATGACAGTGGAATACATCTTTGTCGTCCTTTTGAAGATATATAAAAACACATAGAATGATTTATAAAGATTCATATAGGAATACAAAATGGATTCGAATTTAGTTGCTAGGGTAAACATGGATGCTTATTGTCCCAAAATTTGAAAGAAGCAGCAAAATGTCCACTCCCACATCGGCTGCCTGAAGCCAAGTGTTTGGGAGATGGAAATTACTGTCTACTCATTACACAGACAATCCATCGGCCCGATTTCCACTGCTCTAAATAGGGGTAGGTTAGTAACTTCAATTAGACGTGACACGACCGCCTCTGAGCCCATTCCGACATGGTGGGCGTCGGTGTCAAAACCGGCGGATCTCGGGTAGGGGTTCCCGAACTGTGCGTCTAGGCGGATCGTAGCAGGAGACAAGGGACATGATGTTTTACCCAGGTTCGGGCCCTCCTGATGGAGGTAAAACCCTACGTCCTGCTTGATTTATTCTTGATGATATGGGTATTACAAGAGTTGATCTACCACGAGAGGCTAAACCCTAGAAGCTAGCCTATGGTATGATTGTTGTTGTCCTATGGACTAAAACCCTCCGGTTTATATAGACACCGGAGGGGGCTAGGGTTACACAAGGTCGGTTACAAAGGAGGAGATATCCATATCCGTACTGCCTAGCTTGCCTTCCACGCCAAGTAGAGTCCTATTTGGACACGGGACGAAGTCTTCAATCTTTTATCTTCATAGTCCAACAGTCCGGCCAAAGGATAGAGTCCGGAAGTCCGGAGACCCCCTAATCTCGGACTCCCTCAGTAGCCCCTGAACCAGGCTTCAATGACGATGAGTCCGGCGCGCAGTGTTGTCTTCGACATTGAAAGCGGGTTCCTCCTCCGAACACATCACAGAAGAGTTTGAATACCAGGATAGTGTCCGACCCTGCAAAATAAATTCCACATACCACCGTAGAGAGAATAATATTTCCACAAATCTTAATCTGCTGACATGCTTTGGCAACATGACATCAGGCCATGGCTCGGTGATTATTCAAACCGTTTTTCTTCAACCAGCTCCACACATAACGCGAGGCGGTTTCTTGACAAGTCTTGTCAAAGCAGAGATCGTGTTCCCCTAATTATGGGATTCTCATCAATACGGTCGTGGGTAACCCAACCGTGCCTAGGACTCCTAGATTTTAGGCAAGCCCCAAACGGCCACTAGGAGGACGCTTGATATTCACCCTCTTTATAAAGGGACAAGGCTTTTACTTTTTCCCCTCCCGTGATCAATCGAATCCTTCCCCCGCCTCGAGTTATAACACCCAAAGCCCAGGTCAGGTGCTTCAGACCTTCAATCATGTCTGGATCTAGCCTTCAAGGCCGGTGGATGCCCTCCTCCGTTATGGAAGAGGATATCAAGAAGTTGAGGGAGGCCAGATACCTGACCGCCGAGGTTTCACATCGTCTGCCTGCCCGAGGGCAGGTCGTCCCTACTCCCGAACCCAACGAGAACATTGTGTTCATCTCCCACTTCCTCCGAGGTCTAGGCCTCACTCTGGATACCTTCGTTAGGGGTTTGATGTTCTATTACGGGCTAGATTTCCATGATCTAGCCCCAGACTCCTTTCTCCACATCTCGGCATTTATTGTCGTATGTGAGGCCTTCCTTCGCATTATCCCTCACTTCGGCCTATGGCTCAAGACCTTTGACGTGAAGCTGAAGATGGTCGAGGGGCAGCATGTAGCGTGCGGAGGTGCATTAATAAGCAAGATCGCTGGAGCTCCATGGCCAAAGGGTTCCTTTCCAGAGGTGTCCGGATAATGGCAACGGGAGTGGTTTTACATCACAGCTCCCATAAGTGCCAAGTGGGTTGCTGCCCCTGCTTTCCGCTCGGGCCCTCCACCACAACTGATGTCATGGATTAGCAGAGGGCTGAGCTGGGGTCCAGCCAAGGACGTGCCTATACTGCAGAACCGCATTCAAGATCTCTTCGAAGGAGATTTCAGTCTGGTTACGGTGGTGCAAGTCATGCCGGTTCGTCGAGTCCAGCCTTGCAAATGTTGGCCCCTCCGCATGTGGGAGTTCAACCTAGAAGGATCGCGCTCTATTCAGAATTTCCTCGGCCTGACGCACGAGGAAATGTAAAAATCATTCTTTGGACCCCAAATAGAGTGTCCGGATACTACCGAGGACGTGGGCCTGAGCAGTAACCGCACCGCCGACCAAGTAAGTAACCCTCTAGCCGAACACACCGTCTTTCATTTATCATGACGTCATTCTGAGAAATCGCTCTTTGACCAGGACTGGCTAACAGAGGCAAAGATGATTCGGTGTTTGGCCCCCCTTCCTAAGGGTTTGGACAATCCGGTACTGGAAAAGATGCTCGAGCTAGCACCTTGCCCAGAGCCCTCAAAGGAAGATAAAGGGGGAATAATGAGGGCGAAAGCGGGCCCCCATCGCTACCAATTCCAAACGAGGGAATGAGCGCCTCCGTGAAGGAGGATAACCAAGGGGAGGAATCTGACATTCTCTCACCCCGGGGAAGGAAGAGGACTACCTCTGAAGATCCGGAAACCAAGGTTTCCAAACGGGAGAAGAAATCTCCACCAGAGGGTCCTGCCTTGGAGGGTGCTCTTGCCGCACAAAGTCCGCGCAGAGATAAGCCCTCTAACGAGCTGTAAGTAATCAAAAAGTACTTTAATAGTGAAGGTATACTACCTTACCTCTGAGGAAAATAACCGAAGCATTTATCTTGCAGTTCGGATCTTAGCCTTTCTCAGCAGAGCTCGTCTTCGGGGGATCTTCTTCCGGAGATGATGGAGAGCGAAACACCTCCCCCGGACTCCCCCGCTCAAGAAGCGGGCGACCTTGAAGTGTCGTCATGGAGGGCCTCGCCGAATAAGGTGAGGCCAGAAGATAATCCTATGGTCGCCCGAAGTCCCTAGTGTCCGGCTCTTGAAGAGAGCAACCAAAAGAATCTGGCACCGTCTGGTATGCGGTTGGACGCACTAAGGGATCTGCTAGAGCGAGCAACTATCTTAGAAGAACACCGTACATTCATGGGTACGGTGATTGAAAGGATTTCTCCCGCCGAAAGCAGATTGCATGAAGCCTTTATGAGTCTACTGATGGGTTTTGAGGTACATAAAATGATGTACATCTGTGATAGTACCGCACATTTTTTGGTGTGCCCTGTGTAGATAGTAGCCCCTGAGACTCTGGTTGTCATCGAGAATGGCGGCAAGCAGATGATCGTAGTCCCAGGTAATAACCAGACCGCCGTCATGTGCAGGTGGTTGAAGCTCCGGTGGCTAGCCGGACTTATGGGTTTACCGAACTAAAGCGACAACTGGATGCGGCGGATGCCGACATCGAGCTTGTTAACAAGCGGCTCAACGAGGCACAGGGTAGGTGATTTTTCTAGTGAATGTCACATAGTAAGAGCAGCGCGATGCCAGTATCTTTAATATGTTGTGACTGCAGATGGAGCTTCCACCGTGGAGACCCTTCGGGCGGAGCTTGCTCGAGCCAAGAAGCAAGCAAGGAGTAATAATGCGGCCGCTTTGAAGGCGGTTGAAGAGTTAAGAGACGAGAAGGCCGTGCATAGAGAGACCAAAGAAAAAATGGCCAAGGTGACTGTAAAGTTGAAAGACACTGCCGACCGCTGCCAGCTTCTTGAAGAAGAAAACCGGGCGAAGGCGATGGACCTGGAAAAGGCCACGATGGCGACCAAAGACACCAGCTCTGCAATGAGAGCGAGGAAGGAAGAGCTGCGTGAAGCAGGGGATATTTTGGCTTGAAAGCCTTTTATGCTGCGGAGGAAGTTCGGAGATCCGCGGTATGCCCCTCTGGATCGGCTGTGGAGTTCAGCAGACACATATCTAGACTTGGCGGCGAGCGCTGTCAATGCGGCCGAATACTTCCGAGATCAGACGGATCATGAAGTGGACAAGCTGTTCTGGTCGCAATTCAACGTTCCAGAGCGTCCGCTCCCATTGACTGATTAGCTTGCCGAATGGGCCGAACTCAATAGATTGTCCGGACTCACCATGCGATCTGTCGTAGATCATCTGTGGCCGGAAAGGCCGAAGCCAAACAGCTATTTCAGCTTGGTGCAGCAGTTCCTTGGTGCGGTGCCGCGTATTAATGCGATGAAGAGGTCGGCATGCATAGAAGGCTCACGGATGGCCCTTGCCCGTGTCAAAGCATACTGGGCGGAGATGGATGCCACTACTGTTGCGGCACAGGGTTCGGCCATAGGCCGAGTGGCTGCCGAGCACTATTTCGAAGAAGTTCTCGAGGGTGCTCATTTGATAGAGGCCCAGTGCTCGAAGAATATTATGTTTGAGTGACATGTATTCCCATTGTAAAAACAATGTTTATGAAATTTATTAAGGCTGTATTTATACTTTTGCCTGAAAGTAATATGATGCCTCCTGTGCGACCGTTTATGTATATATGTATATAACCTGAAAGATTGCAGTCGTCGGCTTCAACCCCCACGCATATAATGCGGAGGTGTTCGCAGAAGATGTCTGTTCACACTTAATCCAACGTCTTGGTCCTATTAAGGAGGTGATAGCGCAGCGAACGAGGCAACCAGACTATAATGCTTTAACACTTTCACTTAGCCATAGGAGTTTGACGGTGGGGCTACTATATAGCCCCTGGTGGCTCCGCACTCTCCCGAATTCGGGGTGCGTACGTGCCTGGCCAGGAAATGACCCTTCGTTAAGGTGGAGGAATTCTAACATTCCGATAGGTCATCGAGTGGTTGACCAGTCTCACGCTATATCATGACAGTCAGTTTTCGGCTTTCTCTACTAAGGTGCTCGTCCGGATGAACCGGGGCACAATCGTAATAGTTCTCCTGGTGCCGCCTTAGACGATAGAGCGGAACATAAGGCAGCAAAACACAGGAGCCGGTCAAACCCCACATTTGACCAATGACATGATTCGGAGCTGATGCATATAAGGCCAAACTCGTGACGCCGAACACTCCCTAAGGTATTCGGTCTTTATGGTATAAACCGGGCCTAAACAGTGCCCTTTGTAAGAAGCCCTAGGTGTCCAGGTACGTGGATTATTCTGACGTGGCCACATGCCAAGACGTCAGCATCCTTCTCAATAGTACTAAGAATCCGAGGGATGTGTATCAACAAGAGACAGTAAGAAAGGTTTACGCAGGGTCTTAATCTAAAAAGAATCCTTGGAACGGGTCCCTGCTGCACGTCTGCGCCTGTGTCTCTGTTGGGCCGTATCCTGGATGGGTGTAGCACCATGGTCATCTGTATGAATTACATATAGCTGCGTCGGACTCGTCTAACCGTGTCAGTAGTCTTGACGACCTATCGAATGCTTTAGTTGGTGAGGCCGTTTTAGTGTGCGGCTGCCAAGGCAGCCGCACTCTCTTCGGCGCGCAGGGATCGCTCAATATTTCCATTTACTTTAGTGATGCCACATGGACCGGGCATCTTAAGCGTGAGGGAAGTGTAATGCGGTATTGCATTAAAGCGAGCGAAAGCTCCGCGTCCAAGTAGTGCTTGATAGCCACTTTGGAACGAAGCAATGTGGAAGGTTAAATTTTCACTATGGAAGTTATCGGGGAAGCCGAATATAACCTCTAGTGGTAGGGAGCCCATGCAATGAGCCCCTGGGCCTGGCGTTACTCCTCTAAAGGTAGGATTACTGCAGCAAATTTTCGTTGGGTCTATCCCCATTTTGCGGATTGTGTCCTGATATATCAGGAATAAGCTGTTGCCACCGTCCATCAGGACTCGTGTGAAGTGGTATCCATCAATTATTGGATCTAATACCAAGGCAGCCCATCCTGCGCTCCGGATACTTGCTGAGTAATCCTGATGGTCGAAGGTGATCGGTTGAGACGGCCAGTGGCAGAACTCCGCGGTGATAGGCCCTTGGGCATGTTTATCTGGGAGTGCCACTTTGCTTCTCCCCTTTATCATGTGTAACACGTTTACTGTTTTGACTTCTGGTGGAAATTTCTTTTGTTCCCCAGTGTTTTGCTTGCGAGGCTCTTCCTCGTCTTCGCTTGGTGTATCCTGCCCCTTATGTTTGGCGTTGAGCTTGCCGAACTGCTTGAAGACCCAACATTCTCTGTCGGTATGATTTGCAGGTTTATCGGGGGTGCTATGGATCTGACATATTTAGTCCAGAATTTTGTTTAAGCTGGACAGTTCATCTCTGGCACCTTTAGAGGGCGGCTTTTGCTAACCTGGCCGAGAGCTTTTGAATCCGGCGTTTACCGCCGTGCTCTTCGGGTTGTCTTCTTTATTCCGGTGCTTATTTTTGCTGCGTCGGGTTTTCCTGTTTCCATCCCTGTCTTCGGATGTATTTGGGTCGCTGGTGCTGCATCGGGCTAACCAGTTGTCCTCGCCCGTGCAAAAGCGGGTCATGAGGCTTGTTATAGCTGCCATTGTTCGCGGCTTTTCTTGGCCGAGGTGTCTAGCAAGCCATTCGTCACGAATGCTGTGTTTGAAAGCCGCCAAGGCTTCGGTGTCCGGACAGTCGACTATTTGGTTCTTTTTAGTAAGAAACCTGTTATAAAGCTTTCGGGCTGACTCTCCGGGCTGTTGAGTTATATGACTCAAATCATCTACATCTGGTGGTCGGACATAAGTCCCTTGAAAATTTGCCCGAAAGGCGTCTTCGAGCTCTTCCCAACTTTCGATGGAGTTTTCAGGGAGGCTTTTTAGCCAGTGCCGAGATGGCCCTTTGAGCTTGAGGGGTAAATACTTGATGGCGTGGAGATCGTCTCCTCGAGCCATATGGATATGGAGGCTATAGTCCTCAATCCAGACCCCAGGGTCTGTTGTTCTGTCGTACGCCTCTATGTTTACGGGTTTGAATCCCTCTGGAAAGTCATGGTCCAGCACCTCATTGGTGAAACATAGGGGGTGTGCGGCACCCCTGTATTTGGGTGTGCCGTGGTGTTCGGATATTTGTTGTGTTGCATTGCTTGCAAGAGCATGCTTTCTTGGCCCATAGATAGATCTGGTTGGGCCATCTCTTTGATGCGAGTCCTCGTGTGGATCACGTGTTGGCTTGTGTGCGGCGCCGTGTGCCGCTCTATGTTGGCCGTGAGGTCGTCTATCTGACCGGATGGCTGCTTTGGTTTTTGATTGGGGGGCTCTAAAGCCTCCTCATCAAATTCGGGCAGTAGCTTTCGCTTCGGGTAGCTCTTTGTGTGGCGACTGCCGCCATATTTATCTACGGTGTTGAGTACTTTGCTCCATCTGATTCCGAGTGCATCTTCCGTAGTCTTCAGCTTCCGCTTCTGCTTTTTCAAGCTACGCGCAGTGGTGACGAGCCTTTTATGGAGGTTCTTCTGCTCCAGGAACTTGTCCGGCATGAGGTCATCCGGACTGTTATCTTTGCTGGGGACGGGTTGTTCGGTTTGATTATCCAAATTGCCTTGTTCGGACGGTTGCTCGATGCCATGTTCGTCGTCCGCCGGCTCGCCCTGCTCTGTGGCTGGGTCTGTATGACCGTTGTTTCTGTCGAGGCGGGGTTTGGAGTGGCGCTTGCGCCGCCGCTTTGACTGCTTTTCGAGGGAACGATCCTTCGCTGCGTCCTCCTGTTCCTCGTTGTTGTTTCCTTTGGGTGTGTCCACCATATATACATTGTGAGATGAGGTGGCTGTCCAGTGCCCTGTAGGCGCTGGTTCCTGTTCGTCTCCTACATCGTCGTCCATACCGTCGATGTCTTCGGAGTCGAAGTCGAGCATGTCAGTTAATTCATCGACAGTGGCTACTAAGTGGGTGGTGGGTGGGTGGCGAATTTCTTCGTCATCCGCATCCCAATCCTGTCGGACATAGTTCGGCCAGGACTCTCCTGACAAGGAGAGAGACCTTAATGAAGTCAGTATGTCGCCGAAGGGCGAGTGCTGAAAGATATCCGCGGAGGTGAACTCCATGATTGGCGCCCAGTCAGATTTGATAGGCACGGGCGCAGTTGGTTCGGAGTCCGTGGTCGGGGAAGGATCCGGCAGGTTGGCAACACGGCTCTCATGAAGGGTAAGTTCGATATTCGGCTCGATCGCGACCGAGGATACGACCTCTGTGACGGGGTCTATCGACCCGTCCATGGATGGCGCAACTTGCTCCGAATTGGGCTCGGAGCGGCTGCCGGTGCGATCTCCTGAATACGGTCCGATGGTAGAGCTAAATCATACTCATCGTGACCGCGTGGCGCACAAGGCAGGGGCTCGAATCCGTCGAAGATCAAGTCTCCGCGGATATCGGCCGTGTAATTTAAGCTTCCAAACCTGACCTGATGGCCAGGGGCGTAGCTTTCGATCTGCTCCAGATGGCCAAGCGAGTTGTCCCGCAGTGCGAAGCCACCGGACACAAAGATCTGTCCGGGGAGAAAAGTCTCACCTTGGACTGCATCGCTATCGATGATACAAGGAGCCATCAAGCCTAATGGCGACGACACAGAGGAACTCTCAATGAAAGCACCAATGTCGGTGTCAAAACCGGCGGATCTCGGGTAGGGGGTCCCGAACTGTGTGTCTAGGCGGATGGTAGCAGGAGACAAGGGACACGATGTTTTACCCAGGTTCGGGCCCTCTTGATGGAGGTAAAACCCTACGTCCTGCTTGATTTATTCTTGATGATATGGGTATTACAAGAGTTGATCTACCATGAGATCATAGAGGCTAAACCCTAGAAGCTAGCCTATGGTATGATTGTTGTTGTCCTATGGACTAAAACCCTCTGGTTTATATAGACACCGGAGGAGATATCCATATCCGTACTGCCTAGCTTGCCCTCCACGCCATGTAGAGTCCTATCCGGACACGGGACGGGGTCTTCAATCTTGTATCTTCATAGTCCAACAGTCCGGCCAAAGGATAGAGTCCGGCAGTCCGGAGACCCATTAATCCCGGACTCCCTCAGTGGGCGTCAAACATGGGCGGCAAAACTCACTTGATTCAAGCTCGTCTGAAAGACCTCTGTTTCTCCCTCCATTCCCCATTCATACACGGTGGGCGGCAAAACAAACTCGACTCGGCTGAAATCAATGTAGGAATATTTTCAATAGGGGCAGGTTTGTAACTTCACTTAGACGTGACACAACCGCCCTACCTGTCAGCCCCGTTCATACACCGTGGGCGCCAACCATGGGCGCCAACCACCCTCTCCTCTCCCGAAATCACTCTGGGAAAAAATTGGCGAGATGCGAGATTACCGTCCTATCCCCAACCGACGAGACGTCCAAATTTTAAACGGGGCTAAGTTCGTAACTTTCCCATATTTCAGACAGGAGCGTCCCAAAAACATGGTTCCCCATACCTCTCCCTCCATTTTCCCATTCATACACCGTTCGTGCTAGAACACCCCATCCCCACACCAGCCTCCGTCCGCCACCCCATCCATCATCGCCGTCCTCCACCACATCCATCGCCACCATCCTCCACCATGCCGGAGTACCTACCAAGACCGCATCGTCCACTGCTAGGGATGAACATTTCTCATCCACGGCGATGGACCAATAGCCTTGCATCGCGTCCTCTCGCTTCATCGGCGCCGTCGTCCTCTTTGTCGGGGCCGCTCACACGACTTTCTCTTCAACCGCAACGGGACTTATCCCCCGATGCACCCGTCTACCATCGCAGATCTGCTTCAACGCCACCAACAGCCATCGCACCCCCGATGCCTACACGGCGCCGCAAGAGAGGTGGTTCTTCATATCTCCTCAACTTTTTGATCTCAACCAGAACAAAGATCTTAAGTTGGTTACTGTACTTTCTTTTCAGCTCTTAGAATTTAGTTCTTAGTTCGAAGCAAACAATGGATGCTAAATATCATTTCTCCGGTTTGCAGCTTCAAATATGTCATGGCACAGCCATAATACGATTTAATTGATCATGCTTAGGGTTTAATTTATCATGTTGGTTCTGTGGTGGTTTCTTTAATAGAAATTGGAGGGGAAACCCTCTTTTGCTAAAAAAATATTCTTAGAGTTTCCCCCTTTTATGATCACTATACGATCAGAATACGTGCTTCGTGTCATAATAACACTACTCCACCCATCAAGCTAAACAAGCTTAGTTGTTCAAATACGAATCTGATATTATTAAAATAGAGTTGTTTAATTGGTCAGCTAAATGTTCCTAAATTAGTTTCGGAAATGCATGTTCGCCGCTCGGGTGTGTATCTATACAGGGTGCCCACGGTGGGCCGGCCCACCCTGGGATTTCGGGTCGTCCCAGCCCCCGATTCCCCTCTGTTGTGCTGCGCGCTTCCGATCTCTACTCGCCCCCAGCCGCCTGCCTCGCCGGCGACTTGCCGTCCCCGGACAGCATGACTCTAGGAGGAGACGTCGGACTCAGAGGAGGCTAGGAGCCGCTCGCCCAACAGTGTCACCGCTGCCCGGGCGCGCCGCCGTGCCTACCTTCCCAGTCCGTTCAGGGCTCAGGCGTGCAGCACCCACCAAGCCAACCCGATTTATCCTGAGATACGTCCTCAACACTCAGCAGCCACTCCTCATCACCCATTTTCTAATTGATTCATTACTCATTAGGCAGGACTGTCATTAGGCTTTGTTGTGTGCTCAGTGCTACCTACACTTAATGGTTTAGATGTATTTCGGTAATCTTTAGTACCTCTAAAGTTCACAGGGTTTTCGAAATTCCGGCCCTCGGAATAGATAATATGACTACTTTTTATGTTTTCATGAATCTCAGATTCTGAACAGCATCATAATGATTATGAGCTTGCGCGCATGAGAAGAATAAAGCAGAACAATGCCATGGTTGTCAAACTTGGCATTAAGGGACTGAAATCAATTCTAGATGCAATGCAATACAAACGCTCTCCACCTACAGATTCATGCTTAGAATATGATCCTAACAGTGATTTTGAGCTAGTGGGAGACCTAAGTCAATGTGGCTCCCTAGTGGAGGAGTCAAAGGAAGATGTCCTATCTTATTCACCCATCAAGATACTTGCTCTAACTTTCCAAGGTTACATTGCTCGCACATATCTTGCAACTGATGCTTTGCATTGTTTCTACTTTGTTGAACTGCCATTAGCTTAGTTTACACATCGTGTATGTGAATACGCCCTGCCTATCCATTTTTAGTACATATTCCATCTCTCATCATACCATATTTATACATTCAAATGTTGTTCTTGTGTATCAGACGTTCAATAGGAAGAGGGCGATTGCTGATCGTGGAGGAGCACAAGCAAAGTATTTGGAAAAGGTACTGGCACTTGATAAATCAAATAGACCATTAGGTGTAGTTGCAATATCACCTGACGCACAAAATACCCCAACTCTAGCAGACTCTAGCCCTACTACACTGGTCATTTCTGATGCCCCAACTCAGCATACCCCAACTGCAGCAAACAGTATGATTATGTCAGTTGACATAGAACTAGCTGTACGACGCAAAACTCCCATTCCAGCAAAGAGTACACCAAATCCAGTTGCCAAATCCTTTTTCGAACCAGAGAGAGCCCCAATTGCAGCAAATAGGACCCCTGTTCCATTTCTTCCTAGTTTAGAAGATGAAGCTTATGTTGTTGTCAGGAACTTTATGCGCATCTTTCCTTCATGGAAAGATTATACCGTAGACACAGAACAATTTCCAGTCTTCCTCCGCAACGTACGCGTAAGTAATGTACTAATGTTATTCATGGTCATTACTGCATATGTTTCTGCTGACAGAAGACACAAGATTTCATTCTTTTAAATAGGCGAGGAGCAAACTAGATTGTGATGAGCAAGGGTTGGTTGCGCTTTTCAAGCACTCGTTGATGCAGTATCGTTCCTACCTGAGGCAAGCGCATTTCGATGGCAAGCCTCTGAACAAAATTTCTGTAAAGTCTCCGGTGCTACATTTATCCGATGGTGACTGGAATAATCTTGTTACACATTTTTCTCGGCTGCAGCGTGAGGTACTGTCTATGATATCACATCACAATTTGAACTACATTTCTGCATTTGCCTTAATGTCTCACTTGTATGAAACTATTAGCAGAAGAACATTCGTTCTCAAGGGACCACAGAATCTTGCAACTATACTGCACACTGCATTGCTCTTGTGAGTACCTCTTGCCCTGTATGACCATACTTACTTTCATAGTTGTTTGATTATGTAGCATCACTGCACATGTTAGCCTAGTAATCGTCCCTTTGGTGGACATTATAAGATCCGTATGGACTCTTGCATAAATTTAGAATCAACCCAATGCTTTTGAAGAGGTTTAGCTCTGCAGTCCTCTTGTAAGGACTGAACGTGGTCTATCACTGTACTTACATTTACAGCTACTCCCTCCGTCCCATAATATAAGAACGTTTTGTACAGTACACCAGTGTTCAAAACACTCTTGTGTTATGGGAAGAGGGATTGGTTCATTTTGTAGCATTCTGCAGCCTATCTCCCTCGCCCACCGTTTACTAAAAAAGATCAGATCTATATTTAATCTTACCAACAAGTAGAATACACAGACAATGCCAGTGCAGAAGTGTAGCCCATTGCTCTTGTCAGTACATTTTGTCCTTTAACACTTGTACTTCCAGGATTGGTATTTGATTATGTAGCATCAATCTGCATCTTATCTTCATTATCCTCTACCCCTTCCAGTATTATCATATCCATAATTACTCTCTACAAAATGTAGAGTATAGGCAATGCTTATGAAGAAGATTATGTGCTGAAATTCTTGAGTTATCCTTCCCTTGACATGGAGAATGGCATTATAAAGCCGGTGTTAACTGTTAATGTAAGTCAGTCCTTCTAAAGCCTTTATCCTCAACTGCTGTTTAATTTGCTCATACTCCCTATCGTTTACTGCTGTTTAGTTTGCTGTTTCTACCAAAATGCATGTTCGTAAGAACCGTAAGTTCTAAGTTTTACTTGTAAAACCAAATTCCTTATTCATACCACGCACATTACTTAATACTCCCTATACGTATGCTTGTTTTTGTGGATCTATAATCCAGTGTGTGGTGAAGCAGCCCACGTTTGCACCTTGTCATCTCCTGTTTTATCTTACTGATGTGGCTGATGATATGAACAACATGCCATGCACATTATCCAAAATAGATACAATGATTTTCTTTGCCCTTCATCTATGCTTGTTATGTTGACATGGTAATCTAGTAGTGTGGTGAAGCTCCCCGCATAATGAACAATGCCAAATTATGCTATTGATATTTTGAACTTACTCTTTATTTTCTAATTTGAAATTGGATAGAATTGACAGAACAGTTATCATCTTTGTTTATACACGTGAAAAACATGTCATCTCTCTGCTTTGTTTCAGGGTGATATGCCTGATGGCATGCACAAGTCTACTGAAGGCTGTGAGACAAAACCAACATATATTGCAGCAAAGAAGGCAAAACATCTTGAAGATAGCGAGACAACCCCAAAGTCTTGTCTTGATGCAGTGTTCAAGTTACTTGAGACTAACAGTCAGACAAGCTCACAGAATTTGTTGTCTGAATCAGTTCGACTTCTTCAGTCCCAAGTTCTAGCAGAAAGGCATTCTGCAACTCAACTTCGACTTGAAGTCCTATCTCTAAGAAAGATTGCGGAGAACACCAATCAGAACCTCGTCGCTAAACAGCTACACCTAGAAGCTATGTCCGACATGCTAGGTCGGTCTCACAGCCTTGCTCTATAGCTTGCGCAGCAGTTCCCCCGCAAGGCTAACCTTTCTTGAACTGTCTTGCAAGTGGTCTCGGTTCAGTATTATTTTGTTACGCTGTAATGGTGCCCAGTTTTTGTAATATGCTTCTTCGTTGCACTTTATGATCACTGGTGACGAACTTCGATGCCCAGTGGATGTAATATACCTTAAATCCTTTATTGTATAGTGTAGGTTTATTCTTAGTTACTATGCCATAATTTCTTTATTGTATAGAGTAGGTTCATTCTTAATTCCTACTAGTTACTGCCATCATTCGGTATCTGAAAAAAAATCAGATGTAGTCCACCGGACCGAAACATTCAACTCTAACGAGCCAGGTTTCTAGCGGGCCTGAAACATGCCGAACAGCTCACGGGCCGGCAGCAGCCCGAAATGAACCCCGGCCCATCATTGTGCGAATCAAATCATGGGCTTTTAACAGGCCAAAATTGTCTCGGTCCTTGTTTGGCCCAATCAGATATCGGCTGCGAGAAGGCTGGATGCAAGCCGGGCCATAGTTAGGCCCAACTATATGACGGGCTTTTAACAGGCCGAAATTAAGATAGGGCCAAAATGTTAAATGTGCCCTTAACAGGTCAAAACTAATATCAGGCCGAATTACTAAGTGGGCCATTAGCAAGTGGGCCCAAAAGCATAGTGTCCAATTGACGGGCCGAATCTGATATGGGCCATAATTGAGCCCAAAGCCTCTTAAAGGGCCGAACTTGATCTGGGCCGTAATTTGGCCCAGAACGTGGTAGGCTTTTAACGGGCCGGATCTCATATGGGCCACTATTAGGCCCGGAGCGTGGCAAGCCATTAATGGACCAGATCAAATATGGGCCGGCATTTGGCCCAAAACATGGTAGCCAGTTAGTGGGCCGGCCTACTAGGGTCCTCAAAATCTTGTGGGCCTACAGCTGGGCCGGCCCATTAATGTCGGCGAAATCTCGTGGGCCTTTAGCTGGTCCAGCCCATTATGATCCACAAGAATCTTGTGGGCCTTTACCTAGGCCGGCCCATTATGGCACACAAAAATCTTGTGGGCCTTTACATGGGCTGGCCCATTATAGCCCACAAAATCTTGTGGGCCTTTAGCTGGGCCAGCCCATTATGGTCCGCAAAATCTCATGGGCCTTTAGCTGGGCCGGCCCATTATGGTCGACAAAATCTTATGGGCCTTCAGTTCGGCTAGCCCATTTAAACTTGATGGGCCGGTCCACGTGTCAACATATCATAGGCGCCTCTCGCCCATTGGATGAGTGACACCTGTGCCAACGCGGACCTGACATGTGTCTCCTCCAGCCAATGATGATTTTACACGTGGAAAATCCCCATTGGTCGGGGCTGTTAACGGGTTATTGGATCCAAAACCCGACCCGATAGCTTAACGGCGTTCCGGTACGGTGGATGCCACGTGTCGGTCACCCTTGACGAAAGCACTTCTGTGACGTGCGATTTATCGTCATGGAAGTGAACACTTCCGTGATGATAATTTTGGTAATGTCATGGAACACTTCTACGACAGCACAGGTATGACTATCTTGATTCTGTCATAAATTTGTCATGGATGTACATGCATGACAAAAAACGCGACCTACTATGATAAACACGTATCATCACGGAAGTGTATTTTTTTGTAGTGAGCGTCCTATCGTCCACCTCTTGCATGTAGTAGTCCTTGTGGACGATTTGCGCGTAGACGTGGGTGATTATGTCGATGGCGTTTGCTGCGCTAGGCGCTGCGCGGAGAGCGCGACCTCGAGGTGGACATTCTCCGGCGCGACGGCGGGCAGTCGCAGGGCCACCAGTGTGTCGAAGAGGTTGTCACCATAGCGGCCGTTGAGGGTGGCAGACATCGCAGAGCCTGGGTGCGTGGGCTGGAGGCGTACATCAAGGTCGCCTGCGAGCTTCTTGACGATGGTTTTAGCTTGTCGAGGAAGTCGATGAGGACCTTGTTGAACAAGGAGACGAAGCTGTCGTCCAAGCGGCCCCTCGCCCTGGCGTCCTCAAGCACTACCTGGAGACGTTCCTTGGTGCCGGGCTGCTGGCCGGCGTCATGGACCATCTGGCACAGCCGGCTGATGCTCGCGCTCATCACCTCCATGGGTCTAGCATCTAGTCAACTAATCTTGCGATTGGAGTGATAACTCTTGCCCTTGGGTGCGTAGGTGCGTAGGATTTCGTAGATTGGACTGGCGGGAGCCTTTATATGATAAGTGCAGACTGTGTTGAATTCACGTGCGTGTTGGCCATCTACTCCTCACCCCTCTGCTGCTCCTGCCTTTGGCTGTATGACAGGTTGGCCATCCACCCATTGGGCCCACGTGTCATACACCCAAAGGCAGGCGCAGTAAGTCAATGAAGCTGTGTCCCCCTCCGTGCCGGTGCAGTATTGTCATCTCACCGGACCTCTAGTTGGGGCCAAACGAGAGAACTTTGATGTTTACTGGTTTATTGGGCCCCTTTGCATTTTGTGCCAAGTTTTGACCTTTGATTTAACTAATAAAATGTTAATGCATGTAACCAAAAATGTTGTGTAAGTCACCTTACGAAAACCAAATAATCCCAAAACACTTAGGCACGGTACATTAACTCCCTCCTCGTTTCTTATTTCATGACATATCAACCAATGAGAGATGTGGGCCGTGCATGCTTTCAATGACTTGAGACTACCAAACATCACATGCGATGGTTGGTTCATTGCATACCATAGTGAAGTGACAAGACCCTACGTCGGAGATGACACCTGAGTATAGGCGCCGTGTTCGGCATAGCATAGTCAGCCTCACCGCCTACACTTACATCATGGATGTAGACCTAGCCTGCTTACAACTAGTCATGTTCAAGATAATTTCCCGTGCGTAGATACCTGTGCATTGCACGAAACACCAAGATTGGGGGGTGGACGGCGCCGGCAGCAGCCATCGTGCCAGATTTTTCCATGGCCTTCTAGATGTGGTGGGGAGGAGATAAGGCTAATTGTGAGAGACATGGAGTTGTTTGTAAATGGGGAACAAGTGCAGGCATCTTTTTGCAAAACTGGAGAAGTTCGGTTTGTATGCGTCAGATCTAGATCCGACGGCTATTGGTGAAAGATGGCAAGCACAACATCATGACCAACTCAGGACCTGTTTGATTCACAGGATTTTGAAAACGCAGGAATAGGACACGGCAATATTACAAGTTTCAAACTGATATTACAAATGTTAGGAGTAATGCTGCACCTATGAAGAGGGAATTACTAGGAAGTTTATGTAAGAACTTCTGTTACTTTAGGTGGATGCAACATTATCATACAAACTAAAATCCACTGCCCTGACAAGTCACTAATGGGCAAATAAGTTTTTGAGTCTCTCGCCACTTGATGTTTCAAAAACAAATTCAGCTTCTGCGGAGACTTTGTCATTTAGGCTTAGACGCTTGCGGTGATCAGCACGCCATTCATTGTTGCGCCAGAGAATGCCAAACCTCATTACCTTGAGCACACTTGCCTCTAGAACAAAGAACCTGGCCAATTTAATCTCTGATGTGCTGCCTCGGTAGTCGATCAAATCAATTTCTATAAGAAGGAGATCAAGGCATTCGATGAGATTGTTATAGTGCAGCACATTTTTCACTTTCGGGCCTTTTTTTATCTGCAAAAGAAGAGAACAAATTAGAGCAGCTGGTTGTATAAGATTGTCGTGTCATCAAGATGTAGCAATATCATTCGCTCATACGATAGGGTTGGCTGGCTAGTGATATTTTCTTTCTCCCTCTCTCTCTCTCTCTGTTTCTCTTTCCTCTCAGTTACCTAGGAGTACGTGAAGATCTTGGGCATTTGTTGCCTTCCACTATGTGGCCGATGCCATATTTGGCAAAAGTATGCCACATAATACGCATCGATGTCAAATCAAAAGATTTTGGCACCGCTCTCGCAATGTGAGAGAGTTGGCACCGCTGTGCACACATACCCACATGTATAAACAAATCAATCAAACCAACTACACCAGCCTCTCACTCTCCCAAACAAGTGTTTTTTATTTCCTCAGTCCTCTCTCTCTCCCATGCAAGTGTTTTTTTCATTGCGCGAGTTAATTTAGCACCGGAGCAAAGTAGGTGATCCAGATTGGGGCACCAGGTGAGCAATGGAGAGGCATCGATGCCAAATGCATCACAAGTGAATTTGGCACGTGTTTTGGCCTACATAGTGGAGGGCCGTTATAGCCCACTTTTGTACTACCTCTTATTTAGTATAATATTTTGACCATAGATTTACTTAAGAAAATGTCAAATGTCAATGCATGTCACTAAAAATTACAACATTTGAAATTATGTTCAAATGCGAATCCAACAATATAGTTCTTAGTGACATGCATTAACATTTTGTCAGTTAAATCTATGGTCAAATTTTGATACTACAAAATAGGAAGAGTAAACCAGGATGGAGGTAGTACTTGCTCTTAGGGTAACCAAAGAGTAACTGGAGTAGTCTAAGTTACTTTCCACTATGACTAGCCTAGCCTACTATAGTAGTACAACAAAAAACGATGCAGGTGATCATGTGAGAAAAAAATACTAAAAACATTTCTTTCGGTGCAGTGCGTAGATGCAGTTTTGAACACTACACTTGTCATCGTAATTTGGGAAAATTACGAAAAAATTCAGCTACGTTGTGATTACCGTTTACTAATAGGAAAGAAGTTTCACCTTGATGAGTAGCTTCTCCGTGCACGAAAAGCATGTAAGGAATCCAACAACTTGATCCACATTGGGGCCGATAGATTTTATTGCCAAGATCTTCACTGTGCGCATAGACTGGGTCAAGCTTGTGGGAATCATTTTCTGGAAGACGGTCGTAAATACATCAAGAAGAAATTTAAAAATGTACATTTCAAGAAGACGGAGAAGAATATGTGTTGTACCTGAAATATTACGGATCCAATAGAGTTCCGAGAATTTGGCAGACGAGTACACCACCGCTGTCAGTTTCGGCGCATCAATGACCCTGATTTTTGTTGGACCTTCTAGATCCGATACAAGCAATCTCTCAAGGAAAGGCGCATTCTCAATGACCATAACGTGGAAAAGCTAGAATGATCTCTTCCCAATTTATGTCTTGTTGCGGGACCAACAAGACACATAAATCCATCGAAGATTCATCGAGGCGATGTGGAGGCTAATGAACCCGTGGATCTGCTCAAGACGAAGGTACTCGAGCGCAGTACAGCTACGGAAAAGGTGCTCCATAGCCTTCTTCGAGATGACAACGTCGAAGAGGTCGAGCTGCTTGAGTTGAGGGAGAAGAAGGGCGGGCGCAGCATTAATCTGGCGAAGATAGCAGGAGCTGAAGCTGGCGCGGCGCAGCGTTGGCGCGAGGCGGAGCGCGGACGGCGGCAGAGAGCGACATCGTCTAGCTTCAAAGCTGAGCTCCTCGAGATGATCTAGGGCGGGGGAGAAGAACCACTCGTCGAACTTGGGTTTGACCACTATTCAAGATATCTTCCGATATTCCGATAAATCGGTCGATTTATCGCTTACCGTTGTTTGACCGATAAGATAAATCGGCCGATAAATCGGACAATATGCCCATAAACTGGCCGATTTACCCCTTATCATGGGTCGACTGATAAGTTCCCAATAAGCGATATCCCCAACATTGGGTTGGACCTTAAAGTAGGTACTGAACATGCGGATGTCAAGGCGTCTGGATGGCCCAGGGTGCGATGAAAGAATCTTGGATACTGCGGCCATGCGTTTGCAATCCCTGTCGCAGAGGCAGCTATCCGCGGTGTGGTTGAGGGGGACGTGGCGCCAGAGGGGGCGCCACCACCGAGAGAGCAGGGCGATCCGCACGGCAGATTTGGTGGAGAGGAGGCCGATGATGACGAGCAGCATGTCATCGGGGACGCTCCTGATGAAGTCCAGGCTTGCTGGATTTGGTTTTGGCTCGAGCCGCCTCTGCTTGTTGGCTGCCTCGCCGTCCATCTCAACCGGCGGCGACGCCGGTGTACACGTGTGCTGGTGTGTGTTTTCTGCTGGGTGTGCACGAGTGCGTCCTTCTCTACATGCCGCCACGTAGTGGAGAATTGTGCGCGAGCACATCCTTCACGCGGAAGTAGTGTGTCCTCAATGCGCCCTCAATTTACATGTAGTATGAACATATGTTTCATGCTGCATCTGACAATATTGATTTCATATTGTGAATGTTTATATTTTTTAATATAAAGTTAGTCAAACTCTACAAAGCTTGACTTTGACCAAACCTTATATGCGGACTAAAAAGAAATGGAGGGACTACTAGCGTGCGGGGTGCTCCCCCAAGTGGTTTCAACTTTGTTTACATCACCGCGTGTCAGATGGGCCTCTAGTTTACTTATTTTCACCCACTGCCACATGGGCCAGCACACGAAGGTACAGAACACGAGTTTACAAGGCAGCATGTGCACTGGTTGACCGGTTAACTAAACAATATACAGAGCTATACGCTGACACAGTGACTGTATAATCCGTCGGTATAGAGTGTTTGAGTGAGAGGGGAGGCCCGTGAGAGATAGCAGAGAGAGAAAGAGCTACTCCCTCCATTCGATAATGTAGTTCCAACATTTTTTTAAAAGTCAAACTTTTGAAACTTTGACCAAGTTTATAAAGAAATTACTTATATCTACAATACCAAAGATAAATGATAGTATGAAGTAAGTACATGTTGTGATGAATCTAATGATCGTTCCATATGTAAATGTTTTTCTCCACATATACCTGGTTAAACTTTTCTGAGGTTTGACTTTTCAAAACATCCATATGCTTATGGACGTGAGAGTCCCTAACTAGAGAGAGAGAGAGAGAGATAGAGAGAGAAATAGAAAGAGTGAGTGAAAAAAGTGTGTGCGTGTGTGAAAGAGACATGAACAACACTCGATAAAAGTCGAGAAAAAACATGTGTGTCTTATGCAAACATATCACACATGCATCTTCGACAACGGAAGCAAGGTGAGGAGATAGTGTGTGGTTGTTCGCAACCGAGAGAGCAAGACCCCTAGCACGTGGCCAAGAGGGGTCTGACAAACAAGGGAGAGAGGTCGAGAGAGATGTATGGAGAAAATGAAGACATGGGGAGGAGAGAGTGTATGTTTGTCATAGAGAAATCCCCTGGAGATCATGATGGGACTACATGGGTGGGAGATCGAGTGACAAGGTGTGTGCGCGATAGAAGATACCCCAAGAGATATCGAGATAGACGTACGGATGGAAGGAGACAATACGTGTGTTCCTGATGGCTAGTGAGAGATAATCATACTTAGGGGGAGTGCTTGCGCCTATGATGGAGTGAGGGATTATGGTACTTGTTAGGGGGGTGCGTGTCACATAGAGAGAGAACAAGGGCGAAGATTGTTGGATGGGTCTATATGTATAGCGCGAGCGAGACATGTGTATGTGTGAACCAGAGAGATATAAAGTTTGAGAGAGATTGAGGAGCCTCGATAAGGCTGAGTGGTGCGTCAGATAGCTGAGAGGGGGAAAGAGATATTCCATCCGCTCGATAATGCAGTGCATGTAAAATTTTTAGAAGTCAAACTTTGGAAACTTTGACCAGGTTTACGCAAATGTTATTTATATCTACAATACCAAAGATACATCATACGAAACTACATCTCATGGTGAATCTAATAGTATATGTTTGCCATTCTAGATGTAATTGTTTTTCTCCACGTACATGGTCAAACTTTGTGATGTTTGACTTTTCAATAAATCAATATGCTATGGACCGAGGAGAGTGCCTAAGTCGAGAGAGATCAAGTGCGTGTAAAGGAGAATGAGTAAGTGTGCAAAAAGAGTATGTGTGTGAAAGAGAAAGTGACAACAAACGATAAATTAGAGAGAGTGTGTGTTTTGTCGTTTCTTAGGCGAACATCTCACGCATGCATCTCCGAGATAGAAAAGCGAGGCAAGGAGATACACGAAGATAACTAGTGTGGGATTGTTCGCAACGGAGAGAGACACCCCTATAGCACATGTCCAATAGAGGTCTGTCCAACAAGGAACAAAGGTCGAGAGGGACACATGGAGAACATGGACGCATGGGTAGGGCTAGAGGGTGTGTTTGTGATAGAGAGATCCCCTCGAGATAATGAGGGGACTATATTGGTGGGAGATCGAGGGAGGTGCGTGCGCGATAGAAAGATGCCCCGAGAGAAATCGAGATAGACCATGCACATCTTTGTGATGGAGACTAAGATTAGCTAGTCATATACATATAGGGGGGACTGCATGTGTCTACAATTGAGTGAGAGACCATCATACTTGGCTAGCTAGGCATGAGATTGTGTGTGTGCGCGTGTGAGATGGAGAGATAACGAGGGAGAGAGCTAGAGTTTTAGATGGGCCTATCGAGTTTGAGAGAGAGGGGGAGAGCTCTGAGACGACAGAGTGGTGCGTGAGAGAGTTACGGGCAACAAGCCAAGGAATTTGTGTGTGTACAATGAGTGCACCCAAGAAATCTAGCTTGGACTGGAGAATCATACATAGTGTGCGAGAGAGACCTATAGATGGAGTATATATGCATGCAAACTAGAAAGACCCCCCCCCCCACACACACACAAAGAGAGAGAGAGGGAGAGAGATATGGAGAGAAAGCGAGAGGGGCCAACAAGGTTTGTGTGTTGGATGCGTGCAACATAATTGAAGATTGTCAGCGAGAGAGAGAGAGAGAGAGAGCAGGAGTCCGGGAGAGGGGGAGGTCACGTTTTATGCATCAAAGACTGATATAAACCATGTTTCGATATAAACTTGCATTCAAATATTTAAATTGGATAACATGTTGACTGCAATCCACACATGAACGGATATATGAGTATATCAAACAAGTTCATTAATTTGACTTTCATAATGTTCATGGAGTACTGTAATACTGTACAACATGCTACTCGATTAAGGTGTTCAATTTTGGATTTAATTCACTACTTTGACCTGGTGAATGAGCTATTTCATTGAATCAAGATATTTCATTTTGGGTTTGATTCCCGTTTTTGAGTGGGTCAACTACTTATCATGTACTAAATCGCTAGCAACGAGCATGTAAAAACACATTACTCCCGAGCATCATCTCTCCATCTAAAAAAGAAGTGGCAAGCTAATATTTCAAAATTTGATTCGAATCGACTTGGTAAGGTAGACGTGGATGCTCGTTCTCCCAAATTTTGAACGAACCATTAAACATCCTCTGCTCGGTGGAATTCGCCCGAGCAAATAAATGGCAGACGCGAAATTACCGTCCTATGTGGGACACACCTCAATTGGCTCGTTGTACATTGAGGGTAGGTTCGTAACTTCATCCAAGCGCGCCTTCTCCTCGGCCAAAATTACATGTGACGAATAATTCATAAACCATGGTCGGCAAAACACACTCTCCTCACCCGAAATAGATCGCGCCCACTATTTCAAAACATGCTCTCCTCGCCCGAAATAGATCGCGCCCACTATATTCAAAAACACGCCCTCCTCGCCCGAAATCGCTCCCGCCCACTATTCGGGGAGAAGCAGAGTTACTCTACTATCCCCGACCCTCAGTACACAGACCCGAGCCGAGAAACCTAAAGGCAGGGGTAGAACTGTAACTCCCCCTCACATTTCAGACAAATGCGTCCGTAAAACATGGTTCCACTCCCCACCCAATTCCCCCCACCCCATTCATACCTCGTGGGTGCGAAATCACCTTCTCCCCGGAAGCTCCCTTCTCCCGAGCCGCGAAACCTCAACCCCTCCTCCATGGCGCCCCCACCGCACCAATTTCACAACTTCCCTCCTCCCTAATGCAGGAGACGTAGTCCATTTGCCATCGTGCACTGGGTCGTGTGCCTCTTACTCCGTGCTGCTGGAGCTGCCTCGACGACGGCTGCGTGAACCGTACCGGAGCCGATTCACCCCCGCCGTTGTTCACGGCGCCGGAGCAGCTCCAACTTCACATTCGTCCAGAGTCCTGGCGCTGCTTCCCCGTAGCCGTCGACCGTCACGACATCGCTGTTTCCCTACCGCCGATGGCCACCGCAACCGTGCCGGCCTCACCGACTCGGTAGCTGGACCTGCCTACTTCACCATGCCGCCAGATAGGTCGCACCCTCTTATCAAATCACTTTATTTAGGCGTCAGTTGTCTGAATTTTTATTCTGGGACAATTGATTCCCAATGGGAAGTAGCACCCCTCGAGGCGGCGGAGCTCCTAGGCTGCCGGTTGGCTGGTGTCTAACGTAAGGGTGTGGGGCCGCAAGTTCACCGCGGAAGGAGTGCTTAGATGGCTATCTTAGAGTTGTGTGGGTTGAAGGTACTACCATCGCCGGATTTGGATGACGGGGAGTCTTTGTGGATTGGCCTGGGGGCGGCGCAACCACGACAGTGCGGTGGGGCGGGGTGCGGGGTTTTGGCCGGGGCCACGGACGGCGGAGGCAGGCTGCTCTGCCGTTGGTCGCTGGCTCTTCGGGGAAGATTCCTAACAGTGTCAGCCGAGAGGCACAAGACGGCCATCAAGCCATCCGGTGTAGATCGGACAGTACCAAAATAAAATAAAATCGTGTGACCCAATTTAGTCTTCAGTCAAAAGACATGTGACCACGCTTGTACCTTGCTGTTGATCTCTTAGTGTATTTCTTCAGATCAAAGAGATGTGTCGTTCTTAACATTATGCATTATTTGCATCTTCAGCCACACCGTCTTCCAACTCACCGCAGCTGCTCCAGCAGGGGAAGCATACACCATAAGGGAGCTATTGTCCCCACTCAACAATTCCCTGCATCAAATGTGCATGCCCGACATGGACAACCACAACAACTGCAGTGCCATCGACAAGTCAGCACATGATGCTCACTCCTATGGATGGCGACCAGATAGGTTGTACCCTCATCTTACTTGTGTGCAACATTTATGGCTTTGTTATTCATCTAAGCATGGAAAATAGATTATCACATTTCACCGTATATTCATGTTGATCTCTTACGTGTCTTGTTCAGGAGTTAATGATGTTCCATAGTTCATCTAAGATACTTGTTCTTTAGGTAACGTTGTTCCATAGTTATCATCCATCAGCCAATGCTATCCCACAGGCTGGTGATTATAGTATTATACCACTTCTAGTATTACCTATGTTGTTCTTTAATAGTTTTGTGTGCCATCTAGTTAATCTCGAGTACAAATGATACTTATTCTGTAGCTTTCATCTGTGTTCTCCTTTAGTTTTTGAGACCTGTTGCTGCTAGTTAACCCCAGTCCTACTATTTATGTTGTCTCCTACAGGCACTCATTACATAAATCTAACGACTAGTTGTCTTCCATGCATGTCAGATATAATTGCACACACTGATATATCCACAAGAACCTCACGGAGCAATGTAAAGGCCAATAAACTTGATGTCAATGATACCCAATATGATGGAACATGTAAAGGCAGTTCTTCAGAAGACTTGCAGAAAGATGTTAAATCCTCTTCACCCCACAAGGTCCTTGCTCTAACTTGGCCCGTGATATGGGTACAACATGCATACAATGTCCTGGAGTGTATCTACTCTGTTGCAATGCCATGTGCTTAGCATGCTGATCATGCATGTAAATATGTCATGCCTTCCTGTTTTTCAGTACCTATTCCTTTCATGATAACATGTTTTCAAATTCAAGTACTATCATTCTACTCTATCGCAATGCCATCTGCTTAATTTGGACATCATGCTTTTGAATATCTTATGCATTGTTATTCATCAGTATGTACTTCATCTATCTACCGTACCTTTTTTTACATTGAAGTGCTATTCTAGTGCTCTATTGCAATGCCATCTTAGTTCCCCAATCATACACGTGTATGTTGCCTTAGTTTTTTTGTGTGTATTCCGCTAGCATATAGTTTTACATTCAACTAGTGTTTTTTACTGTGTTGTCCTATCGTATCCCTAGCTCTTACACCATACTCCCTCCGTCTGGATTACATGTTGCCGAAATGGATAAAAAAGGATGTATCTAGAACTGAAATACGCCTAGATCCATCCATTTTTCCGGATGGAGGGAATACATGTCAATATGTCATGCTTTTCTATTCTTCAGTACCTATTCCATCTCTCTATTGTAGCATGTTTTATAATTGAAGCACCATTCTTCTATACAAGGCATGCAAGGGGAAGACGACTATGTTAGAATCTGAAGGGTTACAAACCAGGTCTTTCCAAAAGATCCAAATGTCAGGAGATAATAAACCAACTCCAGTTTTTATAGATACTGCTCCAACACAGAGAAACCCAACTCCTACTGATAATAAGCAGATTCCAGTGGCCAAAGAACTAGTCCGCTCCAGTCCAGCAAAAATATGTCAACTCCAATCTAAGAAGCGTGTGCGTATCCTTGCATCATGAAATTTTATAGCATGCTGATCATATTTTATACATCTTTATTACGCATCTCTCTTTTAGAAAATAAGCTTAACAGATGGAAGAATTTCTGCACTGGTATCGTTGGTGAGGAAAGATTCTTGCGGGAATTCTCTTTGCTCCAATGCAGATGTAAGTACCCGTTGTATATCACTATATTTTTACATCAGCATGTATTTTGTTAATAGGCGTGAATCCAACCTTTATCTGATCTAAATTTAGTTGTAGCAAAATGTATGATTAAAGGCCATAATGTTGATTTTTGTAAGGAAAACTGCCTGGTAGTGTTGCATCCTGAGCTGCATGAGTGTACTATCTCATATCAGTGGGTTTGATTACTTTGGTTCTGCAGTGGGTTTTCAGTGTTTTTTTACTGTGTTGTCCAGTCGTATCCCTAGCTCTTACATCATACTCCCTCCGTCTGGATTACATGTCGTAGAAATGGATAAAACTGGATGTATCTAGAACTGCAATACGCCTAGACCCATCCATTTATTTCCGTATGGAGGGAATACATGTCAATATGTCATGCCTTTCTATTCTTCGGTACCTATTCCATCTCTGTTGTAGCATGTTTTACAATTGAAGCACCATTCTTATATATAAGGCATGCAAGGGGAAGACGACTACGTTAGAATCTGAAGGGTTACAAACCAGGTCTTTGCAAAAGATCCAAACGCCAGGAGATAATAAACCAACTCCATTTTTCATAAATACTGCTCCAGCACAAAGAAACCCAACTCCCACTGATAATAAGCAGATTCCATTGGCCAAAGAACTAGTCCTCTCCAGTCTAGCAAAAGAATGTCAACTCCACTCTAAGAAGCGTGTGCGTATCCTCACGTCATGAAATTTTATAGCATTCGGATCATATTTTCTGCATGTTTCTTACCCATCTCTCTTTTAGAAAATATGGTTAAATGATAGAAGACTTCCTTCATTGGGATTGTATTTGATGAAAATATCTTGCGGGAATTCTCTGTGCTCCAATGCTGATGTAAGTACCTGTTGTATATCACTATATTTTTACATCAGCATGTATTTTGTTAATCAGCGTGAATCCAACCTTTATCTGGTCTAAAATTAGTTGTAGCAAAATGTTAAAGGCGCCAATGTTGCTTTTTGTAAAGAAAACCGCCTGGTAGTTTTGCATACTGAGTTGCATGAGTGTACTATCTCATATAATGCACATTACTGAATTGTAGTGCTGCTCTAGTTGCACATTCATTCATCGTGTGAATGTTGCTTTCGTAATACCTTACCTGGCTGATGATAGTTGTGCCATATTGTGTTAATTTGCTGTTGGCTAGTTGCCCAAATGTTTGTTTTGCCAATGTTGCTTTCCTATTATCTGACTTGGCCAATGATAGCAATGCTAGTGTCTTAATTTGGTGCAGGCTGTTGAAGATAAGAAGGCAAACTCTAAAAAGAGCAAGGCAACCCCATTATTTATTTCCAATAAATCTAGGCTAGGTAATATGGCAATAACTCATGATTAATCTATTTGGTTCCTCTCCTAATTTATGTTATGATGCAGTGGTCGAACCACTCTCCACTATCAATAATACAAGCCTGCCAAAATCGCCGTCTAAATCTGTTCAGTATCCTTTGTCTCGAGTGCAACGGAAAAAATGTATGTTTGTGAACCAATTAATGGCTGAAGGAATGATGGAAATGGTGGAGGAATCAAAGTTGCAAAGTCATGCGACACAACAACTGATCAATGTTTTCAGAGACGGTGTAGCAAAGCAGCAAGAACTTTCCCACATGCTTATGGGCATCATCCTTGCTGAGGTTGCAGATTGTGACGTTGTAGATCGTTAGGTTCGGTTCATTTATTTGCACTAGCATCAATCTTTGATTTCCCAGTGGATGTAATTTCCTGTAATATATGCTGGATGTGCGACGTTTTTCCCTCTATGCCGTACCTTTGCTTGATTGGTTTTGGTCCTGTGCATAATTGCTCATCGTAATGGGCTCAAATTATCTAATTTGGCCTAAAGACATGTACGGATTTTAGTGGGCCCATTAAGTTAATGGGCCGTTACCAAGCCAAAAGTTAATGGCCGGCCCTCTTAACTCTTGGGTCGTTAACAGGCCGACATCGAAGCGGGCAATAGGTGGGCCCAATTGATTTCACGGGCCGTTAGGAGGCTGTTACAAAGTATAGGCTACATATGGCGCAACTATAATGTGGGCCTTTAGCAGGCCGAAAGAGACAGTGGGCTTGTACTGGACCATGAAGAGCATGGGCCGCTAAGAGGCCGAAAGTTAGGTCGTATTGTAAATGGACCAACTGTGTTGTGGGCCTTTAGCAGGCCGAAAGAGAAACCAGGCTGGTATTGGACCATGAAGGGCATGGGCCATTAAAAGGCCAAAACTCAGGTCCGACTACAAATGGCCCAACAGATATATGGGCCATCAACAAGCTGAAAGACACACCGGGCCGGAAATTGGCCCAACACTTAAATGGGTCGCTAAAAGGCCGAAACTCAGGTCCGACTACAAATGGCCCAACTGATTTATGAGCCGTCAATAGGCTGAAAGACACACTGGGCCGGAAATTAGCTCGACATTTAAATGGGTCGCTAAAAGGCCGAAAGATGTACATCGTGAAAAATTTCCCATCCACTGAATGGGCCGTTAACTGGCCGAAATCTCATCGGGCCGATATTGAGCCCAAATATATAGCGGGCTGTCAACAGGCTCGAACTGACGATGGGCTGCAATGGTGTCAAATCTTTAACGGGCCGTTGACGGGCCGAATTGGCACATCTCGTATGGGCCGTCGGCTTAAATGGACCTGAAACAAGTAGGCCTTATATGGGCCGGCCTGCTAATTTTTACTGGGCTGGCCTTTTTCACCGGAATGGGCCACTGTTGGGCCGTGCCACGTGTTGACCCATCTGTCCCAATGGTGAGGCAACACGTGTTTCCTCCGGCCAATGATGATTTTACACGTGGAAAATCCCCATTCGTCCAGGCTGTTAATGGGTTATCGGATCCAAAACCGGACCCGATAGCTTAACGACGTTCCGTTACGGTGGATGCCATGTGTCGGTCACCCTTGACAAAAGCACTTCTGCGATGCGCGATTTATCGTCATGGAAGTGGACACTTCTGTGATGATAATTTTGGTAATGTCATGGAACACTTCTACGACAGCACAGGTATGACTATCTTGATTCTGTCATAAAATCGTCATGGATGTACATGCATGACAAAAAACGCGACCTACTGTGACAAACACGTATCATCACGGAAGTGTATTTTTTTGTAGTGATTAACAGAATCCTTGACATCATGGGTCAACCGATAAAAGATCTTTGTGGAATATGTAGGAACCAATATGGGCATCCAGGTCCAGCTATTGGTTATTGACCAGAGAGGTGTCTCGGTCATGACTACATGATTCCCGAACCCGCAGGGTTGCACGCTTAATGTTCGTTGATGCTAGAGTAGTATTGAGATATTTGATGATTGGTAACCAAATGTTGTTCAGAGTCCCAGATGACATCCCGGACATCAAGAGGACTCTCAGAATGGTCGAGGGGTAAATATTTATATATGGGAAGTCATATTTTTGGTTCCGGAAAAAGGTTAATTTTTTCGGTATTGTACCGGGAAACTTCCAGAAGGTTCCGGAGGATTCCGGAGGGGTCCGAAAGTCCACAAGTGGGTCCATCATATCCCAAGGGCTGGCACGGGCTGAGGGGAGGCACCCTGGCCTTATTAGGCCAGGCACACCAAGTCCTCAAAAACCCATGCGGCTAGTGAAGGAAAAAGGAGTCCTAGTAGGAATAGGATTGGACTTGGAGTCCAAGTCCTCTCCCCCTTGGTGCCAACTCCTATTAGGAGTAGGGCTGGACTCCCAGCCCTCCCACGCATATCAATATAGGGGATGGGGCGCAGCAATGCACCCAAGACATTGGCCTTGGCTACTGCCCCATCTTTCCCTCTCGACATAGTTCTCGTCCACAGTTTTTTGCTTAGCGAAGCACTGCCGTTGCTCCACCACCAACATCACCGCCATGTCGTTGTTCTGGTTGTGATCCCATACTTCTCCGCCTTCTCTTGATTGATCAAGGAGAAGGAGACGTCATCGAGCCACACTCGTGCTAAACTCGGAGGAGTCGTCCATTCGGCACTAGATCGGTTGGAGCGTGATCGGATCGCGAAGATTACGACTACATCAACCGCGTTATATACTCTTCTGCTTTTGGTGTATGAGGGCACGTAGACACACTCTCCCCTCTCATTGCTATGCTTCTACTAGATAGATCTTGGGTGTTCGTAGGAATGTTTTATTTTCATGCTTCGTTCCCCCATCAACCACTACGGCAGAGACCGATGTATTCAAGGTACAAATGCATGATATTTTCTATATGAGAAACTTGGTTTTCTTATCATACTACCTAGGCATCAAAGTATGCAAGAGGTGGCAATAACACACTCTGCCAGGGCAGCTACACCGATAAAATTCTCGAGACCACAAGAATGAGTGACTGTAATCCGGTGCACATGCCGATGGAAACATGGCAGAAGCTTAGCAAGCACAACAGCGGAGGCACGATCGACTCCACCCATTACCACATCATCATCGGGGGCTTGCGGTACCTGGTGAACTCACACGCTGACATCCCATACATGGTGGGGATCATGAGATGGTTCATGGAGGCACTGGGCGAGCAACACTGGGCACCAATAAAGCAAATCTTGTGGTACATGCACGGGAGGATCGGCTGAGAGTGTGTCTACCGCACCGGATCATCAGAACCGACATTGATCAGCCACAAGAACAACAATCACACCGGCGACATTGATGAGCGCAAGCGCACATCGAGGACGTTGTTATTCCTCATCTCAAATGTTATGCCTGGGTTTTGTAGAGGTGAAAGATAGTCACGCTTTCTTCGAGTGAAACTGAGTAGATGGAAGCTGTGGCAGCTGCTTCTTAGGGACTCTATCACAGCCGCGCCCTCGCCAATATCAAGGGGACTGAAGCAGCAAAGTTCAGACTCCGTGGGGATAACAAATCGACAATAGCTCTCTAGAAGAACCCTTTGTACCTTGAGCAGAACAAGCACATTGACATGTGGTACCATTTCATCATAGAGTGCATTAAGATAAAAAGCTGGACATTGACCATGTGGGAACCGATTTTCAGTTGGCTGAAATGCTCACCAAAGGGCTCGGGCATGTCAAGTTCATGGAAATGATACAGATGCTGAGGGTCGAAGAGGTGAAGCTAATGCAGCAGACTTAGTGATGCAGAGCATCCTACGTACATCACCATGGGCATTCCATCATCATGAAAAACATGAGGTGGACCATGCATGTGCCTTAGAAATCGAGGTTACCTCTTTCCTCTTCGAGATCCCTTTGGATTCATGCGAGAAATGGCTTCTACCTCAAGCGGAGACTTTGGGCATGACTAGGTATCATGGAGAAGACCATGAAGAAGCTAGGAGGGATCTCCAAGTACACATGGAGCCAAAAGGAGAATGAGGGACTCCAAGACGAGAAGAACTAGAGGCACCCTGGACACCTCGGGTGCCCGGACAGCTGGCCAACAGGATAGGCAAGGTCTCATACCACCCTAGGTGCCCGCACCCCCGGGTGCCCAGTCCCCCACCTGGCGCTACCCCAGGTGCCCGGACTTCACCAACAGGTGCCCGGTCTCCTCTTCCCTCGACCCCCAGGTGCCCAGACCCCTCCAGCCATGCCTGTGTGCATTAGGGGAAATGACCAACGTACCCACATTTTACTCCCAAATGTTCCGTAGACTATAAATAGACCTTCCCCTTCCTCTAGCTAGGGTTACAAAGTACATGATATGATCTTGTAGAGCTTTGCTCCTATCTACCCTCTCCCACGGAGATCAAGACCTCCTAGGAGATGATCCCCACTGGATATCAAGACCCCATCTAGGGAAGGATCTATCTAGATCATCAAGACCTCATCTCCTCTTGGATTTGGGATGAACGCTACCTTATATCTTTGTTCCCTTTGTTGTTCATGTGACTTTGTGGATCTTGTGTGGATTTGGGTATAGTGGATGTGTGATTGGACTTGTTCTTGAGTGTTCCTCTTTTGATTTCTACGTGTTCTTACACTTCTTCGTGTTCTTCATAGAACCCCCCTCCAATTCATAAAAGACCATCATTTAGGGTCTCCACCCTACAACATCTTGTATCAGAGCCATGCTTGACACGAATTTGGAGTCCTTCCCCCTTGTTTTCTAGCCTAATTTTGTTGCCTTTTGTCCCAATTCAAAAATCCCCACTAAAAATAGCCATACCATTTTTTTGCATTTTGTTGGTTCTTGTGAGTATTGTTGATTTTGATCCGTGGATCTAGTGTTTGGCAAGTGGATCTACCTCCCTTGGCATTTCCTAGCTCCAATTTTTCCGTTTACCCATCCAATTTGGAGATTGAAATCAAGTTCTTCCGCCCCTAGTTCGAGATGTGAAAATTTCACCCAAAATCGAGTCTTCTTGGCCTACGCCGGGTACCCGCACCCCTTTACCCCGGGCACCCGGACGTCCATGGACATTTTCGCCAAAGTCTCTGACAACCCCGGCACCTGGACCCCCGGCCAAATTTTTCACCCAACTCCCTAACCACCTCGGGCGGCCGCACCCTCTTACCCTCGGGTGCCCGCACCCCCCTAGTTCAGCCCACCTCCGAAAATCACTTTGGCCATAACTAATTCATCTGGAGTCCAATTTCCGCGTTCTTTAGCTCGTTTTGTAGCTATTGACATCCTGCATCCCAAAGAAAATACTAACACCATCGTTTGACTTCGTATTTTTTTGGAATTTTGGCATCTTCGCCTAGGCCCTCCACCATATCATCTGCAATACCACCACAGCTTTCCGCAACCAAATCCATTTTCTTTTCCATTGCATTTGTGGTTGTTTGAGTTGCAACTTGAGTCTCCTAAGGTGTTTCGGCTACTTAGGGCAGTTACTTCATCATCAACCATTGGACGATTGTATCGTTCCATCGACTAATCAACAACCCAGCTTCTACATCGACGACGACCATCCGTCCTTTGAGACCATCTTTAACCGGAAGGAAGGTCGGTGACCCCCGACTTTGTAGAAGGTTCAGTGTGAGGAAGGTATACATTCCATTATAAACTTGTTGTTCCTTGCCATTACACGTTGATAGCCCTACCATCTTTGCAATTACCTACATACCTCTCGAGACTAGCTATTCGAGTATTGCCAGGCTTCGCAAAAACTTTAGCATCTTAGTGATAAGATATCATATTGTTGCATCATTTGATACATCATATAGTTACTTGCTCATGTGCATATCTTGTGATACTTGTCTCATGTATGTGGTTGAGGCTCAATAAGCATAGTAGAAAGAAGAAAAAGAGAGAAAAATATATTAAAAAGCTTCTAAGCAAAAAAAAAGATCAAAGCTTATAAGCAAAGAGCGGAGCATGAAAAGAGATACTTGCGCATGTGGATACATGGAATAGGAAACGTCTTGCTTGCATGCATATAGGATTGGTGCCAAGGGGTGAATCATGCACAAATGTGCAATAAGCTACCGTCACTCCTTGTGTTTGTGCAACACGAGCCTAGTCTTCGTTAGGCAATTTTGTCTTGCTCATCCCTAGAGTTGCGCAGGGCCCATTATCCCATCGTGTGTGTTTGTTTATTGCCCTCCTCTATATTTGTGATCACTTGCTTTGCATTTTGAGTCCTTTGGATTAGTTTCAACATTTACAATATCTTGGACTTCAAATTTCTTGAATTTTGTGCCTCTTGTCCTAATCAAGCCACTCGATAAGATTTACTTTGTAGGTGTGAGTGAACAAGTCCAGTACCAATTCCACTATTCTCCCATTTCACACTGAGTTACACGGGATACACCCTCAACTTTTGGAAAAGGTATCTTGGTATTGTTTATCTCATTTCCTACTCACATTCGCTTGAGTCTTGTGATGGATAGGTGAAGCGCATCTACTTCGGTCTACGACCACGACGACGGGTTCGATCCCACGAAAAACTTCATCGCGCCGAGATGGATGATCAAATGGAGGAGCACAAAAGCCATCATAAACAACCGTAAGAGGTCTTCACCATCTTCAAGGAGATGCTCAAGTGCACATGCTTCCGAGTTACCATCTTCGGCAAGGTCACATCGGCATGGACACCGTAACCGATAAGAACGTGACGGTCAAGTGCTGAACAACAACCATCACTCTATGACTTCACCATCCACCTTGACATCTTCACCAATCAACTTCAAGGCATCTTTGCCTTCCGATATGTGGCATCTTCGCCGACAAGCACCTCAAGATTACACTCAAAAGAAGCTCCCCAAGCTCACGTCCGCGACTTGCATGAGCTACTATGACCCCGACCATGAGATTCCTTTCTATGGGACTCAAGACCTTGAGGAGTATCTTGAGTGAGAGCGCAAGACAGATGCCTACCTCAAGCTACATCAAGTCCCCTCCTAAGATTAAGTGAAGTGCGCCACAAGTAACTTTCACAACTATGTGTCGACATGGTTGCTTCATACACCTTCGAAGAACTTCTACATGAGTTGGCCCAAGACGAAGAGAGCTATGCGGCGAGAGTTCGTGTCTTCCACCTACATGGAATATCTTTTATGCCAATTGGAGAACACAATCCAAGGATCCAAGTCCATCGAAGAGTACATAATGGAGATGAAGGAAGTCTTGTGACGAGCCGGTGTGGACGACCCCATTTGTATGAAGTTCCACTTTCTCGATGGGATTGAACAACGACATCGCCAAGACTATCTTCCTCAACAACTATGAGTCCCTCAACGACATGTACTTTGGTGCTCTCAAGGCAGAACAAGAACACAAGAATGCCAAGTCTACTCGACCCCGAGCACACTTTGTGATGACCACGCTCGAAGACGGCGATCATGAGGCGAGTACCACCGACATGTCCAAGCCCGACGAGCTCCAACACGACGCTCCAAAGTTCGACTTCACCACCGCCCCTCTTTGTGGCATTGACGATGCCAAGTCTACCATGACTCTTTTTGAAGACGGCACAACGACGACTACGACTACGGAGACTCTCAAGGAACATGCTTTGGAGGCGAGCGACATGGTGGCGAGCAAGGATGATGCTTCCATCTTTGGAGGCGAGAATGATGATGTGCCATCTTCAGCCTTCGTCCGCAGCGACGGTGACAAGATGGTCGATCATGGTCTTTTACCTTCGACTAAGGAGGCGTATGGTGATGAGTTGAGTGCCTTGTGCAGCCAAATTGAGAGTGAGAGTGACTTCACCACTATACCCATATATGATGCATTGCCTCCATTCCCATGTGAGGAGAGCCACCACCACCACCACTTGAGTGATTTGAGTGTCTCCACCATATGTGACATCAGGTGCACCCACCTTGATGGAGGGAGTGAGCCACCACCAAATAGAGGGAGTGAGGTAGTTGGTAGGCCTTGTGAGGCATTTCGATTTCTAACGACTTAATCTCTACCTCTATTGTGTCTTCTCATTTTATGCTAGGTCCCATATATGATGACGTACCGATCCTTAACAACTTCGTCCTACCTTTGGACAAGACGATGGCCATGGTGGACTATGATGCACGCCATGCATGGTTCCATCACGATGATGATGTTGACCACAATTTGGTCTCTGCTACCTCACCTACACCACATGAGTGGAATCTCCAAGGTAACAAAGGTGAAGGTGATGCTCTTGTCCCACTAGTGGACCGATACGTCTCCAACATATCTATAATTTTAGATTATTCCATGTTGTTATATTATCATTCTTGGATGTTTTATAATCATTTTATAGTCATTTTATATCATTTTTTTGGTACTAAGCAATTGACATAGTGCCAAATGCCAGTTGTTGTTTTCTGCCTGTTTTTTACATCGCAAGAAATCAATACCAAATGGAGTCCAAACACAGCGAAACTTTTTGTGGATTTTTTTGTACCAGAAGACATCCAGTGGGCTGGAGAAGCGCCTGGGGTTCTCCGAGGGGAGCACAACCAACCAGGGGGTGCATGGGGGCCCAGGCGCGCCCAGGTGTGTTGTGCCCACCTTGGGTGCCCCTGAACCGCTTCTTTGCTCTATAAATACCCCAATATTCCAGAAACCCTAGGGGAGTTGACGAAAATCAATTCCATCCGCCCCAGAGTCTAGAACCACCTGATCCAATCTAGACACCATCATGAAGGGCTTCACCGCTTCCATTGGCACATCTTCGATGATGCGTGAGTAGTTCTTTGTAGACCTTTGGGTCCGTAGTTAGTAGCTAGATGGCTTCCTCTCTCTCGTTTGATTCTCAATACAATATTCTCTTGGAGATCCATATGATGTAACTCTTTTTCTGGTGTGTTTGTTGGATCTGATGAACTTTGAGTTTATGATCAGATCCATCTTTTTATCCATGAAAATCATTTGAGTTTCTTTGATCTCTCATTTGGGTTTTGTTTGGCCAACTTGATCTATTTATCTTGCAATGGGAAGAGGTGCTTTGTAGTGGGTTCAATCTTATGGTGGTTGATCCCAGTGACAGAAGGGGAACCGACACGTATGTATCATTGCTATTAAGGATAAAACAAAGGGGTCTATTTCTACATAAATAGATCTTGTCTCCATCATGTCATCGTTCTTATTGCATTGCTCCATTTCTCCATGAACTTAATACACTAGATCCATGCTGGATAGCGGTCGATGCATGGAGTAATAGTAGTAGATGCAGGCAGGAGTCGGTCTACTAATCTTGGATGTGATGCCTATATAATGATCATTACCTAGATATCGTCGTGATTATTTGAAGTTCTATCAATTGCCCAACAGTAATTTGTGTACCCACTATTTGCTATTTTTCTCGAGAGAAGTCACTAGTGAAACCTACGGCCTCCGGGTCTCTTTCTCATATTATTTGCCTTTGCGATCTATTTTTATTTGCTTTTATTTTCATATCTATAAAACTCAAAAATACAAAAATAGCTTGCTGCAATTTATTCTCATTTATTTTTTCTCACGTTCCCGTGATCCAATCTATCATATTTTTATCACGTCCGTTTGCCAATTTCTAGCGCCGTTACCCGAAAGGGATTGACATTGGTCTCATCATTGAGAGAAATAACAACCGTTGTTGTTCTGCATCATCCCTTACTATTAGGGAAAATACTGACATAGTCCTAGAAGACATCAAAAGGAATTTCTGGCGCCGTTGCCGGGGAGGATCAAGTCAAGATAGTCTCCCGGCCACATGCCAATTTCTGGCGCCGTTGCCGGGGAGACATCATCAACATCTACCAGGTTCCTAATCACAAATCTCATCTCCTCACAATTTACATTATTTGCCATTTGCCTCTCGTTTTCCTCTTCCCCACTTCACAGAAATTTGCCGTATTATTCGCCCTCTTTTTCATTCACCGTTTTCTTGTCAGATCCGTTCTCGCGTGCTTTCTTGTTTGCGTAGTCATGATACCTCAAAGAAAATATTATGATGTTCCTTACCCCAATATTTTGCTTGAAATTGAGAGAAGTACTAAGGATTATATAACTACACAATTTGAGCATAATAAGTATTTTACCGAAGAACTCAAGGAGCACTCCGTTGTGCTCGATGCTATAACAAAACAACTTGATGATATTAGTAGAGAAGTTTGCAATCTCCAATCTAAGTATGCTTTTGCCGAAATTTTTCTAGGAAAAATATCCGATGCACAAGCTACCATAGTAAATCAATGGCCGCCAGACCAATCTCATTAGAAGATAAAAATGATGAAGATCTTAAAATGATTGGTGTTTCTTCTATTGATTCCTTGTTTAGTAAAGTTAAGATTGATGATAAAGGGACTGGAGAAGAGTCAACTTTAGCTAGAAGGCGTACCAATAATTCGGAGGGTGAAAATCTTGTTGAGAAAATTGATAAAAGTGGGTTTGAAGAGGTCCAAACTTTAACTTGTTATGTGCCCACTATTTTGGATTACAAAGACTTTAAGTATGATAGTTACTCTTTGATTGATTGCATTTCTTTGTTGCAATACATGATAAGTTCACCCCTTGCTTATGAAAAAAATAAAGCTTTTACTAAACATATTGTTGATGCTATGATGAAAGCTCAAGAAGAAAAATTGGAATTAGAAGTATCAATTCCTAGAAAATTACATGATGAATGGGAACCTACTATCAAATTCAAGATAAAAAATTATGAGTGTTTTGCTTTATGTGACTTGGGTGCTAGTGTTTCTACAATTCCGAAATCTTTATGTGATGTGCTTGGTCTTACCGATATTGAAGAGTGTTCTTTAAATTTGCACTTGGCGGATTCTACTATTGAAAAGCCTATGGGGAGAATTAATGATGTTCTTATTCTTAAAAATCGGAATTATGTGCCCATAGACTTTATTGTTCTTGATATTGATTGCAATCCGTCTTGTCCAATTATTCTTGGTACACCGTTTTACGCACTATCGCTGCCGTGATTGATATGAAAGAAGACAATATTAAGTTCCAATTTCCACTAGGAATGGTATGGAGCACTTCCCTAGAACAAGAACTAGCCCACCATATGAAACAATCATGAAGGCATCCTATGGATCTCAAAATAAAGATGACAAAACTTAGATCCTTGCTTTATGCCTAGCTAAGGGTGTAAAACAATAGCGCTTGTTGGGAGGCAACCCAATGAATATAATTTATTTTTGCTTTTTGCTTTCTATTCCTGAGTGTTTGCACAATTATGCAACTGTTATGATTGTGTTTTTTGTGTTTTGTTTTGTGTTTGGTCCAAGCAAAGCCTTTAGGATCTTTTTGAGTGATAGTTGTTTGATCTTACTGAAAAACAAAAAATTTTGGGCTCACGAAAATAATTTTCATCTCTAACCAGAGTGTAATAAAATACCAATTATTTTTGCAGAAGATTGATATACAAATTTATCAGGACATCCAAATTTTTCAGGATTTTTTAGTTAAAAAGTATTCGAAATACCCAGATTGCTACAGGCTGTTCTGTTTTTGATAGATTCTGTTTTCTTTGCGTTGTGTGCTTGTTTCGATGATTCTATGGCTTTCTTTGATGACTTGTTTCCATAGAAAACTTGGAATACAGTAGATACAATGCAAGAATAAAATATGAATTGGTTTGCTATAGTACTTATAGTAGTGATTTGTTTTCTTATACTAACGAATCTCACGAAGGTTTTTTTGAGTTTTGTGTGATTGAAGTTTTCAAGTTTTGGGTTATCTTACGATGGATGAAGGAATAAGGAGTAAGAAGAGCCTAATCTTGGGGATGCCCATGGCATCCCAAGATATTATCGAAAGAGAATCAAGCAACTAAGGTTGGGTATGCCCCGAGTGGCATCCGCTCTTTCTTCTAACGACCATCGATATTTTACTCGAAGCAATATTTTTATTCGTCGCATACTATGAGTTTTGCTTGGACCGTCTTGTAAAATATGAGTCTTTAATTGTTTTTCTTTGTGTTTTTAGTCTTGATTCCTTGCTGGACACACCTATTTGAGAGAGACAAAATTATTTCATGACTTGTTAGAATTGCTCTCTATGCTTCACTTAAATTTTTATGTGCTATGGATTTGCTCTAGTGCTTCACTTATATCTTTTTGAGCACGGTGTGCTTTAGTAATTTTTTGAAGAAATGATCTCTTGCTTCACTTAGACATATTTGAGAGTTAGTAAAATTTTCAAGAAATTCTCTCTTGCTTCACCTAAATTAATTTGAGAGAAAAAAATGTTATTCTCATGATCTTCACTTATATTTGTGTGAGCTTATCAAAAGCAACACATGAAAATTAGTTCCAAAGTGATATATATCCAAGAAGGATATAATAAAAACTTTCATGAAGATCATTGGACAAAATAAACTTGATTCCTTGTAATAGTTTCAAGATGTGATGATGTGATATGTGAGTCATGTTGATGAGTAATTGTGCTTTAGTAAGAATATTGGTGTTAAGGTTTTTGATTCCCTATGAAAGCACGAAAGTCAATATTCATGCAATGAAATTACATCCTACTTGTGGTGCATTATTCGGTGTTAATTATGCTTAATGCTTGCTTATGAGATTATTCGTTTCTTGGTTGGTCACTTCTCAATCTTTTGCTAGCCTTCATTTTGCACTAAGTATGATCACTACTTGTGTATCCAAAATCCTTTAAACCAGTTTCGCCACATGAGTTCACTATATCTACCTATATGAAGTATTCTTTTACTGTTCTAAGAAAATTTGTATGTGCCATCTCTAATATTCAAAATAAATTTCTCTTTTGTGTGCTCGTACCACTCGCGAGGTGGTAAGGGGTGGCTAATATTTTCCATGCTAGATGTGTTATTGTCACGAAGAGTGTTTATTCACTTTTCATTTCACGAGAGTAAGACAAAGGTATTAGGGACACCTAGTTCCGAAATGAAAAATGAATTTACTGTATGTTGTCAAATAATAAATTCCTTGGAAAGTGTTGGTATGGAAGGCACCCGTGGATACGGTTAACCATGGAAACTGAAAGTATGGAGGAAAAAGGAATAAACTTTAATTTCTGTTTGGGAACCGCCTATGGTATATCTAGCATCGAAAGTGTTGGGAACTCTAAGTTGTCTTAGTTCGTGGGAAAAGTATGCCTCTCAAAATATTTTTATACCTCAATTTTCCCTTTGAGCTCTGTCACCTCTACAAATCCCTACTTCCCTCTATGAAGGGACTTTCTTTTACTTTACGCAATTTTTATTTTTTATCTGAGTCTCCATATTCGCTTATAAAGCACCAACTACGGGGCACTATGATCGTACTTGAGCATTGGGTGTAGTTAATATGTGAGCGTGTTTCATGAATGGATCAATGATTGAGCATGATGGGCTACGGATAACTTATTTTAGCGTTGATATTTTGAAAGACATGGTTGCTTGTTGATATGCTTGAGTATTTAAGTCTCATGTCAAAACTACACTAATGCTTTGAATCATATAAAAGTCAAAATGCCCAAGCTACAAATAAAAGAATATGAGATGACATGTTAGGCAGCATTCCACATCAAAAATTCTTCTTTTATCATTTACCTACTCAAGGACGAGCAAGAATTAAGCACGGGGATGCTGATATGTCTCCAATGTATCTATAATTTTTGATTGTCCCATGTTGTTATATTATCATTCTTGGATGTTTTATAATCATTTCATAGTCATTTTATATCATTTTTTGGTACTAACCTATTGACATAGTGCCAAATGCCAGTTGCTATTTTCTGCCTGTTTTTTACATCGCATGAAATCAATACCAAACAGAGTCCAAATGCAGCGGAACTTTTTGTGGATTCTTTTGGACCAGAAGACATCCACTGGGCCGGAGAAGCACTTGGAGGGGGGTGGTGCTCCGAGGGGAGCACAACCTACCAGGGCGCGCCTGGGGGCCTAGGCGCGACTAGGTGGGTTGTGCCCACCTCGGGGTGCCTCCTGAACCGCTTCTTTGCTCTATAAATACCCCAATATTCTAGAAACCCTAGGGGAGTCGACGAAAATCAATTCCAGCCACAGCAGAGTCTAGAACCACTAGATCCAATCTAGACACCATCACGGAGGGATTCGCCACTTCTATTGGTGCCTCTCCGATGATGCGTGAGTAGTTCTTTGTAGACCTTTAGGTCCGTAGTTAGTAGCTAGATTGCTTCCTCTCTCTCGTTTGATTCTCAATACAATGGTCTCTTGGAGATCCATATGATGTAACTCTTTTTGCCATGTGTTTGTTGGGATCGGATGAACTTTGAGTTTATGATCAGATCTATCTTTTTATCCATGGAAGTGATTTGAGTTTCTTTGATCTCTTATATGCATGATTGCTTATAGCCTCGTATTTCTTCTTCGATATTTGGGTTTTGTTTGGCCAACTTATCTATTTATCTTGCAATGGGAAGAGGTGCTTTGTAGTGGGTTCGATCTTATGGTGCTTGATCCCAGAGACAGGAGGGGAACCGACACGTATGTATCATTGCTACTAAGGATAAAACAATGGGGTCTATTTCTACATAAATAGATCTTGTCTACATCATGTCATCCTTCTTATTGCATTACTCCGTTTCTCCATGAACTTAATACAGTAGATACATGCTGGATAGCGGTCGATGTGTGGAGTAATCGCAGTAGATGCAGGCAGGAGTCGCTCTACTAATCCTGGACGTGATGCCTGTATAATGATCATTGCCTGGATATCGTCATGATTATTTGAAGTTCTATCAATTTCCCAACAGTAATTTGTTTACCCACCGTTTGCCATTTTTCTCGAGAGAAGCCACTAGTGAAACCTACGGCCCCCGGGTCTCTTTCTCATATTATTTGCCTTAGCGATCTATTTTCTTTTGCTTTTATTTTTCCGATCTATTAAATCAAAAATACAAAAATACCCTTGCTGCAATTTATTCTCATTTATTTTATCTCGCGTTCCCGTGGTCCAATCTATCATATTTTTATCACATCCATTTGCCAAATTATGGCGCTGTTACCAGGAAGGGATTGACAACCCCTTTAACACATCGGGTTGCGAGTATTTTTTATTTGTGTGTAGGTGCTGTTTACGTAGTGTTGCTTGGTTCTCCTACTGGTTCGATAACCTTGGTCTCAGCACTAAGGGAAATACCTACCGTCGCTGTGCTGCATCATCCCTTCCTTTTTGGGGAAATACCGACGTAGTCCTAGTAGACATCATGGACATTCTTGATATTGATTGCTTGCATGATGCCGATCCTCCTATTAACACACACCATGCTAGTATGATTTCCCCATGCGGTGATTTACCAATTTATGACGAGTTTGATGATTTCCATTTGGAGTCTATTAGTTATAACGCCATATTGCATATGATTTCTTATGATAATTCCCTAGGTCACATCTTGTTTTACAATTCGTTTGACTTGTCATATACAATGCATGAGATCAACCATATGGCATATTTGCTATCTCATCGTAGTAACTATGCATATGCCATTAAAGTAAACCTAATTTGCACATATGGCATAGATGACGATCCCATGGTTATTGGCATTTCCTTTTCTTGCGGTAACATTGATATGCTCCCTTTGCATCATTTCCATCATTTGCCAAGCCATGACCACCTAGCTTCAGACATGCATTGTTTCCCATGTTGTTAATTTACTCCATATTAGGCCAACTCCATCACACGACCCCAAACGGACATCCGGTTTTGCCGGATTTTGTCCCTTCGGGGCGGCAATGGGTTCGCCCATGTCCGTGTTTGTTCGTTGGGTTGTGGGTGCCCCCAACATGCGGCCGCACCCCAAATCATGTCCGGGGTGGATGTGATAAAAAACAAAAAAAGTAAATAAACGCAGTTAAAAAACTTAAAACATATTTAGGGGTCACGGCCACAAAATGGCCCAGTTTCATGGTCCACTTAAACGACCCAGTTCCATAATTTACATAAAAAATAAAAAATGCCCCCCGCGCGCTCTTAGCACGCCCGTCGATGTCGTGGCCGTCGTCGCCGTCTTCAGTGGCCGCCGGTGTCGTCGTTGTCGCTGACGAGGTCGACGTAGTCCGGCGGCGTCCAGAGGTGGGCCAGCGGTCTGCCGTGCACAGGGGCGGAGGGCTGGAAGGTGGCCGGTGCCTGCACCACCTCCTCCTGAGGCGAGGCGTCCTGCTCCGGCGACCACGACGGCGTGGGGCACCAGTCCACACCCCCTACGGCGGCCACCATCTGCACCGCCGTGCACAACCAGCTCCACCCGTGGCCCACCAGGCCCAGGTCAAAGGCGGCCACCGGCGCTCCTCCCTCACCTCCTCCTTTGGCACCATCTCCATCTTGGGGATGGCGACGTCGCCAGCCACAGAGAGGGTCGTCATCTCCTCGAGGCCCTCCCATTGGCGCTCATCGTGCGTGCGCATGGAGTCCTCCATGACACGCACCATGAGACGGGCCTCCTCCTTCGCTGTCATGCAAGGAGGTGGAGGTGGTGACGGAGACGGGGAAGGCGACGGCGTGGGCGTGAGGCCGCGCACCACCTTACGCCCGCGCACCTCCTAACGTGGCCGCCGCGGCCCCGACACCGTGTCGGCAAAGTAGGACGCGCATCGCACGTCGTGCTCGTCCTGAAGCCACATGTCCCACAGGACGGAGTCGGGGGCGTACCTCTTGTCGTAGTAGAGGTCGATGGGGAGGAGGCGGCAGCGGCGCTCGATCTCATCGCGCCACGCACGGCCACTCGCCAGCACCAGCGGGATGAGGACCCGGTCCATGGAGAGGTGCTAGTTGTTGGAGAGGTGCACGTTGCTCCATGGCACCGGCGTCCTCGTCTCCCAGTACCGCCAGCACACGTCCACAGCCAGGTACCGCCGGTCGCACTCGCCAGCGGCCCTAGGGGCGATTGTGAAGGCGCTAGGCGCGGGGGCTCAACTGGAGGAGCGTGGCGGTGATGCGACCTTGTCCTTCTTGACGGAGCCGCGGTGACGTCCCGAGGAGGAGCCGGCCTCGCAGTCGTGCTTCCCCTTGCGACCGTAGTTCCAAAGCCCCATGGCTGCGGCCGGCCGGCGAGGTCGAGGACGGGGAGCGGCTAGGGTTTCGAGGGTCTCGGTTTTTGAGGGGGCAGAGAGGGGCCGGAGTGGGAAGTGTGGACGACGACCGGTCCACGGCTTCCCATATAAGAAGGACGGCGACTGTTCACTGGGCGGATGACAGGTGGGGCCACCCGCCTGTGCGCATTGATGTTGGAGGGTGGAAGATAGGTGGCAGCCTACCATGCGGCCCCGACGCGGATGTTCGAAGCGTCCGTTCGTTGTCCGCCGCCACCCAAACCCGGCCCATGTTTGCGCTGGAAATGGGTCGGCCCAGACACAAACGGACCAGATTGGTCTGGTCCGTCACGCGCTGGGCCGCCTTGTTTGTCCCTTTTACCCCAAATGGACAGGGCTGAACAAAATGGTGTCACGCGGTGGAGTTGGCCTTATCCTTCCATTGTTGCTCATGAGAAGACTCCCATAGCACTACAAAAAAATACACTTCCATGATGATACGTGTTTGTCACAGTAGGTCACCTTTTTTGTCATGCATGTACATCCATGACGTTTTTATGACAGAATCAACATAGTCATACTTGTGCTGTCATAGAAGTGTTCCATGACATTTCCAAAATTATCATCATGGAAGTGTCCACTTCCATGACGATAAATCACGTGTCATGGAAGTGCTTTCATTAAGGGTGACCGACATGTGGCATCCACCGTAACGGGTCGCCATTAAGCTACCGTGTTCCGGTTTGGATCCGATAACCAGTTAACAGCCCCGACCAATAGGGATTTTCCACGTGTAAAATTCTCATTCGCTGGATAATGCACATGTCAGCTATCGTTGGGACAGATGTCATTCCTACAATGTATGGAAGATGCCTATTGTAGGATCGAAAGTATGTCAAGAGGGGGGTGATTAGACTACTTGACCAAATAAAAATCTAGCCTTTTCCCAATTTTAAGTCTTGGCATATTTTAGCAACTTAGCACAAGTCAAGCAATCAACCTACACACGCAAGTCTAAGAGTATAGGAGCGGAATGTAAAACATTGCACATGAAGGTAAAGGGAGGAGTTTGGAGGGAGCAAACGCAGTGTAGACACGGAGATTTTGGGAGTGGTTCCGATAGGTGGTGCTATCGTACATCCATGTTGATGGAGACTTCAACCCACGAAGGGTAACGACTGCATGAGTCCACGGAGGGCTCCACCCAGGAAGGGCCCACGAACATGCAACCTTGTCTATTCCACCATGGCCATCGCCTAGGAAGGACTTGCCTCACTAGGGTAGATCTTCACGAAGTAGGCGATCTCCTTGCCTGTACAAACTCCTTGGTTCAACTCCACAATCTTGACGAAGGTTCCCAAGTGACAACTAACCAATCTAGGAGACACCACTCTCCAAAAGGTAATAGATGGTGTGTTGATGATGAACTCCTTGCTCATGTGCTTCAAATGATAGTCTCCCAACACTCAACTCTCTCTCTCTCACAGATTTGGATTTGGTGGAAAGATGATTTGAGTGGAAAGCAACTTGGGGAAGGATAGAGATCAAGATCCTTGTGGTTGGATTGGAATATCTTGGTCTCAACACATGAGTAGGTGGTTCTCTCTCAGAAAATGTATGGTGGAAGTGTACGCATGTTCTGATAGCTCTCTTTTTGAATGAAGAGTGGGTGGAGGGTATATATAGCCTCCATACAAAACCTAACCATTACCCACAATTTACCAAACTCGGTGGGGCCCAATAGTTAAACTCGATCAGACCGATTTAGTTCAAAATGTGAATATTAGGTATTTTGGTGGGACCGACATGTCAACTCGGTGGGACCGATTTCATTAGGGTTAGGGCATAATGTAATCTTGGTGAGACTATTCACATAAACTCGGTAGGATCAATTTCTATAAAAGGAAAACAGAGAGTTGGTCACGCAAACTCGGTGGGACCGAATCGCTCAATTTGGTGAGACCGAAATGTTACGAAAGGGAAACTGAGAGTCTACATTACGAACTCGGTGGGGCCGATTGCTCATCTCAGTTGGACTGAAACGTTACGAAGGGAAACAAAGAGTTTGCAATCCCATCTTGGTGAGATCGAGAGCCCTATCAGTGAGACCGAAATGACTTGGGTTTCTGGCAGTGGCTATGTCAAATGAACTCAGTGGCGCCGGATGGATAATTTCAGTGGGGCCGAGTTTGACTTTTGGTTTCGGACATATGTGGATATGAGTAAGTGGTTGAGGGCTTTTGGAGCATATCACTAAGCATTTTGAGCAAGCAAGCCATTAAGCAACACCTCATCCCCTTTTAATAGTATTGTCTTTTCCTATGGACTCAATGTGATCATGGATCACTAAAATGAAAATGTAGAGTCTTGAGCTCGAGCCAATTTGTGTCCTTAGCATTTTGAGGGGTCCACATTCCTGATCCATGCCATACCAATCATTGAACTTTCTGAAATGATTATCTTGAAATAGCATTAGTTCAATGAGCTATATGTTGTTAGGAATTACCAAAACCACCCAGGGATAGTTGCACTTTCACCTATGATATGTCGACATGTGGCACAACCCAACAGTGGCCCATTTTAGGTAAAAAGGCCGGCCCAGTTAAATGCCCTCCATGTTTTTTAGACACTCGTGGGCTAGCCCGTTAACAGCCTGCCAAGTATTTGGGTCAAATTGAGGCCCATACCAGATCAGGCCCGTTCACAGCCTACCGTGTTTTAGGCCAAATTACGGCCCATATCGGATCAGGTCAATTAATAGGCCACTGTTCTTTTGGGCCCATTCTAAGACATGTTTGTAGTTCAGCCTATTAAATGCCCGTTTACTAGTTCGGCCCGATAATAGTTTCGGCCTGTTGGCGGGTCGTGGTGCATCCGGGACGTTGTGGGCCCGATTTAACTTTAGCCGATTTAACGGCTCAAGCAGAAACTAGGCTATTTCTTGTCCGAAGTAACTTTACGCCTCTTAATGGCCCGTAGTCTTCGTGGATAAATTTCAGCCCAACTGGCCTATCGGTCTGTTAATGGCCCGTGTAACAGTTGGGCCTAATTACAGCCCCATTGAATCCAGCCTACTTACAGCCCATCTGATAAAGGCCCGTCACACTTTTGGGCTTATGGCCCGCGTGGATACCGGCCTGCTTAAAGCCCATAATTTTATTGGGCCAAACAGGCCCAAGATATATTTTGGCATGTTAACTGCTCGTCCTATTTGGGCCCAACATGGGCCTTAGGAAGTTTCGGCCTGTATTGGAACATGAATTTTTCGGCTCAATGCTAGCCCAATCTAGGTTTTAGCCTATTAAATCCAATGGTATTCTCTGGCCCGGCAGGCCAGAACTTTACTCGGCCTGTTAAAGGTGGGAAACTACTATAGGTTTAGACCTACTAATGGCCCAAGATGATTATAGGACCACGTTTTGGCCCATATGAGTAAGGTCGGCCTAAAGACCAACAAAACTGAGATCCACTGAAGCTTCCGGCCTAAATTATAGCATACCGACCAAAGAATAAACCTAGACTATACAATAAAGAAATTACGGCATATTACATCCACTTGGAATCAAAGCTCGCTACCGGTGATAATAAAGCGCAACGTGACCGCAGATTACATACACTGGGCACCAAAGGTCGCAATTAGTGCATATAAACGCGCCGACAAAAGAATATACAAAACCAAGAGCACTTCAGAAAGCACTAGGATTGGCCAGGACGGGCCCCGCAAGCTGCCGAACAAGCTGATGAGACCTTAGTTGTGTCAACGATAGATGCTCCATCCCTAGATGTATGGCCCCATTGTCCGCAAGGGAGTCCTCTGAGATCTTCATTGCATCTTTGACTTCAAGTCAGAGCTGAGCTGAAGCAAGCCTTTCCGCTTTAAGTTGAGACTGAAGAAGTCAAACTGATTGAGGCAGTGACTACACAGAGGTTGTCTCACACCTGCTAGTGAGTAGCTTCAACTCACTGTCTTCATCAAAACAGGACCTTGGGGTCATCTTGCTGTCCTCAAGGTGGTTTGGTTCACTATCTTCCCTAAATTTATGCCTGACATAAGAGATACGACTCTGAAAAGAAACAAGGAGACACGTAATAGGTTTCACAATTATATAAGCAAATTAATGGATCTGTTCTACATAAGGAACATGTTTTTGCAACTACAATTTAAAACTGGTAGTTGTTGCAAACATCCAATCAGATGAAAATAGCAAAGTAAACAATAGTGGAGGAAATGATGCCTATCCAAATCTATACTAGAACAAAGTTTGAAGGCTTGAGATGGATGAACTTACATTACATGTTAACACGGGCTGGACAAAGCCCTTCTCCATGTTGATGGAAGGATAATTCAATAAATTCCCCAAAGAAAATTCTTTATAAGCGTTGCCATTATTCTACATTTTGCCAAGAGTAAATATAAATCAAATAATATTGGAAGAAACTGAGGATAATGAAGCTCAGGTGCAGACTGATGATACATAATCAAATAGCAATTAATTAAGTACAATGTTACAAGGCAAAAGGTACTGACAAGAGGAATGTAGACATCAACGTGTGTAGTGGCATTGGCTTTATTCAACATTTTGGCAAGAGTAAATGTAGATATGATAATTTGGAGAAAGTGGAGGGCAGGGCAGATAAGATGCAGAGTAATGCTAGACAATCAACTATCTCACGATGCAAGTACAGTAATACCACCACCGTCCGTTATTACTTGTCGCTCAAATGGATGTATCTACCACTATTAAGTTCTAAATACATCCAATTGATCAACAATTAATTTGGAACAGAGGGAGTACATGACAACAGGTACTTACATGAGCAATCCAAAACTTCATAACCATTGTGTTAATTTACATTTATCTAAGAGTAAATATAGATCATATAATTTCAAGCAAAGGGAGGATAAAGAAGCGAACATTTACAGTGATGCTACATAATCAAACATCAATGAGTGTAAGTATGCTGACAAAGGGCAAGAGGTACTGGCAAGAGAAATGCAGAGCCCAGTATTGTTGTGAGATCCTATGATCCTTTGAGCAAGGAGATTCATCTGAAATTAGTTTTCATACAAGAGAGAAGGTAAGGCACATGCAGAAATTTAGGAATTCAAATTTTGAATTAATATCATAGACAGTACCTGACTCTGGGCTCTCAGCAGTTCTAATAGGGGTTTGCCAGTGGAGTAGGGGTAAAGTGTGGTACCGTTGGGCATGTGTTTTCTGTGGCTGTTGATCTATCTGATTTAACATGTATCACTACCTTTTCCAAATACCTAGTTTGTACTACTTGAGGATCTGCGCTCACCCTCTTCCTTTTGGAAATCTATTAGGAAAGAACAACATTTGACTGGAAAAACATAGTATGACGACACATGGAATAGGTACAGAAAAAGGGATAGGTATGGCATATACTCATATATGATGCTTAAAGTAAGCAGATGGTGCAATAAAGTAGAAGTAATGCAAGAGGTTAGATGCAAAATATGTGTGACCAATACAACCTTGCCAAGTTAGAGCAAGCACCTTGATGGGTGAATAAGATAGGCCATCCTCCACCATGCCAAGTTTGTTAGCCAGTGGATTGTTCCGTAATATTCCTCTTGTGCGCCCATTCTCATATTAATTTTGATAATGTTCAATACCTGACATGCACGAAAACATAAAAACAAGTGAGATTATCTTTGTAATGCAGAAGTGATTCTAATCCAATACTGCCTCCCTGTAAACCCCTTTGTGTTTTCTCTGCAACTTTTCTGAGAGATGCCATGCATGCTCTAATTTGGTGTGTGCATTAATATAACTAGATGATGCCCCACACAATGTTGTGGGAGTGTTTGCAATATTTCAATGAGATTTTTATTATATGGAACATGAATTCTTGAAACAATAGTTTCTGAAAGTATATAAGAATTAAATGTAAATAGCATAATAAAATCAAAATTTACAAGCATGCATGTGGTAGTGGATTTTTAATATGCGGAGTTGCATGTTGAGGTGAGCCTTTTCTTATGCATGTTGAATGATGAGGTGGCATTCTTGCATGTTGAGAGAAATATCTTAGTGGGGGCTTGCTATTTAAATATAGAAGATGTGGCCTACTACTCAAAATATGAGAGCTCCAGAAGTGATGATACTTCGCAGATGACTGCTTCAACATATACTAAAGAAGAACAAGTCGACCTGACCTGACAGATTCAAAATATACTAAGGGAGAACAACTCGACCTGACCAGTCGACCACAAATGTCTCTGCAACTCTTCCCAACAAGGAACATACTTATTAAAGAAGAGAAGAGGATCATCTTAAAGAAGAGCAGAAGAGCAAGCAGATTGAAGATATTCCAAGTCTTTCTATACAATGTCGATTGCCCACCCATGATGAACCAGAGGGCACAGAGAAATACTATTCCTTCCGGTCTCTCCATATGTGGCTCACATGCATTGTGAAACTAAAGTAGGAACATTTAGCTGACCAATTAAACATCTCTCAGTTCTATTAATATGAGCATAATATCATATTTGAATTTGTACAACTAAGCTTGTTTAGCTCGATGGGTGGAGCTGTGCTATCATGACACGAACCACGTAGGCTGATCGCCGTCATCAGAAAATGGGGAAACCGTAAGCATGATGAGTATAGTGTTGACCGTGGCAGTGGGATGGCAGATCTGAAGCTGCAAACCGTGCAAAGGGTAGTTAGCAACCAATGTTTGCTTTGAAATAACAACTAAGATTTGGTATGGACAAGAAAGTACAGTCAACAAGTGACAAAGAAATGCAATTCTGCTGTCTCTATGTGTCGCGACATGCATTTGGAAACTCAAGTGGGACCTTTAGCTTACCAACTAAATGTGTTGGTTAACTAATATCAGTATCATATCACAATCATATTTGAACAACATATCTTTGGAATTTTGAGTGTTGTGTTGTTTAGCTTGAAGGGTGGAGTAATGCTAGTATGACAGAGAGAACCTATGCAGATCATAGTAGAGTAGATAAAAGGGGGAAACCCTAAGCATCAAGAGTAAAATCAGGAAAGTGGAACTAGCTGGACCAGTGGGTGGTGCACATGCTTTTAGAAATGAATAGAGGAACATTTGGTGCCAATTAAACGTTCTATGTTTTAGTGATATGAGCATCATATCAGATTCGTATTTCAACACCTAAGCTTTGGAATTATGAGTGGCATGTTGTTTCGCTTGATGGGTCGAGGACTTGAGGAGCAGTGCTAGCACGACACGAAGCACCTACGATGATGGTAGTGAATATAAAGGGGGGAATAAGCTTTACGAGTATAGTGACCGTGCCATGGCAGATCTGAAGGTGCAAACCGGACAAAGCTACTTCGCAACCAATGTTTGCTTTCAACTAGCCACTACGATGTGGTACAGAGAAGAAAAGTACAGTAAACAATTTACGATCTATTTTTCGGGTGATATCAATAACTTAAGCACATATGGAAGAGTACCACCTCTCTTGCGACGCCGTGTAGGCCCCTGCTGATGTGTTGAGGCTGCTGCGGGTGTGATGGCTGTCGGCAGTGGGGAAGAAAACTTTAGACGGCAGACGGCCGGGCCGGGTGTCGACGTTCTGGGAATGGGGGTCCCCAGACTTGCCTGCCTGCGGCCCGTGGCGTGGCTCCACCAGTGGCCCTGTATGGCCCATCTTCACCAGCAAATACTCAAGACCCTCGCGAGGGGCCAAGCCTCACGAGGACAACGATGCAAGACCTCCTCGGGGGCGGCCTCACTAGGCTGGCTCACGAGGGGTAGAGAGATCGAGGCAAGGGACACCTCGCAAGGTTTGCGTGATGCAAGCCATGACGAGTGGAGCCAGGCGGGCGCCAGCACGCGCAGTGTCCTCATTTCTTCTTTGGTGCTAAAGAGGCAAGCACAAGCGAGGAATCCCGAGGCATCAGGCAAATGTTTCCATATCGGTGCAACAAGACCAAGACCAGCAGGATAGCAGGAAGGAGGTCACCGTGGAGCCCAAGATGGCGTCACCACCAGAGCCTTTGGCAGGTGAAGAATACTTTTGTTAGGATAGCTTGTACTAGCTACCCCCCTTCAAATTGGCCGTTGTGGGATCCCTTCCCACCTAACATTTGGGGAGAGGACCCGGGCCTCTATTTATAGGACTAGCCACCACCGTAGGAAAGGCAGAGGCTTATCTAGAGAGAGAGAATCCTCAACCACACAAACTCACCAAACACAAGAACACCTCTCCTCAGGAGGATGTTCTTCCCTTGTAACTGTTCATCCTCAGCCCAAGAGGCAATCCACCACACCACACTGGAGTAGGGTATTACACCACAACGGTTGCCCGAAACAGTACAAATCTTGTGTCTCGTGTTCTTTGGTTCATCGAGCTAGGCTGTGAAATCGTGGAGTGATCGAGCTAGAGAGGGGGAGAGATCTTTGTGCGCACGCCAGTGTTCGAACCTTAAGGGTTCTGCTGGAACCAGAAATCCGACATTTGGCGCGCCAGGTAGGGGTGCGCTTAAGCTTTCCTCTTCGTTCATCCGCGCTTCACCACTCCACCAAGACCATGGCCGACGCTCGCCGGGCCCGCGCTGAGCGCCGGGCGCCCTCGCCACCCGTCGCACTCAGATAGTCCCTGTCGGCGGGCCTCCTCGTCATTGTCCGTCACCTGCTCCAATGCCGCCACCGGCCCAGCGGCAAATGAGCAGCAAGCCTCTTCACCCCTCCATGCATCGTGACAGCCGCACCGCCACCCCGTTGCTGACTCCAGCCGGCTCATCGTCTCATGCTCGCTGTGCCCCCACGGACGTGCAAGCCGCGCTGCTCATGGCACGCGAGCTTCTGCGCTACCGCCCGGTCGACGACCTCTACGAGGACTGGTTGGACCACATCACCGAGCTCATCAGTGCCGCAAGGGGCTATCCTGCACCATCCCTCTCACTGCCTCGCCCGCCCCCAGTTGCGGGCGATGTGGCTCACAGAGCACCTCCGCCTCCTCCGCAACAATATGGCGCCCTCGCGACAAGACGCACGGCTCATGGAGCGCCTCTGCCTCCCCCATGTCAAGACGGTGTCCTCTCTCCAAGGTGTGTGGTCCCGTGGCGTGACCCGCCGCGCCGTGTGCCCGCGCATGAAAAAGAAGCTGCCAAGAGGTTCCCCGTCCAAAAGAAAATGCTCCACCGCTCCAAGCACCGCCACATCAGGATCGCTTGCTGCAGTAGGGCCATGCGCCACTTGCCGTGGCGGCGCAAAGGGAACCAAGATCAAGCTCTGCCTCCACGATGGGCCCGCTAGCCACGGCAGGTTGCCGCGCCTTCACTCCCGAGCTGCATAGCATCGTCTGGCTAGGCAAGTTCAAGCAAGATCTGCCTCCTCGCTACGATGGCGCCCCCGAACCTGCGGATTTTTTGCAGCTCTACGAGCTGAGCATCAAGGCGGCCAACGACGACGAAATGGTCATGGCTAACTGGTTTCCCATGGCTCTCAAGGACGGCGCTCGCTCATGGCTCCTGAACCTGCCTCCAGGCTCGATCTCCTCCTGGGATGAGATGCGTGATCGCATCGTGGCTAACTTCCAGGGCACTCGCGACTGCCCCCCCCCCCCGGCCGCGGGCATCAAGCAACATCCGGGGGAGACCTCGCAGAAGTACATCCAGTGCTTCAATGGTATGCGCATGTAGATCCCCAAGGTGAGAGACGAGGCCATCATCTCAACATTTTCCGACGGCGTCTGCGACATCAAGATGAAGGAGGAGCTCGCCATCCATGAGGAGTTGTGCACGACTTTGGAGCTGTTCAACTTAGCAACCAAGTGTGCAAGAGCTGAGGAGGGGTGTCTCTCCCTCCTCGAGCTCCCAGCTACAGATCCAGAGGAGAAGAAGGCCAAGGTCAAGGACGTGAAGCGCACAGGGGTGGTCGTACTCGCGGCAGAACCAGACACCAAGCGCGACCAAGATCTTCCCGAGTCGTCCAAGGGCATTCATACGTTCTACGCCTTCCACAATGTGCGCACCCACAACACCAACGATTGTTAAGAGCTCGGGGCCATTCGAGATGGAAGCTTCAGTCGACGCCACGAGCGCAATGACCAGGGCTACGGCCGAGGAGGTGGACGAGGTGGAGGATGTTGGGACGACCGTGGGCCCCGCCAGGAGTGGCGAGACCAGCTTCGCAAGGATCGTTGGCAGGACCAGCCTCGTGAGGGCGCCTGGAGGGACCAGCCTCGCGAGGACCGTCCTCCAGGCAACCCTGGTATCCCTCCGTTGCCGCCGCCAAGGAGGAACGATGACCATCAACAAGACGAAGGGGCTGGGGGCTTCCAGGAGCCACGCACCATCGCCTGCATCTTGGGTGGCGCTCAGCTCGAGCCTCCCAGCGCATCTTCAAGCAGTTCTCTCGCGAAGTGAATGTAGCCCTCCCCAAGCTCGAGGCCACGCGCCCGCTCAGATGGTCCAAGTACACCATCACCTTTAGCTCGGTGGACCAGCTCAAGTGTGCGGCAACCGCCGGCGTTCTCCCGATGCTTTGTTCGCCCGTCGTCAGCAATGTCCAAGTCACCAAGACCCTCATCAAAGGCAGTGCAGGGCTCAGTGTCCTGTCCGTCTAGATGTTCGACAGCCTTCAAGTGCCATACGATCAGCTCTAGCCCACCAAGCCTTTCTCAGGAGTGACTGACGGCTCCACCAACCTAATAGGGCAAGTTCGTCTCCTTGTCACCTTGGGTCAGCGCGACAACTACCACTCCGAGCTCGTTGACTTCGACGTCACCCACATCTGCCAGCCGTACAATGCCATCCTCGGGTACCCAGCGCTAGCCAAATTCATGGCAGTCACCCACCATGGCTACAATGTCCTCAAGATCTCGGTAAGTGGTGAAATCATCACCGTCCCCTGCGAAGAAAGAGACGCGGTTTGCTCCCTCGAGCGCACCTTCCAAGCTGCGTCAATCAAAGACCCTAACAGCGCGGGTGTGCAGTACCCTCCTGAGGCCAACCCCAAGAAGAAGAAGCAGCTACTCCGCGCTGTACCTCAAGGGAGCGGCACCTCCAGCGGCGCCACCTCAGGATCTGCGTCCGCGCCTGGGGCGCCTCCCTCCTCGGGCAGGGCTCGGGGGCTCTCTTCTAGAGGGCCTCAGACCTAGCCAATGTCACGAGGGAGGCGCTCGGGCACCACGTGGAGGCGTGATTCGCGGCATGTTTCCCTTATGAGGGCACCGGATGAGGAGCGCCCGGCGCTCCAGAGTTCATCGTCAAGACCACTCAGGAGCTTCAGGAAGGAAGAGCCATATGCGGCGACCGCCGCCCACCTGGCGCTGGTCCCCACCCAGGCGAGGGTGGTGAGCTGCGTGTCTACATCGACATCCCAGGGCTCAATAGGGCCACATCTCAGGAGCGTTTCTGGCCTTCGCGTGCTGGCCGGTGTGAGGGTCCACCTGACCGCTATGTTCGCATGCCGTTCGACCTGCCGAGCGTGGCGGCGGCCTTCCAGCGCAACCTGCGGAGAATCCTGGTAGGTCAGGAGGCTAGGCATCACGCAGTCCCGGCGGAGATGGAGGCGGTCCTCAGGTGGCCACCCTAGCCTCTAGAGCATCCCGAGGCTCTGGGCCTCAACGGCTCGTGAGGAGCGACTTCTTCGCTACGCGTCTTTAGCTACCCCAATACTCCTTCGACAACCGAACCAGGTGATATTTTTCCAAGTTCATTCAGCTGGGAGCGCCCTCTAGGATGCATCATTCCCAGGCCGCGTGGGTCAGTCCCTATGGCATGTATCCGCTTGCATCTTTAGTTCACCCTGCTAAGGGAGCCCCTCGGGCTGCATCATCCCCTGGTCGCTCGGGTCCGACCCAGTGGCATGTATCGTTCTCTCATTTACCTAAGCTAGTTTGCTTTTCATGCATAATCTATCTATGGTTATCACCTACTTGATTGTCACCCACCATGGGAGCCGCGCGCCGATCGTGTTTCTTAAGGATCCTTCGCATAAGAAGGCTAGGCACGGCATCTGTGCTCGGGCCCGTCCCTGCAGCGTCAATAAATCCAACGGCTAAGCTCTCTCTGGCGGGCCGGCCCCGTTCACGTCACCTCCCAGGGTCGTTGGTGCTTGGCCCTCTCGTGCGATAACCTTAGGAAAGTCATTCGGCACAGGTTGTCTAACCATCTCGGAGGAACGCCACAGCCATCAAGAACCAAGACAAGGCGCAACCCGCCTTGAGGTAGGGCCTCGTGAGTCCCGCGCTCGCTCAGGAGTGCCCAGAGACACCTCATCTAGCCCTACCATGCAAGCCATGTGTCAGGGTGGGGCTGTACACGTCCCGGGGGCTCTCCGTAGTAGGAGCCCCCTCCCACATAACAGTGGCAGACCAGCAATCACCATGGCGATTTGTGCCCTTCCTCGCGCTAACTTGCAGGGACTTCCTGAGGACTACAGGGGGCGGTACCACGGACTCTCTCTCTCTTCTCCCATGCAATTCGCTTGCGCGTTAAAAGGGGGCTCCCGAGCATTGCGACTCAGGAGCTCTTACTGTCTCTCTAGCCCTCACCCCCTGGCCTTGACCACGGCATCGCGACCTGGCATACCAGCGGCGGCTGAGCTCGCTCGAGGGCCGGGACCTGAGGATTCAGAGCACACAGGAGAGCATGGAGAAGATGAGGAGGCTCGTACGGTCCCAACCTAGCTACCCAAGAGTGGTCGACGCCCAAATCCGGCGCAACACAAGGAACCAGCTCCGGAATGCCAAGATAAGTCTCGCGCCTGGATCAACCCGGCGCTAAGGCATGAGATCCTCACCTTTCGCTGCCCTGCTGCAACAACCTCGCCTTCCTGTCCCATCCTCAGGTAGCTTCTTGCACGCTAAAGGGGACCTCTTAAGCATCGCGCCTCAGGAGCTCTTACTAGACCTCATGCTGCTCACCTCCTAGCCTTGACCATGGCATCGTGACCTGGCATACCAGCGACGGCTGCAGCCTGCATAGGGACCCGGGACTTGTCTGCGTAGAGCACCAAGCTGCCGCGGGGTTGGAAAGGGGAGACCGAGCCTCAGCAGTTCATGCGTTTGCAAATTTTCATAATAATGACAATATGAACAAAAGACAATACAGACGCTTTACACGCCCCCGTGGGGTCCGTTTCTATTCCTCGCAGGGAACAAAAGGAAAGGAATTCCTAGGAGCTCTATCTACACGCGCCGGACGTCGCTGACGCTATCATCAACAGTGGGCCACGAGAGGCCGTCGCCAACCCCATCCAGATCAGCGACGACGGCGGCCGGCCACTGCGGCCTTGCTCCAAGCGCGGCGAGAGCTCGGGGGCACATAGCTATCGTCGCTTGTCTCCGGAATCTCAACGGGCTCAGGAGAGTCGCTGGACCACTTGGAGTCGCCGCTATCGCTGGAGGAGCTGCGGGCAAGGCCAGTAGCAGGCCGGCGTCAGCCACTGCGCCGACCTAGCAACCCCCCTCAGGGCAGCACTCCAAGCGGCGGCCTTCCTCGTCGAAGACCTTGAAGAACAGCATGGAGGCGTCGTCGTACTCGAAGTGGATGGCTAGGGCGCCTTCCGCGTGGCAGACTCGAGCGACCTCGCCCCATCCTCGAGTCATGAAGATCCTCCTGGAGGAGATGACTTGAACCTCCACTCCAGTCGTCGGGGCTTCGCAGTCGGCGTGCTGCAGCCAAAGCTCGAGAGGGCCCCTTGGCGGCATCTCGGCAGTGAAGAACGGCGGGAAGCGAATCCAAGTGCTTGGAAGCATCGCCACCCACAGCACGAACTCGCGCGAGGAGTCCACAACATGGACCCCTAGGGCGACGGCGTGTGTCACCGTGGCGCGGAGATCATGGCCCGGGCGCGGGCGATGACGCTCGGCGCCCCTTCCTCTGGAGCCCTCGGCTTGGCGTACAAGGGCAACGGGTACAAAGGAGGCGGCCGCTCGTACCACGGCCGTGACACTACCAGCCTCATGACTATCTCACAAAGATGGGGCCGCCTCTTCTTCGGATGGAGTAGCTCGGGCTCGTTGAGGGGAATCTTGCCCTTCTCCGCGGCCGAGAACCTCTGTATCGGCGCCATGACCGCGCCAGCAAGCAGTGGAACGAGGAAGAAGAAGGAGCGGGAGAAGCAAAGGAAGGGGTGGATAACGGGGCCTCCGCCCCCACTTCCCATTTATAGCCTAGGGGAGACCAACCGCCGGCTTCCATGATCTAAGGTATTAATGATCTTTTCTGCACGCAGCAGGGACTCGTCAAGTCGGGAATTTGCCGAGGCAGCGTGGGGAAGCGGAGACGCCCACGTCCAATCGATCGCCACGCGTCAAGCAATGCCGCAGGCTGTTGGGGCCCGCGGCGCTCTGCACTTTCCCTTTGGCTTCGCCTCTAAGCCAAGCCCGAGTGCGCCATGGGCCCATGGGCTACTGTTGGCGTTCTGGGAACGGGGGTCCCCAGACTTGCCTGCCTGCGGCCCGTGGCATGGCTCCACCACCGGCCCTATACGGCCCATCTTCACTAGCAAATACTCAAGACCCTCACGAGGGGCCAAGCCTCGCGAGGTGGACGACGCAAGACCTGCTCAGGGGCGGCCTCACTAGGCTGGCTCGCGAGGGACGGAGAGATCAAGGCAAGGGACACCTCACGAGGTTTGCGTGACGCAAGCCTTAACGACTGGAGCCAGGCGGGCGCCAGCACGCACAGTGCCTCGTTTCCTCTTTGGTGCTAAAGAGGCAAGCGCAGGCGAGGAGTCCCAAGGCACCAAGCAAAGGTTTCCATATCGGGGCAACAAGACCAAGACCAGCATGACAGCAGGAAGGAGGACATCGTGGATCCCAAGACGGCGTCACCACCAGAGCCTTTGGCAGGCGAAGACTACTTTTGTCAGGATAGCTTGTACTAGTTGTCCCCCTTCAAATTGGATGTTGTGGGATCCCTTCCCACCTAACATTTGGGGAGAGGACCTGGGCCTCTATATATAGGACTAGCCACCACCATAGGAAAGGGAGAGGCTCATCTAGAGAGAGAGAATCCTCAACCACACGAACTCACCAAACACAATAACACCTCTCCTCGGGAGGCTGTTCTTCCCTTGTAACTATTCATCCTCAGTCCAAGAGGCAATCCACCACACCAAACTGGAGTAGGGTATTACACCACAACGGTGGCCCAAACCAGTATAAGTCTTGTGTCTCGTGTTCTTTGGGTTCGTTGAGCTAGGCTGTGAAATCGTGGAGTGAGTGAGCTAGAGAGGGGGGAGAGATCTTTGTGCGCACCTGTAACGCCCCGAGACCGATGTGCCAGGTGTCGTCCAGTTATTCGCTGTTGTTGCCATGTCATTGCTTGCATGTCATGCATTGCATATCATGTCATCATGTGCATTTCATTTGCATACATGTTCGCCTCATGCATCCGAGCATTTTACCCGTTGTCCGTTTTGCATTCCGGCGCTCCATTCTCCTCCGGTGGTCATTTCTACCTTTCTTTCATGTGTGGGGATTAAACATTTCCGGATTGGACCGAGACTTGCCAAGCGGCCTTGGTTTACTACCGGTAGACCACCTGCCAAGTTTCGTACCATTTGGACTTCGTTTGATACTCCAACGGTTAACCGAGGGACCGAAAAGGCCTCGTGTGTGTTGCAGCCCAACACCTCTCCAATTTGGCCCAAAACCCACCTAAACCTCCTCCATCATCTCGGTCGTTCGATCACGATCGCGTGGCCAAAAACCGCACCTCATTTGGACTCCCCTAGATCCCCCTACCTATAAATATGTGGCCTCCCCCGAAATTTTTGCGGATGAAACCCTAGCTTCTTCCTCCTCCCGCCGACGGACACGTCCACCCTCTTGTTTGACATGTCCGCGCGCTGTGCCGGACCAATCCCCGCCTGCCACGTCAGCGCGCCACTCCTTCTCTCTCCTCCCCACCGCCGGGCCCGAGGGAGCCCAGATCGGGCCCGCCCCGGGCCAGATCGGGCCGCCGCCGCCCAAGCGCTTTGCGCACCTGCCCCGCCGCCAGGATCTCCACCCGCGCCACCTCGCTCGACTGTCGCGCCGCCCCGCCGCTCCGGCGACCGCCCCGCCTCGCCGATGCTCCGGGCGCCCTCTACGGCGCCGACCACCGCCACCTCGCCGTCCCTCGCCACCTCTTTCCTCCCCGGCCAGCGAGCCCTCTCCTCCGGTGAGCTCAAGTGCCGGCGACCACTACTACGGCGTAGGCCCGGCCCTGCCTCGATCTGCGTGCACCCGGGTCAAACCCTAGTTCTGTCTCCGAGAGGTATAATTTCACTAAGTCCCCGAAATTGCCAGATTCATGTGCCCATGTTCATCGCATCGTAACTTTGCATCCATAGCTCCGATTCATGCATATAGCATATCAAAATGTTCGTCTCAGAGACTACACCATTTCACCTCATTGGATCATTTTCATTTGAGTTCATCTTGATGCCTGAAATGCTGTTGGAAGAGTGCTACTTGAGATAATTGTCAGATCTGCTGCTCCATTTAGATATTTGTCATTTTTTCCATAATTATTGTGTGCATGATATGCCCATGAGCTCTACATATGTTTTGTTAAGGGTTTTGCCATCTTTCCAGAGGTGCAACCCATGTATTTTTGTGATGTGTGTGGTTACTAGCACAAGCTTGCAAAGTGAGGCACTTGGTAATGCTGATTTCAGGGACTTAGCATTTCCACTAAGTCCTTGAGCTGTTTATCTCATATGGCCATATGTTCATGTTGTTTCCTAGTGATCCATGCCTCTTTTGAGGATGATCAGTAGGGATGTTTTGTTAATCTTGTAGTGCTCTATCCATCCATGTCTTTGTTTGCAATTATGGAGCACCCTAGCTTGAGTCAATCGAGCTCTACTTTTTCTATTTTGTGAATCTGGGCAGATTGTCTACTTGTTAGCGATTTTGCCGATGATGTTGTAGTTGATCCGTGCATGCTATGCTATTGTTCTTGCCATGTCTAGCTTGCATTTTGTGCATTCTTGATGGGTGTATGCTTATATTGTCATGCCTTGCTCTGTAGTGAGTGCATCAAGCTCGTAAACATGCCTACTTGATATCTGTTTTGCATGCTCCAGTTTTTCTCTAAGTCTGTGATCTGATTATGTTTTTGGCATGTTCACATGCTTGCAATTGTATTTTCTGATCCTTTTGGCTCAAGGTCACTAAGGGACTTTTGTTAAGCTCTTTGAGTAACTCCATGCCATGTTTTACTTTGCCATGTTCAGCTCCTGTAGCATGTAGTTTTGTTGCTCCGAAGAGTGCTATCTGATCTGAGATTCCAGACAAGTGTTAATTTCACTAAGTCTGAAATCTGTTTACCATATGCATTTTTTCCATGCTTGTTTGAACCTGTTAATGGATGAATTGGCCATAGCTCAGTGCTAGTCTTTTGTTAAGCATCTTGAATGGATCCCTGCCATGTATTTTCTTGCCATGTTTGAGTGTTGTAGCATGTTCATCTTGTTGTATTTAGATGGCTACTTGTTGTATATCGCAGACCGGTGCCATATTTGAATTGCTTGCCATTTCCAAACCATGACTCCGATTACGGCGTTCTTTATATCGTTTTCAAGCAATTTCATCTCATATTTCCAGTGGCACACTTGGATTTCCAAGTTGAGGCCAGGTTCATTCATTCCTTTGCAAATCATGCATATGCATCGCATACCGCATCCCGCATATCATATCATGTTCATGTGTGGTTTGTTTACTACGTTGTGTGCTTCTTTCCGGTGTTTGATTCTTCGGGTTGGTTCCGGTAACGTCGCGTTTGTGAGGACCCGTTCGTCTACGTCCGTTTGTCTTCTTCATGGACTCGTTCTTCCTCCTTGCGGGATTTCAGGCAAGATGATCATACCCTCGAAATCACTACTATCTTTGCTTTGCTAGTTGCTCGCTCTTTTGCTATGCCTATGCTGCGATACCTACCACTTGCTTATCATGCCTCCCATATTGTTGAACCAAGACTCTAACCCACCTTGTCCTAGCAAACCGTTGATTGGCTATGTTACCGCTTTGCTCAGCCCCTCTTATAGCGTTGTTAGTTGAAGGTGAAGATGGAAGTTTTGTTCCTCGTTGGAACATGGAGATGTTGTTCCTTGTGGGAACATGTTTACTTGTTGGGATATCAAATATATCTTATTTAATTAATGTATCTATATACTTGGTAAAGGGTGGAAGGCTCGGCCTTATGCCTGGTGTTTTGTTCCACTCTTGCCGCCCTAGTTTCCGTCATATCGGTCTTATGTTCCCGGATTTTGCGTTCCTTACGCGGTTGGGTTATAATGGGAACCCCTTGACAGTTCGCTTTGAATAAAACTCCTCCGGCAAGGCCCAACCTTGGTTTTACCATTTTCCACCTAGCCTTTTTCCCTTGGGAGTCGCGCATCCCGAGAGACATCTTTATTTTAACCCCCCCGGGCTAGTGCTTGTCTAAGTGTTGGTCTGAAATGGGCAGCCTGCGGGGCCACCTCGGGGAAACTTGAGGTCTGGTTTTACTCGTAGCTTGACCTATCCGGTGTTGCCCTGAGAACGAGATATGTGCAGCTCCCATCACGATGTCAGCGCATCGGGCGGTTTTGCTGGACTTGTTTTACCAATGTCGAGGACGTCTTGTAGAACCGGGATACCGAGTATGATCGGAATGTCTCGGGAGGAGGTCTATTCCTTCGTTGACCGTGAGAGCTTGTCATGGGCTAAGTTGGGACACCCCTGCAGGGATTTGAACTTTCGAAAGCCATGCCCGCGGTTATGGGCAGATGGGAATTTGTTAACGTCCAGTTGTAGAAAACCTGAAGTTGACCTTAATTAAAATGCATCAACCGCGTGTGTAACCGTGATGGTCTCTTTCCGGCGGAGTCCGGGAAGTGGACACGGTGTTGGAGTTATGCTTGACGTAGGTTGTTTTAGGATCACTTCTTGATCATACTTTCTCGAAAGTGCTTTGCCTTCTCTTCTCGCTCTAATTTGCGTATGTTAGCCACCATATATGCTAGTCGCTTGCTGCAGTTCCACATCATACCTTTTACTTTACCCATAAGCTTAAATAGTCTTGATCGCGAGGGTGCGAGATTGCTGAGTCCCCGTGGCTCACAGATGCTTCCAAAACCAGTTTGCAGGTGCCGATGAGTCCGTGCAGATGACGCAACCAAGCTCAGGAGGAGCTCGATGAAGATCTTGTCCTTTGTGTTGTCTCGTTCTAGTTGATCAGTAGTGGAGCCCAGTTGGGGTCGTTCGGGGACCGTGTCGCATTTCGGGTTCTTCTTTTATTTTGGTTCCGTAGTCGGACCTTGATTGTATCTGGATGATGTAATGCTTTATTCATGTAATTGTGTGAAGTGGCGATTGTAAGCCAACTATGTATCTCTTTCCCTTATGTATTACATGGGTTGTGTGAAGATTACCTCACTTGCGACATTGCTTTCAATGCGGTTATGCCTCTAAGTCGTGCTTCGACACGTGGGAGATATAGCCGCATCAAGGGCATTACAAGTTGGTATTCAGAGCCTTCCCCGACCTTAGGAGCCCCCATTGCTTTATCGTTTCTAGCGGACGAGTTGTGTCTAGAAAAATGTTTTGAGTCATTTAGGAATTATATATCGGAGAGTTTAGGAATTCTTTTTACTTCCCAGTCTCCTCATCGCTCTGGTAAGGCATCCTGACGTAGAGTTTTGACTGTTCTCTTCTCAAATTTCACTAAATTTTTTTTAGGATCACGCGGGTATCTTGGAATCGTTCCGATGGTTTTATGACGAGAACATTGTCTTGGTGCCTCCTGTCAGGGGTTTTGTGGAAGTGTCCCGCGGAGTTGAGCTCTGAGGTGTTGTCTTCATAATTTTATCGTTGCAGTTCTGGAATACCTGAGTTTAGTACGCCGACGTCGAAAATCTCTTTTATGCAGTTCGTCGGTGAGATAACCTCGACGCCACCCAGTACTGGGGGGGGGGAGTTCGGGAGTATTGCCATAACTTGTATAACGGATGATTTTTGAAGGTTGAGGTAGATGATTTCCGAAGGTTTCTTGGTTTTGTGTTGAAGGATGGATACAGCTGGATGTAAGATTTGCTATATTTGGGTGAGATATTATGCTTCCCCTGTATCCCCAACACCTGATTGCATAACCGGAAAGTTTAGGGAGTTTATAAGTGGGAATTCAAGTAGCTCTTAGGATATCTTTCCGACAGAGGTATGATATGAAATTGGGGTTCGACGTCTAGTGGTCCGCCTATTCACGGTCAGTTTTACAGTGGTCTCGCTGTGTCTTAAAGAGTCCTTGGCTATGCCGACTCGGGGACGCTTCATATGTCATGTGCACTGCCTTGTACATGATGGTGATGTACGATCGAGCCCGTGTAGGCCCCACCACGAAAACTTCGGACGAAATCTCTATCATATGTTTGTTCCGGCTTATTCTGCAAGCCAATCCTTTGTTTTGTTTTGAGTTGTGGTATTCGAGTTGCTTTGAAGTCAAATGTTGATTCCATACCTTCCCCAAATGGTGTTCTCATATTCCTATGTGAATACTAATCCTTCTTGATCATCAAGATTGTCTTGTCAATCCTTTTCACCGGCGTGTTTTCTCTTCAAGTGGATCCGATCATTTCAACATCAGCAAGATCAAGTATCAGTTTCTTCTGAACGGTGTTCGTTTCATCCATTCCAAATTGTCTTTGTTTTTCCCGCCCTCCCTCCCTTGTTTTTCTTTAAGGACTCAGACTTCTTAATCGAGTATCCATCTTATTGATGTGAAGTCTCTTCATTCTTTTCCTTCAATGTCCTTATCTGGTGATTCTCATGAAGATTCTAACGTAGCTTCATGTTCATCACTTTTCACTCGTTTTCTTCTCCGGTGGATTCTATTCAAGCTCTCGGTGTCGACCATATTCTTCTCTGTATTTCAAATGCTTTTCTCGTGCCGGTACACCTCATAATCATTCATTTCTTGATATTCAATTGTTCCGGTGCCCTGAAGATATCTCAGAAGGCTCGCCTTGTCATCCAAGATCCGTTCAACCAATTTCGAGGATGTTCCCTCATTCAAGCCATTTAATTCAACCGGCGCTTTCCCTCTTTTGAATCGTTCAACGGTGTTCTTTGAGTGGGCCCTAACCCACAGGTCTTTTCCCCAGGATGTTACCTGACTCTTTTTATTTTCCCGAAGTTACTCTCAAATTCTTTTCGAAGTTTGACGTAAGAATGAGCGATCATCTGTCATATGTCTTCTCCAAGATGTTCCAAATTATTTTCATCGTTGGCTCAACCTCTTTGTTTTGATTCTTCCGGAGTGTCTAAATAATTCTTGGTGATGTTTCTCGTCGTCATTCTCGGATTTTGAAGACCTAAGAAGAGTTTCTCTTTAATCTTGCTCCATTCTCTTCAAGATTCGTGATTCTATCTTGTTGCCATCCTCTCGTAATTTTTTTGATCGTGAGAATTCTATTCACCTATCCGGAGTAATTCAAGAGTCTTCTCAGTCTGTTATACGGAGTCCATCAATTCAGGTTTATTCATTCTCAGCTGTCAGTTATCATTCTCCTATCTTGCTGGTGCATCAATCAAATATCCTCTAATCAGTTCTTGATCCCTTTGTTCTCATGGGTCTAAATTCTCTCAAGCATCTTCATTCATTTGCTAATTCTTCCCGGTGTCTTCCTTATCTTTTCTTTGTTCATTTTTAATTCTTACGGTGGTTCGTTCAAGAGTTTTCTTCCTTCGTGTATCATATCTACGCATTCGTGCTTTCTAAATTCTACCGGTGGATCGTTGAAGACTTTCTCAAGTTTGCACCATATGTCTCTAAAACCTTCCAACAAGAATAAGTTGTTTGCAATTCGTTGCTTATCATCAACTTAAATTGATGAAGGATACGCATAACATAATTCTTATTTTTGTTTCATCCAAATGATTAATTCCCTATTCAGGAGGCTCATCAAATTCTTGATTTCATTTGTTCATCTTTCTTTTCTGGAGTTCCAAGTTTTTCCGCATTATCTCGTCGCGAAGCTCCATCTAATCATTGCAAGGTTTCACCTTATGTTTTCAACTTCTCTTTCCTTTCGATTGGTCATTCTTTTATTACCGGAGTTCTTCATGGAGGCTCTACATGATGGTTCATCATGGATTTAATTCCTTCTCGAAGTGTTCATCGAGATTCTTTTCTAAGAAACTCAAGCTTTCTTCATCTTGTAATCCGGAGTGCAATTCTTTCACGCATATCTTTTGAGGTGGTGTTATGTCATTCTTGATAATTTCCCTTCATGCTTCGTGTTTCACAAGTTATCAAGATGAGGTATTTAAATCCACCAATCTCGTCATTGGGGTTACCTTGGGTTATTTTTCACCTAAAGCCTTCCCTAAGGTTTGTTGCTATCTATGGTGTTTATAAATGACCCAAGTTATTCATCTATCCTCCCGGTGAGTTAAGCTTCTCATCTCCTTGTTGTTATCAATCTAATATATCGTTTCTGTTAGTGGCAAAATTTCACCTCATAGTTTTGAGATGTTCTCCATAAGCCCACTACAACCTTGTTCTTTTCGTTGGTGGTTTTTCCAACAACTCCGTTCGACCCTTCTCCTAAAGATGCCTTGTCAAGCTCTTTTGTGGCAGATGTTGGCATTTTCTCCTCATTTTAATTATCTATCTTCTATTCTTCGTTCCGGAGGCATTGCGATGTTGTTCTTTTCACCCATCATCTCATTTTGTCAAAGATTGTGTTCTTTTCATGATTCTCCATTTAACCGGAGTGTTGTGCCCTTTTGCTCAAGTTCTTTTTGCCTTATCAAGTCTTCATCTCTTTTAACCGGAGTGCCATACGAATTTGTTCTTGTTTGTTCCTCCTTTCTATCGATGTGTTTTCAATTTTGTTCATCTCCGTTGTATTCTTTTCTCGTATTTGCTTAACCTTTTCAAGGTTCTTTGGTTTCACTCGTTTGTCAAAGGAGCAACTTAGTTTTACCTCTCCTGTTTTCTCTTCCATTGTCCCTCCGGTGCCATTCTAGATCTCGGGACGAGATCCTCTCGTAGTGGTGGAGTGTTGTAACGCCCCGAGACCGATGTGCCAGGCGTCGTCCAGTTATTCGCTGTTGTTGCCATGTCATTGCTTGCGTGTCATGCATTGCATATCATGTCATCATGTGCATTTCATTTGCATACATGTTCCCCTCATGCATCCGAGCATTTTTCCCGTTGTCCGTTTTGCATTCCGGCGCTCCGTTCTCCTCCAGTGGTCATTTCTACCTTTCTTTCATGTCTGGGGATTAAACATTTCTGGATTGGACCGAGACTTGCCAAGTGGCCTTGGTTTACTACCGGTAGACCGCCTGTCAAGTTTCGTACCATTTGGACTTCGTTTGATACTCCAACGGTTAACCGAGGGACCGAAAAGGCGTCGTGTGTGTTGCAGCCCAACACCTCTCCAGTTTGGCCCAAAACCCACCTAAACCTCCTCCATCATCTCGGTCGTTCGATCACGATCGCGTGGCCGAAAACCGCACCTCATTTGGACTCCCCTAACTCCCCCTACCTATAAATATGTGGCCTCCCCCGATTTTCGCAGATGAAACCCTAGCTTCTTTCTCCTCCCGCCGAAGGACATGTCCACCCTCTCGTCAGACATGTCCGCGCGCCGCGCCGGACCAATCCCCACCTACCACGTCAGCACGCCGCTCCTTCTCTCTCCTCCTCGCCGCCGGGCCCGAGGGAGCCCAGATCGGGCCCGCCCCGGTCCAGATCGGGCCGCCGCCGCCCAAGCGCTTCGCGCACCTGCCCCGCCGCCCGGATCTCCACTCGCGCCGCCTCGCTAGACTGTCGCGCCGCCCCGCCGGTCCGGCGACCGCCCCGCCTCGCCGATGCTTCGGGCACCCTCTACGGCGCCGACCACGCCACCTCGCCGTCCCTCGCCACCTCTTTCCTCCCCGGCCGGCGAGCCCTCTCCTTCGGCGAGCTCAAGCGCCGGCGACCACTACTCCGGCGCAGGCCCGGCCCTGCCTCGATCTGCGTGCACCCGGGTCAAACCCTAGTTCTGTCTCGGAGAGGTATAATTTCACTAAGTCCCCGAAATTCCCAGATTCATGTGCCCATGTTCATCGCATCGTAACTTTGCATCCATAGGTCCGATTCATGCATATAGAATATCAAAATGTTCGTCTGAGAGAGTACACCATTTCACCTCATTGCATCATTTTCATTTGAGTTCATCTTGATGCCCGAAATGCTGTTGGAAGAGTGCTACTTGAGATAATTGTCAGATCTGCTGCTCCATTTAGATATTTGTCATTTTTGCCATGATTATTGTGTGCATGATATGCCCATGAGCTCTACATATGTTTTGTCAAGGGTTTTGCCATCTTTCCAGAGGTGCAACCCATGTATTTTTGTGATGTGTGTGGTTACTAGCACAAGATTGCAAAGGGAGGCACTTGGTAATGCTGATTTCAGGGACTTAGCATTTCCACTAAGTCCTTGAGCTGTTTATCTCATATGGCCATATGTTCATGTTGTTTCCTAGTGATCCGTGCCTCTTTTGAGGATGATCAGTAGGGATGTTTTGTTAATCTTGTAGTGCTCTATCCATCCATGTCTTTGTTTGCAATTATGGAGCACCCTAGCTTGAGTCAATCGAGCTCTACTTTTGCTATTTCGTGAATCTGGGCAGATTGTCTACTTGTTAGCGATTTTGCCGATGATGTTGTAGTTGATCCGTGCATGCTATGCTATTGTTCTTGCATGTCTAGCTTGCATTTTGTGTATTCTTGATGGGTGTATGCTTATATTGTCATGCCTTGCTCTGTAGTGAGTGCATCGAGCTCGTAAACATGCCTACTTGATATCTGTTTTGCATGCTCCAGTTTTTCTCTAAGTCTGTGATCTGATTATGTTTTTGGCATGTTCACATGCTTTCAATTGTATTTTCTGATCCTTTTGGCTCAAGGTCACTAAGGGACTTTCGTTAAGCTCTTTGAGTAACTCCATGGCATGTTTTACTTTGCCATGTTCAGCTCCTGTAGCATGTAGTTTTGTTGCTCCGAAGAGTGCTATCTCATCTGAGATTCCAGACAAGTGTTAATTTCACTAAGTCTGAAATCTGTTTACCATATGCATTTTTGCCATGCTTCTTTGAACCTGTTAATGGATGAATTGGCCATAGCTCAGTGCTAGTCTTTTGTTAAGCATCTTGAATGGATCCCTGCCATGTATTTTATTGCCATGTTTGAGTGTTGTAGCATGTTCATCTTGTTGTATTTAGATGGCTACTTGTTGTATATCGTAGACCGGTGCCATATTTGAATTGCTTGCCATTTCCAAACCGTGACTCCGATTCCGGCGTTCTTTATATCGTTTTCAAGCGATTTCATCTCATATTTCCAGTGGCACACTTGGATTTCCAAGTTGAGGCCAGGTTCATTCATTCCTTTGCAAATCATGCATATGCATCGCATACCGCATCCCGCATATCATATCATGTTCATGTGTGGTTTGTTTACTACGTTGTGTGCTTCTTTCCGGTGTTTGATTCTTCGGGTTGGTTCCGGTAACGCCGCGTTTGTGAGGACCCGTTCGTCTACGTCCGTTTGTCTTCTTCATGGACTCGTTCTTCTTCCTTGCGGATTTCAGGCAAGATGATCATACCCTCGAAATCACTACTATCTTTGCTTTGCTAGTTGCTCGCTCTTTTGCTATGCCTATGCTGCGATACCTACCACTTGCTTATCATGCCTCCCATATTGTTGAACCAAGACTCTAACCCACCTTGTCCTAGCAAACCGTTGATTGGCTATGTTACCGCTTTGCTCAGCCCCTCTTATAGCGTTGTTAGTTGCAGGTGAAGATGGAAGTTTTGTTCCTCGTTGGAACATGGAGATGTTGTTCCTTGTGGGAACATGTTTACTTGTTGGGATATCACATTATATCTTATTTAATTAATGCATATATATACTTGGTAAAGGGTGGAAGGCTCGGCCTTATGCCTGGTGTTTTGTTCCACTCTTGCCGCCCTAGTTTCCGTCATATCGGTGTTATGTTCCCGGATTTTGCGTTCCTTACGCGGTTGGGTTATAATGGGAACCCCTTGACAGTTCGCTTTGAATAAAACTCCTCCAGCAAGGCCCAACCTTGGTTTTACCATTCGCCACCTAGCCTTTTCCCTTGGGAGTCGCGCATCCCGAGGGTCATCTTTATTTTAACCCCCCCGGGCCAGTGCTTGTCTAAGTGTTGGTCCGAAATGGGCAGCCTGCGGGGCCACCTCGGGGAAACTTGAGGGCTGGTTTTACTCGTAGCTTGACCTATCCGGTGTTGCCCTGAGAACGAGATATGTGCAGCTCCCATCACGATGTCGGCGCATCGGGCGGTTTTGCTGGACTTGTTTTACCAATGTCGAGGATGTCTTGTAGAACCGGGATACCGAGTCTGATCGGAATGTCTCGGGAGGAGGTCTATTCCTTCGTTGACCGTGAGAGTTTGTCATGGGCTAAGTTGGGACACCCCTGCAGGGATTTGAACTTTCAAAAGCCGTGCCCGCGGTTACGGGCAGATGGGAATTTGTTAACGTCCAGTTGTAGAAAACCTGAAGTTGACCTTAATTAAAATGCATCAACCGCGTGTGTAACCGTGATGGTCTCTTTCCGGCGGAGTCCGGGAAATGGACACGGTGTAGGAGTTATGCTTGACGTAGGTTGTTTTAGGATCACTTCTTGATCATACTTTCTCGAACGTGCTTTGCCTTCTCTTCTCGCTCTCATTTGCGTATGTTAGCCACCATATATGCTAGTCGCTTGCTGCAGTTCCACATCATACCTTTTAACTTACCCATAAGCTTAAATAGTCTTGATCGCGAGGGTGTGAGATTGCTGAGTCCCCGTGGCTCACAAATGCTTCCAAAACCAGTTTGCAGGTGCCGATGAGTCCGCGCAGATGACGCAACCAAGCTCAGGAGGAGCTTGATGAAGATCTTGTCCTTTGTGTTGTCTCGTTCTAGTTGATCAGTAGTGGAGCCCAGTTGGGGTCGATCGGGGACCGTGTCGCATTTCGGGTTCTTCTTTTATTTTGGTTCCTTAGTCGGACCTTGATTGTATCTGGATGATGTAATGCTTTATTCATGTAATTGTGTGAAGTGGCGATTGTAAGCCAACTATGTATCTCTTTCCCTTATGTATTACATGGGTTGTGTGAAGATTACCTCACTTGCGACATTGCTTTCAATGCGGTGATGCCTCTAAGTCGTGCTTCAACACGTGGGAGATATAGCCGCATCGAGGGCGTTACAGCATCCCAGTGTTCGAACCTCAAGGGTTCTGCCGGAACCCAAAATCCGACATAGGGGGATAAATCCTATTGCCGTGGACGAGGCGGTAGTAGGAGCGGCAATGGCATGGTGGACGACGGCGCCGATGAAGCGAGAGGACGCGATGAAAGGATCCTGGTCCGACGCCGTGGATGAGAGACATATATCTTGCAGCGGACAACGTGGTAGGGGTAGCGGCTCCAGCAAGGTGGAGGATGGGGTGGAAGACAGAGGAGGCTGGCCGTAGTGGGGAGGTTGTCGTGGTGCCAATGGTGTATGAATGGGGAAATGGAGGGGAGGGGGGATCTTAAACTTTGGGACGCACTTGTCTGAAATGTGGGAATGTTACGAACTTATCCCCCATTTAAAATTTCGGACATGATGTGGTTGGGGATAGGACGGTAATCTCGTATCTCCCAAATATTTGCCGGTAGCAATTTCGGGCGAGGAGAGGGTGTTTTAGCGCCCACAGTGTATGAACGGGGCTACAGGTAGGGCGGTTGTGTGATGTCTGAGGGAAGTTACACATCTGCCCCTTTTTAAAATATTTGCCTACATCGATTTTTGACGAGCAGAGTTTGTTTTGCCGCCCACCATGTATGAATGGGGAAATGGAGGGAGAGACACATGTCTTTTGGACGAGCTTGAATCAAATGTGTTTTGCCGCCCATGTTTGGCGCCCACCATGTCTAAATGGGCTCAGAGGCGGTCGTGCCATGTCAGATTGAAGTTACTAGTCTACCCCTATTGACAACAATGTAAATCCGATCGATAAGGATGTCAAGTGTCAGGGGTAGACAGTAATTTCCATCTCGTAAACAATTGCTTCGGGTAGGCCACAAATGATAGTGGGTGTTTAGCCGCCTCGTTCAAAACTTGGGAGAATTAGCATTCACGTTTGCCCTGGGCCCTGACAACTAAATTCAAATCCAATTTGTATTCGATTATGAATATCCACAAATAATTCTACATTTTGTTATTTATTTCTTAAAAACCACAACAAAGATTTATTCCACCTTTATATATGATTATGATTTAAAAATGTCGTGATCTTCGAATTCAGTGGGTTGGATACACTTTGAGTCAAACAGTTATTTCATCCAATACAATATGCTCACACGAAAAATAGTTCACCTTATGTCAATCATACAAGTACAGAGGATTACCTCGCCTAAAATTTGTGGATACTTACAACACATGGACAACATAGGGGGTCTTACCACATAATCCATTCAGAGACATGACACAACATGCAAGTACAATAATATAAAGAAAATTTCAACTGGTATCTAAAGAAGAACTGGGATTACCCTGGTCTTCAGATAGCAGAAACAGCAGGACCTCCTCCGTCTTCAAATGCAACATTCTTAATTCCTCCAATTCTTGGGTTGCTTGCATAATGTGTGCAGCTAATTGCATAATTTCCAGCCTCAAGATCAAGATTACCTCATTCATGGCAGACACACCATCTCTTTCTTCCTCTAGTAGAGCCTCAAGAACTATAATTTATGTGCTCAGACTGCTCTCCGGCAGTGTTGCCTCTGAACTGCTACTATCTGGTAACATGGATGGCGCACTACTTCCAGAAATAGATTCTGGGATTGTGCATTGTGTCCTAGTGTGAACGACATCCTAAAAGGTTTCCGCTGGACATAAGTAAGAGATAGTTATCGCATGATCCAGGCAGTAAGCTTACATGGTAAACGACATATGAATTATTGCCGAGCATGGCAAGCTATATTTAAATGGTTCGAAGTAGCACCAGCCAAAAAGAATTTAAAATGGTAAGAAACAAGGGATATAAGTGGAAAATAAACGACACCCACCAGTCCCATCTATTTAGGTTTTGCTAGATCCCTACTTCGTTTTCCTCAAAAAACAAAAACTCTTTTGAACTATCATACCACTACTGGACTTTAATCGGGATTAAACGGGACCCAGTTGACATCCCTAGTTGAAAGGGAGTGTACCACCACTATATTTAAGTTGCCAAGGAATCTAAGCAGTTGAAATAATCTGAGAAAGCACTTAATAGTGTGGCCTCATATAAACTACGAAGACAGACATATGATGAAGTTCAGAGGAAAAGTTAAGGACTCAAATGAACTAGGCATGCATTTCTTTACGATAGTACAGCAGGCACTGCTGACATATTGGCCAACTCAGGTATAGCCTAACAAAAAACAACAACCATTCGAATCAAGCAATACATCAAAGCAGACAACTGAACTATGTGTAATTCTGTAGGATTACAGGTTGAGGGAATGATACGTCTCCAATGTATCTATAATTTTTTATTGTTCCACGCTATTATATTATAAACCTTGGATGTTTTATATGCATTTATACGCTATTTTATATGATTTTTGGGACTAACCTATTAACCTAGAGCCCAGTGCCAATTTCTGTTTTTTCCTTGTTTTTGAGTTCTACAGAAAAGGAATATCAAACGGAGTCCAATTGACTTGAAACTTCACGGAACTTATTTTTGGACCAGAAGAAGGCCATGGAGTAAAAGAGTTGGGCCAAAAGAGTCCCGGGCTTCCCACGAGGGTGGGATGTGCGCCCACCCCCTGGGCACGCCTCCCTACCTCATGGACACCCCGGAGACCCCCTTGACTTGTTCTCGACGCCAAAACCTCTTATATATACTGAAACTACCAGAAAGAAACCTAGATCGGGATTTCTGCCGCCGCAAGCCTCTGTAGCCACCGAAAACCAATCTAGACCCATTCCGGCACCCTGCCGAAGGGGGGAACCCCTCTTCAATGGCCATCTTCATCATGTCAGTGCTCACCATGATATAATAGTTGGATCTTATGATGTTTCTCCCCCTCTACTCTCTTGTGATGAATTGTGTTTTCCCTTTGAAGTTATCTTATCGGATTTAGTCTTTAAGGATTTGAGAACACTTGATGTATGTCTTCGATGTGCTTATCTGTGGTGACAATGGGATATCATGTGATCCACTTGATGTATGTTTTGGTGATCAACTTGCGAGTTCCGTGACCTCGTGAACTTATGCATAGGGGTTGGCACACGTTTTCTTCTTGACTCTCCGGTAGAAACTTTGGATCCCTCTTTGAAGTTCTTTGTGTTGGTTGAATAGATGAATCTGAGATTGTGTGATGCATATCGTATAATCATACCCACGGATACTTCAGTTGACATTGGAGTATCTAGGTGACATTAGGGTTTTGGTTGATTTGTGTCTTCTGGTGTTATTCTACTACGAACTCTAGGATAGATTGAATGGCAAGAATAGCTTCGTGTTATTTTACTACGGACTCTTGAATAGATCGATCAGAAAGAATAACTTTGAGGTGGTTTTGTACCCTACAATAATCTCTTCGTTTGTTCTCTGCTATTAGTGACCTTGGAGTGACTCTTCGTTGCACGTTGAGGGATAGTTATATGATCCAATTATGTTATTATTGTTGTGAGAACTTGCACTAGTGAAAGTATGAACCCTAGGCCTTGTTTCAACGCATTGCAATAACGTTTTTCGCTCTCTTTTATCATTAGTTACATTGCTGTTTTTATATTTTTCATATTACAAAAAACCTATATCTACCATCCATATTGCACTTGTATCACCATCTCTTCGCCGAACTAGTGCACCTATACAATTTACCATTGTATTGGGTGTGTTGGGGACACAAGAGACTCTTTGTTATTTGGTTGCAGGGTTGTTTGAGAGAGACCATCTTCATCCTACGCCTCCACGGATTGATAAACCTTAGGTCATCCACTTGAGGGAAATTTGCTACTGTCCTACAAACCTCTGCACTTGGAGGCCCAACAACGTCTACAAGAAGAAGGTTGTGTAGTAGACATCAAGCTCTTTTCTGGCGCTGTTGCCAGGGAGGTTAGCGCTTGAATGTATATCTTTAGATCTTGCAATCAAATCTTTTTGTTTCTTGTTTTATCACTAGTTTAGTCTATAAAAGAAAACTAAAAATAGAATTAAGGTTGCCTCATATGCTTCATCTTTTTTATGTCTTTCGTGAAAATAAGGATTCTGATAATTGTGCCAAAGTGTTAGAAGAAGAATGCATTAGAATGTTTGGCAGTAAATATTTGAATGATGAGCATGATTGCAATGTTGTTAGTATGAATTCCTTGAATATCCATGGTACTAATGATGAAAATATCTCATATAAGCATGTTAATTTTTGTGGAGTGCATAGAGTTTGCAAGTACACACCAAATTGGGAAGATAGATTTTGCAAGAGGCATAAGTATTTAGAAACTAAATGGTTGCAAGAAAGGCTAGATGCTTGTGCTGAAGGTTTAAAATTTCTTTACCATCCTTGTGAACTTTGCAATGAACATGATCATTTAAATATCCAATGCAAATTGTTTCATGATCGAATTGTGTCCAAAAATTGTGATGACTTGATTTCCCTTGCACATCATAATGAACTTAGTTTGCTTCTCGGTCATGAAGAAGTGAAACGTATAACTAAGGATATTCCAGAATTTGCCCTTGATAAAGTTCTTGATTTTGATCTAGAGGAAATTTATATGTATTGTGCGGTGAATTGCATTGAAAATCCTTATATTTCCAATTACATAAAGACAAGAAAACAAATAGAGGATGAAGAGAATACTAATGAAAGGGAAGAGACTTCCCAATATCCTCCTATTATTTCTTATGATGAATCAGGTAACGAGGAAGAGCTTTCTATCCAACCAATCTCATTAATAAGGTGCTCCAAAAAGAGGGTTAAACCCACACATGATGCGAAGAAGCAAAAGAAAAGACATAGAAGCAAAGGTAAAAAGGTATCCCCCCAAATGATGTTGCTCCTATTACTCATTGTGATGATGATAATTGTTATACTATTGGTGCTATCCGTGCTATTAATGATGAGAGTGATTATGCTTATGATATGAAAAGGCCCAAGCTTGGGGATGCCATGCTTGATGAGAATGACATGTTAGAGAATTTATTTCCTGCAATTAATGTTTGTCCCAAGCTTGGAGATACTATGTTTCATGAATATGATATATTTAACCTCCCAAGTTTTGATATGCAAATTTATTATGATGATAGCATGCCTCCTAATTATGATGGTTATATTGATGAAAGTTGATTTGGAAGAGTGTCAACTTTAGGAAGTAATGATCCCACTATTTTGGAGGATGTTGAATCTTATAGTGACAATTATGAAAGTGGATTTGGAGAGTCATGACTTTATTTAGTAATGATTCCACTATCTTGTAAGAGGTTTCAATTGATTATGATGAGAACAAAATTGCTACTTATGATGATTATTGTGATGATACTTATGCTATAAAAAGTAGAGATGATTATATTTATAAAAATTGTCATGATTGTGATTACCCTTTTTCTGAACATCACTCCTTTAATGTGGAAACAATTTATAGTATTCTAGTTTCTTATGATGCTCCTACTATTCTGAATGAGAAGAATTTTGCTTATGTGGAGAGTAACAAAAATTCTATACTTGTAGATCATGAAAAGAATGCTTTCTGTGAAGGTTATATTGTTGAATTCATTCATGATGCTACTGAAAATTATTATGAGGGAGGAATATATGCTTGTAGGAATTGCAATAATATCAAGTTTCCTCTCTATGTGTTGAAAATCTTGAAGATTTGCTTGTTTTACCTTCCTATGCAAGTTGGTTCTTGTTCCCACAAGTTGTTTGCTCACAAAATCCCCATGCATAGGAATTGGGTTAGGCTTAAATGTGTTAGTCATATTCTTCATGATGCTCTCTTTATGTTTCAATTCTTATCTTTTATGTGAGCATCATTGAAATCATCATGCCTAGCTAGGGGCGTTAAACGATAGCGCTTGTTGGGAGGCAACCCAATTTTTATTTTTGTTCCTTGCTTTTTGTTCCTGTTTAGTAATAAATAATTCATGTAGCCTCTGTTTATATGTGGTTTTATGTTTTAATTAGTGTTTGTGCCAAGTAGAACCTTTGGGAAGACTTGGGTGAAGTCTTTGTGATCTTGCTGTAAAAAACAGAAACTTTAGCGCTCACGAGTTTTGCTGCCATTTTTGACTGGAGAGTGCGATTAGGTTGATTATTTTTGAATATGATTAATAGACAAATTACTCAGGTCCAAAAATTTATTTCAGAATTTTTGGGGTTACAGAAGTATACGTTTGATACAGATTACTACAGACGGTTCTGTTTTTTACAGATTCTGTTTTCATTGTGTTGTTTGCTTATTTTGATGAATCTATGAGTAGTATCGGAGGGTATGAACCATAGAGAAGTTGGAATATAGTATATATTACACCAATATGAATTTATAATGAGTTCACAACATTACCAAAAGTGGTGATTTATTTTCTTATACTAACGGAGCTTACGAGTTTTCTGTTATGTTTTGTGTTGTGAAGTTTTCAAGTTTTGGGTAAAGATTCGATGGACTATGGAATAAGGAGTGGCAAGAGCCTAAGCTCGGGGATGCCCAAGGCACCCCAAGGTAATATTAAAGGACAACAAAGAGCCTAAGCTTGGGGATGCCCCGGATGGCATCCCCTCTTTCGTCTTCGTTCATCGGTAACTTTACTTGAGGCTATATTTTTATTCACCACATGATATGTGTTTTGCTTAAAGCGTCTTGTATGATTTGAGTATTTTCTTTTTAGTTTACGAAAATCATCCTTTCTGTACACACCTTTTGGGAGACACACACATGAATTGAAATTTATTAGAATACTCTATGTGCTTCACATATATCTTTTGAGCTAGATAATTTGGCTCTAGTGCTTCACTTATATCTTTTAGAGCACGGTGGTGATTTTATTTTATAAAAATTATTGATCTCTCATGCTTCACTTATATCATTTTGGGATTCCCTTAGAACAGCATGGTAATTTTCTTTGGTTATTAAACTAGTCCTAATATGATAGGCATCCAAGATGGGTATAATAAAAACTATCATAGAAAGTGCATTGAATACTATGAGAAGTTTGATACTTGATAATTGTTTTGAGATATAAAGGTGGTGATATTAGAGTATGCTAGTTGACTAATTGTGAATTTGAGAAATACTTGTGTGAGTATTGCAAGTCCCGTAGCATGCATGTCTGGTAGCCGTACCAAATTTGAAACATGAGGTGTTTTTTGATTGTCTTCCTTATGAGTGGCGGTCGGGGACGAGCGATGGTCTTTTCCTACCAATCTATCCCCCTAAGAGCATGCGCGTAGTGCTTGGTTTTTGATGACTTGTAGATTTCGGTAATAAGTATGTGAGTTCTTTATGACTAATGTTGAGTCCATGGATTATACGCACTCTCAACCTTCCATCATTGCTAGCCTCTTCGGTACCGTGCATTGCCTTTCTCACCTTGAGAGTTGGTGCAAACTTCACCGACGCATCCAAACCCTGTGATATGATACGGTCTATCACACATAAACCTCCTTATATCTTCCTCAAAACAGCCACCATACCTACCTATTATGGCATTTCCATAGCCATTCCGAGATATATTTCCATGCAACTTTCCACCGTTTCATTTATGACACACTTCATCATTGTCATATTGCTTTGCACGATCATGTAGTTGACATCATATTTGTGGCAAAGCCACCATGCATAATTTATCATACATGTAACTCTTGATTCATTTCCCATCCCGGTACACCGCCGGAAGCATTCATATAGAGTCATACTTTGTTCTAGTAACGAGTTGTAATCATTGAGTTTTAAATAAATAGAAGTGTGATGATCATCATTAATAGAGCATTGTCCCGGAAAAAATGAAAGGCCAAATAAAAAAGGAAAGGTCAAATAAAAAAAGAAAAAAAGAAAGGCCAAATAAAAAAAGAAAAAAAATATAAAATAAGAAGGGACAATGCTACTATCCTTTTTCCACACTTGTGCTTCAAAGTAGCACCATGATCTTCATGATAGAGAGTCTCTTGTTTTGTCACTTTCATATACTAGTGGGAATTTTTCATTATAGAACTTGGCTTGTATATTCCAGCAATGGGCTTCCTCAAATTCCCTAGGTCTTTGTGAGCAAGCAAGTTGGATACACACCCACTTAGTTTCTTTTTGTTGAGCTTTCATACATTTATAGCTCTAGTGCATCCGTTGCATGGCAATCCCTACTCCTCGCATTGACATTAATTAATGGGCATCTCCATTGCCCGTTGATTAGCCACATCAATGTGAGACTTTCTCCTTCTTTATCTTCTCCACACAACCCCCATCAATATATTCTATTCCACCCATAGTGCTATTTCCATCGCTCATGCTCATGTATTGCGTGAAAGTTGAAAAACGTTTGAGATTACTAAAGTATGAAACAATTGCTTGGCCTGTCATCGGGGTTGTGCATGATGAGAGCACTTTTGTGTGATGAAAATGGAGCATGACCAAACTATATGATTTTGTAGGGATGAACTTTCTTTTGCCATGTTATTTTGAGAAAACAAAATTGCTTAGTTAGTATGCTTGAAGTATTATTATTTTTATGTAAGTATTAAACTTTTGTCTTGAATCTTATGGATCTGAATATTCTTGCTACAATAAAGAGGATTACATGGATAAATATGTTAGGTAGCATTCCACTTCAAAAATTCTGTTTTTAGCATTTACCTACTCGAGGACGAGCATGAATTAAGCTTGGGGATGCTTGATACGTCTCCAATGTATCTATAATTTTTTTATTGTTCCATGCTATTATATTATCAACCTTGGATGTTTTATATGCATTTATATGCTATTTTATATGATTTTGGGACTAACCTATTAGCCTAGAGCCCACTGCTAGTTTTTGTTTTTTCCTTGTTTTTGAGTTTTACAGAAAAGGAAAATCAAACGGAGTCCAATTGACCTAAAACTTCACGGAACTTATTTTTAGACCAGAAGAACGCCATGGAGTAAAAGAGTTGGGCCAGAAGAATCCCAGGCTGCCCACAAGGGTGGGGGACGCGTCCACCCCCCTGGGCGCGCCTCCCTACCTCGTGGACAGCCCGGAGACCCCCCTGACTTGTTCTCGACGCCAAAACCTCTTATATATACTGAAACTTCCAGAAAGAAACCTAGATCGGGAGTTCCGCTGCCGCAAGCCTCTGTAGCCACCGAAAACCAATCTAGACCCATTCTGGCACCCTGCCAGAGGGGGGAATCCCTCTCCGGTGGCCATCCTCTTCATCTCCACGCTCTCCATGATGAGGAGGGAGTATTCACCCTCGGGTCTGAGGGTATGTACTAGTAGCTATGTGTTTGATCTCTCTCTCTCTCATGTTCTTGATTTGGCACGATCTTGATATATCGTGACCTTTGCTATTATAGTTGGATCTTATGATGTTTCTCCCCCTCTACTCTCTTGTGATGAATTGAATTTTCCCCTTGAAGTTATATTATCGGATTGAGTCTTTAAGGATTTGAGAACACTTGATGTATGTCTTGCATGTGCTTATCTGTGGTGACAATGGGATATCACGTGATCCACTTGATGTATGTTTTGGTGACCAACTTGCGGTTCCGTGACCTCATGAACTTATGCATAGGGGTTGGCACACGTTTTTGTCTTGACTCTCCGTTAGAAACTTTGGGGCACTCTTTGAAGTTCTTTGTGTTGGTTGAATAGATGAATCTGAGATTGTGTGATGCATATCGTATAATCATACCCACAGATACTTGAGGTGACATTGGAGTATCTAGGTGACATTAGGGTTTTGGTTGATTTGTGTCTTATGGTGTTATTCTACTATGAACTCTAGGATAGATTGAACGGCAAGAATAGCTTCGTGTTATTTTACTACGGACTCTTGAATATATCGATCAGAAAGAATAACTTTGAGGTGGTTTCATACCCTACAATAATCTCTTCGTTTGTTCTCCGCTATTAGTGACTTTGGAGTGACTCTTTGTTGCATGTTGAGGGATAGTTATATGATCCAATTATGTTATTATTGTTGACAAAACTTGCACTAGTGAAATTATGAACCCTAGGCCTTGTTTCAATGCATTGCAATACCGTTTTCGCTCTTTTTTTTATCATTAGTAACATTGCTATTTTTATATTTTCAGATTACGAAAACCTATATTTACCATCCATATTGCACTTGAATCACCATCTCTTCGCCGAACTAGTGCACCTATACAATTTACCATTGTATTGGGTGGATTGGGGACACAAGAGACTCTTTGTTATTTGGTTGCAGGGTTGTTTGAGAAACACCATCTTCATCCTACGCCTCCCACGGATTGATAAACCTTAGGTCATCCACTTGAGGGAAATTTGCTACTGTCCTACAAACCTCTGCACTTGGAGGCCCAACAACGTCTACAAGAAGAAGGTTGTGTAGTAGACATCAGGGCACAAGCCAAGAAAGAAGCCCACACACATTACATTTCACATGTACTAAAACACACTGGCTTACCATATGTTGCTGTGAAGCCTTGCTGTTGTTGTAGTTTATTTTGCACCTTCTATTTAGGTAAAATTAATTTTAATCACATGCACTAGTTCGAATTGATCATCAATGGTTCATCTAAACTAATCAAAGAAGGGTGTGTGCTTACACAACAATATATCTGCTTCATTCTATTTTTATGCTTGTTCGAGGTGCCAGCCCCAAAAGAACAAATATTTTGCTTGATGGGGTTGGCAACTCCATAATTAATAGAAGCATCAAATTAGTCATGCAACTTGGGAAGATCAAGAACACACAAAAAAGTACTGAAAAGAGGCTCGGAGCAGTGATGTAATAGCCAACATCGGAAAATGTAGGGTAAAATGAATGAAAAGCAACGGAACCACATGCTAGTTTGCTGATGTGTAATTAAGCATAGAGAACATGAAGCAGTCTAATGGAACCAACAGGTGGCATCAGAACAACACAATTATCATAAATATAGCATGCAAGAAGTAAAATAGTAGGCACTGATATCTAGGAAGTACAGTAATACTTAGGACAAAACTAAAGCATATTAACTAGATGTGCACTGGTATGTAATTTAGCACATGTAACATGTTCACTACCAGAAGTATGGCCCTACAAGTGCAAGAAGAATAACTCGTCTCATGAAAAATTGAATGATGCCCTGAAGAAATTCAAAGGTGCGGTGCTTATGCTAAGAAAGTGAACATAGGCGCCGGCCGTCGGATAATAGTACCTGATTCTCGGCGGCGTATGGGTATCGTTGTCATACTTGATAGCTAAGGATCGTCGATGGTGCTCGTGTTGCGGTTGAGGTTGGGCTGGCTGTCGCTGTCGCTGAAGGGGCTCCGATGCTTCAGTTGCGGCGCCTGTCGACATACAAGAAAGCTCATCCGTGGTAAGTGAATAGTTGCACGATAAAGAAGAGAAACCCCGAAGGAGTACAATCAAAATAACCTGATGAGGCTGCGGCATCAGTAAAGCATGGCCAGTGGAGTTGAATATGGCGTCTGTGGAGTGGTTCGGTGTAGTGGACGAAGGCTTCGGCGGGCGCGGTGTACAGTGCTTTCGGTGAGGCGGATCTATTGCAGTGGACGAGGGCTTGTATGAAGGGCCAGCGATGGGGTGGACGAGGGAGTCAGTGAATGGCCTACACTGTGGTGGTCGAGGGCACCGGTTAAGCAGATCTGGTGTAGTGGACCATGATGGCGGTCAAGGAGATCTGGAGCGGTGGACAAGCCAGTCGCTGAAGCGGCTCTGGTGATGTGGTGAATTGGCAGTTGGGGGTTCCAAGGTGCGGAAGGTAGATTCGGCAGGGGTGAGGTCCACCGCTGCGGCGGAGGATTAGATTCGGCGGCTTGCCGTGGTTGGGGGGTCGGGGAGGGCAAGGGGAGAGGCTTTGGGGAAGAATGTTAGGGGCAAAGAGGGGAAAACAATGGAGTTACCAAAGCAACCCTTTTCCCTTCATGTGCCAGGGGTAAAACAGGAATATCGCAGGGCTAAACTTCCAGGCGCGAGATATTTCGATGTGATCGGGAAGTTTGAATGCTTTTGGCGCCTGAAAATATAAGTATTCTGCTCTTGTATGACCGACTATGATATCATGGCCAAGAATTTATTTGTTTTGCACGCAAGAAAAAGTACAAGTTTTGAAAATCAATGTCTCCAACTCGAAACGTAGATTGCCCATTCAATTCAAATATGGATCATTGAGCTAGTACAAGCAAATATCATCATACGGTCCAATTCAAATGAAATTCCAAATGTGTTTATCCTAAATCTAATGACAAAAGCCAAAATGTGTATGTGTATGAATAAAGTGGATGATTATAATGTTTGAACATGCCCGTATGTGTATATCTCTAGGTTTGATATATGAATTTGAAATCACGAAATTCCGGCTTAAAAAATGTACATCCGTTTAAATGAATTACAAAAGCTAATGATGGAGTCGAATTCCAAAATTCCAATCTTAGGTTCGTAATTCTGGCACATCAAGGTATATCACACATGTTCAAAAGTATCATTATCTCATAGTCCTAACTGTGAAACAAATTGATCAACCATGAGTGCACACACTATTGACCATATATATCTCAATTACGCTAAAGTCCCTCAAATATAGACACCTCACTCTTTATCTGAAGCCAACTTTCCCCCTCGTTCTCTCCCCTAGACACGAACACACGAGCACATTAACACCCCCCTCTCTTCTAAAGTCTGCACCCCAATATATGTCTCTATCACTTTGTCTCTCGGGCATGCACACATCTCTTCCCCCACTCTCTAGGTCTCCCGGCATCTCTCTTTCCCAAGCACACGCACTATGTAGAGTGTATCTTTCCCATACACACAAAACATTGCCCCCAAACGTCTATCTCCCTAGTTATGTGGTTCTCGCACACTCACCTCATACACTACACCACTGCAAACAAGCACACTTTGTCTCCTTGTGCACCACTCTCCTCTTTCTATCTCTCTCACAGGCGGACCCGCCCCAGCTCCTTCCCTGTATACATATATGCCGTGACTCTTTCCATAGCTCCCTAATGTATCATCGTTCTCAATCTCGCACGTTGTTCTCTACACCGTCTATTCTAGATCTCTCATGAAGTCCCTATCACACACATGATGACTCGCTTCCCTTGTGTCTCCGTACTTAGGCCAATTTCGAACAACGTCAACATCATCCCCCTATCTATACGCCACCTATGGACACAAATGACCCCTATCTCCCCATCTCTTCCTCTCTCTCTCTCCGTCACTAGCTCTCTCTCGCTCTCACACCCTCTCCCACACACACTCGATTTCTCTTCCAAATAGTCTGCTCCCCGCCCGCACCCATGCTATCCCGCTACAACACATGCCTATGTCTATCTTTGACACACATGTCACACCATTCCCCCTTCCCTTATACTAGGTTTACATCATTAGTGGTCTCTCTACTCCACATACACACACTCCCTCTCACACACAAACACGCGCACAAACACACACAGACACGCACAAACACCCATCTATGTGGAACCTTCTTTTAAGACACACACCCTTGCATATTCTCTCCAGCTCTAGGTATGTATATACCCCCCCTCTCTAGATCAGATGCACACCAAAATTCTCCATATCTCTAACTCACACATCTCTCCCCATGTCCACATGTGTATCTCACACACTCACTCTCTGATTATGTCTATGTGTCTCCATGTTACACAACAAAAAGCCCCATGTACATGTCTCTCTCTATCCTCCACACACATAGACACCAAGAATCTCTTATCATTGCCTCAGTCTCTAGACATATCACACACGCACTCTCTCTCTCTCTCTCTCTCTCTCTCTCGCAAACACGCTCAACAAGGGTTTCCCCGTGAATAACTTACCGTCTATTCATCAACAGTCGTGGCAGTATGGCGAACATGAGACGTGAACAAGAATAAATCTACACGTGCGTAGAGCACCTAGTATGACTATTAGGACTAGAGCAAGCCGAAAGAGCGCCGCCGTCACCCCCTCCTTATCGGTGATGAGAAAACCTTTGTTTTACATAGTCAAGAAGTCATTGTGCTAAGGCCCCATATGATGAGCCGTTGAATAGAATGTAGATCCTAGTTTACAGAAACAAGTATCAATAATACATTTGTATCCCCATACTTATATTTGTTCTCTTATAAAAAACCGAGTTGGTGATGATGGGACGTGTGCCATCTTGCAATATAGACCGTCCAATCTATATCCGATGGATGGAAATTAAACTAAAAGACACTCGCACCTCTCTCCACATTTGCAGACAAGGCCTTCCCTCGTTCATCCTTATCTCCAACAACCTCATTGTTGAGCAATTAAAAAAGGAAGCCTCTGGAACAAACTGTCCTGGTGGCCGCTGCCAGCATCGTCCATCCCCATGCCTCTGCTCAGTCCGACCACGAATCACCACCACGCCCCACTCCTCTTCACCCTATCTCCTCTTTCTCGAGATATCATTAGTTTTTACACATGGAATTACTCCCGCATGGGTCAATCACAACAAGTGTTTTATAAAAAAATGCATCTTGATGTTCCGTGCAATGCACGGACATCTTGCTAGTACTCCTACAGAAGATTAAGTTGGTGATAATGGTGTGTCTGCCATCCGTCATTTCTGACCATTAGATCTACATCTAACGACTATGAGGTAAGTTGTTGCCATTTCTCACCAACATCCCACTTCTCTACCAATTTGCAGAAAAACCCATAATTAGTATCTTAAAACCAACCACATCCCTCCCTCACCTCACCAAAACAGCCCAAGGAATATATTCTGATTGAAACATAATATATCTCTAGTGATATATGTATATCGAAATTAGAGTGTTTTGTATCAAGTTTGTGAATAAGTATTATTCTAATTATGATCCGTTGCAACGCACGTGAACATTGCTAGTATGTACAACCATGCAAAAAATGCTAGTATTTCCATAGTTTCGAGTTTTCCATCAAGATATTAGTCACTCATGGTTGATATTTACTTTCAATCACGTACACATAGGCACTATGTAACTAGCCTTGCCTATTGGCTTCCAAAGCTTAACTTTCACTCCTACTTACAATATGTAGAGTATTTAACAAAAAACTACCACTTTCAACCAGCCCTAGGAAGAAACTATTGTACAAAAAATAGCAAAAACATACCCAAAATTTCTTAATCCGCGCCAAAAACTACTACCTAGTGCCGATTAAGCTCGTTTAAATCCGTTTATGACATGGTTAGCCCACACGTCCATGCTGACAAGGCAGCTTAAACCAACACATTTAGTTTGACCGTTGACACGAGGGACCCACATCTGACCTTCTATCCTGTTATTCCCCCTCAAATCATTATTTTTCATGAACATTACTTCAAACAATACTGATGCGTGTTCGTTGGTGGCGCCGGTGATGAGCGAGTTAGCCGCCATCTGCCGGACGGGCCGGATGCCGCGCTGGCCTCCGCACAGGTTGGTAGGCTGGCCCGAGCATGACTCACGCGTGAGCGAGCTGCCACGTTGGCCTTCCCTCGAGCCAGATGGCTGGCCTTAGCGTGGCGCGCGTGAGCAATCCGCCGCGTTGTCGTGCCAATCTAGCTAGCAAACCTTGCATACAAGTAGCTGGACGGAGCTATCTTGGCTAGCTAGTGGCCGCGAGCACCGGACGGAGCTGGCATCCGGACTGTCGCAAGATGGGCTCCGCACCGCCGGCGGTTTTGACATCGGCTTCTGCCGGCGGCGGTAGCTGCATCCCATGGCCGAGGATGACTAGGTGGACGGGCCAGAGGTACGAGGTCACTCGGGGATTTTTGTGTAGACTGACATGTAGATCCCACAAGTCATAATGCCTAACTTGTTGGTCGAATAGAAGGCGTTGACTTAAGGGGCAACATGGGTTGAAACGTGCATATAACGGCACTTTGTAGAGTAGTCATTTCTTTGTAGGGCTAGTTGCTAAGGGCATGTACAATGGTTGATAAGGTAGTCTTATCTTAAGTCTGCCACGTATGCAAGTGGTAGTAGTTTCTTGGCATTATTAGTGGTTTCTTGACATTATTAGTGGTTTCTTGTAAGGAACAATGTACTACTAGCGACAAAAGGCGATTCTAGGTTGCGTTGTACTACAACAAGTACTACTAGTGGTCGCAGGAGTGTATACCTCGTTTTATGGGTTCGATCCTGGCAAAACACACGGTGGCCCTTTTTTAAATAGTAACTTCGTTGCGAGCCAATATTGTACACGGGTAGTCTGAGTTTTGAAGTCGAACGGACGTGTCGCACCATAATCTGGGTGCACTGGATAGCCCAGTCATGTGAACGGGGTTTCCTTCCCATCATCTCGTGGCTCGCGTGCTCGCCCTAGCGGCACCTCACTTGTAGCTTCCTCATCAGCTAGTAGCATATTTACACCAGCGCCTCCCAATTAAGCCCGAGGAGCTGGAAAAGCCTGGCGCGGCATTGGAAACTATGCAATATGGCTCTGTACGTAAAGTGCTAGTACTCTACTACTCTATAGCTTGTGGCATTACATGCATGGACTTCACTCCATTATCGGCTCTATAAATGAAATTCCTCTTCACGTGATTTTTTTGTTTTGAAACATAGGAAAAATCTTTGCCTCATCTCATTCATAAAGAAGGAACTACTAACAAAGTTCGAAGAGATCCATTACACCTCCACAAATGGAAGAGAAAATCCTTATTCTCGCTGTATCAAATAACTCAAATGTCATGTCCCTGTAATAACCGTTGCTAATAAACAGGCTGCTAGTGTGTGCGTGAGAGGAGCGGCTGAGTAGGCCAGCTATGCGCTTGAATAGAGCACCGAGAGTACCCACTACACAGGTGTACTTTCCCTGCATTTATAGTACAGCGATGGTTCTAGAGAACAATACTACCCTCCACTTCCAACTGTAGCTCCTTGGCCCTGAGATTCAAGAGTTCAAAACTGGTGCACTATACTACAAGTACAGTACATCGCACTACTAGTTGAGAACACCCCGTCCAAAAATACTTGTCATCAAAATAGACAAAAGGGGATGTATCTATAACTAAAATACATCTATATACACCCTCTTTTATTCATTTTGATGACAAGTATTTCCAGACGAAGGGAGTAGTACTCGTACTGCTATAGTACGAGTACATAGTAAATAATAGACTCACCCCTTCGCTAAGGAACGATCGAGGAGATACAGCTGGAAGGGATGGGGCCCTACGGTTACTACGCTCTTATCTCCTCCTCGCTAGTTCCCCTCCCCCGAAGAGAAGGCAGTTCGTCGCTGATCCGATGGATTCGCCAGGCGGTTCTCCTCCTCATCGGGGCTGTGAGACCTTGGACGACGATCCTCTGGGAGAAATCACGCACCGCTTCGATGTCCTCACCGGCGCAAGCTTGGTGCTTCCTGCACCAACTTTTTCAAGACGGTGCTTAAACAGGCTTGGGAAAAGGCCGTGCTTCTTGGTCTTCCATGCATCCTCAAGGAGAAGGTTCTTCTGTGGGACAATCCTTCGAACAGTCCACCGCTCCCTGGCCATGGTTGCATGTTGACTCCGCTAGAGTTGATGACGTTGAGAGGTAGTCGGATTTTGTCCGATGAGCAGGTTAGCCATGGAGTTTGATCATGTAGTACTTAGTTATCCATTTCCATCCCATAATTTCTCCGCTGCCCACCGTCTTATATATAGATCTGGGTTGGTGCCAATGAAGATTGTCTTGCATACCTCCGGCCGGATACCACCATCAATTTGCACAACATCCACAACAATGTGGTCGTTCCCGTAGACCCCTTCTCCACCATTGGGATCAGCCTTCCGGACTGGCTGGACTTGAATACGTATGATGATGCCTACATGTGATAGAATAAGATAGAAATTGTGGACCCGCCGACAAAGCGACGCGGCTACAGTGATTACTATCTCATCATGGTGTTCGACATAAGGATTGCCATCAATGCAAGAGGTAGTAACGGCAGAGGTTGGCGCATGTTGGTCACGACAGATTTGTACCCCTGCACGTTCGAAGACGTCGTGCGCCATCTACGCCCCATCTTCGTGGTGACAAGCCAGGGGACTTGTTTCATTTGGTTGCCATCCTACGGTACGAGAGATTACAAACGGAATGCACAAACCATCATTTGGATCCCTAACGGCGCCATCTTCTTGGTGACAAGCCAGGGGACTTGTTTCATCTGGTTGCCATCCTACGGTACGGGAGATTACAAACGGAATGCACAAACCATCATTTGGATCCATAACGGTACTCCATTATTTTGCAGGGACCAGTCATCCCCCAATAAAAATAAGATCGCCGATCCTGGATGTGCATTTGCATCCGCGATTCGGTCTAACCTGGAACCTTGAAGCTGACTTTGGCATATTGGATCAACTATATTAGCAGTTGTTACCCATGGTACCTACTGATGTGCAACATGGTCACACAATATACCACGATCGGACCGTCACCATTGATACGTCCATTTTGCATCATGCTTTTATATCAATATTTATTGCATTACGGGATGTTATTACACATAATGTCACAATACTTATGCCTATTCTCTCTTATTTTACAAGGCTTACATGAAGAGAGAGAATGCCGACAGCTGGAATTCTGGGCTGGAAAAGGAGCAAATATTAGAGACCTATTCTGCACAACTCCAAAAGTCCTAAAACTTCACGGGAGCATGTTTTGGAATATATAAAAAATACTGGCGAAAGAATTAACAAGAGGGGGCCCACACCCTGGCCACGAGGGTGGGGGCGCACCCTACCCCCTAGGCACGCCCCCTGTCTCGTGGGCCCCCTGGCAGGCCTCCGGTGCCCATCCTCTGCTATATGAAGTCTTTTGTCCAAGAAAAAATCATAAGAAAACTCACGGGACGAAACTCCGCCGCCACGAGGCGGAACCAATCTTGGGCTCCGGGGGAGCTGTTCTGCCGGGGAAACATCCCTCCGGGAGGGGGAAATCATCACCATCGTCATCACCATCGATCCTCTCATCGGGAGGGGGTCGATCTCCATCAACATCTTCATCAGTACCATCTCATCTCACACCCTAGTTCATCTCTTGTATCCAATCTTTGTCTCAAAACCTCATATTGGTACCTGTGGGTTGCTAGTAGTGTTGATTACTCCTTGTAGTTGATGCTTGTTGGTTTATTTGGTGGAAGATTATATGTTCAGATCCTTTATGCATATTAATACCCCTCTGATTATGAACATGAATATTATTTGTGAGTAGTTGCGTTTGTTCCTGAGGACATGGGAGAAGTCTTGCTATAAGTAGTCATGTGAATTTGGTATTCGTTCGATATTTTGATGAGATGTATGTTGTCTCTCCTCTAGTGGTGTCTGTGAATGTCGACTACATGACACTTCACCATTGTTTGGGCCTAGGGGAAGGCATTGGGAAGTAATAAGTAGATTATGGGTTGCTAGAGTGACAGAAGCTTAAACCCTAGTTTATGAGTTGCTTCGTAAGGGGCTGATTTGGATCCATATGTTTCATGCTTTGGTTAGGTTTACCTTAATACTTCTTTTGTAGTTGTGGATGCTTGCAAGAGGGGTTAATCCTAAGTGGGATGCTTGTCCAAGGAAGGGCAGTACCCAAGCACCGGTCCACCCACATATTAAATTATCAAAGTACCGAACGCGAATCATATGAGCGTGATGAAAACTAGCTGGACGATAATTCCCATGTGTCCTCGGGAGCGCTCTCCTTTATATAAGAGTTTGTCCAGGCTTGTCCTTTGCTACAAAAAGTACTGGTCCATCTTGCTGCAGCTTATTTACTTCTATTACATGTTACCCGTTACAAATTACCTTATCACAAAACTACCTGTTACCGATAATTTCAGTGTTTGCAGAGAGTACCTTACTGAAAACTCCTTATCATTTCCTTCTGCTCCTCGTTGGGTTTGACACTCTTATTTATTGGAAGGACTACGATAGATCCCCTATACTTGTGGGTCATCAAGAATCTTTCCTGGCGCCGTTGCCGGGGAGTGAAGCGGCTTTGGTAGGTGGAATTTGGTAAGGAGAAATTTATATAGTGTGCTGAAATTTACTGTCACTTGTTACTATGGAACATAATCCTTTGAGGGGCTTGTTCGGGGTATCTTCACCCAGACCAATAGAGCAAAGAGTTGCTCCTCAACCTACTCAACCTACTGAAAATGTTTACTTTGAAATTCCTTTGGGTACGATAGAGAAACTGCTAGCTAATCCTTTCATAGGTGATGGAACATTACATCCCGATTTGCACCTAATCTATGTGGATGAAGTTTGTGGATTATTTTAAGCTTGCAGGTATGCCCGATGATGTTATCAAGAAGAAGTTCTTCCCTTTATCTTTGAAGGGAAAGGCGTTGACATGGTTTAGGCTATGTGATGATATGGGATCATATAACTACAACCGATTGAAATTGGAATTTCATCAGAAGTTTTATCCTATGCATCTGGTTCACCGTGATCGTAATTATATATATAATTTTTGGCCTCACGAAGGAGAAAGTATCGCTCAAGCTTGGGGGGAGGCTTAAGACAATGCTATATTCATGCCCCAATCATGAGCTCTCAAGAGAAATTATTATTCAAAAAATTTATGCTCCTAGTAAAGAATTGCCTAGTAAAGATGAAATTATTGGTCTTGCTTCTATTGCCGTGCCTCCTAATGATCCTTTAGAGAAATATTTGCTTGACCATGGAAATGATATGTTTATGAATGAAAGAATGGAAATAGATGAAGTATTCTTTAAATAGGGACCTATTTTGAAACACAACTTGCCTATTGAAATTCTAGGGGATCCTCCTCCACCCAAGGGTGATCCCGTGTTTGAGCTTAAACCTATACCTCATACTCTAAAATATGCTTATCTTGATGACAAAAATATATACCCTGTTATTATTAGTGCTAACCTTTTAGAGCAGGAAGAAAAGAAATTATTGAGAACTCTAAAGAAGCACTGTGCTGCTATTGGATATACTCTTGATGATCTTAAGGGCATTAGTCCCACTCTATCCCAGCACAAAATTTTTTTTGGAGAAAGACGCGAAACCGGTTGTTAATCACCAACAACGGTTAAATCCTAAGATGAGAGAAGTGGTAAGAAAAGAAATACTAAAGCTTCTGGAGGCGGGTATAATTTATCCCGTTGTTGATAGTCAATGCGTAAGTCCTATCCATTGTGTCCCTAAGAAGGGGGGTATTACTGTTGTTCCTAATGATAAAGATGAATTGATCCCACAAAGAATTGTTACAGGTTATAGAATGGTAATTGATTTCCGCAAATTAAATAAAGCTACTAAAAAGGATGATTACCCTTTACCTTTTATTGATCAAATGCTAGAAAGATTATCCAAACATACACATTTTTGCTTTCTAGATGGTTATTCCGGTTGTTCTCAAATACCTGTGTCAAGAGAGGATCAAGAAAAGACAACTTTTACTTGCCCATTCGGTACCTTTTCTTATAGACGCATGCCTTTTGTTTCATGCAATGCACCTGCTACCTTTCAAAGGTGTATGACTGCTATATTCTCTAACTTTTGTGAAAAGATTGTTGAGTTTTTCATCAATGATTTCTCCATATATGGAACTTCTTTTGATGATTGCTTAAGCAACCTTGATCGAGTTTTGAAGAGATGTGAAGAGACTAATCTTGTCTTGAATTGGGAGAAGTGCCACTTTATGGTTAATGAAGGTATTGTCTTGGGGCATAAAATTTTTGAAAGAGTTATTGAAGTTGATAAATCTAAAGTTGATGCTATTGAAAAGATGCCGTGTCCTAAGGACAGTAAAGGTATAAGAAGTTTCCTTGGTCATGCCGGTTTTTATATGCGGTTCATTAAAGACTTCTCAAAAATTTCCAAGCCTCTGACTAATCTCTTACAAAAATATGTTCCTTTTGTCTTTGATAATGATTGTGTAGAAGCATTTGAAATACTTAAGAAAGCCTTGATTTCTGCACCTATTGTTCAGCCTCCTGATTGGAATTTACCCTTTGAAATTATGTGTGATACTAGTGATTATGTTGTAGGTGTTGTTCTAGGGCAAAGGGTTGATAAGAAATTAAATGTTATCCAATATGCTAGTAAAACTCTAGACAGTGCCCAGAGAAATTATGCTACTACTGAAAAGGAATTTTTAGCAGTTGTATTTGCTTGTGATAAGTTCAGACCTTATATTGCAGATTCTAGAGTAACTGTTCACACTGATCATGCTGCTATTAAATATCTTATGGAAAAGAAAGATGCTAAACCTAGACTTACTAGATGGGTCCCCTTACTACAAGTATTTGATTTGCATATTATCGATAGAAAGGGAGCCGAGAACCCCGTTGCAGACAATTTGTCTAGGTTAGAGAATGTTCTTGATGACCCACTACCTATTGATGATAGCTTTCCTGATGAACAACTAGCTGTCATAAATGCTTCTCGTACTTCTCCATGGTAAGCTGATTATGCTAATTATATTGTTGCTAAATTTATACCACATACTTTCACATACCAGCAAAAGAAAAAGTTTTTCTATGATTTAAGACATTACTTCTGGGATGACCCACACCTTTATAAAGAAGGAGTAGATGGTGTTATTAGACGTTGTGTACCTGAGCATGAGCAGGAACAAATCCTACTCAAGTGTCACTCTGAGGCTTATGGAGGACACCATGCTGGAGATAGAACTGCACATAAGGTATTGCAATCCAATTTTTATTGGCCTACTCTCTTCAAAGATGCCCATAAGATTGTCTTGTCTTGTCATGAATGTCAAAGAATTTGTAATATTAGCAGATGTCAAGAAATGACTATGAATTATTCACTTGTTATGGAACCATTTGATGTTTGATGTTTGGGGCTTTGATTATATGGGACCGTTTCCTTCCTCTAATAGGTATACACATATTTTAGTTGTCGTTGATTACATTACTAAGTATGTAGAAGCTATTCCAACTAGTAGTTATGATCATAACACCTCTATTAAGATGCTTAAAGAACTTATTTTTCCGAGGTTTGGAGTCCCTAGACATTTAATGACTCATGGTGGTTCATATTTCATTCATGGTGCTTTTCGTAAAATGCTTGCTAAGTATGATGTTAATCATAGAATTGCATCTCCATATCATCCACAGTCTAGTGGTCAAGTAAATTTGAGTAATAGAGAGCTTACATTAATTTTGCAAAAGACTGTTAATAGATCTAGAAAGAATTGTTCCAAGAAACTTGGTGATGCATTATGGGCCTATAGAACTGCATATAAAAATCCTATGGGTATGTCGCCGTATAAAATGGTTTATGGAAAAGCATGCACTTACCTCTCGAACTAGAACATTAGGCATATTGGTCCATTAAAGAGCTCAATTATGATTTCAAACTTGCTGGTGAGAAGAGGCTTTTTGGCATTAGCTCACTTGATGAATGGAGAACCCAGGCCTATGAGAATGTCAAATTGTTTAAAGAAAAAGTTAAAATATGGCATGCCAAAAGGATACAAAAATGTGAGTTTAATGTTGGTGATTATGCATTGTTATACAACTCTCGTTTAAGATTTTTTTGCAGGAAAACTCCTCTCTAAATGGGAAGGTCCTTACGTCATCGAGGAGGTCTATCGTTCCAGTGACATAAAAATCAAAAACTTCGAACGCACGAATCCGAGGGTGGTGAATGGTCAAAGAATCAAACATTATATCTCAGGTAATCCCATAAATAAGGGACACTTTCCAGAATGTTTCAGACTCCGAAAAGGAAGAGGTATGTGGTACGGTATGCAAACCGACTCCAAAACAATTCTGATAGCAATTTTTCTCCATTTTGGAATATTTAAGAAAATAGGAAATAAGAAATAGTTCAGGGAGGACACGAGGCATCCACGAGGGTGGAGGGCGCGCCCTACCCCCTGGGCGCGCCCCCTGCCTCGTGGGCACCTCGTGTGCCCTCCAGACACCGTTTTCTTGCACGATAGTTCTTTTGGTCGGTAAAAATTCATTATATAATCTCCCGAAGGTTTTGACCACCGTACCACGCAAATGTCCTCTGTTTTTGTTTGGAGTTGTTTCTGCTGCAGATTTAGAGCAAGATGTCATCTCAAGACTCCGACGGAGAGAGCTATGTCTCACACCTCATTGCTGACCCAAAGACCTATGGGGACCTATCTCCTTGTGGTCGAACTACAGATGATGAGCAGGATTCTCATTTAAGAAGGATCATTGATTCAAGTTCGGAAGAGGAGGATGTTCCTCTACCTCAACCTGGGGATATGCACGTGAAGTTCAAGAAGTATAGTCTCCCTAAGAGGGCTAAACTGTCTAACAACCGATCTATTCCTTCTCGTTTTTTGGGAGAAAAGCAAAGGAGATTTATGTGACAAGATCTTGAAGCTGGAATCGGAGCTCGATGATTTAAAGGAGGAGATCGCTCTTCTCAATTACAAAATGAAAAAGCTGAAGGCACAATTGTCATGATCATCACCATCTCCTTCACCTCCGAAGAAAGAGTCACAAACACATGGGTATGGGCACTCCTCTTGGGAACTGCCAAGCTTGGGGGAGGTGCCCCGGTATCGTATCACCATCACACTCCTATCTTTACCATTTTTCTTAGTTCGATCCTTTTGGTTATATGTTGATCTAGTAGAATAAAGTTTTAGTATGATCTAGTTTTGAGTTTTGCTTTATGATCCTTCTATGTAATCGAGCCTGTGAGCTATATATAATAAAGATTAGTTATGAGTCAAGGTCCTGATTATCTTGCCATGATCTGGAGGGAATAAAAATAGAAGAGAAGAGAAAGAATAAAAATAAATAAAGAGGTCATATTGATCTTATGGAGAGTAATGACTTCACATATAAAGAGTATGACGAATAAAAGTTGTTGAGAGTTGACAAACATAGTTTTGGTCATCGTTGCAATTAATAGGAAGTAATAAAGAAAGAGAGGTTTTCACATATAAATATACTATCTTGGACATCTTTTATGATTGTGAGCACTCATTAAAACATGACATGCTAAAAAGTTGAGGTTGGACAAGGAAGACAACATAATGGGTTATGTTTTCTTACATCTGAAATAAATTATATTGTCTTGGATCATCCAACATGTTGACCTTGCCTTTCGCCCTCATGCTAGCCAAATACTTTGCACCAAGTAGAGATACTACTTGTGCTTCCAAATGTCCTTAAACCTAGTTTTGCCATGAGAGTCCACCATATCTACCTATGGATTGAGTAAGATCCTTCAAGTAAGTTGTCATTGTTAAAAGCAATAAAAATTTCTTGCTAAATATGTACGATTTATTAGTGTGGAGAAAATAAGCTTTATACGATCTTGTGATGTGGAAGAAATAAAAGCGACGGACTGCATAATAAAGGTCCATATCACAAGTGGCAATATGAAGTGACGTTCTTTTGCATTAAGATTTCGTGCATCCAACCATAAAAGCACATGGCAACCTCTGCTTCCCTCTGCGAAGGGCCTATCTTTTATGCCTTTTTTATACTTTATACAAGAGTCATGGTGATTTTCACCTTTCCTTTTTACATTTTATCCTTTGGCAAGCATTGTGTGTTGGAAAGATCCTGATATATATAGCTAATTGGATGTGAGTTTTCATGAACTATTATTGTTGATATTACCCTTGAGGTAAAAGGTTGGGAGGCAAAACTATAAGCCGCTATCTTTATCTGTGTCCGATTAAAACTTCATACCCATAAATAAAGCATGAGTGTTAGCAATTGTGGAAGACTAAATGATAGTTGAGTATGTGGACTTGCTAAAAAGCTATTATATTGACTCTTTCCGATGTTATGATAAATTGCAATTGCTTCAATGACTAAGATTATAGTTTGTTAGTTTTCAATGAAGTTTCTGATTCATACATGAAATTGTGAATGAATTGTTACTTTAGCACAAGAAACCATATGATCATGATGTCCTCATGTCCGTATTTTGTTTTATCGGTACCTCTGTCTCTAAACATGTGGACATATTTTTTGTTATCGGCTTCCGCTTGAGGACAAGCGAGGTCTAAGCTTGGGGGAGTTGATACGTCCATTTTGCATCATGCTTTTATATCAATATTTATTGCATTATGGGCTGTTATTACACATAATGTCACAATACTTATGTCTTTTCTCTCTTATTTTACAAGGTTTACATGAAGAGGGAGAATGCCGGCAGCTGGAATTCTGCGCTGGAAAAGGAGCAAATATTAGAGACCTATTATGCACAACTCCAAAAGTCCTAAAACTTCATGGGAGCATGTTTTGGAATATATAAAAAATACTGGCCATGAGGGTGGGGGCGCACCCTACCCCCCTGGGTGCGCCCCTGTCTCGTGGGCCCCCTGGCAGGCCTCCGATGCCCATCTTCTGCTATATGAAGTCTTTCGTCTGAGAAAAAATCTCACGGGACGAAACTCCGCCGCCACGAGGAGGAACCTTGGCGAAACCAATCAAGGGCTCCAGCGAAGCTGTTCTACCGGGGAAACATCCCTCCGGGAGGGGGAAATCATCACCATCGTCATCACCATCGATCCTCTCATTGGGAGGGGGTCGATCTCCATTAACATCTTCATCAGCACCATCTCATATCAAACCCTAGTTCATCTCTTGTATCCAATCTTTCTCTCAAAATGTCAGATTGGTACCTGTGGGTTGCTAGTAGTGTTGATTACTCCTTGTAGTTGATGCTAGTTGGTTTATTTGGTGGAAGATCATATGTTCAGATCCTTTATGCATATTAATACCCCTCTGATTATGAACATGGATATGATTTGTGTGTAGTTACGTTTGTTCCTAAGGACGTGGGAGAAGTCTTGCTATAAGTAGTCATGTGAATTTGGTATTTGTTCGATATTTTGATGAGATTTATGTTGTCTCTCCTCTAGTGCTGTCATGTGAACGTCGACTACATGACACTTCACCATTGTTTGGGACTAGGAGAAGGCATTGGGAAGTAATAAGTAGATGATGGGTTGCTAGAGTGATAAAAGCTTAAACCCTCGTTTATGAGTTGCTTCGTAAGGTGCTGATTTGGATCCATATGTTTCATGCTATGGTTAGGTTTACCTTAATACTTCTTTTGTAGTTGCGGATGCTTGCAACAGGGGTTAATCATAAGTGGGATGCTTGTCCAAGGAAGGGCAGTACCCAAGCACCGGTCCACCCATATAGTAAATTATCAAAGTACCGAGCGCGAATCATATGAGCATGATGAAAACTAGCTTGACGATAATTCCCATGTGTCCTCGCGAGCACTTTCCTTTATATAAGAGTTTGTCCAGGATTGTCCTTTGCTACAAAAAGGATTGGGCCATCTTGCCGCACCTTGTTTACTTCTATTACTTGTTACCCGTTACAAATTACCTTATCACAAAACTACCTGTTACCGATAATTTTAGTGCTTGCAGAGAATACCTTACGGAAAACTGCTTATCATATCCTTCTGCTCCTCGTTGGGTTCGACACTCTTACTTATCGAAAGGATTAGATAGATCCCCTATACTTGTGGGTCATCAACCATCTTCCCAGGTATTCCATTTAGTATTATATTTTTTAACCCTCCCACCTTCTCTTTCATTGTTGTACTAATTACTAGTACTAGTAGGAGTACTTTTTACCTCGAAGGACGCATATAGCTAGATAAGCCCTGGAATACTTGAACCCACTAGCTGCCACCATTTTTGTTTTTTTCCATGTCTTACTATCTCGTCCATGTAGCCAAGAGTGGCTATATATAATAACCCGGTTATTTTACCTCCTCTATACTGGAGTAGTACTATTTGCTGCACAGTAGTACTGACCGCCATATTTGAGCACAACATTATTATGCATGGACCTTGACTATGTACGTCACCATGTGTCCAGATCTGAGATGTCGCGTATACTAGATGAACGACGCCGAGTTCGACCCCCGTGATGCTACGTGGGTGCCGAGGAACACTCTTGGAGAGCACTCGCTTTTCATTTGGGACATCTACCCCATTGTGAAGCGGATGCCACCTTCCGTGCATGAAACCGAAGGCCTGTCATTCATGAAGCATGGTTGTGTCTTCAGTGCACATCGCCGGATGAACGACTTGCTGGGACATGCTATCCCTGATTTATGCCGCTTCAGCTTGGATGAGTCTCCATCGTGTGGAACCGGACTAGAAAGCTACGACAATGATTATTCCTGATGCTCACCGCTATGGATCGTGCCATCCATGAAGAACACCTGGGACTGGAACCTGGAGGAGTACTTGTAGCCCATCTATAATGTGTAAGTGGAGTATGGTAAATTGTGAACAGTAGCGCTGTGAATATATGTAGACTAGACGTGCACAAATTTATCACATGAATTGGAGATGAACTTGTGTGGCATACTGGCATTTGTCCTTTAGAATTTGTTACTAGTAAATGTGTTATGTGTTCGTGCAACTTGTGTGGTTGATGCACGATCTCCAACACGCTCTTTGAGAAAAAAAGTGGCACATCTTTGGATATAGGTGACGTGGCGACATCATACAGTAGCATCGTTCTCTATAGTTGTAGTATACTCCTACTAGGACGACAACTCCTATAAAACCTCACGCTTGGATCTTTGCCTCTTCGGGAGGTTCAATAGTTCATACTCGTGTGAACCTTGCACTTCGCTCTTCGCCTCTTCGGAAGGTCCTACAATGATGAGACTACAGTACACTATGCTTCTGGCAATATGACACCGATTGAACTGCTGCACGTCCACCGTGAGGGTGAGGGCGAGGGAGAGGGCACTGTAGTCAAAACCATCTCCTCGTCCCACGAGCCACCGCGCGCGTTGGCGAGGGAGAGGTGTAGTAAGCAAGATTCTCCTTGTTCGACGAGTTGACGGGACACATCAAAGTAGTACTAGTACTAGACCATATTGCGTCCTTTCCGGTTAATATGGCTTAAGTTGAAACGAGAAAAATACACTGTGTCGGTTTTCAGGTTCCGGCAGACCCTTGAGGTTCGAACACCGGGGTGCGTGCGGAAATCTCTCCCCTACCGATCTACGCCCAATCTCCTCACGTGATCCAAGCTGGAAACAATGAACAACACAAGGGACACGTGGTTTATACTGGTTCAGGCCACCGTTGTGGTGTAATACCCTACTCCAGTGTGTGGTGTGGTGGATTGCCTCAGGGGCTGATGATGAATAGTACAAGGGAAGAACAGCCTCGCGAGAGGTGTTCTTGAGCTGGTGCGATGAACTGCTAGGGTGAGTTCAGTCGCCTCTCTCTCTCTGCTAGGGTTCTACCTGATCTCCAGCCATCCCTCTACTCTGTGGTGGCTAGCTCTATTTATAGAAGCCCTGGGCCTCTTCCCAAATAACGAGCGGGGAGGGCGCCAACAATTGGCCATTTTGAAGGGGAACATCTAGTACAAGTTATCCTGACCAAAGGTGGTCTTCGGCTGCCAAAAGTACTGGTGATGATGCCGTCTTGGGCTCCACGGTGACCTCCGTCCTGCCGCTCTGCTGGTCTTAGTCTCGTTGCACCGGAATGGTAACCTTTGCCCGATGCCTTGGCCTGTGCTTTCCCCCTTTGCACCAAAGGGGAAACAAGGACACTGCGCAGGCCGGCGCCCGCCTGGTCTCGATCGTCATGGCTTGCGTCACGGGCTCCTCGCGAGGTAACCCTGCCTTGATCTCTCCGCCTCCTCGCGAGCCTGCCTGATGAGGCTGCCTCTGAGGAAGCTTCCGGTCGTCCGCCCCGTGAGGCTTGGCCCCTCGCGAGGGTCTTGAGCTTGAGTTGATGAAGGTGGGCCGCGCTAGGCCCCCACCTGAGCCACGCCACAGGCTGCAGGCAGGCAAGTCTGGGGACCCCCATTCCCAGAACGCCGGCAGTAGCCCCCGGGCCCAAGGCGCGCCCGGGCTTGGCCTAGCAGGAAAGCAAAGGGGCAAGCGCGAAGCGCCGCGGGCCCTAATAGCCTACGGCCTTGGGCGCCGCGTGGCGATTGATTGGACGTGGGCGACTGCGCTTCCCCATGATGCCTCGGCGACCGCGCGACTTGATAAGTCCCTGCATGCAGAGAAACCGACCATGATTACCTGCGATTGTGGTGCTCGGCGGTTGGCCTCCTCCGGCTATAAGTACGGGGCCGCACGAGCCCCTTTAGCCCATCCCTTCTTGCTGCTCCTTTTCTTCTTCTTGGCTACTCACCATCCCCATGGCCCTAAAGAGGTTCTCGGCCGCGGAGAAAGGAAAGCCCCCCAGGCAGGGCCTGACTTCCCCCCAACCAAGCGCGGCTGAGGCCTCCCTCACAAGTATACCACGGTCCCCGCGGTGGCCTCCCGCGGCCATGGAGGCGGTTCCCTGCGCGGTGGTGAGCGCCCGGTTACTGATGGGGGGCACGCCGTGGGTGTGGTCGGCGGACCCATCCAGCACCAGGCTCCAGCTTCCCCGTTTCTTCGTAGATGAACTGCCGGCCAGCGCTCGGTGCGGCTTCTTGCTCCAGGCAGACGCCTGCTGCAGTAGGGCCTCCTGGACTTCACTGGAGGTCTCCGTTTCTAGGAATGGGGCTCTGACACGCGGCTGGCAAACGTTTGCCCGCGCGCGTGGCCTGGGCCGGTGCTGCACCCTGTACTTCAAGTTTGATGGCAACGCCACCCTCTACGTGAGGGTGTTTGGGGAAGATGGTCGCCGTGTCGGGTGCTGCCCTGAAGACGACGACCGCGGCCGCCTGCCCAGCCCCAGCACTGACCAGGATGAAGATGGCGACTGGCGTACAGGCGGCGGTGCTCGGGGTTCGCTGAGCTTGGCGACCCCCTCTCAGGCAGCAGCTCCTCCAGCGGTGGCCGCGACCAGCCCCCGCGCCGTCGCGCCCGCCTGGGTGAAGTTAGCGGGTCAGCCCGCCGTCGCACCTCGGTGAAGCGAGAGGAGGGATCCGCCTGAGCCCCAGGAGCAGCTCGAGCCTCCGCTGTGGGTTGGCTCAAGACGAATCGCGCCCGTTTTGTTTTCTTTCTTATCCCGCGCAGAAAATAGAAAGTAATGTAGGGCCCCGTGGGGGCGTGTTAGAACTGCTGTTGTTTAACCATCGCGCTGTTTCCGCTATTTCTGCGCTTTGTTTCTGCGCCGCGCACCCATGTGCGGGAACTATTTTAGCTCGGTGGGGCTTGGCGCGGTCCTCGCCTCCCGAGGCCATGGCCTCGTCGTGCGCTTCATGCCCTGGAAGGATCAGTAGAAGGGGTAACTTACGATCTTTGTTGTGGGGGCGATCGGCCCAGGTCCTGCGCTTGTGTCACGATGCCCGTGGGGCACGGAATGGGAGGGGTGCTCCCGCAGAGAACTAGGGTAGGAAAGCTCCAAACGATCGGGGCAGAAAACACTCGCGAGGGCACCCGCGAAGGTCCCTCACGAGGCTTGTGCAGGAGAAAACGAGGCAAGCGAGCGAGAAAGACGAAGAGTCACAAGCCAGGAACGTCAGCAACTCCAATAAAACTTCAAACAAGAATAAACAAGCCAACTGCAGAAAGCAAATGGGAAAGCCGCGTCCGGCAGTTATTCTAGTCTTCGACGTCTTCTCACCAGCGCGGAGCTAAGTGCTGCCACTGGGCATGGGCGGGAGCCCCCGAGGCCCGAGGGCGGCACTCCAGAGACTCCAGGGTGTGTATAGCCCCACTCATTATTACGTGAGAGTGTCACAGGCAGCGATCTTCACAGGCATTTGCCTTCTTCACAGGCACCGGGCCTTTCCCAAAACACAGCAGCTTCACAAGCATTCACCTTCTTCACTGGCACCGGGCCTTTCCAAAAACGTCGTGCTTCACAGGCATTCGCCTTCTTCACAGACACCGGGCCTTTTCCAAGACGCAGGAGCTTCACAGGCATTAGCCTTCTTCACAGGCACCGGGCCTTTCCCAAAACGCAGCAGCTTCACAGGCATTCGCCTTTCACAGGCACCGGGCCTTTCCCAAAACGCAGCAGCTTCACAGGCATTCGCCTTCTTCACAGGCACTGGGCCTTTCCTAGGCGCTAGGCCTCGCTCAGGGATAGAACCTCCGGAGATGTTGAATGTTCCACGCGTTCCGGACGGGTACCCCCTCCGGGGTCTCCAAGCGCGCGGAGCCAGGCCTGGAAACATGAACAACCTTGAATGGGCCCTCCCACATGGGAGAGAGCTTGTGCAGCCCCTCCCTGGAGAGAACCCGTCTGAGCACGAGATCCCCTACCTCGAGAGTTCTAGGGTGGATGTTGCGGCAGTGGTATCGTCGCAGCACCTATTGATACCTTGCCGCTCGCAGCGTGGCTTCTCGACGGTGTTCCTCCCCCAGCACGAGATCCGTCCCCCGCATGGCATCCTGCTGCGTCTCGTCGAACGCTAGGACCCATGCGGAGCGACGCCTGACCTCGTGAGGGAGAACAACCTCTGCTCCGTAGACGAGGAAGAATGGGGTCTCGCCAGTCGGCTTGGTCGCAGTTGTGCGGATTGACCACAGCACGGACTGGAGCTCGTCGTACCAGCCCCTGCCGCAGGCTTCCAGCTTCTTCCTGAAGGTCCTGGCCTTGAGGCCCCTCAGGACCTCCGCGTTGGCTCGCTCGGCCTGGCCATTGCTCCGGGGGTGTGCTACCGAAGCGTAACATATCTGCGTTTCAAGGTTAGCACAGTACGTTTTGAAGAGATTACTGGTGAATTGCGAACCGTTATCGGTGACGATGCAGTTGGGCACCCCAAATCGGCTCACGAGGCCCTTGATGAATTTGACCGCTGAGCCTGTCGGGATTGTGCGGACGGCTTCCACCTCAGCCCACTTGGTGAATGTGTTCACTGCGACGTAGAGGTAGCGATAGCACCCTGGCGCCCGAGGAAACGGGCCCAGAATGTCCAGCCCCCAAACTGTGAAGGCCATGAGAGGGGTATAGTCTGTAGACCCCCCGCAGGCTGATGGATCTGCTTAGCATGAAACTGGCAGGCCTCGCAAGCCTTCACAAGCTCAACGGTGTCGTTGAGCACTATGGGCCAATAGAATCCACTACGGAATGCCTTGACGATGAGGGTCCGTGACGATGAGTGGTGCCCGCAGTCTCCGCCGTGTATGTCCGCCAGTAGCTCCTTCCCTTGCTCTCGGGAGATGCAACGTAGGGACACGTCATTTGGTCGCTTCCTGTAGAGCTCTCCATCCTTGATGCAATAAACCGTGGCCTGCCGCGCCACACGCTCCGCTTCCTCCTCATTCTCCGGCAGAGTCCCTTGCATCAGGTAGTTCTTGAGCTCCGGGTTCCAACACCCTTCCTGAGGCTCTAACGCTAGGAGTAGGCGCGCCCCTGAGGCAGGGCCGCAGATGGGGCTCCTGAGGCAGGAGGCTGAGGGAGCTCCTCCCTTGGTTGCGTCGTGCTCGACAGTGACGGCACCGCCGAGGGTTTGAAGAGCCGCTCCTTGAAGACGCCAGGCTCCTGAGGCAGCCGCCTAGATGCCCTCTTGGCAATGTCATCAGCCTCCTGATTGGTGCCGCGAGGCACATGTTGCAACTCCAGCCCCCAGAACTGTTTCTCCATCTTGCGAACCTCAGTGAGGTAGGCCTCCATGTGCTCGTCCTTTGGCTCGTATATCTTGTTGGAGAAGTTGACGAGGAGCTGGGAATCGCCCTTGATGATGAGGCGCTTCACCCCGAAGGCAATTGCGGCCTTCAAGCCTGCTATTAGGCCTTCGTACTCCGCTATGTTGCTGGAGACCTTTTCTCCGTGCTGGAAGCAAAGTTGTACGACGTAGTAGAGTTTGTCCTGGGTAGGGGATACGAGCACTGCGCCAGCTCCCGCACCGTGTCGGAAGAATGCCCCATCAAAGTACATGACCCAGCCATCTGGTGCTTCACTTCCCGGGGAAAGTGATCGATCTTCGCTTGCCTCGAGACCCGGCGCTTCTGCCCATTCTACCACGAAATCCGCAAGTGCGGCTCCCTTGATGACTCTGGTCGTACTGAATTCTAGCTGAAATGCCTGTAGCTTGATGTTCCATTCAGCAACCCTTCCAGCTGAGTGGGGGCTCCTGAGCACTCTTTCCAAGGGGTATCCTGAGACGACTTTGATGGGATGTCGTTGGAAGTAGTGGCACAGCTTGCATGAGGTCACTAGCAGAGCGAGGAGGAGCTTTTGAGGCATGGGATACCGTGCCCTTGCGTCCCGTAGCACCGTGCTGACGAAGTACATGGGATGCTCGACGAGGTTGAGGGTGCTGGCGCAGCTTGCGTCCTCCACAGGTTGAGGCATCTCTTGAGACGACGGGGCTCCCAGTGCTTGGTCGCCTGAAGAGGCCTCTCCTGCTCCGGGTGCGTTCTCCTGCTGCGGCTGTTCCTTTCCGGCTGCGGTTGCGGCCTTCGCGAGGCCCTCCTGGCTCTGCTTTACTTCAGCTCAGACGGTCGACGCGGCCTTGGCACAGCGCTCCTCCCTGACCGCCACCAGGGCTGCGCTAGCGGAGTAGGGGGTGGCCGCAAGGTAGTGCACCAGGGGCTCCCGAGGACGCGGAGCTACCATCACTGATGGACTGGTAAGGTACCTCTTGAGGTCTTGGAATGCCTTGTCGGCCTCTTCAGTCCATTCGAAGGGGCCCTTTTTCTTCATCAGCATGAAGAAGGGCGGTGCTCGTTCCCCCAGCTTGGAGATGAAGCGCCCGAGCGCAGTCACACGCCCGATGAGCTTCTGCATTTCTCTGAGGGTCCTCGGCGGGCTCATGTCTTCCACTGCCTTGACCTTCTCCGGGTTGGCCTCGATGCCCCTGTGGGATATGAGGAAACCCAGGAGCTTGCCCGAGGGGACTCCAAATGTGCACTTCTCTGGGTTGAGCCACAGGTCCACTTCGTTGAGGCTTGCAAAGGTTTCTTCCAAGTCCTGTATCAGGGTTTTTGCCTCATGAGACTTCACCACAATGTCATCGACGTAAGCTTCAGCATTCCTCCCGAGCTAAAGGCCTAAGGCGATGTGCATCAGCCGCTGAAAGGTCGCGCCTGCGTTGCGCAACTCAAACGGCATGCACGTATAGCAGTACACTCCACACGGGGTCAGGAAAGCCGTCTTCTCCACGTCTTCTAATGCCATCTTGATCTGGTGATAGCCCGAGAAGGCATCTAGGAAGCACAATAGGTCACACTCTGCGGTGGAGTCGACTATCTAGTCAATGCGGGGGAGCGGAAATGGATCCTGCAGGCAGTCCTTGTTGAGGTTGGTGAAGTCGATGCACATGCACTCCTTTCCTCCCTTTTTTGGCACAACGACTTGATTAGCCAGCCAATCAGGGTAGCGGACCTTGCGGATAACTCCTGCCGCGTCTAGCTTCCGGGTCTCTTGAACAATGAAAGCTTGTTTCTCAGTAGACTGCCGTCTTGCCTTCTGCCTCACGGGGCGCACATTGGGGCATACGTTGAGGTGATGCTCAATCACTTCCCTTGGGACCCCTGCTCACTGATCAGGTCCCCACGCGAACACCTTCTTGTTCGCACGCAGGAACCTGATCAGGGCCTTCTCCTGCTCGGGCTTGAGGTTGGCCCCTATGGTGAAGGTGGCGCCAGTGGACCCGTCCTCGTCGACTGGTACCTGCTTGGTTTCCGCCTTGTCTTGGGTGAACAACTGCTTCTTTTTAGCCGGTGCGGCCCCCTTGGGCTCAAGGGCATCAGTGCTAGTGGGTTGTGCCACCGCGGCCGCCCTGAAAACAAGCCGGAGCACCTACAGCGCATCCCTTGTGTCTCCTGACACAGTGAGGACGCCGCTGCTCCCAGGCATCTTCATGAGGTTGTACGCTGGGTGAGTTGCTGCCATGAACCGAGCCAAGGCCGGATAGCCGAGGATGGCATTGTAGGGGAGGCCAATGGGGGTGATTTCAAAGTCGATCAGCTCCGTGCGGAAGTTGTCGCAGGTACCGAAGGTCACTGGGAGGCGGATCTGTCCCAAGGAGGCGGTGGAACCGGCTCCAACGCCCGAGAAGGGCCTAATGGGTTGGAGCCGCTCCAGCGGCACGTGGAGGAGGCTGAAGGCCTCCACCGAGAGCACGTTGATTCCGGCACCACCGTCGATGATGGTCCTGGTGACGTCCACTTGGCAGATGGTGGGGGTGCACATCATCGGGAGCGCGCTCGAACCAATGGGATAGAAGGGGCGGTCCTCCGAGTCGAAGGTTAGATCGGCCTCGAGCGCCACCCAGCCCGAGGGGGCTTCTCGGCGCTAGGAGGCGGTGCCGATCCGGCGGGTGAACGGCTTGACGTAATGGCTCAAGGGTGGTGCATCGGAGCCACCCAGGAGAGCTGCGACGACGGGCGGCGCCGGTGCGGCGAAACGGGCGAGGAAGAGGTCGCGCAGCTCCTCCCAGGAGGTGAAACAGGCCGTCGGCAGGTGGAGGAGCCGCGCGCGCGGGACGCCGGTGAGGTCCATGGGTAACCAGTTGGCCATCACCCGGTCATCGCCCCCGGCTCTGAGGACGGCCTCCTCGTACGCCAGCAGGAAAATCATCGGGTACATCGCGCCGTCATAGCACGGCAGCGTCTCTGGGCTGAACTTGCGCGGCCACTGCACCTGTCGCAAGGCGGGGGCCAAGGCCCAGAGCCCCTGGCCCCAGTGTCGGCATCCGTTGGTGGAGCGGGTGGCGTGTTGTCCGCCAAGAGGGCGGGATGCGATGTCGGGGGAGAGCGGGTCGTCAGGAGGGAGGACTCCGGCGCACCCCTACCGGGCACGCCAAATGTCGGATTTCAGGTTCCGGCAGACCCTTGAGGTTCGAACACTAGGGTGCGCGCGGAGATATCTCCCCTACCGATCTACGCCCAATCTCCTCGCGTGATCCAAGCTGGAAACAATGAACAACACAAGGGACACGAGGTTTATACTGGTTCGGGCCATTGTTGTGGTGTAATACCCTACTCCAGTGTGTGGTGTGGTGGATTGCCTCAGGGGCTGATGATGAACAGTACAAGGGAAGAACAGCCTCGCGAGAGGTGTTCTTGAGCTGGTGCGATGAACTGCTAGGGTGAGTTCAGTCGCCTCTCTCTCTCTCTGCTAGGGTTCTACCAGATCTCTAGCCATCCCTCTACTCTATGGTGGCTAGCTCTATTTATAGAGGCCCTGGGCCTCTCCCCAAATAACGAGCGGGGAGGGCGCCAACAATTGTCCATTTTGAAGGGGAACATCTAGTACAAGTTATCCTGACCAAAGGTGGTCTTCGGCTGCCAAAAGTACTGGTGATGATGCCGTCTTGGGCTCCACGGTGACCTCCGTCCTACCGCTCTGCTGGTCTTGGTCTCGTTGCACCGGAATGGAAACCTTTGCCCGATGCCTTGGCCTGTGCTTGCCCCCTTTGCACCAAAGGGGAAACAAGCACACTACGCAGGCCGGCGCCCGCCTGGTCTCGATCGTCATGGCTTGCGTCACATGCTCCTCACGAGGTACCCCTGCCTTGATCTCTCTGCCTCCTCACAAGCCTGCCTGATGAGGCTGCCTCTGAGGAAGCTTCAGGTCATCCGCCCCGCGAGGCTTTTCCCCTCGCGAGGGTCTTGAGCTTGAGCTGATGAAGGTGGGCCGCGCTGGGCCCCCACTTGAGCCACGCCGCAGGCAGGCATGTCTGGGGACCCCCGTTCCCAGAACGCCGACACACTGATGGTCAACGTATGTAACAATATGCTCTTTACGGTCACTATATATAGTTTTGTGGTGATTATACGATCACTAGCTCATCGTAGAGCACCATATTGCACCCTACTGACCGGCCACATAGTCGACGTGGAACTTTGTTGACTGGTTAAATTGTCACCTGGTTTCTGGGTCCCACCTGTCAGTTGGGAGAGCAAAGAAATCAGTTAAACAAAACTTTACGCAGGCACCACAGGAGTCCAACCCTTGCACGCGAACCACCCTGGTTGTATATGTGAGTACATGCACATGTACTCCCTCGGTCTTCCAACAAAGAGTGTACATCGGCTAAAAAACAAAGAGTGTACATCTACACTTCCAATGTATTTAGCCTTTAATCTAAATCGATATTGATTGACTAATGCATCAACTTGTGCTCTAGCTATATGCTACATGTCTATCCTTAATTACAGCATGCAACAACCTTTATTTAATGTATAAATCTGTAAATGTACAGTCTTTCATCGATGTATGGAGTAGGTTGAGCACTTGAGAATGATTGTGTGTGTTGCGTCGTGTGCTGTGTGCCGCATGGGTGCGTGAGTGTTCCGTACGTCCATGCATACGTGTGAGTGTTGCATGTTGCATGCATGCATGCATGAGGCTTTTACTCCCTCCCATTGACATGTTCATATTTCAAGCTTCCTCTGTTCCCTCCATATGGTGATACTCCCTCTGTTCCCAAATATGGAGTATTTGCCTTTCTAGAGATTTCAACAAGTGACTACGTATGGAGCAAAATGAGTGAATCTACACTCTAAAATATGTATATATACATCTGTATGTTGTATTCCATTTGAATGTCTAAAAAGACTATATTTAGGAACGGAGGGAGTAGCAAATAAACATTAAGTTCTCTTGTTTTTTCCTCCTTGGTCATGGTGCACAGCCAAAGATGACTTCACCTGGATGGAGGGAGTAGATGGTCAAAGTTTGACACAAAATTAATGCATTGGTAAACATAATTTTTTGAGGAAAACGAGTGCGTTAATTGAGTGTTTTTGCAAACTACAAAAATAATTCCACCACTCATCATCTACCTTGGCTGATGAGATTTTTGAATCGAGCCCTACAAACCGGAAAGGAGGTAGTAGTACTCCTACATTATTGGCCAGGTGCCTTGGCCAATGTTTCATCTTGTTGGACAGGATGAGCGTACAGGCATAACGATACTGTAGATAGGAAGTCTCCGTGATCCATTATTCCCCATCTTGGTCAGAGAGAACTATTTAACTAGTCTTCACAGTGAAGTGACAATACACGTTGCAGCAGATGGGACACTTAATTAATAAGCTGAACCAGCGTGTTGGTGTTACTAAATCAGCCTTACCCAGTACTACCTTCATGTTTGCCACTGGAGCACGCTTCTGCAAATATGCCTACGCAACTCTCTCCTCCATTAACTGACATATGGGCCCTCTTGAGATAAACCCACATGTCATAGGCATAACTATTTACACTCCGAAGGATGGTATATCCTGGTAGTAGTACTAGTAGAATTGAGGTTTAATGCACTTTTTCCCCATCTTTCACTCTTCTTCCTCCTATCTTCTTCTTCCTCCTCTCTTCCCCATCATCGGCCGCACACCATTCCCCCCCGCTCACTGCTCGCCCACCGCTCCATCTTCATTGGTAGCTTGCGCGTACCATATCCCCTCGCTCACTGCTCGGCCATACACAACATCTTCTTCGCTCGCCCGCCCGAATCAACTTCCCGGCTAGCTCGCAGGCACCAAAAACCCCAATCACCCAGCACCCTAAAAAAGCCTATGGCAGAACGGACTGACATGCAGAGCTACGATTGGAATTCCCTCCCTGATGTTCTTTTGGAGCATATCTGTAATCGTATGGACCTGCTCAGCACTGTCCGTCTGGCCGGATGCTCGATGTCTTTGTACCTTCTACTCGCCTGCAATTGGCCGGCTCTTTTCAAGACACCCTACTTGCTGATGCCCGATCCTCGCAGGTGACCTAGACACCGACTTGACGATCCTATGGATGTTGCCGTGGTGCCCCTCGACATGCTACCACTACCCGTCCACCTGTCCTTCATGCGCGGCCACTACAGGGTGGCCATGAAGGCCAACTGCATTGCCCTCATCCACCAATCCGGTAGTCCATGGCGTCTTGTGGATATCTACACCCAGCGAGAGATCACCCTTCCATAGTTAGATACCACCGTCATCGAGCCTCGCAGCCCGCCGGACATTCCTGCCTACTACGCACGAGAAACGTCGAGCTTTTGGCTCGACCTCTGTTTGCTGAAAGTGGTAATCTGCGAAGTGCCCACACCATCAGAAGACTACATGGATTACAAGCTCGTTTCTTTGTTCAACATGGGATTAGTCTATATGGAATCCAGTCGCCATACATGGTTATGGCTCATCGTCAATCCTGTTGAGGCAACATTTCTGTCTGATGCTATAGTGCATGATGGCATCGTTTACGCTGTTGACGCACAAATTGGCTGCCTATACTGGTGGAATCTACCGTCGTGTAATTGTTATATCTCATCTCATCTTTACCTTATGAATACAACTGCATGTTCATTGTTACAAATTTAGAATAGATAGTATGTCCATAACCACATCATTGCTATACGTTCCTCTCATTTCCTGGATTTTTATGACCACACATGTTATTGTTAGAGTTGATATGATAACAATTGGCATCTAATGATTGTTAGAATATATATTATGAGCATAACCTCATGATTTCTATATGTTACTCTCATTTCCAAGATTTTTAGAACAACGCATGTTATTGCTTAGAGTTGAAATGAGAACAGTAGTAAGTGCTATGGTAGAATATGAGTAGGCCCTGTCATAGCTATTTTCCTCTCATTGTTACATGGTGTTTGAACCATGACATATTGCGAGAATATGTAAGCCATTGGCTAATTTTTTTAACTTGGGGTATGATTATGACCATGACATTGCAATTCTTTGTCTATGATATGTGTCACTGTTATAATAATCTTAATTCCACACATACTCTGAACATGATTGTTTAGTTTTTGTCCTTTTGGTCTCCAATTTTAATTGTTATAGCAGACGCAAATGCGCTGGCCTTCATGATTCCAGGACCTGGAATCATTCTAGCCGATGGGTGGTGGTTTATCGCTCATTCAGTTGACGATGGTCATTTGATGCTCATTCGCACGTACCAAATTGACCAAACCATTACATCAAACCACATGCAGTACAATGCCTGGGGCGTTCATGACATTGATGGCTATGGCTGCTTCGTGTTCGAGAAAGATCCCAGCTTCGTTGTGCTAGGCGTATTCAACTGGAGGCTGGTTTACAGCCTCGGCAACCACTCCATGTTCCTCGGGATCAATTATCCAATCATCCAACCAATCATCAATCATATTACCGGCGATGATTACCGTGCTATGAAACTTCCATTCTCCAGGGGGAACTATGTTTACACATCATACCATGGGTTTCATGAATCACCATATCCAGAGATTCGTCGACACAACTTGTTGCCAGGTAATCTTCAGTGTGTGAAAGGCATCAAGCTTCCATGCGATGGATGGCTTTTGCAAACCCGGCATGCGGCAATGTGGTTCATGCCAAAATTGCACAACTTGATTCGTACTGATATCTGGACTGAGCCATGTATCTTGTTGTTGTAGGATAACACTATTTTATTGGATATTATGTATTGTTGTTAGTTTGAAGCACTCCTCTGGTTTGAAGGATAGATACCTTTCTGGGATCAAGTGCACCCTAACTCACCTGCGTAGGATGTACTGATAATGATGATGGAGATGTTGTGCAGCAGCCATATATATACATATCAATTAGGCTTCAAGTGCGTACTTGTTAGTTAAACCTATGGTTAAAATGTGACACTAAATATGACTAATAAGTAGTACAGTTCCACTACTAGTATACGTCAGTCAAATTAGTCATCATGTCCACACATTGAATTAACGTGACAACATGCTGCGCGTGAGGTGACACAAGAATCCCGGTGGCGTGTTCGGGTATTGCGGACTTCAGATTTGGAGTACCACTTATCTGTCAAAATCTTTCATCATTCACTTAAAACAGTCGACTGATCATACATTGAGTACCATATAACTAGAATTAGTCGACGCAAGTCCAAGAAGGATTGGCCGGTGCTGCCGGCTGGCGTCAAGTTTGATCCCATGGATCAGGAGCTGATCGAGCACCTTGAAGCCAAAGTGAGTGCTGACAGCGCGAGATCTCACTGTCGGTGTCAAAACCGGTAGATCTCGGGTAGGGGGTCCCAAACTATGCGTCTAGGGTCGATGGTAACAGCAGGCAGGGGACACGATGTTTTACCCAGGTTCAGGCCCTCTTGATGGAGGTAATACCCCACGTCCTGCTTGATTGATATTGATGAGTTTGAGGGTTACAAGAGTTGATCTACCATGAGATCATTGTGGCTAAACCCTAGAAGTCTAGCCTGTATGATTGTGATTGTCTCTACGGACTAAACCCTCCAGTTTATATAGACGCCGGAGGGGCCTAGAGTTGTAGAGAGTCGTTTTACAAAGGAAGGAATCTACACATCCGAACGCCAAGCTTGCCATCCATGCAAAGGAGAGTCCCATCCGGACACGGGAAGAAGTCTTCTGTCTTGTATCTTCAAAGCCCATTAGTCTGGCCAATGTTACATAGTCCGGACGCCTGAGGACCCCTTAATCCAGGACTCCCTCAGTAGCCCCTGAGCCAGGCTTCAATGATGATGTGTCCGACGTGCAGATTGTCTTCGGCATTGCAAGGCAGGTTCCTCCGAATACTCCAAAATAGCCTTCAAACACAGAAAACCTGCCCGGCTCTACAAAATGAGTACCACACACACACACACGCAGAGAGTATAATCATTTATGAGTCCAATCAACTGACAACTTTTGTAGCGTGATATCATGTCACTGCCCGGTCTTTATTTCGAACCATTTTTAGCCCCCGCTCCATGTTTCAAGATGCGGTTTTATTGGCACGTCTTGTCAAAGCAGAGATCGTGTCCCCTTATTGCGGGATTCTCATCAATACGGGCGTGGGTAATCCAACCGCGCCGGCTGCACGACCCTTGGGAATATGCGAGTTTTAAGGCGAGTGGGAAGGAGCTTGATGTTCGCAGCCTTTATAAAGGGATAAGGATTTCACCATTTCACCCACGCCATCTTCCTCTCTGCCCATCAATTGTTGAGCTCCAGCGCCCAAGCTTCCATCCTTTCCACCTCAAAAAAGCACTCCACCCATTTTTGGATCTGCAGCGCAGGGCAAGTGGATGGTTTCCTCCGTCAATGAGAAGGACATCACCAAGCTCCGGGAGGCCAAGTACTTAGCCAAGGAAATCGCCCACCGACTCCCAGCAAAGGGGAAAATCATCCCCACCCCGGAACCCCATGAGAGGGTGGTATTCATCCCCTACTTCGTCCGCAGATTGGTATTCCCTCTCCAGCCATTCGTCCGCGGGCTCATGTTCTACTACAGGCTGGATTTCCATGATCTGGCCCCCAACTCCTTCCTCAACATCTTGGCATTCATTGTCGTGTGCGGGGCCTTCCTCCGCATCGCACCCCACTTCGGATTGTGGTTAAAAATCTTCAATGTGAAGCCGAAGGTGGTGGGTGGCCAACATGCAGAGTGCGGAGGCGCCATGGTGAGCAAGATGCCAAATGTCTCATGGCCCAAAGGTACCTTCGTGGAGACCGTCAAAGGGTGGCAATAGCAATGGTTCTATGTCACAGAACCTCGCGACGCCACCTGGGCTGCGGCTCCCGAATTCCAGTCCAGCGCCCCAATGTGGCTCACCTCCTGGCTAGAGAAGGGCCTGGACTGGTCTTCGTCTGACGAGCTATCAGCGCTCCAGACGCGCATCAGGAGCATGGTGGACAAAAACATCAAGCTTGTCAATGTGATCCAGGTGATGCTTACGAGCCGGATCCTTCCGTGCCAAAGCCGGATTTGCCATTAGTGGGAGTTCGATCCGGCCAAGCACCAGACCTTGCAACAGTTCTTCGGCACTACACACGGAGACATCTGGAAGGTGCTTTTTAAGGCCAACGAGACATGGCCGACGACGACCGAGGACCGCGGGCATGACCTGGCCCATCCTGCCAGTTCGGTAAGTTTTTCGTATTTCAATGTGTATCCTTTACTTGCATACTCAAGGAAGACACCTAAGCTTCCCCATTTATTTTTTCAGGGCTGTACAAAGAAGGCGGAGCGAATCCAGAGTCCGGCTCCGCTACCCGAAAACCCAGCAATCTCTCTTCTGACGAAGATGCTGGTTCTCGCGCCCTACCAAGTGCCAGAGAAGAAGGCTAAGGATACCAGGAGAGGTCTCCACCGTAAGGGCACTTCAGACGTGACATCCGAAGATGCCGAGACCCACTCCTCCCACACTGAGTATGACAAGGAGGAGGAAAGCAACTCGCCCCCGGAGGGGGAGAGGAAGAAAAGGGTGGCCTCCACGCATCTGGAAGAAGAGACGTCCAAGAAGGGGAAGGTTTCCCTCACGGACAACTCTACGTGGGACATCAACAGTAGCTCCGAGTGGCACCCCAGGGATAAGCCCCTGGCCGAATCGTAAGTACTCAAAGACGCACACATATATCCAGCTCCTTTACATCATGGTTTTCACATGATGAATCATGCATTGCAGTCCGGCTCGTTCCGACCTCCAGCGATCCTCATCTTCTGGGAATTCGCTGGATCCGAAGGTGATGGACAGCCGGTCCCTGCTGGTGGCCTCTTCTCCCAAGGCCATGGGTGACACCAAGGTGTTGTCCCGAAGGACCTTCCCAGACTAGGGAGAGACGCAAGAGGCCGTCAGGGTGGCGCCAGAGGGTGAAACCTCGGCCGCCGGACACATGGGGGAGCAAATCCCCATGGAGGCTGGCGATGGGGACCATATCCAATTTGGCCCCCAGCCGAATACAATTTCGGAGACCTATACGGCTCTAGAATCTGGGAAGCAGCCTCCTTGGAAAGAAGGAGGTGCACCGATTCCACCGGTGACCTCTGTCCATCCAGAGGCACCGGATACTCTACTGGAAGTGCTGCGAAGTGCTTCCATTGTTGAGGAACACCGTACCCTCATGGGTACGATGGTTGAGAGGATACAGTCCACAAAGAGCAGGCTGACCGAAGCTTGCACAAGCCTTCTAACAGGCTTTGAGGTACGAAAACGCAATTTATGCATAAGAAATGTCATAGTATAGACAGTAGCCCCTGAGACACTATCCGGTGTTCGAAAAAGAAAAGTCGTATAGAGGATCAAATTAATTTTCGCATGAGACTAACCATATGTGTCTATGTGAATAAACAGGCGTCTTTGTTGGTTGCGACCTCTCATGCTGCTGAGGTCTCCGGACTGAAGCAGAGTCTGGAGCGGACCGAGGAAGAGCTCGGGCACGTGAAAAAATAGCTGGAAGATCATCAAGGTATGCAAATGACCTTTTGTAGATTCATAAAGGATGAATGATTTGAGTTGACCATAATGCCATAATATTTTGTAGGAGCGGCGACCGAGGAGGTGACCCTCAAGAAGGAGTTGGCCGAAGCCAAGGAGAGAGCGGCAAAGGAACATGTCGCTCACGAGAAACACGAGGCTAGGGTTGGTGAGGTCCAGCAGGAGCTCCAGGACACCATGAAGAAATGCAAGTCCTTGGAGCGCAACATTGCGGATCAAGAGTCTGAATTTTCCAAGGCCCGCCAAAGCGCACACGATGCCCGGGTCAAAGCCCAGGGCGCCCTCCAGGAAATCCAGGAGGCCAGAAAAATCGCGGCGGGTAAGGCCTTTATTATGAAGAGAAAGTATGTGAAGAAAAGGTTCCTCTTATAGACCCAGATTTGGAGTTCTCCAGGAGCGTTTGCGGATCTGTCGCGCAGTGTTGCCGATGATGTAGAATTTTTCTGAGTCGAAGAGGGGAGCTCAATGGAGAAGCTGTTCTGGTCGCAATACCTTGCGCTAGAGCATCCGGTGCCCTTTAGCGATCAGGTCAAACAGCTGACCGAACTACATAGGGTGGCCGAACTGGCCATGAAGGATTTGATAATCCGGCTATGGCCTACTGATGCCATACCCAGCAGCTACTTCTGGCTCGTGAGGCGGCTGGTCAATGCCTGCCCTCAGCTTAATGCCATCAAGCGGTCGGCCTGCATTGAAGGTGCCTGGATGGCCTTCGCCCATGTCAAGGTGCAGTAGGCGAAGATGGACGCCATCAAGCAAGCCACCGAGGGACCGCCCACGGGCAAGGAGCACCGCACGCCCAAGCGGTATTTTGATGATATCCTGAAGGGATCCGGCATTGTAGAGGGCCAGTGTTCAAAAGACATTATCTTTGAATGAAGTCATTCATGTTATCCCTTAATGTATTATTAAACAAAGTTGTTATGTAATATAACATTTGCTGTTTGAAAAGTTTACCTCATGTGCGGCCGTTTTGTTAAATCTGAGAGTTGGCCAGTCGTCGGCTTCATCCCCCACGTAGGTAGTACGGGGGTGTTCAGGATGAATCTAAACACTCTTGATCCAAGAGTTTGGTCCTTGTAGGAGGTGTTTAGCGCATTGAACCGGGCAATCAGACTATGTGGCTTTATCACTCTCACTTAGCCATAGGAGTTTGACAATAGAAATGTAGGCGCAACCCCTAGTTAGTATTTAATCTGGACTAGGGTGTTGTAGACAGCTAATCAGGTAAAGGTCGATTCGTCACATAATGTGGAAAAAATCACGAAAGATTTGTGACCTCCGAATAGCAGACCAGCTCTCGTCATATCATGACAGTCAATTTTAGGCTTTCTCTACTAAGGAGTTTACTTGGATAAACCAGAAACACAATCGCAGTAGTTCTCCCTTTACTACCCAAGCCGATAGGACGGAACGGAAGATAGCAAGCACAGGAGCCGGGCAACCCAACTATTGACCAAAGACATGATTCAGAGCCGACGCATATAATGCTAAAATTTGGGGTGTCAAATTGTACTGTAAAAAGTGTTCGAACTTTGTTGCCATACTATGGGGCAGAATGAAGCCCTTGGTGAATCAAAGGGTACCAAAGTGTACAGGTGCAATCGATAAGATTAATAAAATGAAGTAGTCAGCTAGTGCCACGTAAGTTGGGCCACAAACTGTTTCCATTATAATTTGATTAAAACGTCAAAGCGTATTTGTACAAATAGTGTGATAAGCAACAGGGCTATTTAACATGCCAAGACCAAGGGGGAGCTGCGTGCGGGTCCTGAAAATAGGTAGTACGATCGTCAAGAAGAACATCGAGAGATTCCCCCACATGTGTGTGCCACTTGCCGCCTTGGTATATCTATCCTTCGAAAGGACCGATGATCAGGCCATCGGGAGGGGCCTGTGAAAGAAAAGACTAAAAATAGTAAAAAGGAAAAGGAAAAGTATGTGTGGGGGCCGTATGATGGACCACAATCAAGTTACGCCTCCGTCTATGCCCATGGTATTTTGAGTGCGTAGTTACGTACGCGCGGTACGTACACCACCATTTGGTCGGTACTGAGACGGAGGCAGAATTGCTAGTCGAGCTCGCGACGGGATGGACTGTCCTGCTGCAGAGTAGTTCGGACTCGTTTGACAGTGTCCGGGAGCATGGCTGCCGAATTCAGGTTCTACTTGATAAGGCCGCTCTATACCTCTGCTGCTAGAGCCGCGGTGTGCTCCTCAGTATGGAGGGAGCGCTCCGTGTTTCCATTGACTGTTATGACACCGCGTGGTCTGGGCATCTTAAGTTTGAGATAAGCATAGTGTGGCACTGCATTGAATCGAGCAAATGCAGTTCGTCCAAGCAGTGCGTGATAGCCACTGCGGAAGGGGACGATGTCAAAGATCAATTCTTCACTTCGGAAGTTGTCCGGGGATCCGAAGACAACGTCCAATGTGATTGAACCCGTGCAGCAGGCCTCTACACCTAGTATTACTCCTTTAAAGGTAGTTTTTGTTGGCTTGGTCCTTGATGGATCGATGCCCATTTTGTGGACTGTATCCTGATAGAGCAGGTTGAGGCTGCTGCCGCCATCCATGAGGACTCGCGTGAGGTGGAATCCATCAATAATTTGGTCAACGACTAGTGCGGCTAAACCGCCGTGACGGGTACTGGTCGGATGGTCCCTGTGATCGAAAGTGATCGGGCAGGATGACCATTGGTTGAATTTTGGGGCAACTGGCTCTATCGCATTGACGTCCCTGAGCGCACGTTTGCAGTCCCTCTTGGGGATATGGGTAACATATATCATGTTCATTGTTTAAACCTGGGGGGACTTCTTCTGTGCCCCTATGTTCGGCGGACGGGGCTCCTCGTCGTCATTCTCGCTTTGCGACCCCTTCTCTTTGTCTTCGGCATTTAACTTGCCGACCAGTTTAAACACCCAACAAATCTGGTGGGTATGATTGGCTGGTTTATCAGAGGTGTCGTGGATCTGACATGGATGATCGAGTTTGCGGTCCAAGCTCGAAGAGCCTGAATTGTTCCTTTTATATGGCTTCTTCCTCTGACCAGACTTGGAGCCACTCAATCCGGCATTGACCGCTGTGTCATCGGTATTGTCACCATTGTTTCGACGCTTATGCCTGTTGCGTTAGGGATTGCCATTGCTATTCTTGGCTTCGGAGGTGCCAGGTTCGCTTGCATTATGAATGCTATGGGCTAGCCAACTATCTCCGCCCGCACAAAAGTGGGTCATAAGTGCCGTGAGGGCCGCCATGGACTTCGGCTTTTCTTGGCCAAGGTGTCGGGCGAGCCATTCGTCGCGGATGCTGTTCTTAAAGGCCGCTAGGGCTTCGCCATCCGGGCAGTGGATGATCTGGTTCTTTTTAGTTAAGAACCATGTCCAAAATTTCCTGGCTGACTCTCCGGGTTGTTGAACTATGTAACTTAATTCATCGGCATCCGGGGGTCAGACATGTGTGCCATGGAAGTTGTCGTGGAAGGCGTCTTCCAAGTCCTCCTAGCTGCCAATGGAGTTTTCGGGCAGACTGTTCAACCAGTGTCGAGCTGGCTGATACATCCATTTTACATCATGCTTTTATATTGATATTTATTGCATTATAGGCTGTTATTACACATTATGTCACAATACTTATGCATATTCTCTCTTATTTTACAAGGTTTACATAAAGAGGGAGAATGCCGGCAGCTGGGATTCTGGGCTGGAAAAGGAGCAAATATTAGAGACCTATTCTGCACAGCTCCAAAAGTCCTGAAACTTCACGGAAGTCAATTTCAGAATATATAAAAAATACTGAGCGCAAGAAGTTCACCAGGGGGGCCACACCCTGCCCACGAGGGTGGGGGCGCGCCCTACCGCCCTGGGTGCGCCCCCCCTACCTCGTGTGCCCCCTGGTGGCCCTCCGATGGCCATCTTCTGCTATACGAGGTCTTTCGATGGAAAAAAAATCATAAGCCATCTTCTCGGACGAAACTACGCCGCCACGAGGTGGAACCTTGGCGGAACCAATCTAGGGCTCCGGCGGAGCTGTTCTGCCGGGGAAACTTCCCTCCGGGAGGGGGAAATAATCACCATCGTCATCACCAACGCTCCTCTCATCGGGAGAGGGAAATCTCCATCAACATCTTCACCAGCACCGTCTCCTCTCAAAACACTAGTTCATCTCTTGTATCCAATTCTTGTCTCCAAGTCCGGGATTGGTACCTGTGGGTTGCTAGAAGTGTTAATTACTCCTTGTAGTTGATGCTAGTTGGTTTAATTGGTGGAAGATCATATGTTCAGATCCTATATGCATATTAATACCCCTCTAATTATGAACATGATTATGCTTTGTGAGTACTTACGTTTGTTCCTGAGGACATGGGAGAAGTCTTGCTATTAGTAGTCATGTGAATTTGGTATTCGTTCGATATTTTGATGAGATGTATGTTGTATCTCCTCTAGTGGTGTTATGTGAACGTCGACTACATAACACTTCACCATTATTTGGGCCTAGAGGAAGGCATTGGGAAGTAATAAGTAGATGATGGGTTGCTAGACTGACAGAAGCTTAAACCCTAGTTTATGCGTTGCTTCGTAAGGGTCTGATTTGGATCCATATGTTTCATGCTATGGTTAGGTTTACCTTAATACTTTTGTTGTAGTTGCGGATGCTTGCAATAGAGGTTAATCATAAGTGGATGCTTGTCCAAGTAAGGACAGTACCCAAGCACCGGTCCACCCACATACCAAATTATCAAAGTACTGAACGCGAATCATATGAGCGTGATGAAAACTAGCTTGACGATATTCCCATGTGTCCTCGAGAGCGCTTTTCTCTATATAATAGTTTGTCCAGTCTTGTCCTTTGCTACAAAAAGGATTACGCCACCTTGCTGCACTTTATTTACTTTTGTTACTTGTTGCTCATTACAAATTATCCTATCACAAAACTATCTGTTACCACTTATTTCAGCACTTGCAGAGAATACCTTGCTGGAAACCGCTTATCATTTCCTTCTGCTCGTTGGGTTCGACACTCTTACTTATCGAATGGACTACCATAGATCCCCTATACTTGTGGGTCATCAAGACTCTTTTCTGGCACCGTTGCTGGGGAGTGAAACGCCTTTGGTAGGTGGAATTTGGTAAGGAAAAGTTTATATAGTGTGCTGAAATTTACTGTCACTTGTTACTATGGAAAGTAATCCTCTGAGGGGCTTGTTCGGGGTATCTTCACCCCGACCAGTAGAGCAAAGAGTTTCTCCTCAACCTATTGAAAATGAAAATGTCTGCTTTGAAATTCCTTCGGGTATGATAGAAAAACTGGTAGATAATCCTTTTGCAGGAGATGGAACAATGCATCCTGATGAGCACCTAATATATGTTGATGAGGTTTGTGGATTATTTAAGCTTGCAGGTTTACCCGGAGATGTTGTTAAGAAGAAGGTCTTCCCTTTACCTTTGAAGGGAGATGCGTCGACATGGTATAGGCTATGTGATGATACGGGGTCATGGAACTACAAACGATTGAAATTGGTATTTCATCAAAAGTTTTATCCTATGCATCGTGTTCATCGTGATCGCAATTATATATATAATTTTTGGCCTCGCGAAGGAGAAAGCATCGCTCAAGCTTGGGGGAGGGTTAAATCAATGTTATATTCATGCCCCAATCATGAGCTCTCAAGAGAAATGATTATTCAAAATTTATATGCTCGGCTTTCTGATAACAATCGCAGCATGCTCAATACTTCTTGTGCTGGCTCTTTTATGATGAAGACTATTGAATTCAAATGGGATTTATTGGAAAGAATTAAACGCAACTCTGAAGATTGGGACCTCGACGAAGGGAAGGAGTCAGGTATGACACATAAGTTTGATTGTGTTAAATCTTTTATGGATACCGATGTTTTCCGTAAATTTAGCACTAAATATGGACTTGACTCTGAAATAGTAGCTTCTTTCTGTGAATCTTTTGCTACTTATGTTGATCTCCCCAAGGAGAAATGGTTTAAATATCATCCTCCCGTAGAAGTAAAAGTAGCTGCACCTATTAAAGTTGAAGAAAAGACTATCACTTATAATGATCCTATTGTTCCTACTTCTTATGTTGAGAAACCACCTTTCCCTGTTAGGATAAAGGATCATGCTAAAGCTTCAACTGTGGTTCGTAAAAGCAATATTAGAACATATACACCTCCTGAGAAAGTTAAAGTTGAACCTAATATTGCTATTGTTAAAGATCTCTTGGCTGATAATATTGATGGGCATGTTATTTATTTCTGTGATGAAACTGTTAGAATTGCTAAACCTTGTGCTAAAGATAAACCTAGACCTGTGGTAGGCATGCCTGTTATTTCTGTTAAAATAGGAGATCATTGTTATCATGGCTTATGTGATATGGGTGCCAGTGTTAGTGCAATACCTATTGGCCTATATAGAGAAATTATGCATGATATTGCACCTATTGAGTTAGAAGGTATTGATGTCACAATTAAACTTGCCAATAGAGATACTATATCGCCAATGGGAATTGTTAGAGATGTTGAAGTCTTGTGTGGGAAAACTAAATATCCTGTTGATTTTCTTGTTCTTGGTTCCCCACAAGATAGCTTGTGTCCCATTATATTTGGTAGACCCTTCTTAAACACTGTTAATGCTAAGATAGATTGCAAAAAGGATGTTGTTTCTATCGGTTTAGATGATATGTCTCATGAATTTAATTTCTCTAAATTTAGTAGACAACACCGTGAAGAAGAATTACCTAGTAAGGATGAAATTATTGGTATTGCTTCTATTGCCGTACCTCCTAGTGATCCTTTAGAACAATATTTGCTAGACCATGAAAATGATATGTTTATGAATGAAAGAAGGGAAATAGATGAAGTATTCTTTAAATAGGATACTATTTTTAAACACAATTTACCTGTTGAAATCCTAGGGGATCCTCCTCCACCCAAGGGTGATCCCGTGTTTGAGCTTAAACCATTGCCTGATACTCTTAAATATGCTTATCTTGATAAGAAAAATATATATCCTATTATTATTAGTGCTAACCATTCAGAGCATGAGGAAGAGAGATTATTGAAAACTCTAAAGAAGCACCGTGCTGTTCTTGGGTATACTCTTGATGATCTTAAGGGCATTAGTCCCACTCTATGTCAACATAAAATAAATTTGGAAGAAGATGCTAAACCAGTTCGTGATCATCAACGACGGCTGAATCCTAAAATGAAAGAAGTGGTAAGAAAGGAAATACTAAAGCTCCTTGAGGCAGGTATAATCTATCCCGTTGCTGATAGTCAGAGGGTAAGTCATGTCCATTGTGTCCCTAAGAAGGGAGGTATCACTGTCGTTCCTAATGATAAAGATGAATTGATTCCTCAAAAAATTATTACAGGTTATAGGATGGTAATTGATTTCCGCAAATTAAATAAAGATACTAAAAAGATCATTATCCCATACCTTTTATCGATCAAATGCTAGAAATATTATCCAAACATACACATTTTTGCTTTCTAGACGGTTATTCTGGTTTCTCTCAAATACCTGTGTCAGCCAAGGATCAATCAAAGACTACTTTTACGTGTCCTTTTGGTACTTTTGCTTATAGATGTATGCCTTTTGGTTTATGTAATGCACCTGCTACCTTTCAAAGATGCATGATGGCTATATTCTCTGACTTTTGTGAAAAGATATGTGAGGTTTTCATGGACGATTTCTCCGTCTATGGATCTTCTTTTGATGATTGCTTGAGCAACATTGATCGAGTTTTGCAAAGATGTGAAGAAACTAATCTTGTCTTGAATTGGGAAAAGTGCCACTTTATGGTTAATGAAGGTATTGTCTTGGGGCATAAAGTTTCTGAAAGAGTTATTGAAGTTGATAAAGCCAAGGTTGATGCTATTGAAAAGATGCCATACCCCAGGGACATCAAAGGTATAAGAAGTTTCCTTGGTCACGCCGGATTTTATAGGAGGTTCATTAAGGACTTCTCAAAAATTTCTCGGCCTCTGACTAATTTATTGCTAAAAGATATACCATTTGTCTTTGATGACGATTGTGTAGAAGCATTTGAAATACTTAAGAAAGCATTGATCTCTGCACCTATTGTTCAGCCACCCGATTGGAATTTACCCTTTGAAATTATGTGTGATGCTAGTGATTATGCTGGTGGTGCTGTTCTAGGGAAAAGAGTTGATAAGAAATTAAATGTTATTCAGTATGCTAGTAAAACCCTAGACAATGCTCAAAGAAATTATGCTACTACTGAAAAAGAATTCTTAGCGGTTGTATTTGCTTGTGATAAGTTCAGACCTTGTATTGTTGATTCTAAAGTAACTATTCACACTGATCATGCTGCTATTAAATATCTTATGGAAAAGAAAGATGCTAAACCTAGAATTATTAGATGGGTTCTCTTGCTACAAGAATTTGACTTACATATTATTGATAGAAAGGGAGCTGAGAACCCCATTGCAGACAACTTGTCTAGGTTAGAAAATGTTCTTGATGACCCACTATCTATTAATGATAACTTTCCTGATGAGCAATTAAATGTCATAAATGCTTCTCATACTGCTCCATGGTATGCTGATTATGCTAATTACATTGTTGCTAAATTTATACCACATAGTTTCACATACCAGCAAAAGAAAAAGTTCTTCTATGATTTGAGACATTACTTTTGGGATGACCCACATCTTTATAAAGGAGTAGATGTTGTTATTAGACATTGTGTACCTAAGCATGAACAGGAGCAGATCCCATGCAAGTGTCACTCCGAAGCTTATGGAGGACACCATGCTAGAGATAGAACTGCACATAAGCTATTGCAATCTGGTTTTTATTGGCCTACTCTCTTCAAAGATGCCCATAAGTTTCTCTTATCTTGTGATGAATGTCAAAGAATTGGTACTATTAGTAGACGTCAAGAAATGCCTATGAACTATTCACTCATTATTGAACCATTTGATGTTTGGGGCTTTGATTATATGGGATGTTTTCCTTCCTTAATGGGTATACACATATTTTAGTTGATGTTGATTATGTTACTAAGTGGGTAGAAGCTATTCCAACTAGTAGTGCTGATCATAACACCTCTATTAAGATGCTTAAAGAAGTTATTTTCCCGAGGTTTGGAGTCCCGAGATACTTAATGACTAATGGTGGTTCACATTTTATTCATGGTGCCTCAGTCTAGTGGTCAAATAGAATTGAGTAATAGAGAGCTCAAATCAATTTTGCAAAAGACTGTCAACAGGTCTAGAAAGAATTGGTCCAAGAAACTTGATGATGAATTATGGGCCTATAGAACTGCATATAAAAATCCTATGGGTATGTCTCCGTATAAAATGGTTTATGGAAAAGCATGTCACTTACCTCTCGAACTAGAACACAAGGCATATTGGGCTATTAAAGAGCTCAATTATGATTTCAAACTTGCCGGTGAGAAGAGGTTATTTTATATTCGCTCACTCGATGAATGGAGAACCCAAGCCTACGAAAATGCCAAGTTGTTTAAAGAAAAAGTTAAAAGAGGGCATGATAAAAGGATACAAAAGCGTGAGTTTAATGTACGTGATTATGTATTGCTATACAATTCTCGTTTAAGATTTTTGCAGGAAAATTTCTCTCTAAATGGGAAGGTCCTTACGTTATCGAGGAGGTCTATCATTCCGGTGCCATAAAAATCAACAACTTTGAAGGCACAAATCCAAAGGTGGTGAACGGTCAAAGAATCAAACATTACATCTCACGTATTCCCATAAATGTTGAAACCAATGTTATTGAAACCATAACCCTGGAGGAATACATAAGGGACACTTTCCGGAACATTTCAGACTCCGAAAAGGAATAGGTATGTGGTACGGTAAGTAAACCAACTGCAAAACAATTTTAAGGCAATATTTCTCCGTTTTGGAATATTTAGAAAAATAGAAAAATAAGTAGCAGTCCGGGAAGGCCACAAGGCCTCCACGAGGGTGGAGGGCGCGCCATACCCCCCTGGGCGTGCCCCCTACCTCGTGGGCACCTCGTGCACTTTCCGGACTCCGTTTTGTTACACGACACGTTTTTTGGTCGGCAAAAATTCATTTTATAATCTCCCGAAGGTTTTGACTCCCGTATCACGCAAAAATCTCCTATCTTTGTTTTGAGTTGTTTTCTGTCAGGGTTGTCAAGGCCAGGCACTATGTCGTCTCCCCCCTCCTCCAACCATGAGGGCAATGATGCTTGGCTAATGAAGATAGAGCTGAAGAGAGAAGAACCCATGGAGATCAACAAGGATGAAGGGATCAAGAAGGTCATGGAGGACCAAGTTCCGGCAACAGAAGACATCCTTCAACTTGATCACAATCTTCTTCCCCAACTGAGATCGAAGCTTTCAAGATGATTGAGTTAGCTCGTATACAAAATAAGTATCTCACACGTGAAAATATTTTGTTGAAGGAGCATATCATCGCACTCAAAGGCATTATCCGCAAGTCAGAAGACCTCCTACGCTCGATGTGCGACTATCCATCATCACCATCAACTTCTTCACCAACAAAGGAGACATAATCACATGGGTATGGGCACTCCCCTTGGCAACTGCCAAGCTTGGGGGAGTGCCCCGGTATCGTATCGTATCACCATCACTTTTATCTTTAACGTTTTCCTTAGTTTGATCCTTTTGGTAATATCTTGATCCAGTAGAATAAAAGCTTTTAGAATGGTCTAGTTGTGAGGTTTGCTTTATGATCCCTCTATGTAATCGAGTCCATGAGCTATATAATAAAGATTAGTGTTGAGTCAAGGGCTTGATTATTTTTCCATGATCCTAAGTGAATAAAAGAAAAGAGAAATAAATAAAAAGAATAAAAGAGATCATATGGATCTGATGGAGAGTAATGAGCTCACATATAAAAGTTATGATGAATAAAAGTTGTTGAGATTTGACAAACATAGTTTTGGTCATCGTTGCAATTAATAGGAATTAATAAAGAAAGAGAGGTTTTCACATATAAATATACTATCTCAGATATCTTTTATGATTGTGAGCACTCATTAAAATATGACATGCTAAAAATTTGACATTGGACAAGGAAGACAACGTAATGGGTTATGTTTTCTTACATCTGAGATAAATTATATTGTCATGGATCATCCAACATGGTTGAGCTTGCCTTTCCCTCTCATGCTAGCCAAATTCATTGCACCAAGTAGAGATACTACTTATGCTTCCAAATACCATTAAACCAGTTTTGCCATGAGAGTCCACCATATCTACCTATGGATTGAATAAGATCCCCCAAGTAAGTTGTCATCGGTGCAAGCAATAAAAAATGCTCTCCAAATATGTATGACTTATTAGTGTGGGAGAAAATAAGCATTATACGATCGTGTGATATGGAAGAAATAAAAGCGACAGTCTGCATAATAAAGGTCCATATCACAAGTGGCAATATAAAGTGATGTTCTTTCGCATTAATATTTTGTGCATCCAACCATAAAAGCGCATGACAACCTCTGCTTCCCTCTGCGAAGGGCCTATCTTTTACTTTTATCTCCTACCTTGCATAAGAGTCATGGTGATCTTCACCTTTCCTTTTTACATTTTATCCTTTGGCAAGCACAGTATGTTGGAAAGATCCTGGTATATATGGCTAATTGGATGTGAGTTTTCATGAACTATTATTGTTGACACTACCCTTGAGGTAAAACGTTGGGAGGCAAAACTATAAGCCCCTATCTTTCTCTGTGTCCGATTAAAACTCCATACCCATAAGTATTGCGTGAGTGTCAGCAATTGTGAAAAACTATATGATAGTTGAGTATGTGGACTTGCTGAAAAGCTCTTATACATTGACTCTTTCCTATGTTATGATAAATTGCAATTGCTCCAATGACTGAGATTATAGTTTGTTAGTTTTCAATGGAGTTTATGATTCATACTTGAAATTGTGATTGAATTATTACTCTAGCATAAGAAATCATATGACAAGAATTATATAAGTTGTTGTTCTAAGAATGATCATGATGCCCTCATGTCCGTATTTTACTTTTATCGACACCTCTATCTCTAAACATGTGGACATATTTTTCGATTTCGGCTTTCGCTTGAGGACAAGCGAGGTCTAAGCTTGGGGAGTTGATACGTCCATTTTGCATCATGCTTTTATATCGATATTTATTGCATTATGGGCTGTTATTACACATTATGTCACAATACTTATGCCTATTCTCTCTTATTTTACAAGGTTTACATAAAGAGGGAGAATGCCGGCAGCTGGGATTCTGGGCTGGAAAAGGATCAAATATTAGAGACCAATTCTGCACAGCTCCAAAAGTCCTGAAACTTCACGGAAGTCAATTTCAGAATATATAAAAAATACTGAGCGCAAGAGGTTCACCAGGGGGGCCACACCCTGCCCATGAGCGTGGGGGTGCGCTCTACCCCCTGGGCGCCCCCCTACGTCGTGGGCCACCTGGTGGCCCTCCGATGGCCATCTTCTGCTATATGAGGTCTTTCGATGGGAAAAAAATCATAAGCCATCTTCTCGGACGAAACTCCGCCGCCATGAGGTGGAACCTTGGCTGAACCAATCTAGGGCTCCGGCGGAACTGTTCTGCCGGGGAAACTTCCCTCCGGGAGGGGGAAATCATCGCCATCGTCATCACCAACGCTCCTCTCATTGGGAGAGGGCAATCTCCATCAACATCTTCACCAGCACCATCTCCTATCAAAACCCTAGTTCATCTCTTGTATCCAATTCTTGTCTCCAAGTCCGGGATTGGTACCTGTGGGTTGCTAGTAGTGTTAATTACCATTTGTAGCTGATGCTAGTTGGTTTAATTGGTGGAAGATCATATCTTCAGATCCTATATGCATATTAATACCCCTCTAATTATGAACATGATTATGCTTTGTGAGTAGTTACGTTTGTTCCTGAGGACATGAGAAAAGTCTTGCTATTAGTAGTCATGTGAATTTGTTATTTGTTCGATATTTTGATGAGATCTATGTTGTCTCTCCTCTAGTGGTGTTATGTGAACGTTTACTACATAACACTTCACCAGTATTTGAGGAAGGCATTGGTAAGTAATAAGTAGATGATGGGTTGCTAGAGTGACAGAAGCTTAAACCCTAGTTTATGTGTTGCTTCGTAAGGGGCTGATTTGGATCCATATGTTTCATGCTATGGTTAGGTTTACCTTAATACTTTTGTTGTAGTTGCAGATGCTTGCAATAGAGGTTAATCATAAGTGGGATGCTTGTCCAAGTAAGGATAGTACCTAAACACCGGTCCACCCACATACCAAATTATGAAAGTACCAAACGCGAATCATATGAGCGTCATGAAAACTAGCTTGACGATATTACCATGTGTCCTCGGGAGCGCTTTTCTCTATATAAGAGTTTAACCAGGCTTGTCCTTTGTTACAAAAAGGATTGGGCCACCTTCCTACACTTTATTTACTTTTGTTACTTGTTGCTCGTTACAAATTATCCTATCACAAAACTAACTGTTACCACTTATTTCAGTACTTGCAGAGAATACCTTGCTGGAAACCGCTTATCATTTCCTTCTGCTCCTCGTTGGGTTCGACACTCTTACTTATCGAAAGGACTACGATAGATCCCCTATACTCGTGGGTCATCACTGGTCCCTTGAGTTTTAGCGGGAGGTATTTGATGGCATGAAGATCATCACCGCGGGCCATATGAATATGGAGAAGAAAGTACTCAATCCATACTGCAGGATCTGTTATTCCATCATATGATTCGATATTTACGGGTTTAAACCCTTCTGGGAATTCATGCTCCATTACTTCATCAGTGAAGCAGAGGGGGTGTGTGGCGCCTCTATATCGGGCTAGGTCGCGACGTAGTTCGGATGGAGTCCGTCTGCGGCTTTCGGCCTGGACGTAATTATGCTTGTCATGTTTGGCTTCATAGCCGTCGTCGCGCGTCGAGGCACGCCCCCACGATCTGTAGATCGACCTGGACGGACCTGCTTTATTCCTCAGGTCCTGCCGCAGGTCATATGTGTATCCCCGAGCCGTTGTGTCTCTACCTTTATGGTAAGATAGTATGGGCCGGTGATCGGCTTGAGTTGCCGTTTTGTCCCGGCCATGTGTTGGTCGGTCAACTGCATTATGTGTTGTTGGTACGGGCTCAAGTGCCTCGTCATCAAATTGAGGTAGCGGTTTACGCTTCGGGTAACTTTTGGTTGGGCGCAGGAGGCCGTATTCCTCGGCTGCCAGGACATTAGTCCATCTGTCGTTGAGTAGATCTTGATCAGCTTGAAGTTGCTGATGTTTCTTTTTCATACTCCTTGCAGTGGCTATTAGCCATTGCTTAAAGCGCTCCTACTCGAGAGGTTCCTCAGGCACGATAAAGTCTTCGTCGCCGAGGCTCACCTCATCCTCGGAGAGTGGAAGGTAATTACTATCCTTCGAGTCTTCGTTTGCAGCCTGTTCATCAGGGCTAACTTGCCCATCCTCCCGATCGTCTTGTTCAGAGTTTTGCTCGACGGGGTTTTCTTGGTCTTCGGCATCGTTCGGAGTATTGTTGTCTCTCGGATTCCTCGGCCGAGCTCACACGATGCTGACTCCGAGAATTCGGAGCCAGTGTCCAGGGAAGAGTCCGGCTTTGTGATGGTTGCCAGCGACACTGCTTCCTCCGGCTCTCCCGTACTGGGCTTAGTGGCCATAGATAGTCCGGCGGGTTTAGAAATCCCGTCTTCGGACCTGGCGACGCGCTCCAGCTCTAAGGCCAGAGCAGAGGTTGGGGTCGTGAATCCTTGGAAGATCAAGTCTCCTCGGATGTCAGTGACATAATCCAAGTTTCCAAAACTAATCTAGTGACCTGGGGCGTAGCTGTTGATCTGCTCTAGATGGCCAAGCGAGTTGGCCTGCAGTGTGAAATGTCAAACACAAAGATCTGGTCATGGAGAAAAATCTCCCGCAGGGCAGCATTGTTTTAGATGATTGATGGAGCCATCGAACCTTCTGATGATGACGCGGTGGAACTCTCAATGAAAGCACCAATGTCGGTGTCAAAACCGGCGGATCTCGGGTAGGGGGTCCCGAGCTATGCGTCTAGGGTCGATGGTAACAGGAGGCATGGGACATGATGTTTTACCCAGGTTCGGGCCCTCTTGATGGAGGTAATACTCTACGTCCTGCTTGATTGATATTGATGGGTATGAGGGTTACAAGAGTTGATCTACCATGAGATCGTTGTGGCTAAACCCTAGAAGTCTAGCCTATATGATTATGATTGTGTCTACGGACTAAACCCTCCGGTTTATATAGACACTAGAGGGGCCTAGGGTTGTATAGAGTTGGTTTACAAAGGAAGGAATCTACACATCCGAACGCCAAGCTTGCCATCCATGCAAAGGAGAATCCCATCCAGACATGGGAAGAAGTCTTCTGTCTTGTATCTTCATAGCCCATTAGTCCGGCCCATGTTACATTGTCCGGACGCCCGAGGACCCCTTAATCCAGGACTCCCTCACTCACCCTCTCATCGATTTGTTCATACCAACCATCGACAACGAGCACGACATATGCTACACCCATCATCCAAAACTTCCAGGTAAGACACTGATCGGCCGTCTACTTGCACAAACATATTCCTTTGTTTATAGATCTATTTTTCTTTTTAGACATAGACCTAGTGAAGCAATTACAATTTGGTAGTTAATAAAAAGTGAAACAAGTGGCTGCAACATGCCAAAGATGTTATGAAAATGCCAACTACGTACACTAAAAACCGTATTCGACAATACTACAGGTATCACACTGAGTGGCCTAAGCAAGCATTTCTTCCAGCGCAATTCCAAGGCGTTCAAAAGGGGCACGTGGACGCGTCGCAATATACAATCGGAGGTTCGCATGCACACAATGTGGCACAAGACCAGGAATACCTTGCCGCTAATGGTCAACGGCCGGCAGACGGGCAGCAAAAAGGTTCTGGTGCTGCACACCAACTAGAACTTCGGCCAGCAGAGGACTAACTGGGTGATGCACCAGTACCACCTCGAGGACCTGGAGCAAGAGAAGGAGCGGGAGCTGGTCCTCTGCAAGATTTTCTACCACATGAACACTAGGGCCAGGAGTAAAAAGATTATAAGTTACTTTGGTATTGGTACTTGTACTACCTTGTCGTCCGCAAGTTGGTATTGTTGTTAACGATCTTTCGGTATGAACTTGCATTTGCTTCCAACCATCATGCCGAGGGTCGACGTGGATATAAAGCTAAATCATTTGTTTCGAAACAAATTTTCAGGCACCTGATTTTTATTTGATGGGTAACATAAGCACCTGCCATTCGAATTCCCAGTTCTCCAAATCGTTCGAAACAAGTGCATGCACTTATTATCACGATGAAAAAACAATATACCTGTTGCATCCCAGTTATCAGTCTGTACTTGCAGAATTCTCTCGTTTTGAGCAGGTATATTGTTTTTTCAGGTCGAGCAAGTTTCAACTGGGCTGTAGACTACCCAGGCTTGGTTTTGTTTTTAACAGGCCCAGCCCATGACGACAACGAAGCACAAAGATCCAGTAGGTATCTATTGGCCTCTGGCCCGCCAGCGTTAGTTATATTTTGTCTTACAACATCCGTAGGCATTTTTTTTACTGAATCAACCACACAACCCAATTCTATTTTCCTCTTGAAACGCCATGTCCTACTTCCGTTTTCTAATCTCTACCTATAGTTTTACTAGTTCATATACACGTATCATTATATTGAAAATACATAAAGTTCCCTTTTCATATTTACATCCTTACTTTTGTTATTGTTTTCCCTCCCAGTGCTGATTTTTTACCACTGGTTTTCCCTTAAACCAACTTAATTGCCCCACGTCTTATTTGCTTAGAAAAACAAAATGATTTTTTTGGAAAATCAATAAGTTCCTAAAAAATGATTATCATTTCGGGATTACAGCAGTTCGGACTCCACCGAAATATGCAAAATAAGGTTGATATTTTTGACCGTGGTCCTGGGCAGAAAATGGGCTGTAATAAATTACTTAAAAATTAGCAAATGGGCTGCAAATTATTAAAAAATTAAATGGGCTCTATGTTGTCTACTATAGATTTGGAGGTTGACTTGTGGGCCTACTAAGTTCATGTGTACACAAGGTTTCTCAAAAAAGAAGCTTCGTCAACAATCGACTGTACCAGCGTTAGACCGTTAGATGTCAATCTAACGGCAATCGTGCTTCTTCAGTCTCTGATCTTCCTGCTCCAGCCGCCCAAACCAGTGCCGACGGAACCACCTGCTCCCGCCTCCCGTGGTCGGCTGTGTTACCGGCCAGGCCTCACGGCCCCACCATACTCGCATTCCTGGCCTGCCTATCCCTCTACTCACCGACACCTCCTGTTATTTTCCGATGGCGGCAACCGAACCAGTCAACCCTCGTACTCCCCACCGCATGGGCAGCCACTGTCATGTCTTCCCTGGCTACATGTCGTTCCCTTCATAGGCCTTGCCTTCGTCCACTACCCTGGTGCTCTCGGTGCAGCGTGGTCAACGAACAACATCCATCGGAAGTAGACTATACGTGGAGAATCTAACAGTTGGGTCCACGTCCGCACACAAGGAAATGCCTACTTGTTACATGCAAAATAATGATTCCTGCACCTGACATCTGGGACCCACCAGAAGGGCCTCTGTATTTCGCGAAAAAAATGTTCCCGTCGCTGATAGCTCGAACCCACCAGTTATATCTTCGCACGCAAGGAAGTGCTTCCTGATTACGCAAAAAAATGAATACTCCCCCTGCTAGCTAGGACCCACCATATGGGAGGCTGACTTGTGGGCCTACTAAGTTGACGCGGACGGAGGGCTTTGTCAACTTAGTCAAGATGAACGAATCTAGCTCCAGTGATCGTACGATTTCCATTCAACGGCCGTAGTGCTTCTTCAAGCTTTGGTCTTTTTGCTCCAGCTGCCAAAACCAGCGCCGGTCGTGCCGCATAATCCTGCCTCCCGTGGCCGGCTGTGCCACCACGGAGGCCTCACCGCCCCCTACTATTCCCACCGCTGGCCAGGCCTTGCGGCGACGACAGCCTCACACTGCAACCGAAGCAATGAACCCTCGTTCTCCTCTCCGCGTGGGCATCCACTGTCGTGTCTTCCTCGGCTCCGCGTCGTCCCCTTCCTAGGCCTCGCCATCATCCACTGCCCTGGTGCTCTCGGCGTGGCATGGTTAACGTGGTCAAGGAACAACTTCCATCGGAAGAGTACTATACGTGGAGAGGCTGACAGCTAGGTCCACGACCACACCAAGGAAGTGCCTTCTTATTACGTGGAAAATAATGATTCCTCCACCTGACAGCAGGGACCCACCGGATGGGCCACCGTATTTCGCAAAAAAGAAGTTTCCCCCTGACTACTGGGACCAACCAGCTACATCTTCGCACGCAAGGAAGTGCTTGACAGTTGGGACCCACCTGGTCGAAGCGTACGTAGCACTATCATTCTGGTCACGAACGTGTATGTACATACTAGTTGATCGGTCTCTCTGCAAGTATTAACCGTGGCCGAGTAAGTAGCGGCGTGTGTCATTGTAGAGCACCCGACATAGCAGTTCACGTAGTCCCATCTAAGTCTTGTACACATACATAGAGCCACAGGGCAAAAAATACGGCCACCTACGTACATACGGGCGGGGTCTCGAGCGCGTACTCGCGCATATATAAACGGACAGCCAGGGCTTGTGTACATGGAGAGGCAACGAACGGTAGCAACAGCATCCTGTTCGTCGGGAAGCGAGGCTGGGTCGAAACGAAGAAACAATGTCCTATTAATCGGGAGGCAACCGACTGGGTCGGAATACATCGTGTTCATCAGGAGGCAACCGTCTTTGATGGAACAGCCGATCGAAACGAGGCCTGGCGTACCGCAGAATGGAGGAAACGGCCTCGTGTTTGACCAGCCACGGTCGATACGGGATCCTGTTCATTGGGAGGGGTCTGGCGTACCGCAAAACAGAGGAAACGGACTTCTCTTGGACATCCTACGATCGAAACGGGGTCCTGTTGATCGGGAGGGGTGTGGCGTACCGCAAAACGGAAGAAACAGACTTGTGTTGGAGCTCTACGGTCGAAACGGGGATCCTGTTCATCGGGAGGGGTGTGGCATACTGCAAAACGGGACTCCACAGGATACTATTCATCTCCACCGTCGACCTCCTCCAGCATCCATGGGCTACTTTTCATCCACCGTCGACCTCCTCCATCCTCCACCTGCGACTGTTCATCCACGGGATCCTATTCATCCAGCCTCCACCGCTCCTCCATCGGCTACTGTTCAACAAACAATCTCCACGGGGTCCTGTTCGACACACCTCCACGGGCTACTGTTCATCCAGCCCTCCATCGGCTACTGATCAACCAGCCCTCCACGGGGTCGTCCTGTTCATCTAGCCCTCCACGGGGTCATCCTGTTCATCCAACCCTACAATGGGTCGTGTTCATCCACCCCAACAGGCTCGATCGGGGTCCTGTTCATCCAGCGGCAGCGGCTTCTACTACCACGGGGTTCTGTTCATCCACCCCCACCGGGAATTGTTCATCCAACCCACCAACAACGCTCACTGTTCATCAAGAGGGAGCAGCTTCGACCGGCTTTAGTTAGCAACAGTAGTGAAGGAATCTCTCGATCAAGTTCAGTTAACAGCCATCGATCGATCGCTCGGGTTCAATAACGCGTAGCCTGCAGTGCAATCGCTCGAGTTTAGTAGGCGAACGCCTCGCTCGGGTTCAGTTAGAGCCCAACACCTCGCACCCACGCGCGTACGTGTATGAGAGCAACGCGCATCGCTCGGCCCCCGACCACCCACCGTAACCAGGAACTCCCCGATATTTTCCACGCCCTCTCTTCTACCATAGGTTTTTTCCGACATGGACGGCCCAAAGAATGTCATGCAGCTGCGTCTCCAGCCTGCCCAGGACGAACAACCCATTTTCTATCATGATTTTTTGCATAGAAGTAGGAGCCCACCACTCTATGATGATACTGGGTTTTGTCACAATTATCGTCACAGAAGTGTCATAAGCATGACAGAAAAAAAAATTGTTTGGCCCAAAATGTCACAGATGTGTCTTTTTTTGTAGTGTAGTTTCCTCGTGCATTTTAGGAGATTTTTATCCTACCCATCCATTGCATGATTGACATGATTATGTGCACAATATGCTCCCCATGAATAAGAATGCTATTGATGTGCCATATACTTGCATTCTCATTCTGTGTCCCCATCGTGTTATACATAACAACTATTCTTTCATGATGGACGAGATGTTCTTATACCATGACTCAAATTTCTTTGAGCATTGCTTATCTTGTGCTATAACTCCAGCGTGCACATACACATCATGATGGATGATGTGTACATTTACCACGCACACATTTTGTTTCTTTTGCCCATTTATTGTGTAGGTACCAATGCTTCCTCATCAAACTCGCAAGCGCACGACTTGACGAAACGAGCACTAGAGAGCAATGAAGATGTGCGCCATGATATGCTCATTTCCATTTGGATGACATGCTTTGGTGATCCATGCTTTGCATTTCACATGATCCATGATTCTAGTACTTGTATGTGTATTTGCAAGCTTGGTGGAGATATTGCTTGTTATTGCCATGTTCCATTTATGAACCATTCCTACGATGATACATTGATCATGCTTTGTCTTCGTGCTTGCGATATGTCATGTGCATTATCTATACATATTATTTGCTCACATGACATGATTTCCATGATTTCTTCTACTATGTTGCATCTTCGCACTACTAGCTTGCACAACTTGATTTCTATGCTTGCCTATGTTGCGTCACCCATGAGCCATACTTGCTCGCTTCATGTGGTTGATGGCATCCATTTCCATGCTTGTCACATGATTGACTTTATTGCCTCACATATGATGAACAATTACTCCTTCCATTGTGTTGAGTGCCAAAAGTTCTTCACTACACCACATGCACATTACGCTTAGATTGTCTTGCCCCATGTGTTTAGACACTTCATTTTATTTGGTGTTGTGAATGATTCACATGCTTTCCATAAACCATTTATTGAGCGCTTGATGCATCCTTCCTATGAACTTGAGGTAGATGCTTATTCTCTTGTCACAAATATTTGCATCACTACCTCATATTTACATGCTTATTTCCATGATGACCTTGATTTTGCTCAATTTATGTGCTTTCGTGCCATGTCACAATCCTTTGTTACACCATATGCTATGCATGATGATGACACTTGTTTGGTGAATCACCACTTGAATGCTTGGTTTGGCACTAATGGTAACCACATTTTTTCCAAGTGTTTGTTGTTCTTGCTCATTTTGAAGGAATCACTAGATAGTGTGACATTGGAGAGTCCCCATTTCGAGCTTGAAGATCATCAGTACTTGGTGATTGTCCACTTCTACATGGGGACGCCATCTCTTTCCTATGGTGATTTGGTTTTTGATCCGAGGTCGGATCTTTTCCAAGGGGGCGGGATGGTATGGAGCATCCTACGGACATCACCATGGACATTCTATCATCAAGACAAACACGAGGCAAACCAATGATGAGAGCTTGTGCACGTGCCTTCGAAACCGAGGTTACCACTTTCCTCTTCGAGCTCTCATTGGATTCATGTGAGAAATGTCTTCTACCTCAAGCGGAGACTTTGTGCATGACTAGGTATTGAGGAGAAGACCATGAAGAAGCAAGGATGGATCTCCAAGTACACACCGAGCCCCAAGGAGAAGGAAGGACCCCAAGACGAGAAGAACCGGAGGAACTTTGGATAGCCGGGTGCTCGAACAGCCGGCCAACCGGACAGGAAAGGTCTCGGACCACACCAGGTGCCTGGTCCCCCACCTGGCACTACCCTGGGTGCCCGGACTTCACCCTCGAGTGCCTGGCCTCCTCTTCCTAGCAACCCCCGGGTGCTCGGACCCCTTTACCCTGGGTGCCCGGACCCCTCCGGCCATACCCGCGTGCATTAGGGGCAAATGGCCCATGTACCCCCGTTTTACTCATAAATGTTCCCTAAACTATAAATAGACCTCACACCCTTCCTGTAGATAGGGTTAGAAAGGTACATGATATGATCTAGTAGAGCTTTGCTCCTATCTACCATCTCCGATGGAGATCAGGACCTCCTAGGAGAAGCTCCCTAGTGGATAACAAGATCCCATCAAGGGAAGGATCTATCTAGATCATCAAGACCTCATGTCCCCTTGGATTTCGAATGAACTATACCTAGTATCTTTGTTCCCTTTGCTGTTCATGTACCTTTGTGGATCTTGTGTGGATTTGGGTCTAGTGGATGTGTGATTGGACTTGCTCTTGAGTGTTGCTCTTATGATTTCTTCATGTTCTTCCCCGTATTCTTCGTGTTCTTCGTGGAATCCCTCTCCAATTCATGAAACATGACCATTGTGGGTCTCCACCCTACAACACTTAGGGAGGTGAATTATTAGCCCATAATCCTGCTGCCCATTTGCAATGCCAGGCTAAGTTTGTTATTTTAGTTTCAGCATAATAAATGGCCAAGTGTGTTTGCTTGTACATAACTTGTTTGAGTTCAATCCTATTAGAGCATTAATAGTCGGACTTGGCAAATCCAGCCCGCTATGTACCTGTGATGTCTATTATGCGACTTTATTCTTGTAGACTCATGTTGGGACTCCAAGCGCAGAGTTCTGTAGGACAGTAGCAATTTTCCCTCAAGTGGATGACCTAAGGTTTATCAATCCATGGGAGGTGTAGGATGAAGATGGTCTCTCTAAAACAACCTTGCAATCAAATACAAGAAATCTCTAGTGTCCCAAGACACCCAATACAATGGCAAATTGTATAGGTGCACTAGTTTGGCGAAGAGATCGTGATAAAAGTGTAATATGGATGGTAGAAATACATTTTTATAATCTGAAATAAATAAAAACAGCAAGGTAGCAAATAGTAAATGGGCACAAAAACGGTATTGCAATGCTTGAAAATGAGACCTAGGGTTCGTACTTTCACTAGTGCAATCTCTCAACAATGCTAATATAATTGGATCATATAACCATCCTTCAACGTGCAACGAAGAATCACTCCATAGTTCCTATCTAGTGGAGAACATCAGAAGAAATCGTTTGCAGGGTACGAAACCACATCGAAACTATTCTTTCCAACACATAGAACACCAAATAATTTCAGATTCATAATACTCAATCCAACACAAAGAACCTCAAAGAGTGCCCCAAGATTTCTTTCGGAGAAACAAAAGACGAGAATGTGCATCAACCCCTATGCATAGATTACCCCAATGCCACCGCGAGAATCCGCGAGTTGAATTCCAAAACACATATCAAGTGAATCAATATGATAAACCATTGTCACCACGAGTATTCATATGCAAGACATATATCAAGTGCTCTGAAATCCATCAAAGTATTCAATCCGATAACTATGAAATCTCAAAGGGAAAACTCAATTCATCACAATAAGATAGAGAGGGGAAAACACCGTATGATCCAACTATATTAACAAAGCTCCCGATACATCAAGATCGTGCCATCAAGAACACGAGAGACAAGAGAGAGAGATTAAACACATAGCTACCGGTACAAACCCTCAGCCCCGAGGGTGGACTACTCCCCCATCATCATGATGGCCGCCGGGATAATGAAGATGGCCATCGGTGATGACTTCCCGCTCCGGCAGAGTGCCGGAATGGGGTCTAGATTGGTTTTTGATGGATATAGAGACCTACGGCGGCAGAACTTCCGATCTAGATTAACCCCAAGGGTTTTTGGAATATTTGGGATTTTATAGGGTAAAGAGGTGGTGAGGGAGGCCACCAAGGTGGGCACAACCCACCTGGGCCCCCAGGCGTGCCCTAGTGGGTTGTGCCCTCCTCGGGGTACCCCCAAGGTGCTGCTCTGGCCCATCGGGAGCCTTCTGGTCCATAAAAAATTCACAAAAAGTTTCACGATGTTTGGACTCTGTTTGATATTGATTTCCTGCGATGTAAAAAAAGAAGCAAAAAACAGCAACTGCCACTGGGCACTGGGTCAATAGGTTAGTCCCAAAAATGATATAAAGTTGTGATAAAATGATTGTAAAACATCCAAGAATGATAATATAACAGCATGAATACTTCATAAATTATAGATACGTTGGAGACGTATCAACCCGCGGACGCACCTGGGCACATCCGCAAAGGGAGCCGGACAACCCCTCATATGTCGTAACCGACAGCCACACACCTCTAATCCGAACTCTCAAATTCATGCAAAACCATGCACGACCATCATAAACGTCAATTTAAATAACAGATATTGGTAGAGGGATACTCACAAATATATCGTTCAAACATAAAATTAATTATAAGTGCAGAAATCAAGCATTAGCGCTTTCGTTCCTATTCCTAGTCCACATATTCTCCACAAGATTAGTGAGTAGCTGTGCGTGCACTAGATGATCTCAAAGCTTACGATGCATCTATAGAAAATTCATAAGTTGATTTGCATCAGATCTTTCGGGATGTGAACTTGTTCTCCAGGAGTTTCAAAATCATTGATTTGGGCTACCCCATCACCCTCGTCCTTGACAATCATATTGTGCAAAATGACACAACATGTCGTCAGCTGCCACAAAGTCTCTGATTCCCACATCATTGCAGCTCCACGAACAATTCCCCAATGAGCTTGAAGCACTCAAAGAGCCCTCTCCACATCCTTCCTAGTTGCCTCCTGCATTGTTGTAAAGTGGCTTTGTTTGTTGCCTTGGAGTTCGGATACGGTATTTACAAAGGACACCCACTGAGGGTAGATATCATCAACAAGATAGTACCCATGTTGGCGATTCCCCATTGCAAAGTATGCTGAACATGGGAGATCACCGAAACACATTTGATGTCGTTGTGAGAATCAAGCATTCCAAAGAAAGCATGCCAAATCCATAAGTCATGTGATCTTACGGCTTCTAGTATGATGGTGGTCTCTTTGGTATGACCTTGGTACATTCCATGCAAACCTTTGGGTTTGTTCTTCCATTGTTAATGCATGCAATCAATTGAACCAAGGATATCTGGAAAACCTCTTGCTCTCCAATATCCACCAACTTTTTTGTGTCCTGCATAGTTAGTTCTCTCAGTTACTCCTCTTCAAACACCTGCACTATGGCACAGGGAAACCTCGCAATGGTCTTGACGCATGTGCTCTCCCCCATCCAGACCATCTCATGAACAACATCGACGATAGTACTAACTACAAGCATCCTCAGAGCAGCCGTGCATTTCTGCTTAGAAGAGAATGAAAGTTGTCTACAATAATCACTCATTAGCTTGAAGTAGTCATCGTGTGCCTCCACTCCCTTCACAGCGTGCAAAAACAATGGTTTGCGCATACGAAAATAATGACAAAATCATGGATCATCGGGGAAAGTTGGGTCCGGAGGAGACTAGTCCTTGTATAACAAACATCCCCTAGAGATCATATCCCACTTAATTACTCTACTCACTTTGATTGAGCCCTTGAAGTTGAGAATGTTCTCCACCTCCCGACCCATTTCATGTTTGATGCTCATGAGCATGATCATTATGACTTCTTATCCCGAATCTGACAAATCAATGGACTCATTTTGGATCATTTCATCAAGCTCTGTCGGCCCATACAACTCGCCTGAAAAACCATTAGAATCCATTGTTCTGCCTATGAAAAAATCAAAGAGAAACCTCATCAAACAATGTGTCAAACTGTCGCCATACTGGGATCAGGGCTACCCAGACCTGCCTGCAGCCTAGTTCATGGCCCCCTCGATGACATGGTACGGCCCAGCTGCAAGACCCCCAGGACAAGACCCTCGCGAGGAGCCCCGACCTCGCGAGGTGGACGACACCAAGACCTCCTGAGGGACAGCTCCCTGGGCCTGCCTCCCGAGGAGCGAAGACTTCTATGCAGGTACCCAACCTTACAAGGCTCTCAATGACATGAGCCATGACGACCAAGGCTAGGCGAGCGCCAGCTAGCATAGAGGAGGACAGTTTCCTCTTTGGTGCTAAGGAGGCAAGGACGTACGCGGGTTCCCAAGGAATCCCCCAAAGGTTTCCATTCTAGTGCAACAAGACCAAGACCACAAGCTCGGCAGGACGAATGTCATCGTCGAGCCCACCTCTGCATCATGACCAGAAGCTTTGCAGGCAAAGACCACCCTTCGTCAGGATAAGATGTACTACTTGTCCGCTTTCAAATTGGCCATTGTGGGATCCCTTCCTGCCTAAGCTATGAGGGAAGAGGACCAAGGCCACTATAAGTATAGTCTAGTCTCCACCGTAGAGAGGGGATCGGATCCGTTCCACCCACACTTCCAGAGCCCTCGCCTGGCAGCTCATCCACTATACTAGTTCATCCATAACCTCCTCGTGAGGCCAATCCACCACAAATAGTAGGAGTAGGGTTTTACACCGCAAGGTGGCCCGAACCTGGGTAAATTGTCGTGTCCATCCTTCCCCTCTCGCACGAACTCGACGAGGCCAAGCCATGAGGTGATGAGCATGGGATTAGAGGATGGGTTGATCTTCGCACATGCCCCGGAGTTCGAACCTTGTTTGGGTCTGTGGAACCCCGATTCTGACATTTGGCGCGCTAGGTAGCGGCGTGTCGAGATCCTCCTTCCGGCTCCGCTTCACCATGGGTTGCCCCTCCTTCACTCCAGACCCACGCCGGTTTGCTGGTCGGTAAGGTTCAAGCCGGCATTGCCCCCGTGGTATGATGGCACGGCTAATCTGAAGGAGGTCCTCGAGCTGTACAAGTAGGGAATCCTGGAGGCAGGCAGTGACAAGAAGGATATGGCAAACTGGCTCCCTCTGGCCCTCACGAAGGTTCCCCGTTCTTGGCTCCGCGGCCTCCCCAAGGCGTCAGTATCCTCACGGGATGAGCTCCAAGGGAAATTTGTCACGCACTTTGCAGCCCCAGGGTCCCACGTGGTCGGGTTGCAAGCACATGCGTCCAGTCGCCACGCCAAGCAGCTTCGCCGCCGGGCAATCGCCGCCCGGCCCCAGCCTGAGACCCTGCAAAGTCACGCATGGCGCGAGGTCGCCATCACCTTCGACCATAGGGATCACCCAAGTTCTATGGCCACCGCGGGCGCGCTCCCCATGCTCTGCACACCCACCATCAGCAACGTCTCCGTCACCAAGACTCTTAACGACGGGTGCACCGGGCTCCACATCCTTTCCATCAAGACGTTCGAGACGCTCCAGGTGCCGTATTATCAACTCATGCCCACCAAGCTAGTCTCCGGGGTGACCAACAGCTCTGCCATTCCCTTGGGGTAAGTGCGCCTTCACGTCACCTTCGGCAAGGGCGACAACTACCACACCGAGCTTATCGACTTGGACGTAGCCCACATCAGCCTCCCTTACAACGCCATCTTGGGGTACCCCACCCTTGCCAAGTTCATGGCGGCGACTCACCCAGGCTACAACATCATCAAAATGCCGGGTAGCAGTGGTGTCATTAGTGTGACCAGAGACAAGAGAGATGCGGTGTGAGCACGCAAACTCTACTACGGGTCTGCGACGACCTCGCGTCCGGACGACAACGAGGTGATGGGGGCTCCGGAGACTGCGCCAATGAAGAAGAAGCAGTTGTTCTCCCAAGACCGTGGTGAGACGAAGAGGGTGCCCGTCGACGACCATCACTCGGGCCCACCTTTCACCATCGGCGCCGGCTTGCCCGCGGACCAGGAGTAGGTGCTCGTTCATTTCCCCTGAGCGAACAAAGATGTGTTCGCATGGAAGGCGTCTGATCTGGTCAGTGTCCTGAGGAAAGTAATCGAGCATCACCTAGCGGTGTGTCCCGGCACCCACCCAGTGAAGAAAAAGGCTAGGCGGCAAGCGCAGGAAAAGTAGGCGTTCATTGTCCAAGAGGTGCGCAAGTTACAAGAAGCATGGGTCATACGTGAGGTGCGGCATCCGGAGTGGCTCGCCAACCCTGTTGTTGTCCCCAAGAAGGGCGTTTAGGAGCATATGTGAGTTGACTTCACTAGCCTCAACAAAGCTTGTCCACATGACCCCTTTCCGCTCCCGCGCATCGACCAAATTGCGGACTCTACCGCGGAGTGTGATCTGCTGTGTTTCTTGGATGCATTCTCGGGCTACCACCAAATCCAGATGGCGGCCAAATATGTCGAGAAGATGGCCTTCATCTCGTTGTGCAACGTGTACTCCTACACCAGCATGCCCTTCGGGTTGAGGAGCGTCGGTGCCACCTTCCAATGGCTCATGCATATCGCGTTGGGGTCACTGTCGGAGTTCTGGGAACGGGGGTCCCCAGACTTGCCTGCCTGCGGCCTGCGGCGTGGCTGAAGTGGGGCCCCAGCGCAGCCCACCTTCATTAGCTCAAGCTCAAGACCCTCGCGAGGGGCCAAGCCTCGTGGGGCGGACGACAGAAAGCTTCTTCAGAGGCAGCCTCGTCAGGCAGGCTCGCGAGGAGGAGGAGACATCAAGGCAGGGGTACCTCGCGAGGAGCCCGTGACGCAAGCCATGACGATCGAGACCAGGCGGGCGCCAGTGTCCTTGTTTCCCCTTTGGTGCAAAGGGGCAAGCACAGGCCAAGGCATCGGGCAAAGGTTACCATTCCGGTGCAACGAGACCAAGATCAGCAGAGCGGCAGGACGGAGGTCACCGTTGAGCCCAAGACGGCATCATCACCAGTACTTTTGGCAGCCGAAGACCACCTTTGGTCAGGATAACTTGTACTAGATGTTCCCCTTCAAAATGGCCAATTGTTGGCGCCCTTCCCGCTCATTATTTGGGGAGAGGCCCAGGGCCTCTATAAATAGAGCTAGCCACCACAGAGTAGAGACATCTAGAAAACGGCTAGAGATCTGGTAGAACCCTAGCAGAGTGAGAGAGGCGACTGAACTCACCCTAGTAGTTCATCGCACCAGCTCAAGAACACCTCTCGCGAGGTTGTTCTTCCCTTGTACTGTTCATCATCAGCCCCTGAGGTAATCTACCACACCACACACTGGAGTAGGGTATTACACCACAACGCTGGCCCAAACCAGTATAAACCTTGTGTCCCTTGTGTTGTTCATCGTTTCCAGTTTAGATCACGCGAGGAGATTGGACGTAGATCGGTAGGGGAGAGAACTCCACGCGCACCCCAGTGTTCAAACCTCAAGGGTCTGCCGGAACCCGAAACCCAACATTTGGTGCTCCAGGTAGGGGTGCGCCGGAATATTTCTTCCGCTGTTCGCGTGTGATCTTCCGTCGTGTCCATGGCTGACGCTCGTCGGGCTCGCGCCGAGCGCCGGGCTGCTCTCGCCACCCGCGTCGCCCAGACGGCGCCCGTCGGCAGACATCCTCGTCGTTCCCCGTCGCCTGCCGCCAATGCCGCCACCGGCCCGGCGGGGAACGAGCTGCAGGCCTCCTCCCAACATCCTTCGGTGCGGCGGGAGGGCCGCACCTCCACACCGTCGCTGACTCCAGCCGCTTCATCGTCCCACGCCCGTCGCGCCCCCACGGACGTGCACGCCGCGCTGCTCCTGGCACGAGAGCTCTTGCACTACCGCCCCGTCGACGACCTCTACGAGGACTGGCTCACCTGCATCACCGAGCTCGCCAGCGCCATAGGGGGCTCCCCCTTGTCGTCCCTCTCGCTGCCTCGCCCTCCATTCCGCGCAGGAGGCGAGGATTAGGAGGTGCCTCCACCACCTCCTCCCCAAGAAGGCGCCCTGGCTCCAAGGCGCGTAGCCCCAGGGCGAGACCCTCCGCATCCGGCGCCTGCGCAGCAAGAAAGGAGCTGCCATGAGATCCCTCGTCCGCAAGAAGGTGCTCGCGTGCTCCCAACGCCGGCGCGCCAAGATCGCGTAACTGCACCTTCACGCCAAGACCCCGCGCTGCTCCAAGCGGCGGCGCGCGGTAATCCCCAGGAGCAAGCCCAGTACCAGCAAAAGGCACCAGTGGCCACAGCAGGCTGCCGCGCCCTCACCCCCGAGCTACGCGGCGTCGCATGGCCAGGCAAGTTCAAGCCTGACCTACCCCCACGCTACGATGGCACGGCGGACCCGGCGGAGTTCCTGCAGCTCAATGAGCTATGCATCAAAGCCGCCAACAGAGACAAAAGGGTCATGGCGAACTGGTTTCCCATGGCGCTCAAGGACGGGGCCCGCACCTGGCTCCTGAACCTAGCTCCTGGCACGATCTCCTCCTGGGACGAGATGCACACTCGCTTCATCGCCATCTACCAAGGCACTCGCGACTGGCCCCCGGCCGTGAGCGATCTGCGCCGCTTCAAGCAGCAGCAAGGGGAAACCCTGCAGAAGTACATCCAGCGCTTCAACAACGCTCGCCTAAAGATACCCAAGGTGACTGAAGAAGCCATCATCTCGGCCTTCTCTGATGGCATACGCAACGTCAAGATGAAGGAGGAGCTAGCAATCCATGAAGACCTGTTCACATCCCTGGAGCTGTTCAACTTGGCGACCAAGTGCGCCAGGGCTGAGGAAGGGCGCCTTTCCCTCCTCGAACTCCCGGTTGCCGACCCAGAAGAGAAGAAGCCCAAGGCCAAGGACGTGAAGCGCAAGGGGGCTGCCGTGCTTGCAGCGGAGCCAGACACCAAGCGGGATAGGGATCAGCCTGAGTCATCCAAGGGCAGCCGGTACTGCGTGTACCACGACCTCCACACCCACAACACCAACGAATGTCAAGAGCTTAGGGCCGTGAGAGATGGACGTGTCGGCCGACGCCCCGAGCGCAACGATAGGGGCTATGGCCGAGGAGGTGGAAGAGGTGGCGGACGATGGGAAGACCGTGGCCCTCTCCAAGGGTGGCGTGACCGACCTCGCGAGGATCACTGGCAGGACCAGCCTCGTGAGGGAGGCTGGAGAGGTCAGCCCCGTGAGGATCGCCCGCACAGCAACGCAGGCCTTCCCCCTCTGCCGCCACCGCCAATGAGGAACGAAGACCAACATCAAGACGAGGGAGCTGGGGGCTTCCAGGAGCCGTGCGCAATCGCTTGCATCTTGGGTGGCGCGCAGGCCCCAGCCTCACAGTGTATCTTCAAGCAGTTTGCTCGCGAGGTGAATGCAGTCCTCCCCAAGCTTGAGGCCACGCGCCCTCTCAGGTGGTCTGCGTGCGCTATCACGTTTAGCTCAGCGGATCAGCTCAAGTGCGCGGCAACGGCCGGAGTCCTCCCTATGCTTTGCTCCCTAGTCATTAGCAACGTGCAGGTCACCAGGACCCTCATTGACGGCGGAGCAGGACTCAACGTCCTGTCTGTCGAGACGTTCACAATCTCCAAGTGCCGTACGATCAGCTTCAGCCAACGAAGCCATTCTCAGGAGTCACTGATGGTTCCACTGTTCCGATAGGGCAGGTTCGCCTTCCAGTCACCTTCGGACAGCGCAACAACTACCGCACCGAGCTCATCGACTTCGACGTCGCCCACATCCATCTGCCATACAACGCCATCCTCGGGTACCCAGCCCTGGCCAAGTTTATGGCAGTGACTCACCATGGATACAATGTCCTCAAGATGCCAGGAAGCAGTGGAGTCATCACCATACCCTGTGAAGAAAGGGACGCAGTGTGTTCACCTAAGCGCGTGTTCCAAGCCACAGCAATCGAAGACCCGGACCACAGAAACGGAAGGCTTCCTGAGGCGACCCCCAAGAAGAAGAAGGTTTCGCCCGGCCCAAGCCATCAGGAGGCAGGTGCCTCCGGAGGTGTTGGGTCAGGATCTGTGCCCAATCAGGGAGCGCCACCCTCTCTCGCATAGGAAGGCGCGCCCGACGCCCTCCTCAGGCAGGGCTCGGGGGCTCTTTCTTGGGGAGCCACCGACTTTGCCAAGGTCGCGAGGGAGGCGCTTGGGCACCACTTGGAGGGGTGCTTCCAGGCACGTTTCCCTCAGGAAGGTACAAGGCAAGGAAGACCAAACCCTCAGGAGTTCATCGCAAGCAACACTCAGGAGCTACAGGAGTTGAGAGTCATGCGCGGCAGGCGCCGCTTGCCCGCCATGGCCCCACATCCAGGCGAGGATGGTGGGTTGCGCGTCTGCGTCGACGTGCCAGGGCTCAACCAAGCCGCGTCTCAGGAGTGCCTCTGGCCTTCACGCGTGGGGCGTTGCGAGGGTCCACCTCACAGCTACGTTTGCATGCCTTTTGGCCTGCCGAACGCGGTCGCCGCTCATGAGCGCCTGCTGAGGAGCATTCTGGAGGCTCAGGAGGTCAGGCATTGTGCGGTCCTGGAGGAGATGGAGATGGCTCTCCGAGACCCAACTGTGCCCCCGGAGCCTCCTGTGGCTCCTGGGCCGGGGGGCTCGTGAGGGTCGATGTCTTCATCGCGCATCGCCCGCTTCTTCAGCATCACTTCATATTCAACGGCACCAGGTGACATCTTTCTAAGTTCCGTTTTTAGCTGGGAGCGCCCACAGGGCCGCATTATTCCCAGGTCGCGTGCATCCGTCCCTGCATCATCCCCGAGCTGCTCGGGCCTGGCCCAGCGGCATTTGCTTTTCCTACGTCTACTTAAAATGAATTTCCTCCTGCGTGCTTAACATACCCAACCTAATCGCCTGCTCGATTAACGCCTACCTATGGAGCCGCTCGCTCTGACATGGCATCTGCACACGAGTCCGTCCCTGCAACACCAAAAAATCTGAGTGGTCGAGCTCTGGCCACGGCAGCCCAGCAAGGCGCCACCTCACCAGGCCCTCAGTTCCCCAATCACTCCCCCGGAGCGACCAAAGGTTGGCTGGCAACCGTAACAACAGGTCTTGTTTCTCTTTATGACTGGTGTGCAGGGCCTACTCCAGGAGCAACACTAGGGACATCGTGAGCTGTATCTCCCTCTCTCCGGCACGGACCGCTTGCATCGCGACTCATGGGCTCCTACTGGCTCTCCAGCCCTCACCCCCTGGCCTTGACCCATGGCATCGCGACCTGTCATACCAGCGGCGGCGGAGCTCGCTCGAGGGCCGGGACCTGAGGACGTAGAGCATTAAGGAAAGTGCAGGGGAGTGGGAAGAAGCTCGCGAGGACCTAACCCAGCAGCACCTCAGCTGCCACCACTCGGGCCAGGCGCTTCGTCGAGGAACTACACCAGACTCAAGAGATAAGTCACGCCCTTACAAGAGTTGGACCAACGCAGCGCCAAACCCTTGCCCAGTGCGGCTCTGTCACGGCGACATTGCCTTCCTTTCTCGCCCAGCGAGGGCTGCCTGAGCGCTAAAGGGGGCCTCCCGAGTATCGCGACTCGGGGGCTCTTGCCGAACCTTGGGCCACTCACCTCCTGGCCTTGACCACGGCATCGCGACCTGGCATACCAGCGACGGCTGAAGCCTGCCTGGGGACTGGGACCTGTCAGCGTAAAGCGCCAAGTCCTCGTGAGGATAGAAAGGGGGAGACGAGCCAAGACAGGACAAGCACCTCGCATTGATTCATATTAAGGATATAATATTCATAAAAGACATGGCAGACGCCTTACATGCCCCCGCGGGGTGTTGCTTCGATTCCTCGCAGGGAACATGTCGGGGGTTGGGTGCGACATATGCCAAAGGATGCCTAATCATGGTGGGGGCGAGTAGAACGTCGCCGGTGCCTGGAAACGGGATAAGGCGAAGACATGCACGCCGGCGAATCTTACCCAGCTTCAGGGCTCTCCGGGGAGATAATACCCCTACTGCTGCTCTACGGGGTCTCCGCATGATCACTATGGCAAAGTGTTTACACGGTCGCTCCTTGAGATGTTTCCTAGAGGTAGGAGAAGGCAAGGCTAGCTCTCTCCTTCCTATATGATCTGGTCTAGTGCTAATGGATTCCAACCCTTTGCAGGGATGCCCTGGGGGGTTTATATACGCCTACCCCCATGGGTACAATGGTAATCCGCCTGGGCGTGGGCCCAGCCGTCAGTCTCTCTGGCCGTCTTATCCGCCGACTCCTGGGGCCCGTCGACTGGTGGGGCCCCGCCGACTGGCTTGGTGTGGAGCCGACAGGCCGCGTCCGCCGCGGGCGGGTCTTTGCCGGCTGCAGATTACTATAGCCGTGCCTCTAATGACGCAGGCTCGGTCATGTGGTCGTGGCGACAGCCCCGCTGTCTGGCGGGCGATCACTGTGGCCACTACTTGTCATGTCTGATTAATGGCGCGTGGGGCCCGTGGGAGGGGCCGGCTGACTTCTCGTGGCCGACTCCCATCCGGGCCGACTGGTGGTGCTTTCGCCGTCTTTCATACGCCCGCCGACTGGTGGGACCCATCATCCCTGTGTCGTACCAGCAGACCGTCGTGGGCACAGGGCTCCGCCCCCTGGGGCTGATGTTAGGGCCGGCATGGCAACAGTGTTGCGCCGCGCGGAGACCTCCACGGGTACGGCGTACTGTAGCCACGCCTGCCCTTGGAAAAAGGGGTGGGAGTGGACCTTATTGTGGCCACTCCCCGTCCCGTCCCTCTTTATGGGGTCATGGGGGTTGTTGGCGTCGCGGGCCGAATCCCCAAGGCCGGCTTCTCTGGAAGTCGCCAGTCAGGAGTCGGCTCATCCTGAAGTCGTTCCTAGGAATCGGCCGCGAGTGGGCGGCCGGCCGCCTTGCCGCCGAGTCTCAGAAGGCGGCTCTTCATCCTGGGTCTCGAGGGGCGCAGTCTGCCTCAATGTCTTGAAAGGTTCTGGGCCTGGGTTAGCCTACCCGTGGCCCATTACTCCGACAGTAGTCCCTGAAGCTGGTGAGGCTTCGAGGGCGACATGTCGTGGCGCCTCAACAGTTTATTCTCTCCGGCGGTCGGATCTGGGCTTCGCTAGCCGTCTTCTGTCAAGCCGACTAGTTGGAGTCGGACTTGCTCAAGGCCGACTTGCCCCTGAAAAAGTTTGAACGTTGCGGCGGAGTTCAGGCGGCGTTCCTGATAAGCTTCCGGGTTGCCGCCCGTGGTAGACCCGTCGCGAGGCGCCACGTGGCGGAGCTAGTCTGATCGCCCACGCGCGCAACAGGACAGGCCTACAGGCGGGGCCCGCCACTACCGTTCCTCGGCATGCGAACGGATCCGTTGCGGCCGCACGGACGGTTGGGGTTCTCGCGCGGTTATTACGTGTGGTAACTTCGTGTGGTAAATCGTGGGGGTCGTGGGTCCCGGGCGCAGTTAATCCCACGTCCGGCCCCTCGACTTCTCAGCCCACGAGCCTACAAATAGGTGGGGGGGCGGCGAAGCACGCGCGCCCATTCTCCCCACTTCCTTTCGCTCCTTCTTGCTTCTTCTTCTTGCCGCTGCTGCTCCGAACCACGCCGTGCCCGCAGCGATGAGCTCCTCCTCCGCTGCCGCGCCTCCTGCTGTTCGCTTTGGATTGCGGGATGGCTCCGAGGTTGACGACGACGACATCGACATACTCCGCTAGACACGGCGGCTGCCTGGCAGGGACTTAGTGCGGGTCCGCCTCGCGCCGGAGGGAGAGATATCGCCGGCGCCGGAGGAGGGCGAGCGGGTCATATTCCACTCGCACCTCATGCACGGCCTGGGACTGCCGGCGAGCGGCTTCTTCTGCTCCTTCTTGGAGTTCCACGGGCTCTAGCCGCACCACCTTACTCCGAACACGGTGGTGTTGTTGGCTGCCTTCGCCACCCTGTGCGAAGGCTTCCTCGGCGTTCTCCCCACCATCGACGTCTGGGGGGAGTTCTTCCAAGCCAAGCTTGGCACCCACGTCGCCGACGTGCCGGCCCAGTGCGGTGCATTCATCGCGATGCGAAGATCAGCGGTCATATTTTTATGTGAAGAACGTCGCCCCAGAAGGCGACTGGGTCAACCTGCCGGTTTACGAAGCCGGCGCGCCGGCTGGAAGGCTCCCCAGCTTGTCACACCGAGCCAGGACACAGTCTCCAGCTAATGCCGCCGCCGTCGCGCGACTCCGAGTGCTGACGTAGTCGGAGGGCCTGACCGGGGCCGACTTGCTGGCCGCCTTTGTGGCGCGCCGAGTCCTCCCACTCCAAGGCCGACCTCACCTGATCTGCTAGATGAGCGGTCATCGGGACCCGAGTCGGATGTGCTCCAAGGACATGCCTCCCGCGGAGGTGACGAACACGGTGAACTATATCGCAAACTGCGGTCTCTCGGTGGACTGGCGGTTCGGCAAGGAGCCATATTCGCGCGCCAACCCCCCACCTACTGTAAGTCGTCTTCCTTCTTCTTCTGTTTCTTTTGCTGCCGAGTCCGACTTGTCAAGTCTGATCGTTTTTGTTTTGAATCAGAATCCTCTCGTCCCTCCTTCGGCCGCACCACGGGGCCGACTCGTCAGTTTGTCCCCGATCGGGCGGAGAGCGACGTCGACAATCCCGACTTGGGGGCGGCAGCCATGGAAGCCGACGCCGAGGGAGGAGGAGGAGAAGCAGGCGGCTCCAGGCCTTCGACCACTTTCGCCGACTGGCCTGGCGATGAGGCCGAGGGAGAAGTCGCCCCGCGTCGCCGGCCAAAAGCCGGCCAGCCAAGCGCGAGTTCCTTCGCCAGCCTGGATGCTCAAGGCGGTGCGAGGAAGCACCGGGCCGGGCCGAGTACGCTTTGTGGCTGGTCGAAGAAGTTCAAGGGGGCGGCCGCCGTGACCAAGCGGGAAGAGGCGGCCACAAAAGCCAACCGCTTCCGCAAGGAAGTGAAGAAGCCGCCGCTAGTCTCTGCGTAAGCGCCTCCATCCCTTATCTTTATTTTCTCTTTGTTGATTTTGTCTAAGTTTTTCATATGCTTTTCTCGTCTCAGGGCTCCCCTCACTCTTGAGAGGGTTGCCGCCACCTCCGTTATGGGGTCGGTGGAGACGTCTGCCACCACTCGGCAGATTGACCCCGCCGCCGACCTTTGGGAGGCGACGGAGCGAAATGCGCGGGAGAAGCGCGAGGAGGACGGGGCCGCCCGCCGGGAGAAAGCGGAGGCCGAGAAGGCGAAGGCCTCCGCCCTGAAGAAGCTAGAGGCGGCCGAGGCTGCCGCTGCGGCAAAGGAGCCAGCTAAGGAAGTCGCGCCCCGGCAGTCGGCGGTGTTCGTCACCCCTTTGAACTCCGCGCCGCCGCCCCCGGAGTTCATGGGGCAGTCAGGGGAAGCCGGCGGCGAGTTCACGATCGTGGAGAGAGGCGGCTGCGACGCCCCCATGTCGGACGTGGTCGCGCCGCCGTCTAGAAGCGCGCAAGGCAAACAGCCGACGGATCCACCCTTGCCGCCGACTGAAGACGAGGCCGTGGCAAGGCTACTCCTTCAAGTCGGCTCGCCAATGCGCCGCCGTCTTGAGAAGGCGACTTCGGCGCCACGCCCCTTGGAGACCGGCACCACCAGCTCGACGATTCTAGACGCCGAAGCGACGAGCGCCGCGCCCATTGGGTGGGTACGAGGAGGCAGCACGGGCCCGCTGAACCAGGCGCTTCTGGATGTCCAGACGAAGCTGCGAGCTGAGAGCGACCCCATCCAGAACTGCACCTAGGTGCACCTGACGTCGCGGGAAGCCATTCGGGTATGCTTTCTCCATTGTCCCTGTTTTCTTGTTTCTCTTTGTGGGGGCGCGCCAGGCACCCACTAGGTGTAGTCCCCGAGTTCTGGGCCGGCTGCAGAGCAGGCGGCCCAGAACTCCAATTGGTAAGTTCCGGGTACTAACCTTTGTTCTGAAATACTTGTTCCAGGACTATCACAACCTCTGTGTCACCGCCTTCAACCGCAACTTTGAAGAGCTGGGCAAGCGTACTGCCGACTTGTCGGAGAGCCAGAGTGAGTCCTTTTTCTTCTTTGCGGGGGCACGCTGGCACACCCACGGGCTGTAGTCCCTGAGATTCGGGCCGACTGCTGAGCAGTCGGGCCGGATCTCCCCGGCGACCTTCTTCGTTGATGACTTAACGCCTTCTTTCTTCTTTCTCTTCAAAGGCCAACACCGCTCTTCAACAGCAGCTGAGCGAAGCCAACTCCGCGTTGCGCGCCAAGGGGGGAGTGCAGCAAGCTCGCCGCAGAGCGCGATCTGCTGGCCGCACAATTGGCAGAGCAGAAGGAGCTGCTTACGAAGACGTAGAAGGAGGCGGAAGAGGCGGAAGCCGCCCTCCTGGCCGAGTTCGCGAGCGAGCGCTCCTCCTGGACCGACAAGGAGGCAATGCTGGTCTCTGGCTTCCACGAGATCGAGGACCTCGTTGACGGTGAGCTTCTTTGGTTTCCTTCTTCGAGCCGCCGACTATATGTCGAGCTGACTCCTGGTTTTTTTGACTTGTTCTTCATTTTTTCCGTCTTGGCAGACTTCTTCCCCGGCCACTCGCAGGCCGCCATTCAAGCTATCGAGGCCGACCGCGAGGAGCGGAGGGCGGGTGACGCGGAGATCGCCGCTGATGCCCCTTGGACTCTTGACGAGCACATTCTGAGCATTGGGGCTCGCCTACGGCCGGCCCACCAGATGTTGCGCCGGCTTCAACGTGTCGGCGCCCAAGCGATCGCCGCCCTGTGGCCAGACGTGCAGGCTCCGCGCACCCCCAGTCGGACTACCAACTGGCTGGAGGTCGTGGCTGGCCGTCTTGAGGCCTGGAAAGGTTCCTCGGCCTGGGCCGGAGTGCGCCGAGCCTTGGAATTCGCCAAGGCGTGGTATCCGGGGCTGGACCTAGACTGGCTGGCCACACTCCGGTCAGAGGCCCAGCCAGAGCTGGCAGCCGCAGAAGATGCCCTTGTCAAGCGTGCGGCGGCGATCGCCGAGTACACCTACACCAGCATCTTTGTCCCCGAGCGGGCTGAAGACGGCGAGGAGGTGCCACCGGAGTGGTTTGGGCTGAACCCTAACTACGGCAAGGACTCGGCAGAGGTGATCGGCTCCTGCGTCGAGGAGGAAGATGAGGCGAAGGACGGAAGCGAGACAGAGGCACTTGAAGACGGAGCGGACGGCTGACCTCAGCTCGACCGTGCCTCTAGAACGAGCCGTGCCCGCCCGAGCCGACTGCTGCCGGAGGTGATCAAGCCGAGACCGCCCAGCCGGCCGCCCCAATATCCAACACCGCCGTCTCCTTCGATCCTCCAAACCCGTCTACCGCCCCTTAGGCTGCCACCTTGTCTTTGTTTTATCTATTCTAATAGTTTTTGAAGAACTCGTTAATCCGCACAATTCCACCCGCGGGGTGTATTTTGAAATTCTGCTCGAAGATTCGGCCAAGGGCCTTTGTTATGTAAATATTCATCCGACTTCTATCTTTCTTGCTCATTGTTCTTTCGGCTTTTTCCTTTGTCGTCTTCCCTCAGTTGTCATCTTTGTCAGTCAGACAGCCGCTCCGCGGACTACTGCTGGATCAAATTCTTGGTCACTTTGGGAAGGCAAGTACTTAGCCGTTTTTAGGGTTGTTTAACAAGTCGGATAGAAGGCGGCAAGCCGACTATTCAAGAGTCGGTTTGCGAAAAAAGGCTGGAAGCCGGCCTTAAGCTATGTTTGTGCTTTGAGTCCTTAGCCATTTTTCACGTGGACGCTAATTCTTCCTTACTCCTGCCCACCAGGCAGTCGATCTACGAGCTGCAGCTTCTGGAAGGAGACGGTTTAGACGCCACACACTACTTGTCTGGCTGCAGGAAGCATTTCATAGCACAGGTCGGCAAGTCCCCGGGCCGACTAGTTGAACCCGGTGCCAAATGGCATAACAAAGAGTAATATACTCGAAGGCATATTTCTTATCATATAGATAAAAGAGGGCAGTCCCCGAGCTCTTCTCGGGGGGGGGGGGGGCCCGAAGTCTTGGTACTTCTAATACAAAAGGTAGCGTGATACATACTGCGTTTAACTGTAAAATTTTCATACGAGATTTGCATTCCATGGCTGCTCTGTCTCTTTGCCGGAGTCGTCCCTCTTGCGTGCTCGGGGCTTCTGAGCATCGATCAGGTAGTAGGAGTCGTTGCCCAGCACTTTGCTGATGATGAAGGGGCCTTCCCAAGGTGCCGACAGCTTGTGCTGGCCTGCTGTTTGCTGGATTAATCGGAGCACGAGGTCGCCCTCTTGGAAAGATCTCGGCCTGACCTTCCTGTTGTAGTATCTGCGCAGGCTCTGCTGGTAGATGCTGGACCGGCTGAGTGCCAACAACCGGCCCTCTTCCAGCAGGTCGACACTGTCTTGTCGTGCTTCTTCTGCTTCTTCCTCGGTGTACATGGTGACTCATGGGAAATCGAATTCTATGTCCGTTGGGATGACGGCTTCAGCACTGTAGACTAGGAAGAAAGGCGTGAAGCCGGTTGACTTGATTGGAGTCGTGCGCAGACACCAGAGGACGGCTGGCAACTCGTCGAGCCAGCAGCCAGCCGAGCGCTCCGGAGGCTCGATCAGTCAGGGCTTGATGTCGGACAGGATGAGGCCGTTTGCTCGCTCCACCTGGCCGCTTGGCTGTGGATGGGCGACGGATGCTAGGTCCAATCGGATGCCCTGTGTTGCACAGAAATGGGCCAAGGCGCCTTTGGCAAAATTCATGCCGTTGTCGGTGATGATGTTGTGTGGTATGCCATACCGAATTGTGATGTCGGAGATGAAAGTCACGGCAGTCGGACCGTTCAGTTTCTTGATTGGCTTCGCTTCTATCCACTTGGTGAACTTGTCCACCGCAACAAGTAAGTGAGTTAAGCCACCTCGTGCCGTCTTGAATGGTCCCACCATGTCTAGACCCCAAACTGCGAAAGGCCAGGCAATGGGGATGGTCTTGAGTGTAGAAGCCGGCTGATGCGGCTTGGAGCGGAACTTCTGGCACCCTTTGCATTTTTGGACCAATTCTTTAGACTCTTCTAAGGCCGTTGGCCAAAAAAACCGTGTCGGAAAGCATTGGCGACGAGTGCTCTTGAAGCCGCATGGTGGCCGCACTCGCCTTGATGGATGTCTTTGAGAATTGCTTGGCCTTGCTCTGGCTCTACGCAGCGCTGGTAGACACTAGTGACGCTGCGCCTGACCAGCTCTTTGTTGACTATGGTGTAGGCTGCCGCTCGGTGTTGTACTTGCCGAGCTAAGGTCTCATCAGTCGGCAGCTCTTTGCTCACCAGAAATTTGAGGATGGGCTGGGCCCATGAGGGTGCTGTTATTTCTTCGACTGCCAGAACTGTGACTTGGACGAGGGCAGCTGGGCTGGGAGGCGGCGGGCTGGAGTCAACAACCGCTTGCTGGATTAATGAAGTCCCCAGGCCGACTGGCGCAGCTCTTGGGCCGAGTTCTGGAGTCTTCGGGCCGGCCGCTGCAGTCTTCGGGCCGGCCGCTGCAGTCCCCGGGCCGGGTTCTGCAGTCCCTGGGCCGGCCTCGACTATGGCGGCTTTGGAGCCATCTGCCAAAATCCCCGTACCATCCTCTGGGGCTCTGGAGTCGGATCCGACTTCTTCGGGAGGAGCCGGCACAAAGATGGAGTATGATTCTGGTGAAGGCTTGACAGACGGCTTGAGGAGGCGTTGAAGGGCGACGCCGGATGATATTGCTTGGCGGGTAGAGCCGATTCATGCCAAGGCGTCTGCTTGGTCGTTGTCGTTTCTTGGCACATGGAGGAACTCGCACCCCTCAAAATACCCACTGAGTTGCTGCACGAGGAAACGGTAACTCGCCATGTTTGCATCTTTGGTGTCCCAGTCGCCAGACGACTGCTGGACCACTAAGTCTGAGTCGCCATAACACTGGATCCGGCGAATGCCAAGTTCTTTGGCAAGCCGGAGCCCGTGAATGAGCCCTTGTACTTGGCGATGTTGTTGGAGGCGGAAAAATGGATTTGCATTAAGTATTTGAGCTTGTCGCCTTTAGGAGAAGTAAGGACAACGCCGGCTCCCAAGCCGGTGTGCATCTTGGAGCCGTCGAAATGCATCCGCCAATGGGTGGAGTCGGGCGCTGGAGGTAGGTACTGGGTCTCGGCCCAGTCGACGAGAAAGTCGGCCAGTGCTTGTGACTTGATGGCGGTGAGGGGCTGGTAGTAGATGGTGTAGGGAGCCAGCTCTATGGCCCATTTGGCCACTCGGCCAGAAGCATCTCGGCAAGTGGGGCCGTGCAGACCATAGTGATTGGATGCTCTTGAAAGTAAGGCTTCAATTTCTTGGCGGCAAAGTGCACGCCATAGCACATCTTCTGGTAGTGGGGGTAGTTCTGCTTGGAGGCCGATGGTACTTCTCTCAGGTAATATACCGGTCTCTGGACAGGTAGTGCCTTGCCTTCCTCCTTGCGTTCCACTACAATGACTGTGCTGACTACCCGGCTGGTGGCGGCAATGTACAGGAGCATAGGTTCCTTAGAAGTCGAAGCCGCCAGAACGGGTGGAGTAGTCAGCATCTTCTTCAACTGGAGAAAAGCCTCGTCTGCCTTGTGGTTCCACTCGAAAAAAGTGGTCTTCTTCATGAGCTGGTATAAGGGGAGAGCTTTCTCGCCTAGCCGACTAATGAATCGGCTGATGGACACCAAGAAGCCGGTGAACTTTTGCACGTCCAACAGTCGGCTGGGTACCTCCATCCTCTCAATGGCCTTGATCTTTACAGGGTTGCACTCTATGCCGCGTTCAGAGACCAGGAAGCCAAGGAGTTGGCCGGCTGGTACTCCGAAGACGCACTTCTCAGGGTTAAGCTTGATCTGGAATCGGCGCAGGTTGTCAAAGGTCTCCTTGAGGTCTTCCAGCAGTGTTCCACGCTTTTCCGTCTTCACCACCACATCGTCCATGTAGACGTGGGTGTTTCTGCCGAGTTGCTTGAGGAGGCACTTCTGCATGCAACGCTGAATGGTGGCGCCGGCATTCCTCAAGCCGAACTTCATGGTGAGGTAGCAGAAGGCTCCAAACGGCGTGATGAAGGCGGTCTTCAGTCTATCAGCCGGGTTCAGCTTGATCTGGTGATATCCTGAATATGCATCCAAAAAGCTCAACAGCTCGCATCCGGCTGTGGAGTCTATCACCTGATCAATTCTTGGTAGAGCAAACAGGTCCTTGGGGCAGGCCTTGTTGAGGCTTGTGTAGTCAATAAACATTCTCCACTGCTTGTTCTTCTTCAGTACCAGGACCGGGTTGGCTAGCTGCTAGGAGTCGGGCTATCTCTTCTCCGACAACTCTTCTCTTTTCTTCTGATAGGCGGTGCAAGGGCTGCCTGACCGGCTTTGCATCAGATCGGACATGTAACTTGTGCTCGGCGAATTCCGTCGGTACACCTGGCATGTCTTTGGGGGACTGTCGGTGTCAAAACCGGCGGATCTCGGGTAGGGGGTCCCGAACTATGCGTCTAGGCCGGATGGTAACAGGAGACATGGGACACGAAGTTTTACCCAGGTTTGGGCCCTCTCGATGGAGGTAAAACCCTACGTCCTGCTTGATTAATATTGATGATATGGGTAGTACAAGAGTAGATCTACCACGAGATCGAAGAGGCTAAACCCTAGAAGCTAGCCTATGGTATGATTGTTGATGTGTATGTTGTCCTACGGACTAAAACCCTCCGGTTTATATAGACACCGGATAGGGTTAAGGTTACATAGAGTCGGTTACAATGGTAGGAGATCTACATATCCGTATCGCTAAGCTTGCCTTCCACGCCAGGGAAAGTCCCTCCCGGACACGGGACGAAGTCTTCAATCTTGTATCTTCATAGTCCAGGAGTCCGGCTGAAGGTATAGTCCGGCTATCCAAACACCCCCTAATCCAGGACTCCCTCAGTAGCCCCTGAACCAGGCTTCAATGACGACGAGTCCGGCGCACAGATTGTCTTCAGCATTGCAAGGCGGGTTCCTCCTCCAAGTACTTCATAGAAGATTTTGAACACAAAGATAGTGTCCGGCTCTGCAAAATAAGTTTCCACATATTGCCATAGAGAGAATAATATTTACACCAATCAAATCTGCTGACGTATTCCGTAGCGTGACACACCACGGCCAAGCCTTTATCCGCGTCGTTTCATTATCCCACCTCAGGGCGTTATGCGAGGCGGTTTCCTTGGCACGTCTTGTTAAAGCAGAGATCGTGTCCCCTTATCCCGGGATTCTCATCAATACGGGGGTGGGTAACCCAACCACGCAATTGATTACGACGCTTGGAGATAAGCGAGTTTTACCAGGCTGGTGGGCACATGTAGTTACGTCCACCCATATAAGGGGATAAGGATCCACCTTTTTACCTACGCCTTTTTCCTCATTCGCCTATCCATTCTTGCGCACTCGAGCTCCAGCGCCCAAGTCCGCACTCCTCACCTCAACCTCCTCCAGCCATGTCCGGAGCGGGAGGCAAGTGGATGGTCTCCTCCGTCACAGAGGGACATATCAAAAAGCTGAGGAAGGCCGGATATCTGTCTAACGACATCGCGTACCGGCTCCCCGAAAAGGGGCAGCTCATCCCCACCCCTAGGCCCCATTAGAGGGTGGTGTTCCTCCCCCATTTCCTCCGCGGACTGGGCTTCCCTCTCCACCCATTTGTCTAGGGGCTCATCTTCTACTACGGCCTGGATTTCCACGATCTGGCCCCGAACTTCGTCCTCAACATCTCGGCGTTTATTGTCGTGTGCGAGGCCTTCCTCCGCATCCGCCCCCATTTTGGCCTATGGCTCAAGACTTTCAACGTCAAACCGAAGCTGGTGCACGGCAACCAGGCGGAGCGCGGAGGCGCCATGGTGGGCAAGATGACCAACGTCCTATGGCTTGAGGGCTCCTTTGTGGAGACCCTGAAGGGGTGGCAATCGCGGTGGTTTTACATCACCGAGCCGCGCGACGCCGAATGGGTCGCACCCCCCGAGTTGGGATCCGGAACCCCTACGCGGCTCACCTCCTGGAAGGAGACGGGCATGTCTTGGGGTAAAAAAGGAGAACTGACCGGACTCCAAACATGCATCCAAACCCTGGCGGACAAGAAGCTCAAACTTGTCAACGTAGTCCAGGTTATGCTCATCCGCCTGATCCTCCCGTGTCAACAACGGGCTTTCAACCTGTGGGAGTTCGACCCGGCGCGGCACCAAACTCTGAGCAGGCTCTTCGACACAATGTACGAAGATGCCTGGAAGGTGCTTTTCAAAGGCGCCGAGGCTCCCACATCCGCTACCGAGGATCGCGGATTCAGTGCGCAGCGTCACGCTCTCGCGGTAAGCTGGTTTTTTTCCTTTTACAGTGTATCAATTTTTCATAGTTTGACTCCATGCGGGATCTAAGCTCCCTTACCTTTGACAGGATTGGCAGGTGACGTCCGGACAGATCAACTGTCCGGCTCCTTTGCCCGAAGGCCCAGCGGATGCTCGCTTGGCGAAGCTGCTGGTTCCGGCACCCTATGTGGTGCCGGAGAAGAAGGCCGCGAAAAAGGCCGCGGGGACTCGAAAGAGTGCCCAGCGCCAGGAGGTGTCAGATCCGTCATCTGATGGTTCCGAGGCGCATTCCTCCCGTGAAGACGAGGAGGAAGAAGAGGAGAACTCTCCCCCTCCAGCGGGAGGAGAGAAGAAAAGGAAGGCCGCCCTCTCTGGGGAGGCCGGAGGGGGCAAGAAGGGGAAAACCCTCCCTCCGGACTACTCCACCGATGCCGAAGGGGGAGAGGAGTGGCAGCCCAGGGCCAAGCCCCTGGCAAAATCGTAATTATCCGGATACCAGAGTAATTCATAGCATTCGTTTATTGCATAGCTTTCCCTTACGTCGAATATGTTTATGCAGCCCACCTAAAGACCGGCTCGACGCGTCGTCGAGCGGCTCACTGGATTCGTCGAATGTGAACTCGCTTCCGACGGCTTCCTCCCCCCGCCCTACGAATGACACCGAAGTGTTGTCCCAACAGGTTCCAAGCTGGGAGGAGGTGGTCCTGGAGGCGCCGCAAGGTGACCTGCCGGACCAGGAGTAAAGGGGATGAAACCCCTCAGGGCTCCAAGTCCGACTCTAGGCCGGACACCGCTCCGTAACCTTCAAAGGTTCCAGAGTCTAGCAGGGGACCTCCTTCCAAGAGGATCAAGTCCACCGTGCCGGAGGCCCCCATCCAACTGGAGGCGCCCTACAATATGTTGGAGGCGCTCCAAGGTGCCTCCATCGCCCAGGAGCACCGCACTATTATGAGTGCGGTGGTCCAGAAGGTTCAGTCCGCCAAGAGCGGACTGACTGAAGCTTGTACTAGCCTTTTGACGGGCTTTGAGGTAAGTAAAGAATGTGTAAATAATAGTACCGCATAGACAGTAGCCCCTGATGCTCTGTTTGGCGTTCGGGAAGAAAGGCCGAATAGAGGATCAAATAGAATTCGCAGGAGTCTAACAAAAATGAGTCAATATGCATATGCAGGCTTCCCTGCTTGCGTCCGCCGCACTGACTGCGGAAGTGGACACGCTAAAGCAGAACCTCGAGCGGTCCGAGCAAGAGCTCGGGCATGCCAAGAAGCAGCTCGAGGACAATGAAGGTAAGAAATACCATGTTTTTAAATATATATAAAAAGGTGCAATTGCAAAGAATAAAAGTATTATCGTGGCTATTTTAGGGGCCACGTCTGAAGTGGCAACCCTTAAGCAGGCGCTGGTCGAGGCCGAGAAGAGGGCGGCCTCGGAGCGCACTGAGCGGGAGAAGTATGAGGCCGAGATTGGCAAGGTGCGGCAAGAGCTCCAGGCTCTCATGGAAAAACATGAGAGTTTGGAGCTTAACTCAAAGACACGAGCGTCCGAGCTCGCGGTGGCTATTGAAAATGCCAAGTCTGCCAAGGCCGAATCCCAGAAGACCCTCCAGGAGTTGGATGAGGTGAAGAAGATAGCGGCGGGTAAGGCATTCTTTATGCAAAGCAAACACATAAACGTGAGTTACTTGTTACTAACCCGAATCCGGAGCTCTCCAGGAGCGTTCGCAGATCTTCCTCGGAGTGTGTCTGATGCCGCCGCATTCTATCGAGCCGAGGAGGGCAGCTCGACAGAGAACGTGTTCTGGTCTCAGTATGCTGAGGCCGGACACCCCGTGCCCCTGAGCGACCAGCTAAAGCAACTGGTCGAGCTCCACAAGGCGGCCGAACAGGCCTTGAAGGGCCTCATTGTTCGGCTGTGGCCTGGAGGGGCTCTGCCTAGGGGCTATTTCGGGCTGGTGCGGCGGTTGGTGGAGGCCTGTCCAAGGGTTGAAGTCATCAAGCGCTCCATCTGCATTGAAGCTGGATGCTGAGAAGCTGGTGAAGGACGGGCCATTGCCGGGGAAAGAGCATCGCATGCCTGAGAATTACTATAAGGATGTTCTGAAGGGTGCCCACCTTGTGGCGGATGAATGTTCTAGGGATGTAATTTTTGAGTGAAACTTGCTCGTTTTGTCCTGTGCGCTAAAAACTTGTTTATATGCACTAAGCAATGCTGTTGGAATTTAAAATATTACCTTCTGTGCGGCTGTTTATCAATTCTGAGAGATGGCGAGTCGTCGGCTTCTGCCCCCGTGCCGCTAGTGCTGGGGTGTTCGGGGATAAACCCGAGCGCTCTTTTTCCCATGTTTGGGTCCTTCGAGGGAGGCGCTCAGCCCAACGAACATGGCAATCAGACTATAATGCGTGAACACTCTCACTTAGCCATAGAATTCTATAATTTTAAATTTCTGCGAAGCCCCTGGTATTCGGAAGACAATGTTCGGGGCGCTATCCACGCCTTGGCCGGACAGAGCCGGCCCCTCGCCCTAAGCGGCATAAGTCTTTAGGGACTCGAAAAACCTCTCGAACAGCGACCAGCTCTCGCTTCATCATGACAGTCAGTTTTAGCTTTCTCCACTGAGGTGCTCGACCCAGCTCAACTGGGGCACAATCGCAGTGGTTCTCCTAGTGCTACCTTAGCCGATATAGCGGAACATAAGGCACCAAAACATAGGAGCCGGGCAAACCCAACTATTGACCCAAGACATGATTCGGAGCCGATGCATATAATGCTATAAGTTCGGGGTGCCGCACTTGTTAAAGTGTTCGGACTTCTCACACCATATTGAGGGGTACTAATGCCCCTGGCGTATTTTGGCCGTACCAACGTGTACAGGTGCAACATGTCGTTAAGGAACATACATAAAAAGAAAAAAGGTAATGCAAAAATAGACGAAAGCTATGCATTGTTCATTAAAAAGGGCTGCGATGAAAGCAGAATGATACAAATAATGCGATAAGTGGAAGGTTGGACTAGTTAACATGTCCGTTCCAGGGGCAAGCTGCGGAATAGTATGCGGAACAGGTATACTGCTCATGATAGAGACCACCTGGGAGTTCCGTACTATGGTGTGGCTTGTCTGCTTCCTTGGTTCTTGCATCGTTTGTGCGGCAATTGAACTACCGAATAGGCCTTCCAAAGGCTGGAGTCCTGAAAGTAAGAGAATAATAATAATAATAAATCGGCAGCCCCTGGTACGGTTTAAGCCGTATTTTCGGGTGTGCCGTGATGGTGCCCCTCCCCCTGTACCCATGGTATCTCTAGGGCGTAGTTATGGATGCGAAGTACTGGCGTCGCCTTGTTGCAAGGGTTGGAGTTGGGGCCGCATTGCTATGCCTGCTCGGATCGTGCCAGGCGGTCTTGTTGTAGGTTACGCCAGGCGCGCTTGACGGTGTCCGGTCATTTAGTGGCCGGACTGGAGAACTGTCTGGAGAGGCTGCTTTGTACTTCCGCTGCAAGGGCTGCCGTGTGCTCCTCCGTCCGGAGGGAGCGTTCGGTGTTTCCATTGACCGTAATTACTCCTCGAGGGCCTGGCATCTTGAGCTTAAGGTATGCGTAGTGCGGTACCACATTGAAGTTAGCGAATGCCGTTCGCCCGAGCAGTGCGTGATAACCACTGCGAAACGGGACTATGTCGAAGATTAACTCCTCGCTTCAGAAATTATCCGGAGATCCGAAGACCACTTCAAGTGTGACTGAGCCTGTACAGTTGGCTGCTACACTTGGTATTATGCCTTTAATGGTCGTTTTGGTGGGCTTAATCCTCGAGGGATCTATGCCCATTTTTCGCACTGTATCCTGGTAAAGCAGGTTCAGGCTGCTGCCGCCGTCCATAAGGACTCTAGTGAGATGAAATCCGTCAATGATTGGGTCTAGGACCAATGCAGCGAATCCGCCATGACGGATGCTAGTGGGATGGTCCCTTCGATCAAAGGTGATCGGGCAGGAGGACCATGAGTTGAACTTTGGGGCGACTGGCTCTACCACGTATACATCCCTTAACACGTGCTTCCGCTCCCTTTTGGGACGTGGGTTGCGTATATCATGTTCACCGTCCGCACTTGTGGGGGAAACCCTTCTGTCCACTGTTGTTCGGCGGCCGAGGCTCCTCGTCGTCATCGCTATGCAGCCCCTTGCCATCATTTTCGGCGTTTAACTTGCCTGCCTTCTTGAACACCCAACAATCCCTGTTGGTGTGATTGGCCGGGTTTTCGGGGGTGCCATGTATCTAGCACAAGCGGTCGAGTATTCGGTCCAAACTGGACGGGCCCCTGGGATTCCTTTTGAATGGCTTTTTCCGCTGACCGGATTTAGAGCCTCTGAATCCGACATTAACTGTCGTGTCCTCAGCATTGTCGCCGTTAATGCGGCGCTTCTGCTTGTTGCGACGCAACCTGCCACTACTGTCCCTGGTGTCCGAATTTCCAGGGTTCTTGGTCATACTGTTGCTACGAGCAAGCCAGCTGTCTTCTCCCGCGCAAAAGCGGGTCATGAGTGTCATGAGTGATGCCATAGATTTCGGCTTTTCCTGTCCAAGATGCCGGGCCAGCCACTCGTCACGGAGATTGTGCTTGAAGGCTGCTAGGGCCTCAGCGTCCGGACAGTCGACTATTTGATTTTTCTTTGTTAGGAACCGTGTCCAGAATTGCCTGGACGATTCCTCTGGCTGCCGAATTACGTGACTTAGGTCATCAGCGTCTGGGGGTCGCACATAAGTGCCCTGGAAATTGTCGAGGAAAGCGGCTTCCAGGTCCTCCCATCAACTGATTGATCCTGTTGGCAAGTTGTTAAGCCAATGCCGAGCTGGTCCTTTAAGCTTGAGCGGGAGATATTTCATGGCGTGGAAATCATCGCCGCGAGCCATGTGGATATGAAGGAGATAATCCTCGATCCATACCGCAGGATCTATTGTGCCATCATATGATTCGATGTTTACGGGTCTGAAACCCTCGGGGATTTGATGATCTATTATTTCGTCTGTAAAGCATAGTGGGTGTGCGACGCCTCTGTACTGGGCGATATCATTACATAATTCCAATGAGCTTTGTCTACTGTGTTCGGCCCTGCCGAATTTGTGGCCGGTGTGACGGTTACCGTCTCGAGCCGTGGGGCGCCCATGCGATCCGTAGATCGATCGTGTTTGCCTTGCCTTGTCCTCCAACATGTCTCGTAAGTGCGGCGCATATTCCCGTGCCTTGGTATGGGGTGCGGCTTGAGTGGAGGGCCGGGAGGCCTCTTTGTCGCGGCCACGAGGTGGCCGGTCGGCTGCATCAAGTGCTTCCTCCTCTAATCGGGGTAGCAACCTGTGCTTTGGGTAGCTCTTGGAGGGGCGTTCGAGTTTATGCTCTTCGGCCGCAAGGACTTCAGTCCATCTGTCGACCAGCAAATCTTGATCAGCTCTAAGCTGTTGCTATTTTTTCTTGAGGCTTCTTGCCGTGGCCATAAGCCTGCGTTGAAAACGCTCTTGCTCAATGGGATCCTTTGGCACGATGAATTCGTCGTCGTCGAGGCTTGCCTCGTCCTCGGAGGGAGGCATATAGTTATCATCCTCGACCTCTCTGTCTGCCGCTCTCTCATGAGGGCTGGTTTCTCCATCCTCCTGTGCTAAGTCTTGCTGGAGGGGGTTTTCTTCGGCACTTTCCGGAGTATTATTATCTCCCGTGCTGGAATCACCGTATTTGTTTTGGCGGGATTTTGAGCGGCGCCGCTGACGCCGGCGCTTAGGCTGTTTCTTGGAAGGGTCATCCTCCGCTGTTCCATCGCCATCTCCCTCTTTTGGTGTGTCCACCATGTATATGTCATATGACGAGGTGGCTTTCCACGGCCTAGTAGGCGCTGGTTCTTCATCATCTCCTTCATCGGCGTCCATACCGTCGATGTCTTCGGAGTCGAAGTCGAGCATGTCGGTTAAGTCGTCGACAGTGGCTACAAAGTGGGTGGTGGGTGGGCTTTGAATTTCTTCATCGTCCGTACCCCAACCTTGCTGACCGTAGTCCGGCCAGGGCTCTCCTGATAAAGAGAGAGACATGAGTGACTTCAGGATTCGATCGGCAGGGGCGCGGAGGGTTCGGAGTCCGGAGAAGATTCCGGCTCCTTGGAGTCACGAGTCTCGCAGAGTACGACGCTGGTGTTCGGCTCAATAATCATTGGGGTCGCAGCCCCCGGGGTGGCGTCCAACCGCCCATCCTCGATCGACGCAGTTGGCTCCGAATTAACGGTCGGAGCCGATGCGAGTGCGGCCTCCAGGGCACTGTTCAGCGGCAGAGCTAGATCATGCTCGTCGTGACAGTGCGACACGCTCGGCAGTGGCTCGAATCCGTCAAAGATCAAGTCCCCGCGGATGTCAGCCGTGTAGTTTAAACTTCCAAATCTGACCTGACAGCCAGGGGCGTAGCTTTCGATCTGCTCCAGACGGCCTAGCAAATTGACCCACAATGCAAAGCCGCCGAAGACAAAGATCTGTCCGGGGAGGAAGGTCTCACCCTGGACTGCATCGCTATCGATGATCGTAGGAGCCATCGAGCCAGACGGCGACGACACAGAGGAACTCTCAATGAAAGCACCAATGTCGGTGTCAAAACCGGCGGATCTCGGTTAGGGGGTCCCGAACTGTGCGTCTAGGCCGGATGGTAACAGGAGACAAGGGACACGAAGTTTTACCCAGGTTCGGGCCCTCTCGATGGAGGTAAAACCCTACGTCCTGCTTGATTAATATTGATTATATGGGTAGTACAAGAGTAGATCTACCACGAGATCAAAGAGGGTAAACCCTAGAAGCTAGCCTATGGTATGATTGTTGATGTGTATGTTGTCCTACGGACTAAAACCATCCGGTTTATATAGACACCGGATAGGGTTAGGGTTACATAGAGTCGGTTACAATGGTCGGAGATCTACATATCCGTATCGCCAAGCTTGCCTTCCACGCCAAGGAAAGTCCCTCCCGGACACGGGACGAAGTCTTAAATCTTGTATCTTCATAGTCCAGGAGTCCGGCTGAAGGTATAGTCCGGCTATCCGAACACCCCCTAATCCAGGACTCCCTCAGGGACCATGCGAAGATGTCCTGATTCTCACGGAGGGAATTGACGAGCTCGCCTTCCTATTTGCTGTCGAGGTTTGCGCCTACGACAGCGTACCTCTCTGGGTGCTCTGGATCCAAGGGTATCTTCTTTGTCTCTTTGGCCGGCTTGAATGAACCCTCAGCCTTCGACTCCTTTGGGTTAGGTGACACCTCTAGCTGCTTGCCAGCCGTTGCCACAACCCGGTCAAGGAGCCGCTTCTCGGCCGTGATCACCAGGGACTCGGCCAGCCGACTACTCTCAGCCGCGCAGGCAGACGACTTCCGGTAGTCGCCGGCTACGGTCAGAATCCCCCTGGAATTGGGCATCTTCATTTTGAGGTAGGCGTAGTGGGGGACCGCCATGAACTTGGCCAGGGCTGGTCGGCCAACTAATGCATGGTATGGGCTCTCGAGGTCCACCACGTCAAACCAAACTGACTCTCGGCAGAAGTGATCTTTGTCTCCAAAGAGGACGTCCATCAGGATCTTGCCGATTGGTGAGCAGGAAAGACCAGGAACAATGCCGTGGAACACAGTCCGGCTGTTCTGAAGCTGTCTTTGCTTGATTCCTAACTTCTCCATGGTGTCGTTGTACAGGATGTTGATGCTGCTGCCTCCGTCTATCAGAACTCGCGAGAAACGATCACCTCGTCTATCCGTGGCAAAGGTGGCATCCAAGACCAAGGCATAAGATCCGGACTCGGCATCACCTCTGGGTGATCAGCCCTGCTCCAGCTGATGGGCTTCTCGGACCAGTGCATGAACTCTCGCGCCTCTGATGCTACTGCATTCACCTCTTGTCGCTGCAGCCGCCTACTGCATCGATCATCAGCCACGCTGGTAAATATCACGTAGGCTTCGTGCTCTTCGGGGTACTCATCTTGTACTGCGCCGACTGGCCTGATAGCCGGCTGCTGGGGCGGAGGCGGAGATTGCTGCCCAGCAGGCGGGGGAGGTAGGAGTCCGTCTCCTTTGGCGATCCTGGTGAGCCAGTGGCACTTCCGGGTGGTGTGGTTCGACGGCTTCGCGCCGCTATGGAACTTGCAAGGACCATCCAGAGTCTGCTCGTATGACAAAGCCGGCAACCAGTTGGGCTTGCCACCTTTCTGTCGCTTGGGTGGAGGCTGCCCATCCGGCTGCTGGAAGCCGGCTGCGGGGCCTTGTGCTTGTGGTCGTTCTGCTGTTTCCGCCGACTAGCGTCTCCCGCCGGAGTTCTAGGAGCCTGAGGGGCCACTTTGCCAGTCGTGCTAACTTGAATCTCTGCCTTCATGGAGGAGTCGGCAGTGGCATACTTGGCTGCTATGATCAGCAGCTCGTTGAGGGTTTCTGGCTCATCACAGAGGAGCTTGTGCTTGAGGAGGGTGCCTTCTCTGCACCCGGCGGTGAAGTACTCGATAGCCTGCACCTCGCGCACGCCCTCGCAGGAGTTCCGAAGCTCGGCCCAATGCGTGAGGTAGTCGCGAGTCGACTCGTTGGGGCCTTGCATGCACAAGGAAATCTGACGAGGCTTGGGAGGACGCTTGTACGTGCTTGTGAAGTTGCGGACGAATGCTTCGGTGAAGTCGACCCAGCTGTTGATGCTGCGGGGCTTCAAGCTGGTCAGCCATGTTCGGGCCGGGCCTTGGAGCATGAGCGGAACGTATTTTACGGCGACGCGCTTGTTGCCGTTCGCTGTGTTGACAGCCGTGGAGTAGTCAACCAGCCAGTCCTCCGGCTTCACGGAGCCGGTGTACTTGGACCTGTCTCTTGGGAGCGTGAACCCTTTGGGAAAGGGCTCATCTCGAATGCGGGGCCCGAAACAAGGCGGACCCAACTCGTCTTCTTCTTCCAGCGCCAGGGATTGGTGAAGTCGGTCGATCCGGTGGCGGGCGTCATTTTCTCCGACTCCCTCTCAGCGGCCAAGGCGGTTGCCGAGAGTCGGATGGTCAACAGGCGGCGGGGAGACTCGCCTTTCCTTGCCAGGAGGAGGAGGCGGACAGTCGTCCCGTCGTTCCACCGCTCTCGGGCGGCCGTCTTGGTCGCGCTCTGTGGTAATGTGAGTCCGACTGTGGCTGATAGTCGGATCCTTGTCTTTCCTTCCTCGGGGGCCGCCAGTCGGCGTCCGGGACGTCGCGCCTTGATCTCGGCGAAGGTCATCGTTTTGCCGCTGCGGCGCCTCCGTGCGGCAGCCGGCCTCGTTCTGCGCGGCAGCCGCGTCGAGGAGCCGCTGGAGTCGCTCCATCATCAGGCGGCGCTCTTCGCCCTTGAAGTTATCCAGCTCGTCTGCCGCCGCCTGGGCGGCTCGAATGTTCTCCGCAGGCGTGGCGTACACAGGGCGATTTGCCCCGAACAGGTTGGCGATGGCCACACCGCGCTGCTGGACCGCACCAAGACGGCTGGGCCTAGCTGGGGCTGGCGAGCCACCCACAGCGCGATCCATCTCACACTGGTAGGCTTCTGACAAGCGTCTCATGCTAGCCAGCTTCTTCGCGCCTTCGACGAGCTGAAGGCGGCACGCCTCCAACGTCTCCGCGTCAGCGTCTTGCGGAATGGGCGCAGTCAGGTCTTGTAGTGCCGCGCCAAGTGGGTCATGCGCTCCCCCGCCGGGAGACTCGTCATGACCGATGATGAGCACCTCGGTGACGGTGCTTCCGTCACTCTCCGCGCGAGGAAGAGGCTCGTCGTAGACCACCACGTTGGTGGGGAACGCGTCGAGCGACGCGGTTTCGGAGTCGACCAGCACCGGGTCGGTGGAGCCTACATACTCCAAGTCCACGGCAGGCTTGCCGGCGACGTGGAGTTGGTCGAGGAGGCCCGCGAGGAGGCTCCCGGGGCCGCCCGTGCCTGCGTTGGATGCAGGTTTGTCAGAGAGGCAAACCTCGCCGACAAGATCGGCGAGGCAGCTGTGCAGCGCGTCAGCGCAAACTCCCTCTGGCGTGCCGGGCTGGCTGCGCTCGCCAGGGAGGAAAAAGGGTTCCTGTCCAGAGTAGGTCTCCGGACGACGGTGCACCATGCCCCACGGTGGGTGCCAAAGTCGGGGGTTGGGTGCGACATATGCCAAAGGATGGCTCATCATGGTGGGGGCGAGTAGAACGTCGCCGGTGCCTGGAAACGGGATAAGGCGAACACATGCACGTCGGCGAATCTTACCCAGCTTTAGGGCTCTCTAGGGAGATAATACCCCTACTGCTGCTCTACGGGGTCTCCGCATGATCACTATGGCAAAGTGTTTACACGGTCGCTCCTTGAGTTGTTTCCTGGAGGTAGGAGAAGGCAAGGCTAGCTCTCTCCTTCCTATATGATCTGGTCTAGTGCTAATGGATTCCAACCCTTTTCATGGATGCCCTGGGGGGTTTATATAGGCCTACCCCCCAGGGGTACAATGGTAATCCGGCTAGGCGCGGGCCCAGCCGTCAGTCTCTCTGGCCGCTGTCTTATCCACTGACTCCTGGGGCCCGCCGATTGGTGGGGCCCCGCCGACTGGCTTGGTGTGGAGCCGACAGGCCGCGTCCACCATGGGCGGGTCTTTGCCAGCTGCAGATTACTGTAGTCGTGCCTCTAATGACGCAGGCTCGGTCATGTGGTCATGGCGACAGCCCCGCCGTCTGGCGGGCGATCACTGCGGCCACTACTTGTCGTGTCTGATTAATGGCGCGTGGGGCCCGTGGGAGGGGCCGACCGACTTCTAGTGGCCGACTCCCATCCGGGCCGACTGGTGGTGCTTTTGCCGTCTTTCGTACGCCCGCCGACTGGTGGGACCCATCATCCCTGGGTCGTACCAGCAGGCCATCGTGGGCACAGGGCTCCACCCCCTGGGGCTGATGTCAGGGCCGGCATGGCAACAGTGTCGCGCCGCGCGGAGACCTCCACGGGTACGGTGTACTGTAGCCACGCCTGCCCTTGGAAAAAGGGGTGGGAGTGGACCTTACTGTGGCCACTCCCCGTCCCGTCCCTCCTTATGGGGGCATGGGGGTTGTTGGCATCGCGGGCCGACTCCCCAAGGCCGGCTTCTCTGGAAGTCACCAGTCAGGAGTCGGCTCATCCTGAAGTCGTTCCTAGGACTCGGCCGCGAGTGGGCGGCCGGCCGCCTTGCCGCCGACTCTTAGAAGGCGGCTCTTCGTCCTGGGGTCTCGAGGGGCTCAGTCTGCCTCAATGTCTTGAAAGGTTCTGGGCCTGGGTTAGCCTACCCGTGGCCCATTACTCCTACAGAACAAGAGTACTAATCTTAAGGAACGCTAATCGCCCGCACCGCCGCAAGGGACGCCATCATCAACAGTGGGTTGCCCAACGTCGACACCAACCCCATCCAGATCAGTGGCGTCGGCGGCTGGACGCAGCTGCTCCGCTCCAAGCACGGTGCGAGCTCTGGGGCTTGTAGTTGTCGTCGCTCGTCTCCGGAGTCGCGAGGAGCTCGGGGGAGCCGCTGGATTCCCCAGCTCCTCCGCTGCTGCCTGAGGAGCTGCTGGAGGGCCGATGGGTGGACCAGGTCCTCGCCGGTTCGTCGCCCCTGCCGCTCTCCCTGGGGCAGCACTCCAACCGGTGTCCTTCAGCATCGAAGACCTTGAAGAACATCAGGGAGGCGGCGTCGTTTTCAAGATGAATCACGAGGGCACCTACAATCCGGTAGACCCGGGTGATTTCGCCCCAGCCCCGGGTCATGAAGACCTTGCCCAGAGCGACGACCGCGGCCTCCGCTCCGGTCGCAAGGGTGCTGCAGTCAGCATGCTGCAGCCAGAGCCCCGCTCGGCGGCATCTCGAAGGCGAAGAAAGGAGGGAGGCGAATCCAAGAGCTTGGAGGCATGGCGGTGTGGAGCACGAGCTCACGAGAGGAGCGTTCGGCGTGGACTCCAGGAGGAACGACGCGCACCACCATGACTCGCCAGCATCGACGGCGGCACCGTCGATGTTGTTCGACGCCTTCTCCCCCAGGACCCATGACGCGGGCGTACAAGGGTAGCGGATACCCAGGCGGCGGCCGCTCGTACCAGGGCCTCGGTGCCGCCTGCCGAGCACCCTCTTCTCGGTGGCAGAGGACCAGCCGCTTCTTCGGCGGAAGTGGGTCAGGACCCTCTCGGGGGGCCTTTCCCTTCTCTTCTGCAGAGAACCGGTGGATTGGTTCCATTGGCGTAAGGAGAAGCAAGATCAAGAAAGGAGAAGGAAAGGAACAGCAGGAAGTGATGGGCTGAAGGGGCTCGCACAGCCCCGTACTTATAGTCAGAGGAGGCCAACCGTCGAGCACCATGATCGCAGGTAATCATGACCGGTTCCTCTGCATGCAGGGACATGTCAAGTCTGCGATTGCTGAGGCGTCGTGGGGAAGCATAGGCCCCCACGTCCAATCGATCGCCACGCGGCACCGAAGGCCACAGGCTGTTGGGGCCCGCGGCGCTTCGCGCTTGCCCCTTCGCTTCCCTGCTAGGCCAAGCCCGGGCGCGCCTTGGGCCCGAGGGCTACTGTCGGTGTTCTAGCAACGGGGGTCCCCAGACTTTCCTGCCTACGGCCTGCGGTGTGGCTCAAGTGGGGGCCCAGCGCGGCCCACCTTCATCAGCTCAAGCTCAAGACCCTCGCGAGGGGCCAAGCCTCGCGGGGCGGACGACAGAAAGCTTCCTCAGAGGCAGCCTCGTCAGGCAGGCTTGCGAGGAGGCGGAGAGATCAAGGCAGGGGTACCTCGCGAGGAGCCTGTGACGCAAGCCATGACGATCGAGACCAGGCGGGCGCCAGGCGGACGCCAGCCTGCGCAGTGTCCTTGTTTCCCCTTTGGTGCAAAGGGGGCAAGCATAGGCCAAGGCATCGAGCAAAGGTTACCATTCCGGTGCAACGAGACCAAGACCAGCAGAGCCGCAGGATGGAGGTCACCGTGGAGCCCAAAACGGCGTCATCACCAGTACTTTTGGCAGCCGAAGACCACCTTTGGTCAGGATAACTTGTACTAGATGTTCCCCTTCAAAATGGCCAATTGTTGGCGCCCTTCCCGCTCATTATTTGGGGAGAGGCCTAGGGCCTCTATAAATAGAGCTAGCCACCACAGAGTAGAGACATCTAGAAAATGGCTAGAGATCTGGTAGAACCCTAGCAGAGAGAGAGAGAGGCGACTGAACTCACCCTAGCAGTTCATCGCACCAGCTTAAGAACACCTCTCGCGAGGCTGTTCTTCCCTTGTACTGTTCATCATCAGCCCCTGAGGCAATCCACCACACCACACACTGGAGTAGGGTATTACACCACAACGGTGGCCCGAACCAGTATAAACCTTGTGTCCCTTGTGTTGTTCGTTGTTTCCAGTTTAGATCACGCGAGGAAATTGGACGTAGATCGGTAGGGGAGAGATCTCCGCGCGCACCCTAGTGTTCAAACCTCAAGGGTCTACCGGAACCCAAAATCCAACAGTCACAACTGGGGAATTATGCGGAGGATTATGTCGACAACATCATTGTCAAATCACGCAAACCCTGAACAAGGACCTGGAGGAAATGTTCGCCAACCTGCGCAGGGTAAACCTCATGCTTAACCCCGAAAAGTGTGTTTTCGGGCTCCCATCTGGCAAGCTACTTAGTTTCCTCGTCTCGCACCTTGGGATAGAAGCAAACCCAAAGAAGGTCAAGCCTATCGAGAAGATGAGCCCACCCAAAACCCTCAAGGAAATGCAGAAGCTGGCAGGATGTGTGACATCCTTGGGGCGCTTCATATCCAAGCTGGGTGAGCGCACGCTGCCATTCTTCAAGTTTATGAAGAGGAAGGGCCCCTTCGAATGGGCCCCCAAGGCGGAGGCTGCCTTTGAGAACCTCAAGAGGTACCTCACGATCCCGCCCATCATGGTGGTGCACCGCTCTAGCGAGCCCTTGGTGCTTTACCTAGCGGCCACTCCGCATTCTTCCAGCACTCCCCTCATGGCGATTCGAGAGGGACGCGACAGTACTCGAGGGAAGCCCCATGGCCCATACGGGGCCATGAAGCCTTCCGAGTCCTTGTCACATCAGGACGATGCTCCTGAGGGCTCCACCCCCTGATGACCGACAAGATCCCAAGGCTCCATGCACCAGGCGCGGAGCAAGACTTCGCCGACGCTTCGCGCCTCATGGAACACCCGGTGTACTTCGTCAGCACGGTGCTCCAGGATGCGCGCGTGTGTTATCCAGTGCAGCAGAAGCTCTAATATGACTCCGTCGTATCTACTTTCCCTAACACTTTTCCTCTTGTTTGGACTCTAATTTGCATGATTTTACTGAAACTAACCTGGACTAACGTTGTTTTCAGCAGAACTACCATTGTGTTGTTTTGTGCAGAAATAAAAGTTCTTGGACAGGAACGAAACTTTGTGGAGAATATTTATGCAATAAAAGAAAAATACTAGAGCCAAGAACCACCAGAGGGGGAGCCTGGGTGAGCACAACCCACCAGGGCACCCCCCCCAGGCGCGCCCAGGTGGGTTGTGCCCACCTGGTGGCCCCGCTGACCCTGAGTCCAACTCCATAAATACCTATTTTTCTAGAAAAATCAAGGAGGAAGAATTATCTCATTTCGCGGTACAGCACCGCCGCCACCTCCTGTTCTTCATTGGGAGGCCAGATCTGGAGTCCGTTTGGGGCTCCAGAGAGGGGGATCTTCGATCTTCGTCATCACCAACCCTTCCTCATCGCCAATTCCATGATGCTCCCCACTTGGAGTGAGTAATTCCTTTGTAGGCTTGTTGGTCGATGAGGAGTTGGATGAGATTCATAATGTAATCAAGTTAGTTTTGTTAGGGCTTGATCCCTAGTATCCATTATGTTCTGAGATTGATGTTGATATGACTTTGCCATGCTTAATGCTTGTCACTTTGGGCCTGGGTGCCATGATTTCTAATCTGAACCTTTTATGTTATCACCATTATATCTATGTCCTAGATCCGATCTTGCAAGTTATACTCACCTATTACGTGTTATGATCCGTAAACCCCGGATTGACGGTATTCGGGATACTTTTCGGTGATGACTGTAGTTTGAGGAGTTCATGTATTCACTATGTGTTACTGCTTTGTTTTGGTTCTCTATTAAAAGGAGGCCTTAATATCCCTTAGTTTCCATATGGACCCCGCTGCCACGGGAGGGTAGGAAAAAAGATGCCATGCAAGTTCTTTCCATAAGCACATAAGACTATTTACGGAATACATGCCTACATTATATTTATGAACTGGACCTAGTTTTGTATCGCCCTAGGTTATGACTGTTATATGATGAATATCATCCAACAAATCCACCGATCCAATGCCTACGATTTTCCTATATATTGATTTGGCTAAGTTACTACTACTATTTTTATTGTTTCACTTACTACAAAATCTTTGCTACCACTGTTACCGTTGTTGTTGCTGTTGCTACTACTATCAAAACTATCATACTACTTTTGTTACTGATCACTTTGCTGCAGATAATTAATATCCAGGTGTTGTTGAATTGACAACTCGGTTGCTAATACTTGCAAAAATTCTATGGCTCCCCTTGTGTTAAACAAATAAATTTGGGTTGAATACTCTACCCTCGAAAACTGTTGCGATCCCCTATACTTGTGGGTTATCAAGACCTTTTTCTAGCGCAGTTACCAGAGAGCATAGCTATATTTGTTGAGTCACTTGGGATTATTATCTATTTATCACCATGAAGAATCTGAAAGATACAAAAACCAAGATCGTTCCCTCTAGGACGAGTGGAGGTAAGGAACTACCATCACACTCTGCACTTGATTCACCTTCTGTTTTGAGTAGACTTGCAACACCACCACATGCTATTAATCCTGATATGTCACAAGTTATCGATGATGCTACTTCTATGAATGCTACTCATGATGATGCTAGTACCTTGCTTGATGATGGTGTGCCACTAGGTGATTTTCTTGATGAACAAATTGCTAGAGCTAAAGAGAATGAAATTACTGAAATTGATGAGATCATTGAAACTGAAAATCTTGAAACACCTATTATACCTAACCCTCCTTGATATGAAATGCCTAAGATATCTAAAGGTTATGTTATAGATAAGGAGACAGCTATAGATTTTATTGCTTGCAATGATAGAGATGGTTTGAAGAAATTATTATGAAAAATGAAGGAAAAATCTTTGAATGCTAGAATAAAGTGTGATCCTTAGTTTGCTACTTCACCTATGTTTGTTGATGATAAGTATTATGAATTCTTTGTCGACCTAGAGTTAATTACTGGTTGAATCTGATCCTTTCCATGGTTGTGAAACTGAAATTATTGTGGCACACCTTACCAAATTAAATGATATAGCCACCCTTTTTGCTCATGATGAGAAGATTTTCTTTTATTATATCCTCAAATTATTTCCGTTCTCATTAAAGGTGATGCTAAGATATGGTATAATACTCTTGCTCCTGGTTGTGTGCATAGTCCCCAGGATATGATTTACTACTTCTCTAGAAAATATTTTCCTGCTCATAAGAAACAAGCTGCCTTTTCAGAAATATTTAACTTTGTGCAAATTGAAGAAGAGAGTCTCCCACAAGCTTGGGGGCGGCTTCTCCGACTACTTAATGCTTTGCATGATGATCCTCTTAAGAAAAATGAAATACTTGATATCTTCTATAATGTACTAACCAATGCTTCTAGGGACTTCCTAGATAGTTGTGTTGGTTGTGTTTTCAGGGAACGAACTGTTGAGAAACCTGAGGAATTATTGAATAACATATTGAAAATTATGATGATTGGACTCTTCCTGAACCACCTCCTAAACCGACTCTGAAGAAGAGGGTTACCTCATATCTCAGTCCCGAAGATATGCAACAGGCAAAGAAATGTATGAAGGAAAAACATATTAAAGCAGAGGATGTTAAAATTTTATCTCCTATTGAAGAGATGCATGGACTCGATACACCACCACTCAAGGTGGTAGAGGTAAACTCTTTAATGAAATTAATGAAAAGGACAACCCTTATAATATGCATCCTAGTCAATGCCTTTATGAGTTTGATAACTACATTAGAAAACAAGATCACTTCAATGAAAATGTTATGAAACAATTGAAATAAAACTCTCATATGATTGCTCGTTTGAGTGATTTGTTATTTAGAATCTCTAATGATGTTAGAGGTGTAGGAAAACATGCCTCTGTGGTTCACACTCAGTTAGAACAAGTTGCTAAATCTCAAAGAGAATTTCTTGATGAAATGAACATTAATATCAATGATCATGCTAATAGAGTAATGAATAGAGGAGATAAAATGACTCAGGAATCACTGTATCCTGAGGGGGACCCAAAAAGAATTGAACAAGACTCTCGAAGAATTAACACTGATGCACCTAGTCCTTCTAAAAACAAAAAGAAAAAGAGAAATTATAGGACTTTGCATACCTGTAGTGAACCTGAAGTAGAAAAACCTCCTAAAGATAATAATGATGTTTCTATCTCAGATGCTCAAACTCAATCTAGTAATTAACATTCACCTAGTGATCATGAAAAATATAATGATGATGTTCATGAAGACACTCAACCAAACAATGATAAAGAGCCAGATAATGATGTTGAGATAGAACTAGCTGGTTATCTTGATAACCCACAACCTAAAAATAAAAGATATGATAAAGGAGACTTTGTGGCTAGAAAACATGGTAAAGAAAGAGAACCATGGGTTCAAAATCCCATGCCCTTGCTACCTAAATCACTTAAGAAGAAAGATGATGCAGAATTTGAATTCTTTGCTGAAATGCTTAGGCCAGTCTTTTGCGCACTCGCTTGACTGATATATTAAAGATGGCCCCTTATGAAAAGTATATGAAAGACATCGTCACCAATAAGAGAAAAATACTGGAAGCTGAAATCTTCAGCATGCTTGCTAATTATTCTTTTAAGGATGGAGTACCTAAAAACCTTGGAGATCCGGGAATACCAACTATAACTTGCTCCATCAAAAGAAACTATGTTAAAACTTCTTTGTGTGATTTAGGAGTTGGTGTTGGTGTTATGCATGTCTCTTTATACAAAATACTTGACTTGAATAAACTCACACCTACTGAAATATCTTTGCAAATGGCCGATAAATCAACTCCTATACCTATCGGTATTTGCAAGGATGTGCCCGTTGTTGTTGCAAATATTGCCATCTTAACCGAGTTTGTTATACACAAGATGCCCAAGGACGACGACATGTCGATTATCCTCGGTAGACCCTTTTTAAATACTGCAGGTGCTGTTATTGATTGCAATAAAAGCAAGATCATTTTTCATATCAATGTTAATGAGCATACGGTGCATTTTCTGAAGAAACAATTCCAAGTGAATAGTATAAATGTTATGGAAAAAATCTCTAGCACCCACTATTGGAAGTTTTCAACTACCTCTACCTTCTGCCAAAAAGAAATATGATATACTTATTGTTGGGGATATGCATATCCCCATTGATGTAACATAGTGTTTTACGGAAGTTCTTCGGTTTCATGCTAATCGAAGGTGGTTGTTAATAAGACTTGATCAACCTTATTAATGGATCACTTTTGAGAGGTATGAAGTTGATGAACTTAGTAGGCACAACCTTCTGTCCTTGCCTTTTGTTTTCTGTTTTTCTTAGTTAAATAAAATAAAATACCATGTTTATCCAGTTTTCTGGATTTTCTGTGCAATAAAAAATGACCCAAAATAAAAGTTCTTAGAATGCCCTGAAAATTTAATATGATTTTTTCTGAATATTTCTAAATTTTTAGTGCAAATAACATCAGAGGGGGTGCACCAGGTGGGTACAACCCACCTGGGCGCCCTAGCAGCCCCACACGCGCCCTGGTGCGTTGTGGTCCCCACGTGGGCCCCCTCACTTATCTCTTTAGCCCATGTCATCACCTACCTCCAGAAAAAATTCAACATTGCTCTCTCTCCCGTGTTCTTGCTCTAAACCCACGGATTTCGATCTCTTTGCTCAAAGCTCCAATTCCAAAACTGTTTTGGGGGATTACTGTCGGATTTCGGGTTCCGGCAGACCCTTGAGGTTCGAACACTGGGGTGCGCGCGAAGATTTCGCCTCCTACCTACCTGCACCCCTCCGCCTTGCTAAGATCTAAACTATGGAAGGAACAACACAAGGGACACAGGGTTTATACTGGTTCGGGCCACCGTTGTGGTGTAGTACCCTACTCCAGTGTGTGGTGTGGTGGATTGCCTCTTGGGCTGATGATGATGAACAATACAAGGAAGAACAGCCTCGCGAGGGTCTGTTCTTGGCTGGGGCGATGAACTGCTGGGAGAAGCTCAGTTGCCTTTCTCTCTCTCTCTTTCTGATCGAAACCCCTCTCTTTCCTTCCAACCCCTCAGCCCCCTTTGCTCTGTGGGTGGCTGGTCCTATTTATAGAGGCCCTGGTCCTCTTCCCAAATATCAAGCGGGAAGGGAGCCAACAATGGCGGGCTAATTTGAAGGGGGACAGCTAGTACTAGCTACCCTGACAAAAGTAGTCTTCGCCTGCACAAAGCTCTGGTGATGACGCCGTCTTGGGCTCCACGGTGACCTCCGTCTCGTAGTCCTCCTGGTCTTGGTCTCGTTGCACCGAAATGGAAACCTTTGCCTGATGCCTCGGTACTCCGCGACTGCGCTTGCCCCCTTTGCACCAAAGAGGAAAGGAGGACACTGCGCGGGCTGGCACCCGCCTGGCGCCCTTGGTCGTCATGGCTTACGTCACGGGCACTTCGTGAGGTACCTCGCCTTGATCTCTCCGCCTCCTCATGAGCTAGCCTGACGAGGCCATGCCGAGGAAGCTCCGCGTCGTCCGCCCTGCGAGGCTTGGCCCCTCGCGAGGGTCTTGGGTTTGTGTTGGTGAAGATGGGCCGCGCTGGGCCCCTCTTTGAGCCACGCCGCAGGCCGCAGGCAGGCAAGTCTAGGGACCCCCGTTCCCAGAACGCCGACAGTAGCCCCCGGGCCCAAGGCGCTCCCGGACTTGGCCGTGCAGGGAGGCGGAAGGGCAAGAGCAAAGCGCCATGAGCCCTAACAGCCTGTGGCCCTGGGCGCCACGTGGCGGTTCGTTGGACGTGGGCGCCCTAGCAACCGCGCGAGTTGATAAAGGAGCGGCGTCCACCTAGGCTTTGCATCTTGCTTTCCCCGGTTGCTGCTCAGATCCCCTTTCTTGCGCCTCTCCTTCCTTCCTCCAAAATTTCCAGATCCACTCCGACCGTGTGACCTAGGAAGCCATGGCGCCTCGTCAGCCCCCGGCCGTAGCTTGGTACTCGTCTGCCCTGGACCCGCCGAACGTGTCGGGGCATCAACGGGGCGAAGGTGTTTAAAGCCGGCTCCGCCACCCCTGAGGGTCAAGGGAGCACCTTCTATCCGCTCTTCGTAAGTTCCATTGCTGCTGGCCTGGTGCCTCCCTTCTCCGAGTTCTTCTTCTCTGTCCTCCGCCACTATAAGCTACAAGCCCTGCATCTCCACCCCAACTCCGTCCTTCTCCTGGCAATCTTCGCCTATTACTGTGAGGCTCACGTAGGGGTGCAGCCCTCAGTGTCCTTGCTGCGCCACTACATCTACCTCCAGACCTCTCGTGGTACTGCTTCCGCGTGCGCGAGCTTCATCGCGTACGGTGGCACCATTGCCATTTCGAATCCCGGGAAAAGGATTGAGGGCTTCAGGAGCAAGTGGGTCTTGGTGGATGCTGGGCGCATCCACCCTCGGCTGATCTTGCCCACGGAGCAGCACACGAGCTCCAGCAATTGGGGTCGAGCGGAGCTCACGGACCCCCGCGCGAAGCTGATGTTGGAGAAGATGGACGCGGATCTGAGGCCGGCCAATATGGCGGCGGTGAAGCTGACCGGCGCGTCGCTGCTGAGGGAATTCCTGGAGCACCAGCTGGCCCCGCTTCTGCAGTACTCACTTCCGATGTGGAGGCCCCGCCCGAGCACCGCGGCCTTAGCCGACGGAGATCTGGCTGCTGTCCTCCAATCTCTGGTTGGGGGCGATGTGGCGAGGTTGGCGGGCGCTCCTACGCCCTTGTTCCTCGGCGACGACTGGGAGCAGGTAGTGGAGTCCATGCCCGTCTTCAACAGGGATGGGCCCGTGCCCATGGAAACTCCCGAGGAACCGGTGGACGTGCCCTCCGACGACTCCAGCGAAGAGGAGGAAGGAGGGGAGCGGGGAAAAGGGCCTGACTCCGAGGCGACTGACGGAGAGTCGAGGGCTCCCCTCCCCCAGCGCAGGTCCTGTGTTCTCCGCCTCTCTCCGAGCGATGACGACGAGGATGACGACGAAGACGACGACGAGGACAACGACGAGGAGGACGGCGGGAGCTCACCCCCGATCCCTAAGAAGGACAGGACCGGGCTGATCTCCCGCGGGTCTGCCCCGGCCCCGGGATGGACCGCAGATGCACCTTCCGCCTCCAAGCTTCCCGAGGTTGACCCTTCCAGCCGGCTTTCAGGCTTCAAATTTGGCCGAAGGCCGCTTGAGCTCACTGGCAACGACCCGTAAGCATTCGATTCTTGTCTTTATTTCTTGCTCTGCTTCTGAGGCTTGACTTCCACATTTCTTGGATAGGCTGGCGCCCGCAGCAAAGATGCCGAAAGGGGCTCCCGAGGTTCCACCCGTGGCAGCGCCTCTGCCTGTGAAGGAGGGTGACCGCGACGCACAGGCTTCTCCTGCCCGGTCGTCCTCGCGAGGCCTGGCTGAGCCGGCTGGGGCGAACTCAGCCCCCACAGCCCAAGTGGCTCCCGAGGTGCTCTCGTCTGCTGCCGCCTCTACAGCTGTCGGGGCACGGCAGACTCCGGCTCAGGATGCTGCGGCCGTGCTGCCGCCTTCTCCTCCTAATCCACCGGCTGCTGTCTCTCTGACTCCTTCTGCCGTTCTAGATCGTGCTGTTGCTGAGCTGGACCGACTGCGGCAGGATCTTCTTGGCGCCGACCCCCACTTGGTGGCCGGGCGCTTGGAGCTGGCTTCAGGATGGGTTCGCTCCGACGCTTTGATTCGGGCGGCGCTGGTCCAGGCCTCGACGGCATGCGACGAGGAGAAGCAGGCCATCCTTGAGGTGAAGGCTGCTCGTGACGCAACCCTGGGGGAGGTGGTCGACGTCCGTGGGTGTTGCAAGGCGCTGGAGGGTGAGCTGCAAGATTTGCGGGACCAGCTCGCGAACGAGGTCCGCCTTCGCCAAGAGCAGGAAGAAGGCGTGAAGGCTCGCGAGGCGGCTCTCAAGGAGATGGAGGTCAAGCTCAAGAAACGCCGCGACCGCCTAGGCGCGCTGGAGCAGGAGTTGGGGGCATGGAAGCCCAAGCTGGACGACGAGGCCCTGGTTCTTGCCGAGGACCGCGTGGCCTTCACGAAGATGGAGGCGAGGGCTCGCTCCTCACTGAGGACGCTTTACGACAGCGGCCTGGAGAGCCCACTGGCTGGCGCCGAGGACGGCCCCGCCAAGCTGCTTCCCTTCCTGGTTCACGCTCTTGAAGATGTCGCCCTTGGCCTTGGCCCCACGGCCGAGGCCGAGGAGCTTGTCCTGTCTTCTGCAGCACTGACGCGGGTCCTCACCCACATATACCTTCGCGATCCCGGTGTCGACCTCGACAGCCTGCTGGAGCCAGTGAGCGGCGAGAGTGCCGCTGCCTCTGCCGAGGCCGTGAAGGGTCGCGCAGAGGCCCTGCTGGGGATGTTCCGGGCCTTCAGCACCAAGCCGAAGCAAAGCGCTTCCGACTCCACTGCTCCGTGAGGCGTACCCAATCCGCGCTGCTCCACCGCCGACAAGTGACTCCGTCGCGGCTCCTATCCTGCCTTTAATTCCTGCACATGTATCATGCCTCGGGGAGGCGTTTAAACTTGCGTTTGGCATTGAGATAACAGTGTGGACTGTAATATTTGTTTTTGAATTCCTTGAAATTTGTGTCTTTCCTTCCTACTTGCTTATGTTCTACGCCGGCAGAGCCCGGCCCCGCGCATGCCTCACCCAGCGTTGGTCCCAACCGGAAACCAGGACGGGGCCAAGGATTGAGGGGCCATGTGACAAGTTAGGCTCCTGAGTCGTGATGCTCAGGAGTCCCCCTTGGCGCACAAACAGCAAGTAGGAAGGTGTGATGCTGGTGGATTTACCGTTCTACGTCTGCAGAGCCCGGCCGCGCGTGTGCCTCACCCAGCGTTGGTCCCGACCGGAAACCAGGACGGGGCCACGGAGTGAGGGGCTACGTGACCAGTTAGGCTCCTGAGTCGCGATGCTCAGGAGTCCCCCTTGGCGCTCAAACGGCCTTCGTACCTTGGCTCCGCTCAGGGAAAGACGCGCGACGAACCAGGCCCGGGGGGGACCTGGCTGGGCGGCGTGCGACTGGGTGTGACCCAGGCGCAGCCCCCATGCCCAGCCCCCTCGCGCGGCACTCCCAAGGGGAGGCGTTATGATAAGGCTAGACACTGAGCTCTGGGCTCCCTGAGGTTGGTGCGGCCCGGGGGCCACCCTTAGTTGTTTATCACCAGCACGGAGCATAGCGCTACCGTATGTGTACGGGCATAGCCGCTCCTCGGCAGTGTCGTCAGCCAGCGCGGAGCATGGTGCTTCCACTGGTACGTGGGAGGGGGCCCCCCTCTGGGAGGAGCCCCCGGGGCATGTACAGCCCCGCCCAGACACGTGGCTGACACGGTAGGGCATGGCGAGGTGTATCTGGGCACCTGTGAGCCAGCGCGGGACTCACGGGGCCCTACCTCTAGGCGGGTTGCGCCTGGCACTGGGCCTTATCTTGTGATGTGTCCCTGCAAATTTGGTTAGATGTCGGCACTCTACGTCCTCGGGTCCCGGCCCTCGAGCTGGCCTCAGCCGTCGCTGGTATGCCAGGTCGCGATGCCATGGACATAGCCAGAGGGTGAGGGCTGTAGAGCCAGTAAGAGCCCTGGGTCGCGATGCTCCGGTACCCCCCCCCCCCCCCCCTTAACGTGCAAGTGGTCGGCATGGAGAAGAAGAGGTGCCGTGTACCGGCATCAAATAATCAAGCATGGTGGGTCTAACGCATAATCGGAAATAAACGCAAATGGGATACATGCCGCTCGGCTTGGGAATCATGCAGCCCGAGGGGCGCCCCCAACAAGGTAAGCTAACAACATGGAATAAAAAAGGGATACACGCCGCAGGGACGGACCCACGCGGCCTGGGAATAATGCAGCCCTGGGGGGCGCTCCCAGCTCGAAATAAAACTCGAAAGATGTCACCTGATGATGTTGAGGACGAACGAGCGTTGGTGTAGCAGGCTTGGTGGGCTGCGGGAGCCGATCCTCACGAGCCCCCAGGCCCAGGGGCCTCGGGAGGCTCCGGAGGCGCTGGCCGCTCCTCACGGGCTATCTCCATCCCTGCCAGGGCTGCGGAACGCCTGGCCTCTCGTGCCTCCGTGATGCCCCTCATGAGGCGCTGGTACGTGTCAGCTGCGTTCGGCAAGCCGTGAGGCATGCGAAAGTAGCTGTGGGGTGGGCCCCCGCAGCGCCCCACTCGCGAGGGCCAGAGGCGCTCCAGGGAGGCGACTTGGTTGAGCCCTGGTATGTCGATGCAGACGCGTAGCCCACCATCCTCGCCTGGATGGGGAGCCACTGCTGGTAGGCGGCGGCCGCCTTTCATGACTCTTGACTCCTGTAGCTCCTGAATGGCCTCGCTGACGAACTCCTGAGGGTCTGGATCTCCTTGCCTTGCTCCTTCTTGAGGGAAACATGCTTCGAAACACGCCTCCATGTGGTGCCCAAGCGCCTCCCTCGTGACCCTAGCTAGGTCGGTGGCCCTCCAGGGGAGAGCCCCCGAGCCCTGCCTGAGGAGGGCGCCGGGCGCACTTTCCTATGCGGTGGAAGGAGGTTCCCCCTGGGCAGACGCGGGCCTAGAGGGGCCTGCCTCCTGAGTGGTCGGGCCGGACGATGTCTTCTTCTTCTTAGGGGCGGTCTCGGGAGGCCTCCTGCTTCCACGATCCGTGTCTTCTAGTGACGCGGCCTAAAAGGCTCGTTCTAGGGAACACACCGCGTCCTTCTCTTCCCAGGGCACCGTGATGACTCTGGCGCTTCCTGGCATCTTGAGGACGTTGTATCCGTGGTGAGTCACGGCCATGAACTTGGCCAGCGTTGGGTACCCAAGGATGGCGTTGTACGGCAGGCGAATGTGAGTGACGTCGAAGTCGATGAGCTCGGTGCGGTAGTTGTCGCGTGCCCCAAAGGTGACTGTCGGATTTCGGGTTCCGGCAGACCCTTGAGGTTCAAACACTGGGGTGCGCGTGGAGATTTCGCCTCCTACCTTCCTGCACCCCTCCGCCACGCTAGGATCAATGCTATGAAAAGAACAACTCAAGGGATACAGGGTTTATACTGGTTCGGGCCACCGTTGTGGTGTAATACCCTACTCCAGTGTGTGGTGTGGTGGATTGCCTCTTGGGCTGATGATGATGAACAGTACAAGGAAGAACAGCCTCGCAAGGGTCTGTTCTTGGCTGGGGCGATGAACTGCTGGGAGGAGTTCAGCCACCTTTCTCTATCTCACTCTCTCTCTGCTTACCACCTCTCTACTTGTCGAGCCCTTGGAGGAGACTGAGCCGAACCCTTTGCTACGTGGGTGGCCGGTCCTATTTATAGTGGCCCTGGTCCTCTCCCCAAATATTGAGCGGGAAGGGAGCCAACAATGGCGGGCTAATTTGAAAGGGGACAGCAAGTATCAACTATCCTGACAAAAGTAGTCTTCGCCTGCGCAAAGCTCCGGTGATGACGCCGTCTTGGGCTCCACGGTGACCTCCGTCTCGTAGTCCTCCTAGTCTTGGTCTCGTTGCACCGAAATGGCAACCTTTGCCTGATGCCTCGGTACTCCGTGGCTGCGCTTGCCCCCTTTGCACCAAAGAGGAAGGGAGGGCGCTGCGCGCGCAGGCACCCGCCTAGCTCCCTGAGTCGTCATAGCTTTCGTCACGGGCACCTCGCGAGGTACCCCACCTTGATCTCCCCGCCTCCTCGTGAGCCAGCCTGGCGAGGCCATGCCTGAGGAAGCTCCATGTCGCCCCCCCCTCCCCCCCCCCCCCCCGCGAGGCTTGGCCCCTCGCGAGGGTCTTGAGTTTGTGTTGGTGAAGATGGGTCGTGCTGGGCCCCCCTTTGAGCCACGCCGCAGGCCGCAGGCAGGCAAGTCTGGGGACCCCCGTTCCCAGAACACCGAGAGTAGCCCCCGGGCCCAAGGCGCGCCTGGACTTGGCCGTGCAGGGAGGCCGAAGGGAAAGAGCGAAGCGCTGCGGGCCCTAACAGCCTGCGGCCTTGGGCGCCGCGTGGCGGTTGATTCGACGTGGGCGTCTCCACTTCCCCATGGCGCCTCGGCAACTGCACGGATTGGACAAGTCCCTGCATGCAAAGCGGTACATAATTACCTGCGATCGTGGGGGCCGTTGGTTGGCCATCGCCAGCTATATAAATGGACCGTCATGCGCCCTTCCATTTCATCCCCCCTTGCTTCTCCTTTTTCTTCATGGCCTCGTCGAGGAGGTTCTCAGCCGCCGAGAAGGGGAAGGCTTGCCGGGTTGAGCCCGCCTCTCCCCCACCCAAGCGCGGCCGAGGGCGCCCTCACAAGCATCCTGTGGCCACCATGGTGGCTCCCTGCGGCCGTGGAGGCGATCTTCAGCATGGCAACGGGCGGATTGCTGCAGCCGGGGGGGCGCGCTCCGGCTGCGCGTCCCCCCAGGCCGCGCGTTCGTGCTGCTGAAGTGCTGCCGGAGTTCATCGTGTGGTCGGCGGAGCCGGCTAGCACCCGGCTTCCGCTTCCTTGCTTCCTCCTTGGCGAGCTCCCGGGCGGCCTCTGGCTCCAGGCCGACGGCTGTTGCAGCCGGGCCTCATGGGTCTCTCTGGAGGTCTCCGCGGCCGGGAGCCTGTCCCTGGCCCGCGGTTGGCAGACGTTTGCCCGCGCGTGTGGCCTGAGCCATCGGTGCACCCTTCACTTCAAGTTCAACGGCGACGCCACCCTCAACGTGAGGGTGTTTGGGGAAGATGGTCGCCGTGCAGGGTGTTGCCCCGAGGGTGACGACCGCAGCTGGGAACCCAGCTCCAGTGATGATGGAGAGAGCAGCGCTCGCACAGCTGGCGGCGTTCGGGGTTCCCCAAGCTTCTCCGGTTCTTCTTCAGGCGGCGACTCCTCTAGCGGTGGCCGCGATCAGCCTCCATGTCGTCGTGTCTGCTTGGGGACTGGCAACGTGTCCGCCCGCCGCCGCGCCCTGGTGAAGCGCGAGAGGGAGTCCGCCTGAGCTCCGGAGGCAGCTCGGGCCTTCCCTGCGGGCCGGTGTGAGGCGAGCCGCGCCGGATTTGTTCTTCCTTTTCCCTTTTTCCTGCGTAACAAAGACAATAGTGTGGAGCCCCGCGGGGGCGTGTTTGGGTTATTGCTTGTTAATCATCGTTTTTCTTTCATTACCGTACCTTCCGGCTATGTGCCCGAGCGTGGATAGTTCCTTGACCCGGCCGTGGGGGGGCGACCGAACCAGGCCCTTTGTTTGTGTCGTGGTGCCCGTGGGGCACGGACTGGAGGGGTGCTCCTGTAAGGGGCCCAGGTCGCGAACTCTTTGAGTGACTAGGATAGGAACACTCGCGAGGGCGCTCGGCACTCCCCCTCGCGAGGCCTTGCACGAGAGAAACCGAGGCAGGAGAGCGAAATGCCGAAAAACCGCAAGCCAAAGACGGCAACAACTTCAATAAAACTCCAAACGAAGAGGAACAAGCCAACTGCGGAAAGCAAATGAAAAGCCGCATCCGGCACCTAGTCTAGTCTTCGACGTCTTCTCACCAGCGCAGAGCTAAGTGCTACCACTGGGCATGGGAGGGAGCCCCAGGGACTGAGGCCGGCGCTCCTGAGACTCCGGGGCGTGTACAGCCCCAACTCATTATTACGTGAGAGCGTCACGGGCGGCGAGCTTCACAGGCGTTGGCCTTCTTCACAGGCTCCGGGACTTTTCCAAAACGCGATAGCTTCACAGGCACTCGCCTTGCTTCACAGGCTCCGGGCCTTTTCCAAAACGCGATAGCTTCACAGGCACTCGCCTTGCTTCACAGGCTCGGGGCCTTTTCCAAAACGCGATAGCTTCACAGGCACTCGCCTTGCTTCACAGGCTCCGGGCCTTTTCCAAAACGCGATAGCTTCACAGGCACTCACCTTGCTTCACAGGCTCCGGGCCTTTTCCAAAACACGATAGCTTCACAGGCACTCGCCTTGCTTCACAGGCTCTGGGCCTTTTCAGGGGTAGAACCTACGGAGGTGCTGGATGTTCCAAGCATTCTGGATCGGCACTCCCTCTTGAGTCTCCAAGTGCACGGAGCCGGGCCTGGAAACATGAACAACCTTGAACGGGCCCTCCCACATGGGAGAGAGCTTGTGCAATCCCTCCCTGGAGAGAACCCGCCTGAGCATGAGGTCTCCTACCTCAAGAGTCCTGGGGCGGATGTTGCGGCAGTGATATCGCCGCAGTGCTTGTTGGTACCTCGCCGCTCGCAGCGCGGCTTCCCGGCGACGCTCCTCCCCCAGCACGAGGTCCGTCCCTCGCATGGCGTCCTGCTGCGCCTCGTCGAACGCCAGGACCCGTGTGGAGCGATGTCTGACCTCGTGAGGGAGGACTGCTTCTGCTCCGTAGACCAGGAAGAACGGGGTCTCTCCAGTAGGCTTGGTCGCGGTGGTGAGGATGGACCACAGCACGGACTGCAGTTCGTCGTACCAGCCTCTGCCGCAAGCCTCCGGCTTCTTCTTGAATGTCCTGGTCTTGAGGCCCCTCAGGACCTCCACGTTGGCTCTCTCGGCCTGGCCGTTGCTTCGGGGGTGCGCCACTGAAGCGTAGCATATCTGCGTTCCAAGGTTAGCACAGTATGTTTTGAAGAGGTTACTGGTGAACTGCGAACCGTTGTCCGTGATGATGCGATTCGGCACCCCAAACCGGCTCACGATGCCCTTGATGAACTTGGCTGCAGAACCCGCAGGAATGGTGCGGACAGCCTCCACTTCAGCCCACTTGGTGAACTTGTCCACGGCAACGTGAAGGTAGCGGTAGCCCCCTGGCGCCCGAGGAAACGGACCCAAGATGTCGAGCCCCCAGACTGCGAATGGCCACGAAAGGGGGATAGTCTGCAAGCCCCCTGCCGGCTCATGGATCTGCTTGGCATGGAACTGGCAGGCCTCACAAGCCTTCACTAGTTCAACGGCGTCATTGAACGCGGTGGGCCAGTAAAACCCACTGCGGAACACCTTGCCAACGAGGGTCCGTGATGAAGAATGATGTCCACAGTATCCGCTGTGCATATCTTCCAGTAGTTCCTTCCCTTGCTCCCTGGAGATGCAGCACAGGGATACATCGTTTGGCGCTTCCGGTAGAGCTCTCCATCTTAGATGCAGTATGCCGTGGCCTGGCGCGCCACTCACTCTGCTTCCTCCTCCTTCTCCGGCAGGGTCCCTTGCGTTAGGTAGCTCCGGAGCTTCGTGATCCAACATCCCTCCTGAGGTTCCATCGTCAGGAGCAGGCGTGCCGTCGAGGCCGGGCCACAAGCCGGAGCTCCTGAGGCAGGTGGCTGAGGGAGCTCCTCCCTGGGCTGAGCCGTGTTTGATAATGACGGTAAGGCTGAAGGCTTGAAGAGCCGCTCCTCGAAAACGCCAGGCTCCTGAGGTAACCGCCTGGACGCGCGTTTGGCGATGTCATCGGCTTCCTGATTGGTGCCACGGGGCACATGCTGCAACTCTAACCCCCAGAACTGCTTCTCCATCCTGCGGACCTCTGCAAGGTAGGCCTCCATGTGCTCATCCTTCGGCTCGTACACCTTGTTGGAGAAATTGACAAGGAGCTGCGAATCACCCTTGATGGTGAGGCGTTTCACCCCCAGGGTAGCTGCGGCCTTCATGCCTGCTATTAAACCTTCATACTCCGCTATGTTGTTGGAGACCTTTTTGCCTTGCTGGAAACAAAGCTGCACGTCGTAATAGAGCTTGTCCTGGGTGGGCGATATAAGCACCGCCCCAGCCCCTACGCCGTGTCTGGAGAACGCCCCATCGAAGTACATGACCCAGCCTTCTGGCGCCTCGCTTCCCGGGGATAGGGACCGATCCTCGTAGGCCTTGAGGCCTGGCGCCTCCGTCCATTCTGCCACAAAATCTGCCAACGCTGCTCCCTTGATGACTCTGGTCGTGCTGAATTTGAGCTAAAATGCTTGCAGCTCTATGTTCCACTCAACGACCCTCCCAGCTGAATTGGGGCTCCTGAGCACCCTCTCCAGGGGGTATGACGAGACGACCTTGATGGGGTGACCCTGGAAATAGTGGCGCAGTTTGCGCGAAGCCACCAGTAGCACGAGGAGGAGTTTTTGAGGCATGGGGTACCGTTCTCTTGCATCCCGCAGCACTGTGCTGATGAAGTACACTGGGTGCTCAACGAAGTGGAGTGCGTTAGTGCTGGTGGCTCCCTTCGGAGACCGTGGCGCCTCTTGAGGCAATGGGGCCTCCTGAGACTGGCCATCTGGAAGAGGGGCCTCTTCCGCCTCTGGTGCGCCCCTCTGCGGCGGCTGATCCTCCTCAGCCGTGATGGCGGTTTCTGTGGGCCTTCCTTGTCCCTGTTCTGCCTTATCCCGGGCTGCTACCGTGGTTTTGATCCGGCGCTCCTCTCTGACTGCTACCAAGGCTGCACTGGCGGAGTAGGGAGTGGCGGCGAGGTAGAGCACCAGAGGCTCCTGAGGGCGCGGGGCCACCATGACCGGTGGGCTGGTCAGGTATCTCTTGAGATCCTGGAACGCCTTGTCGGCCTCTTCAGTCCACTCGAAGGGCCCCTTTTTCTTCATTAGATGGAAGAAGGGCAGGGCTCGTTCCCCCAACTTGGAGATGAAGCGCCCTAGCGCGGTCACGCGCTCCGTGAGCTTCTGCATTTCTCTGAGGGTCTTTGGCGAGCTCATGTCTTCCACCACCTTGACCTTCTCCGGGTTAGCCTCGATGCCTCGGTGGGACACGAGGAAACCCAAAAGCTTGCCCGAGGGGACTCCGAACACACACTTCTCTGGGTTGAGCCATAGGTTCACTGCGTTGAGGCTCGCGAAGGTTTCCTCCAGGTCTTGTATCAAGGTCCTGGCCTCCCGAGATTTTACCACGATGTCATCGACGAAACCTTCAACATTCTTCCCGAGCTGTGGGCCCAAGGTGATATGCATCAGCCGCTGAAAGGTCGCCCCTGCGTTACGCAGCACGAATGGCATGCAGGTGTAGCAGTACACCCCGCACGGGGTTAGGAAGGCCATCTTCTCGACGTCTTCCACCGCCATCTTGATCTAGTGATACCCAGAGAAGGCATCCAGGAAGCACAGCAGGTCGCATTCCGCAGTGGAATCAACGATCTGGTCGATGCGGGGGAGCGGGAACGGATCTTGCGGGCACGCTTTGTTGAGGTTGGTGAAGTCGACACACATGCGTTCCTTCCCTCCCTTCTTCGGCACAACGACAGGTTTGGCCAACCAATCTGGGTATCGGACCTCGCGAATGACCCCAGCGGCCTCTAATTTGCGGGTCTCTTGGACGATGAAGGCCTGCTTTTCTGTGGACTGCCGCCTGGCCTTCTGCTTCACAGGGCGCACGTTGGGGCACACGTTGAGGTGATGCTCTATTACGCTCCTGGGTATCCCTGCCAACTGGTCCGGCTCCCAAGTGAATACCTTCTTTTTTGCGCGTAGGAACGTGACCAGGGCCTCCTCCTACTCGGGTTTGAGGTGGGCGCCTATGGTGAAAGTGGCGTTGGTGGACCCATCCTCATCGACGGGTACCTGCTTGGTTTCTGCCTTGTCTTGGGTGAACAACTGCTTCTTCTTGGCGGGCGCAGCCCCCTTGGGCTCGGGGGCCCCCAAGTCGGCAGGCTGTGCCGACACTGCTGTCCTAAAGACGAGCTTGAGCACCCGCAGAGCGTCACCAGTATCCCCATGCACGGTGAGGACACCGCTTCTCCCGGGAATCTTCATGAGGTTGTACGCCGGGTGCGTCGTGGCCATGAACTGGGCCAGCGCTGGGTAGCCGAGGATGGCGTTGTAGGGGAGGCCGATGGGGGCGATGTCGAAGTCAACCAGCTCCGTGCAGAAGTTGTCGTAGGTGCCGAAGGTCACTGGGAGCCGGATCTGCCCCAAGGAGCTGGACAACCTGCCCCCAACGCCTGAGAAGGGCCGGCTGGGCTGCAACCGTCCCAGGGGTATGCAGAGGAGGTTGAAGGCCTCGACTGAGAGCACGCTGAGGCCCGCCCCGCCATCGATAAGAGTTCTTGTGACGGCCACCTGGCAGATGGTGGGGGTGCATAGCATGGGGAGCGCGCTCGAGCCGGCCGAGTTGGAGGGGTGGTCCTCTGGGCTGAAGCTCAGGCCGGTCTCGGGCGCCGCCCGACCCAGGGGAGCCACCTGCCGTGTGGAAGCGGCGCTGACCCGGTGGATGAACGGCTTGACGTGGTAACTTGTAGGCGGCGCCTGCGAGCCACCCAAGAGGGCCGCGACGACTGGGGGTGTCGATGCAGTGCGATAGGCGGAGAAGAGGATGCGGGGCTCCGTGGGCGCGCGGAGCACGCGGGACGAAGAACTAGCTGGGGTGAGCGAGTGAGTTGCGGTGCGGCCGTCTTGCCGCACGGACAGATGCCGGGATGATGCTTGCCGCTCGTCCCCCGCCGGGCCGGTGGCGGCGTTGACGGCAGGTGACGGGGAACGGCGTGGACGCCCGCCGACAGGGGCTGTCTGGGTGACGTGGGCAGCGAGGGCGGCCCGACGCTCCGCGCGGGCCCGACGTGCGTCAGACATGGGCGCGATGGTCGGAGGAGAACGGAGCGGTGGAAGACGAATTCCGGCGCACCCCTAGCTGGCGCGCCAAATGTCGGATTTCGGGTTCCGGCAGACCCTTGAGGTTCGAACACTGGGGTGCGCGCGGAGATTTCGCCTCCTACCTTCCTGCACCCCTCCGCCACGCTAGGATCAAAGCTATGAAAAGAACAACTCAAGGGACACAGGGTTTATACTGGTTCGGGCCACCGTTGTGGTGTAATACCCTACTCCAGTGTGTGGCGTGGTGGATTGCCTCTTGGGCTGATGATGATGAACATTACAAGGAAGAACAGCCTCGCAAGGGTCTGTTCTTGGCTGGGGCGATGAACTGCTGGGAGGAGTTCGGCCACCTTTCTCTATCTCACTCTCTCTCTCTGCTTACCACCTTTCTACTTGTCGAGCCCTTGGAGGAGACTGAGCCGAACCCTTTGCTACGTGGGTGGCCGGTCCTATTTATAGTGGCCCTGGTCCTCTCCCCAAATATTGAGCGGGAAGGGAGCCAACAATGGCGGGCTAATTTGAAAGGGGACAGCAAGTATGAACTATCTAGACAAAAGTAGTCTTCGCCTGCGCAAAGCTCCGGTGATGACGCCGTCTTGGGCTCCACAGTGGCCTCCGTCTCGTAGTCCTCCTGGTCTTGGTCTCGTTGCACCGAAATGGCAACCTTTGCCTGATGCCTCGGTACTCCGCGGCTGCGCTTGCCCCCTTTGCACCAAAGAGGAAGGGAGGACGCTGCGCGGGCTGGCACCCGCCTGGCTCCCTGAGTCGTCATGGCTTGCGTCACGGGCACCTCGCGAGGTACCCCGCCTCCTCGTGAGCCAGCCTGGCGAGGCCATGCCTGAGGAAGCTCCGTGTCGTCCCCCCCGCGAGGCTTGGCCCCTCGCGAGGGTCTTGAGTTTGTGTTGGTGAAGATGGGCCGTGCTGGGCCCCCCTTTGAGCCACGCCGCAGGCAGGCAAGTCTGGGGACCCCCGTTCCCAGAACACCGACAGTGACAGGGAGGCGGACCTGCCCAATCGGGACCGTGGAGCCGTCCGTGATATCGGAGAAAGGCTTGGTTGGCTGAAGCTGGCTGTAGGGCACTTGGAGGTTGTTGAATGTTTCCACGGACAGGACGTTGAGCCCTGCCCCGCTATCGATGAGGGTCTTGGTGACCACCACGTTGCTGATGATTGGGGAAGAAAGCATCGGGAGGACTCCGGCTGTAGCCGCACACTTGAGACGATCTGCTGAGCTGAACGTGATGGCGCATGCCGACCACCTGAGAGGGCGCGTGGCTTCGAGCCTGGGGAGGACTGCGTTCACTTCGCGGGTGAACTGCTTAAAGATGCGCTGAGAGGCTGGGGCTTGTGCCCCACCCAGGATGCAGGCCATCGCGCACGGCTCCTGGAAGCCCCCAGCCCCCTCGTCCTGGTGGCGGTCCTCGTTTCTCCTTGGCTGCGGTGGCAGCAGTGGGAGGCCTGCGTTGCCTTGCGGGCGATCCTCGCGAGGCTGATCCCTCCAGTCTCCCTCGCGTGGCTGATCTCTCTAGCCTCCCTCGCGAGGCGGGTCTTGCCAGCGATCCTCGCGAGGTTGATCGCGCCACCCTTGGCGCGGGCCACGGTCTTCCCAGCGTCCTGCGTTCCTTCCTCCTCCTCGACCGTAGCCCCGGTCACTGCGGTCAGGGCGACAGCCGATCCTTCCCTCTCGCACGGCTCGGAGCTCTTGACATTCGTTGGTGTTGTGGGTGTGGAGGTCGTGGTACACACAGTACCGGCTGCCCTTGGAAGGTTTGCGCTGATCTCTGCCCCGCTTGGTGTCTGGTTTTGCCGCGAGCACGACAGCCCCCTTGCGCTTCACATCCTTGGCCTTGGGCTTCTTCTCTTCTGGGTCTGCGGCAGGCAGCTCGAGGAGGGAGAGACGCCCATCCTCGGCCCTGGCGCACTTGGTTGCCAGGTTGAACAGCTCCAGGGAAGTGCACAGGTCTTCATGCATCGCCAGCTCCTCCTTCATCTTGACGTCGCGCATGCCGTCAGAGAAGGCCGAGATGATGGCCTCCTCAGTCACCTTGGGAATCTTGAGGAGTGCGTTGTTGAAGCGCTGGATGTACTTCTGCAGGGTCTCCCCGGGCTATTGCTTGATGCGGCGCATGTCGCTCACGGCGAGTGGCCGGTCACGAGTGCCCTGGAAGTTGGCGATGAAGCGGGTGCGCATCTCGTCCCAGGAGGAGATTGTGCCTGGAGCCAGGTTCAGGAGCCAGGTGCGGGCCCCGTCCTTGAGCGCCATGGGGAACCAGTTCGCCATGACCTTCTCGTCTCCATTGGCAGCTTCGATGCCCAGCTCTTAGAGCTGGAGGAACTCCGCAGGGTCAGCCGTGCCGTCGTAGCGAGGGGGCAAGTCCGGCTTGAACTTGCTGGGCCACGCGACGCTGCATAGCTCGGCGGTGAAGGCGCGGTAGCCTGCTGTGGCCACGGGAGGCCTTGGATGGCGGGGAGCTTGGTCTTGCATGTCCCCACGCGTTGCAGCTCGGAGCGGCGCGGGGTCTTGGCGCGTGGGAGCAGGAGCATGGTCGCGACGTGCTGGAGCAGGGAGCGCCCGGGCAGCTTCTTGCGGGCAAGGGACTTCTTGACAGCTCTGCTCTTGCCGCGCTGGCACCTGACGGAGCGGGTTCCGCCCAGGAGCCACGCGCCTTGGAGCCATGGCGCTTTCCTGAGGAGGAGGCGGCCGGGGCGCCACCGGAGCTTCATCGCCCGCGCGGGGCGGGTGCGGTGCAGCGGAATAGACGGCGTAGGAGAGCCCCCTGCGGCGCGGACGAGCTCGGTGACGCGGTCGAGCCATTCTTCATAGACGTCGTCGACGGGACGGTAGCACAGGAGCTCGTTTGCCGCGATGAGTGCAGCCCGAGCCTCCATGGGCGCGCGGAGCGCGTGGGACGAAGAACCAGCTGGGGTGAGCGAGGGAGTCGCAGTGTGGCCGTCTTGCCGCACGGACGGATGCTGGGACGATGCTCGCTGCTCGTCCCCCGCCGGGCCGGTGGCAGCGTTGACGGCAGGTGACAGGGAACGGCAAGGACGCCCGCCGATAGGGGCCGTCTGGGTGACGCGGGAAGCGAGTGCAGCCCGGCGCTCGGGGCGGGCCTGACGAGCGTCAGACATGGATGTGATGATCGGAGGAGAACGGGGTGGTGGAAGACGAATACCGGCGCACCCCTACCTGGCGCGCCAAATGTTGGATTTTGGGTTCCGGCAGACCCTTGAGGTTCGAACACTGGGGTGCGTGCGGAGATTTCGCCTCCTACCTACCTGCACCCCTCCGCCTTGCTAAGATCTAAACTATGGAAGGAACAACACAAGGGACACAGGGTTTATACTGGTTCGGGCCACCGTTGTGGTGTAATACCCTACTCCAGTGTGTGGTGTGGTGGATTGCCTCTTGGGCTGATGATGATGAACAATACAAGGAAGAACAGCCTTGCGAGGGTCTGTTCTTGGCTGGGGCGATGAACTGCTGGGAGAAGCTCAGTCGCCTTTCTCTCTCTCTCTCTCTTTCTGATCGAAACCCCTCTCTTTCCTTCCAACCCCTCAGCCCCCTTTGCTCTGTGGGTGGCTGGTCCTATTTATAGAGGCCCTGGTCCTCTTCCCAAATATCAAGCGGGAAGGGAGCCAACAATGGCGGGCTAATTTGAAGGGGGACAGCTAGTACTAGCTACCCTGACAAAAGTAGTCTTCGCCTGCACAAAGCTCTGGTGATGACGCCGTCTTGGGCTCCACGGTGACCTCCGTCTCGTAGTCCTCCTAGTCTTGGTCTCGTTGCACCGAAATGGCAACCTTTGCCTGATGCCTCGGTACTCCGCGGCTGCGCTTGCCCCCTTTGCACCAAAGAGGGAAGGAGGACACTGCGCGGGCTGGCACCCGCCTGGCGCCCTTGGTCATCATGGCTTGCATCACGGGCACTTCGTGAGGTACCCCGCCTTGATCTCTCCGCCTCCTTGTGAGCCAGCCTGACGAGGCCGTGCCTGAGGAAGCTCCGCGTCGTCCGCCCCGCGAGGCTTGGCCCCTCGCGAGGGTCTTGGATTTGTGTTGGTGAAGATGGGCCGTGCTGGGCCCCCTTTGAGCCACGCCGCAGGCCGCAGGCAGGCTAGTCTGGGGACCCCCGTTCCCAGAACACCGACAATTGCTACTTGGTATGTGACTCCTCCATTGGTCCAATTAGTTTTTGCTTTAGTGGTTTATATTTTGAATAATTAGCTACTCTTGGTACTGTTGTAGATGAGCTTGCATGTTGAATTCTTAGAGTTCTAAGTAGTTTGAATTCTTGAAATGGCATCTGTGTAGTTGCTATCAATCTTGTGAAGTTTTGTTGACAAAATTTTTGTGGACTAAAAATTTCATAATTTTATTTATAGGAATAACACTACAAAAAAATACACATCCATGATGATATGTGTTTGTCACAGTAGGTCACGTTTTCTGTCATGCATGTACATCCATGACAATTTTATGACAGAATCAAGATAGTCATACTTGTGCTGTCGTAGAAGTGTTCCATGACATTACCAAAATTATCATCACAGAAGTGTCCACTTCCATGACGATAAATCACGCGTCACAGAAGTGCTTTCGTCAAGGGTGATCGACACGTGGCATCCACCGTAACGGAACACCGTTAAGCTATCGGGTCCGGTTTTGGATCCGATAACCTGTTAACAGCCTCGACCAATGGGGATTTTCCACATGTAAAATCATCATTGGCTCGAGGAAACACGTATCGGCTCACCGTTTGCACAGATTTCATCCACCCATTGGACCCAAAGTGCCTATGATACGTCGACACATGGCATAGCCCAACAGAGGCCCATTCCTATGAAAAGGTTGGCCCGTTTGACTTGGTCAAAAGGTGGCAGGCCGGCCCACGCCAAGCCTGTTAATGGCCTGTTCGCATATAGCCCATTTACAGCCCACTAACCCAGGGCCCGTTTACGGCCTATCCGAATTAGGCCCAGTAGCGTCATCTGGGCCATCCAATATAATTCCAGCCCATTTTAACTTCCGGCCCATGTATGGCCCATGACGTCTTTCGGCCCATATGAGGCCCTTTAGTAACTTTCGGCCCATTAACGACCCATGGTAAAACTAGCCCGTAATGAACAGTGTATCACTTTATATCCATTAACGACACGTGGTGAAACTGGCCCGTAATGAACAGTGTATCACTTTATACCCACTAACGGCCCATTATTCCGTTGGGCCGTTTCCATCCCATGTTATCTTTGGGCCTTCTCAGGGCCCATTTATTCTTGGGCTCATTTCCAGCATCCGTTTACTTACGGCCCATTACTGTCATTTTCTACTTATGGGCCAAATTCAGCATGTGGTTACAGTCGGCCCGTTTGTGGCCTGTTAATACGTTGGGCCATTTTCATTGCGTCATCAAATACGGCCGATTAGCGACGGCTCGTTATGGTCAGCCCATGAACGGACGATTTCAACTCTAGCCCATTTACGGCCATAATGTGGTCTGTTATTGGCCCATGTTTGGCCAACCGATCATACGGCCAGGAGAAGGCCCATTGATGATACGGCCCGTAGAAGGCCCATTGTGTCTACGGCTCGTATAAGGCCCATTGTTTCTATGCCCCGTAGAAGGCCCATTATTTCTATGGCACATAGGAGGCCCATGTTAACTACAGTAAATATGTAGCCCATGGTTATTGTGGCCTAGTTTTAAAAATAGGTTATTGCGGCCACTAGCAAACCGTGGAAAAAGAACTACACTGACTACAAGAAAACAAATAAACAAGACAATAAGGAAATAAATTAGCAAGCAACTTACGCTAGGCTATCACGGCTTTTACACATATTACATCCACTGGGCATCAAAGTTCGCCACCAGTGCAAAAATAGGGAACAAAGCAGCATATAAACGCCGCAGCAAAACAAGTCCAGAACTGAAACCACTTCAGAAGAGCTCAAGAAACAATATCCTGGGTACCCATAATGCTAGCAAGATGCTTAGCAAGCTTATTAACTTTCTCTTGTTTGGCGCTTAAATCATCTAGCACTTGCTGTTGCACCAGAAAGTAGGCATCTGAATTCTGCAGGGACTTCCACGGTCCTTCGGCTTGTTGTCGCATAACATCTGATCGATGTCTTTCAACTTGAAGTTGAGACTCAAGAAGTCGAACTGATTCAGGCAGCGAGTTTGAAGAGCTGTTGCCAGCAGTAGTAGCCAGTAACTCGAAAACTACATCAATACAGGACTTTGGGGTTTTCTCAGTGTCTTTAATATAGTTTTTATCAGCTTTCTTGGAGACCAACAGGGATGTCTCACTATCTTGAACCTTATCTGCATTACTTCCTTTACCATTGCATAACAGGGTACTCTTCTCCAATATTTTATCCGCGTTCTAAAAGAGAAACAAACAAACACATCACAGGTTTACAATGTAATATATGGAACTCATTTCGGTAAACTAGTAGTAAGGTGGACAGGATAACAGCATGAAACAAACATATATCTATGTAGTATGGTCACTGTATGGTCTATATCATTCTAGTTTATGTTGCCAAATCAAGATAGATACAGTTCGAATCATGTCCATTTAAGACAAAGCAGCATAGACAGAATATAAGCGTGGGAAACTACACGGCAATAACAACACTTGTAATGTGCATGGCATGAGAACATAATTGTTTATTCAATTGAAACTGAAATCAACATAGAGCAAGTTACAACAGCAAACACGTTAAAGAAACAGGTTTAAAACATACCTGTTGTTCCATTGGAGTTTCAATTGTATCCTTCAAATTTGAAATTAGTTGGTATGAGTAAATACAGTGATGCATGAGCAAGGTAGTATGAACCATAGCTACGGAACCTGACCTGAGAACAATTCATCTTCTGCTTTAAGCGTTAACTTGGGGTTCGAAGTGCTGGTCCTTGTGCTTTGGGCACTGCAGTTGCCTTACTAACTGCTCGTGTTTGGGTGCTCTGTGGTGGAGACCGTGTTGTGTCAACGGGAACTGGGTTACTATCTGCTGGGGTTGGGGTTAGAAGGGGTGTAGCTGGTTCTCTGTCCAACTGGGTAGGGGTACAATCTGCGTGAGTCTGGGTTATGTGTGGTGGGGCTGGTTCTTGGGAAAGTACAACCGTGGTTCTATCTCCATCGACGGGTAGCACGATCTTTTCTGAAGATCGTGTTTTTACTCCCACATATACTGCCATCACCCCCTCCAATTGAAATGGCTGATAAACAAAAAAAGTAATTGAATGTACAGACATTGTAAGATAGACAGGTGCAATGGATAGTAGGGAAGAAAACATGGCATGAAATAATTCACATTTATGTGGTCTAACCAAACAGAATAGCAGGACATAATTTCACATATATGATGTCCAATTAAACATGATGGCATGACACAATTTCACATGTATGATGGATAACTAAAAAGGATAGAATGACATACTTCAAAATATGATGACTATGTAAACAGGATGACATGATATAACTATACGATGTGTCTATTAAAGTGGTTGGCATGCCATAAATCACAAACATGCCGTCGATGGAAACATGATGGCATGATATAATTCACGGATAGAATGACATAATTCAAAATATGATGACTATGTAAACAGGATGAGATGATATAACTATATTATGTCTTTAGAAAATGGGTTGGCATGCCATCATTCAGATACATGCTGTCTATGTAAACATCATGGCATGATATAATTCAAATATATGATGTATATACTAAGGAAGTGAGCAGAGGGCAATCACATATATGATGTGTCAACTAAGGAGATGGCATTCAATATCGTGTATATGATGTAAAAACTAAGCATTGCATTACAACATATGCATGATATGAGTAATATAACCCTGCCAAGTTTGAGGATACACCTCGGGGGGATAATAGGACTAGCCATCTGCCTTTGAATCCTCCTATGAAGAGCTATCTGTAACCAGCAAGATATCTGCTTCAGCAGGTAGCATTGTCTACTCTGAAGACCTTGTTTTCACTCCAGATTTCTCCATCACCAAATCAAATGGCTGATGCACAGGAAGAGAAGTTGAATATACAAACATTGTCGACAAAACCAATGAGAAATACAAAAAAAGGATGGCATGATATAATTCACATATATGACTCTTGGCTAAACAGCAAGGCATTGCATAATTCACATATATAATGCCTTGCAACAAGATAGCATTGCATCATTCACATATATAATGTCTTGCAACAAGATGGCATTGCATAATTCACATATATGGTAATTAGACACTAAACAAGCGGCATTCACACAAAGCATGTCTAAACTAAGCAAATGACATAGCAATGAAAGATACCATACGCATGATATGAGTAACATATCCCTGCCAAGTTAGAGGATGCACCTCAGGGGGGGGATAGGATTGGTCATCTGTCTCTAAATCCTCCTCTGAGGAGATATCTATAACCAGCAAGACATGCGCTTCGTCAGATAGCATTGTCTACTCTGAAGACCTTGTTTCCACTCCAGATTTTTCCATGACCGTGCCGAATGGCTGATGCACAGGAAGAGTAATTGAATGTACTAAAATTGTTGACAAATTTAACACATAATAAAAAAATGATGTCATGATATAATTCACATATAAGATGACTGGCCAACCAGGGTCGCATTGAAAAATTCACATATATGATGCCTGGCTAAACAAGATGGCATTGCATGATTCACATATACGATAAAGAAAATAAACATATGGCATTGACACAAAGCATGTCTAAACTAAGCAGATGATATCTTTGATGTATACAGTAAGCAATGCAAGGCACCATATGCATGATATTACCAAAATCAGCATGCCAAGTTAGAGCGAAGACCTCATGGGGTAAATAGGAGTGGTCTTCTGCTTCTGAATCCCCCTCAGAACATCTATCTTCCTCTTGATTACGATCCGAAATGGGTGGAGGGGGGCTACCTTTGCATCCACCATGGAGCGACGTCTGCACGAAATTTTATTGCCACGCAAGGCTCATCTCTTTTGCTCTACATGTTCGGTTCCATTGTGTACAATAACTGACATGCATAGGAATAAAACATAGTGAGATTATGTAAGGAGTGCATGCACAAATGCAGAGTGATGGTGGAAAACTATGGATAGAGCCAAAACCAATTATAGCAGGCAGATAATAGCTTTAGTTAAAAAATACAGATAATGGCTCCTTTAATGTTTGTTTGCATCCAACATGAAACTCATAGTAGACACCCGAGATTAACCAGATAGTAGACAGATAGTACTGATTGCTGCCCCAATATGTACCCCACAACCATTTAAAAAATCAAGTTTCAGCATAAGTTTGGACCTGACTCGAAGTCTAATAGGTGAACACAACGATAAAGTAGCATGCCATCATATTAAGCGATGCATAACATAAGCAGACACGGAAGAGTGTGACCTCTCTTATGGAGCCGTGTAGTCCTCAAGGACATCTGCTTAGTTGATGATGGTAATGCAGTTGTCGTGGCTGCCGGTGGTGGGGAAGAAGATCTGAGGTGGCGAAAGACAGTCTGGAGAGCGGATCCCTGCTGTGGTGAACCCTTCCATCATTGGAGCAGCTAAGCTTGGGTGGAACACAGCACCGCAGGAGCAGGACAAACCACACAAGGTTTTCTTTGACACATATTTGTAACAGAAGTAATTATGTAAGGGCTTGTTTCAAATTGAGGATTCTAACAATGCAGGGATAGGAAATAGACAAAAATAGGATAGGAATGCACGTGCAAAACAGAGAATCTAATAACACAGGATTTCTGCCAATCTAGATGTTTGGTTCACAAGAATTGGAAGATCACAGGATGCAAAGAAGCATGGTGAGATTAAGTCAAACCACAAGAAAATGTACGGTTATAATGCTATTATGCTACTATCTCTTCGTCTTGTTCTTCATGAATAGGAATTTGAAAAGGAGGACAAGTGGAAATTAAAACTCCTATGGTTTTTTGTTTCAAGGAGACACTAAAGGAACAAATCCTACAGTTTTCCGTTGCTCCATTCCTTTGCACCAAATTCATGAAAAGTAGTACCATAGGAAACTTTCCAATTCCTATGTTTTTCATTCACTTTTCCTTTCAAGCACTGGCGATTCTAGAAGGCAGGCTAGGGCAAGTAAAATCCTACACTAAAAAAATGTTTTTGTGCTACTTCTATTACTTTGGAACCAGGCCACTGCTGTTGGGGAACGTAGTAATTTCAAAATTTTCCTACGCACACGCAAGATCATGGTGATGCATAGCAACGAGAGGGGAGAGTATTGTCTACGTACCCTCGTAGAGCGGCAACGGAAGCATTGACACAACGTAGAGGAAGTAGTCGTACGTCTTCCCAATCCGACCGATCCAAGTACCAAACGTACGGCACCTCCGAGTTCTGCACATGTTCAACTCGGTGACGTCCCTCGAGCTCCGATCCAGCCGATTGTTGAGGGAGAGTTTCGTCAGCACGACGACATGATGACAGTGATGATGTTCTACCGACGCAGGGCTTCGCCTAAGCACCGCTACGATATGATCGAGGTGGAATATGGTGGAAGGGGGCACTGCACATGGCTAAGGAACGATCACGAAGATCAACTTGTGTGTCCTGGGGTGCCCCCCTTGCCCCCGTATATAAAGGAGTGAGAGGGGGAGGTGCGGCCGGCCCTAGGGGTGCGCCTGGAGGAGTCCTACTCCCACCGGGAGTAGGACTCCCCCCTCTTGCCTTGTTGGAGAAGGAAAGGGGAAGGGGAAAGAGGAAAGGGGGGCGCCGCCCCCCCCCCTTCCTAGTCCTATTTGGAATAGGAGGGAGGGGGCGCGCGGCCTACCCTGGCCGGCCCTCCTCTTCTCCCTTAGGGCCCATCTAGGCCCATTAACCCCCGGGGGGTTCCAGTAACCCCCCGGTACTCCGCTAAAATCCTGATTTCACCCGGAACGTTTCTGAAATCCAAATATAGGCTTCCAATATATCAATCTTGATGTCTCGACCATTTCGAGACTCCTCATCATGTCCGTGATCACATCCGGGACTCCGAACAACCTTCGGTACATCAAAACACAAAAACCCTAATTACGATCGTCACCGAACTTTAAGCGTGCGGACTCTACGGGTTTGAGAATTATGTAGACATGACAGAGACACGTCTCCGGTCAATAACCAATAGCGGAACCTGGATGCTCATATTGGCTCCTACATATTCTACGAAGATCTTTATCGGTCAGACCGCATAACAACATACGTTGTTCCCTTTGTCATCGGTATGTTACTTGCTCGAGATTCGATCGTCGGTATCTCAATACCTAGTTCAATCTCGTTACCGGCAAGTCTCTTTACTCGTTCCGTAATACATCATCCCGCAACTAACTTATTAGTTGCAATGCTTGCAAGGCTTGAGTGATGTGCATTACCGAGAGGGCCCAGAGATACCTCTCCGACAATCGGAGTGACAAATCCTAATCTCGAAATACGCCAACCCAACAAGTACCTTTGGAGACACCTGTAGAGCACCTTTATAATCACCCAGTTACGTTGTGACGTTTGGTAGCACACAAAGTGTTCCTCCGGTAAACGGGAGTTGCATAATCTCATAGTCATAGGAACATATATAAGTTATGAAGAAAGCAATAGCAACAAACTAAACGATCAAGTGCAAAGCTAACGGAATGGGTCAAGTCAATCACATCATTCTCCTAATGATGTGATCCCGTTAATCAAATGAAAACTCATGTCTATGGCTAGGAAACATAACCATCTTTGATCAACGAGCTAGTCAAGTAGAGGCATACTAGTGACACATTGTTTGTCTATGTATTCACACATGTATTATGTTTCCGGTTAATACAATTCTAGCATGAATAATAAACATTTATGATGACACAAGGAAATAAATAATAACTTGTATTATTGCCTCTAGGGCATATTTCCTTCAGTCTCCCACTTGCACTAGAGTCAATAATCTAGATTACACAGTAATGATTCTAACACCCATGGAGCCTTGGTGCTAATCATGTTTTGCTCGTGGAAGAGGCGTAGTTAGAGGGTCTGCAACATTCAGATCCGTATGTATCTTGCAAATTTCTATGTCTCCCACTTGGACTAAATCCCGAATGGAATTGAAGCGTCTCTTGATGTGCTTGGTTCTCTTGTGAAATCTGGATTCCTTTGCCAAGGAAATTGCACCAGTATTGTCACAAAAGATTTTCATTGGACCCGATGCACTAGGTATGACACCTAGATCGGATATGAACTCATTCATCCAGACTCCTTCATTTGCTGCTTCCGAAGCAGCTATGTACTCCTCTTCACATGTAGATCCCACCACGACGCTTTGTTTAGAACTGCACCAACTGACAGCTCCACCGTTCAATGTAAACACGTATCCGGTTTGCGATTTAGAATCGTTCGGATCAGTGTCAAAGCTTGCATCAACGTAACCATTTACGATGAGCTCTTTGTCACCTCCATATACGAGAAACATATCCTTAGTCCTTTTCAGGTACTTCAGGATGTTCTTGACCGCTGTCCAGTGATCCACTCATGGATTACTTTGGTACCTCCCTGCTAGATTTATAGCAAGGCACACATCAGCTCCGGTACACAACATTGCATACATGATAGAGCCTATGGCTGAAGCATAGGGAACATTTTTCATTTTCTCTCTATCTTCTGGGGTGGTCGAACATTGAGTCTTACTCAATTTCACACCTTGTAACACAGGCAAGAACCCTTTCTTTGCTTGATCCATTTTGAACTTCTTCAAAATTTTGTCAAGGTATGTGCTTTGTGAAAGTCCAATTAAGCATCTTGATCTATCTCTATAGATCTTAACGCCCAATATGTAAGCAGCTTCACCGAGGTCTTTAATTGAAAAACTCTTATTCAAGTATCCCTTTATGCTATCTAGAAATTCTATATCATTTCCAATCAATAATATTTCATCCACATATAATATCAGAAATGCTACAGAGCTCCCACTCACTTTCTTGTAAATATAGGCTTCTTCAAAAGTCTGTACAAAACCAAATGCTTTGATCACACTATCAAAGTGTTTATTCCAACTCCGAGAGGCTTGCACCAGTCCATAAATGGATTGCTGGAGCTTGCACACTTTGTTAGCTCCCTTTGGATCGACAAAACCTTCTGGTTGCATCATATACAACTCTTCTTCCAGAAATCCATTCAGGAATGCAGTTTTGACATCCATCTGCCAAATTTCATAATCATAAAATGCGGCAATCGCTAACATGATTCGGACTAACTTAAGCATCGCTACGGGTGAGAAGGTCTCATCGTAATCAATCCCTTGAACTTGTCGAAAACCTTTCGCAACAAGTCGAGCTTTGTAGACAGTAACATTACCGTCAACGTCTGTCTTCTTCTTGAAGATCCATTTATTCTCAATTTCTTGCCGATCAATGGGCAAGTCAACCAAAGTCCAAACGTTGTTCTCATACATGGATCCCATCTCAGATTTCATGGCTTCTAGCCATTTTGCGGAATCTGGGCTCACCATCGCTTCTTCATAGTTCGTAGGTTCATCATGATCTAGTAGCATGACTTCCAGAACAGGATTACCGTACCACTTTGGTGCGGATCTTACTCTGGTTGATCTACGAGGTTCGGTAGTAACTTGATCTGAAGTTTCATGATCATTATCATTAGCTTCCTCACTAATTGGTATAGGTGTCACAGAAACCGGTTTCTGTGATGTACTACTTTCCAATAAGGGAGCAAGTACAGTTAACTCGTCTAGTTCTACTTCCCTCCCACTCACTTCTTTCGAGAGAAACTCCTTCTCTAGAAAAACTCCGAATTTAGCAACAAAAGTCTTGCCTTCGGATCTGTGATAGAAGGTGTACCCAACAGTTTCCTTTGGGTATCCTATGAAGACACATTTCTCCGATTTGGGTTCGAGCTTATCAGGTTGAAGCTTTTTCACATAAGCATTGCAGCCCCAAACTTTAAGAAACGACAACTTTGGTTTCTTGCCAAACCACAGTTCATAAGGCGTCGTCTCAATGGATTTTGATGGTGTCCTATTTAACGTGAATGCGGCCGTCTCTAAAGCATAACCCCAAAACGATAGCGGTAAATCTGTAAGAGACATCATAGATTGCACCATATCTAGTGAAGTACGATTACGATGTTCGGACACACCATTACGTTATGGTGTTCTGGGTGGCGTGAGTTGTGAAACTATTCCGCTTTGTTTTAAATGTAGACCAAACTCGTAACTCAAATATTCTCCTCCACGATCAGATCGTAGAAACTTTATTTTCTTGTTACGATGATTTTCAACTTCACTCTGAAATTCTTTGAACTTTTCAAATGTTTCAGACTTATGCTTCATTAAGTAGATATACCCATATCTGCTTAAATCATCTGTGAAGGTGAGAAAATAACGATATCCGCCACGAGCCTCAACATTCATTGGACCATATACATCTGTATGTATGATTTCCAACAAATCTGCTGCTCTCTACATAGTACCGGAGAACGGCGTTTTAGTCATCTTGCCCATGAGGCACGGTTCGTAAGTAACAAGTGATTCATAATCAAGTGGTTCCAAAAGTCCATCAGTATGGAGTTTCTTCATGCGCTTTACACCGATATGACCTAAACGACAGTGCCACAAATAAGTTGCACTGTCATTATCAACTCTGCATCTTTTGGTTTCAATATTATGAATATGTGTATTACTGCTATCAAGATTCATCAAAAATAGACCACTCTTCAAGGGTGCATGAACATAGAAGATATTACTCATATAAATAGAACAACCATTATTCTCTGATATAAATGAATAACCGTCTCGCATCAAACAAGATCCAGATATAATGTTCATGCTCAACGCTGGCACCAAATAACAATTATTTAGGTCTAATACTAATCCCGAAGGTAGATGTAGAGGTAGTGCCGACCGCGATCACATCGACTTTGGAACCATTTCCCACGCGCATCGTCACCTCGTCCTTAGCCAATCTTCGCTTAATTCGTAGCCCCTGTTTTGAGTTGCAAATGTTAGCAACAGAACCAGTATCAAATACCCAGGTGCTACTGCGAGCATTAGTAAGGTATACATCAATAACATGTATTTCACATATACCTTTGTTCACTTTGCCATCCTTCTTATCCGCCAAATACTTGGGGCAGTTCCGCTTCCAGTGACCGGTCTGCTTGCAGTAGAAGCACTCAGTCTCAGGCTTAGGTCCAGACTTGGGTTTCTTCTCCTAAGCAACAACTTGTTTGCTGTTCTTCTTGAAGTTCCCCTTCTTCTTCCCTTTGCCCTTTTTCTTGAAACTGGTGGTCTTATTGACCATCAACACTTGATGCTCCTTCTTGATTTCTACCTCCACAGCTTTTAGCATTGCGAAGAGCTCGGGAATAGTCTTATTCATCCCTTGCATATTATAGTTCATCACAAAGCTTTTGTAGCTTGGTGGCAGTGATTGAAGAACTCTGTCAATGACACTTTCAACAGGAAGATTAACTCCCAGTTGAGTGAAGTGATTATGATACCCAGACATTTTGAGTATATGTTCACTGACAGAACTATTCTCCTCCATCTTGCAGCTATAGAACTTATTGGAGACTTCATATCTCTCAATCCGGGCATTTGCTTGAAATATTAACTTCAACTCCTGAAACATCTCATATGCTCCATGACGTTCAAAACGTCATTGAAGACCCGGTTCTAAGCCATAAAGCATGGCACACTGAACTATCGAGTGGTCATCAGCTTTGCTCTGCCAGACGTTCATAACATCTGGTGTTGCTCCTGCAGCAGGTTTGGCACTCAGCGGTGCTTCTAGGACATAATTCTTCTGTGCAGCGATGAGGATAATCCTCAAGTTACGGACCCAGTTCGTGTAATTGCTACCATCATCTTTCAACTTTGCTTTCTCAAGGAACGCATTAAAATTCAACGGAACAAGAGCACGGGCCATCTATCTACAATTAAACATAAACAAGCAAGATACTATCAGGTACTAAGTTCATGATAAATTTAAGTTCAATTAATCATATTACTTAAGAACACCCACTTAGAAAGATATCCCTCTAATCCTCTAAGTGCTCACGTGATCCAAATCAACTAAACCATGTCCAATCATCACGTGAGATGGAGTAGTATCAATGGTGAACATTACTATGTTGATCATATCTACTATATGATTCACGCTCGACCTTTCGGTCTCTGTGTTTCGAGAGCATATCTGTTATATGCTAGGCTCGTCAAGTTTAACCTGAGTATTCCATGTGTGCAACTGTTTTGCACCCGTTGTATTTGAACGTAGAGCCTATCACACCCGATCATCACGTGGTGTCTCAGCATGAAGAACTTTCGCAACGGTGCATACTCAGGGAGAACACTTATACTTCGATAATTTAGTGAGGGATCATCTTATAATGCTACCGTCAATCAAAGCAAGATAAGATGCATAAAAGATAAACATCACATGCAATCAATATAAGTGATATGATACGGCCATCATCATCTTGTACTTGTGATCTCCATCTCTGAAGTACCGTCATGATCACCATCGTCACCAGCGCGACACCTTGATCTCCATCGTAGCATCGTTGTCGTCTCGACAATCTTATGCTTCCACGACTATCGCTACCGCTTAGTGATAAAGTAAAGCATTACAGCGCGATTGCATTGCATACAATAAAGCGACAACCATATGGCTCCTGCCAGTTGCCGATAACTCGGTTACAAAACATGATCATCTCATACAATAAAATTTAGCATCATGTCTTGACCATATCACATCACAACATGCCCTGGAAAAACAAGTTAGACGTCCTCTACTTTGTTGTTGCAAGTTCTACGTGGCTGCTACGGGCTTAGCAAGAACCGTTCTTACCTACGCATCAAAACCACAACGATAGTTTGTCAAGTTGGTGCTATTTTAACCTTCGCAAGGACCGGGCGTAGCCACACTCGGTTCAACTAAAGTTGGAAAAACTGACACCCGCCAGCCACCTGTGTGCAAAGCACGTCGGTAGAACCAGTCTCGCGTAAGCGTATGCGTAATGTCGGTCCGGGCCGCTTCATCCAACAATACCGCCGAACCAAAGTATGACATGCTGGTAAGCAGTATGACTTATATCGCCCACAACTCACTTGTGTTCTACTCGTGCATAACATCAACGCATAAAACCTGGCTCGGATGCCACTGTTGGGGAACGTAGTAATTTTAAAATTTTCCTACGCACACGCAAGATCATGGTGATGCATAGCAACAAGAGGGGAGAGTATTGTCTACGTACCCTCGTAGACTGGCAATGGAAGCGTTGACACAACGTAGAGGAAGTAGTCTTACGTCTTCCCGATCCGACCGATCCAAGTACCGAACGTACGACACCTCCGAGTTCTGCACACGTTCAACTCGGTGACGTCCCTCAAGCTTTGATCCAGCTGAGTGTTGAGGGAGAGTTTCATCAGCACGACGGCGTGATGACGGTGATGATGTTCTACCGACACAGGGCTTCGCCTAAGCACCGCTACGATATGACCGAGGTGGAATATGGTGGAAGGGGGCACCGCACAAGGCTAAGGAACGATCATGAAGATCAACTTGTGTGTCCTGGGGTGCCCCCCTTTCCCCCATATATAAAGGAGGGAGAGGGGGAGGTGCGGCCGACCCTGGGGGTGCGTCTGGAGGAGTCCTACTCCCATCGGGAGTAGGACCCCCCCCTCTTGCATTGTTGGAGAAGGAAAGGGGAAGGGGAAAGAGGAAAGGGGGGCACCGCCCGCCCTTCCTTGTCCTATTCGGACTAGGGGGGAGGGGGCGTGTGGCCTGCCCTGGCCGGCCCTCCTCTTCTCCCTTAGGGCCCATGTAGGCCCATTAACCCCCAGGGGGGTTCCCGTAACCCCCCGGTACTCCGGTAAAATCATGATTTCACCTGGAATGTTTCCGATATCCAAATATAGGCTTCCAATATATCAATCTTTATGTCTCGACCATTTCGAGACTCCTCGTCATGTCCGTGATCACATCCGGGACTCCGAACAACCTTCGGTACATCAAAACACAAAAACCCTAATTACGATCGTCACCGAACTTTAAGCGTGCGGACCCTACGGGTTCGAGAACTATGTAGACATGACCGAGACACATCTCCGGTCAATAACCAATAGCGGAATCTGGATGCTCATATTGGCTCCTACATATTCTACGAAGATCCTTATCGGTCAGACCGCATAACAACATGCGTTGTTCCCTTTGTCATCGGTATGTTACTTTCCCGAGATTCGATCGTCGGTATCTCAATACCTAGTTCAATCTCGTTACTGGCAAGTCTCTTTACTCGTTCTATAATACATCATCCCGCAACTAACTTATTAGTTACAATGCTTACAAGGCTTGAGTGATGTGCATTACCGAGAGGGCCCAGATATACCTCTTCGACAATCGGAGTGACAAATCCTAATCTCGAAATATGCCAACCCAACAAGTACCTTTGGAGACACCTGTAGAGCACCTTTATAATCACCCAGTTACGTTGTGACGTTTGGTAGCACACAAAGTGTTCCTCCGGTAAACAGGAGTTGCATAATCTCATAGTCATAGGAACATATATAAGTTATGAAGAAAGCAATAGCAACAAACTAAACGATCAAGTGCTAAGCTAACGGAATGGGTCAAGTCAATCACATCATTCTACTAAGGATGTGATCCCGTTAATCAAATGACAACTCATGTCTATGGCTAGGAAACATAACCATCTTTGATCAACGAGCTAGTCAAGTAGAGGCATACTAGTGACACTTTGTTTGTCTATGTATTCAGACATGTATTATGTTTCCGGTTAATACAATTCTAGCATGAATAATAAACATTTATCATGAGACAAGGAAATAAATAATAACTTTTATTATTGCCTCTAGGGCATATTTCCTTCAACTGCCCTACTAGCTCAGCTCCCAGGGCCATCGACAAATGCACAACTCAAACGCACAGAGATAAATAATGATGGCGTTCAAGAGAGTACATCACGGATAGCTAAGTTGCCTGGTACCTCACTTCTTGTCATATAGTTGGACAAAATAATCGTATTCCCCATTACTCTATGTGCTCAGTGGACAATATATATAACATGTAGAGTAAAAAAGAGATGCAAAAAGTGTGCAACCTCTTTGGTGAAGCCATGTCGATCTCAGCGTGATTGGGTTGGCCGGTGAGGATGCTCTGGCTGACTTGGCCATCGGAGGAGGGGAAGAAGATCTTAGGCGTCTAGAGATGGAGCCCAAGGTACTGCTCCGTAGTGATGGAGGGTTTTGTCATTGGAGGAGCTCTGGTGAGTTTTACGACGCCAAGGCTCAAGCAGGACAAGAGAGACAACGTTAACCTGAGTGGAATTCTAATAGCATCTCCAATAGATGACATAAAATACATAACCACAAAGTGCTAGATGTAAAATACATCAGCCGCCCATCTCTGAACTTAACTGTCGAAACTGAATTTAACTGTCGAAACTGAACTTAACTATCGAAACTGAATTTTGTTGTCGAAACTGAATTTTACTGTCAAAACTGAACGCACTAGAGGTGAGGCTACACGTCAGTCGACTGACTTTTTCATCTCTGGTCAGTGAATTTTGCAGCCATTGGATACGAAATCAAGGGCCTGTAGTTCATCTTCAACCTCCACCTCCCTGAGCCGCCAGCCACCACCGTCCAAACAGCTGCCCCCACCGCCCACGGCCGGCGGTGCGTCGCCCCACCCACCCCGAAAACACTCCCCACCGTCGGTCCGCCGCCGCCCCGGCCATCCCTCTAGCCCCACCCCCCTGTGTCGAGTTTTTTTCTCCGGCGATCCCCACGCCACTGCCCCACCACCATCGGCGACCACCGCCCCCACCCTGAAACCTAAGATAGATAGTGGGGTACCTCTCCGGCGAGCCCCCTCCCCGCTGCGGCTGGTTCTTCCTTAACTCCGGCAAGCCCCCCCCTGAAAATCGACTGACCCAAAAGTTGATTCAGTCGACTGAAGTGTAGCTAAATCGGAGCAGCATCGCAAGCAAGAGCATGAGCGAGAGTAGCAGCGCGAGCAAGAGCAAGAGCAGACAAGGAAGGGGACCGAGAGCAAGAGCAGAGCAGCAGTGCAAGCGAGAGCTAAAGCAGCAACAGCTCCTACTAATGTGGGCGTCGCCGCCGAGGGACGAACGCCATGGAGGAAGTGGTGGGCGACGCCGCTGTGGATGGAGCCGCGTCGTGTCGGCTCGCGACCGAGCGCCGGCAGCACCGTGAGATCGAATCAAGAAGAAAATGCGGCAATTAGTGTACAACCTCTTTGGTGGCGCCGATTAGGCCGCAGCTTCATCCGAGGAAACGGTGATGATGATGCTCTTCCGGTGGTGCAGGAGAAGACGATGGTGTGGGAATGGAGGTGGCGTGAAAGACGAGGGGAACATCAAGGCAGCTCCTTGGAGGTGGAGGATGGGGTTGCTGAACCGGTGGGACGACCAGATCGACAACGGATCCTCATCCGGTACGGTGGATGAGGGACGTCGAGGTGTTGCTGTGGACGACGTCGTCGGGGAAGAGGCTCCGGCTAGGTGGTGGACGGAGGAGGGTGTGGGGCTTCGGGGGTTTTCCCGGCCTCAGTGTACGAATGGGTGGACGGATGGGATGGGAGTGGGGAACCATGGCTTAGGGACGCGCTTGTCCGAAATATGGGGTAAGTTACAAAAATACCCCCACCAATTTGAGGCGGTTCTTTCGGTTCAGGGGTATCACGGGCATTTCACGTGTCGGGATTTCACAAGAGGTGGGAGTTTTTGCGCGCGTTGTAATTTTGGAATAGCAAGGCGCGGGTTGAGATGGAGGGTGTTGTCGGAACACAACGAGACAAAGATATATCTTAAATATTTCGGGCTAACAAGGCGCGGGTTGAAATTTCCGGACAAGCCTAAAGTGTACTATACCAACTCAATTCGCACTACAAATGTCATTCAAAACATTGAATACATGTTATGTTCAATTAAAATATTTCACTACATGTATAATGCATGCAACCTACTACTCAAATGAACGTTTTAGTGCATTCCAAATGTATATACTACCGCTTCAATATGAACTAAATTTGAATTCGTTTCTATATTTGAATAAGATCTACAATAATGATTTTTGTGAAGTCAAAGCATTTGAATTTGGTTCTCTATTTTAATAAGATCTACAATCATCATTATTGTCAAGTTAAATCATCGTTTGTGTATTATCTTCACAGCACACCACATGATTAGTCTCGAGTTACATATGAACTATGTGTACTATATGAATTCGAACTCGATTTTTTGAATCCACTTTATGTTGATTTCAAATCATAGTACATTTCAAGCTCTAGCTAGATCTTCGTAATGTAATATGTATAATGTGTTTATCACATTATGTATGGTGCCCCGCACCTTACGCCTACAAGTATATAGATGTGAGTTGCAGACACCACACATTACCACAAATTCAAATAAAATGTGAGAATGTTCGATATATAGTATTGTTTAGATTGTTCGATATTTAGTTGTAAGTGCTACCTCTTGAGCACTTGCGTTGGTTTTCCCTTGAAGAGGAAAGGGTGGTGCAGCAAAGTAGCGTAAGTATTTCCCTCAGTTTTTGAGAACCAAGGTATCAATCCAGTAGGAGGCTACGCGTGAGTCCCTCGCACCTGCACAAAACAAATAAATCCTCGCAACCAACACGATAAGGGGTTGTCAATCCCTTCACGGTCACTTACAAGAGTGAGATCTGATAGATGTGATAAGATAATATTTTTGGTATTTTTATGATAAAGATGCAAAGTAAAATAAAAGGCAATGAAAATAACTAAGTATTGGAAGATTAATATGAAAGATAGACCCGGGGCCATAGGTTTCACTAGTGGCTTCTCTCGAGAGCATAAGTATTTTACGGTGGGTGAACAAATTACTGTTGAGCAATTGACAGAATTGAGCACAGTTATGAGAATATCTAGGTATGATCATGTATATAGGCATCACGTCCAAGACAAGTAGACCGACTCCTGCCTGCATCTACTACTATTACTCCACACATCGACCGCTATCCAGCATGCATCTAGAGTATTAAGTTCATAAGAACAGAGTAACGCCTTAAGCAAGATGACATGATGTAGAGGGATAAACTCATGCAATATGATGAAAACCCCATCTTGTTATCCTCGATGGCAACAATACAATACATGCCTTGCTGCCCCTACTGTCACTGGGAAAGGACACCGCAAGATTGAACCCAAAGCTAAGCACTTCTCCCATTGCAACAAAGATCAATCTAGTAGGCGAAACCAAACTGATAATTCGAAGAGACTTGCAAAGATAACAATCATACATAAAAGAATTCAGAGAAGATTCAAATATTCTTCATAGATAAACTTGATCATAAACCCACAATTCATTGGTCTCAACAAACACACCGCAAAAAGAAGATTACATCGAATAGATCTCCACAAGAGAGGGGGAGAAATTTGTATTGAGATCCAAAAAGAGAGAAGAAGCCATCTAGCTAATAACTATGGACCCGTAGGTCTGAGGTAAACTACTCAAACTTCATCGGAGAGGCTATGGTGTTCATGTAGAAGCCCTCCGTGATTGATGCCCCCTCCGGCGAAGCTCCAGAACAGGCCCCAAGATGGGATCTCATGGATACAGAAAGTTACGGCGGTGGAATTAGGGTTTTGGCTCCTTTTCTGATCGTTTGGGGGTACGTAGGTATATATAGGAGGAAGAAGTACGTCGGTGGAGCAACAGGGGGCCCACGAGGGTGGAGGGCGCGCCTGGGGGTAGGCGCGCACCCCTACCTCGTGGCCTCCCTGTTGGTTGCTTGACGTAGGGTCCAAGTCTCCTGGATCATGTTCGGTGAGAAAATCACATTCCCGAAGGTTTATTCCGTTTGGACTCCGTTTGATATTCCTTTTCTTCGAAATCCTAAAATAGGCACAAAAAACAACAATTCTGGGTTGGGCCTCCGGTTAATAGGTAATCCCAAAAATAATATAAAAAGTGGAAAATAAAGCCCAATAATGTCCAAAACAGTAGATAATATAGCTTGGAGCAATCAAAAATTATAGATACGTAGGAGACGTATCAAGCATCCCCAAGCTTAATTCCTGCTCGTCCTTGAGTAGGTAAATGATAATAACAAAATTTTTGATGTGGAATGCTACTTGGCATAATTTCAATGTAATTCTTCTTAATTGTGGCATGAATATTCAGATCCGAAAGATTCAAGATAAAAGTTTAATATTGACATAGAAATAACAATACTTCAAGCATACTAACTAAGCAATTATGTCTTCTCAAAATAACATGGCCAAAGAAAGTTATCCCTACAAAATCATATAGTCTGGCTGTGCTCTATCTTCACCACACAAAGTATTAAAATCATGCACAACCCCGATGACAAGCCAAGCAATTGTTTCATACTTTTAATGTTCTCAAACTTTTTCAATCTTCACGCAATACATGAGCGTGAGCCATGGACATAGCAATTTAGGTGGAATAGAATGGTGGTTGTGGAGGAGACAAAGGGAGAAGATAGTCTCACATCAACTAGGCGTATCAACGGGCTATGGAGATGCCCATCAATAAATATCAATGTGAGTGAGTAGGGATTGCCATGCAACGGATGCACTAGAGCTATAAGTATATGAAAGCTCAAAAACAAACTAAGTGGGTGTGCATCCAACTTGCTTGCTCATGAAGACCTAGGGCATTTTGAGGAAGCCCATCATTGGAATATACAAGCCAAGTTCTATAATGAAAAATTCCCACTAGTATATGAAAGTCATAACATAGGAGACTCTCTATCATGAAGATCATGGTGCTACTTTGAAGCACAAGTGTGGTAAAAGGATAGTAGCATTGTCCCTTCTCTCTTTTTCTCTCATTTTTTATCTGGGCCTTTTCTCCTTTTTTATGGACTCATTTATTTATTTATTTTTATTTTTTTTCGTCCAGAGTCTCATCCCGACTTATGGGGGAATCATAGTGTCCATCATCCTTTCCTCACTGGGACAATGCTCTAATAATTATGATCATCACACTTTTATTTTCTTACAACTCAAGAATTACAACTCGATACTTAGAACAAAATTTGACTCTATGTGAATGCTTCCGGCGGTGTACCGGGATATGCAATGACTCATGAGTGACATGTATGAAAGAATTATGAATGGTGGCTTTGCCACAAATACAATGTCAACTACACGATCATGCAAAGAAATATGACAATGATGGAGCATGTCATAGTAAACGGAACGGTGGAAAGTTGCATGGCAATATATCTCGGAATGGCTATGGAAATGCCATGATAGGTAGGTATGGTGGCTGTTTTGAGGAAGGTATATGGTGGGTGTATGATACCGGCGAAAGGTGTGCGGTATTAGAGAGTCTAGCAATGGTGGAAGGGTGAGAGTGCATATGATCCATGGACTCAACATTAGTAATAAAGAAATCATATATTTATTGTAAAAATCTACAAGTTATCAAAGCAAAGTATTATGCGCATGCTCCAAGGGGGATAGATTGGTAGGAAAAGACCATCGCTCGTCCCCGACCGCCACTCATAAGGAAGACAATCAATAAATAAATCATGCTCCGATTTCATCACATAACGGTTCACCATACGTGCATGCTGCGGGAATCACAAACTTTAACACAAGTATTTCTCAAATTCACAACTACTCAACTAGCATGACTCTAATATCACCATCTCCTTATCTCAAAACAATTATCAAGTATCCAACTTCTCATAGTATTCAACACAGTCATAAGAGAATTTTATTATTAATCGTGTATGCCTAGCATATAAGGATTATTTAAGCAAATTGCCATGCTATTTAAGACTCTCAAAATAATCTAAGTGAAGCATGAGAGATCAATAGTTTCTATAAAAACAAATCCACCACCGTGCTCTAAAAGATATAAGTGAAGTGCTAGAGCAGAACTATATAACTCAAAAGATATAAGTGAAGCACATAGAGTATTCTAATAATTTCCAAATCATGTGTGTCTCTCTCAAAAGGTGTGTACAGCAAAGATGATTGTGGTAAACTAAAAAGAAAAGACTCAAATCACACAAGACGCTCCAAGCAAAACACATATCATGTGGTGAATAAAAATATAGCTACAAGTAAAGTTACCGATGGAAGTAGACGAAAGAGGGGATGCCTTCCGGGGCATCCCCAAGCTTTGGATTTTAGGTGTCCTTAGATTATCTTGGGGGTGCCATGGGCATACCCAAGCTTAGGCTCTTGCCACTCCTTGTTCCATAATCCATCAAATATTTACCCAAAACTTGAAAACTTCACAACACAAAACTTAAAGTAGAAACTCTCGTGAGCACCGTTAGCGAAAGAAAATGAAAGACCACTTCAAGGTACTGTAATGAATTCATTATTTATTTATATTGGTGTTAAACCTACTGTATTCCAACTTCTCTATGGTTTATAAACTATTTTACTAGCCATAGATTCATCAAAATAAGCGAACAACACACGAAAAACAGAATCTGTCAAAAACAGAAGAGTCTGTAGTAATCTGTAGCTAGCGCAAGATCTGGAACTCCAAAAATTCTAAAATAAATTTAAGGACATGAGTAATTTATCTATTAATCATCTAAAAAAAGAATTAACTAAATATCACATTCCAAATAAAAATGGCAGCAGTTCTCGTGAGCGCTAAAGTTTCCATTTTTTACAGCAAGATTAACATGACTTTCACCAAGTCTTCCCAACGGTTCTACTTGGCACAAACACTAATTAAACACAAAAAACAACCAAAACAGAGGCTATATAAATTATTTATTACTAAACAGGATCAAAAATCAAGGAATAAAAATAAATTGGGTTGCCTCCCAACAAGCGCTATCGTTTAACGCCCCTAGCTAGGCATAAAAGGCAAGGATAGATCTAGGTATTGCCATCTTTGGTAGGCAATCCATAAGTGGCTCTCATAATAGATTCATAAGGTAACTTAATTTTCTTTCTAGGAAAGTGTTCCATGCCTTTCCTTAATGGAAATTGGAATCTAATATTTCCTTCTTTCATATCAATAATTGCACCAATTGTTCTAAGGAAAGGTCTACCAAGAATAATAGGACGTGAAGGATTGCAATCTATATCAAGAACGATAAAATATACAGGCACATAATTCCTATTTGAAAAAATAAGAACATCATTAATTCTTCCCATAGGTTTCTTAATAGTGGAATCCGCAAGGTGCAAGTTTAAAGAGCAATCATCAAAATCACGGAAACCTAACAAATCACACAAAGTCTTTGGGATCGTGGAAACACTAGCACCCAAATCACACAAAGCATAGCATTCATGATCTTTAATTTTAATTTTAATAGTAGGTTCCCACTCATCATAAAGTTTTCTAGGGATATAAACTTCCAACTCAAGTTTTTCTTCATAAGATTGCATCAAAGCATCAACGATATGTTTAGTAAACACTTTATTTTGGCTATAAGCATGAGGAGAATCTAGCACGGATTGCAACAAGGAAATACAATCTATCAAAGAGCAATTATCATAATTAAATCCCTTAAAATCCAAAATAGTAGGTTCATTAGTATTTAAAGTTTTGATCTCTTCAATCCCACTTTTATCAATTTTAGCATCAAGATCTAAAAACTCTGAATTCTTGGAACGCCTTCTAGGTAAAGGTGGATCATATTCAGTCCCATAATTATCAAGATTCATATTGCAAAACAAAGATTTAATAGGGGACACATCAATAACTTTTAGATCTTCATCTTTATTATCATGGTAACTAGAAGAACACGCTCTTATGAAGGAATCTTTCTTAGGACATATCCTAGCGGTTCTTTCTTTGCACTCGTCAATGGAAATTCTCATGGCTTTGAGAGACTCATTGATATCATGCTTAGGTGGAATTGATCTAAGTTTCAAATAATCAACATCAATAGAAATTCTATCAATGTTCCTAGGCAACTCATCAATCTTAAGCAATTTTTATTCAATCAAAGCATTGAAATTCTTTTGCGAAGTAAGAAATTATTTAATATTAGATTCAAAATCAGAGGGCATCTTATTAAAATTTCCATAAGAATTGTTGTTGGAATTACCATAATTATTAGAGGAATTACTAGGACTAGCACATATGCCCGTGCATTGCAACGGGGAAAATTGATGTTTTACACAAGCATAATGTCCCATAGCATCGGATTCATTATGAAGAACATGTTGCAACGCAGCATCGTCCTTCTACAAAATGAACAAAAAATACGTTGCAATTTAGTCGTGTTCATAGTTTCTTTGCGGGGCGTAATGTCCCACTGATTTCATTTAAATACAATCCTTTTTAATGGCATTTAAGTATGATCCTTTCATTAATTACCATGAAGTCCTCACCCGTTTTAGTCGGGAATCAAATCCGTCCTTTTTTAATTTAGTATCCCCAACACATTAAGGCCTATAGAACTTTTCTTTTAATTATCCTACCTTTTTACCTCAAATCCTTCATCTAGAATTTATTAAGACCACGATCTTTCTAATAGTTATTCCACCGATTTACCCATAATCCTTTCTTTAATTAGCCACACTTTTACATATTATATTTAAGCCCACAATCCTTCCTTTATTAGCTCATTCGCTTAATTAGCTCTCCCTAAACATGAGCCTTGGACCTCACCCTTCCCCATCTACAGGAACGAAGGGCGATTTGTGCGAACCCCGGGCTCTCCACCTCGTCGTTGCCGAATCGGCGGCTCCCTCGCCCACCGCCGGACGCTCCGGCGGCGGGAGGACGGGGGAGGCCCGATTTGCAACGTGTACATAGAGTAGGCGATCCTAGGGAGCCAGCCGGTGGCGTCGTGCAGGCGGCGGTGTGACTGGATCGGCTTTTTGCAGGTGTTGGTCTCCCCTTCGACGGCGAAGTTCCGGTGGAGCTCCGCGGTGTACTAGCTCCTTTCTTCGTGCTCGCTGCTCGGTGGAGAGGCCATGCACGGTTCCCCCGTGTCGGAGATCGAGGGATGGCGATTCTGGCGGTTGAAGATCTGGAGAAGGAAGGCGATGCGGAGCGGTGCGACGACGACGACGGCCATGGGTGTAGGTCCTCGGGGACCATTGATCGGAGACTTCCCGTTTCGCCCGGGGGCTGCTTCGATCCAAGGCGTCAGCGAGCAGCGGCGAATGACGCGTCACCGGCTCGTCCACGGTGCCGGCGTAGTCGGGTTGCATAGGGGCTTGGTTGTAATTTCCTTTTCTGTGTGGACCTTTCAGTAATTTGGCCATTTTAATGTCAACTCCTTTTCTCGCAAAAAAATAAATAAACATGATGACTACCACTCGTATATTTAGAGTGAGTTGGGATTCGTAAATATGAAAGGTGCATAAGTCTTTGGTTGTTACAGCTAAGAGATAGACAGGAGGTCTTGTGTTCAATTCCCACAATGTTGATTTATTTTGACCCAATTATTTTTCACGGTCTCTCTATGAAAGCCCATAAAAGGCCCATCAACATACAAGTAACTGGCCCAGATCGCTTAACGTGTGTAAACCAAACATAAAGGACTAAACCAAACCAAGAATACCTATTTCCTTTAATAGTAGGTATAGATAAGGCCTAGGATTAAAGTTTCCTCCATACGCGTTGTTACCAAAATTGTTCCTACCAAAAAAAATTCACATCCATAGATTCATTATTATTCTCAATCAAAGTAGACAAAGGCATATCATTAGGATCAGAAGAAACACTTTTATTAGAAAATAATTTCATAAGTTCATCCATATTTCCACTCAAAACATTAATTTATTCTATCGCACTTTCTTATTAGTAGATATTTTAGTGTGCCATTGAGAATAATTAACCATAATATTATCTAGGAGTTTAGTAGCTTCTCCTAAAGTGATTTCCATAAAAGTGCCTCCCGCGGCCGAATCTAAAAGATTTCTAGAAGCAAAATTCAATCCGGCATAAAAAAATTGTATAATCATCCACAAATTCAAACCATGAGTAGGGCAATTACGTATTATTAATTTCATCCTCTCCCAAGCTTGTGCAACATGTTCATGATCAAGTTGCTTAAAATTCATAATATCGTTTCTAAGAGAAATGATCTTAGCGGGAGGGAAATACTTAGAGATAAAAGCATCTTTGCACTTATTCCACGAATCAATACTATTTTTAGGCAAAGACGAAAACCAAGCTTTAGCACGATCTCTAAGCGAAAAAGGAAATAGATTCAATTTAACAATATCATTGTCCACATCTTTCTTCTTTTGCATATCACACAAATCAACGAAGCTATTTAGATGGGTAGTGGCATCTTCACTAGGAAGGCCGGAAAACAGATCTTTCATGACAAGATTCAGCAAAGCAGCATTAATTCCACAAGATTCAGCATCGGTAAGAGGAGCAATCGGAGTGCTAATGAAATCATTGTTGTTGGTATTGGTAAAGTCACACAATGTACTATTATCTTGAGCCATCGTGACAAGCAAGCAATCCAACACACAAGCAAACAAGAAACGGGCAAAAAGAGGCAAATAGAGAAAGAGAGGGAGGATAGAGAGAGAGAGGGCGACTAAAACGGCAAGGGTGATGTGGGGGAGAGGAAAACGAGAGGCAAATGGCAAATAATGTAATGCGGGAGATAAGGGTTTGTGATGGGTACTTGGTATGTTTGACTTTTGCATAGACCTCCCAAGAAACGGCGCTAGACATCCTTCTTGCTACATCTTGAGCACTTGCGTTGGTTTTCCCTTGAAGAGGAAAGGGCGGTCTAGCAAAGTAGCGTAAGTATTTCCCTCAGTTTTTGAGAACCAATGTATCAATCCCGTAGGAGGCTATGCGCGAGTCCCTCGCACCTGCACAAAACAAATAAATCCTCGCAACCAATGCGATAAGGGGTTGTCAATCCCTTCACGGTCACTTACGAGAGTGAGATCTGATAGATATGATAAGATAATATTTTTGGTATTTTTATGATAAAGATGCAAAGTAAAATAAAAGGCCATGAAAATAACTAAGTATTGGAAGATTAATATGATGAAGATAGACCCAGGGGCCATAGGTTTCACTAGTGGCTTCTCTCGAGAGCATAAGTATTTTACGGTGGGTGAACAAATTATGGTTGAGCAATTGACAGAACTGAGCATAGTTATGAGAATATCTAGGTATGATCATGTATATAGGCATCACGTCCAAGACAAGTAGACCGACTCCTTCCTGCATCTACTACTATTACTCCACACATCGACTGCTATCCCCATCTTGTTAAGTTCATAAGAATAGAGTAACGCCTTAAGCAAGATGACATAATGTAGAGGGATTAACTCATGCAATATGATGAAAACCCCATCTTGTTATCCTCGATGGCAACAATACAATACGTGCCTTCCTGCCCCTACTGTCACTAGGAAAGGACACCGCAAGATTGAACCCAAAGCTAAGCACTTCTCCCATTGCAAGAAAGATCAATCTAGTAGGCCAAACCAAACTGATAATTCGAAGAGACTTGCAAAGATAACCAATCATACATAAAAGAATTCAGAGAAGATTCAAATATTCATCATAGATAAACTTGATCATAAACCCACAATTCATCGGTCTCAACAAACACACCGCAAAAAGAACATTACATCGAATAGATCTGCACAAGAGAGGGAGAGAACTTTGTATTGAGATCCAAAAAGAGAGAAGAAGCCATCTAGCTAATAATATGGACCCGTAGGTCTGAGGTAAACTACTCACACTTCATCGGAGAGGCTATGGTGTTGATGTAGAAGCCCTCCGTGACCGATGCCCCCTCCGGCGGAGCTCCGGAACAGGCCCCAAGATGGGATCTCGTGGATACAGAAAGTTACGGCGGTGGAATTAGGGTTTTGGCTCCTTTTCTGATCGTTTGGGGGTACGTAGGTATATATAGGAGGAAGAAGTACGTCGGTGGAGCAACAGGGGGCCCACGAGGGTGGAGGGCGCGCCTGGGGGGTAGGCGCGCCCCCCTACCTCGTGGCCTCCCTGTTGGTTGCTTGACGTAGGGTCCAAGTCTCCTGGATCATGTTCAGTGAGAAAATCACGTTCCCGAAGGTTTCATTCCGTTTGGACTCCGTTTGATATTCCTTTTCTTCGAAACCCTAAAATAGGCAAAGAAACAGCAATTCTGGGCTGGGCCTCCGGTTAATAGGTTAGTCCCCAAAATAATATGAAAGTGGAAAATAAAGCCCAATAATGTCCAAAACAGTAGATAATATAGCATGGAGCAATCAAAAATTATAGATACGTTGGAGACGTATCAATAAGCTGCAAACGCCACACATTATCACAAATTCAAATAAAATGTGAGATTGTTCGATGTATAGTATGGTTTAGATTGTTCAACATTTAGCTGTGAGTTGCAAACGCCATGCATTATCACATTATGGTATAACATGTGTAAAACCACAACACGCGTATCACTGCTATATTAATGCATGCATATGTTTAAAACACTATGATGTCCTATTCAAATATATGAATCCACTTTCATATCAAATTATGATCTTTGTTAGTCTCTTACACCCACACAATCCTGTAACCTTTGTAGCTACCACTAACTTTCTCTCGTGCATGCACACGCCCTCCTCGCCCTCCCCCTCCCTCAGCATTCTATCCATCGTGCACATTCATTTTTTATTTCTTTAGGTCGTTCTCCCACAGTCTCCACAACTCCTTTCCGACACACACCGATCGATAAACCTCTCCAGCGATGTCTGCCTACAACATACACACGCACCTTTAATCTCCTCGTTTATGTGTCCTTGCCTCGTGTCTCTCATACGGTCCCACACACATGTAAACTCTCACCCCTCTTTTCATCGATCTCACAACCGCACACTCCTCCCCCTATCTAGCTAATAGCTAGGCCTCTCGCACCACCTCCTAGCTCCATTCTCTCTCTTTATCCATCTCACCGGGCCTTATTTGCCTCTAACAAATGGACGTACACCGACTGATCTCCCTCTATACATATAGCTAGCTACGTCCTTATAAATCATTTTTCCCCACACGTCGATCGATCTACCTCATTAGTTATGTCTCTCCCTTCCTCTGACAAACAACAATTGATCTACCGATCTAGTTAGGTTTTCTTAGCAAACACATGGTTCCCCCTCATCATCAATGGATGTGTCCCGACAGATCTAGCATGCACAGGCACACACAGAAACACATCCCCACTCTTATTGATAATATTGCAGTTCCACCCTCAGTTTGTCTAGTAGGCCTCTCCCACCATCTTCGAGAAGCAAATCCATCACCCATCCAGCACTCTACCCCTCTCCCTCCCTCTCTCTCTCTCTCTCTCTTTCTCTCTCTCTGTCCCATCCTATTTCCCATCCTTCAGTTATGTATGGATGTCGACCGATCTCCCTCAAGACATAGCTGGGTCTCTCCTTCTCAACACATATACGAGTCGTTCTACCTCTATAGTTAGGCCTCTACCTACCCCTACCCCCTCCCACACACACACACAATGATACACCGAGCGCTCTAGTCATGTCTCCCTGCCACACACAAACTTGACCTGTGCCCTCTGATGTTCCGGTAGGTCAGTTGCCCTATATCTTTGACTTGCACACACACAGTTTCGATGGCTCTCTTCATCGATCTCCCACCCACCCACTTGATCCTCTCTTCGACTCTATCGATATCTATGACCCCTCCCTCTCTTTTCATGGATCGCCCGACCCTCTATATATGATATGGATAGGCCTCCATTTCACACACATTACATGCAAAAATTTATTTGCGATGTCATCGCCACATATTCCCACAAATAGATTCACGAAATCAACCTCCCCCCCAAAACAAAAAACACTCACGAACGCACAAGCCATTTGTCTAGGTTTGTATCTCTCACACACACCCACGTAGGTGGGGGTCGTGCACGAAGAGAAGAGGTGCACACACGGCGCACGTACTCCCGTCTCTTTCCCAACCACACCCACGCGGGTACACGGTGGAGCTCATTTCTGTACGAAAAGGCAGCCCACGTGGTAATTTGGCACGTGTATTGGTTGTCCACTAGATGGAGGGAGGATCGTGTACCACGGGTGAACAAACAAATTGCGACTTGACGTGTTATGTTAAAAAAGAGGCAAACCATGTGGGGGCTACCTTAGAGGCAAGGCTCTATACACTGGAGTACTTTTGATGTGTCCCGTCAACTCACAGAACAAGGAGAAGCTTGCTTAGTACGCCATCTCCCCTGCCCACGGGCGCGGTGGCTCGCAGGATGAGGTGAAGCTTGCTTACTAGTAGTAGTACTGTCCACCTTACGCCCGCTCCCTCGCCCATGCGCGCGGTTGCTCGCAGGACGACGAGAAAATTTTACTACTCCCTCCGTTTACTCCTCGTCCCTACTACCTTGGTTAGAGAGATTATCATATTGTTTGGAATATATATGTCCTTTAGTAGATTTCAATATGAACTACTAGTACATACTCCAAACACTTATGTATATAGATGTATTTTAGAGTGTAGATTGACTCATTTTGCTCCGTATGTAGTCCATATTGTGGCCCTGTTTGGTTCATAAGTCCTAGCACTTTTTCTAATCCCAACTAAAAAGTCCCTACTCCTTTACAAGTCCCTCCATGTTTGTTTTTAGGGATTAAAAAGTCCCTAGTCCCTCCCTAGAGGTTATTGAATGACCATGTTACCCCCAGTATACAGAAAAATAACAACCAAACCACACCATGGGGCGGCGGGGCAATGGGTGCAGGGAGGGGCATTGTTGGAAAAGTACCAAAAAAGACTCTATTTGAGAGTCTTCTTCATTAAGCCCCAAAAAGCAAGTTTTAGTCCCTAGTAGTCCCTCCTGTTTGGTTAAAAAGTCTCTAAGAGGGACTTTTTCTAGTCCCTACACTAAAAAGTCCCTGGAAACAAACACCCCCTGCATAAAGTTGAGAAACTTATTTTGGAACGGAGGGAGTACATATTTGCTATGATCTTTCAATCATTGAGATGCAATAGCATGCATGTTAGTCTCCTTTGTATTTGATGAAGTGTTGCAACGGGCAACCTTGGACGCAACATACATGTAACTGAAGATGGAAGCTTCATCGCATTGTACTATCTCGCTCATAAATTACAGTACGTACTATACTATTACTTCCTCTGTTCCTAAATATAAGTCTTTCTAGAGATTTCACCATGAACCACATACAGATGTATATAGATGCATTTTAAGTGTAGATTCATTCATTTTGTTCTATATGTAGTCCACCAAGTGGAATCTCTACAAAGACTTATATTTAGGAACAGAGGGAGTACTATGTAAAGAGTTAGGTGTCACACGGTGTCTAGAAAATATGGTGATGGTGTGAGGTGGGCCATGTAATCACTAAGCCTGCGTGTTTTCACTGCTCTTGCACTCCTCCGCCGTAAGAATGGAGAAAATTGTAATCTAGCAGCACCTCCTTTTTCTGAAAGCGTGGGACATCCAGCAGTCCTACCACCTTAGTAATAATAAACAATTAGCCATCAAATCACATAGACCCAGCAGTAAGTTGGACGGACGAAGCAACCATCACTCTTGAATCCGCTTCTCCCTTCAACGCATGCGCTAGTGAGAGGTCGTGTCCGCTCAGCCCGAGCATGAATGCGGCACCAATTCTGTGGAGCTGCACTGACCATTTCAGGCAGGAAGCGCGCGCGGGCGATGGAGGGGCTTTGGGTGGGCCAGGCTCGTCAGGAGCAGGCGTGGCAGCTCTCCGCATGTCCCTACCGGACGCCCGGAAACGAGAGGATGCACCAACTCTTGCGGCTAAAATCGTACACTACACACCATCTCTCTGTAGGAGTAGGTCGATCTGTCGCTCTCTCTAACACACACATGCTGTTAAACACACACACATGCACACGCACACACAGGTTCATAGAATAGGAAAATCGTGCGCGTGCGAAGCCACAGGAAGTGAGATACAAATGGAGTACGTACAAGAAGCGAAGAGGTGACGAATATTCCATCAAACTTGGACTGAGGAGTAGTACTCTCTTCGTCTAGGTGTTAAGTCATCTTACGGAAATCAGATATTCCCAAAATGTTTAGGCGTCGTCCATTAACTTCGCATCTCAATCCCCTCCTGACCTTGTTTGCGTTGTTACTTAGGGAGTGTTTGGATCCTTAGCAAGAACAGCATATAGCATAGCCGGGCAAGGTTAGGCATTTGGAACTGTTAAAATATGTTAGATTTTGTGGGTCAGCTAGCTTGGGTGGGCTAGAAAAACCTTGCTAGCTCAGGACAGCCAGATCGTCTCGCTTTCGACGGCAAACTTCGCGTAGTACTAGTAACATAGACTAGTAACATATGCATATTACTAGTCTAAGTTACTCACCACTATGACTATCCTAATCAATGTAACCAAATGCTCCTTACTCTGCCTTGTTATCTCCCCTAGAAACCCAATGCACGGAGCGCAACTACGCGTTGATCAGTCAAGAAATCAAAGTCGGCTTGCATGCGAGTTAATACGTCGCCCTGCATGGTAGCTAAAACGGCATCTCTTAGTTGTTTGGATTAATTGTTGTGTTTAGAGACAAAAATCAGGGCTTTGATTGGAGGAATGGCCGGTCAAGTTTCTCCTTCTCCTCCAATCTGCTTGCACCTTGGTCCCGCTGCACCTTCTAACGTGACTTATTACACCTAGATGGCGGGATTCGTACAAGATACGGTGGCACACTGACGTAGGTCGAATACAAGTGCCCAAAATTGTGTGCATGTTATAATAAGGATTCACTTAAAATAGTACGTGAGCGAACAGAGGGACCAATTGGACAGTGTTCCCGAGCAGTAGCGAGATGTGTGAGGTAACATACACCGCTGGCGCTTTTAATTTTTCTTATTAGTTTGTTTGTTTCACCCTCTGACTGGTGGGACCCAACGTACTACATGGAGAGAGGTAATGTAGCGACCCGACCTCAAACCGTCAAGTCTCTGTGCTTCAGAGTCATCCCTGGATCGGTAATGCTGACACACACAGTACTCAAAGGATTTATAATAGAGTAGCAATCACACACTTATTACATCGAATGTCTCAAAAGAGAACTTATTACAATAAATATGGCTTATGGCCATCTAACACGATAACAACGAAAGGCTTGGAAGATAAAGTGAGTCCATCAACTCCAACGGCATAGCTGAGCTGCACGGCAACGACCTAACGAACCTTACTCCTCATGTGAAAAGTCTGCAACATAATACATTACGGCACAAAAACGGGTCAGCACATGGAATATGCTGGCAAAGTAGCACAGTAGAGCAAGAACAGAATAATGCTACCACTACATGCATTTTTGGCTGGTGGAAAGCACTATGGTTATAGTTTTTGCGAAAAGCCAATTTTTCCCTACAACAAAGGAATAGATTTTATTTAACTATCATGGTAGTTGAAACATCATTGAGAAGGTTCCTCCAACTCAATCCCCATTAAAAGTAATTATTAACCCAACAGTATTAATTTAGAGTGATGAGATACACATGATAATCCAAGTACTAGATACTCAAGATTGTCCATAACCGGGGACACGGCTAACCATGATTAGCTTTTACACTCTGCAGAGGTTTGCGCACTTTTCCCCACAAGACCCGATCTCCTCCATTGGATTTCTCGCATTGCCAGGTGTTTGAGAAACGGATGACCGAGACACAGTCTTTCAGAAGCATTAACTCCTTACTCCGGGCAGACCATACCAACCTACGTCCCTCTACCTGCTCATCCACCTCTTCAAGAGCTTCACGCAACTTACTCAACTATGCTAGAGCGCATAATAGCTTGTGGCTGCACACGGAAGTTTCTAGCATGAAATATCTTAGTTCCCTTTGAGCCTGGGTGGCGGACCTTAGGATTATCACACGGGTACTCCGGGATATCCTAGGATAACACTGGATTCTCCAGGTGCCCAACAAACAATCCACCCAGATGTGTATTTAAGTTTCCACCTTAAGTTGAACCATTAATTAATAATCTCACATCTGTCAAGGATTCACTCGCCCAAACCACATCTACAAGCATAGCATAGCAATATAAGCAATAAGTAGAAGTAACTCCCAAGGGTTTGATAATAACAGGGAAATAGGTTCTACCTCATCAACTACTTCCCATCCCACATGTTAATCACATCCTAATCATGCAATGTTTGAGGATTGGAGCAAATGCATAAAAACTGGGTATGAAAAGGGTATGATCAAAGTGTTACTTGCCTTGCTGATGATCCGCAAAACCTAGAGACTCGTAGTAGCACGCTTCGCACTCTGGGTGTTCTATCGCAAACAAACAATATCATACATAAGAAATCAAGCAAAGAAGCACGGGTAAAACTCAAATAAGAGACCTAACCAGAAATTTCAACTTAAGAACTCCGTTTTGCAAAAAGAATCAAATCAAACGGAGCAACGAAACTCAAACTGCGAAAGAAACAAGATCCGATTACTAATATGGACTAAAGTCAAATTTTACAGTACCAAAATCTTATTCAAGTTGGTTAAGCAGAAAGAGGGTTTCGAGACGAAGATCTAGGCGCTTGAATCACCTGATTCCGATAAACGAGTGAAAAGATAAACTAAAACGAAAATCGGATCAGAGATCGCGATCGAAAATAATCGTAGAAAAATCCGAGAAAAAGAAAAGTGACGAACAGACTAACGAACGAACGTCCGCTGTCTGCGGCTAACGGGTGAACACCGTTCTTTAAAACGAATGTACGGACGAACGTCCGCTAGATAAACTAAACCGAGAAAACCGACGAACCGATCTACTAAAAAAACAAACCTAGGGTTTTAAAAAAAACCAGATCGGTTTTTCTCTCAAAACCGACGGCGGCGTGGCGACTACCTTAGCGGGGCTCCGGCGGTCTCCACGGGGTCCAGGTGGTGCTGTGGCGCGGCGGCGGGGCAACGGCGGCAGCCGGCGGCGGCTGCAAGCGGCGGGCTCTAGGCGGCGGGGCGGCTCAGGTTGGGTGGCGGGGTGGGGGCGGCATTTATAAAGGAGGGGGGCTTGCTTGGGGGTGGGGGCAAGGCGGCGCAGGAGAGTCCCGGTCGGACTCGGCCTCGGGTGGCGGCGGCCTCCCAGTCTCCTGGAGGGAGACGAGGCGCGGGGAGGTGGGCCGGCTCGGCTGGGCTCCGGCCCAGTCGGGCACAGAAGAGATTTTTTAAAAAAAATTAATTTCACCAAAACTTAAATAAATCCTAGAAAAATAAATAAAAATAAAAAAAATTCACCGTCTAAATAAAATATTTAGAACGAGATGAACATTTTCTTGGGCGTAAAATGCAATTTTGAAAAACGTGCAATTTTTCTAATTCAAATAAAATAGCAATAAACTCCGAATAAATCCAAATATTTGACTTTAATATTTTTCTTCCAATATTTCATTTATTTTGGAGAAGTCATATTATCTCCTCTCATATATTTTAATATGAAATATTTTCGGAGAGAAAAATAATTAAAACCAAAAATCCTCGTTTCAATATTTGATAAAACTCAAATATGAACACGGTGAAATCCCAAACTCTCTCCGAGGGTCCTTGAGTTCCTTAGAATTTCGAGGATCGCGAAACGAAATGCAGCAAAATATGATATGCATGAATGATCTATGTATAACATTCCAAATTGGAAATTTGGGATGTGACTAAGGCTGCATTATTTCTGCACCGCTTTGGATAGTCTTACCACCAAAGCCACATGACACGATTATGATTTAAATCTCAATGACTCCCACAAAAAAACACGGCATGCTTGTCACTCGAATGTAGGAATGTATAAAAGGTTATTTTCCTCTCGTTAAACATAATGGGAGGGTTGTGTAGCTGGTCAGCATGTTCGCTCATCAAACTTGAGTCTCGGGTTCGATAACTACACTTGAGCATAATTTGTGCCAGGAGGATTCTTTGACTGCTCAAAATGGATGGATACGAAGCTATACGATCAGCTGCAGCCTCAACGCTTGTTTTCTTGGGTTTGCACTCTTCACACTCTCTCCAGTATATATATACACGCTGGAGCCTCAGCGCTTATAGTTGCCCTCTTCACACTCTCTCACCCTCTCCAGATCTAAACAAGACTTCGTTGGCCTCTCTCTCTCCCCTCACTGCTGGTATGCTTGTAGTTGCTCTCTTCACACTCTCCCACCCTCTCTAGATCTAAACAAGACTTCGTTGGCCTCTCTCTCTCCCTTCACTGCTAGTCAAAGAGCCGGCAGGATCCGTCTGCCGGGAAGGGAAGGAGGCTTAACATTGTCGCCGTCAGCAAGGGAGGGAATCCACTACCGGCGCAGCTGTTCACTTTCACCCAGCGGCGGCGCAGGAGGGCCTCCGACCCCTTCTTCTTCTCTGCCGTACATAGTGTGGGCCGAACGGTCTTCGGTCGCCCACCGAACCACACCCCAAGAACCTTAAGGTATAATTTACTTATTCCACATGCATTGCTCTAGCTGCTTGTGGGATTTTTCCACTTCTGCACTCAAATCTAGGTGTTGGATCAAACAGGAAAGTAGTGGGGAAAGTTGTATACCATGAATCTAGGACGTGGTTCAAAGATGAAAGGATTGGGGGAAAGTAGTGGGAAAAGTTGTATATCATGAATCTTGGACGTGGTTCAAAAAGGAAAGGAAGGGAGAAAGTAGTGGGGAAAGTTGTATCGCATGAATCTAAGACATGGTTCAAAGAGGAAAGGGGAATGGGGGAAAGTAGTGGGGAAAGTTGTATAGCATAAATATAGGACGTGGTTCAAAGAGGAAAGGAACGGGGGAAAGTACTAGTACAGACTGTCTATCCAGCACCTACATTGGTCAAAAAGGGAAAACAATGACAAACGTAGTACGCACATCTGTAACAAACTGATCTTTTGTTTTGGGGGACAAGGCTGTAGAGTTTGAGCAGGACTAGATTTGTTGCGCTCACATAGGGAAAGGTGTCTAAAGATAACAAAATTGGGACCAACACAAATATGCTCCTTGGTTGTTTGTTCTTTGTTGCAACAGACTATGCATCACCCCAGTACATCAGTAGATGCACATGGTGCTTGTGCATCCACTATCCCCGTGCAACTCTTTAATTGTTGTTAATCTAAGGCCATGTTTGGTTAAAAACTCCCTAGTCCCTACCTCCTTGGTTCCAGGGACTAAACATGGACTAGAGGTTATTAAATGACGTGCTAAAAGACGATGTTACCCCTAGTAATGAACTAATAGAGAGAAGGTGCGATGCGTGGCAGGGGAAACTGTTGCAAAAAGTCCCAAAAAGACTCTCCCTCGGGGTCTTCTTTCTTTAGTCCCAAATGCCCACTTTTAGTCCCTAAAAGTCCCTCCTGTTTGGTTTAGATGGGACTGACACGATGTTTTTTAGTCCCTCCACCAAAATGTACCTGTAAACAAACACCCTCTAATAATGTCACTCGAAAATTGATGCAATGCCACAGTTAAAAGCAAATTACATGTTTAACGAATTTTATTGTTAATATAATCTCTCTGTTAATATTAATCAATTCCACTATTTGAGAAATGCTACGGTCTTGCTTTCTTTCCCAGTTAGATAAGGTAGATGCATCTTCTTCTTGGCTTCTGTGTCATCCACCGTTATGGACCACTAGTTGTTTCCTTTGCACCTCTGTGTAAACAGGGTTATCTACTTCACCTCATTGCCATTGTGACCTTTTGTTGCACTTCACAAAACACTTTTTTTTAAGAGTGTTTTGTGCAGTTCTACCAAAATGTCACTCCGACGATGTTGCTTGATTGCTTGATCTTAGTGGAACTGTACAAGAGATCTTACTTCCTATCCGTGTTGGAAAATTTGGTTCAGATCTTCTTCTTGTGAGTTATTTGAATTTCGCGTCATGAGAGGTCAGTACTAGCCTTCTTTCACAAGATTCTACAGTGTGCTTTCATATGTTGTCCTACTTGTACGGTAATGTTGCTTGATTTTAGTGAACTGCACAAATGGAGACAAGACTTCCAATCTGTATGTGCACAGTAATATCCCATTGAGGTAACACAAGGATATTTCACAACTGTTGACCTGTATTTTGCCACTTTCATCAAAAAATTAATGTCATTGTTTAGTGCTATACTTGTGCAACCTAATTGACATGCCAAATCTTACATTGAAGGAGAAGCTTGTCTGTTATTGAATTAAGTGATGAAGGGGAAGAACAAGTGGAAGAAAAACAAAAATCAACTCCCGGTGTTGTAATGAAGCACTGGAACTGTGATGACACAAGTATTGATATAGTTTTGCATCTCAATTTATTGCTATGGCTGGAACGAGCAATTGTTTTGCCACTGATTTGATGCCTCTCTTAATGTAATACGTAATTATCTCTACTTGTTCAAATAGGGATCTTCTTTGAAGATACCATATATTTTAGTGGAACTGCACAAGAAGATGTTGGAAACATTAAACTAATCAAGGAGTATATAGTAAGCATGGCCACCACAGTAGATAGCAACAGATGGTTTCGGAGAAGTTCTTCATCTCTATGCTCTACACAATAAGCCTCCTGATAAAGATTGGTACTCGCCCACTGATTTCATCCATATGATTGAGCGTTGTCATCTCTATTGGTGTTGTGCTACTCTTTAGATACTGTCATCAAAAAGTGGTATTGTCCTTGAGAAGTGCTTCATCTGTGTTGTTTTAAATATTTCCTTTCCTTTTTTTCGAGCAAATAGGAATGCTAGCATTTAGTTGTTCTCTTGTCTTTTCACAACAGGATCATCCTCCTCTAAAGAAGAATATGGAGTACGTGAAGTGACTAGTTCCGATTATGCCAGGATGAGGAAGCCCTGTCTATCTTCTCATCAGAAGGAGCAGTTGAAGGATGGTTACATTACCCCCCACAAGACCAAACTAACTTCAGCTCAGAAGGACTGACAAATCTCCATTTTCTTGCTATGATGCACGAGTACAATGTTGTTCTAGGATTCTTTCCGGTGAGTTCCATTTTTCTAAAAGTGTGCTCTACATGGACCATGTAGGTGCCTGTTTAAACTGTCAATTCATAGTACAGTTTGCTTTATACTAATCACTTTTTTGTATTTGTGCAAACAGGGGTGCTCAGCTTGATTTCAATGAGAACTGCACAAAATGTTCATGAATACATCGAATCATTCACTTCCACCACAAGAAAGGAGGTGCCGCGCGAATTTGGTTGATTTTGGTGGAACTGCACAAGAAGAACAACTGGTTTATTTAGCACGAGGTGCCATGTCAATGTCCGAACTGATGGCAACCCCTGCCCATTCCACAATCGTAGGCATTTGATATTTTGGAATGGGACAACCTTGTCAAATTTTGCTAATTGATTTTAGCACGAAGACATGCGTTTGATATTTTCGAATGGGACGCCCTTTGCTATCAGCAATGTCAATACATTTTTTCTTTATTCTTTAGTTGTGAAGTAAATATTGGCTCTGACATGTGAATAGCTGAGATGCATAATCATCGATTGTTTTGAATGTTCTCTGTGAATTGCCAGGGTTGTGTATTTGATTGCAATGTACAGGAACGCTAAAAAGCTGCTCAAACTCTTTGTACTCCTTCTGTTCCTTTTTACTTCGCACATTGTGAAAGTGCATACTTTTTTCTATAAGATTGGTCAAACTAGAGATACTTTGACTGCAGACAAAAGTTGTATGCAGACTAGAAAGGACCAGAGGGAGTACATGTGAAACTGCTGCAAATGAGGTGATCACCCTAGGAATAATGCTAGTACGTATTGTTTTGCATGTTCATCCAATGCCAGTGATACAAGAATTCGAACTAATCGAAATATATTCATTCATACATGGTCGGATTTCATATAAACATGCCGAATTTCATTACATTTCATACATTCTTCAACTAAAAAGGGGTGCGCTGGAGGTATAATTAATTAACCAAAGCTACCCACTTGTGTCCGGCTGAGCCGAACAGAAGCTTCAATGACTTAACTGCAACTGTGGTTGCGTAACTGACATGTGGCCCAGATGCCTGTTGGGCCCACGCGTCAGTCAGCCAACTACACCAGCAGTTAAGTAGAAGCAGCGTCCTTCTCCAACATAGCTCTCCGACTCCACGTCGCCGCCAAGAAGCTAACCGGCCGTCAGTGGCCAACCCGCCTAGGTTGTCATAGCGATTAGGGAAACTAGGAGCCCAATGATCAGGATCCCCACATGACAAACACCTTTCTTCTTGTCATTCTTCTTCTTGAAGTTCGTGTGTTGCACATCCTTGTTCTTCCCATCAAACTTGCCCTTGTTCTTGAAATTGTGGGGCTGGAAGTTCTTCTTCTGTACCAGATTGGCACTAGATCCTCCCTCAATTCCTCGAGCACGTGTGTCCTTTGGTCTCGCCTTTTCTTCCACATTAAGAGTGCCAATGAGATCCATGAAGGAGGAAGCTTAGTGATGATACCTCCGGCAACAATCTTTTTTGGTAGCATACAACTAAAGTGCTCAAGTTCTCTAGCAAATGACTGTATCTCATGAGCTTTCTCAACCACGGAGCACTTGTCAATCATCCTGTAATCATAGAATTACTCCATGATGTACAGCTCAGTGCCAGCAACCAGAGGGTAGCAGCGGTGGCCTTACTTGGACCCGAGCAGCGGTGACCTACCGTGTTCTACTCTTCCTGGTTTTCTGTGTGGCGCGGCCTCGTTGGCAGCGGGGAAAGGCCTCGGCGGAGCCGGCGATGTCCTCTGTCTCGTTGTCGGCTGGCGGTGCCTTGGCAGAGCAAGGGAAATCCTCCCCCTCGTTGCCGGCAGGGTGGGGCCTCAGCGGAGCCGGCGGTGTCCTCTGCCTCGTTGTTGGCGCCACGGGGCCTCGGCGGAGTAGGGCCTCGTCGACGCCAGCGGAGCGGGGACTCGTCAGAGCCGGCATTGTCCTCTGCCTCGTCCTCGGTCTCGCCAAACAGTGCCTCGCCCTCTTTGTAGGCGGTCGCAGCCTCTGCCACCTGCATGTGGTACCGCCAGCGCTCGAGGCGGCCCTCGTGGGCGGAGCGGTACGAGTCGAGCAGCGCCTCCTGCTCCGCGGCAATCTGCTCCTCCGCCTGCAGGTGCTCCTGGAGGAGATGGTGGTTGTAGGCGGCGTTGGCCTGCGCCTCCCGGAACTGCTCCTCACGCTTCTGCCTCACTATGTCCATATATTGGGCACGGGCCTCGCGGATGGTCATGGTGCAATGCACCGGCGAGGATGGCGCGGAGGAGGGGGTTGGCGCCGGATCGTCGACTACCATGTTCTCCATTGGGACGTCATCGTCCTCCAGCTGCCTGTCGGCTAGCCAGTCGGAAGCAATGGCTGCCATCTCCTTGTGGTGCGTTGTCAGCCCGTCCCGAAGAGTGCTGGAGTGCGAGGAAGCCATGGTGGGCAATAGTGGTGTGGACAATAGAAAGGGAACAGATGCCCATGACTGCGGCTATGGCCGGCGCATCGGTTTATATAGAAATGGTGGGCGGCGGAGGGACGGACATGTGGCGCCGGAGTAGCCGCCTCGGCAACCGCGTATCATTAATGTGGGCGGCAGAAGGACAGACGGACGGCACTTGTTTCATTTAAAGGCGGAGCAATCGCCTGCACCGGGAAGCGGGGCGGGCGACGCTGACCATTTCGGGTGGAAAGAGCGCGCGGGCGAGGGAGGCGGTCTGGGTGGGCCAGGGCAGTCAGACTCGTGCTTGGCAGCGGGTCAGTCCAGCAGCTGAGCGACGACAATCAGACGATGGACGTAGCTTCCGACCAGGAGTCGGCGCCACTGTCCAAGCTGGTTCATGCCGTGTTCACCATAGAGCAGGTGCGGCCGCACTTCGACGCCCTAATGACAGAAGAGCTACCAGCATAGGAGGACCTGTGCTGCAACCTCTGTCTCCTCAACGAGCACCGGTGAACCAGCGAACAACAATGTTGTACGAACATGTGGCCCTATGATCCTGGCTTCCCGAATGAGCAGTGGGCGCTGTATCAGACCATCCGTAGGGCCCGCAAGACCCTCTCCGTTGTCCTTCGAGTTGTTGCGCTCGCCGTGGCGCCGCCGTCTCACGTTGTCAACATGGTCAACGGACATGAGGATGAGGAGATGAATTTACTTGGAGAGGATGATAGTGGGGACCCACCAGGGCCATAGCTGCACGTCTGCAAGTGCCTCCTTATTAGTATATAAAACTATAAAAAAAATTGCTTCCTCCTGGTTTCCTGACATCACGGTCCCACACCATTGTCAACCTATGTAGTCAATAAACGAGAGAATTGCACAAGAAGCGGCCGACACCTGGGACCAAGCAGCTCGAGCGGTATTTGTGTTTTTGAGGTGTGAGCACTTTAGAGTTTTTCTTGAATGATGTTTAGCCCAGATATTAATTTTTCTCCTCTAAAACACAACGAAAACATCGCTGCAGGTATTAACTGGGCGGGATGTGGCCCGTCTAGCCCAGGCCAGATATCCAGCCCAGATATTAAAATTTTCAAGCAGAAAATGGCTAGCCCAGCTATACTTTTTTTAGGAATACCCAGGCAAGGTCAAGTTGTCATTCTCTGCCCCGCTGGGCTGCAAATCTTTCCTAGGAGGGATGCATTAGGCTTAACAAGAAAATGGGCTTTAAGAAATAATAAATGGGATGCAATTATAAAAACTTGGCAGTAACTATAAAAAATGCACCAAACACGTAATTACTTTATAAAAATTATTTTTGGATATTTAAAATTTTAATTTCATTAATTTTTGCGAGCGCAACGTTTCATTTGATTTTTAAGTAATATAAATTTATATTGAAATTGTATTTAATCTGACTAGAAATTTTGGGATAAAAATATTTTTGATCCCATCAAAATGTGGGAAATTTTATTGAATTCTCTTTTGAACGGTTGGTTGAAATGGGCTGTACTTTTAACAAACTGTAAATGGGCTGTAGTAAATTCCATTAGAATTCAAAAATTGGCTGCACATTCTTACAAATCTCAAATGGGCTATAAGTTCTCTACCACATACTTGTGGCCTTACTAAGTTGACGCGTCCCCTAGAAAAAGAGAGTTGACGCGTATGCAAGGCTTTGTCAACTTATAATCAACACACGGTTCTAGCAGTAGTGGCCGTTGGGTGTCCATCCAATGGATGTCTTGCTTCTTCTTCAATCTCGGATATTCTAGCTTCACCCGCCCAAAAAATGATTCCTCCCCCTGACATCTAGGGCGCACCATTTCGGAAGCTGACCTGTGGGCCTACTAAGTTGACGCGTACCAAGGGCTTTATCAACTTAGTCAATATAAATGATTCTAGTTGTAGTAACCATACGATGTCCATCCAACGGCCATTGAGCTTCTTCAACCTCTGGTGTTCTTGCTCCAGCCACCCAAACCATCACCGGTCGTGCCGCCTGCTCCTGCCTCCCGTGGCTGACTTTGCTACCGCGGAGGCCTCACCACCCCCTACTACTCCCACCGCTGGACAGGCCCTCCCTCCACTCATCCACACCCCCTGTTATTCTGTGGCGACGTCAGCCTCACACCGCAGCCGAACAAGTGAACCCCCGTTCTCCTCTCTGCGTGGGTATCCACTGTCGCGTCTTCCCCGGCTCCGCGTCGTCCCCTTCCTAGGCCTCGCCGTCGTCCACCGCCGTGGTGCTCTCGGCGCGGCGTGGTCAATGTGGTCAACGACCGACTTCCATCGGAAGAGTACGGTACGTGGAGAGACTGACAGCTGGGTCCACGGCAGCCGCAAGGAAGTGCCTCCTTATTACGCGCAAAATAATTATTCCTCCTCCCGACAGCGGGGACCCACCGGACGAGCCCCCGTATTTCGCGAAAAAATGTTCCCCCTGACTGCTGGGACCCACCAGCTACATCTTCGCATGCAAGGAAGTGCGTCCGGTCAAAAAAAATGATTCGCCCCCCTGACTATTGTGACCCACCAGCTACATCTTCGCACGCAAGGAAGTGCCTGACAGTCGGGACCCACCTGGTCAAAGTGTATGTAGCATTGTCATTCTGGTCGCGAACGTGTACGTACATACTGTTCCAACATACTGGTCCATGTAGAGGCGCGCACGTGTTGTAGTAGAGGTGTGCACATAGCATGTACACGTACGTATAGCGGCCAGTGTGGAAGAAAGAAAATACGGCCACGTACGTACATATAGGTAGGGTCTAGAACGCCTACTTGCGCATACGTATGACCAGGGCTTGTGTACATGGCTGGGTCGGAACGGAGAAACATCGTCGTCGTCGTGTTCATGGGGAGCCAACCGGCTGGGTCGGAACGGAATGCGTCGTCGTGCTCATCGGGAGGGCTTGGATGGAACAGCCGATGGAAATGAGGCATGGCATACCGCACAACGGAGGAAACGGCCTTGTGTTCGACCGCAAAACGGGATCATGTTCATCGGGAGGGGTCTGGCGTACCGCAAAATGGAGGAAACGGACCTCCTATGGTCGAAACGGGGTCCTGTTGATCGGGACGGGTGTGGCGTACCGCAAAATGGAGAAACAGACTTGTGTTGGAGCGCTATGATCGAAACGGGGGTCTTGCTCATCGGGAGGAGTGTGGCGTACGGCAAAACAGGACTCCACGGGATACTGTTCATCTCCACTGTCGACCCCCTCCAGCCTCCATGGGCTACTGTTCATCCACCATCGACCTCCTCTAGCCTCCACCTGCGACTATTCATCCACGGGCTCCTGGTCATCCAGCCTCCACCGCGCGCTACTCCACCGGCTACTATTCAACCAACCCTCTCCACATGGGCTCCTGTTCAACCACCCCTCCACGGGCTACTGTTCATCCATCCCTCCAACGCCTACTGTTCATCCAGCCCTCCACTGTCTACTGTTCATCCAGCCCTCCACGGGGTCGTCCTATTCATCCAGCCCTCCATGGTGTCCTATTCATTCAGCCCCAACCTGCTCGATCGATCAGGGTCCTGTTCATCCAGAGGCAACACCACGGGGTCCTGTTCATCCACCCCCACCGGGAACTGTTCATCCAACCCCCCCCCAGCAACGCTCACTGTTCATCCAGAGGCAACATCAATTGGTTCAGTTAGCAGCAGTAGCGAAGGAATCGCTCGATCGGTTAACAGCCATCGATCGATCGCTCGGGTTCAGTAACGCGTAGCCTGCAGTGCAATCGCTCGGGTTCAGTAGGCGAACGCCTCACTCGGGTTCAGTTAGAGCCCAACGCCTCGCACCCACGTGCGTGCGTGTACGAGAGAAACGGGCAAACCTCTGTGCATCGCTCGGCCCCGACCACCCACTGTAACCAGGAACACCCTGATATTTTCCTCGCCCTCGCTTATACCATGGTTTTTTCTGTCATGGACGGCCCAAAGAATGTCATGCAGCTGCGTGTCTGGCCCAAAGGACGAAAAGCCCATTTTTTGTCATGATTTTTTGTGATAGAAGTAGGAGCCCACCACATCTATGATGATACCGGGTTTTGTCACAATTATCATCATAGAAGTGTCATAAATATGACAGAAAAAAATTCGTTCAGCCCAAAATGTCACGGATGTGTCTTTTTGTGTAGTGTAAGATGAGTTTCTTTAGGAAGCTTGCTTCCAAGAAGAACTCTAAGGGAGTCATTGGGGAATCATCGGATAGAGACCTCCATACTCAGACAATGGCGGAAGTGCGCACATACGAATGGCCGCACAACCCCTTCATGGATGGAGAAGGAATCCGTCAAGAGTTCGCACAATTTGCTGCTAATGTTAGCCTTACCGACTTCATCGCAGCTGAGTGTGAACAATACCATCTCCTTACAAATTCCTTTGTGCAATTCTTCCATTTTCTGAGTAGGAATAACCCTCCCGGGGTGTAGTTTAATTTATATGTTAAAACCCATTAGATATCACTTACTGAATTTTGTGATATATGCTTGATCCCTTCTAACGGGGAAATAAGAGAGCCTAGGCCTGCAGAGTTCAAGGACTTTTGTCATACTCTATCAGTGGGAGATGAGAGATCGGTGTGCACTATTTTGCTCTATTTATTGCGAAGTGTTTACTTGCTAGAGAGAAGGTTGGTGCACTTAGTGCTCCTGATTTCACCATCTTAAATGTTGCACTATACAGTGATAACACTTATAGCCTGGGAGCTATTGTTGCACATCGTCTACACCTTAACAGGACCAAGGGTAAAATTCATGGCGATATTTGTGCCACTCATTTAGCGAGTCACTTTAGCATTCAGATACGCGAACATGATTATCGCTTGCCCAAGGTTTACTTAGATCTCCAGGCTATGGCAGCTCATCAATTTATTGATGGCGAGAACACTACTATTCCTTTTCCTTACAATCTGGTTGTCAATGAGGATACCAGTGATATTAATCAGTTGCCTGCACCTGCTTTGTTTGATTCTATTGCCAGGAGCAGATACAGGATCATGCCAGATGACATCATTGCCTACCGGAACACCCAGGCAGTAGCAGAGGAGGAGCCCTAGGAGTGGGACGCTCAGGTACCTACTCCACAACACTTCAACATGGGACTGGATGCCTACTATGGGTGGTGATTACCAAGCTAGACCAAAAGCCTAAGATTGGGGGAGTATGTGTTTCCACCGACATTATATTCATGCTCATACATTTTATTCCATTTGTCGGTGTTCCCACTTTTTCATTGTACTATCCATTTTATATTTGTTTTTCTCGCTTTCTTCTTGTTTGTTTGAAAAAATTTGAGAAAAGCCAAAAATATTTCCTGCTTCTTTTGGGTTTTTCTTTCTAGTTTAATTAGTTGTAGTACTTAAAAGAAAACCCAAAATATTTCTTGATTCTTCTTTTGCTTATTGGGAGCTATCCAGTGTAAATAGTTTTTCTCGTTTTTGTTTTTCTTCCTTTCGATTTACCTTCTTCAAGAAAAACTAAAAACTCCAACAATATTTCAGTGTGTTTCTCTGAAATACTTTTATTTTTATTGAGTCATACCAAGGAGAAGACCACGATGAAAATGTTGAGTGGCTCTCATATGCATTATTGTTGATATAACAAAGAGCCCAAATTATCTTGTCTTCTCCTTTGAATAAAATATTTGCAGATTCCAGCTTAGTCCACGTCATTCTTGCACTATTATTATTTTTCCAATCATTCGGTCGTGCAAGTGAAAGGCAAAAATGACGATATTGGGTGAACTGGCTGTGGCAGAGAGAAACGGGTATGAACTCAACTTGTTCTGTTTTTGTAAATATGTTTAACCTAGTATCCATGACTCAGCATATTATGATCAAACATGTTTGCAATGACAATTAGAGATTATAGTTTCTCATGCCATGCTTAAGTAGCTAGGAGTGAATAATGATTTATCTTGGATGTCAACCTTGCGTTAATATGATTGTGATGTAGTATGATGATATGGTATCCTCCACCGAATGTTTCGAGTGGCTTGACTTGGCACATGCGCATGCATGTAGTTGAATCAAAACGAACATAGCCTCTATGATATTTATGTTCATGGTGTTCATATCCTACTCATGCTAGTATCCAATGTTCAGTATGCATAATGCATGCTCATGACCGTTTTCGCTCTCTAGCTGGCCGCTTCCCAACCTATTTCCTAGCCTTCGCCTGTACTAAGCGGAAATACTGCTTGTGCATGAAAATCCTAAAACCCTAGTTATTCTAGATGAGTCAACCATACGTACCTATATGCGGTATTACCCTACCATTCTAAGTAAATTTGCATGTGCCACCTCTAAAAACTTCAAATAAATATCCGTTTTGTGTGCCTAGATTGCTCATAAAATGACAAGAGGTAGTCGGTATCTTCCATGCTAAGCGCGTTATTCTGATGATGAGTGTTTATTCATTTGTGATTGCACAAGAGGGGTGTTAATAGGGATTCCCAGTCCCGAAATTAAATTACAAATACTTAAATAAAACTCCCCCGGGACAAATGTTGGTATGGACGATACCCGAGGATTTGGCTAGCTGTGGAGTGTGATTATTGGTGGAGGGGGAGTAAACTTTTAGTTTATCGCTTGGGAACCGCCACTAATGTGTTTAACATGGAAGATATCAATAACTAATGGTCGCGAAGTAAACAGGAAGGGTGCATTTCTCAAAATTTCATTTACCTCTGTTTCAAAAACTGAGCTCTGGCACCGCTGCAAATCCCTCCTTCCCTATGCGAACGGACTATCTGTCGGATCACGGGTTCCGGCAAACCCTTAAGGTTCGAACTCTGGGGTGCGCGTGAAGTTCTTTCTGTCCTACCGATCTACTCCCTAGCTCGCTAAAGTCTCGCGGACGAACTCGACGCACTTGCAACACAAAGACACAAGGTTTATACTGGTCCAGGCCCCCGTTGTGGTGCAATACCCTACTCAAGTGTGGTGGTGGTGGATTGCCTCTTGGGCTGGTGAAGAACAGTACAAGGGGAAGAACAGCCTCCTGAGGTTGAGGTGTTCTTGTGCTTGGTGTGGCAAGGTTCAGGTGAGATGCCTCTCCATCAGTTGTCCTCTACGGTGGTGGCTAGTCCTACTTATATAGGCCCTGGTCCTCTCCCCAAATATTGAGCTGGAATGGAGCCAACAACGGTGGCCAATTTGAAAGGGGACAGCTAGTACAAGCTATCCTGACAAAAGGCGGTCTTCACCTGCCAAAGGCTCTGGTGGTGACGCCGTCCTGGGCTCCATGGTGACCTCCGTCCTGTCGTCGTTCTGGTGTTGGTCTCGTTGCACCGATATGGAAACCTTTGCATGATGCCTCGGTACTCCGCACTTGCGCTTTCCCCCTTGGCACCAAAGAGGAAACAAGGAAGCTGTGCATGATGGCGCCCGCCTGGTGTCGATCGTCATGGCTCACGTCACGAGAGCCTCGTGAGGTTCGCCCCGCCTTGATATCTCCGGTGCTCGCGAGGCGGCCTGGTGAGGCGCTCTTGAGGAGGTCTTGCGTCGTCCGTCTCGCGAGGCTTGGCCCCTCGCGAGGGACTTGAATGCCTTGTTGATGATGATGGGCCATACAGACCTGTCAGCGCAGCCACACCATGGGCCGCAGGCAGGCAAGTCTGGGGACCCCCGTAACCAGAAAGCTGACACTATCTATTTGATTTTATGTTGAGTCATCACCTTCTCAAATAAGCGCCAGATGATGAGAGCACTATTGTCATCCTCATGTATTGTGTATAGTTAATGTTGGATGCATCATGAATGGATCTTTGCTACCATGAATTACAATGTTTAGTTGTTGCTTGAACTTTGGAGGTGCTCTACGGGCAAGGTTCAGGTGAGATGCCTCTCCATCAGTTGTCCTCTACGGTGGTGGCTAGTCCTACTTATATAGGCCCTGGTCCTCTCACCAAATATTGAGCGGGAAGGGAGCCAACAACGACGGCCAATTTGAAAGGGGACAGCTAGTACAAGCTATCCTGACAAAAGGCGGTCTTCGCCTGCCAAAGGCTCTGGTGGTGACACCGTCCTGGGCTCCATGGTGACCTCCGTCCTGCCATCCTTCTGGTCTTGGTCTCATTGCACCGATATGGAAACCTTTGCCTAATGCCTCGGTACTCCGCGCCTGCGCATGCCCCCTTGGCACCAAAGAGGAAACAAAGACGCTGCACCGCTGGCGCCCGCCTGGTGTCGATTGTCATGGATCACGTCACGAGAGGCTCGCGAGGTTCGCCCCGCCTTGATATCTCCGCTCCTCGCGAGGCAGCCTGGTGAGGCCGCTCCTGAGGAGGTCTTGCGTCGTCCGCCTCGCGAGGCTTGGCCCCTCGCGAGGGTCTTGAATGCCTTGTTGATGATGATGGGCCGTACAGACCTGCCAGCGCAGCCACGCCATGGGCCGCGGGCAGGCAAGTCTGGGGACCCCCATTCCTAGAACACCGACAGTAGCCCCTGGGCCCAAGGCACGCTCGGGCTTGGCTTCGAGGCGAAGCCAAAGGATCAAGCGCGTAGCGCCGCGGGCCCCAAAAGCCTGCGGCCTCGGTTGACGCGTGGCGGTTGATTAGATGTGGGCGTCTCTGCTTCCCCACGCTGCCTCGGCAACTGCCCGAATTGACAAGTCCCTGCAACATGCAAGGAAAATCATCATTACCTGTGATCGTGGGAGGCGCCGGTTGGCCTTCTTCCGCTATAAATGGAGAGGGGGGCGGAGCCCCCGTCGCCCATCTCTTCTTGCTTCACTTGCCTCTTCCTCCTTGCTCCACCGCTTACAGCAATGGCGCCCATCTGAAGGTTCTCCGCCGAAGAGAAAGGAAAGTCCCCCTGCGATGATCCAGAGCTGCTTCCGACGAAGAAGAGGTCGGTTCGCCATCGCGATGAAGCGACGATGCAGGTGGTGACGAGGCCTCCCGTGGCCTACTGTTGATGATGGCCTCCGCCTCGGGAGGGTGTATATAGGATTCCTCTTAGTTCTTGCTCTGGTTCCCTGCGAAGAATCATGAAGTACCCCGTTGGGGCGTGTAAAGGGTCTGTAATGTCTTTTGCATATATATGGTCCTTGTTATGGAATTGCGTGGGCGCATATCCTGCCGAGTCTCAACCTCCCCTTTCCAATCCTGCGGCGGCTTGATGCTCTACGCTGACAGGTCCCAGTCCCCAGGCAGGCTGCAGCCGTCGCTAGTATGCCAGGTCGCGATGTCGTGGTCAAGGCCAGGAGGTGAGTGGCCTGAGTACCAGTAAGAGCTCCTGAGGCGCGATGCTCAGGAGGTCCCCTTGAACGCTCAAGCGGCTGCCTTAGAATGGGAAAGGAAGAGAGTATCACCACAGCAGGGAAGCGAAAGGAGCAAGGCCCGCTTCGGCTCAGTATCCCCTTTCTATCCTCGTGACGGCTTGATTCTCTGTGCTGGCAGGTCCCGGTCCCCAGGCAGGCTGCAGCCGTCGCTGGTATGCCAGGTCGCGATGCCGTGGTCAAGGCCAGGAGGTGCGTGGCCCGAAGTACGGTAAGAGCTCCTGAGGCGCGATGCTCAGGATGTCCCCTTTAGCGCCCAAGCAACCGTGAAGAGGCAAGAAAGGGAGGCGACATTGCCGCAGCGGAGCCGCTGCGAAGGTCTGGTGTCGTGGTGATAGGTGGGTTTCATGTGTGAACTTATCTGGTCTGTCTGGAGTCTACTCCTCGTGGCACGTCCGGGCTCGTGCGTTGGTCAATGTAGCGTAGCCATGCCAGGCCCGTGCGGGTTTCCCCCTCCCCTCCATGCTCTTCTTGGTGCTCTGGGTCCTCAGGTCCCGGCCCTCGAGCGAGCTCAGCCGCCACTGGTATGCCAGGTCGCGATGCCGTGGTCAAGGCCATGGGGTGAGGGCTGGAGAGCCAGTAAGAGCTCCTAAGACGCGATGCTCAGGGGCCCCCCTTTTAACGCGCAAGCGAATCTCATGAGAGAAGAAGGAGAGTCTGCAGTACCGCCCGCCATGATCCTCAGGAAGCCCCTGCAAGTTGTCGTGAAGAAGGGCGTTGGACCGCTGGTTTGCTTCTGGAGCAGGCGAGGGGACTCCCTACTATGGCGAGCCCATGAGGCGTGTACAGCCCCACCCTGACACGTGGCTGGCACGGTAGGGTTTAGCGAGGTGTGCTTGGGCACTCTTGAGCTAGCGCAGGACTCACGAGGTCCTACCTCAAGGCGGGTTGCGCCTGGTCTCGACCCTAGTTTATTGTCTTGGTCCTGCGAGATGGTCAGACAATGCAAAAGGGGCCTTGAAGAGGGGTGCCAGCGCGCGGCCCCCGTAGTGGGCAACAATCAAGAAAGTGATAGCCATAGGTAGGTTAAGCATGGAAGGCAAATCAGCTTGGGTAAATGCAGAAAGATACGTGCCACTGAGTCAGGCCCGAGCGATTTGGGGATGATGCGGCCAGAGGGGTGCCCCCAACAAGGTAAACTAAAAGCATGAGCAAAACGGATACATGCCACAGGGACGGACCCACGTGGCCTGGGAATAATGCAGCCCGAGGGGCGCTCCCAGCTAAACGAACTTGGAAAATGTCACCTGGTTCTGTCGACGAAGGAGAGTTGGTGCAGCTGAAGGCACGTGGCGAAGGGGTCGTTCCTCATGAGCCTCCGGGGCCCTGAGCCTCAGGAGGCTCTAGGGGCTTAGGTGGTTCCCTGAGGGCCATCTCCATTTCTGCCAGGACGACGTGGTGCCTGGCTTCCTGAGCCGCCAGGACACGCTGCAGGTTGCGCTGATAGGCTGACGACACGCTCGGCAAGCATAAGGGCATGCGAATGTAGCTGTGTGGTAGACCCTCGCAACGGTCCACACGCGAAGGCCAGGAAGGCTCCTGAGATGCGGCCCTGTTGAGCCCTGGTACGTCGATGCAGACGCGCAGCCCGGCATCCTCGCCTGGATGGGGAGCTGCGCCTCGTGAGCGGCAGTCGCCGCACATGGCCCTTGCGTCTTGCAGTTCCTCAGTGGTCTTGGTGATGAACTCCTAAGAGGTGGGCGCTCCTTGCCCTGTGTTCTCCTGAGGGAATCGTGCCGCGAAGCACGCCTCCAAGTGGTGCCCGAGCGCCTCCCTTGTGATGTTGGCAAGGTCTGAGGCCCTCCAGAAGAGAGCCCTCGAGCCCTGCCCAAGGAGGGCGCTGGGCGCGCCTTCCTATGCGATGGAGGGAGGCGCCCCTGGAGCGGCGCTGATCCTGAAGAGATTCCAGCCGCGACGCTACACTCCTGAGGTCCGGCACGGCGCAACTACTTCTTCTTCTTGGGGATGGCCTCGGGAGGATCCTCGCTCTTGCTGTCGGGGTCGTCGATTGCTGCAGCTTGAAAGGCGCACTCGAGGGAGCACACCGCATCCCTCTCTTCGCACGGGACCATGATGATTCCGCCGCTTCCTGGCATCTTGAGGACATTATAACCGTGGTGTGTCACTGCCATGAACTTGCCCAGGGCTGGATACCCGAGCATGGCGTTGTATGGCAGACGGATGTGTGCAGCGTCAACATCGATGAGCTCGGTGCGGTAGTTCTTGCGTTCCCCAAAGGTGACAGGGAGGAGGACCTGCCCTATCGGTGTGGTGGAACCGTCAGTCACTCCTGAGAAAGGCTTGGTAGGCTGAAGCTGCTCGTATGGCACTTGGAGGTTGTCGAACGTGTCGACGGACAGGACGTTGAGCCCTGCGCCGCCGTCCATGAGGGTCTTGGTAACTTGCACGTTGCTGATGACTGGTGACCAAAGCATCGGGAGGGCGCCAGCGGTGGCTGTGCACTTGAGCTGATCTGCCGAGCTAAAGGTGATGGCGCACTGGGACCACCTAAGCGGGCGCGTGGCCTCGAGCTTGGGGAGGACTACATTCACCTCACGAGCGAACTGTTTGAAGCTATGCTGTGAGGATGGGGCATGTGCGCCGCCCAAGATGCAGGTGATTGCGTGCGGCTCTTGGAAGCCCCCAGCCCCCTCGTCTTGATGGTGGTCGTCATTCCTTCTTGGTGGTGGCGGTAGCGGGGGAAGACCGACGTTGCCCTGAGGACGATCCTCACGAGGCTGGTCCTTCCAGGCGCCCTCGCGAGGATGATCTTGCCATCGGTCCTCACGAGGCCTGTCGCGCCACTCCTGGCGCGGGCAACGGTCGTCCCAGCGTCCGCCTCCACTTCCTCCTCCTCGGTCGTAGCCCCGGTCGCTGCGCTCGGGGCGTCGACCGAAGCGTCCTTCACGAATGGCTCTGAGTTCTTGACAGTCGTTGGTGTTGTGGGTGTTCAGGTTGTGGAAGGCGCATAATGGTCGGCTGCCCTTGGATGACTCGGGCTGGCCCCTGCCTCACTTGGTGTCCAGCTCTTCTGCGAGCACAGCTGCTTCCTTGCGCTTCACGTCCTTGGCCTTGGCCTTCTTCTCCTCTACGCCCGCGGCTGGCAGCTCGAGGAGGGAGAGGCGCCCCTCCTCAGCTCTTGCGCACTTGCTCGCCAGGTTGAACAACTCCTGAGATGTGCATAGGTCTTTGTGGATAGAGAGCTCCTCCTTGATCTTGATGTCGCGGACGCCGTCAAAGAACGCGGAGATGATGGCCTCGTCCATAACCTTGGGGATCTTGAGGCGAGTGTTATTGAAGCGCTGGATGTACTTCTGGAGAGTCTCTCCTGGTTGTTGCTTGATGCGGCGCAGGTCACCAGCGGCCGGCAGGCGGTCGCGCGTGCCCTGGAAGTTGGCGACAAAGCGGTCACGCATCTCGTCCGAGGAGGAGATTGAGCCTTGCGACAGGTTTAGGAGCCAGGAGCGGGCACCATCCTTGAGAGCCATAGGAAACCAGTTCGCCATGACTTTCTCGTCGCCGTTGGCCGCTTCGATGCTCAGCTCGTAGAGCTGCAGGAACTCCGCGGGGTCGGCGGTGCCGTCATAGCAAGGAGGTAGCACTATAAAAAAATACACTTCCGTGATGATACGTGTTTGTCACAGTAGGTCGCATTTTTTGTCATGCATGTACATCCATGATGATTTTATGACAGAATCAATATAGTCATACCTGTGCTATCATAGAAGTGGTCCATGACATTACCTAAATTATCATCACGTAAGTGTCAACTTCCATGACGATAAATTGCGCGTCACAGAAGTGCTTTCATCAAGGGTTACCGACATGTGGCATCCACCGTAATGGAACGCCGTTAAGCTATCGGGTCGGATTTTGGATCCGATGACCCGTTAATAGCCCTAACCAATGGGAAATTTCCACGTGTAAAATTCTGATTGGCCGAAGGGAACACCTGTCAGCTCGTCAGTGGGCGAGCTGTCGCCCATCCATTGGAGGAGACATGCCTATGATACGTCGACACGTGGCTGGGCCCAATAGAGGCCCATATAGGTTAAAAAGGCCGGCCCAGTCAAAGGCCCGTAGAACTTAATCAGGTACTAGTGGGCCAGCCCAATAACGGCCTGCTTAATAAAGGCCCATTTACGGCCCGAAGCCAGATCTAGCCCGTTAATTGTTCGCCCAATATTTGGGCCCATTTATGGCCTGAAGCCAGATCTGGCCCGTTAATTGTTCGCCCAATATTTGGGCCCATTTGCGGCCCGACACCAGATCTGGCCCGTTAATTGTTCGTCGAATATTTGGGCCCAACTACAGCCCGGCGACTTTCGGCCTGTTAGAGGCCTGATGTAGACATGGGACCATTTCAGCCCAGTGTGACTTTCGGCCTGGGAATGACCCGTGCTGCCCATGGGCCATATATGGTCCGACGGGACATCGGGCCCACTAAGGGCCCATGCTAAAGGTGGCAACAGTTAAGCCCAATGTGACTTTGCGCCGGTTAAAGGCCTGTCGCGTAATTCGGCCCGTGGATGCCTGTGCTAAGCTTTCGGCCTCTTAAAGGCCCCTGATATCAGTGGGCCAACTAAGGCCCGAGATATGTTTCGGCCTGGTAATGGCCCGTGAGCTAACAGGGCCCAAAATGGCCTGGTCTACATTTCGGCCTGCTGAAGGCCCGTCGACGACTAGTGAAAATTGAGGCCCAACATGCATTTTGGCCTGCTAAAGGCCCGTGGTTTCATCTCGGCCGTAACAGGCCAGTACAATATTCAGCCTGTTAATGATCCTACACTACCTGGGCCAAACTAAGCGCTGGGTCGACAAAAGGCCCAACTAAAATATAGGCAGGTGTAAGTTTGGGCATGGCGCAATATGTGAAGGCCCCAATCATTCGGGCCCAAGAAAGATGCAGGCCGGCCCAATTGTGGCCCGCTAAAAACCTGGCCCGTTAGAGTCGAATGTTTCGATTCGGTCGACTACATCTGATTTTTTTCAGATAGCGAATGATGGCAGTAACTAGTAGGAATTAAGAACAAACCTACTCTATACAATAAAGAAATTACGGCCTAGTAACTAAGAATAAACCTACATTATACAATAAAGGATTTAAGGTATATTACATCCATTGGGCATCGAAATTCGCCACCAGTGATCATAAAGCGCAACGAAGAAATAGATTACAAAAAATGGGCACCATTGCAGCGTAACAAAATAATACTGAACCGAGACCACTTCCAAGACATTTCAAGAAAAGTTAGCCTTGCGGGGGAACTGCTGCGCAAGCTGCTGAGCAAGGCTGTGAGACCGGCCTAGCATGTCGGTCATAGCTTCCAAGTGTAGCTGTTTAGCGATGAGGTTCTCATTGGTGTTCTCCGCAATCTTTCTTAGAGATAGGACTTCAAGTCGAAGTTGAGTTGCAGAATGCCTTTCTGCTAGAACTTGGGACTGAAGAAGTCGAACTGATTCAGACAACGAATTCTGTGAGCTTGTCTGACTATTAGTCTCAAGTAACTTGAACACTGCATCAAGACAAGACTTTGGGGTTGTCTCGCTATCTTCAAGATGTTTTGCCTTCTTTGCTGCAATATATGTTGGGTTTGTCTCACAGCCTTCAGCAGACTTGTGCATGCCATCAGGCATATCACCCTAAAACAAAGCAGAGAGATGACAGGTTTTGCACATGTATAAACAAAGATGATAACAGTTATGTCAATTATATCCAATTTCAAATTATAAAATAAAGAGTAAGTTCAAAATATCAATAGCATAATTTGGCATTGTTCATAATGCAGGGAGCTTCACCACACTACTGGATTACCATGTCAACATAACAAGCATAGATGAAGGGCAAAGAAAATCATTGTATCTATTTTGGATAATGTGCATGGCATGTTGTACATATCATCAGCCACATCAGTAAGATAAAACAAGAGATGACATGGTGCAAACGTGGGCTACTTCACCACACACTTGATTATAGATCCACAAAAACAAGCATACATATAGGGAGTATTAAGTAATGTGCATGGTATGAATAAGGAATTTGGTTTTACAAGTAAAACTTAGAACTTACGGTTCTTATGAACATGCATTTTGGTAGAAACAACAAACTAAACAGCAGTAAACGATAGGGAGTATGAGCAAATTAAACAGCAATTGAGGATAAAGGCTTTAGAAGGACTGACTTACATTAACAGTTAACACCGGCTTAATAATGCCCTTCTCCATGTCAAGGGAAGGATAACTCAAGAATTTCAGCGCAGAATCTTCTTCATAAGCATTGCATGTACTCTACATTTTGTAGAGAGTAATTATAGATATGATAATACTGGAAGGGATAGAGGAAAATGAAGATAAGATGCAGATTGATGCTACATAATCAACTACCAATCCCTGGAAGTACAAGCATTACAGGACAAAATGTACTGACAAGAGCAATGGCCTACACTTCTGCACTGGCATTGTGTGTGTATTCTACTTGTTGGTAAGATTAAATATAGATCTAATCTTCTTTAGTAAATGGTGGGCGAGGGAGATAAGATGCAGAATGCTACAAAATGAACCAATCCCTCTTCCCATTATACCAGAGTGTTTTGAACACTGGTGTACTGTACAAAACGTTCTTATATTATGGGACGGAGGGAGTAGTTGTTAATGTAAGTACAGTGATAGACCACGTTCAGTCCTTACAAGAGGACTGCAGAGCTAAACCTCTTCAAAAGAATTGGGTTGATTCTAAATTTATGTATGAGTCCATACGGATCTTATAATGTCCACCAAATGGACGATTACGAGGCTAACATGTGCAGTGATGCTACATAATCAAACAGCTATGAAAGTAAGTATGGTCATACAGGGCAAGATGTACTCACAAGAGCAATGCAGTGTGCAGTATGTTCCTTGAGAACGAATGTTCTTCTGCTAATAGTTTTTGTACAAGTGAGACATTAAGGCAAATGCAGAATTTAGTTCAAATTGTGATGTGATATCATAGACAGTACCTTACGCTGCAGCCGAGACCAATGTGTAACAAGATTATTCCATTCACCGTCGGATAAATGTAGCACTAGAGACTTTACAGAAATTTCATTCAGAGGCTTGCCATCGATGTGCGCTTGCCTCAAGTAGGAACGATACTTCATCAATGAGTGCTTGAAAAGCGCAACCAACCCTTGCTCGTCATCACAATCCAGTTTGCTCCTTGCCTATTTAAAATAATGAAATCTTGTGTCTTCTGTCAGCAGAAACATATGCAGTAATGACCATGAATAACATTAGTACATTACTTACGCGTAAGTTGCGAGGAAGACTGGAAGTTGTTCTGGGTCTGCGGTATAATCTTTCCATGAAGGAAAGATGCGCACAAAGTTCCTGACAACAACATAAGCATCATCTTCTAAACTAGGAAGAAATGGAACAGGGGTCCTATTTGCTGCAATTGGGGCTCTCTCTGGTTCGAAAAGGGATTTGGCAACTAGATTTGGTGTACTCTTTGCTAGAATGGGGGTTTTGCATCGTAGAGCTGGTGCTATGTCAACTGGCATAATCATACTGTTTGCTGCAGTTGGGGTCTGTTGAGTTGGGGCATCAGAAATGACCAGTGTAGTAGGGCTAGAGTCTGCTAGAGTTAGGGTATTTTGTGGGTTAGGTGATATTGCGACTACAACTAATGGGCTATTTGATTTATCAGGTGCCACTACCTTTTCCAAATACTTTGCTTATGCTCCTCCACGATCAGCAATCGCCGTCTTCCTTTTGAACGTCTGATACACAAGAACAACATTTGAATGGATAAATATGGTATGATGACAGATGGAATATGTACTGAAAATGGATATGCAGGGCGTATTCACATACACGGTGTGTAAACTAAGCTAATGGCAGCTCAACAAAGTAGAAGCAATGCAATGCATCAGTTGCAACATATGTGCGAGCAATGTAACCTTGGAAAGTTACAGCAAGTACCTTGATGGGTGAATAAGATAGGGCATCTTCCTCTGACTCCTCCACTAGGGAGCTACATTGACTAAGGTCTCCCTCTAGCTCAGAATCACTGTTAGGATCATATCCTGAGCATGAATCTATAGGTGGAGAGCATTTGCATTGCATCCACACTTGATTTCAGTCCCTTAATGCCAAGTTTGAAAGCCATGGCATTGTTCTGCTTTATTCTTTTCATGCGCGCAAGCTCATAGTCATTATGATGTTGTTCAGAATCTGAGATTCGTGAAAAGATAAAAAGTAGTCAGATTATCTATGGAATGCATTGCGGATTCAACTCGGAGAGTGTCTCCCTATAAACCCCTGCACATGCAAAGTTCACCTCCCCAACCGTGCTGACCAGACCACACATAGAAATACAAACCCCTTATGTCTCTATAACAGGCAGGCACACATTTCAAAACTGAAGTAGGAACATTAGAATCATATGAAATTCGTATTTGAACAAATAAACTAAGCAATTATGAGTGGCATAATGTTTAGCTTCAAAGGTGGAGTGTTGGTAGTGCGACACAAAGCAAGTAGGCAGATTGTATTCCATGTAAAATATCAAAACCTATGTAAAAGCTAGAAATGACACTTTCTTTCTATACAATGCAGTGTTCATTACCCACACATGATGGAAGAGATCACATAGAGAAATACTATTCACTCATGTCTACGGTTCCAGTATTTAGAAACAGGGTGGTCCACCCTAAAAGAATATTGACAACAAATATGACAAGGCAAGCATAGATGTAGTGAATCAATCATTTACTTGTGAGCTTACTACGACAAGTATGCAGAATTGTAACTGCAGTAAGAGACCGTCCAAAATCTGAATGAAAAAGTTTGTCTAGCACTTATTGTTTGCAACTAATCGACGTGAACAATTGGATATTATATCAAATGAGTAAGAAAAACAAGTAAAATTGTCAACAAACCTGGCTTGCAGTAGTAATCTGGGTCAATGTCACTATGACCAACAATCCAAAATGACTAGTTTCTGTTCCACGGGCCGGAATTTTGAAAACCCTGTGAACTTTCGAGGTACTAAAGATTACCGAAATACATCTGAACCATTAAGTGTAGGTAGCACAGAGCACACAACAAACCCTAATGACAGTCCTGCCTAATGAGTAATGAATCAATTAGAAATGGGTGATGAGGAGTGGTTGCTGAGTGTTGAGGACGTATCTCAGGATAAATCAGGTTGGCTTGGTGGGTGCTGCAAGCCTGAGCCCTGAACGGACTGGGAAGGCAGGCACGGCGGCATGCCCGTGCAGCGGTGACGCTGTTGGGCAAGCGGCTCCTGGCCTCCTGTTAGTCCGGCGTCTCCTCCTAGAGTCATGCCGTCCGGGGACGGCAAGTCGCCGGTGAGGCAGGCAGCTGGAGGCGAATAGAGATCGGAAGCGCGCAGCAGAACAGAGGGGAATCGGGGCCTGGGACGACCCAAAATCCCAGGGTGGGCCGGCCCACCGTGGGCACCCTGTAGAGAGACACACCCGAGCAGCGAACATGCATTTTCAAAACTAATTTAGGAACATTTAGCTGACCAATTAAACAACTCTGTTTTAATAATATCATATTCGTATTTGAACAACTAAGCTTGTTTAGCTTGATGGGTGGAGCAGTGTTATTATGACACGAAGCACGTATTCTGATCGTATAGTGATCATAAAAGGGGGAAACTCTAAGCATATTTTTTTAGAAAAAGAGTGTTTCCCTTCCGATTTCTATTAAAGAAACCACCATGAAACCAACATGATCAATTAAACCCTAAGCATGATCAATTAAACTATATTATGGCTGTGCCATGGCAGATTTGAAGCTGCAAACCGGAGAAATGATATTTAGCATCCATTGTTTCCTTCGAACTAAGAACTAAATTCTAAGAGCTGAAATGCAAGTAGAATAACCAAGTTAAGATCTATTTTCTAGTTGAGATCAAAAAGTTGAGGAGATATGAAGTACCACCTCTCTTACGGCGCCGTGTAGGCATCGGGGGTGCGATGGCTGTCGGTGGCATTGAAGCAGATCTGCGACGGTAGACGGGTGCATCGGGGGATAAGTCTCGTTGCGGTGGAAGAGAAGGTCGTGTGAGCGGCCCCGGCAAAGAGGACGGCGACGCCGATGAAGCGAGAGGACGCGATGCAAGGCTATTGGTCTGTCACCGTGGATGAGAAACGTCCATCTCTAGCAGTGGACGACGCGGTCTTGGTAGGCGCTCCGTCATGGTGGAGGACGGTGGCGATGGATGTGGTGGAGGACGGCGGCGATGGATGGGATGGCGGACGGAGGCTGGTGTGGGGATGCGGTGTTCTAGCGCGAACGGTGTATGAATGGGAAAATGGAGGGAGAGGTACGGGGAACCATGTTTTTGGGACGGGCATGTCTGAAATATGGGAAAGTTACGAACTTAGCCCCCGTTTAAAATTTGGATGTCTCGTCGGTTGGGGATAGGACGGTAATCTCGCATCTTGCCAATATTTGCCCAGAGCGATTTTGGGCGAGGAGAGGGTGGTTGGCGCCCATGGTTGGCGCCCATGGTGTATGAACGGGGATGACAGGTAGGGCGGTTCTGTCACGTCTGAGTGAAGTTACAAACCTGCCCCCATTGAAAATATTTGCCTACATCGATTTCGGCCGAGTCGAGTTTCTTTTGTCGCCCACTATTCATCCACGGGCTCCTGGTTATCCAGCCTCCACCGCGCGCTACTCCACCGGCTACTGTTCAACCAACCCTCTCCACATGGGCTCCTGTTCAACCACCCCTCCATGGGCTACTGTTCATCCATCCCTCCATCGCCTACTGTTCATCCAGCCCTCCACTGTCTACTGTTCATCCAGCCCTCCACGGGGTCGTCCTGTTCATCCAGCCCTCCATGGTGTCCTGTTCATCCAGCCCCAACCCGCTCGATCGATCAGGGTCCTGTTCATCCAGAGGCAACACCACGGGGTCCTGTTCATCCACCCCCACCGGGAACTGTTCATCCAACCCCCCCCCCCCCCAGCAACGCTCACTGTTCATCCAGAGGCAACATCAATTGGTTCAGTTAGCAGCAGTAGCGAAGGAATCGCTCGATCGGTTAACAGCCATCGATCGATCGCTCGGGTTCAGTAACGCGTAGCCTGCAGTGCAATCGCTCGGGTTCAGTAGGCGAACGCCTCACTCGGGTTCAGTTAGAGCCCAACGCCTCGCACCCACGTGCGTGCGTGTACGAGAGAAACGGGCAAACCTCTGTGCATCGCTCGGCCCCGACCACCCACTGTAACCAGGAACACCCTGATATTTTCCTCGCCCTCGCTTATACCATGGTTTTTTCCGTCATGGACGGCCCAAAGAATGTCATGCAGCTGCGTGTCTGGCCCAAAGGACGAAAAGCCCATTTTTTGTCATGATTTTTTGTGATAGAAGTAGTTGCCCACCACATCTATGATGATACCGGGTTTTGTCACAATTATCATCATAGAAGTGTCATAAATATGACAGAAAAAAATTCGTTCAGCCCAAAATGTCACGGATGTGTCTTTTTGTGTAGTGTAAGATCAGTTTCTTTAGGAAGCTTGCTTCCAAGAAGAACTCTAAGGGAGTCATTGGGGAATCATCGGATAGAGACCTCCATACTCAGAGAATGGCGGAAGTGCGCACATACGAATGGCCGCACAACCCCTTCATGGATGGAGAAGGAATCCGTCAAGAGTTCGCACAATTTGCTGCTAATGTTAGCCTTACCGACTTCATCGCAGCTGAGTGTGAACAATACCATCTCCTTACAAATTCCTTTGTGCAATTCTTCCATTTTCTGAGTAGGAATAACCCTCCCGGGGTGTAGTTTAATTTATATGTTAAAACCCATTAGATATCACTTACTGAATTTTGTGATATATGCTTGATCCCTTCTAACGGGGAAATAAGAGAGCCTAGGCCTGCAGAGTTCGAGGACTTTTGTCATACTCTATCAGTGGGAGATGAGAGATCGGTGTGCACTATTTTGCTCTATTTATTGCAAAGTGTTTACTTGCTAGAGAGAAGGTTGGTGCACTTAGTGCTCCTGATTTCACCATCTTAAACGTTGCACTATACAGTGATAACACTTATAGCCTGGGAGCTATTGTTGCACATCGTCTACACCTTAACAGGACCAAGGGTAAAATTCATGGCGATATTTGTGCCACTCATTTAGCGAGTCACTTTAGCATTCAGATACGCGAACATGATTATCGCTTGCCCAAGGTTTACTTAGATCTCCAGGCTATGGCAGCTCATCAATTTATTGATGGCGAGAACACTACTATTCCTTTTCCTTACAATCTGGTTGTCAATGAGGATACCAGTGATATTAATCAGTTGCCTGCACCTGCTTTGTTTTATTCTATTGCCAGGAGCAGATACAGGATCATGCCAGATGACATCATTGCCTACCGGAACACCCAGGCAGTAGCAGAGGAGGAGCCCTAGGAGTGGGACGCTCAGGTACCTGCTCCACAACACTTCAACATGGGACTGGATGCCTACTATGGGTGGTGATTACCAAGCTAGACCAAAAGCCTAAGATTGGGGGAGTATGTGTTTCCACCGACATTATATTCATGCTCATACATTTTATTCCATTTGTCGGTGTTCATACTTTTTCATTGTACTATCCATTTTATATTTGTTTTTCTCGCTTTCTTCTTGTTTGTTTGAAAAAATTTGAGAAAAGCCAAAAATATTTCCTGCTTCTTTTGGGTTTTTCTTTCTAGTTTAATTAGTTGTAGTACTTAAAAGAAAACCCAAAATATTTCTTGATTCTTCTTTTGCTTATTGGGAGCTATCCAGTGTAAATAGTTTTTCTCGTTTTTGTTTTTCTTCCTTTCGATTTACCTTCTTCAAGAAAAACTAAAAACTCCAACAATATTTCAGTGTGTTTCTCTGAAATACTTTTATTTTTATTGAGTCATACCAAGGAGAAGACCACGATGAAAATGTTGAGTGGCTCTCATATGCATTATTGTTGATATAACAAAGAGCCCAAATTATCTTGTCTTCTCCTTTGAATAAAATATTTGCAGATTCCAGCTTAGTCCACGTCATTCTTGCACTATTATTATTTTCCAATCATTCGGTCGTGCAAGTGAAAGGCAAAAATGACGATATTGGGTGAACTGGCTGTGGCAGAGAGAAACCGGTATGAACTCAACTTGTTCTGTTTTTGTAAATATGTTTAACCTAGTATCCATGACTCAGCATATTATGATCAAACATGTTTGCAATGACAATTAGAGATTATAGTTTCTCATGCCATGCTTAAGTAGCTAGGAGTGAATAATGATTTATCTTGGATGTCAACCTTGCGTTAATATGATTGTGATGTAGTATGATGATATGGTATCCTCCACCGAATGTTTTCAGTGGCTTGACTTGGCACATGCGCATGCATGTAGTTGAATCAAAACGAACATAGCCTCTATGATATTTATGTTCATGGTGTTCATATCCTACTCATGCTAGTATCCAATGTTCAGTATGCATAATGCATGCTCATGACCGTTTTCGCTCTCTAGCTGGCCGCTTCCCAACCTATTTCCTAGCCTTCGCCTGTACTAAGCGGAAATACTGCTTGTGCATGAAAATCCTAAAACCCTAGTTATTCTAGATGAGTCAACCATACGTACCTATATGCGGTATTACCCTACCATTCTAAGTAAATTTGCATGTGCCACCTCTAAAAACTTCAAATAAATATCCGTTTTGTGTGCCTAGATTGCTCATAAAATGACAAGAGGTAGTCGGTATCTTCCATGCTAAGCGCGTTATTCTGATGATGAGTGTTTATTCATTTGTGATTGCACAAGAGGGGCGTTAATAGGGATTCCCAGTCCCTAAATTAAATTACAAATACTTAAATAAAACTCCCCCAGGACAAATATTGGTATGGACGATACCCGAGGATTTGGCTAGCTGTGGAGTGTGATTATTGGTGGAGGGGGAGTAAACTTTTAGTTTATCGCTTGGGAACTGCCACTAATGTGTTTAGCATGGAAGATATCAATAACTAATGGTCGCGAAGTAAACAGGAAGGGTGCATTTCTCAAAATTTCATTTACCTCTGTTTCAAAAACTGAGCTCTGGCACCGCTGCAAATCCCTCCATCCCTATGCGAAGGGACTATCTGTCGGATCACGGGTTCCGGCAAACCCTTAAGGTTCGAACTCTGGGGTGCGCGTGAAGTTCTTTCCGTCCTACCGATCTACTCCCTAGCTCGCTAAAGTCTCGCAGACGAACTCGACGCACTTGCAACACAAAGACACAAGGTTTATACTGGTCCGGGCCCCCGTTGTGGTGCAATACCCTACTCAAGTGTGGTGGTGGTGGATTGCCTCTTGGGCTGGTGAAGAACAGTACAAGGGGAAGAACAGCCTCCTGAGGTTGAGGTGTTCTTGTGCTTGGTGTGGCAAGATTCAGGTGAGATGCCTCTCCATCAGTTGTCCTCTACGGTGGTGGCTAGTCCTACTTATATAGGCCCTGGTCCTCTCCCCAAATATTGAGCTGGAATGGAGCCAACAACGGTGGCCAATTTGAAAGGGGACAGCTAGTACAATCTATCCTGACAAACGGCGGTCTTCACCTGCCAAAGGCTCTGGTGGTGACGCCGTCCTGGGCTCCATGGTGACCTCCGTCCTGTCGTCGTTCTGGTCTTGGTCTGGTTGCACCGATATGGAAACCTTTGCATGATGCCTCGGTACTCCGCACTTGCGCTTTCCCCCTTGGCACCAAAGAGGAAAAAAGGAAGCTGCGCATGATGGCGCCCGCCTGGTGTCGATCGTCATGGCTCACGTCACGAGAGCCTCGTGAGGTTCGCCCCGCCTTGATATCTCCGGTGCTCGCGAGGCGGCCTGGTGAGGCGCTCCTGAGGAGGTCTTGCATCGTCCGCCTCGCGAGGCTTGGCCCATCGCGAGGGACTTGAATGCCTTGTTGATGATGATGGGCCATACAGACCTGTCAGCGCAGCCACACCATGGGCCGCAGGCAGGCAAGTCTGGGGACCCCCGTAACCAGAAAGCCGACACTATCTATTTGATTTTATGTTGAGTCATCACCTTCTCAAATAAGCGCCAGATGATGAGAGCACTATTGTCATCCTCATGTATTGTGTATAGTTAATGTTGGATGCATCATGAATGGATCTTTGCTACCATGAATTACAATGTTTAGTTGTTGCTTGAACTTTGGAGGTGCTCTACGGGCAAGGTTCAGGTGAGATGCCTCTCCATCAGTTGTCCTCTACGGTGGTGGCTAGTCCTACTTATATAGGCCCTGGTCCTCTCACCAAATATTGAGCGGGAAGGGAGCCAACAACGACGGCCAATTTGAAAGGGGACAGCTAGTACAAGCTATCCTAACAAAAGGCGGTCTTCGCCTGCCAAAGGCTCTGGTGGTGACACCGTCCTTGGCTCCATGGTGACCTCCGTCCTGCCATCCTTCTGGTCTTGGTCTCGTTGCACCGATATGGAAACCTTTGCCTAATGCCTCGGTACTCCGCGCCTGCGCATGCCCCCTTGGCACCAAAGAGGAAACAAAGACGCTGCACCGCTGGCGCCCGCCTGGTGTCGATTGTCATGGATCACGTCACGAGAGGCTCGCGAGGTTCGCCCCGCCTTGATATCTCCGCTCCTCGCGAGGCAGCCTGGTGAGGCCGCTCCTGAGGAGGTCTTGCGTCGTCCGCCTCGCGAGGGTCTTGAATGCCTTGTTGATGATGATGGGCCGTACAGACCTGCCAGCGCGGCCACGCCATGGGCCGCGGGCAGGCAATTCTGGGGACCCCCATTCCCAGAACACCGACAGTAGCCCCTGGGCCCAAGGCGCGCTTGGGCTTGGCTTCGAGGCGAAGCCAAAGGATCAAGCGCGTAGCGCCGCGGGCCCCAAAAGCCTGCGGCCTCGGTTGACGCCTGGCGGTTGATTGGATGTGGGCGTCTCTGCTTCCCCACGCTGCCTCGGCAACTGCCCGAATTGACAAGTCCCTGCAACATGCAAGGAAAATCATCATTACCTGTGATCGTGGGAGGCGCCGGTTGGCCTTCTTCCACTATAAATGGAGAGGGGGGCGGAGCCCCCGTCGCCCATCTCTTCTTGCTTCACTTGCCTCTTCCTCCTTGCTCCACCGCTTACAGCAATGGCGCCCATCTGAAGGTTCTCCGCCGAAGAGAAAGGAAAGTCCCCCTGCGATGATCCAGAGCTGCTTCCGCCGAAGAAGAGGTCGGTTCGCCATCGCGACGAAGCGACGATGCAGGTGGTGACGAGGCCTCCCGTGGCCTACTGTTGATGATGGCCTCCGCCTCGGGAGGGTGTATATAGGATTCCTCTTAATTCTTTCTCTGGTTCCCTGCGAAGAATCATGAAGTACCCCGTTGGGGCGTGTAAAGGGTCTGTAATGTCTTTTGCATATATATGGTCCTTGTTATGGAATTGCGTGGGCGCATATCCTGCCGAGTCTCGACCTCCCCTTTCCAATCCTGCGGCGTCTTGATGCTCTACGCTGACAGGTCCCGGTCCCCAGGCAGGCTGTAGCCGTCGCTAGTATGCCAGGTCGCGATGTCGTGGTCAAGGCCAGGAGGTGAGCGGCCTGAGGTCCAGTAAGAGCTCCTGAGGCGCGATGCTCAGGAGGTCCCCTTTAACACTCAAGCGGCTGCCTTAGAATGGGAAAGGAAGAGAGTATCACCACAGCAGGGAAGCGGAAGGAGCAAGGCCCGCTTCGGCTCAGTATCCCCTTTCTATCCTCGTGACGGCTTGATACTCTGTGCTGGCAGGTCCCGGTCCCCAGGCAGGCTGCAGCCGTCGCTGGTATGCCAGGTCGCGATGCCGTGGTCAAGGCCAGGAGGTGCGTGGCCCGAAGTACGGTAAGAGCTCCTGAGGCACGATGCTCAGGATGTCCCCTTTAGCGCCCAAGCAACCGTGAAGAGGCAAGAAAGGGAGGCGACATTGCCGCAACGGAGCCGCTGCGAAGGTCTCGTGTCGTGGTGATAGGTGGGTTTCGTGTGTGAACTTATCTGGTCTGTCTGGAGTCTACTCCTCGTGGCACGTCCGGGCTCGTGCGTTGGTCAATGTAGCGTAGCCATGCCAGGCCCGTGCGGGTTTCCCCCTCCCCTCCATGCTCTTCTTGGTGCTCTGGGTCCTCAGGTCCCGGCCCTCGAGCGAGCTCAGCCGCCACTGGTATGCCAGGTCGCGATGCCGTGGTCAAGGCCATGGGGTGAGGGCTGGAGAGCCAGTAAGAGCTCCTAAGACGCGATGCTCAGGAGCCCCCCTTTTAACGCGCAAGCGAATCTCATGAGAGAAGAAGGAGAGTCTGCAGTACCGCCCGCCATGATCCTCAGGAAGCCCCTGCAAGTTGTCGCGAAGAAGGGCGTCGGACCGCTGGTTTGCTTCTGGAGCAGGAGAGGGGACTCCCTACTATGGCGAGCCCACGAGGCGTGTACAGCCCCACCCTGACACGTGGCTGGCACGGTAGGGTTTAGCGAGGTGTGCTTGGGCACTCTTGAGCCAGCGTAGGACTCACGAGGTCCTACCTCAAGGCGGGTTGCGCCTGGTCTCGACCCTAGTTTATTTTCTTGGTCCTGCGAGATGGTCAGACAATGCAAAAGGGGCCTTGAAGAGGGGTGCCAGCACGCGGCCCCCGTAGTGGGCAACAATCAAGCAAGTGATAGCCATAGGTAGGTTAAGCATGGAAGGCAAATCAGCTTGGGTAAATGCAGAAAGATACGTGCCACCGAGTCAGGCCCGAGTGATTTGGGGATGATGCGGCCAGAGGGGTGCCCCCAACAAGGTAAACTAAAAGCATGAGCAAAACGGATACATGCCACAGGGACGGACCCACGTGGCCTGGGAATAATGCAGCCCGAGGGGCGCTCCCAGCTAAACGAACTTGGAAAATGTCACCTGGTTCTGTCGACGAAGGAGAGTTGGTGCAGCTAAAGGCACGTGGCGAAGGGGTCGTTCCTCACGAGCCTCCGGGGCCCTGAGCCTCAGGAGGCTCTAGGGGCTTAGGTGGTTCCCTGAGGGCCATCTCCATTTCTGCCAGGACGATGTGGTGCCTGGCTTCCTGAGCCGCCAGGACACGCTGCAGGTTGCGCTGATAGGCTGACGACACGCTCGGCAAGCCGAAGGGCATGCGAACGTAGCTGTGTGGTAGACCCTCGCAACAGTCCACACGCGAAGGCCAGGAAGGCTCCTGAGATGCGGCCCTGTTGAGCCCTGGTACGTCAATGCAGACGCGCAGCCCGGCATCCTCGCCTGGATGGGGAGCTGCGCCTCGTGAGCGGCGGTCGCCGCACATGGCCCTTGCGTCTTGCAGTTCCTCAGTGGTCTTGGTGATGAACTCCTAAGAGGTGGGCGCTCCCTGCCCTGTGTTCTCCTGAGGGAATCGTGCCGCGAAGCACGCCTCCAAGTGGTGCCCGAGCGCCTCCCTTGTGATGTTGGCAAGGTCTGAGGCCCTCCAGAAGAGAGCCCTCGAGCCCTGCCCAAGGAGGGCGCTGGGCGCGCCTTCCTATGCGATGGAGGGAGGCACCCCTGGAGCGGCGCTGATCCTGAAGAGATTTCAGCCGCGACGCTACCCTCCTGAGGTCCGGCACGGCGCAACTACTTCTTCTTCTTGGGGATGGCCTCGGGAGGATCCTCGCTCTTGCTGTCGGGGTCGTCGATTGCTGCAGCTTGAAAGGCGCACTCGAGGGAGCACACCGCATCCCTCTCTTCGCACGGGACCATGATGATTCCGCCGCTTCCTGGCATCTTGAGGACATTATAACCGTGGTGTGTCACTGCCATGAACTTGCCCAGGGCTGGATACCCGAGCATGGCGTTGTATGGCAGACGGATGTGTGCAGCGTCAACATCGATGAGCTCGGTGCGGTAGTTCTTGCGTTCCCCAAAGGTGACAGGGAGGAGGACCTGCCCTATCGGTGTGGTGGAACCGTCAGTCACTCCTGAGAAAGGCTTGGTAGGCTGAAGCTGCTCGTATGGCACTTGGAGGTTGTCGAACGTGTCGACGGACAGGACGTTGAGCCCTGCGTCGCCGTCCATGAGGGTCTTGGTAACTTGCACGTTGTTGATGACTGGTGACCAAAGCATCGGGAGGGCGCCAGCGGTGGCTGTGCACTTGAGCTGATCTGCCGAGCTAAAGGTGATGGCGCACTGGGACCACCTGAGCGGGCGCGTGGCCTCGAGCTTGGGGAGGACTACATTCACCTCATGAGCGAACTGTTTGAAGCTATGCTGTGAAGATGGGGCATGTGCGCCGCCCAAGATGCAGGTGATTGCGTGCGGCTCTTGGAAGCCCCCAGCCCCCTCGTCTTGATGGTGGTCGTCATTCCTTCTTGGTGGTGGCGGTAGCAGGGGAAGACCGACGTTGCCCTGAGGACGATCTTCACGAGGCTGGTCCCTCCAGGCGCCCTCGCGAGGATGATCTTGCCATCGGTCCTCACGAGGCCTATCGCGCCACTCCTGGCGCGGGCAACGGTCGTCCCAGCGTCCGCCTCCACTTCCTCCTCCTCGGTCGTAGCCCCGGTCGCTGCACTCGGGGCGTCGACCGAAGCGTCCTTCACGAATGGCTCTGAGTTCTTGACAGTCGTTGGTGTTGTGGGTGTTCAGGTTGTGGAAGGCGCATAATGGTCGGCTGCCCTTGGATGACTCGGGATGGTCCCTGCCTCGCTTGGTGTCCAGCTCCGCTGCGAGCACAGCTGCTTCCTTGCGCTTCACGTCCTTGGCCTTGGCCTTCTTCTCCTCTGCGCCCGCGGCTGGCAGCTCGAGGAGGGAGAGGCGCCCCTCCTCAGCTCTTGCGCACTTGCTCGCCAGGTTGAACAACTCCTGAGATGTGCATAGGTCTTTGTGGATAGAGAGCTCCTCCTTGATCTTGATGTCGCAGACGCCGTCAGAGAACGCAGAGATGATGGCCTCGTCCATAACCTTGGGGATCATGAGGCGAGTGTTATTGAAGCGCTGGATGTACTTCTGGAGAGTCTCTCCTGGTTGTTGCTTGATGCGGCCCAGGTCACCAGCGGCCGGCAGGCGGTCGCGCGTGCCCTGGAAGTTGGCGACAAAGCGGTCGCGCATCTCGTCCGAGGAGGAGATTGAGCCTTGCGACAGGTTTAGGAGCCAGGAGCGGGCACCATCCTTGAGAGCCATAGGAAACCAGTTCGCCATGACTTTCTCGTCGCCGTTGGCCGCTTTGATGCTCAGCTCGTAGAGCTGCAGGAACTCCGCGGGGTCGGCGGTGCCGTCGTAGCAAGGAGGTAGCACTATAAAAAATACACTTCCGTGATGATACGTGTTTGTCACAGTAGGTCGCATTTTTTGTCATGCATGTACATCCATGATGATTTTATGACAGAATCAAGATAGTCATACCTGTGCTATCATAGAAGTGTTCCATGACATTACCTAAATTATCATCACGTAAGTGTCCACTTCCATGAGGATAAATTGCGCGTCACAGAAGTGCTTTCATCAAGGGTTACCGACATGTGGCATCCACCGTAATGGAACGCCGTTAAGCTATCGGGTCGGATTTTGGATCCGATGACCCGTTAACAGCCCTAACCAATGGGAAATTTCCACGTGTAAAATTCTGATTAGCCGAAGGGAACACCTGTCAGCTCGTCAGTGGGCGAGATGTCGCCCATCCATTGGAGGAGACATGCCTATGATACGTCGACACGTAGCTGGGCCCAATAGAGGCCCATATAGGTTAAAAAGGCCGGCCCAGTCAAAGGCCTGTAGAACTTAATCAGGTACTAGTGGGCCAGCCCAATAACGGCCTGCTTAATAAAGGCCCATTTACGGCCCGAAGCCAGATCTGGCCCGTTAATTATTCGCCCAATATTTGGGCCCATTTATGGCCTGAAGCCAGATCTGGCCCGTTAATTGTTCGCCCAATATTTGGGCCCATTTGCGGCCCGACACCAGATATGGCCCGTTAATTGTTCGCCGAATATTTGGGCCCAACTACAGCCCGGTGACTTTCGGCCTGTTAGAGGCCTGATGTAGACATGGGACCATTTTAGCCCGGTGTGACTTTCGGCCTGGGAATGGCCCGTGCTGCCCATGGGCCATATATGGTCCGACGGGACATCGGGCCCACTAAGGGCCCATGCTAAAGGTGGCAACAGTTAAGCCCAATGTGACTTTGCGCCGGTTAAAGGCCTGTCGCGTAATTCGGCCCGTTGATGCCTGTGCTAAGCTTTCGGCCTCTTAAAGGCCCCTGATATCAGTGGGCCAACTAAGGCCCGAGATATGTTTCGGCCTGGTAATGGCCCGTGAACTAACAAGGCCCAAAATGGCCCGGTCTACATTTCGGCCTGCTGAAGGCCCGTCGACAACTAGTGAAAATTGAGGCCCAACATGCATTTTGGCCTGCTAAAGGCCCGTGGTTTCATCTCGGCCGTAACAGGCCAGTACAATATTCAGCCTGTTAATGATCCTACACTACCTGGGCCAAACTAAGCGCTAGGTCAACAAAAGGCCCAACTAAAATATAGGCAGGTGTAAGTTTGGGCATGGCGCAATATGTGAAGGCCCCAATCATTCGGGCCCAAGAAAGATGCAGGCCGTCCCAATTGTGGCCCGCTAAAACCTGGCCCGTTAGAGTCGAATGTTTTGATTCGGTCGACTACATCTGATTTTTTTCAGATAGCGAATGATGGCAGTAACTAGTAGGAATTAAGAACAAACCTACTCTATACAATAAAGAAATTACGGCCTAGTAACTAAGAATAAACCTACATTATACAATAAAGGATTTAAGGTATATTACATCCATTGGGCATCGAAATTCTCCACCAGTGATCATAAAGCGCAACGAAGAAACAGATTACAAAAACTGGGCACCATTGCAGCGTAACAAAATAATACTGAACCGAGACCACTTCCAAGACATTTCAAGAAAAGTTAGCCTTGCGGGGGAACTGCTGCGCAAGCTGCTGAGCAAGGCTGTGAGACCGGCCTAGCATGTCGGTCATAGCTTCCAAGTGTAGCTGTTTAGCGATGAGGTTCTCATTGGTGTTCTCCGCAATCTTTCTTAGAGATAGGACTTCAAGTCGAAGTTGAGTTGCAGAATGCCTTTCTGCTAGAACTTGGGACTGAAGAAGTCGAACTGATTCAGACAACGAATTCTATGAGCTTGTCTGACTATTAGTCTCAAGTAACTTGAACACTGCATCAAGACAAGACTTTGGGGTTGTCTCGCTATCTTCAAGATGTTTTGCCTTCTTTGCTGCAATATATGTTGGGTTTGTCTCACAGCCTTCAGCAGACTTGTGCATGCCATCAGGCATATCACCCTGAAACAAAGCAGAGAGATGACAGGTTTTGCACATGTATAAACAAAGATGATAACGGTTATGTCAATTATATCCAATTTCAAATTATAAAATAAAGAGTAAGTTCAAAATATCAATAGCATAATTTGGCATTGTTCATAATGCAGGGAGCTTCACCACACTACTGGATTACCATGTCAACATAACAAGCATAGATGAAGGGCAAAGAAAATCATTGTATCTATTTTGGATAATGTGCATGGCATGTTGTACATATCATCAGCCACATCAGTAAGATAAAACAAGAGATGACATGGTGCAAACGTGGGCTGCTTCACCACACACTTGATTATAGATCCACAAAAACAAGCATACATATAGGGAGTATTAAGTAATGTGCATGGTATGAATAAGGAATTTGGTTTTACAAGTAAAACTTAGAACTTACGGTTCTTATGAACATGCATTTTGGTAGAAACAACAAACTAAACAGCAGTAAACGATAGGGAGTATGAGCAAATTAAACAGCAATTGAGGATAAAGGCTTTAGAAGGACTGACTTACATTAACAGTTAACACCGGCTTAATAATGCCCTTCTCCATGTCAAGGGAAGGATAACTCAAGAATTTCAGCGCAGAATCTTCTTCATAAGCATTGCATGTACTCTACATTTTGTAGAGAGTAATTATAGATATGATAATACTGGAAGGGATAGAGTAAAATGAAGATAAGATGCAGATTGATGCTACATAATCAACTACCAATCCCTGGAAGTACAAGCATTACAGGACAAAATGTACTGACAAGAGCAATGGCCTACACTTCTGTACTGGCATTGTGTGTGTATTCTACTTGTTGGTAAGATTAAATATAGATCTAATCTTTTTTAGTAAATGGTGGGCGAGGGAGATAAGATGCAGAATGCTACAAAATGAACCAATCCATCTTCCCATTATACCAGAGTGTTTTGAACACTGGTGTACTGTACAAAACGTTCTTATATTATGGGACGGAGGGAGTAGTTGTTAATGTAAGTACAGTGATAGACCACGTTCAGTCCTTACAAGAGGAATGCAGAGCTAAACCTCTTCAAAAGCATTGGGTTGATTCTAAATTTATGTATGAGTCCATACAGATCTTATAATGTCCACCAAATGGACGATTACGAGGCTAACATGTGCAGTGATGCTACATAATCAAACAGCTATGAAAGTAAGTATGGTCATACAGGGCAAGATGTACTCACAAGAGCAATGCAGTGTGCAGTATGTTCCTTGAGAACGAATGTTCTTCTGCTAACAGTTTTTGTACAAGTGAGACATTAAGGCAAATGCAGAATGTAGTTCAAATTGTGATGTGATATCATAGACAGTACCTTACGCTGCAGCCGAGACCAATGTGTAACAAGATTATTCCATTCACCGTCGGATAAATGTAGCACTAGAGACTTTACAGAAATTTCATTCAGAGGCTTGCCATCGATGTGCGCTTGCCTCAAGTAGGAACGATACTTCATCAATGAGTGCTTGAAAAGCGCAACCAACCCTTGCTCGTCATCACAATCCAGTTTGCTCCTCGCCTATTTAAAATAATGAAATCTTGTGTCTTCTATCAGCAGAAACATATGCAGTAATGACCATGAATAACATTAGTACATTACTTACGCGTAAGTTGCGGAGGAAGACTGGAAGTTGTTCTGGGTCTGCGGTATAATCTTTCCATGAAGGAAAGATGCGCACAAAGTTCCTGACAACAACATAAGCATCATCTTCTGAACTAGGAAGAAATGGAACAGGGGTCCTATTTGCTGCAATTGGGGCTCTCTCTGGTTCGAAAAGGGATTTGGCAACTAGATTTGGTGTACTCTTTGCTAGAATGGGGGTTTTGCATCGTACAGCTGGTGCTATGTCAACTGGCATAATCATACTGTTTGCTGCAGTTGGGGTCTGTTGAGTTGGGGCATCAGAAATGACCAGTGTAGTAGGGCTAGAGTCTGCTAGAGTTAGGGTATTTTGTGGGTTAGGTGATATTGCGACTACAACTAATGGGCTATTTGATTTATCAGGTGCCACTACCTTTTCCAAATACTTTGCTTGTGCTCCTCCACGATCAGCAATCGCCCTCTTCCTTTTGAACGTCTGATACACAAGAACAACATTTGAATGGATAAATATGGTATGATGACAGATGGAATATGTACTGAAAATGGATATGCAGGGCGTATTCACATACACGATGTGTAAACTAAGCTAATGGCAGCTCAACAAAGTAGAAGCAATGCAAAGCATCAGTTGCAACATATGTGCGAGCAATGTAACCTTGGAAAGTTACAGCAAGTACCTTGATGGGTGAATAAGATAGGGCATCTTCCTCTGACTCCTCCACTAGGGAGCTACATTGACTAAGGTCTCCCTCTAGCTTAGAATCACTGTTAGGATCATATCCTGAGCATGAATCTATAGGTGGAGAGCATTTGCATTGCATCCACACTTGATTTCAGTCCCTTAATGCCAAGTTTGAAAGCCATGGCATTGTTCTGCTTTATTCTTTTCATGCGCGCAAGCTCATAGTCATTATGATGTTGTTCAGAATCTGAGATTCATGAAAAGATAAAAAGTAGTCAGATTATCTATGGAATGCATTGCGGATTCAACTCGGAGAGTGTCTCCCTATAAATCCCTGCACATGCAAAGTTCACCTCCCCAACCGTGCTGACCAGACCACACACAGAAATACAAACCCCTTATGTCTCTATAACAGGCAGGCACACATTTCAAAACTGAAGTAGGAACATTAGAATCATATGAAATTCGTATTTGAACAAATAAACTAAGCAATTATGAGTGGCATAATGTTTAGCTTCAAAGGTGGAGTGTTGGTAGTGCGACACAAAGCAAGTAGGCAGATTGTATTCCATGTAAAATATCAAAACCTATGTAAAAGCTGGAAATGACACTTTCTTTCTATACAATGCAGTGTTCATTACCCACACATGATGGAAGAGATCACATAGAGAAATACTATTCACTCATGTCTACGGTTCCAGTATTTAGAAACAGGGTGGTCCACCCTAAAAGAATATTGACAACAAATATGACAAGGCAAGCATAGATGTAGTGAATCAATCATTTACTTGTGAGCTTACTACGACAAGTATGCAGAATTGTAACTGCAGTAAGAGACCATCCAAAATCTGAATGAAAAAGTTTGTCTAGCACTTATTGTTTGCAACTAATCGACGTGAACAATTGGATATTATATCAAATGAGTAAGAAAAACAAGTAAAATTGTCAACAAACCTGGCTTGCAGTAGTAATCTGGGTCAATGTCACTACGACCAACAATCCAAAATGACTAGTTTCTGTTCCACGGGCCGGAATTTTGAAAACCCTGTGAACTTTCGAGGTACTAAAGATTACTGAAATACATCTGAACCATTAAGTGTAGGTAGCACAGAGCACACAACAAACCCTAATGACAGTCCTGCCTAATGAGTAATGAATCAATTAGAAATGGGTGATGAGGAGTGGCTGCTGAGTGTTGAGGACGTATCTCAGGATAAATCAGGTTGGCTTGGTGGGTGCTGCACGCCTGAGCCCTGAACGGACTGGGAAGGCAGGCACGGCGGCATGCCCGTGCAGCGGTGACGCTGTTGGGCAAGCGGCTCCTGGCCTCCTGTTAGTCCGGCATCTCCTCCTAGAGTCATGCCGTCCGGGGACGGCAAGTCGCCGGTGAGGCAGGCAGCTGGAGGCGAATAGAGATCGGAAGCGCGCAGCAGAACAGAGGGGAATCGGGGCCTGGGACGACCCAAAATCCCAGGGTGGGCCGGCCCACCGTGGGCACCCTGTAGAGAGACACACCCGAGCAGCGAACATGCATTTTCAAAACTAATTTAGGAACATTTAGCTGACCAATTAAACAACTCTGTTTTAATAATATCATATTCGTATTTGAACAACTAAGATTGTTTAGCTTGATGGGTGGAGCAGTGTTATTATGACACGAAGCACGTATTCTGATCGTATAGTGATCATAAAAGGGGGAAACTCTAAGCATATTTTTTTAGAAAAAGAGGGTTTCCCTTCCGATTTCTATTAAAGAAACCACCATGAAACCAACATGATCAATTAAACCCTAAGCATGATCAATTAAACTGTATTATGGTTGTGCCATGGCAGATTTGAAGCTGCAAACCGGAGAAATGATATTTAGCATCCATTGTTTCCTTCGAACTAAGAACTAAATTCTAAGAGCTGAAATGCAAGTAGAATAACCAAGTTAAGATCTATTTTCTGGTTGAGATCAAAAAGTTGAGGAGATATGAAGTACCACCTCTCTTACGGCGCCGTGTAGGCATCGGGGGTGCGATGGCTGTCGGTGGCATTGAAGCAGATCTGCGACGGTAGACGGGTGCATCGGGGGATAAGTCTCGTTGCGGTGGAAGAGAAGGTCGTGTGAGCGGCCCCGGCAAAGAGGACGGCGGCGCCGATGAAGCGAGAGGACGCGATGCAAGGCTATTGGTCTGTCACCGTGGATGAGAAACGTCCATCTCTAGCAGTGGACGACGCGGTCTTGGTAGGCGCTCCGTCATGGTGGAGGACGGTGGCGATGGATGTGGTGGAGGACGGCGGTGATGGATGGGGTGGCGGGTGGAGGCTGGTGTGGGGATGGGGTGTTCTAGCGCGAACGGTGTATGAATGGGAAAATGGAGGGAGAGGTACGGGGAACCATGTTTTTGGGACGGGCATGTCTGAAATATGGGAAAGTTACGAACTTAGCCCCCGTTTAAAATTTGGATGTCTCGTCGGTTGGGGATAGGACGGTAATCTCGCATCTTGCCAATATTTGCCCAGAGCGATTTTGGGCGAGGAGAGGGTGGTTGGCGCCCATGGTTGGTGCCCACGGTGTATGAACGGGGATGACAGGTAGGGCGGTTGTGTCACGTCTGAGTGAAGTTACAAACCTGCCCCCATTGAAAATATTTTCCTACATCGATTTCGGCCGAGTCGAGTTTCTTTTGCCGCCCACCATGTATGAATGGGGAATGGAGGGAGAAACAGAGGTCTTTCGGATGAGCTTGAATCAAATGAGTTTTGCCGCCCATTTTTGACACCCACCGTGTCGGAATGGGCTTAGAGGCAGTCGTGTCACGTCTAATTGAAGTTACTAACCTAACCCTATTTAGAGCAGTGGAAATCGGGCCGATGGATTGTTCGTGTAATGGGTAGACAGTAATTTCCATCTCCCAAACACTTGGCTTCGGGCAGCCGACGTGGGAGTGGACATTTTGCTGCTTCTTTCGAATTTTGGGACAATAAGCATCCACGTTTACCCTGCCAACTAAATTCAAATCCATTTTGTATTCCTATATGAATCTTTATAAATCATTCCATGTGTTTTCATATATCTTCAAAAGGACGACAAAGATGTATTCTAGTGTCATATATGAATATGGTTTAAAAATGCCGATTCTCAAATTCAGAAACTAGAATCCAGTTTAAGGTGAATTCGAATATTTGGAACACTTCATGTCCAACTCAAATGTCACACGCAGCATACTATGTACTCCCATTTAGATATGTACACAAGTGATGTATCAAGATTCAAATACCGAGTCAATCAACCAAGAATGTATAGAACTAACAGACATATAAACACTTATAGAGTATATGGATCAATAATATCAACTAACATACATAAGCCAGGCCGCTGTACTTTTTTTTGGCTAGATCAGCATCCTTTTTTTAGTCAGCATCTTGGCCCTTTATGATGCATGCCACTTATGGTCCATCTATACTACTACTATTGTTGAATGCACATTCAGCCCGATTGGCATATTTGTAGGTCTGGCACAACAATCCAGATGAAATGTCTCCGAGTCTTATCAATTAATACAGACTTGTGCTCAAATAAAATTACAAACCAAAAAACAAAAAAATAATTATTACATGATCTCTAAAAAAATGGTTTGACTGATTACATGAACAGATAACACAAAGGTTATTCAACTATGGAAAGAACATTTCACATATGATTTACCAAGTAGGAATTTAATATCCTTTTTTCCTTCAGGACCTTAACAATCTGGTAAGTCTCAGCTTGCTTCGTTTTGAAATCCACCAAATATTTAATGGTTGTCTTGAGTACTGCTTGTGGTTGTGTTGTTTGCTTCCTCAACATGTCAACTTCATCTCTAAGTGCAGAAGCAGAATCTCTTTCTACCACTAGTTTAGCCTCTAGAGCATTAACAGTTGGCAATTCATAATGCACGATTGGGACGGTGCCACTGCTGTGGGATGATGCAACGTCCATGGGGACCTCGCTCTTTGATCTTGGGCTAACCTGTTTTGCCATTAAAGTTCCGATTGGATTCAGAAAAGTTGAAGTTAGCAAAACATCTCAACTGGGAGTTATAACAAAAAACCAGTTAAACAAACAAGGAATTAAAGAGTTTCAATTGGATGCTGAAAAGTAGTTATTAACATCATTCTAACCCGCTGTTGCAGCAACAAAGCAGTTAAACAAACAAGTAGATATTTAAGTTAAGGCAAACAAGTAATTCTTAACAGTAAGTATCAAACACATAGATAGGCGCAGTCTACAATATGATTAACAGGCTGTGCCATTATGTAATTAGTAGCAAACTAAATTAAGCCAAGCAACGTAATTGAACAATTTTGCAATAAGTGGCTAACTAAAATTCCAAGAAGCAAGTAACTGAACTTACGCTAGTTCTTTGTACAGGCACACTGCAACTTCTTTTTCACTGACAAGGTTGTACGAAGGAGTCCATGGCATCAATTGCTTGGATACGCAGTCCAAATACTTCTTTCTTCCCACACTGCATGGGTAAGTCGAATGGTTAATCTGGTAAGATGGTGCGTCCTTGATATGTTATATGAGGACGTGTAGTCAGACTAGTTGTAGCCAAACACATCACACTGGCTTTTACTGTATATTTCATGCGATTACTTTTGGCATATCGAGATCTAAGCAATCTACAATAGGATGAAAAGACTGGCATCCTTCACATTATTGGCGAACTCAGTTCATAGAAACAAGCAATTCAACCATTCTGTGGGTAAATCAAAAGCGCCACTGGAATATTTTTCACTATCCAATCATACACGCAAAAAGGGGCGACGCCACCATAGGGGCTGGTATGGGCGGCCGCCTCAGGTGGCTGGAAAATGTGCACCTAGTTTGAGTCATCCAGGTTGGCCCATGCTAGTTTTGTTCGTCCCAACGCACGAGCAGGCAATGTAAAAAATGAAGAAAAATTATTCAATTTGGATGGGCTAATAACATAAGTGCAAGGCAGGCCCTATAGCAGGCTCGCGGCCCAAACGAGCGCCTCCCATATCAATCGGCAGCAGGAAATATCCCAATTCATTCGCTCCAGCCTCCAATCTGGTTCGCTCCTAACCTAGCCGCCGCTGGACAGACCGACACAGCACTTCCTCGCGCCCTCGTTGGAGGGCGGTCGCCGGGCTTCAAGCGAACGGAAGGACAAGAAGATGAAGATCCAACCCTGGGTGTAGCCTGCGTGGGAGGCAGCGGCGGCAGCACGGGCATGGCATTGAGCTTGCGCAAACGGACAGTCGCAGCTTACAAGAGTAGCATGCGCAACGAGCAGGTACATCACATCCCTGATTATATCTAATTCAACTCTTCAATTTCTGGCCAATAGTTAAACCTGACGGTGTTGTAAAACGGCTTGTATGTAGGGAATCTAGGAGAAAATGAAACCAATTTCTACTTATTTTATAACTCCCCCAATCAATACTGAACTGACTGAATCTGATGTATCTAATCAAGTTTTCGGTGCAAACATACAAGCTCATGTTGTTCTTGAGCCTGAAGTGTCTAATGAATAGACTGCTAATGAAGGATTTGATGCAAACATTTTACATGCTCCTGGTTATGAACATATAGTGTCTAATGAGGGATCTAATGCAAGCATTTTGCAAGCTCATTGAAGGATTTAGTGTCTAATGATGATCTACTATGTTGAGAGAGACAGAGATTTGCAGGCATTGATGACAAGCAAATTATAGTGCATTTTCATAGCTTGAGGAAACGTCGAGGCCATCTACCAGAAACTCCCTGTACCATGACAATAGAGCATAAATACTTTTCTAATCTGTTGTTTGAAACTATTGGCATACTTGTGCAGGATAGATATATTTATATGCAGTTTGCGCACTGGTTATATGTGCAATTACACTTCGATATTTTCAGCCAGAGAACGAATAATTCAAGCAGGTACAGACCATGTTTGTAGTCCTTGTACACCATGTTGCATTTTGTGTTTTTTGGTGCTTGCATCATTTAGTGTTTATAATCTGAACTACTTTGGATCATTAGCTGGTTTTCAAAGTGCATGTAGCTTCACATTTCTCAAGTTGTGTTGATTTCCGGAGTGCAAGTGCCTTCGTATTTTTTAAGTTAAATGTTCGCCCCTGGTAACTTGAATTTTTGGATCAGCCACTGCACACAAATCATACACGAATGCCAGTACGAATTAAATGAAATGCAGGGATTACGCTAGCTCGTTGTACAGGCTCACTGCAGCTCTGCTTGCGCTTGGGATGTTCCATGTAGAAGTCCATGTTACCACTTGCTTGGATGTGCAGGCCTTGTGCTCCTTGCATCCCCCTCTGCATTTTTGATACGGCGAATGGTTGATCAGATAAGAGGAATCGACCTTGATGTTGTACCGGAGGACAGATACTTACAAGGTTATACGGGTGTGCAGGATGTGTACCAGATCCCGTAGCGCCGTCATGCTTTGCTAAAAAATGGATTTGCTTGTTTCAGATGATATCTCCAGAAGAAATAAGAGTTAAAGTCAGAGTTGCATAGGCATGTAAGCTAACAGAGCAGTGAAAGGATATCCAAACATCGTCGGAACAGTGCACAAGGGAGTGATGTGTGGATACCTAGTTTGGGCCGGCGTTTGGGCATGCTCGCCTAGCTAGAGTACGGGTCACTTAAGAGCCATTGAGTGTGATGCGCTAGCGTTGGCTGGCCACACACGGATGCAGATCTTGAGTGGCAATGGAGCACTACGATGCGGTGGACGAGACCGTTGGTGAAGCCCCAACGGCCTCGGGGGGCGGAGGTGCGACAATGTGCTTGGTGAAGTAGCCCTGGTGAGCTGGGAGACGGCGTCGGTGAAGCGCACCTGATGCGGTGGAACTCGGTGTCTGTGAGGCACGACGGTTGCGGCGGCCGACATTGTTGGTGGACCACCCGGTGCGGTGGACGAGGGCGTAGATGAGGTAGCTCCGGTGCGGTGGTGAAGCGCGACCGTCGTCTTCGTCGTCGTCGTCTGGCACAGAGGTGGGGAACGGTGGGGAAAGAGACGAGACAAGGGGCGATTCGAGGGTTGGCGGCCAATTAGGGATTTGAGCAAAATCTGGGCGCGGAAGGGGACGGTGGAGAAGAGAGATTTTGCAGGGCTGGAATTGGGGCCGCCAGATATTTCAATCCGAAACGTGGAAGCGCGAACTTATATTGTCGTCGTCCTTTATTTGGGGCGAGGGGGGCTGGGTGGCTGGGTACTACGCGTCCGTCCGACACATGCGACGACCGTGACAGGACTATGCTTCGGTGCCTTAAGGCACCTGCCTTTGTGTCCATGACAGGTGGGCCCAATAGGTGGCTGGCCCACATGTCAGTGACCCAAAGGCAGTTGCCTTTAAGGCACCGAAGCAGCATCCACCCCGACACGACCCTTGTCTGCCTGGTGCGCCTACATTTGAGAATGCAAACGAATCTTCTTTCATTTGCAAACGAATCTGTATGTATTACCATGCCCGTGTTTTCCTTGCAATAATTAGTCATTCGAAACGAGATACTCCATCCATTCACTTTTGTAAGTCGTTTCAGACAACTTAAAATGAACTATTTTGCACATTGTCTGAAATGTCTTCAAGGTCTTATAAAAGTGAACAGAGGGAGTACTATAAATTAATTAATGAGGAGTTATTTGAAAAAAATCAAAATGGTACCCACGCTAACATGGATTAGAGTGTGTGTCACATAATTAGTTATTTGAATTAGAGTGTGTGTCACGTAGTTAGTTATTTGAATTAGAGTGTGTGTCACGTAGCGATCTCCAATTCTAACGTGGATCTCGCATTTCACTGTATCCACGCTACTTTTTTAATACAAATTCATATGTATATGACGAACACCATGGTAGTGAGAAAACTTATGGATGGATTCAAACATATGACCTACAAAATAGCACAACAAACTGAGTCAATGTCAACTTTTCGAAACATAGTATGGCACGAATTCGAAATAATTGCCCGTATGCCTGGTCCTCGGTTCAAATCTTACAATGTACACCAAATTGAAACATCGATATTAAGTCTCGTACTATGTACATTCAAATGTTGTTTTTAGCCCCCCCCCCCCGCACAAACGCTACATACTTCCTGTATCGGTCAATATTCCTCTCCTAACCACCTTAGGAAGCTATCGGTTTCCAACACACGTTCATTCTTTCTCTCCATGTTTCGATATGTATGTCTCTCAACTACACAACCCCTTTTTCCACTCTGTTACCAAATGTATTTACCTCACACACCCGCCATTGCACCCCATGTCGACCTCTCTCTCTCTCTCTCTCTCTCTCCCCTCTCCCTCTCACCCTCTCGCGCTAAATACATGCATTGCCTATCTAGCCCCCCAACCTCTCGTGCGCACGCACGCACGTTGTATATCTAGGTCACTCCCTCGAGACTGTCTCACTCTTTCTTCCGCACAGTGGGCCACACTCGCTCAATCTCGCTCTCTTTATCTAAGTCTCGTTTAACCTCGTTTTCTTTCACACACAAATGATATATCTCCCTGTTCGGGCCTAATCGACACACTATACACTCTCACGCAAATTGTCTATCTAGGTCAGTCCATCCAAGCCGCCGCCACTCTTTCGACCTCATGGTGGGCCACGCTCACTCAATCTCTCTCTCTCTCTCTCCGTATGTCTCGATTGACCTCGCTCTTTCTCGGACAAAAACGATATATCACCATGTTTGAGCCCAATTCGACCTATTCACATTGTATACTCTCTCACGCACATCGTCTATCTAGGTCACTCTCTCCAACACGTCTCACTCTTTCGATCGCACGACGACCCTATGTGATCGGTTGACCTTGCTTCCTCCCACGCACAAAATATATCTACACGTCTGTGACTGGATCATCTCTCAAGCTCTATCTTACAACCCTCACCCTTGCCAAAAAGCTCAATCGGACAATATCTCTCCAGAGCATATATATTTGTTCAATGAATGTCGGACCACACTCCCTTTGTCTCTCTATCTATATGTCTCTCGATTGACCTCGCTTTCTCACACTGTATCTTCCACGCGTTGAAGCTACTACCTCTCCATCCCTCACAAAGCCGGAGCTATTTACATTGCGAGGGGCACTCCAACCTTGGAATAATTTGTGTAGGCATTTATTCCGGTCGGTTTAGATTATATTTTCATAGCATTCGGCCCACAACTACTCCAAACACCGTTGCAACTCATGCAACTCCCCTAGTTGATTTCCCTTTGGCTCGTTCATCGCTCTGTCGCACGTCCTTTCTCGCCTTCAACGTCGCACCATGGTATTATTGAAAAAACTATGTTGTTCTCTTTAATTATTATAAATAAGCTACAAAACTACACACCGATAGTCCACTTCGAATGGAACAAATTCCGACCCACAAATTAAAGTGCTACAAACTACAAACCGAGGGGCCCACTTGTCATGAAACAAATTTGGACCCATATACAAATTAAAAAATAAAGGACGAGGATCGAACATGCGATCGGGCCTTCAAGCCGCACGTCAACAGGCAACATACGTAGAATAGCAATGTTTGTTGTACCCCTTTTGTTCACATAATGTTTTTATATTACCACAGCCTGATTAGTGGATAACACATAATATTATTATTAGTACTATTCGCCTTCACTTACTGGTGGGTTCCATGTGTCCTCTCTCTCTCTCCTCCCCTTCCGCGTTTAGACACACGGGCAAACAGGAAGAACTCGCGGGCGATGTTGCCATTGACCATATCTGGACGCGTTCACAAGTCACGGCACCAGTTTCACGTACTAGCAGCACTAGTCAGTGTGTACGTACAATGCACGTTAATTTGGAAGTATATTAAGTGCATGCGGATATTAACTACTAGGATATTATTTGTGTGTTGTCATGTGATTAGCACTATTTTTGGCATGAAATTAACTGCACACTAAACGTGTTGAGCGCTCGACATTGAAGTAGTCTAGGTCGTTGGATGACAAGGAATACATGTGGCTTGATGACGTTTTATATTTAATTTGATATGGCTCTAGCAGAACATTCAATTGATCAAACCATGCATTTCGTTTAGTCTGACTCCGATTTTAAATTATACGACGATCGATATAAAATAAACGGAAATGATAAATGTTCAGATTTTAAGCATGGCAATCCGAACGTTTTTCATGGCAAATTTAGATTACGTGGCGGTGGCGGGAGCGTCTCGCGGTGGGAAGTGGCTCCGCTGCCGTGCTATGTGTGTCGTCGGGCCACTGACCGACGGCGACGGCGGCGTCTTGCGCTGTTGTTGGCGTACTCCTGGACGTTGGCCTAGCTTCAAGGAAGGCCAAAATGTTCTGGACTTCGGAGCAAGTCAACTGGCGGGAGGAGGCGACTGGCGTTGGTGCAAGGAAGCGGTCGACGGCGGCCATCCATGCCGCCGAGGGGGGCATTGGCACCCGCGCGGGGACAAGCGCTGTCAACGGCACGGCGGAGAAATTTGTGTGCACGGGTACCGGCACGGGCGCGCACGTCAATGCACACGCAGGCGCATGCACTGGCAGGTGCACGCGCAGGCGCATGCGCTGGCGGTGCACGGGAACGTGAAAGTCGGCGGGGACCTCATGGAACCCCGTGGGATCAAGCTCGTCGACAATGTGCGGCTCCCAGCCCATCAATGCCACGGGGATGGGCGCTGGCATAGTTGGGGCGACGAGAGCCGTAATGGGGGCGGGGACAGGCGCGGCGTCTTCCCGCAAGGCCGGTCCAAGCTCATCCCAAAGCGCCTTATGTTCTTGAGACTCCGGCTGGGTGTCTTCCTCAGGAAACTGGAACACTAAGGGCAGACCATCGTGATGCGGCATGGCGTACGTTTAGGTCAGGCTAGTTGGAGGTAGATGACAGGAGAATCGGAGAGGAAGAGAGAGGATTGTAGCGATACCGGGTAGTGCGGGGTTGATTTTAAACTGCGGCGCCACCGACATTAAAAGTGGGAGCAGTTGGGACGACGGTAGGTGGCGGAGCTTGGTCAAAGGGCTCGCCTCCCGGTGAGCCTGCAAAGCGGTCTGCTCACACGCCTCCCTGATAGCCGGCGCAGCGGTCTGCTCGCACGCCTCCCGTCGACTCACACGCTTGCTCGGAAGGCACCTGCCGATGAGAAGCGGGGACTCGTGGCGGCACGTAAACTCCCACTGTTTCAATAGTGAAAGTGTTCGCCTTAACATGACAGGTCTTTGTTCCAAAATACCTTGGCTCTTCATTTATGCAACTTGTCATAAGCAGCTTGTCTCAAATTGAAGAAAAAACTTACGAAGTAATATTTGTGCCATATCACATGACCATGCTTAGTTTCAAGAATTTATGCTCACTTTTGGATTTTCTAAAATTTAAGATCCAGGATTCGAAACAATATCATAACCTGCATCATGCAATAAATTTTCAAGCCGTACATCTGTCATGTTGTATTTCTTAAGAAAGGATTTGGTCAAACATTTTTCTTAGTTAGACTTCAGACAAGTTATATATGTAGAGTAAAAGGATAATACATCTATACCAGTGCATTGCCTGATATATTAACTCAAGTACTAGGCACGAACAAACGGGCTCAATTCTGTGCTCATCCTATGTAGTAGTAGTAGTACTAGGCAATGCAGTTGACGGGTGACCTTGACGAGCGGCGACCGAGGGAATTGAACCGTGCTCGGCACGGTAGGTAACGTTGTCTAGTTACTAAAGCATCCCTCCGTTGTTCATCGGTAGTCATTATGGACCGGGGACATCAGGGGAATTTCCTAGGGCTGGAATTCTGGCCGCCAGATATTTCGACTTGAAACGCTGAGGCTCGACTGGTTGGGGTTGCCTAATGTGCGTACCGCGCACGCCACCGAAGGACACGAGCCCGTTTTTTTAGGATCAACACGAGCCGAGGTCTGGTTGGTACGCCGTTGGGTCCTACCATTCGAGAATACGAAAGGAACCTTTTAAATTTCCAAACAAATCTATGTGTATTACAATACCCGTATTTTCCTTGCAAATACTAATCTCAACGTGGTAATTGATTTATGACGAGTTGTTGAATTAGAGTGAGTTTGTGATATAGTGATCTCAACGTGGATTTCACATTTCATGGTATCCCTAGTAAGTTTTCCAATGCAAATTCAAATTTAAAAGATGAACAATATGGAGGTGAGAAAACTTTGTATGTATCAAGCATATGACCACACACACACACAGACACACACGCACGAACATAACAACAATCCAATAAGTATAGTGCATCTATTTTTCCAAACCATGCATGTATGACACGAATTCAAAAATACTCCTTCTATTCCTAAATATTAGTCTTTTAGAGAGTTCAACAAGTGACTACATACGGAGAAAAATGAGTGAATCTAGACTCTAAAATATGTATATATATACATCCGTATGTGCCAGTCCATTTGAAGCCTCTAAAAAGACTAATATTTAGGAACGAAGGGAGTAAAATGTAAAATATCCATGGTCCTCAGTTCAATATTTAAAATGAACATGAAACTGAAACATGAATATTAGGTCTAGTACTAGAGTACATGCAAATGTTGTGTTTAGGCGGAGCTATGATTGTCGGGGGTCAACCCCTCGACCTTAGATAAAATTGTGGAGCTCTGTTTAGGGTTGTTTAGATTATATTTGTCCCCACCCTCCCAACCACCGATTGGTTGTGCACCCCCACCCCACCTCCTCGGGAGAATACCATGTGCCCCCATACCTTAGATGCTATATGTCGATACGAGTTGCTTGGAGCTTGTAGATCTGACATATAGCAGCTCACATGATGTGTCTTAATATTTTTGCAGGAAACCTTGATGAGTTTGAGAATTGCACACAATTTGTACAAAAACTACTTAGATGCCCTTTGTTCCCATATCCAACGACCTCAAAGCTTGTATCACCGTAGCATCTAAGATGAAGGAGGACATCATATTCTCCAGTATGTAAGAATATCATGTGGTACCACACCTTAGATGCTTTGGTGATACAAGCTCTTCGGAAGCGTTGGATTTGTGACCCAACACCTCCTCGGTGGTTCGAATGGTTTTTTGCAAAAATGCCCCAAAAGAGTTCGGCCACTACTTACAAGCACAAAGACTGCTTAGATGCCATTGGATCTCAGATCAAACGACCTCCAAGCTCGTATCACCGTAGCATCCAAGCTGCGATAGCACCTTATGTTTTCTCGCACGGGAGAGTATGAGGTGCTCCCGCATCGTAGATTCTATGGTGATACGAGTTCACTGAGATCTAATGGCCCACAGTAGGAGGTTTGAATGTTTTTGCAATATACGGCTAATAGAGTTTGGGAAATGCGCAGAAAGTACAAGTACTATGCATGTGCCATCTGATCACTGATCATACAACCTAGATGCTCATATCACCGTAGCGGGTAATTAAGCTACGGGGAGCACCTAATATGAGCACAGGGGAGCCGTTGGATCAAAGATGCAGCGGCACACACGAGGCCTGAATGTTTTATTTGCAAAAAAACCTTTGGAGAGTTTGGAAATTGTGCATAATTACAAAGACTACTCCCAAGCCATTGGATCTCACTTCCAACGGTGTAAAAACTCGTATCACCATAGTATCTAAGCTGCGGGGTGGATGTGATATTCTATGACGCTGTCATTTTTGTTCGTAAACTTGCAAAAAACGTGTAACTCGTGTCATTACTTGTCTAACCGCGCAAAGTATTTGTTCAAAAAAACCATCCTACACTGAAATATCGGAACAACACACGGGGGTCCCACTTGTCATTAATCAAATTTGGACCTAAAACTAACAAATCTGAAAGACGAGATTTGAACTGGCAACCTGGACTACAAAGTGTAAGTCGATAGCCTGAAAAAACGAACGGTTGTTGGCTTTGTCCCATAGATTGATTTTATACAGTACTTGTGTTGAGTAGAGTAGAGGGAGTACCTCGTCAACACGTGCATGACCGTTGTCTCACTTACTGGTGGGTCCCAGGTCTGCGATCTCAATCTCTCTTCTCTCCATCGTCTAACCTTTGCACGAGCACACACGAAGAGCGGCGCTAGCTTGCCATGGTGTTACTACAACAAAAAAAACTTGGAAAATAGAAGAATCGCCTAGAACAAGAGACGTTATGGCTGGTCGAGACGAAGTTAACCACATCTATCCTCCGTGCCATGTTTGCATGATGAAGCTGTGTGGCTAGTGGGGTGTTTTCGACCGACTTGCTGGGTCTCGAGGTCGAACCATAGGTACTACGTCTGATACAGTATATTTTTACACACATTTTTCCTCCGTGCCGAGACGTGGCACACCCTACCACGCGGTTTCGGGGTCCTCCCGGGTGGTGCACACATATATTCTTCCTGACGTGGGACGCCCTGCCGCGCGTTTTCTAGGTCCTCCTCGGTCGTAGCGCCGAAGCAAGTAAATGAGTCGTCAAATCACGAAAGACCACCTTTCGCGCCGAGTACATCAGTGAAGCACGGTGGCTAGCTAGTTGGGCTAGTTCGACCGATTAGCTAGGCCGCCGCCACATTTTTTTTTTCCACCCCTTTTTTATCTACTTGCCGGCAGGTAAATTTAAATATCCACCGCGGCATTGCTCTGGTGTTTGGGTGCGGCAGGATTTTTAATTTTTTGATTGACGGGAGTAGGCGTGGCATGATTTTTATTTTTTTGATTGACGCGAGCAGGCGGCGCAGCAATTAGTCACGATGACTCCGCCTGTAAAAACCCACTGCTCCCTGATGTGAGAAGTCGTCGACTGGTGTTTTACCGTGGTGAAAACCAAAATATTCCCCGCTCCCTCCGCCTTCCCATAGATTGCATTGCCTTTCAGCTGTTTCTCCCCCTTTGCTTCCTCTCCCCATTGCTTCTACCTAGTGCCATGGCGGCGCAGCAGATCACGGAGTCTGAGGTGAGGTGCCTGACACTGGCTCCCGTCGACCGGGAGCGGGCTCTGCGGGCGATTGCACCCTGCATCACCAATGTCGTGCGCCTCGAGAAGCAGAGGGACTTCGGTGGTGTTTAGACGCCCTCTGCATGGGCATGTCCATGTCTCGGCGCAACATGACCGTTGGATCAAACTCAGACGGTGTAGATCAGTCACTGTAGCACAAAGCGTGTGGGTGTGTTTGGTTGCATTCTCATCTCAATATAGTTGTTTCCTCTTCGTGTATTTTTGTCAACCTACTAGTGTGGACTCATTCACCCTTCATGCACTCTGCCAAACACCCAAAAGTGGGCCGAGAAGGGAACTTTTGCTCCCATCCCATGCACCCTTCATACACCCTGCCTAACACTATTCGTGCTTCATATGGTTCATGTTTCGTGGAGTACTGTAGCACCGTACTATCCGTGCGCTGTGGACCTAGTTCTGTTAACATTTATCTCACCGTTCATTCTTGACCGGACAGTCAAAAAAGCGGTACTATGTTACATATAGGAGTAGTTGACATGCGCACAACATCATTTGTTATCGTCATATATTACTACACTAGCAACAAGATTGTGTAGTACTGACGTATGAACCGCTGCACATGCCTAGTGGTAGGAGCACTGTGTATGTTCAAGTGGCCGCCGTGTTTCACACTCCTCCGTCGTAAGAGTGGAAATGCTTGTTGTAATCATTTTTTTCTCCAGAAAAAAAGTGGACACACTCTACCGTGCGGATCCTCCTCCAGCCATGCACTAAATTACTCACTTTCGCCGACATGTGGGACAGCCAGCACCTGGGTCCACCAGCCATGCACTAAATTACTCCGTAGTAGAGTGATGGTAGACTACCCCGATCGAACCGCCGTAGTAATGCCCAATGAGCCGTCAAATCCCAAAACCCCCTCCTTTCCAGCAGTAAGTTGGACGGACGAAGCAACCATCATTTCACTCTTCTCTCTCAGCTTCCTCTCTTGAAGAAAACCCCCACTCGCTTTGCTTCTCCCTCATCGTGTTCCTCCTTTCACTCTTCTCACTCAGCTTCCTCTCTTGGATGGATGCCGGAGCACCGGCCGACGTGATGTCTATGGCTCTGGCCAAAACCATCGAGGCTCATGGTACGAAGAAGTGCAAGCACCCCGCCAAGACTACCGCAGACAAGCTCAAAGCCATCGCCCTGTCCAAGCCCCCCTCTCCGGGATCCCTCATTAAGCAAGTCCAGGTAATGTCTCTTGTTGACGATCTTTTTCTCGATCTTGATCGTGTTTTTTCATCTAACACGCAGTACTAGTACTGGTAGTACAACTTTCTGGGTGATCTTGCATGTGATTTTAGTGTGCCAAATGACGGTTCTAAATTCCTCTTTTGACCAAAACATGCGAGAGGTTGACACTGATTTCTTATATATTACTTTCAACTACTCCCTCTGTCCCAAATTTCTTGTCTTAGATTTGTCTAGATACGGATGTATCAAGAAGACAAGAATTTCGGGATGGAGGGAGTACTTTATGAACATCAATGCTACCTTTTAAGAGGGTATATTTGCCTCAGTAACTTGTGTTATGGATATTGCATGTAATCCCTCTGCTCTCATGCCTTTGAAGACATGTTCTAATGTCTTTGTTCACTCATTTCTGTGCGTATATGTAGTCATATATGGAGTATAATATCGAAAATCATCTTATATTTCCCAATGGAGGTAGTAATAATATATGGTTTCTGTTTGAATTAGAACTAGGTCCGCAGTGGAGATGAAGTTCTCAAAGTCATGAAGTGTGAACTGGAAGACCTGATGATGAGTTCTACTGCTGAACTATCCAGCTGCTATGTCCTTGTCGCCACATGTCCTGAACTAGTGTTTTCCTCTAGCATTGTTGTCAAGCGTATTCTCAAGGCTGTACTTGACCACAACAATTTCCTGGTTGTGCCTTCGATTACAAAGGGTGTGGTTCTTGTAAAGCTTCCCAACAAATCTGATGCGGCCTGTCTTCATCATCATGTTTATGAGTGGAAAGACCACTCTGTTAGGTTCTCCAAGGTTAACAAGATGGTGATGGTGCATGTAGACATCTCACACGAAGTCCATGGCCTAGTCAGTTATGCGGGGTTCATCCCGTAGGTCTGTGGCAAGATATAGTCTGTAGATTTTAGTTAGTGCAACTTTGCTTGTCTGTAGTAAGTACTATTGTTCAGTACTTGATTTGTGTTTGTGAACCCTGTATTGTTTATTAGTACTGCCGCTTTTGGTGTGTGGTCAATCCTGAGAACGGTCTATGTTAATGTCTGTCCACTCAATTCAGTCTGTATATTTTGAAGTACCCAGATCATATTTTTTGTGAGGACGGTTTATCAATTATGGTTACACTCCAATATCTGTATGCATTGTAGGGTTTATCGCACCCACTAGGATTTCCAGTCCCATGGATGTTCGGTCCATATGATTTGTCATGACCTTTGGACTGTCCTGCTTGTGGAAAAGGCGGGGCCCCTGCATGCCATGTGTAGTTGGACGATCAATCTCCTGTTTAGTACTTCAAATAGTGATTTCCTAGTAAGGATTCACTCATGTCACATCAAGTAAATCTTATTGATTTACTGTCTAAATCTTATTGATTTAATGTCATGTTTTTTCTTTTCCTGTAATTTTACGATGCAGGTTTTGCCATGTGACATTCATCACAGAATAAACCGTTTGGTTTTCTGTACGATGGCTATTTTTGTAGGTTTCACTTCTTATGTCGTGTCAGTAACAAAGGCAATGTCCATCACTTATATTACTGAAAAAATTGGATCCGTCTGTTGTCTGAGTACAAGCTGAATCCCTATGATGAACTGCAGTTTGGTTTAACAAAAACGCCACAATTTGTCCTTCTCGTGTTTAAAAGAAATGAAGAAAAAAACTGGATCACGGTCACGGATCCTAGTCAAGTTAGAAAGCTGATCATAGCAGACCAGACACGATCATCACTGTCTCGCATAGATCGAGCACCGGCAGTTGCTCTAGCACTGACAACGGCAGCAGCTCAGTCTGATCCAGCTGAGGATTGGGCACCGACTGCGTCAGCGGATCAGTCTGATCTACCGGAGGTTCGGGCATCGACACCGGCACCTGCTCCGACACCGGCACCAGCTCTACAAGGAGCACCATCTCCGGCAGCAGCAGCGGCTTCGGCACCTGCACCAACACTTGCACTTGCATCTGCTCCGTCACGTGCAGTTGCACCGGCAACAGACTGGGCTATAGTTCGCACTTCATATACCAAAGTCCTTACAAAAACCGACATGTCCACCTTCTTGGTAAGCATTGGCCACCCAAGTGCTTCGTTCTTTTTTCTTTCCATGTTGTTTCACATGATTCACTGTGTTGATCTAACTGTTTGGGTATGTCTTCTTGTTTGCAAACAGAGAATTCCTAGAGCAACGGGGAGTCTCTCAACAATCCGGGCGACCACGGCCAAGTTTCTCTAACCATGCGCAGCCTTGGTGTGAATGAACCTGCTCAATATACCGTAAGTACAAAGGATGGTCGCATGATGATTGATGCTAAAGGATGGTCAAGGTTCAAATCTAAATCATATCTTGCGGTAGGGGATGATGTCAAAATCAAACTTTCTCGGCAAGGAGAGCTGGTCCAAATCAACTTTGAATTTCTTCAGTAGCAGCACACAACTGCCGAACTGATCTATCCTCTGAGAGATTTTGATGTAATAATCTGGCATGGTGAAACAAGTGTCCTGTGTGTATAAGTAGTACAACAGTATTATTTATCACATGGTATATCGTTGATAGAATTGCAACTCTGATTGCCGGTTAGGAATTTTCGTTCGATTTCATTCCAACAGCTGCCGTGCTTTATTCAATTTTGTGTATTCGCCTTGTGACAGCATCTAAAACCAGCACCGTACCGATCGCTTGCAATATGAAAAGTGCTGAGGTAGAACACATGGGCCCCCAAACATGCAGGGTCGGCCTGCGGCCCAAAGTCCAGAACCGTGAGCCTATCTGAGTATTATATTCTCAGCTGAACCCCCATAAAAAAAAGCTGACCCCCATAATGCCCGTGCGTTGCAGAGGGAGTATATTTCTCGGCAAGGTGAGCCTGTGATATAAAAGATTTGTATATTTCTTTACAGAGGGAGTATCTCTCTGTCAAATGCCCAATGAGCCTGGAATATATTTATGTGTAACTAGTTACTCATGTCTTTCTACTTCCTTTCGCTGATATGTGGGGCAACCGGCAACGGGGTCCACATGCCATATGCACAAATTAGAGTGCACAACTTCATGGTAGACACACCCCAGTCGTGGCGCCGCAGCAATGCCCAATGAGCCATCAAATCACAACCCCCCCTTTCCATCTTTAGCAGTAAGCTGGACGGACGAAGCGGCAATATTTCACTGGGAACGAATCCCCTTCTCCCTCGTCTGCTTGTTCAGAGAAAACCCCCTCTCGGCGATTGCATAGGGTTTTCTCATGGAGAACCAGGTACGAATTCTTCATCCATCCTCGATAAATCCAAGTCCCTTGGTCGCAGGTAATGCTAGGATGGCAGCCGCCGTCGTTGATGCATTTTTCTTCCTACTGAATCTAGTGTATTTCATTTGCAGTGCCCAAAGTGCGAGTACCCTACAGGTTTCTGCGCCCTCGGCGAGACGCCACACTTGTTCCTTCTCATCCTAACACAGCATTTTGAAACGCGCACAGTATGTTCCTAGAATCCTCTTTCCTATCCGGGAGGGTGGGGGTTTTTTGAACATGCTGTGTTCTCATATTATTTTTCCTGCAGTGTATTATTTGCTCTACCAGAACACATGTACTCAAGATGCTCGGCCTTGCCATAACTGAATACACTAGTTTAATGGTCACAGTGAAGACAAGGCATGGATATAAGTTTCGAGTTGGGTTCATGAACCAAGAAGATCGCTGCTTTTTTATGGCCGAACTTGGATAAACTTCCTCAAGTGTTACGGACTGAAAGTTGGCGCACGAATGTTGATGGAAATAGCAGAACCTGGTCTCATCTTCACTACGATCTTCCACCCCGACGTCGTTCCAATTGTTCATCCATGTTAGTTTTGTATCTGGTTCTTGCTTGTTGCCTCGATTACTTCTTAATCCACCAATTCTGTCTAACTAATCACAATTTAACTTTAGAAGTAGCAACGAATCTCTCACGAAGATGCTACTTCTAACTAATATTTTCTTATAATTGGTGGCACGTGTAGGTTTTTTCAGAGTTAAGCAGTCTGCTCGTTTGTTACTCTGTAATAACTCGGCTGTTACTAATGGCACTGAAGTTGACTGGATCGACATCCACAAGTTCCTACACTTTATTGATCGTCTTGAGGTCCTTGTGGGGCGTTTCAATGGTGGAAGGCCACATGGGATATGTGTGCCATTGCTGCACTCGTTGAACAGGTCCAACTGTGTCGAGAAACTTATGGTATGAGCTGTTTTCTGTTATATATGTTGTTCATAAACTATTGCTTATACACGGTTTTACAACTGTGATCTTCTTGAAACAGGAACTGCCGAGTTCTATTGTTCCTATACAGATGCCTGACCATGGTCGGGTCAGACTTGCGGTTGGTCACAACATGATGTTTATGTCGACCTACTCAATTCCCCTTGGAGGTGAAAAGATACTTATTCATGGGTGGTCTCAAATAATGAAGGCCCGTCCATCTTGGAGAATAGCACAGAAGATTATGTCCATGCTTTTCCATGGCTCTAAAGCGAATATCCTGTTTATTGACCACGTTGCAAGATGAAGCCCCTTTCAGAAGGTTGTGGATGCGTGGGGTGCCGCCTGGGCCTTGTCCTGGGGCTTGGCGGCCTCATCCTTGGTTAACTGTAGGAAAAGTAGCACTGTTCGAGGCGTGCTTTGTACGGTTGAACCTGTATAAGTACTCATACTACTTTCAGCTTTTGTTGTTAAGTGACCCTGCTAGTTTCAGTTATGGTTGTTAAGTACTCCTCCTGCTTTTACAGTCTGTCGTGTTTCTTCAGTCCTGTCTTCCTCCAGCCGCCAAAACCAAACCAGCGCCGACGGGGCCGCCTGCTTCAGCCTCCCATGGCTGGCTGCGCCTCAGCGCACGCATTGCCGCCCCACTGTCTCCTAAATCATTAACGCCGACGCCCTCCGCGCGCTTTGGTGCGCTCACCGCGGCGCTGCCCTCTCGCTTTGTCAACATGGTCAACAAACAACACGAATCGGCAGAAGTATGTGGAGAGGATGACAGTAGGGGCCCACCATGTCAGCGTATGGAAAAATAAAATGCTTCCTCCTGGTGTTTTCCTGACATCTGGGACCCACGACATTGTGAGCATATATAGTCAATAGACAAGGGAACAGCACAAGATCGGCTGACACCTAGGACGTAGCTACTCGAGCAGTATTTTTTTGTTTGGTATTGTTGAGACGGAGCAGGGTTTGAACTGGGCTGTAGCCCGTCTAGCCCAGGCTTATAATTTATGTTCACCATGTGACCAGCCCAGCTATTTTTTCTTTGTGAAAATGAGTCCAGTTTATTTTTTCTGAAGAATACCCAATCCAGGCCTACTTATTTTTCTACGCCCTGATGGGCTGCAACTCTTTCAAGACGCCTACAAATCTTGAAAGTAATATAAAATGGGTTGTAAATATAAAAATAGATGAAAAATTGGCAATTACTTTATAATTTCTGATTTTTTTCACATTTTCAGATTCCTATTTCACTGGGCATTAACCTAATTTAAATATATCTTCCAAGTACTTTAAATCTGGCTCGACATTTCGGTATTAAAAATAGTTTGGAACCCACAGAAATATGTGAAATTGGCCCTGGCCAACAAAAAACAACTGCAATAAATTGCATAAGAAGTTACCATGAGCTATATATAAATTATTAAAAAAAGAGGGAGTGGTCTGACTTGTGGGCCTGTTTAGTTGACGCGTATGCAAGATTTTTTTAGTTATTTTATACGTCAACAAACGATTCTAGCAGACGTAACCATTGGATGTCAATCCAACGGCTGTCATATTTCTTCAATCTCTGATCTTCTTGCTCCAGCTGCCAAAGCAGCGCCGGCGGGACCGCCTACTCCCGCCTCCCGTGGCCGGCTATGCTGCCGCGCAAGCCTTAGCGCCCCCTACTACTCCCATCGCTGGCCAGGGCATCCCTCTACGCACCCACACCCCCTGTTATTCTGCGGCGACGGCAGCCTCACACCGCAACCGAACCGGTGAACCCTCGTACTCCTCTCTGTGCGGGCTTCCACTGCCACGTCTTCCTCAACTCCTCGTCATCCCCTTCCTAGGCCTCGCCGTCGTCCACCGCCATGGTGCTCTCGGCGTGGCGTGGTCAATGTGGTCGACGACCGACTTCCATCGGAAGAGTATTGTACGTTGAGAGGCTGACAGCTGGGTCCACGGCAGCCGCAAGGAAGTGCCTCCTTATTATGCGGAAAATAATTATTCCTCCACCTGACAGCAGGGACCCATCGGACGGGCCACCAATATTTCGTGAAAAAAATGTTTCCCCCTGACTGCTGGGACCCACAGGACGGGCCATCGTATTTCGCGAAAAAAACGTTCCCCCCGATGTCAGCTCGGACCCACCGGAAGTGCCTCCTTATTACGCATAAAAAAATTAATACCCCTGCTAGATGGGACCCACCTTGGTGGGAGGCTGACTTGTGGGCCTACTAAGTTGACTGGGACAGAGGCCTTTGTCAACTTTAGTCAATATATGAACGATTCTAGCTCCAGTGACCGTATGATGTCCATCCAACGGCCGTAGTGCTTCTTCAACCTCTGGTCTTCTTGCTCCAGCCGCCCAAAGCAGCGCCGGTCGTGCCGCCTGCTCCTGCCGCCCGTGGCTGGCTGTGATGCCGCGGAGGCCTCACTGCCCCCTATTACTCCCACCGCTGGCCAGGCCATCCCTCTATGCACCCACACCCCCTGTTACTCTGCGGCGACGGCAGCCTCACACCGCAGCCGAACGAGTGAACCCTCATACTCCTTGAGGGAGTCCTGGATTAGGGGTTGTCCGGATAGCCGGACTATACCTTCGGCCGGACTCCTGGACTATGAAGATACAAGATTGAAGACTTCGTCCCGTGTCCGGAAGGTACTTTCCTTGGCGTGGAAGGCAAGCTTGGCGATACGGATATGTAGCTCTCCTACCATTGTAACCGACTCTGTGTAACCCTAGCCCTCTCCGTTCTCTATATAAACCGGAGAGTTTTAGTCCGTAGGACAGACAACAATCATACCATAGGCTAGCTTCTAGGGTTTAGCCTCCTTGATCTCGTGGTAGATCTACTCTTGTACTACCCATATCATCAATATTAATCAAGCAGGACGTAGGGTTTTACCTCCATCGAGAGGGCCCGAACCTGGGTAAAAACATCGTGTCCCTCGTCTCCTGTTACCATCCGCCTAGACGCACAGTTCGGGACCCCCTGCCCGAGATCCGCCGGTTTTGACACCGACATTGGTGCTTTCATTGAGAGTTCCTCTGTGTCGTCACTTTTAGGCCCGATGGCTCCTCCGATCATCAACGACGATGCGATCCAGGGTGAGACTTTTCTCCCCGGACAGATCTTCGTATTTGGCGGCTTTGCACTGCGGGCCAATTCGCTTGGCCATCTGGTGCAGATCGAAAGCTACGCCCCTGGCCATCAGGTCAGATTTGGAAGTGTAAACTACACAACGGACCTCCGCGGAGACTTGATCTTCGACGGATTCGAGCCGCAGCCAAGCGCACCGCACTGTCACGATGGGCATGATCTAGCTCTGCCGCCGAACAGTGCCCTGGAGGCCGCACCCGCATCAGCTCCGGCCCTTAATTCGGAGCCAACTGCGCCAATTGAGGATGGGTGGTTGGACACCGCCTCGGGGGCTGCAATCTCTACGGCGATCGAGCCGAGCACCAGCCCTATTCTCTGCGAAGCCCGTGACTCCAAGGAGCCAGACTCCTCTCCAAACTTCGAGCCCTCCGCGCCCCTACCGATCGAACCCGATTGGGCGCCGATCATGGAGTTCACCGCCGTGGGCATCTTTCAGCACTCGCCCTTCGGCGATATTCTGAATTCACTAAAGTCTCTCTCTTTATCAGGAGAGCCCTGGCCGGACTATGGTCAACAAGGTTGGGATGCGGATGATGAAGAAATTCAAAGCCCACCCACCACCCACTTCGTAGCCACTGTCGATAATTTAAACGACGTGCTCGACTTCGACTCCGAAGACATCGACGGTATGGACGACGATGTAGGAGATGAACATGAACCAACGCCTATAAGGCACTGGACAGCCACCTCATCTCATGATGTATACATGGGGACACACCCAAAGGAAGCGACGACGAGTAACACAGGGATGCAACGAGGGATCGTTCACTCGAAAAGCAATCAAAGCGGCGACGTAAGCGGCGCTCCAAGCCCCGCCTCGACAGAGACAGCAGCCATATAGACCCAGCCATAGAGCAGGACGAGCCGGCGGACAACGAACATGCCTTCGAGCAATCGTCCGAACAGGGCAACTTGGATAAACAAACCGAACACCCCGTCCCCAGCGAAAACAATAGTCCGGACGACATTACGCCGGATAGGCTCATGGAGCAGAAGAACCTCCACAAAAGGCTCGTCGCCACTGCGCGTAGCCTGAAAAAGCATAAGCGGAAGCTCAAAACTGCGGAAGATGCACTCAGCATCAGATGGAGCAAAGTACGCAACACCGCAGACAAATATGGCGGCAGTCGCCGCACAAAAAGCTATCCAAAGCGAAAGCTACTGCCTGAATTTGACGAGGAGGCCTTAGAACCCCCACTGTCAAAAAATAGGAAAGCCACCCGGTCGGATAGACGACCACATGGCCAGCATGGAGCAGCAAGCGGTGCCGCACACAAGCCGGCACGCGATCCACCAAAGGATCCGCATCAAAAAAAATGGCCCAGCTAGATCTATCTATGGGCCAAGAAAGCAAGCTCTAGTAAGCAGTGCAACACAATAAATATCCGAACATCATGGCACACCCAAATACAGGGGTGCCGCACACCCCCTATGTTTCACCGATGTGGTGCTGGACCATGAATTTCCAGTGGGATTCAAGCTCGTAAACATAGAGGCGTATGACGGAACAACAGACCCTGGGGTTTGGATCAAGGATTATATCCTCCACATACACATGGCTAGAGGAGATGACCTCCACGCCATAAAATACTTACCCCTCAAGCTTAAAGGGCCAGCCCGGCATTGGCTCAAAAGCCTTCCCGAAAACACCATTGGAAGTTGGGAAGAGCTTGAGGATGCTTTCTGGGCAAATTTTCAAGGGACCTATGTCCGCCCTCCGGATGCAGACGATCTCAGTCACATAACTCAACAGCCCGGAGAGTCGGCCCGGAAATTCTGGAACAGATTTCTTACTAAAAAGAATCAGATAGTCGACTATCCGGACGTCGAAGCCCTAGCAGCTTTTAAGCATAACGTTCGAGACGAATGGCTCGCCAGACACCTTGGCCAAGAAAAGCCAAGAACAATGGCCGCATTAACAAGCCTCATGACCCGCTTTTGCGCAGGAGAGGACAGCTGGTTGGCAAGATGTAGCACCAGCGAACCAAGTACATCCGAAGTTAGGGATGGAAACGGAAAACCCTGACGCAGCAAGGACCAGCGCCGAAATAAGGGAAACAGCCCAAAGAGCACGACGGTCAACGCCGGATTCAAAAGCTCGCGGCAGAATCAGAGAAAGCCGCCCCTCAAGGATAACAGGGACGAGCTATCAAACTTAAACAAAATCTTGGACAAGATATGTCAAATACACAGTACTCCCGGGAAGCCTGCGAACCATAGCCACAGAGATTGTTGGGTTTTCAAGCAATCCGGCAAACTCAATGCCGAACACAAGGGGCTCGACACACCAAGTGAGGACGATGACGAACCCCACAAGCAGAGCACCAGGAAACAAAAGGATTTCCCACAAGAAGTCAAAACAGTAAACTTACTTCACGTGACGAACAGAATGGAGCCAACAGAGATACGCGCCATACGGCCTATCCCAAAGGAGTCTCGCCAATGGTTGTTAAAACCGATCACCTTCGACCATCAGGATTACTCTAGGAGTATCTGGAACGCAGGCTGGACTGCCTTGGTATTAGATCCAATAATCGGCGGACTCCACTTTACAAATGTCCTGATGGACGGCGGCAGTGGTCTAAACCTGTTATACCAGGACACAATCCGCAACATGGGGATAGACCCAAAAAAAATTCGCCATAGCAAAACCTCCTTTCAAGGGGTAATGCCAGGCCCGGATGCCCGTTGCATGGGTTCTCTCCGGCTAGAAGTTATGTTCGGCTTCCCCGATAACTTCCATCGCGAATAGCTAACTTTCCACATCGCCCCATTCTCAAGTAGCTATCAAGCACTGCTGGGACGCGAAGCTTTCGCCCGCTTTAACGCAATACCGCATTATGCATCTCTTACGCTTAAGATGCCCGGTCCACGAGGCATCATCTCATTAAAGGGAAAACATTGAGTGTTCCTCCCGCGCGGAAGACAGTGCGGCTACCTTTGACAGCCCCACAATAAAGCGGCTTCATCAGCCAAAGCACCTAAACAGGTCGTCAAGACCACGGACACGGCTAGACGAGTCCGGCATAAACATACAATTGATAAAGGCTTAATAGCCGTATACCCCTATACTAGGGGCTCTGCGCATATAAAACAAGAGACAATAAAGCTCAGTTTTACCCATTTCGATTTATACTTTGTTTATTTAGTATAACTCATGTTCGGCATGATCTTTCTTTAACTAAGTTCCTCTCTTTTACAGATGAACACCGTGCTACGCCCGTCCAGGATACGGCACAATGAAGACATAGGCACAGACGTGCAGCAGGGACCTGTTCCAAGGATTCTTTTCAGATTAAGACCATGCGTAAACCTTTTGTATTGTATCTTGTTGATACACATCCCCTGGTTTCTTGGTATAACCAAGGAGGAGGCTGGCGTTTTGGCATGTGGCCACGTCAGAGTTTTTGCGCGTACCTGGACACTAGGGGCTTATTACTAAGGGCGTTATCCCGCCCGCCCTCATAAAGACCGAATACCTTAGGGAGTGTTCGGCGTCGCGAGTTTGGCCTTATATGCATCAGCTCTGAATCATGTCTTTGGTCAAATGTTGGGTTTGCCCGGCTCCTGTGTTTTTCTACCTTACGTTCCGCTCTAGCGGCTAAGGCGGCACCAGGAGAACTACTGCGATTGTGCCCCGGTTCGGCCAGGCGAGCACCTCAATAGAGAAAGCCGAAAACTGACTGTCATGATATAGCGTGAGACTGGTCAACCACTCGATGACTTACCAGAATCTTTAGGATTCCTCCGCATTAACGAAGGGCCGCTTCCCGGCTAAGCACATACGCGCCCCGAGTTCAGTGAGCGCAGGCGCCACCAGGGGCTATATAAGTAGCCTCACTGTCAAACTCCTATGGCTAAGTGAAAGTGATAAAGCATCATAGTCTGATTGCCTAGTTCGCTGTGCTATCACCTCCTTTGTAGGACCAAGACGTTGGATCAAGTGTGAAAATGCGCCTTCTGCGAACACCCCCGCATTATGTGCGTGGGGGCTGAAGCCGACGACTGCCATCTTTCAGATTATATATACATATATGTTAAACGGCCGCACAGGACGTATAATGATACTTGCAGGCACAAGTATAAAAAGCTTCTAGAATTTATCAAAATATTGTTTTACAGTAATATATGCTATTCGAATATAGTATCCTTCGAGAACTGCGTCTCTATTAAACGAGCGCCTTGCAGAACTTCCTAAAATAGTGCTCGGCAGGTACTCGGCTTCCATCCGAGTCTGGGGATGCAACAGCGGTGGCCTCCATTTCCGCCCAGTATGTCTTGACACGGGCAAGAGCCATCTGCGCACCCTCTATGCACGCTGACCTCTTCATCGCATTGATATGCGGCGCCGTACCGAGGAACTGCTACACCAAGTTGAAATAACTTTTCGGCTCTGGCCTCTCTGGCCACAGATGACTCATGACATACTTCATGGCGAGTCCGGACAACCTATTTAGCTCGGCCCATTCGGCCAAACGATCGGCTAATGACAGCGGACGCTCCGGATTGTGGAACTGTGACCAAAAGAGCTTTTCCACTTCACGATCTTCTTGATCTCGGAAGTGTTCGGCCGCATCTGCGGCACTCGCTGCCAAATCCAGATAGGTGTCTGCCGTACTCCACATCCGATCTAACGGAGCATGTTTAGGATCACAGAACTTCCTCCGCCGCATAAAGGGCTTTCCAGCCGCGATCTCTCTAACCTGACGCAGCTCCTCCTTCATAGCTCTCATCGTAGAGCGAGCATCCTTGGCATCGGCAACGGCCTTCTCCAGGTCCGTCTGTTCCGCCCGATCTTCTTTTTCAAGAAGCTTGCAACGGTCGGCAGCATTCTTCAGCTTCACGGCCATCTCGGCCATTTCCTTCTTGCTTCGGCAGTGAGCAGCCTGTTCGGCTTTCAGCTCTTCAATTGCCTTTCCGGCAGCCGCATCATTTTTCCTGGCTTGCTCCTTGGCTCGGGCAAGTTCCGCCCGAAGATTCTCCATGGCAGCAGCACCATCTGCATCAAGCGCACACATTGTAAGATACTGGCATAAAGCTCCTCTTACCAGGTGCCGCCGGAGGAATTACATACCTTGTGCCTCGTCAAGCCGCTTGTTGACAAGCGCGATGTCGGCATCTGCTACGTCAAGTTGGCGCTTTAGCTCAGCAAATTCATCAGTTCGGCTTGCCACCGGACACTTCGCCACCTACATATGAAGGCGGCATATCAGACCTGGGATTATGATCCTCTGTGCGTCGTCACTTCTGACAACGCACAGAGTCTCAGGGGCTACTATCTACACAGGGCGCATCTTATTTATGCGCAACTGTCCAAAAAAGGTGCATTATTTCGCGTACCTCAAAACCTGTCAGTAAACTCCTGACAGCCTTGTGCAATCCGCTCTCCGCGGATGAAATCCTCTCAATCACCGTACCCACCAATGCATGGTGCTCCTCTGAGATAGATGCTCGCCCTAGCAGATCCTCCAGCTCCTCCGACCGCGCACCAGACAGTGCCGGACTCGTTTGATGGCCCTTTTCGAAAGCCGGACGCGGAGGGCTTTGGGGGGCCATATGACCACCTTCTGGCCCTGCCGGATTCGGAGAAACCCTCCGCGATGATACCTCAGGATCGCCCGCCTCACAAGGCGGTACGGCAGGGGGAGGCATTCCGCTCTCCATCATCTCCGGAAGAAGATCCCCCGAAGATGAGCTCTGCTGAGAAGGGCTAAGGTCCGAGCTACAAGGTAAATTTTCGATTACTCTTCTCAGATATAACGCAAGGATTTCTCTCATTTCTTAAAAAGAAAAACTCCTCTCTACTTACGGCTCGGTGGAGGGCTGATCCCCTTGAGGGCATAATTCGGCCGAAGTATCCCCCGGCGCAGGACCCTCTGACGAAGATTTCTTCCCCCGCTTTGAGGCCATGGTCTCCGGGTCGTCAGAGGCGGTCCTCTTCTTCCCCTAAGGAGAGGAATTTTCGGTTCCTCCCTTCCGGACAACCTTCTTCGAGGAGGCTGTAGCTTCCTTGTCCCCTCCCTCACTTTCCTCCGAAGGCACAACCTCCAACATCCTGACTAGCACAGGACCCGGCGTGGTCTCGGGGAGGGGAGCCGGACACCTGATTAGCTTTGCTTTCGCTATCCACTCCTGTTTAAAGGATAGCTCTTTCAGGGGCAATTTTATGATAAATATACGGATAGCGAGTCCGGGCACAAGGCTACTTACTTGAGTATCCGGACGATTGCATCTCAGACCTGCATCCTCCGTAGAATCCGGACACACTACTTGTGGTCCTAAGAACAATTTGTACATCTCCACGGGCATCATGCCAAGAAAATGTTGGAGAACTCCTGGTCCCTCTGGGTTGAACTCCCATAGGCGGAGGGGGTGACGTTTGCAGGGCAGAACTCGACGAATTAACATAACCTGTGTCACCATGACCAGACTGGTGTCTCTTTCTAGGAGATCTCGGATGCGGCCCTGCAACAGGGGCACGTCCTTTGCCGACCCCCAGTCCAGCCCCTTATTGACCCATGACACCAGTCGTGGCGGGGGACCCGAGCGGAAAGTAGGCAGCGCCACCCACTTGGTGCTCCTGGGAGCTGTGATATAAAACCACTCTCGCTGCCATAAGCTGGAATCCTCTTGAAAAGAGCCCTCGGGCCACGGAGCACGGAGCACCAGCATTCTTGCTTATAAAAGCACCTCCGCACTCCGCGTGCCATCCCTCGATCATCTTCGGCTCTACTTTGAAGGTCTTGAGCCATACTCCGAAGTGAGGAGTAATACGGAGGAAGGCTTCACACACGACGATGAATGAGGAAATATGGAGGATGGACTACGGAGCTAAGTCGTGAAATTCCAACCCATAATAAAACATGAGCCCCCTCAAGAAGGGATCCATCGGGAAGCCTAGCCCCCGAAGGAAGTGAGACATGAACACCACACTCTCACCAGGCTTGGGAGTGGGAATGACCTGCCCTTGAGTAGGAAGCCTGTGCGAGATTTCGCTGGTCAAGAACCTGGCCTCTCTCAATTTCAGCACGTCCTCCTCTGTGACGGGGGAGGGCATCCATCGGCCTCGAAGGTCGGAACCGGACATTGTCGAAGGTCCGAAGCGCCTGAAATCTGGAGCCTTAGGTGTTGGAACTCGATGCGGAGGGCGAACTCGTTTGAGATTGAAAGAAAGGAGTAAGGCCTTGGTCTCTTTATAAGAGGTTGAGTACCAAGGGCCCTCCCCGTGACCGTTTGGGACTCGCCTTTGATCGAGAAAACATACCAACGGGTACGACTGGGTTACCCATGCCCGTATTGATGAGAATCCCGGAATAAGGGGACACGATCTCTGCTTTGACAGGACGTGCCAAGGAAACCGCCTCGCTAAACGCGCTGAGGTGGGACAGTAAAACGATTCGAATAAAGACTTGGCCGTGGTGTGATGTCACGCTACGGAATATGTCAGCGGATTAGATTTGTGTAAATATTATTCTCTCTATGGCAATATGTGGAAACTTATTTTGCAGAGCCGGACACTACCTTTGTGCTCAAAATCTTCTATGAAGTACTTGGAGGAGGAACCCGCCTTGCAATGCCGAAGACAATCTGCACGCCGGACTCGTCGTCATTGAAGCCTGGTTCAGGGGCTACTGAGGGAGTCCTGGATTAGGGGGTGTCCGGATAGCTGGACTATACCTTCGGCCGGACTCCTGGACTATGAAGATACAAGATTGAAGACTTCGTCTCGTGTCCGGAAGGGACTTTCCTTGGCGTGGAAGGCAAGCTTGGCGATATGGATATGTAGATCGCCTACCATTGTAACCGACTCTGTGTAACCCTAGCCCTCTCTGGTGTCTATATAAACCGGAGAATTTTAGTCCGTAGGACAGACAACAATCATACCATAGGCTAGCTTCTAGGGTTTAGCCTCCTTGATCTCGTGGTAGATCTACTCTTGTACTACCCATATCATCAATATTAATCAAGCAGGACGTAGGGTTTTACCTCCATCAAGAGGGCCCCAACCTGGGTAAAAACATCGTGTCCCTCGTCTCCTGTTACCATCCACCTAGACGCACAGTTCGGGACCCCCTACCCGAGATCCGCCAGTTTTGACACCGACACTCCTCTATGCATGGGCATCCACTGCCGTGTCTTCCCCGGCTCCGCGTCGTCCCCTTCCAAGGCCTCGCTGTTGTCCACCGCCCTGGTGCTCTCGGTGCGGCGTGGTCAACGTGGTCAAGGAATGGCTTCCATCGGAAGTGGATTGTACGTGGAGAGGCTGACAGCTGGGTCCACGGCCGCAGCAAGGAAGTGCCTCCTTATTACGCGCAAAATAATTATTCCTCCACCTGACACCAGGGACCCACCGGACGGGCCACCGTATTTCGCAAAAAAATGTTTCCCCCTGACTGCTGGGACCCAATAGCTACATCTTCACATGCAAGGAAGTGCGTCCGAAAAAAAATGATTCGCCCCCCGACTACTGGGACCCACCAGCTACATCTTCGCACGCAAGGAAATGCGTCCAAAAAAACGATTCGCCCCCCAGACTGCTGGGACCCACCAACTACATCTTCACATGCAAGGAAGTGCATCCAGGCAAAAAAAACAAAACGATTCCCCCCTGACTGCTGGGACCCAGCAGTTACACCTTCGCGCGCAAGGAAGTGCGTCCGGGCAAAAAACAAAAACAAAACGATTCGCCCCCCTGACTGTTGGGACCCACCAGCTACATCTTCGCAGGCAAGGAAGTGCCTAACAGTCAGGATCCACCTGGTCAAAGCGTACGTAGTGTTGTCATTCTGGTTGCGAACGTGTACGTACATATATACTGGTCGACGTAGAGGCACGCACGTGTCGTAGTAGAGGCGCGTACGTGTCGTAGTAAAGGCGCGCACGTAGCATGTACATGTACGTACAGCAGCCAGGGTGCAAGAAAGAAAATACGGCCACGTATGTACATACGGGTAGGGTCTCGAACGCCTACTCGCGTATACGTACGGCCAGGGCTCATGTACATGGCTGGGTCAGAACGGAGAAACAGCGTCGTCGTTGTGTTCATGAGGAGGCAACGAAATGCGTCATGTTCATGGAGAGGCAACGGAATGCATCGTGTTCATCGGGAGGCAACGGAATGCGTCGTGTTCATCGGGAGGCAACGGAACGCATGGGAGCCAACCGGCTGGGTCGGAACGGAATGCGTGGTCGTGTTCATCGGGAGGGCTTGGACGGAACAGTCGATGGAAAAGAGGCCTGGCGTACCGCAAAACGGAGGAAACGGCCTTGTGTTCGACCGTCCACGTTCGAAATGGGATCATGTTCATCAGGAGGGGTCTGGCGTACCGCACAACGGAGGAAACGGACCTCCTACGGTCAAAACGGGGGTCTTGTTGATCGAGAGGGGTGTGGCGTACCGCAAAACGGAGGAAACGGACTTGTGTTGGAGCGCTACGGTCGAAACGGGGGTCCTGTTGATCGGGAGGGGTGTGCCGTACCGCAAAACGGGACTCCACAGGATATTGTTCATCACCACCGTCGACCTCCTCCAGCCTCCACGGGCTACCGTCGACCTCCTCCAGCCTCCACGGGCAACTGTTCATCCAGCCTCCACCGCGCGCTACTCCACCGTGCCCTACTCCACCGGCTATTGTTCAACCACCCCTCCACGGGAACCCCTCCATCGTCTACTGTTCATCCAGCCCTCCACACCACGGGGTCCTGTTCAACCACCCATCCACGGGCACCCCTCCATCGTCTACTGTTCATCCAGTCCTCCACACCACGGGGTCCTGTTCATCCAGAGGCAACGCCACCGCTCACTGTAAATCCAACCCCCCCCCCCCCCCCGCGCGCGACGCTCACTGTTCATCCAATCGATCGGCTTCAGTTAGCAGCAGTAGAGAAGGAATCGCTCGATCGGGTTTAGTAAACAGGCATCAATCCATCGCTCGGGTTCAGTAACGTGTAGCCTGAAGTGCAATAGCTCGGGTTCAGTAACGTGTAGCCTGCAGTGCAATAGCTCGGGTTCAGTTAGAGCCCAACGCCTCGCTCGGGTTCAGTTAGAGCCAATGCCTCGCACACACGTGCGTACGTGTACGAGAGAAACGCGCATCGCTCGGCCCCCGCCCTCCCACCGTAACCGGGAACTCCCCGAAATTTTCCTCCCCTCGCTTCTACCACGGTTTTTCCGCCATGGACAGCCCAAAGAATGTCATGCAGCTGCGTCTCCGGCCCGCCCAGGACGAAAATCCCATTTTCTGTCATGATTTTTTATCATAGAAGTAGGAGCCCACCACATCTATGATGATACCGGGTTTTGTCACAATTATCGTCATAGAAGTGTCATATGTATGACAGAAAAAAAATTCGTTCGGCCCAAAATTTCACGGATGTGTCTTTTTTTGTAGTGCAGATCCGGCTTGAACATTCCTGACCAGGCGACGCTACGCCGCTCGGGTGTGAAAGCGCGGCAGCCAGCCGTGGTCGCCGGGGCCCGTCTCGGAGGTGGAGCTTGGACCTGATGAGGCCCGCGTGCCGCCACCGCGAGTAGCGCGCGGGCTTGGCATGGTGGCGCGTGGAGCGCAGGTGCAGCTTCTCGCGGCCGTGGAATCTCTTGGCAACTTCTCTATTCGCGCGCGGGCACCGGGCGTGGTGGATCGCGCCGTGGGGCCGTGCGCCTTGGCGCCAAGGCACCGTCTTGGGGCAGAGGTGGTGCAGGCGCTCCTCGAGCCACGTCGCCTGTGGCTGGAGGAGGGCAAGGCAAAGAGGGGGATGGCGCCGGGGAGCCCCCTGTGGCGCGAACGAGCTCGACGACGCGGTCGAGCCAGTCCTCGTAGGTATCGTCGATCGGGCGGTAGCGCAGGAGCTCGTTCGCCATGAGGAGCGCGGCCTGCGCGTCCATGGCAGCACGACGTGCGTGGGACAAGGAACCGGCCGGGGTCAGCGATGGGGTGGCGGTGCGGCCGTCCTGCTACACCGACGGGTGCAGCGAGGACGCTTGCTGCTTGTTCCCCGCCGGGCCGTTGGCGGCAGGTGACGGGGAACGACAAGGTGGCTCGCCGACGGGAGCCGTCTAGGCAACGCGGGCAGTGAGGGCAGCTAGGCGTTCAGCTCGAGCGCCGCGAGCGCCCGCCATGGAGACGACGGAGCGACGTAGCGCCGATCGACGGAAGGGAAGCTACGGCGCACCCCTACCTGGCGTGCCAAATGTCGGATCACGAGTTCCGGCAAACCCTTGGTTCGAACTCTGGGGTGCGTGCGAAGTTCATTCCCTCCTGCCGATCTACACCCTAGCCCGCTAAAGTCTCGCAGACGAACTTGACGCACTCGCAACACAAAGACACAAGGTTTATACTGGTTAGGTCCACCGTTGTGGTGCAATACCCTACTCCAGTGTGGTGGTGGTGGATTGCCTCTTGGGCTGGTGAAGAACAGTACAAGGGGAAGAACAGCCTCCTGAGGTTGAGGTGTTCTTGTGCTTGGTGTGGCAAGGTTCAGGTGAGATGCCTCCCATCAGTTGTCCTCTACGGTGGTGGCTAGTCCTACTTATATAGGCCCTGGTCCTCTCCCCAAATATTGAGCGGGAAGGGAACCAACAACGGTGGCCAATTTCAAAAGGGGACAGCTAGTACAAGCTATCCTGACAAAAGGCGGTCTTCGCCTGCGAAAGGCTCTGGTGGTGACGCCGTCCTGGGCTCCATGGTGACCTCCATCCTGCCGTCCTTCTGGTCTTGGTCTCGTTGCACCGATATGGAAACCTTTGCATGATGCCTCGGTACTCCGCACCTGCGCTTGCCCCGTTGGCACGAAAGAGGAAACAAGGACGCAGCACGCAATGGCGCTCGCCTGGTGTCGATCGTCATGGCTCACGTCACGAGAGCCTCGTGAGGTTCGCCCCGCCTTGATATCTCCGGTGCTCACGAGGCAGCCTGGTGAGGCGCTCCTGAGGAGGTCTTGCGTCGTCCACCTCGCGAGGCTTGGCCCCTCGCGAGGGTCTTGAATGCCTTGTTGATGATGATGGGCCGTACAGACCTGCCAGCGCAGCCACGCCATGAGCCGCAGGCAGGCAAGTCTGGGGACCCCCGTTCCCAGAACGCCGACACTATCTATTTAATTTTATGTTGAGTCATCATCTTCTCAAATAAGCGCCAGATTCTGAGAGCACTATTGTCATCCTCATGCATTGTGTGTAGTTAATGTTGGATGCATCATGACTCGATCTTTGCTACCATGAATTACAATGTTTAGTTGCTTCTTGAACTTTGGAGGTGCTCTGCGGGCTCAGAAAGGGCTAACGAGATACCACTGTTGTCATATTATATCATGATTGTTTTGACAAGGTGTTGTCACTTGAGATATTTCATTATTTCTCGCTAGTTGATTATGTCATTAATATGAGTCAATATAATTTTTAAGAGTTATTATTGACATGGTTAGTTATAATCTTTGCTGAAAACCTAGGTGCTACTTAAGCTTATTTGTGTAAACAAGAGCTAAAGAGTTCGTAAAAGTTTTTCTTTTCCACTTTCTGTTTATCAACTAAATTGCTTGAGGACAAGCAAAGTTTTAAGCTTGGGGAGTTGATATGTCTCCATTGTATCTACTTTTCCTAACGCTTTTCCTCTTGTTTTGGACTCTAATTTGCATGATTTGAATGAAAATAACCTGGACTGGCGCTGCTTTTAGCAGAACTACCATGGTGTTGTTTTTGTGCAAAAATAAAATTTCTCGGATTGGGACGAAACTTTGTGGAGAATTTTATGCAATAAAAGAAAAGTACTGGAGCCAAGAACCACCGGAGGGGGCCCTGGTTGAGCACTACCCACCAGCCCCCCCCCCCCCCCCCCCGCACGCGCGCGCAGGCACGCCCAGGTGGGTTGTGCCCAGCTGGTGGCCCCGCAGTACCTATTTTTCCAGAAAAAAATCAGGAAGGAAGAATTATCTCGTTTCGCGATACGGAGCCGCCGCCGCCTCATGTTCTTCATTGGGAGGCTAGATCTAGAGTCCATTTGGTGCTCCGGAGTGGGGGATCTTCAATCTTTGTCATCACCAACCCTTCCTCATCGCCAATTCCATGATGCTCCCCATCGGGAGTGAGTAATTCCTTGGTAGGCTCGCTGGTCGATGAGTAGTTGGATGAGATTCATCACGTAATCGAGTTAGTTTTGTTAGGGCTTGATCCCTAGTATCCATCATGTTCTGAGATTGATGTTGATATGACTTTTCCATGCTTAATTCTTGTCACTTTGGGCCCGGGTGCCATGATTTCAGATCTGAACCTTTTATGTTATCACCATTATATCTATGTTCTAGATTCAATCTTGCAAGTTATATTCACTTGTTACGTGTTATGATCCGTAAACCCCGGAGTGACAGTATTCGGGATATTTTTTGGTAATGACTGTAGTTTGAGGAGTTCATGTATTCACTATGTGTTACTGCTTTGTTTCGGTTCTCTATTAAAAGGAGGCCTTAATATCCCTTAGTTTCCATATGGACCCCGCTACCACGGGAGGGTAGGACAAAAGATGTCATGCAAGTTCTTTCCATAAGCATGTATGACTATTTACGGAATACATGCCTACATTACATTTATGAACTAGAGCTAGTTTTGTATCCCCTAGGTTATGACTATTATATGATGAATATCATCCAACGAATCCACCAATCCAATGCCTAGGATTTTCCTATATATTAATCTTGCTAAGTTACTACTACTGCTGTTATTGTTTCACTTACTACAAAATCTTTGCTACCACTGTTACCATTACTATTGTTGTTGCTACTAATATCAAAACAATCATACTACTTTTGCTACCTCATCACTTGGCTGTAGATAATTAATCTCCAGGTATGGATGAATTGACAACTCAGCTGCTAATACTCGCAAATATTCTTTGGCTCCCCTTGTGTCGAATTAATAAATTTGCGTTGAATACTCTACCCTCGAAAACTGTTGCGATCCCCTATACTTGTGGGTTATCAAGCTCCTCCTTGCACTCTTGGTCGCCTCGAGGAAGTTGCGCCACTATTTCCAGGGCCACCCCATAAAAGTCGTATCCGCATACCCCTTGGAGAGGATATTGCACAGCCCCAACGCCGCCGACAGGGTCACCGAATGGAACATTGAGCCGCAGGCCTTCCAGCTGGAATTCAGCATGACCAGAGTAATCAAGGGAGCGGCGCTCGCCGACTTCATGGAAGAGTTGACATATGCGTGCGATCAGGAGCTGCGCGAGGATCGGTCCTTGGTGCCGGTGAACGAGGCGCCTGACGGCTGGGTCATGCACTTTGATGGAGCCTTTGCGCGGCGAAGCACAGGGGCTGGGGTCATGCTCGTCTCCCCAACCAATGATAAGCTCTTCTATACCGTCCAGCTATGCTTTATACGCGGTGAGAAGGTCTCCAACAACATCGCGGAATATGAGGGCTTGATCACTAGGCTCAAAGCCGCAACCGCCCTGGGGATCAAGTGTCTCACCATCAAGGGCGACTCCCAGCTCCTGGTCAACTTCTCCAACAAGGAGTACAAATCCGAGGACGAGCGCATGGCGGCATACCTGGAGGAGGTATGTAAAATCGAGAAAAATTCTTGGGTTTGGAATTGCAGCATGTCCCGAGGGGCGCGAACAAGGAAGCAGGCGACATCGCCAAGCGGGCATCACGCCGTGAGCCCCAGAGCCCTGGCGTCTTCGAGGAAAGGCTCTTCAGGCAATCAGCCACGCCCCCGACATCAGGGACGATTATGCATCAGGAGGAGCTGCCCCTCGCGCCACCAGCGGGCACCCGGGCCTGTGGCCCGACCACGGGGGCCCGCCTGCTCCTGGCGATGGAGCCTCAGGAGGGTAGCTGGACCAAGGATTTTGAGGCGTACTTACTCCATGGCACTCTATCCGAATGGAGGGGGATGTGGAGCGTGCAGCCTACCAGGCCACCGCCTACTACCTGCGGGGTGGCAAGTTGTACCGGAGGTGCCCCAAAAACGTCTCGTTGAGGTGCATTTCGGAAGATCAAGGGCGTGAGCTACTGGCAGATATCCATGGGGGAGATTGCGGGCATCATTCATCGGCATGCACCCTTGTGGTGAAGGTGTTTCGCATCGGGTTTTACTAGCCTACGGTGCTCCACGATTCCACCAAGTTGGTCCAATCCTGCGAGGCCTGCCAGTTCCATGCCAAGCAGATCCATCAGCTGGCGCAGGGGCTCCAGACCATTCCACTCTCGTGGCCTTTCGTGGTCTGGGGGCTGGATATACTGGGCCCATTTCCCAGGGCGCCTGGGGGCTACCGCTACCTCTATGTCGCCACTGACAAGTTCATCAAGTGGGCGGAAGTGGAGCTGGTGCGCACCATCCCCGCCAAATCGACCGTCAAGTTCATCAAGGGCCTTGTGAGCCAGTTTGGTATCCCCAACCGCATCATCACTGACAATGGCTCGTAGTTCACGAGCAGTCTTTTCAGGTCATATTGTGCTAATCTTGGAACGCAGATATGCTACGCTTCGGTGGCCCACCCGAGGAGCAACGGCCAGGCCGAGCGTACCAACAAGGAGGTCCTGAGGGGCCTCAAGACCAGGAGTTTCAAGAATAAGCACGAGGCCTGCGGTAGTGGTTGGCTCGATGAGTTGCAATCTGTTTTGTGGTTGATAACCCACAAGTATAGGGGATCACAACAGTTTTTGAGGGTAGAGTATTCAACCCAAATTTGTTGATTCGACACAAGGGGAGCCAAAGAATATTCTCAAGTATTAGAAGATGAGTTTTCAATTCAACCACACCTGGAAACGTAATATCTGCAGCAAAGTATTTAGTAGCAAAGTAATATGATAGTAGTGGTAACGGTGGTAAAAGGTAACGATAGCAAAAGTAATGTTTTTGGTATTTTGTAGTGATGATAGCAATAGCAACGGAAAAGTAAATAAGCGAAGAACAATATATGGAAAGCTCGTAGGCAATGGATCGGTGATGGAGAATTATGCCGGATGCGGTTCATCATGTAACAGTCATAACCTAGGGTGACACAGAACTAGCTCCAGTTCATCAATGTAATGTAGGCATGTATTCCGAATATAGTCATACATGCTTATGTAAAAGAACTTGCATGACATCTTTTGTCCTACCCTCCCGTGGCAGCGGGGTCCTAGTGGAAACTAAGGGATATTAAGGCCTCCTTTTAATAGAGTACCGGAACAAAGCATTAACACATAGTGAATACATGAACTCCTCAAACTACGGTCATCACCGGTAAGTATCCCGATTATTGTCACTTCGCGGTTAACGGATCATAACACATAATAGGTGACTACAGACTTGCAAGATAGGATCAGGAACTCTCATATATTGATGAAAACATAATAGGTTCAGATCTGAAATCATGGCACTCGGGCCCTAGTGACAAGCATTAAGCATTGCAAAGTCATAGCAACATCAATCTCAGAACATCGTGGATACTAGGGATCAAACCCTAACAAAAATAACTCGATTACATGATAAATCTCATCCAACCCATCACCGTCCAGCAAACCTACGATGGATTTACTCACGCACGGCGGTGAGCATCATGGAATTCATGATGGAGGATGGTTGATGATGACGATGGCGACGGATTCCCCTCTCCGGAGCCCCGACCGGACTCCAGATCAGCCCTCCCAAGAGAGTTTAGGGCTTGGCGGCGGCTCCGTATCATAAAACACGATGAATCCTGCTCCTCTGGTTTTTTCTCCCCGAAAGTGAATATATAGAATCCAGGTTGAGGTTGGTGGAGCGTCAGGGGTCCACAAGGCAGGGGGCGCGCCCCCCACCCTCGTGGATAGGTGGGACACCCCCTGACGTGGATCTTCCTTCCAATATTCATTATATATTCCAAAATAATGCTCCTTTGATTTTCAGGACATTCCGAGAACTTTTATTTCTGCACAAAAATAACACCATGGCAATTCTGCTGAAAACAGCGTCAGTCCGGGTTAGCTCCATTCAAATCCTGCAAGTTAGAGTCCAAAACAAGGGCAAAAGTGTTTGGAAAAGTAGATACGACGGAGACGCATCAACTCCCCCAAGCTTAAACCTTTGATTGTCCTCAAGCAATTCAGTTGATAAACTGATAGTGATAAAGAAAAACTTTTACAAACTCTGTTTGCTCTTGTTGTTGTAAATATGTAAAGCCAACATTCAAGTTTTCAGCAAAGATTATGAACTAACCATATTCACAATAACATTTAGGTCTCATGTTTACTCATATCAATGGCATAATCAACTAGCAAGCAATAATAATAAATCTCGGATGACAACACTTTCTCAAAACAATCATGATATGATATAACAAGATGGTATCTCGCTAGCCCTTTCTGAGACCGCAAAACATAAATGCAGAGCACCTTTAAAGATCATGGACTGACTAGACATTGTAATTCATGGTAAAAGAGATCCAGTCAAGTCATACTCAATGTAAACTAACAGTAATGAATTCAAATGACAATGGTGCTCTCCAACTAGTGCTTTTTAATAAGAGGATGATGACTCAGCATAAAAGTAAATAGATAGGCCCTTCGCAGAGGGAAGCAGGGATTTGTAGAGGTGCCAGAGCTCGGTTTTGAAATAGATATGAATAATATTTTGAGCGGTATACTTTCATTGTCAACATAACAACCAAGAGACGGCGATATCTTCCATGCTACACACATTATAGGCGGTTCCCAAACAGAATGGTAAAGTTTATACTCCCCCTCCACCAACAAGCATCAATCCATGGCTTGCTTGAAACAATGAGTGCCTCCAACTAACAACAGTCCCAGGGGAGTTTTGTTTGCAATTATTTTGATTTGATTTGCATAAAGCATGGGACTGGGCATCCCGGTGACCAGCCATTTTCTCGTGAGTGAGAAGCGGAGTCCACTCCTCTTGATAATAACCCTCCTAACATGGAAGATACAGACAGCCCTAGTTTATACATGAGCTATTCGAGCATACAAAACAGAATGTTTATTTGAAGGTTTAGAGTTTGGCACATAGAAAATTACTTGGAACGGCAGGTAGATACCGTATATAGGTAGGTATGGTGGACTCATATGGAATAACTATGGGGTTTATGGAATTGGATGCATGAGCAGTATTCCCGCTTAGTACAGGTGAAGGATAGCAAAGGACTGGGAAGCGACCAGCTAGAGAGCGACAACAGTCATGAACATGCATTAAAATTAATCAACACCGAATGCAAGCATGAGTAGGATATAATGCACCATGAACATAAATATCGTAGAAGTTATGTTGATTTTGTTTCAACCACATGCATGAACATGTGCCAAGCCAGGCCACTCGAATCATTCAAAAGAGGATACCACCCTATCATACCACAGCACAACCATTTTAATAGCATGTTGGCATGCAAGGTAAACCATTATAAGTTCCTAGCTAATTAAGCATGGCATAAGCAACTATAATCTCTAATTGTCATTGCAAACATGTTTATTCATAATAGGCTGAATCAGGAACGATGAACTAATCATATTTACAAAAACAAGAGAGGTCGAGTTCATACCAGCTTTTCTCATCTCAATAAGTTCATCATATAGTCATCATTATTGCCTTTCACTTGCACGACCGAATAGTGTGAATAATAATAATAGTGCACGTGCATTGGACTAAGCTGGAATCTGCAAGCATTCAATTCAAGAGAGAAGACAAGGTAATATGGGCTCTTTGTCAGATCAACAATAACGGATATAGGAGCCACTTTAACATTTTAATTATGGTCTTCTCCTCTCGACCCCCAAAGAACAACAAAAGAAATAAAACTATTTACGCGGGAAAGCTCCCAACAAGCAAAAGAAGAACGGGAAATATTTTTGGGTTTTCTTTTTAATTACTACTACAACAGGCATGGAAAGTAAACTAATTAAAAGCTACAACTAATTTTTTGTTTTTCTTAAGGTTTATTAAACATACAAGAAGAAAGCATAAAAAAGGAAAATAAGCTAGCACGGATGATACAATGAAAAAGTATGAGCACCGACAACTAGCAATGAGTGTGTGAACATGAATGTAATGTCGGTGAGAAATACATACTACCCCAAGCTTAGGCTTTTGGCCTAAGTTGGTCTATGGCCACGGCTGGCCTGGCGGATATCCAAAGTAATAGTTGGGGTCATACTGTGAAGAAGCCTCGGATTGCCACTGGTTGGCAATCACCTCCAGATCCCACTGGTAATCAGACTGTCGTGGAGGATCAAATTGTGGTTCTGGCTCTAGCTCTGTAGCTGATGTAGGGTTCTAGTAGGTGTGAATGGCCTCCAACGGAACAAGGTACTTGCTTGCAGATAAATCAAACAAGGAAGGAGCAGGCAAGGTAATAGTCTCACGATGATTTTTACCAAATATTATTTGTACTTAAACTCCTTTTCCCTATTCTTAACAATAAAATCATGTGCTACCATACTCTTATAATCTAAATAAACAGGAGGCAGCAATTTTTCTTCTTCTCATAATGCCTAATAGGTATGTTAAAATGTGCAGCGAGGCGCGAGGCGAAGATGCCTCCAAGGACGGGGCCCTTAGTACGGTTAAGATTTAACCGCTTTGCAATAATAGCGCCCATGCTGAATGTATCATCACGAAATAAGGCATGGCACAAAATATCAATATCAGGGGTACTCAGGTTTCCATAGTTTCCGCGCCCAATTAAGCATCTACTAGCAAATATAGCAAAGTAACATAGAACGGGAAAGTGTATGCTAGTAATTCGTGCATCGGAAACCTTCCTCGTTTCCCCTACAGTAATGGTATCAATGAACCCATCCACATCGTCACGATGTGGTTCCTCTACGCTGCCCTCAAAAGGGAACAAACAAACCCGACAAAAGTCACGAAGTGACATCTCCTTATGCTCATCATATAAATAAAATTCCACCATATGTGGTGAGCTCCTAGCAAGGAAATGAAAATTTTGCACAAAGATATTGGTGAGTAAGAGATACTGTTCGCGTTGGTCGTGGAGGAAGGCGGTGAGGCCTGCATTCTCAGCCAACTCATAGAAATCACCATAAATCCCGGCCGCTCTCAGGAAATTATCACAAAGCCATTCACACGGCCGGACCTCCACGGTGCGAGGGAGATCATACTTGGGCCTCTTATCCTCCTCACTTTGCTTATCCTTCGAGCTTCGGCTCGATGAGCCCCTCAAAAATCTCTTCAGCTTGTTCTGAAATTTTTAGTAACTTTAAGATAAGAGTGAACCAAACTCAACAATTTTTAGCAACTACTCCTACAAACTTATCATGCATCAAAACTACTTTTGACCATATAAATTTGACATGCAATCTCAAGAACAGGGTCACCTAAGCTGCAAAAATATGAAATGAATGAAGCACTAGAACAAAAACTAATTGGACCATTGGAGGAGTCACATACCAAGGAACAATCCCCCAAAGCAGTTTTGTGAGAGCTGCTTTGAGCAAGGAGATCGAAAATGGCAGCAAAATGAGCTTGGGCTCGGGTTTGATCTGGTTAGTGGTGTTTGCTGGAGGAAGAAGGAGTGTGTGGTAGCTGGAATAAGTGGAGGGGAGCCACCGTGGGCCCACGAGGCAGGGGCGCGCCTAGGGGGTAGGGCGCACCCTCCACCCTCATGGCCAGGTGCTTGCTCCCCCTGCTGTGTTCTCAGTGCCAAATATTCTCAAATATTCCACAAAAAATCATATTTAATTTTCAGGGCATTTGGAGAACTTTTATTTTCGGGGTATTTTTTTATTGCATGGATAATCCGGAAAACAGACGGAAATTACTATTTTTTCTTTATTTAATATAAATAACAAAAAGTAAAAAAAAAGGGTACAGAGAGTTGTCTTTTCTAAATTCACCCATCTCATGCTCATCAAAAGGAATCCACTAACAAGGTTGATCAGGTCTTGTTAACAAACTCATGCCGAATAACATGGAACCGGAGAATTTTTGAATAACACTAAGTTACCTCAACGAGGATATGCACATCCCCAACAATAAGAATATCATATTTCTTCTTGACAGTAGGAAGAGGAGATTCAAAACCTCCAAAAATAATCGATGGAATTTTTCCAATAGAGTTTATACTATGAACTTGAGGTTGTTTCCTCGGAAAGTGTATTGTATGCTCATCACCACTAACATGAAAAGTGACATTGCCTTTGGTGCAATCAATAACAGCCCCTGCAGTATCCAAAAAGGGTCTTCCAAGAATAATAGACATACTATCGTCCTTGGGAATATCAAGGATAACAAAGTCTGTTAAAATAGTAACGTTTGCAACCACAACAGGCACATCCTCACAAATACCGACAGGTATAGCAGTTGATTTATTAGCCATTTGCAAAGATATTTCATTAGGTGTCAACTTATTCAAATAGAGTCTACGATATAAAGAGAAAGGCATAAAACTAACACCGGCTCCAAGGTCACATAAAGCAGTTTTAACAATGTTTCTTTTAATGGAGCATGGTATAGTGGGTACTCCGGGATCTCCTAGTTTCTTAGGTATTCCACCTTTAAAAGTATAATTAGCAAGCATGGTGGAAATTTCAGCTTCCGGTATCTTTCTTTTATTTGTAACAATTTCTTTCATATACATAGCATAAGGATTCATTTTGAGCATATCAGTCAAACGCATACGCAAGAAGATAGGTCTAATCATTTCAGCAAAGCGCTCAAAATCCTCATCATCCTTTTTCTTGGGTGGTTTAGGAGGAAAAGGCATGGGTTTCTGAACCCATGGTTCTCTTTCCCTACCGTGCTTCCTAGCAACAAAGTCTCTCTTATCATAACATTGATTCTTTGATTGTGGGTTATCAAGATCAACAGCAGGTTCAATCTCTACATCATTATTATTGCTAGGTTGAGCATCAACATGAACATCATCATTAACATTATTACTAGGTTCATGTTCATTACCAGATTGTGTTTCAGCAACAGAAATAGAGATATCATTAGGATTCTCAGGTGTGTCAATAACAGGTTCACTAGAAGCATGCAAAGTCCTATCATTTTTCTTTTTCTTCCTTTTAGAAGGACTAGGTGCATCAATATTATTTCTCTGAGAATCTTGCTCAATTCTCTTAGGATGGCCCTCAGGATACAATGGTTCCTGAGTCATTTTACCACCTCTAGTCATAACTCTAACAGCATTATCATTTTTCTTACTATTTAATTCATTGCGCAAATCATTCTGAGCTTTAAGTACTTGTTCTACTTGAGTGGTAACCATAGAAGCATGTTTACAAATAAGTTTAAGTTCACCTTTAACATTAGCCATATAATCACCCAAGTGTTGAAGCATATCAGCATTGCGTTTTAATTCTCTACCAAAATAAGAATTAAAGTTTTCTTGCTTAACCATAAAGTCATCAAACTCATCCAAACATGGGCTAGCAAACTTAGTAAATGGGACTTCAGCTTTATCATATGTATAGAGAGAGAATTTACCTTTACTACCTATGTCGGGTTATCAAGACCATGTATTTCTTCAACAGACGGTAAATTAAGACCATGTATTTCTTCAACAGGAGGTAAATTCTTAAATCTTCAGCTTTTATACCTTTTTATTTTATAGATTTCTTTGCCTCTTGCATATCTTAAGGACTGAGAAATAGAATACCCCTCTTCTTCGGAGTTGGCTTAGGAGTTGGTTCAGGAATTGGATCATTAGTCAACATATTATTCAATAGAATTTCAGCTTCATTTGGTGTTCTTTCCCTGAAAACACAACCAGCACAACTATCCATGTGGTCTCTGGAAGCATCGGTTAGTCCATTATAAAATATATCAAGTATTTCATTTTTCTTAAGAGGATGATTAGGCAAAGCATTAAGCAATTGGAGAAGCCTCCCCCAAGCTTGTGGGAGACTCTCTTATTCAATTTGCACAAAAATATATATTTCCCTTAAAGCAGCTTCTTTCTTATGAGCGGGGAAATATTTAGCAGAGAAGTAATAAATCATATCCTGGGGACTACGCACACAACCAGGATCAAGAGAATTAAACAATTTCTTAGCATCACCCTTTAATGAGAACGGAAACAATTTAAGGATATAATAGTAGCGAGTTTTCACATCATTAGTGAATAGGGTAGCTATATCATTTAATTTAGTGAGATGTGCCACAACAGTTTCAAATTCATAGCCATAGAAAGGATCAGATTCAACTAAAGTAATTATATCAGGGTCAACAGAGAATTCATAATCCTTATCAGTAACAAAGATAGGTGAAGTAGCATAAGCAGGATCATAATTCATTCTAGCATTCATAGTTTTTTGTTTCAGATTAGCTAATAATTTCTTAAGATCACTCCTATCATTGCAAGCAATAAAATTTCTAGCAGTTTCTTCATCCATAACATAGCCCTCAGGCACAACAGGTAATTCATATCTAGGGGGCGAATCTTCATCATCACTCTCATCAATATTATCAGTTTCAATAATTTCATTCTCTCTAGCCCTAGCAAGTTGTTCATCAATAAATTCACCAAGTGGCATAGTAGTATCGAGCATAGAAGTAGTTTAATCATAAGTATCATGCATATAGCAGAAGTGGCATCATCAATAACATGCGACATATCAGAATTAATAGCAGAAGCAGGTCTAGGTGTCGCAAGCTTACTCAAAACAGAAGATGAATCAAGTGCAGAGCTAGATGGCAGTTCCTTACCTCCCCTCGTAATTGAGGGATAAATCTTGGTTCTTGGATCTTTCAAGTTCTTCATAATGATAAGCAGATATAAATCCCAAGTGACTCAAAGAATAGAGCTATGCTCCCCGGCAACGGCGCCAGAAAATAGTCTTGATAACCCACAAGTATAGGGGATCGCAACAGTTTTCGAGGGTAGAGTATTCAACCCAAATTTGTTGATTAGACACAAGGGGAGCCAAAGAATATTCTCAAGTATTAGCAGCTGAGTTGTCAATTCAACCACACCTGGAAACTTAATATCTGCAACAAAGTATTTAGTAGCAAAGTAATATGATAGTAGTGGTAACGGTGGTAAAAGGTAACGATAGCAAAAGTAATGTTTTTGGTATTTTGTAGTGATGATAGCAATAGCAACAAAAAAGGTAAATAAGCGAAGAACAATATATGGAAAGCTCGTAGGCAATGGATCGGTGATGGAGAATTTTGCCGGATGTGGTTCATCATGTAACAGTCATAACCTAGGGTGACACAGAACTAGCTCCAGTTCATCAATGTAATGTAGGCATGTATTCCGAATATAGTCATACGTGCTTATGGAAAAGAACTTGCATGACATCTTTTGTCCTACCCTCCTGTGGCAGCGGGGTCCTAGCGGAAACTAAGTGATATTAAGGTCTCCTTTTAATATAGTACAGGAACAAAGCATTAAGACATAGTGAATACATGAACTCCTCAAACTACGGTCATCACCGGTAAGTATCCCAATTATTTTCACTTCGGGGTTAACGGATCATAACACATAATAGGTGACTAAAACTTGCAATATAGGATCAAGAACTCTCATATATTGATGAAAACATAATAGGTTCAGATCTGAAATCATGGCACTTGGGCCCTAGTGACAAGCATTAAGCATAGCAAAGTCATAGCAACATCAATCTCAGAACATAGTGGATAATAGGGATCAAAACCTAACAAAACTAACTCGATTACATGATAAATCTCATCCAACCCATCACCGTCCAGCAAGCCTACGATGGAATTACTCACGCACGGCGGTGAGCATCATGAAATTGGTGATGGAGGATGGTTGATGATGATGATGGCGACGGATTCCCCTCTCCGGAGCCCCGAATGGACTCCAGATCAGCCCTCCCGAGAGAGTTTAGGGCTTGGCGGCGGCTCCGTATCGTAAAACATGATGAATCCTTCTCCTTTGGGATTTTTCTCCCTGAAAGTGAATATATGGAGTCCAGGTTGAGGTCGGTGGAGCGTCAGGGGGGCCGCAAGGCAGGGGGCGCGCCCAGGGGGCAGGCGCGCCCCCCACCCTCGTGAACAGGTGGGACCCCCCTGACGTGGATCTTCCTTCCAATATTCATTATATATTCCAAAATAATGCTTCGTTGATTTTCAGGTCATTCCGAGAACTTTTATTTCTGCACAAAAATAACACCATGACAATTCTGCTGAAAACAGCGTCAGTCCGGGATAATTCCATTCAAATCATGCAAGTTAGAGTCCAAAACAAGGGCAAAAGTGTTTGGAAAAGTAGATACGACGGAGATGTATCAGTGGTCCGTTCGTACCACCGCAACTAAACCTACCGACGAGACCCCATTTTTCCTCGTCTACGGGGCCGAGGCAGTCCTTGCGCTCGAGATTAAGCATCCTTCCCCGCGGGTCTTGGCATTTGACGACGAGCGTCAGGATGCCTCATGGGGGATTGAACTTGTTCTCGTAGAGGAGGCCCGCTGCCAAGCCTCTCTCCGGGCCGCAAGGTACCAGCATGTATTACGGTGCTACCACTGCCACAACATCCGCTCCCGGACCCTCGAAGTTGGTGACCTCGTCCTGTGGCAGGTTCGGAGGGCTCATTCAGGGTCACCCGCATCTCCAGGCCTGGCGCCGCGCGCTTGGAGATGAAGCACGGGGTCCCCATCCAGAATGCCTGGAATATGCAGCATCTCCGCAAGTTCTACCCGTGACACTCTCATGGAATAATGAGTGGGATTGTACACGCCCCATAGTCTCTCGGTGCGTCGTTCCAAGGTCACACGGGAGCTCCCACCCACGCCCAAGTGGAAGCCCCTTGCTACGCGCTGGCAGACGAAATGGTCGAACAACGACTATGCCCACACCCAGTGGAGGCCCCATGCTCCGCGCTAGTGGGAAGACTAGCTTAGGCGCCGAACGCAGCTGTTCTTTCGTTCTCTCTTGTAACCAAATTTGCTACTTCTTGGAATGAAGTTTGAAGTTTTCACGTATTTTTTCGAAAGGGGTCGGATTTTTGCTTGCAATGTTTTCCTTCTTGAATCTCGCTTTTACAAGAAGTGACAGCTGCCAGTTGCTCCCTCCCGCGCATCTCGCGAGTGGGGGCTGGGTACAGTGTGTACGCTTAGGCCAGCCCGTGCGCACACCTCGCCAAGGCTTTGGCGCCTGAATCCTTGTGCGACGCTCTTGAGAGAGCCAACAAGCACCTGTTGCCTACGGCCCCTGGCCTCAGGGGCGCTCGCCTCTTGACCTTGTTGGGCATCATGAACCGACATACCAGCAAGATTAGACTCTTGCTCGATAGCTCTAGACGAAGGATGGGCGTCGAGGAAAGGTGGCCTGGGAAAACACAATCATAGGTCAGGCACATCATTAAGGAGTCCCTCGCCAAGAGTTCTTCATATCTGCACGAGGCTCGATGCCTGATGAAGGAACCTCCGGAGGCCCCGAATCCCTGCAAGACCATGAGAGGCTCACGGCTCGCTCTCGACTCCGGAGCCATCTGATCCGCGAGGCGGGAGCTCCCCCCCCCCTCGACAAGCTCCTTCGGCCGCCTCGGTGCTCTAGCAACATCACGCTGAGATGAGGGGCGTACATAGGACCAAAAGCTTCGGAGGAGCGCGCCTCCACGACGCAGGAACTTGCCAAGGGTCATGAGCGCGCCGAGCTAAGTTATTCTAATCATGCCAGGCATGAACCCTTCAATTAATGGCAATATAATACCAGAATATGAGCAAGAAACAGTAATGTAAAGGCGCAAGTGCCGCAGTTCATTACACGCCCCAGTGGGGCCCTTCGCGACTCTTGATGAAGGAAATAAAAAACAAGGCAAAATAAGCGGCCTCCCGGGGGCCACCGCTCCTGAAGCCCGGGCTCCGACGCCACCCACCCTTAGTCGGAGTCTTCCTCCTCCTTGACGGGGGCACGACAGTGTGGTGGCTCGTCGTCCTCCTGGACCCGGGCAAAGTGACGTGGCGGCTCATCGTAGTCGTCGTCGCTCGAGCTTCCCCCGGAGGAGGCGCCGCTGCTACTGGTGGTCTCGCAGCTGTCGCCAAGGGCAAGTTCACCGCCGAGGACGTCACTGCCGCTATGATCGTCATCATCGGAGGAGCAGTGGCCGCCGCCACTGTCACCCTCTAGGCAGCACCCTAGGCGCCCGTGATACGTCTCTGTCGTATCTATAACTTTTGATTCTTCCATGCCAATATTCTACAACTTTCATATACTTTTCGCAACTTTTTATATTATTTTTGGGACTGACATTGTCGGATTTCGGGTTCCGACAAAACCTGGGGTGCGCACGAAGATCTCTCCTTCCCCCTAGCTCACTCACTCACCACGATCTCAAAGCTCAGCTCGTCGAACTCGAAGAACAAGGGACACAAGAGTTTATACTGGTTCGGGCCACTGATGTGGTGTAATACCCTACTCCATTATGGTGTGGTGGATTGCCTTGTAGGCTGAGGATGAACAAGTACAAGGGAAGAACTGCCTCCTGAGGAGAGGTGTTCTTGAGCTCAGTGAGCTTGTGTGGTTCAGGATGATCCGAATGATCCGTCCCCTTCCTATGGTGGTGGCTAGTCCTATTTATAGAGGCCCCGGTCCTCTTCCCAAATATTAGGAGTGAAGGGATCCCACAATGGCCGATTTAAAGGGGGAAAGCTAGTACAAGCTATCCTGACAAAAGGTGGTCTTCGCCTGCCAAAGGCTTCGTGATGACCTCCGTCCTACCGTCCTACTGGTCTTGGTCTTGTTGTGCCGATATGGAAACCTTTGCCTGATGCCTTGGGACTCCTCACCTCTTCCTACTCCTTTAGCACCAAAGAGGAAACCAGTACTCTGCGCCCACTGGCGCCCGCTTGGCCTTGGTCGTCGTGGCTTACGTCACGGAAACCTCATGAGGTGCCCCTCGCCTTGATCTCTCCGCTCCTTGCGTGCCAGCCTAGCGAGGCTGCCCCTAAGGAGGTCTTGTGTCGTTCGCCTCGCGAGGGTCTTGAGTGTTTGCTGTTGAAGATGGGCCGTACCAGGCCGCTAGAGGAGCCACGCCGTGGGCCGCAGGCAGGCAAGTCTGGGGACCCCCGTTCCCAGAACACCGACAGACATATTGATCCAGTGCCCAGTGTTAGTTCCTATTTGTTTCATGTTTTTTGTTTCGCAGAATATCCATATCAAACAAAGTACAAACGCGATAAAAACATACGAAGATTTTTTTGGAATATATGTGATTTTTGGGAAAAAGAATCAACAAGAGACGATGCCCGAGGGGCCCACAAGGGTGAGGGGGGCGCCCTGGGCCCTTGTGGCCACCCCGTAAGGCGGTTGGTGCCCTTCTTTCTCCGCAAGAAAAGTAATATCTAGATAAAACCGTGTTAAAATTTCAGCCCAATCAGAGTTATGGATCTCTGAGAATTTAAGAAACGGTGAAAGGCCAGAATCTGGGAGCGCAGAAAAAGAAGGAAATAGTGAGAGAGATCCAATCTCGGAGGGGCTCCCGCCCCTCCTCCGCCATGGAGGCCATGAACGAGAGGGGAAACCCTTCTCCCATCTATGGGGGAGGTCAAGGAAGAAGAAGAAGAAGGAGGGGGCTCTCTCCCCTCTCTCCCAATGGCAACGGAATGCCGCCGAGGCAATCGTCGTGTGACAGCGATCTACACCAACGCCTCTGTCATCTTCCTCGACATCTTCATCACCTTCCCTCGCCTATATTCAGTGGTCCACTCTCCCGCATCCCGTTGTACCCTCTACTTGAACATGGTGCGTTATGCTTCATATTATTATCAAATGATGTGTTGCCATCCTATTATATCTGAGTAGATTTATGTTGTCCTATCGGTGATTGGTGAATTGCTATGATTGGTTTAATTTGCTTGTGGTTATGTTGCTATCCTTTGGTACCGATCATATGAGCACGTGTGTGGATCACACCATAGGGTTAGTTGTATGTTGATAGGACTATGTATTGGAGGGCAAGGGTGATAGCAGCTTCAACCTAGCATAGAAATTGATGCATACGGGATTGAAGGGGCACCAATATATCTTAAATGCTATGATTGGGTTTTACCTTAATGAACGTTAGTAGTTGCGGATGCTTGCTAATAGTCCCAATCATAAGTGCATAGAATTCCAAGTAAGGGATGGCATGCTAGCAGTGGCCTCTCCCACATAAAACTTGCTATCGGTCTAGTAACGTAGTCAATTTCTTAGGGACAATTCCACAACTCCTACCACCACTTTTCCACACTTGCTATACTAACTTAATTGTTTCCTTATCTAAACAGCCCCTAGTTTTTATTTACGTGCTCTTTATTATCTTGCAAACCTATCCTACAACACCTACAAAGTACCTCTAGTTTCATACTTGTTCTAGGTAAAGCGAACGTTAAGCGTGCCTAGAGTTGTATTGGTGGTCGATAGAACTTGAGGGTATATTTGTTCTACATTTAGCCCCTCGTTGGGTTCGACACTCTTACTTATGTAAATAGGCTACAACTGATCCCCTACACTTGTGGATTATCAGCCCGCCGTCCTCGCCAAAAATCCTGACGAAGAGCATCGCCGCCCCGTCGTACTTGAAGTGGAGGGTGTGCCTCACCGTCAAGACGCGGACACAGGCGAATGTCTGCCACCCACGGGTCAGGTATACCAGGCCCAAGGAGGTGACCTCAACCTCCGCCCACAAGGACCGGTTGCAGCAACCATCGGGTTGCAGCCACAGCCCGATGCGTCCTCCGGCCGTCAGCTCCTCGGCAAAGGAGCACGGGAGCTGGATCGAGGTGCCGGGCGGACCCTCCATCCACACCATGAACTCATGGGTTGTGTCGTCCGAGCGGGCCCGCGGGCGAGGTTGTCGGGCGGCCACCGCGTGCCTCCCACCTCGGCCTCGTCCAACACGGCTTCCATGGCCGCCCCCGCGGGAAGGACCCTTTCTACGAGTGCTGGAGCCGGCGCGGACCCCCAGCGGAGCGTGCTCGCGTCGAAGAGGGGCCGTCGCAGGCATTGCGGGCATCTTGCGAGGGCGGTCGTGCCCTCTCTTCGGCGGGGGAAGCTCCGGCTCCTCCTGTGGAGCCTTCCCCTTCTCGGCGGCAGAGAACCTTCTCACCGGCCCCATGGCTGTTATGGCGGAAGCGTGGAATGGAGGGACAAGAAGATGAAGATGGGCTAGGAGCTCTGCTTCCCTCTCCCTCTTATAGGCGATCAGAGGCGAACCGGCATCCACTCGAGCGATGATGGCCCGGCGGTGTGCACTTGTCTTTTGTCAGCCTGGGCAGTTATCGAGGCAACGTGGGGAAGTGGGGGTGTCCCCGTCCCATCACATGCCACGCGTGAAGGCTGGCCAACAGGTGGTTGGGGCATGCGTCGCTCCACCCTTCCTTCCTTGGCTTCGCCTCAAAGCTAGCCCGAGCACGCCTTGGGCCTGGGGGCTACTGTCGGAGTTCTGGGATCGGGGGTACCCAGACCTTCCTACCTGGGGCCTAGGGCGTGGCCCCCTCGCCGGCCTGGTACAACCGAGTTACAAGACCCCTAGGACAAGACCCTCGCGAGGACCCCCGGCCTCGTGAGGCGGACGATGCCAAGACCTCTTGAGGGACAGCTCCCCGAGCCTGCCTCCCGAGGAGCAGAAATTTCTATGCAGGTACCCAGCCTCACGAAGCTCTCGATGACGTGAGCCATGACAACCAAGGCCAGGCAGGCGTCAACGGACGCACAGGAGGACAGTTTCCTCTTTGGTGCTAAGGAGGCAAGGACATACGCAGGTTCCCAAGGAATCCCCCAAAGGTTTCTATTCTAGTGCAGCAAGACCAAGACCACGAGCTCGATAGGACAGATGTCATCGCCGAGCACACCTCTACGTCACGACCAGATGCTTTGCAGGCGAAGACCACCTTTCGTCAGGATAAGATGTACTACTTGTCCCCTTTCAAATTGGTCATTGTGGGATCCCTTCCCGCCTAAGCTATGAGGGAAGAGGACGAAGGCCACTATAAGTGTAGGCTAGTCTCCACCGTAGAGAGGGGATCGAATCCATTCCACCATCACTTCCAGAGCCCTCGCCTAGCAGCTCATCCACTGTACTAGTTCATCCATAACCTCCTCGTGAGGCCAATCCACCACAAAGCAAGAGTAGGGTTTTATACCGCAAGGTGGCCTGAACCTGGGTAAATTGTCGTATGTATCCTTCCCTGCTCGCACGAACTCGATGAGGCCAAGCCATGAGGTGATAAGCGTGGGACTAGAGCTTGGGTAGATCTTCGCACACGCCCTAGAGTTTGAACCTTGTTTGGGTCTGCGGAGCCCCGATTCCGAAACAAACACATAGAGGTCAAACTGCAGTATGAGAGTTGTCAGACATACCATGGTGGCGTGCGAGCCGAGGACGATGTCTATCGTGGTGAGCATAGATGGAAGGAGTGTTGTGCTAGTGTTGGCGATGCTGAGGCTGAAAACGACGGTAGAGTAAGGGTGGCAGCAGAGCCAGGAGATGACCGACACGGAGGAGAGAAGAGAGGACAGGAGCAAGTGAAATCAGGCGGCTCAGGGGAGGAGGGGCTCTAGTGGAATTTTTGTTGGGGTTAGGTTGTTAGGTCCGACGTGGCGGGCACTCCTGGTCGTGCCTGGGCCGCCCATGTTGGCCCCGGATTTGGGCTAGATATGAGGAGGCGGTCAACCCACGCGTTTGAGGCTGTTTTGATTGGCATGTTTGGAAGTTTTTTACCGAACACTAACTGAGTTGTCGGCCTAGGCATTTCAGGGGGGTTTGAGGTGCCCGACTATAGGTGCTCTTAGTTATCTAGCTAGCCAGTTAGGCCCTGCATTGATCTGGTCATCGTATGGCATGCCGCGGTGAGCGCACGCACCTGCCCACGTCGAGCATCATGGGATGGCGTGGCCAGAAACTCGGCTTAGGGCATCTCCAATGGCGACCATCAAACCGCCCGCATATGTTCGGATCATGCAGTCCAGACGAGTTATGCCATTCATCGTTGGCTTGTATCGGTCCGCCGGGCGGTCCAGAAGTACTTTATCCCACAAACCGAAGACAAATGGGGGCTTTTCTTGCGTCCGGACCGCTCCCAAGCCCTCAGCTGACCACCCTGGCCCACCCCAACACCCCACCCGCTTATCCTGCACTTTCCTTCCGATGCACGCACCGCTTACCGCGCCGCAGACGCACTGGCCGTAATTGATACCACGATGTGTTGTGACCAGAAGGTGGGCGGCGCTGACCTACATGACCTCTCGGGAGCCGTCGCTTCAATGCAGATGCAAAGGAACCAACTCCGACCGCTGTGCCGCATTGAAGCGGTTGACCGGCCGTTTGCATGGCCTAGCCGCGACTATTTAAGCCGCGCTCCGGCGCTATCCACATCACAATCTACCCACTCTTCTTCATCCTCCTCCTCCTCCTCCCCTGTCGCCGCCCATCTCCCTCCACAACTCCAGCGATGACAAGTTGTTGGTCTCGGCGTCGGCAGGCAGCGGTTCCGGGATGGGCTCCAGCGGATCATGGCGATGCCGCCCTCGAACTCCGGGGTTGTCGTCCTCATCAGTGCGCGGCTCCTTGACGAAGGCAGAGATCATCATATCCTCTGGCTACAAGGAGAACCAGCCGCAACGGTAGCAGTCCACGATGGCGGTGGCTGACTAGGTGTACGCCGCCACTGACGCAGAGTACGAGCAGCAGATGGAGTTGATGCTCCATCGCTTCGTGCTCCACCTGAACGGCCCAGCTCCGCCACTAGGGACGCTCCTCCCCGTGAAGACGGAGCCGGAATCCCCCCGCGCTCTCCGCCGCGCAACCACGGTGTACAAATCGGACGCCGCGTGAAGCAAGAGCGCCTCTCACCGCCGCCCCAGCGTGTGAAGGAGGAGCGTCTCTCACCGCCCCTGTCCAATGCGATCGCGACGAATGTGCGCGGTCGCATTCTCCACTACCCAACAGCGGCAGCGGCGGCTGTTCATCATCGCGGAGCGCCATGACGGCGCAGGAGTACGCCGACAGGGAGCAGCGCCGGCGTGACAGGCTCAAAGCACGCGCAGGTCCAAGTTCGCGGATTCCGACGTCTTGCCGCCGCACATCGCGGCGGACCTGGACCTGGTGTACGGCTGAGCCCTGGACCGCTCCGTGACGACGTCAGAGACGTCCAAGCGTCGTCTCCGCCACAATGACGGGGAGATGGTCAAGTACGGCGAGGAGTGGTCTCTCAGCGAGAACATCGTCGCGAACACCGCCTCTTTCAAGGCATGCCGCCCTAATCCCCTGCTCACATAGTCGGTGGCCGCGACCGCACTGCGCATGCCGCAGGAGGAAGTGGAGAGGATCATCCGCGAGCATCACGCGCCTGCCAGGAAGCCGTGCCGCGACCCCACCACCTTTCGCAGCTGGAACCTGATGATTCCGACTCCGACGTTGGATCGAGCGATGACCACGGAGACCGAGCCGTCGGCCAGCCCGACATGGCCTACGAGGTCGCCGTCAAGTATAGAGTAGTTTAGGGTTTTAGTTTTAATGTTTTGAGTTCACCGGACAAAATATCGTCCGGTTTTATGTAAAAATTATCCTAGTTTAAATGAACTTCATCTGGTTTATATGAATCCACCGTGTTTGCACGAATTTCGTCCGGTTTGTTCGAAAAGTTGTTGAAATGTAGGTGAATAGCGTTGGATAACGGTCTCCTGCATTTGTGTCCGCAGACAGGTCCTCCTGTCTGTGGACAGATGCGGGAGGAAATTTACGAGTCACCGTTGGAGATGCCCTTAGGCAGGTTTTACCTTCTGTAATTCCAAGTACAAATAAGAAAATGAGAAAGGAGAAAAGCAGCAAGTCTTACACTGCACATACTCCATGCTTTGCTCGTATGAATCTCTTGGTTCAAGTGGCTGGGTTACCATCCCCACTCGTGATCTGATGCATCCATTTGAGATCCAATGTATGAAAATCAGACATTTCAGATTTACCCCAGGAGTGTCTTCCAAAAAAAGATTTACCCCAGGAGAGAGTTTTCACGTGATACCCTTATATAAACTACCTTTCTTTCCTTTTTGCTTTAAAAAAACTTTCTTTCCTTTTCGATTCGGTGATGTTCATTTTATGGAGTTTGTCTGAAAGTTTCCTCCTCGAATCCTCCTCGCTATCTCCGCGTGTAACGTCGACCAACGAAAAATGTCCCGACGGCGGAAAGAGAGACTGACTTCGAGGATCCCAGGAACTAGCTAGCGGAGCGCACCAAACGCCGCGATCTTGTCGAGGTTTTCCTGTGAGACCGTTTGCAAAGCGCGATGGGACGAAGCACGTAAACGTAGTACATACGGACAAAATTAGTGTTCTGACCTATAGGGCTAACTAAATCCCGATTTGACCTCGTTTCAAAATAAATTTCGTTTCTGACCTTTTTCGGTGACGCCAAGATCCCTGGCGTCTGGGTTACGAAGCAGACGCCAGGGACCCTGGCGTCTGGCCCCTGGCCCGCACTGCCCGCGTGCCCGTTGACCTGCTGACGTGGCAAAGGGGCCAGACGCCAGGGACCCTGGCGTCTGGCCCTGGTAACAGAATAACCCTTGGGGAAAGTGTGTGGGACCCACCCCACACACTTTCCCCAATCCACAACCCGAGCTTGAAGAACACTTGGAGCTCTCACACTCTCTCCTACCCCTCAAGCTCCCCCTCAAATCCTCTCCAAAAGGTACATCCCTTAGGTGGATCTTTCCATCACTTTGTTGCTCTTGTTAATCTCCCCCAAATCATCCAATTATTTTTTGTCAAATCTTGTTATTTTGGTTGCATTTTATACATGTTGGTGGAACCCTAGTTCATGTTTTCTCCCTTATGTTAGTGTGAATGGCTTGGTTAACTTTGATAATATAGTGCTATGCATGGTGTGTAGTAGGAATATATGCTTGTTGAGTAGAAAGATTGGGGGTTAGGGTTAGTTAGTGATTAGGGTTAACTTTGCTTAGTGTGTGTTAATTAGTGATACTTTTGTGGACATCACCAATAATTTAGTCTTGATATGATTTGGATAGAATTAGATGTATTTGGATAAACACACCAATTCTCATTGAAGTCTTAAATCCATTCATGTTATTTTTAGATGGAGAGACTTGTTAATGTTCATTACATGGACAAGGAGGCATTCTTGAGTAACAATGCCGACACGGGTGAGGAACCATTGGTTTTTGATACAAGCCCTAGCTATGAGGATGTTGTTGCAAAAGTGAGACAAGTCTTAGAGTGGATGGACACCAATGTTGATGTTAAGTTAATAGGAAGGTATGATGTTGGAGTTGGAGCCAAATCTCGCTTGAAAAGTATGCCTATCACCTCGGATTTGCATTGGGATGTATACAAGGAAAAGGTATCCCAATCGGAAGACAAGTCACTTGAATTGTTTGCCACCAAGGTTGAATCTCCTCGGTTTACCATTGATTTGAACCGGCATGTCTCTTCCCCAATGGATGACATGAGCGAGAGGACAATGGTGCCACTTGTTGAGCATAGGGTTGTGGTTGATGCCCCCAATGTTTATCCCCCACCACGTCCCCGTGTACCATCTATCAGAGCAAATGAGGTTGAGTTGTATGCCCCCAATGCTTCTAGCCAACCACCAACTAGCCAAGCAAATGAAGTTGAGGTGATTGCTAGTGACGAAGTAATTCAAGAGGATGAAGATGTTTATGATGACGACGAAGAGCAAGAGGAAGGGTTTCATGGTAATGATGTTGGTGACTTGAATGCGTACATAGCGCAAAAGGACATGGATCGTGACTTGCCTTTTAGGCGTCAATATGCGTATGACTCGGATGACGAGGGTCCAGTTGAACAGTTGGACGAGGATGGATTCACAAAGGAGGAGAACCAAATCCACTTTCAGCTGACGGGCTTACAAAAAAGAACTCACTTGTTTAAAGATCTCAGCCTTGCCCATAAAGCTGTTGTTGACGGTGGAATGAGAATGACGGCGATTGAGCCAACACCATGCCCGGATCCAGGAGAACCAAGGGTGGAGAATGAGGACGAGAATGCTTATTTGAAGAAAGGATTGAAGTTTCTGAGCTTGCCTATGCTGAAGTTTTGGTTGGCTGACTATGCCATTCGAAACCATAGGCCAATTTATGTTGAGCACTCGGACATGAAGTTGCGTTACACCGTGGTGTGTGAGCAAAAGGAATGCACATGGAAGGTTCGTGCAAGAAAGCTTAAAGAAACCGAAGAATGGGTGTTGAAAAGTTGTGATACCACTCATAGATGCAAACCGCCATCGAAACGACTTAGAAAGACACACCGTCAACTCACATCTGAGTATCTCGGATACAAATGGATGAAAGACATAGCCTTTGATCCCACTGTGAAAGTGAGGTTTCTCATGCGGACGGTGAAAAAACAATTTGGTTATGAAGTCAAGTATGGGAAGGCATGGAAGGCAAAGGCAAATGCTATTAGGATGTTGTATGGTGGTTATGAAGAAGCATACAACCAGCTCCCAAGGTTGTTGGCCGCGATTGCACATAGGAACCCGGGCATGTTTCATGTGGTCGAGGATCACGAGGGAGTGTTCCACCGTGCCTTCTGGAGTTATGGACAATGTGTGGAGGCGTTTCAGCATTGTCGTTCGGTCTTGTCTATAGATGGCACGTTCTTGACCGGTAGATATAAGGGCACACTAATGGTAGCAATGGCGCACTCATCAAACGACAACGTGTTGCCGTGTGCATTTGCTTTGGTGCCTTCCGAGCACCAAGACAACTGGGAGTGGTTCATGGGTCATGTTAGGCACAACGTGATTGGGGCTAGGGAGGTATGCATCATATCGGACCGGCATCATGGCATACTCAAGGCAATGGACATTGTTATTCCAGGATTTCCAAAGCTTCACCAGAGATGGTGCATGAGGCATTTCGTGGCCAACTTTTACCAGGCATGTAAGAGCAAGGAGCTCAGCAAAGACCTTACCCATGTATGTGTGGCCTTCACCACGCAAGGTTTCGATGCTCGGTACAACAAACTCTTTGCAGCGGTGAACGAAGGGGGAAAAGAGTTCTTAACTAGGAATTTAAGCGAGAAGCACAAGTGGGCACGCGCTCATGACGATGGTGGTTGGCGATATGGCGACATGACAAGCAATCTCGTAGAATGTTTCAACAATGTGTTGAAGGGTGCTCGTGCATTCCCGGTGACTGCAATAGTGGAGTACACCTTCTTCAAGCTTAATGAGTACTTTCAGAGGCATTCTGAAGAGACTGCAAAATGGATAGGTGAAAAAAAGGATTATCCAGAAAAGGTTGATGAATGGTTGCAGTTACAAGCAAGCAAGTCTTCACGGCAAGAAGTTATCATATTCGATAGACTTGAAATGATCTATCAAATTGATGAGCCAGGTGGCACAACACGAGACGGTAGACAATATGATGGTGCTGCATTTGAGGTGAAACTGAAGACTCGGTGGTGCCAGTGCGAGAGGCCTAGTAAGTATCATTGGCCATGCTCGCATTTGATAACGGCGGCGAAGGCGAGAAACATACGTGTTAATGATGGAAAAACCGTGAGGATTCAAGAGTTCCATGTGGAAGCTACTAGGTTGACATGGGCGCCAAGATTTCACCCTTTCTTGGACCAATCACAGTGGCCTGAGTACCATGGCCCTCATATTAGGCCAGACCCTCTTCTGAAGGTGGAGACGAAGGGTAGAAGGAGAACTAAGAGGTTCAGGGGTGATATGGATGACCTGGCTGGATACACTGGCATGAAACAATTTGGTAGCGGTCATTTCATGGAGGCTCCTGACATTATCAACTGTGGGGTGTGTGGTGAAGGGGGACACAATGAGCGGACATGCAAGAATAAGAAAACCAAAAAAAAGAAAAACAAGTCGTGGAGGCGGCACCGATGGTGAACGAGGTGGAAGAGGTGACGGTGGTGGTGGTCGAGGAAGCACAAGTGTCAGAGGTGGTAGTGGTGGTCGTAGAGGGAGCACAAGTGCTAGAGGTGCTAGTGTTCGTAGAGGGAGTACAAGTGCTAGAGGTGGTGGTCGAGCTAGCACAAGTGCTAGAGGTGGTGGTCGAGCTAGCACAAGTGCTAGAGGTGGTGGTCGAGCTAGCACAAGTGCTAGAGGTGGTGGTCGAGCAGGCACAAGTGCTAGAGGTGGTGGTGGTCGGAGAGGAAGCACAAGTGCTAGAGGTGGTGGTGGTCGTAGAGGAATGGTTGATAATGGATCGGCCTTCGGTTATTTGCTTAATCCAGATGGTTGATCTAATAATAATGGTATATTATTTGTTCATACAATTCCTAGCATTTATTCATTTACTGTATTTACGCATTTACTCTCTTTATGTCTTGTGCTAACAATTGTTCTTTTTGTAGGCATGGCTTCATCTGGTTCCAGGACGAGGCCGGCGTGCGCGGACCAAGAGGACATGCCGAAGACGTGGATGGAGGCCAGTTTGGACAAGGAGAAGGAGAAGGATGTGCCCACACCACCATGTTGGTGTGGTGATGTTTGCAAGCTGAAGGTGTCCACTGACCGCAACGAGTCATGGACAGAAGGTAGAAGGTTTTTCGTGTGTCCCAACTATGCACATGATCATCGAAGGCCAACTAACGCATATGACATACCACCGGTATGTTAGGTGTACATACAAAAAACATCAACAAGTTGTCACTCATATGTCTAACAAAATCATGGTTTATATGTAGTCCCCTCCTCCACTTTGCAAGTACTTCACTTGGATAGATCATGAGGTACCAAAAGATGTCCAAGAGGACGAACGTCGAGATTGGTTACGGAGGCAGCGCCTATTCGAGGAGTCCTATGCACGGGGATTGGAGCGGGAGCGTCGTGAGAAGGAGGCTCATGAGCACAAGAAGCGTGAACAAGAGAGGGCACGCAAAGAGAAGGAGGCTCGTCAAGAAGAGAGGGCAAGAAAACTTGCAAGGGCTCGCGATGCACGAGAGGAGGACGAGGCACGTGACAAGAAGGGGAAGTGGCCCCGTACTACTCAGTAGACAAATGGAAAGGCACCGGCGTCGATGATGAACTGTCGAGACTTTGTTTAATGTATGAACTTGTTATTCGAGACCTTGTGTGGTCATGAACTACTTATGTCATTCGAGACATCGTGTGTGAACTTGTTATTCGAGACCTTGTGTGGTCATGAACTACTTATGTGCAAACTATGCTTTGTTCATATTTTTGTTTGATTTCCAATGTTTAAAAATGTGTGCAACAATTTTAAAAGAGAGCACTTTGCCTAGTTTGCAAATGTGCACACCCAGACGCCAGGGTTCCTGGCGTCTGGGTCCCTATCCAGAGAGCATTTTCCCAGTTTGCAAATGTGCACAACCAGACGCCAGGGTCCCTGGCGTCTGGCTGTGCACTTATGCAAACAGGAAAAAAGCTCTCTGGATAGGGACCCTGGCGTCTGGGTGTGCACACTTGCAAAATGCTCTCTGGATCGGGCATTAGACAGATCAGACAGGTGTCTGTTTACCTGCGCGAGCAAAATGATCCAGACGCCAGGGACCCTGGCGTCTGGGTCCCTATCCAGAGAGCTTTTTTCCTGTTTGCATAAGTGCACACCCAGACGCCAGGGTCCCTGGCGTCTGGATGTTTTGCTCGCGCGGGTAAACAGACACCTGTCTGATCTGTCTGATACCCGATCCAGAGAGCATTTTGCAAGTGTGCATAGCCAGACGCCAAAGACCCTGACGTCTGGGTCCTTATCCTATCCAGAGAGCAAATATCGTGTGGATAAGATTCTTTGGGCCCACCTCTACCCCTCTCATCCATTCATCTCCACCCCACCTCTACCCCTGTCATTCCTTTCATCTCCACTCACTCTCACTCTCACCTCTAGCCCTCTCGTCCACTCACTCTCATCCAGTACCATAACCCCCCTCAAATCTCTCACGAATCGGTCTAGTTTCACCGTTGGATCTTCAGGATTTCGAAACTAGAAGGTAAATCAACTACACCCCCACTTATTGGTTGGTTTTAGGATCTCCAGTATCATAGTTTTGTGTAAACCCTAGTTTGTTTGTTTTCCTCGTGGTTTAATGTATCATAGGTTAGGTACTAAGAGATTTGTGTGTTGTAGATGGCTAATGGTACTCAGTGGGTGCTTAGCCCTGTTGTTCATGTCCAAGGCTTTTCTCCATGTGTTGTGCAAGTTAGTGAAGTGGACCTTACTTTTGATTGGTTGAAGACTAAATTCATGTTGAAGCAAGGGTTGAAGGAAGAGGATTTTGTGTACTACGTCAGCAGGAAGCAGTCAGATGGCCCCGGAGAAAGAAAATTGGTTGACATAACTGATGATGACAAGATTCAAGAAGTGCTGCAAGAATGGAAATGGAAAAGGGTTATTGACTTGCATTGCTACAGGAAACCGAGTTATATGTGATGTTCATGTCGTTTCAACTATCGTGGACCATCGTGGTCATGAACTACTTATGTCATTCGAGACTATTTGTGTAATTTGAGATTATGTGATGAACTTCTCATTCGAGACTATTTGTGTAATTTGAGATTATGTGATAACTATGCTTGTCATTTGCTATTATGTGAACACTAATGTTTGTCATTCGATACTATAGGTGTTTGCTAGAACAAAATATCTATGTCATTCCATACTATAGGTGTTTGGGTGCTAGAACAAAATATGAACAAAATGAAAAAAGTACTACACCAGGTCCAGACGCCAAGGACCCTGGCGTCTGGGTGCCCTGTTTCTGCTGTCCAGGACTCTGCTTTTGCTTCCAGTTGACCCCCAGACGCCAGAGACTGTGGCGTCTGGTCCCCTGACTTGAAACCAGACGCCAAGGACCCTGGCGTCTGGGACCCTGTAGATTATTTTGAACTTGCTGTTTGACACAAGAAGATAGCACATATATATTCATATGATAGGTTCATACAACATAGAAGATAGCACATTTCACACAACTTTCACCATGACAAATGTACGCATACAAACGACAAGTTCATAGATTTTTCATCACAACAAATTCAAGCATACATAAGACACCAAGTGCATACATATGGTACCAAATGCATACATAAGACACCAAATTCAAGACAACCTAAGAAGTTTTTAGCACGACACCAAGTTCATGCATACAAACGCCACCTAGTTCATGCACTTCCAAACAAGAAGCTCACTTCCTCCTTCCTCTCTTCACAATGGTTGCAAGTGTAGGCTCCTCCTCTTCGCTAGCCTCCTCCTCCTCCTCGTTGTATGCCTCCTCCTCCGCCTCAATGTTGGCCTTATATCTTTGCATTCCTGTTGGGATAAGCTGATGAGGATACTCCGGACTATGGAATTGTGTATTCCATGTCTTCTTTCTACCTTTCTTGCCTGGTGTCTTAGCTATGGCTTTGCCTTTCCTAGAGCGAGCATTGCCTTGTGTCGGTTGTGTAACCTGTGATGGTTGTGGAGCATCAACATCATACTCATGATCCTCTTGATGTGTTGCATCATACTCATGCTCCTCATCTTGTGTTGGCTCCTCTTGATGTGATGGCTCCTCTTCATGGACCTCCTCCTCCATGTCCTCATCGTTCTGGATATAACGCCGTCTATTAGCTCTGGCGCGAGTACCAGGTGCATACACGTCACTGGACTGAGCACCATGGCAAGAAAGCATTGCTGCCATCTTATGGAACCGCTTCTTGAACTTCTGCAACAACACAAAATATGCTATGATATGAGATACAAATAAATAATCCGCGAAAAGAAACTTTTATAATATATTGATCACACCTCCATCGTGCTCCTAAGAGTCCTCTCAGATAATACACCACCAGGTGGATGACTCAGTGCAACATTGGCATCGTTGACGCACAGAAGCAACGATCTGCCCTGCAATTCATGAACAAACCAAACTTATGTATTTGAAAGAAGACAACATGATGCATGCAAGTTTGTTAGAATAGGTCAAACAGACTACCATTTCATCATGCATCAGTGCATAGTCAATGTGAGCCCCTCTGGTGTCTCTCACAGCCGTGTTGAAGGTATGATAACCTTCTGCAGTCTCCGGGTCTTCAGACACCAACTCCGACCACTCCTCGTGAGTCCAACCAGGCTTTAGCTTTAACCGATAACGATCCGCATACCACACTTGATACTTCTGATATGCTGACTGATTGTGAGGTCTATTCTCTGATTGCACTAGTGTGTCTCTTTGATTCTAAAATTCTATCCATGCACGGTGTTTGTTTGCCCAATCCGATATATCCTGATTGTTCTTTCGATCGAACCTACAAATGATGCACGGAACAAAGCATTAGCAAACATTGACTTATTCAATACTCTACTACATACTCAAGGCATGCTTGCTCACCGATGCAGAGATAGCATTTCCTCCTTGCTCTCCTCAATTGGAATATCTTGTCTTCTTCCAAATTGTCTTGCCACACGGTCTACAAAGTGCCACTCGACTGCGAAGAAGCATATCATTGGGCACCTCGCCCGCCAAAGATGGCTATCACGCGTGCACATCTCATTAAGATCAAAGTCACGATCTTCCGCATAAGGCAACCAATATACCTGCAAAACAAAGAGATACATTGTTAGCTACAAGTTTCATTCTTGACTAAATTTTATCTCATCGAACTTCTCAAAACCTGCTCAGCTGTCAAGGTGTCCAGCTCGTTCATATAGCACTTGTATCGCACATGCGAGCTTCCTGTGTAGACTGTCACTTGTTCCCAATAGTAAGCAAGCGTAGGGCGCCGATATGGATCATCATCATGCAACCCGTCATGATTACCCCGTGGGTTTGCCATGAGGGGGTTCTTGAATTCGGGTCGTCCAACCGGGATCCGCTCCCACATCCACACGGATAGGCTCCAAACAAAGCCAGACAATGAGGATGTATCTCCCTTCCTCCGACACGCCAAGTCAAGCTGCAATCAAACAAACATGTTAGATATGGAGGCGCATGACAAATGCAAGATAAATGGTTGCAAATATCTCTTACCTGACGATACAAATATGCTAGTGCGGCCGAACCCCAGCTATACTGGGTGTCCCAGTTATTGAGTAGCTCCAAGAACATCTAGAGGGCTGAGTTCCCGGTTTCATCTGAGAAGACTACCTTGGTTAGTACATACCAAAGATAGGCCCGCGCGTACTGCTGCACAACCACGTCATTGGCATCCTCAGGGCACGGATTGGTGTTTCCTCTGACCATTTTTAGCCAAGAATGCCTCACTTTCGTGGTATCGGCCTTGCCTTCCTGAGGGCCCTCGGGCTGAACGCCAATTAAATCGGCAGTCCGTTCTCGCCAATTACCCACGCTGACACGACCGGTAACAGCTTGTCCGTTGATAGGAAGGCCGCTTATCATAGCCATGTCCTGTAGGGTCATCCTCATCTCCCCACATGGAAGGTGGAACGAGTGAGTCTCCGGCCTCCAACGATCCACAAGTGCGGTCAGCGCCGCGTGGTTCACCGGCGGAGCGCGTCGCTTAAACTGCAACACGAATGGGAGAAGACCCAATCTCCGAATGTAAGCCTCATACCGCGGGTCGTAATCAAAGTCATCAGCGGAATGACCCCTCATGCGCATAGCAACTACTTGCTGCAAATAAAGTGATGTTTTAATAATCAATACAAGAACACAAATGAGAAACAACGAAAATTGACCCAGTCTTGCTTCTTACCTGTCCATTCTCAATGGCACGAGCACGATGCTCCTTATCCCACTCATCGATTAATCCGTCATACCAAGGACCATCACCATCCGCCATCCTACAAAACAAATCACAAACATCTATGAATACATGAACAATATCAAACAATTATGCCATATGAAAACACCATTCTTCTCAAACATAACCACATCATTTCTTTCTTCTACATATGCACACATATCATCTAGAGTACCAAATTTCACCATCAAATAAATTTCATAATCATCATCCGCCATTCTATTGAACAAATCATGTCACACACAATAATCAAATTTCATCATCTCTTTTGCATAAAAAAATTTGCCATCTATATATTCAACTATATTGTCATACCACTTCACATTTTTATCTTCTTCATATGCACACATAATTATTCTCAAACATACCAACATCATCTCAATCAAATAAATTTGTCAAATAATATGGTGTCACATATGCAAATACATATCATCTAGAGTACCAAATTTCACCATATCTTTTGCAAATATAGTATGCCAACAATAGGATTATCTACACATACACACATCATCTATCAAACCAAATATAGTATGCCAAAGTCTATTTTACATACACAAATCATATATTCATCACCCCTCTTAATTCAAAAAAAAAATCCTATGGACAACATATACACAAAACGGAATTGATTTTACCTACATGTTCAACTACACATCATCTACTCCCTACCTAATCATCTATCAACTACAAAAAATTTCCTAAAAAAAAGAAACCATCTACTCATCTAACATCACCTAGTGTTGAATAATGCATCCAACCAAAGAGGGGAAAACAAAAACAAATTGGAGGGAATGGGGGAGAATACCTCAAAGAAGTTTGGGGGGGTCAGATCTGTGAGTTTGAGGGGTTGATGGAGTAGATCAAGGGGGGTGGTGGTGGGAGGAAGAGAAGGGGCGACGAACTGCCCCTGTTCGTCGAACCAGACGCCAGAGAAGATGAGATTGGGATGGGTGGGCTGGCCCCGCGGCGTTATCCACTTACCGGGGCCAGACGCCACGGTCCCTGGCATCTGGCCCCTTTGCCACGTCAGCAGGTCAACGGGCACGCGGGCAGTGCGGGCCAGGGGCCAGACGCCAGGGTCTGCTTCGTAACCCAGACGCCATGGACCTTGGCGTCACCGAAAAAGGTCAAAAACGATTTTTTTTTTGAAACGAGGTCAAATCGAGATTTTCTTTGCACAATAGGTCAGAACAGTAATTTTATCCACTACATACTGCTGGAGTAGTGGTATCGGCGCGCGAGTTAACGCGGATGGGAGCAAAAGAGAGCGTAGGGCATAGCGAAGCTAGCTAGGGGGACAGAAGGGCTGTGTTGGAGCAGCGACTTGACGAGTCACCCGCCGGCCATGGACACGTCGAGTCGCCGGTCATATCAGCAATAAGAGGGGCCGATTAATCCCAGGTCTCAGCCATTGGCTGCCAGTGCCCGAGTCTTTATTCGGTCCGGGTATCCCTCTCCATCCATCTTGCACTACACCTGGCCCCGTACCTGTGCGTGTTTTGCGGGCCATGAAGTAGTCGCTGTTCATGACTTCGATGTCGATCAATTCATCAGGTATTCCATTTGTCGATCGGGACGTTTTTAAGAAATCATATAACCTGTAAACTCGCGCGCCGTCGATGCGCATGTGTTTGTCCAACTGCTCTCGTATTAGGGGTATCCGTTGTACAATTTTTTTGTACCGAGGGTTCGAATACCTCTCTTTCCGCTCCCTTGGATCATTTGGAACTTTCGAATTGAAAAGAATTTTGACCTCCGGATTTTCTCCTAGATAGATGTACGAAACAAATCAAATAAGAAAAAAAACTGAATTTTTACTCCTCGCGTCCAGGATTCCGTCCTGGGTCATTAGATAAGAATCCAAAGATAAAGAGTGAAACAAAAAATATCACTACTGTATAAACAAAAAGTTTGAGAGTAAGTATTATAACACTGAAACTTATAGAGCGTCCAAGTGATGGCCTTTGAAAACGAACCAACTCTTTCAGGTATTTCTAAATGATAGCTTCAAGAGTTTTCGCAAAGACTGGTTGCATCGACAGTGGGCCGAGTTTCAGTCGCTACAGTCACACGCCAACGAATCGACGGCAACTGCTGGACCAGCTAAGTGACAACCATCCTAAAAGGCGACAGAGATTTAGAGTAGTATCAAATTTCGTTTTTCCTCCCCTGAATCACACCTAACCAATCCCCTATCGGTGTTAAAGGAGGATATTTTTTACTTAGAGTCGCCCCGACTCTCAAATATACTCGGCTGCCCATCTGGGGAGTAAAAGTTTTGGCCTCCTACTCCGCACCTACGCATTCCTCACCCCGTGTTGCCTTGTTGCCGGCATTGCTTCTAGCAACCGCGGAACGCCTCAGCCGACACCTCGCTGCCTCCGCCACCCTTCTGCCCCACTCTGATACGCTCGCCAGTCACTATCGTCGTTGGAATCGAGCTTTATCGCCGTCGTCGTCGTGTGAATCCTGTCGCCGGTTGCACACACCAGATCTTCTACCTCGTAGCCTCTCCGTCGACTGTCGGCTGCTGAAGCCCCACCGCAACTTGGGCATCGGCTCAACGTCGACGACAGGACGTGACACCCCCGTCATCCTTCAAATGTTCGATGATTTGCCTAGGTGAGTTTTTTTTTTGTGTGCTTTTTCATCTTGTTTTTTCTTTTGGCAATTGAATTGAACCGAGTCAGTTCAAGTGATGAAGAGGTTGAGGGCGTTGATCTTCGGCGACTCTTCATGATCGGAGGAGGAAGAAGACGATGACGTCTTGAAAATAGCCGTTGGCATGATCTTCAACGAGGTTTTCCTGCGGCCAAGAGTAGGATCACAATTTGTTCGTATACACATCGATGAGACAAAGCAGAGAGCCAGAGAGTATAATACGCTGTTGTTTGGAAATGCGATATTAATAATACGGCAAAGAAAAACCTACTGACCAAAAGTGTCACTCATAAAAAAGTGTCAGATTGTACAAGTACTGTATAAGCAAGAATGCAGGATGGGTGGTGCCAGTTAAATCTTGCTGCAAGTAAAGATCAAAAGAGTTGAAGGACTTTGATTCATGGAATCATCATAGGTTGTCTGCCAGGAGATCCGATGTTGATGTTTCATGGTCTGCGCTTTGCAGAGTTTGTGATTGCATGCATAAAACTGCGCTAAACTCGAGTGAAGTGCTGCAGCTATTCCTCTACTACTAGCACGTAGACGTAGTACTCTAGCGAGTCGCCGTCGCTGGGCACCTGCCTAGCATGCAAAGCTGCGGCTTAGCTCAGTCTGCATGCGGCTGCACCGATCGAATCATCGATATCGCTGGCGAGATCACGGGCCAGTGCGGTGCAGTTAAACTCAGTTCCCCGTTCTTTTACATCCGCAGGCGTAGGCTACGTAAGATTGCGACACCCTAATTGCACCCAGGCATCATTGCTATGCATGCTATGCTCTGCCACGCCTGCCCTGCCCTGCCCTGCCTGCATGGCGCATGCGTATTCTTTCTCACTCAACAGAATAATACACGTATGAGATCCATTTTGTCCCTTTGTGCACTCACTCTCGCTCTCTCTCTCGTCTAATTCGAATGGGACCAGCAACAAAGCAGTAGCAACAGATGATCTTTTCCGTGCTGAAAATGCTGGGAAACCTCTCGTTAGAGATGGAACTCGATTTTCTTTTTCCGATAAAGCATTGAAATTATCGTGCTTTTGATGGTGGATGACGAACGGCTTCCGTCACTCGATCATGGTTTTACCGCGTTATCAATTTGTAGGTGCTCGGGTATTTTTCACTTCACGCGCGAGTGCATACCAGTTTTGTAGCCATCCGATTTCTTTCATTGCAAGGCGAAAGGATAACTGAGGTTGGCCCTCTTTCATTTTTGTTTCTTGGGGACGATGTTCTTGAACTCTGCCGACAAAAACAGGCGATAATATGGCGCGTCATCACATGCCCTGAAGATCGCCAATGCCAGCCCTCTTTCCACGACGATACTCCGAAACGGTCTGCCACATTACACATGCAGTAGTGAGTAGTCTATCTCCGCTGAGAGAGAAATCTACAGACGAGGAGGCGTCGACATTTACGGAGCACGAGGCGGACGTTGGGCATGCAGCTGGCGGCCATGGATGGAGCTGTTCCGCGGCGGGGGACTGATGGAGATGATCGATCGGGCGAGAGGCTATGTATTAAACCTGTATCCCCCGTCACGTACCACCCGTCCGTCCGTCCATCCATCCATCATCCCTCTCCTTCCCCTGGGATCCAGCAGGAGACGTCCACATCTCGTCGGCCCGCCCGTCACATAAAATATTACTCCGCCTATTACCACCACCCTTGTTAGCACTGGTACATTGTGGCAGAGGGAGGGGCATGGGCATGGAGAAGTGACGGCTGGAATGGACGGATGGATGGACGCATGCATGCAAAAGCGGGGCAGGGAATCATGCCGCGCCAGGGAAACGGCCGGGTGGACTTTTAACTCATCGGGTTACGGAACACCACCACTTCCGTTACGTGCATGTACTACGCACAGGCAGGCCGCTGTAGCTCGCTCGATCTTCCCGTCTTTGGCCGTCTCGCGTTGCCACTTGGCCAGCCGCAAGGATATCATCTTTCATCTACGTACGTCGATGAATGCGTCGACGCTGTTCAAATTCAATAACATATGCAGAAGCTTTAGTTAAGGTTTGCATGCACGTACGTGCTGCTATTTTCCTCTTGGTTTCATGTGCATAGCGTTTGTTTTCGAGATTACGGAAAAGAAGCTCTTCGAATCCACCAAATGTGCATTGTGTTTGTCGTAAATATGTGGCGAACGTTCATATGGTGATGGCATCACCACTTGATATATTCGACATACTAACTTTTTCACACACAACAACAGATGCTCTTGGTCGTCTAACCGACCGATCTACCACTGAGCTATTGAAGAATAACAGACTTAAGCTGACTCCAGTTCTTTGGACTAACCAACCACAGTGCATGAGATTTGGTGTGTGGTGGTAAGGGCGTCTCTAATCCTTCCCTATAATTTAACTCCCAAGAGGTGTTAATTCTTAAGAGTTAAGAGCATGGTTAATAATACAGCCAACAGTCGATAATTAGAGGTTCAAATATGTACTAGTTTATCGATAGTTGGCTCACCTTACATCCTTACAAAGCGTTTTCGGTCTCGTGTTGCAGCTGGCTACTAACTAAGAGCCCGCTTCTCTTCTTTCCTCCTTCTCTCTCCTCCAACTAAATAAAGATATATTATTCTACTTTTTGTAGCCTGCTTATGTCATCCTATTGTACTTGCTCTAAAAAATCCAGGACTTAAAAATTGCTCACCAAATCCTCACCTCAATCTTACCTCCTCAAATAAACTAGACCCAACATGAAAGACTCTCTCCCTCTCCTTTGTCCTTCTTCCTTCTCCCTTCTCCCTTCTCAGCAACCAACGAGGACTTCTAAACTGTAAATGTTTTCGAAGAGCTACCGAGGGCCTAGAGTATACAATCTGCAAAGGTAATTTGACATAGGCTCACCGAGCACGACTTGCGAGGAAGGGGGTCATCGCAAGCTGTGAAATTCATCCTCCGTGGACCACGATTTGGGCGATTCTTTGCCGAATGGGTTCCTCTCATCTTGGTTCTTCTTGTGGCACGATGTCATGGCCCGGTGATTCACCGAAATTGACGATGGCGGGCAGCAGCCATGTAATTTCTCATGTGTGCATGCTTTTCTCTTGCACATACTTTTTGTAGGTGTTGGTGTGCATGTGGTTGTGCTCTAATTGTAGCCAGGCACGGCAGGGAGGAGCGCAACCGTAGCCAAGGACAATGGGGGACGAGCATGGCAATGGCCAGGAATGACGGGGAAGACAAGAAATCGAATAATATCTCATCGGAAATGCCGAATGTTGGCGGTGTTGCACGCGAGGCCACGTACCTGCAGGGTGAGGCTTCGGCTTGGAGTCTCGCCATGGGGGAAACTGACGCTTGAGGAAGCAGACAGAGTCGCCCGAGGGAGATATTTTTAGGGAGAACTTGTTAGGCTGGTCAAATTTGAAGTGTCTTCGTGCGGAGTAGTTCTCCTTATATTATTGAGGAGTTAAGCATTTCGAGAGAAAATTTATATAGTGTCTAACTCCTCAAAACAGGTGGCGACGTGTCGTTTGTCATGCCACTTTCCTGCATCATTGAATCAGTAGGTACTAATATATTTCTTAGCGGTCATTATGTAATAATAGCCGACAACACTGGTTTGTTCAAGTCCTATAATTCAAGGTATCTAAACACAAATGATAAGTTATAGGATTTCAGGTGAAGGGTTAAAGATACTCTAAGAATGGTTAAATGGCAATGTGAACACATTGCAATCTTAGGCACGATAAAAAATCCCAGAGCCAATTTGTGACGAGAAGTGCTATGCGCACGACAAACTTCGGACGATGCACAAACGAGGATTAAATCTGGCCAGACATGTGTATGATTGAACAAGTCGCCGGCGGCTGGATTGTCATGTCGTCCATAAATCGTGCATATGTATCATGCATGGAGCAGTTTCGATTTGGGATAGAACGCGAGTCTGACAGAGTAGATGAAAAATGAGAAAGATTTTCGGCTCGTGGGTGCATCAGCACAAATGATTAAAAAGATTAGAAAAACTATTTTGCAGCAAACATTTTTAGTGTCCCACATACGTGCAAACTTTCATGTAAAAGAAATACTCATAAAGCTCCAGGCAAATAAAAAGCCAATGCTTCCAAAAAGTTTGTTTTAAAAGTATGTTGGAGGGTTGATTTTGTTTTAAAAGCGTGCAGCTCCAAACATGGCAGCTGCTATTTAAAAAAGCATGCAGCTCCCGCAAAAAAACATGGCAGCTGCTGGAAATGTGGGAGTAGTATTGTTTAGCACGCGAACATACGGCGCCGTGTCACGCTGCGCCACGGCCTGTGTGCGCCGTGTGCGATTGGCCGCGCGGGCGCGCGTGCTCTTTCACGGTGACGACTGACGACATGAGCTGACGATGGGAAGCATCAACGAATCAACCGAGTCCTGACCCGAATAATCTGAAATTTTAAGGGCTCCTTTGATTCAAGGGAATTCAATAGGATTTTTGGAGGATTGAAATCCTTTGAAAGTTTTCTTACGTTTGTCCTTTGATTCATATGATTGAATTTTATCGGATTTTTTTTAATGGAATCTTTTGTACTACATTTTATAGAAAATTTAACATTCATTCTAATTTTTTTTTGCAATTTCTTTGCTTTTCCCGTTAAATCAAACGCTCTTTTCCTATTTTTATGGATTCAAGTGGGCATGACACTCTAATCCTATACTTTTCCTATTCCTGTGTTTTCAAAATCCTGCGAATCAAAGAGGTCCTAAATATACTTACCCAATTAATTATCAATATGTGAATGTTATACTATATCTGCCTAATAGATGTGACTTATGCTTATTATTGTACTGGTTTGTTGGGGGTAGTATTTTCCTGCCCTAGTGTTTGAAGTGTGCTTAGCTTATTAATATTTGCTCATTATTTATGTATAATAATTTTAGCCCAGAAGCTCCCCTCTCTGTATTTACGGCGCGGATCTTTTGGTCTCAGGTGCCAATACACCTTAGTTGAGATTTTTCTTTAGAAATTGCTTAAAAAAATTAAATTTTCCTGAAACATTTTGGGAACAAACATGATCTACTATTACACTCGTGTGAAAAGTTTCGCTAAGGAATGACTCTTTTCTTTATCGTACACAGTAGGGTAAAACTCTAAGGAATGACTTTCATGGTATTCTGGGCAAAAGAAAACAAAGTCCACACTATGTAAAAATACTACACATTTTTGGAATTCATAATTTTTTTGGGTCCGAAGTCATTCCTTAATGAAACATTTCTTTATTCGAGTATAACACTAGATCATGTTTGTTTCTAAAATGTTCAGAAATTCACGACTTTTACAATTTCTAATTTTTTTCAATTCAGGTGCACATTGGGACTGAGACCCATTGGGGTATTTTCATTGATATATTTTCTATTTTCCCTACCAAAATGACTAATAGTTCACGCAGTTGAGTGAAAAATACTAATATACATTATTATTTTTCAGAGTTTAAAGCTTGGTAAGCTTGGAGTATCATTGTTAGTTTCATTAGCAAGCTTCAATTTTTATTTTATTTTTGCAAAAGAGTTTGAAGTTTGGTACCGAAACTACAATTGTATCATTGTTCATTTAGACTTGGAAGTTTGGTTATCCTGGTTTTTGCCATTCTATGCACTTGGTAAAGTAATTTAGTACTATTGGTAAAAGAGCACATTTAAAAAAGAGCACATTGATCATGTTGCTCTTAAATATTTACTACTAGAGTTACTCTAGCACCCAAGTCAACAAATGGGTTTTTCAATGAAATAGTGGCGTGGACAAGAAAAGCAAGCATGCATATGCTACTGCATCGTTCCCACGTGATAATAAAGATACACATACATTGATCTCAACTAACTAGTAGTCTCATACAGTGGAACCGGTACACATCTTGATGGACTTACTGATAGCTAGTCTGACACACCATACGACTAACAAATTAACAATACATGAACTAGGCATACATAGTCTGATACAACATACGACTAGCTAATAATCAACTATAAACTATAGGTAACTTAGCTAGTGATCCAGTACATGGCTCCTGAAGTCGTGTGTCCTGTTATTACAGTAGGAACACACGACGATCAGAGAGCATAAATAATCGAAACTTACTGCAGCTAGCATAATGATCGATATAGCTACGTGCTTAGCTAAGGACACATGCATCTAAGCAAAGTGATAAGCAGGCTAGAATGAGAGAGCATAATCAGCACACGATGAAAGGCATGCATGCATACTGCTCTAGAAGCCCCAGCCGTAGGCGCCGTCAAGCTGGCCAGGGCCCACGGCCATCTGCGGCGGCGCGCGGCTGCCCTCCAGCTTGATCTCGTAGCCGGAGGACGGCCAGTGCTGGAAGGCCCCTCCGCCGATGCCGAGCGGGGAGACGCCGGACTGCAGGCCGCCTGGGAGGAACATCGGCAGGCTGAGGTTGTCCGCCGCCTGCACCAGGCGGGGGGCCTGGAAGAAGGCCAACGGCTGCTCGACGGCGAGCGTAGCCGGTTCGTACTGCCCGATGCCGAGGAGGGTGGCATCCATGTGGGCGGTGGAGAAGCAGGGCACGAGCTCACGGCAGTTGCCGGCCGCGTTGTTGTTGTTGGCGGTGGCGCCGTAGGAGCTGCTCTCGCCGTCAGCGGCGGCTTGCGCCGCGGCCAACAGCGAGCTGGTATCCGGGAGGTGCTGGCGCGGCGCGGACGAGGCGGAGGCGCCGCCCCCGCCGCCGATGGAGACGGAGGTGGAGTCGGAGAAGCACGACGTGTCGCCTGCGCTGCTGAGTCCGTAGCGAGCCTTGCGGGAGGGGGGCACCGCGCCTGGCTTCACGAAGATCTTCGCGATCACCCACTCATCCTGGATATATACATCAACGCGTGAGCAAAAAGTGCTGAATATCTCACACCGTCGACGACGTCGTTGAATGCTACTACGAGCCTACGAGTTCTACATTCAGGTGCATGTTACTGGGAGTAGTATTATTTTTCTATTGTGAAAAAGGAACATCGTTCAAAAGTTAACTCTTTATTTAACCCAACATTTTCCAACCTCCACTTGTCCATTTATATTTTCATTGCCTATGATCAAATGTCACCACCTAGCATTTTTACATGACACCAGCGAAGAACATTAAAACAACAGCTATGAAGCAAGTAAGCCAGACTTCATCTCTGAGTAAAAAGAGAAGGTAAAAGAGAGAACTATCTGATGCATGAGATGAATGTAGAATGGGTTCAAGAGAACGCAGTAAAACACCCAAACATGGCATGCATTTACGCATCTGTAGGAATATAGTAAGCTGTGCATGCACTCGCAGCATGCGCGGGCAGTCACCGGCCAAGAAAAGATTCGTATACCTCTGCAGCAAATCTTTCACTGCACTTAAGCCCCTCGCTTACCATATCCACGCAATGCAATCTGCATTGCAACAGGCACACGTACGTACAGAGCCTGCTGCTCCAGCACCTCTAGTCTACTCGTCACTAGCTTAGCTTATCCTTCTAGCTCGTAGCCATGACTTCACACGAGAAACGTAAGCTCGCAGGTAGCAAAAATCTGCCCTAAAAACCCCCGTGACTTTACACCATTGCATCATTGCCGCCAGTACTACTACCACTACTTCCCCGGAGAAAAAACAGTAAAAATCAGGCGGCATAGGCGATGAAAAATGCAGATCAATGCTAGTGGAAAGGAAGATGAATGAGGTGATTGAAGATGGAATGTAGCTGACCCTTGTGGTGTTGTTGGGCAGGAAGTGGTAGGCGTAGACGCCCTCGAGGCGGAACTCGTGCATGACCCACTGGGTCTTCTGGCCCTTGGGGGCGCGGCCGCGGTAGAAGACGAGCGTCTTCTTCATGCCGACGAGCGCGCCGTTGCGGGCGCTGCGGATCTCGCGGTCCTTGCCGGTGGCCTTCCAGTAGCCGGCGCCGGTGGCGCGGTTGGTGCGCAGGCCCGTGGGGTACTTGCGGTCGCGGAGGCTGTAGAAGTACCACTCCTTCTCCGCGGTGGTCTTGCAGGCCTTGTCCGGCAGCTCCCACGGCTCGCACTTGTTGAGGTCGATCTCGGCGATGGCGCGGGCGCCGGAGAAGCCGCAGTCCACCACCTTGCGGAGGAGGTAGTAGGTGATGAGCTCCTCGTCCGTCGGGTGGAAGCGGAACCCCGGCGGCAGATCGCCGCCCCCGCCGTCCAGCCGCATGCCCAGAGCGCTGTACCGCTCCATCCCGGTGCCGGCCGCGCCCTCGCACTGACCTGCAAGCAAGCGTGCGCGCACCATTAATGCCGGAAGCTGCAGAACGAACGGACCCAGCTGGGCTGAGCGATCGAGCAGCGCAAGGGCCAAAGGAATGGGATGGAATGGAAGGATCAGGGCCAGTGGGAGCGTTTACCTGTGGCGAGAGAAGTGATCGAAGAGGGAGTGGTGGTGGGGAGGGAGCGGCTGTCTCGCTGGTAGCGGAGGCGCGCCCTTGTTTTATAGTGCCTGATGGCCGCGTGGTTGGGGGAGGTGGGTGAGGGGGAGTAAATGTGGGATTCGACGAATCGGGGAGGGTGTCAGCGGCAGAGGCTGCCCTTGGCCTAGGCGGGGCCCGGCCATGGGGGAGGGCTTGCTTCGTCGAGGGAGAAGTGGTGGTGCTGTGCTGCATGGAGCACTGTGGGACTGATGGAGCTGAAGCTGAGATCAGATGAGACGACGAGATGAGATGATCAGGGACAGAGAGATGCAGCTGCAGCTCCATCGATTGCTTCCAGCAATCCATCATATGCTCACGCGTCGCCCTCTGTCGCTCGGAGCTGCGCACGCGCCGTGCTCTCCTACTTGGCACGAGGTGGATAGCCTTGGTTGGGGTCGGGATTTTATGTGGAACGAACGAACAAGGCTAATCATGGGGGCGTGTTTGGTATGATGTCACCCATCGCTGGAAACAACGCCAACTCTAGTGAGGCACCGTCTTCGTTTCCTGCATATGCTAGCGCAAACTTCAGGCATCCGAGATAGGGAGCATCTAGAACTCATCTAGATGAGATATAATTTGGTTTTATTCACTTTGAAAACAAGAACAAATACAATCCACGTCAGCATAACACATCTTATAGCATCACATTCAATGGCTATAAAAGATGAATGAGACCAAATTATATCTCATCTTGATGAGTTCTAGCAAAACTGTCCGAGAAACCATTCAAAATGGGAATCGTAACATGGTCCACTGGTCCGAGGAAAGAGCTGAAGGGGTGTTTTTCTTAGGGGAACCTGCTGCATTTTACTCTATTTGTTATAAGTTCACTGAGAACCTCCGACGCAACAATATCATGAGTCCAGAGAATTTCAGAAACATGAAACCATGCTTCACAAAGCTTATTTAAGCAGCAACTAGTGTAGAACCCTACTAGGAAGACACACATATCGCACACTCTTGGACCGAACTATGTACGATCCATGCATCGCAAATGGTAGAAAATTAAACCGTTTGAAAGAAAAAGATATGTGTGCGAAGGCCGATCCACCAGGCACGACTCAGAAATGAGATGCGTGTGCGATATACAGTATACAGTTAAGTCAGCGGAACTATTACGATGAGCGAAAATAATGCAGACGATTCCCCAACTCAAGACGTGTGTGTTGTACGGCATACAGTTCACTCGACCGGACTGTTACGATGACTGAAAATAACACAGATGATTTCCCAGCACAAGTTGTTTGCCTTACGGGTAAACTGTAGCTAGGAAGAGATTGTCTACGATTGTGGGAATCATCACACACGTGTTCCTTAGTTGAACTGTTGGTGATGTGACTTGCTTTGTCCGCGGAATAACAATATATATACTTATAAAACATGATTGCATAACTGAACAAAACATCCATTGCATAAGTAACTAAACGTCACATTGCACACCTCAATGCATAATTACAAAAACTAGGAAACGATCATCGATCATCTACCACTTTTGACTTCTTGGCATGATTGCCACCACGGGTGCTATTACTGCCTGATCCCTAAGTGGCAAGGGGGAGGAGGCATGTCCTTATGTCAACGATCCGCCTATACATATCGTATCTTGTGTAGACATATTTGGCCGCGTAGGTGAGGTGGTCGAAGTCTAGTTTGTCCTTGCAGATCAAGTGCCAGACACGCTTGTTCTTGATGTCTTTCTTCATGATGACATTGAAGGGGTCAATGATGGCCGCGGCAAGGTAGGCCAGGGATCCTGCTTCTTTCCATTATCGATCATCTTTTTTTTTTGACTATATACTGCAAGGCAACAACCTCACATCTCTTTATTCAATTAAACAAAAGGAAACAAAAGTCCTGTACAAGTCCTTTACAACAAAAGAGGAAAAGAGAAAAGACTTACTTACAACCCAAACAGGGCAAGATAGAACTAACTAGGGGAGGTTAGAAATCCAAGTGAGAAGGCTATCCTTGAATTTACATTTTATCCTATGAGAGAGCAGAGTCATGTCATGAATAAAGTTGTGTCTCCAAGCTCTGAAGGTAGGCCTTTCATTCCTAAAAACCTTGCCATTCCTTAGAATCCAGATATTCCAAGCAGCTGTAAATACCACTTCAGTGAAGAAATTATACCCAAAATCCTTCCTAGCCTTTACTGCCATGTGATAAATAGTCATCCCAGGCTGAGGGTCCCAGTTTATCTACAAATAATTCCAAACTCTGAGGCTGAAGTTGCATGAGAAAAACAAGTGGGTAACATCCTTATGGATGAGGTATGGACATAGCACACAGGAATGATCTTCCACATGCCAGTGTCTCCTCTGAAGCATATCTCTAGTATTCAAACGATCTCTTAACATCAGCCATCCAAACATTTTAATTTTCAGAGTGCATGAACATTTCCAAATCCAGTGGAAAATAGGATCAACAACAATGTCTTGGTGCACATGCACATAAAAAGATTAGGTCTGAAGCACCCCTTATTGAAAGGCCAGATCCAGGAATCATGTTCCTGAGAGCAAGCATATCCATTCATCATTTGCTGCAGACATTCCAGCTCATTAAACGCTTGGGTAGACAAAGGAAGATGCAAGGCTGAGAGGAGCTCCTGGGAGAGAACATCAAAAAATGAAAGTTGTCCATCAATAAAAATGAAAAAATCCTGGGAAAATTTTGACTGATGGAGGAACCGTTACGCTCGACAACCCAACTATCAGTCCAAAACATTATAGACCTACCATCTCCCAACTTTGGAGATGCCAACTGACAGTATTTGTGTCCTAATTTGAACACATCACGCCACCAAAAGGACCCACATAGGCTGGTAGTATGGGGGACAGAGTCATCAAAATATGAATCTCGATGAGACCAATCCAGATTATCGATCATCTTAAATAGCTACTAGATGTTGAAGAGATTCAGGTAGGAAATGTCCGAAGTAAGGAGCACCTTTGCATTGTTGGCGGTGTCCACCATGGCGAATACGTAATCAGGGCTATTGACAAAAATTCCAAAACTTCGACAAAGCCTCGTGTGTTGGCAAACATAATAGAAACAAAAAAATTTGCCCTACGATCACCCGGGAACACTATGAAGATACATAAACAGTTTGGATCATGGTATTTACCCAATTTTCCCTCCACCTCTTGCCTTTTAAGGCCCGTTCATATTAAATTATATATAAAAACCTCCTAACAGTTACTAGAGCCTTTTATTATTAATTTAACATCATCAGCAACATTTTTCACATATATAATATTTATCGGTAATACCCGGTATTGCCCGATAAACTCTGAAACCCTTTCAGTTACCCCGAAATGCTTCTGGTTCCTCTCCGGACTATTTCTAATATTAATGAAACAATTCCACAAATAAAACCATGATAATCTTTTCCTACTAACACTCGGCGGAAAATGATCACATTAAGCTTGTGACCCTGTAGGTTTGGTAAAACATAGACATGAACAAAACCCCTTCGTTCAATGATCGATAGCTGAACCATGGACGTCCATATCGATCCCTATGATTACAAGAATGACATTCGAGTGAACCTATGGTCATCATGTTGATGTTCCCTTTGCTTCGTGATACTTTACAAAACCTAAGGCGAGATGTGTCGGTATCCTCTTGAGTCAAACACATGGTCACTATACTGGTCTTCCTGTTGCCTGTTTTGTTCTTCTTTCTCGTTGACATGTTCCGGCATCCCCGTGTCGTAGTCACCTATGTCTGCCAACACACCGTGAGGGCCCTAAGAATATCTCTCCATCGTAGGAGGAGCAAATTTCACTCTTTAGGTATCGAGTCTCTTGTCAAACTTTTCAATGAACCTGTACGTTCACTAGTAGGAAAAGGGCCTAATGTGAAGCACATTAGTCTCGGTTTGCAGCTGAATTGGCACTAATGTGACCATTAGTGCCGGTTCAAATGGCTAGACGGGCGGTGCTCATTAGTACCGGTTCGTGGAGAACCTTTAGTACCAGTTCGTGCCACGAACCGGTACTAAAGAGTCTGTGGCAAGCTGTTGGCAGGCTGTGGCCCCACCAGCCCCTTTAGTACCGGTTCATGCCACAAACCGGTACTAAAGTTTCGCCATGCAGTGGTTTTTTAGTCCCACCTCGCTCCCCTAACAGGGTTTTTACCACCTTAAATATGTTACTGCTCAAACTATCACAACCACTTGGTCTTCATTGAACTCTGTGTGTAGGATATGTGGCCGCAATAGGAATCTTTGCCGGTTCTTAAACCGGGGAAGATTCCTATTAACAATTCCGATTCTACACAAAAAGATCATTGATGATCAATGTATTTTTTATGTATATTTTTACATGTTTTTAAAACTCCAGATTTTTTTGTGTTCAGTATGCACCATTCAAAGCCACGTCATCAACTTTCAACCCTTTCTGCCTTCATTTTCTATTTTTCATGCATTTACTGATTTGTTTTGAGCTAAATGGTGCTGAAATTGAAAAGCACTACAAATGAACTCTGAAAAGGTTGAAACTTGGCATGGTATCATCATTTCACCCACATAGCATGTGCAAAAAAGTAGGAGGGTTACGGCAAAAACTGGATGCACTTCATGTACAAACTGGACAATCTCTTTCGAAGTATCAGGATTTCGGACGGAACTCTGTTACAAAGGCACTTCATTTTTTTTAAACTTATTACAACTCTAGACTTTTTTGCGTTCAATATGCACCATTGAAAGCCACGTCATCAACTTTCAACCCTTTCTGCCTTCATTTTCTATTTTTCATGCATTTACTGATTTGTTTTGAGCTAAATGACGCTGAAATTGAAAATCACTACAAATGAACTCTGAAAATGTTGAAACTTGGCATGATATCATCATTTCACCCACATAGGATGTGCAAAAAATTAAGAGGGTTACGACAAAAACTGGATGCACTTCGTGTACAAACTGGACAATCTCTTTCGAAGTATTAGGGTTTTGGACGAAAACTCATCTGTTATAAAGGCACTTCATTTTTTAAAACTTATTACAACTCCGGACTTTTTGCGTTCAGTATGCACCATTCAAAGCCACGTCATCAAATTTCAACCCTTTCTGCCTTCATTTTCTATTTATCATGCATTTACTGATTTGTTTTGAGCTAAATGACCCTGAAATTGAAAAGCACTACAAATGAACTCTGAAAAGGTTGAAACTTGGCATGGTATCATCATTTCACCCACATAGCGTGTGCAAACAAGTAGGAGGGTTACGGCAAAAACTGGATGCACTTCGTGTCCAAACTGGACAATCTCTTTCGAAGTATCAGAGTTTCGGACGAAAACTCATCTGTTACAAAGACACTTCTTTTATAAACTTATTACAACTCCAGACGTATTACCAATTTGAATATAATGATAAAACACACTAATATTAAACATAAGAAAAAAGAATCACTGAAAAATCTATTTTTAAAGTTAAGTTATTCACAAACTAGTGATTCAAACTAATTTCAAATAATTCAAATTTAAACTATTCAAATTTGAAAACTACTAGCACTAACAGAAAATTTGTAATTTTTTGTACCTAAAACAAAAATATTCACAAAGAAACTCTAAATACAGCAAAAAACTACTCAAAAATGAATAGAAGAAAATAAATAAAGCAGAAAAGAAAAAAAAATATTTGCACGTTGCCCAGTGGGCCTGCTTGGCCTTGGGCGTGGATATGCAGGCCCATGAGGCCCAACAGGCTAACAGGTGTAGCGACCCGACCTTAGACGGTCAAGTCTCTGTGCTTAAGTGTCATCCCTGGATCGGTATGCTGACACACACAGTACTCGAGGATTTATAACAGAGGTAAATCACATGTATAAAGTAACGTAAATACTATTACCTCAATCCAAATAGCGGAAGTAACAACAAGGTTGTGGATTCCCATCAATATCAACGGCAAAGTTGAGTATATAAATCGTAACTCTAACGTATCACTTACTCGTCGTAAGAAATCGTGCAACATGAGACGTTGCAGCCACAAAGGGTCAGTACATTGAATGTACTGGCAAATTCACACCATAGGATAATGATGAATAATAGCTATCACTATATGTATATTTGGCTGGTGGAAGCTCTATGGTTATAATGTTTTTGCGAAAAGCCAATTTTTTTCCTACAACAAAGGAATATACAGCAAAGCCAATCATGGTTAGCCGTGTCCCCGGGTATGGACATCTTGAGTATTTGGTTCTTGAATTATCATGTTGATCTCATCACTTTACTTAATTAATTTGTTGGGTTGTTAATTATTTTTTACTTGGGATTGAGATGGGGATTTACCATTCTCAATGTTTTTCAACTACCATGATAGTTAAATGAAATATATTCATTTGTTGTAGGGAAAAATTGGCTTTTCGCAAAAACATTATAACCATAGAGCTTCCACCAGCCAAATATGCATGTAGTGATAGCTATGATTCATCATTATCCTATGATGTGAATTTGCCCGTACATTTAATGTACTGACCCTTTGTGGCTGCAACGTCTCATGTTGCAGGATTTCTTACGACAAGTAAGTGATACGTTAGGGTTACGATTTCTACACTCAACTTTGCCGTTGATGTTGATGGGAATCCACAACCTTGTTGTTACTTCCGCTATTTGGATTGAGGTAATAGTATTTACGTTACTTTATATATGTGATTTACCTCTGTTATAAATCCTCGCATACGGTGTGTGTCAGCATACCGATCCAGGGATGACACTTAAGCACAGAGACTTGACCGTCTAAGGTCAGGTCGCTACAACAGGGCAACACGGCAAAGTTAGGCCAAGAAGCCTGCTTTAGAGAGGAGCTCGAAGGAGCAGCCGCGGCTGGGTTTATAAACCAGTGTGGCTGCCCTTCGCTCGGCAAGGTGGAACTAAACTTTGTGCACCGCAGGATGGGAGCGCACCCCTTTAGTACCGGGTCATGGCTCAACCAGTACTAAAGGGGGTCTTTAGTACCGGGTTCAGCCACGAACCGGTACTAAACGGGATCGCTTCCCGCCGTTCAGCCTGGCCAAATTTGACCTTTAGTACCAGTTGGTGGCTCCAACCGGTACTAAAGGTCCATCCTATATATACAACACTTCAAAAAAAATTTCAGTTTTATCTCCCACTTCTCCAATCTCTTTCAACATCGTCGCCGCCCGCCGCGCCCCCGTCCCGCGCCGTCGCCTGTCGCTGTCCCCATCGCCGCCCCCGCCGTGCGCCGTCGCCATCGACGTCCCCGTCGATGCCCCGGCCCGTCGTCGCCGTCCCCGTCATTGCCGTACGTCTCGCGCCGCCGCCCCATACGTCGTCGCCCCGTCACCGCGCGGTGTAAGACCCCTACGCGCGCCATGGCCCGCTCGTACACACACACACGTACACGCGCGCGCACACACACACACATTTTTTAAACTTATTTTCTGTTTTCTGGTTTTTAGATTAATGTCAAATTGTTAATGTCAAAGTTTTAGCTAGTTAAATGAATCAGATTAATGCATGCCAAATTGTTAATTAGATGATTGAAATTAGATGAATTAGCTAGATAATTAAGAATGTTAGATTAATGTCTAATGTTAGATGAATTAGAGAGAAAAGTTAGATATTAATGTCAAATGTTAGATGAATTAGATAGAACTAGTTTATTTTTACTTATAGTATAAGTGCTTAGTTGAACTATTTGACTTAATAGAACTAGTTTATTTTAGTAAGAAAATTTAGGTATATGAGATTTAATGATCTAATTAAAATTTTACTATAGAACTAACTAGTTTATTTTTAGTAAGAAAATTAATAGAACTAGTTTATTTTTAGTAAGTGCTTATTAGTTGAATTAGTTGAATTAATAGAACTAGTTGAATTAATTGAATTAATAGAATAGTAAGTGTTTATCAATTAATGTTTCAACTATGAACATAGGAAATGTCGTCTGACAACAAAAACGTTTTCGGTATGTGCGAATACTGCGAAGACGAGCGCGACCTGTGCGGCAGAAATTTCCTAGTTGATGATAGGCGCTTCAGCATCAAGCTGGATGAGACCTTCGAAGTGTGTTGGGGATATTACTACTGGAGGTAAACCGGCCTTCTATAGCCGGGTTAACTCCTTGAAGATTAGAAGCCCATGAAGATGTAAGGATGATGGCGCTTCACGAAGGCCCAAGGCCCAAAGGCGGGTTAAAGCCTGTAAATATAAACCGACCTAGTCATGTAACTTGTATTATAAGATAGGAAGGATAGAGACCAAACCGGATACATTTATGATCGGGCTTTGGGACTCTGTAGCCCGGCGGGCGTCAACCTATATATATAAAGGGACGACCCGGCCGCGGTTTAGGGACAGACAACAACTCGAGAGCCAGACAAAGCGGATTCGCTCCCTGGCCTTCGAAACCCTAGCAATACCAATCACAACTAGACGTAGGCTTTTACCTTCCTTGAAGGGGCCGAACTAATATAGAATCCCCGTGTCCCCTTGTCCGGTTTAACCCCTTTGAGCTAACCCGTAGCGATGGCTCCAACACTAAGTCCTTTCACAAGGACATCTGCCATGACAAACCCACGACAAAGTGGATACAGTAAGTCACAACGACAAGTCTTTTTTCGTAATTAAGCATGACTTATGCTTCATTTGCTTCAATTTATAATTTATAATTTTTACTATTCTACTAGCGTATCCCCTGCCATGCAAGAATTTTTGTCTTGGATAAGATAGGTTTCAGTCCAAACAAAACTATAGAGGTAAAGAGAGTTTACTTGAAGACCGAGCATGGTTATACCTTCGACATCAAATTATACAATGCAGACACCTACACCTATTTTGAATGCAAAACTTGGCAAGCACTATGCAAGGCTTATGCATTTGAGCCTGATGTGGTTATCACCTTTGATATTCATTCGGAAGATGATATTGAATGTAATAGAGACATTTGGGTCGATGTGCAGACGCCTCCATTTCTACCATTATGTGAGTTTCTCAACCATATTTATGCCTTCGATATTGTTTATTCAAAAATAGTTGACAACATATTTCTATTGACATCTTATTTCCATTCAAGCGAACATGTCCGACGCTTGGTAGACAGGACCGTCCGCTGTCCCGGGGCTGAACTAAACTGCGAGGACATAAGTCATTATGTTTCATGGCCTGAGCATCTTGATGCTATCAAGAGAAATTATTTTCCTGAACTTGAAAATCTTAGTACTCAAAACATGTGACCAATAGTGTTCGTATTGAACTATGGTCACATCTATTTAGGAAAGATGGTAAGGTTTTTGCTATTTGTCCTCACTATTTTTTAAGCTAAACTTCATTACTAAGTATGTTACTATACGATGCATGTTCTTCAACAGGTACTCCTGATGATAGTTCTGCCTTAGTGGATCGAGACTAAAGGTTGCATGCCAATGGTTAGATTACGGCCAAGACATCCTACATCGCACATGAGTGCATTCAGGATTTCTAAAACCGAGGAATTCTTAATAGTGAAAGACTTGAGCAAAATTATGAAGGATCGCAGAGAAGTACTAGGGGGCAGCAATGAGAAGCGCAGCCCACGATTAGGAGACAGGTTCATCTCCATGCTCCAATATGATGAATCAGGAGAGCTACACATGTCCTATGCTATTTTACCTAAGAGAGAGTAGCAGGAGTGATTAGCTTGTTCATGCTCTTAGTACTTGTCCTTTCATGTCCGTGTTCTTCATCCTGAACTTAATCTCAAAGTGATTTGCTTTTATGGTCTTACGAATGCTTATAATCTCATGACCATGTTGAACTCGATGATATCTTTGCTTCTGGTACAAGTGAATGTTTCTTCTTTAAGCTAGTGTTGGTGGTGATTAGATAGCGGTAATGACTATGATGATTAAATAGTGGTAATGACGACTATGATGATTATTAGCTAGCTAGTGTTGTTGGTGATGATATGATGCAAGTGTTTTTATATTAATATGATGATGATTATGATGAGTTATTTATATCATTTATGAAAGAAACCGCAGATTAGTTTGAAGTGGATATGGATCGTCCTAAGTGATCAAGTAATATATATGGATATGGCATATTACTTGATCACTCTTACAGCGATCAAGTAATATGCCATATCCATATATATGGATCGTCCTAAGTGATCAAGTAATATATATGGATATGGCATAATACTTGATCCATATCCACTTCGAACTAATCCGCGGTACTTTCACCTAGTGATTTAGCAACTCATTTTATAATGTAAAAGCAATCTCTAAATTAAATGGAAAACACAAAATTAAAGGAAAAATAAAAAATAAAACCAAAACCCCCCAACCTTTAGTACAGTTGGTGTTACCAACCGGTACTAAAGGTCTCCATGCCCCCGGCCCTGGCTTGTGCCACGTGGTGGCCCTTTAGTGGTGGTTCGTGCTGAACCAGTACTAAAGGGGGGACCTTTAGTCCCCACCCTTTAGTGCCGGTTACAGAACCAGCACTAAAGTCCCTTACGAACCGGTGCTAAAGCCAGGTTCTGCACTAGTGGTTGTTGTTATGATCACCGTGCTACAAATGACGTTTGAACAACCCCAAAGCTCACAGTACCGTAAGAAGTGACTTTCATACTCTCATGGTCTAAGGAACTAAAACACATGCTAACCCCCCGTGTTATAACAAATGACTTGTGACGATATCACCTCAAAGTATAACAAATAAGTATGGATCGATTCATTACTCTCAATGGTGTTTTAGGACTATCGTTGCACTTAACGACATCAAGATCCAGAAAACATGATCACTAACAACACTTGAGTCAGTCTTAGAGGCGAGATTAGGAATCTTATTTTGCCGTATACTGTTCTTGATACGTCTCAGTTGTATCTACTTTTCAAAACACGTTTTCTCTTGTTTTGGACTCTAATTTGCATGATTTGAATGAAACTAACCCGGACTGATGCTGTTTTCGCAGAACTACCATGGTGTTGTCTTTTGTGCAGAAATAAAAGTTCTCGAAATAGGATGAAACTTTTTGGAGATTTTCTTTGGAATAAATAAAAAATATTGGAGCAAAGACCCACTGGAGGGGGCTACCTGCTACCCATGAGGCACCAGGGCGCGCCCTGGTGGCTAGTGGGGCCCATAAGGCTCCCCTAACCCTAATCTTAGCACTATAAATTCCTATTTCCCAAGAAAAAAATAAAAGAGGAAGTTTCATCATGTTTTACTATACGGAGCCGCCGCCACCTCCTGTTCTTCATCAAGAGGCCATATCTGGAGTCCGTTCGGGGCTGCGGAGAGGGATATCCTTCGTCATCGTCATCATCAACCATCCTCCATCACCAATTTCATGATGCTCACCGCCGGGAGTGAGTAATTCCTTCGTAGGCTTGCTGGACGGTGATGGGTTGGATGAGATATATCATGTAATCGAGTTAGTTTTGTTAGGGCTTGATCCCTAGCATACAATATAGTATGTTCTCAGATTGATGTTTCTATGACTTTGATATGGTTAATGCTTGTCACTATAGGGCCCGAGTGCCATGATTCCAGATCTGAACCCTTTATGTTTTCATGAATATATTTGTGTTCATGATCCTATCTTGTAAGTTATACACACCTATTATGTGTTATGATCTGCATACCCCAAGGTGACAATACTTGGGATTCTTTCCGGTGATTATTGTAGTTTGAGGAGTTCATGTATTCACTATGTGTTAATGCTTTGTTCTGGTTCTCTATTAAAAGGAGGCGTTAATATCCTTTAGTTTCCCTATGGACCCCGCTGCCACAGGAGGGTAGGACAAAAGATGTCATGCAAGTTCTTATCATAAGCACGTATGACCATATACGAAATATATGCCTACATTACATTGATGAATTGGAGCTAGTTCTGTGTTGCCCTAGGTTATAACTGTTACATGATAGATGTTATCCAACATAATTATCCATCACTGATCCAATGCGTACGAGTTTTTCACATATTGATCTTGCTAAGTTACTACTGCTGCTGTTGCTATTGTCACAATTGCTACAAAACTATCACTGCTACTGTTACCCTTACTGTTGCTATCGCTACTACCGCTATCAAATTATCAATTTATTGAGCTACTGATCACTCTGCTACAGATATTTAGTCTCCGGGTGTGGTTGAATTGACAACTCAACTGCTAATACTTGTAAATATTCTTTGGCTCCCCTTGTGTCGAATCAAGTCTCCAGGTGTGGTTGAATTGACAACTCAACTGCTAATACTTATTCTTTGGCTCCCCTTGTGTCGAATCAATAAATTTGGGTTGAATAATCTACCCTCGAAATTTTTTGCAATCCCCTATACTTGTGGGTTATCAAGACCTTTTTCTGGGCCCATTGCCATCGAGCATAGCTTTATTTGTTGAGTCACTTGGGATTTATATCCGTCGATCACTATGAAGAATCTTAAGGATGATAGAACCAAGATCGTTCCCTCGAAGACGAGGGGAGGTAAGGAACTGCCATTTACCTCTACACTTGATTCACCTTCTATTTTAAGTAAGCTTGCAACACCGCCACCTGCTATTAATTCTGATATGTCGCAAGTAATTGATGATGCTACTTCTGCTATGAATGATGTTATTCATGATGCTAGTACATTGCTTGATGAAACTGTGCCACTAGGTAAATTTCTTGATGAACAACTTGCTCAAGCTAAATAATTTGAGAATGCTGAAACTGATGAAATTACTGAAACTCATGAAGTTACTGAAACTGAAAATTATGAAACACCCATTCGGCCAAGCTCTCTTAGATATGAATTGCCTAAGATGCCTGACGGTTATGTTATGGATGGAGAGATAGCTAGGGAATTTCTTGCTTGTAATGATAGAGATGTGATAACCCACAAGTATAGGGGATCGTAACAGTTTTCGAGGGTAGAGTATTCAACCCAAATTTATAGATTCGACACAAGGGGAGCCAAAGAATATATGAAGGTATTAGCAGATGAGTTGTCGATTCAACCACACCTGGAGATTAATTATCTACAACAAAGTGATCAGTAGCAAAGTAATATGATAATTTTGATAATAGTGGCAACAGTAACGGTAACGGTAACGGTGATAGCAATAGTTTTGTAGCAAGTGTAACAGTGATGATAGCAGTAGTAACTTAGCAAAAACAATATAAGGTAAATTCGTAGGCATTGGATCGGTGACTTGTTGGATGATATTCATCATGAGATAGTTATAACCTAGGGCGATACGACACTAGCTCCAGTTCCTCAATATAATGTAGGCATGTATTCCATAAATAGTCATACGTGCTTATGGAAAGAACTTGCATGACATCTTTTGTCCTACCCTCCCGTGGTAGCGGGGTCCATATTGGAAACTAAGGGATATTAAGGCCACTTTTTAATAGAGAACTGGAACAAAGCATTAACACATAGTGAATACATGAACAACTCAAACTACGGTCATCACCCGGAGTGGTCCCGATTATTGTCACTCCGGGGTTGCCGGATCATAACACGTAGTAGGTGACTATAACTTGCAAGATCGGATCTAGAACATGCATATAATGGTGATAACATAAACGGTTGAGATCTGAAATCATGGCACCCAGGCCCAAAGTGACAAGTATTAAGCATGGCAAAGTCATAGAAACATCAATCTTAGAACATAGTGGATACTAGGGATCAAGCCCTAACAAAACTAACTCGATTACATGATGAATCTCATCCAACTCCTCACCGACCAGCGATCCTACGAAGGAATTACTCACTCCTGGTGGGGAGCATCATGGAATTGACGATGGAGAAGGGTTGGTGATGACGAAGAACGAAGACCCCCCTCTCCGGAGCCCCAAACGGACTCCAGATCCGGCTTCCCGATGAAGAACAGGAGGTGACGGTGGCTCCGTCTCGTGGATCGTGATAATTATTTCTCCCTAATTTTTTTCTGGAAAAATAGGATTTAATAGTGTCGCTTTCAGGGTCTGCAGGGGCCACCAGGTAGGGACAACCCACCTGGGCGTGCGTGGTGAGGGGGCGCGCCTTGGTGGGTTGTGCCCACCCAGGTGCCCCCCTTCGGTAGGTCTTGGCTCCACAAATTCTTATATATTATATAAAAATTCCTCGCAAAGTTTCGTTCCATTCTGAGAACTTTTATTTCTGCACAAAAACAATACCATGGTAGTTTTGCTGAAAAGAACGTCAGTCCGGGGTTAGTTTCATTCAAATCATGCAAATTAGAGTCCAGAACAAGAGGAAAATCGTTAGGAAAAGTAGATACGTTGGAGACGTATCAACTCCCCCAAGCTTAAACCTTTGCTTGTCCTCAAGCAATTCAGTTGATAAACTGAAAGTGAAAAAGAAAAACTTCTACGAACTCTTTTCCTCTTGTTTGCATAAATAAGCTTAAACAACACCCAGGTTTTCAGCCAACATTATAACTAACCATGTCGACAATAACTCTTAAAGATTATATTAACTCATATCAATGACATAATCAGCTAGCGAGCAATAATAAGACATCTCAAATGGCAACACGTTGTCAAAACAACGATGATATAATTTTACAATAGTGGTATCTCGCTAGCCCTTTCTGAGACCGCAAAACATAAATGCAGAGCACCTCCAAAGTCCAAGCAGCGACTAAACATTGTAATTCATGGTAGAAAAGATCCATTCATGATGCACCCAACATTAGCTACACACAATGCATAAGTCATGACATCTGTGCTCTCAGGTTCTAGCACTTATTTTAGAAGGTGATGACACAACATAAAAGTAAATAGATAGTCCCTTCGCAGAGGGAAGCAGTGATTTGTAGAGGTGCCAGAGCTCAAGTTTTAAAACAGAGATAAATGATATTTTGAGACATGCACCCTTCTCATTCAATTCACGACCGTCAGTTATCAATATCTCCCATGCTAAACAAGCTAGTGGCGGTTCCCAAGCGATAAAAAGTAAAAGTTTTGACTCCATTGGGAGTTTTTGTTTGATTATTTGAGAGATTAACTCTTTTTGTGTTTGCAATTTGGGACTGGGCATCCCTATTACCGCCCTTTTTCTCGTGCGATGGCGAGTGAATAAATACTCGACCTGAGAATAACCCGCTTAGCATGGAAGCTACCGACCACCTCCTGTAGTTCCATGAACAATCTAGGCACACAAAAGGATAATTTTTTTAGAAGTTTTTAGAGGTGGCGCATGCAAATTTACTTACGATGGAAGGGTAATACTGCATATAGGTAGGTATGGTGGACTCATCTGGAATAACTTTGGGTTCAGGGTTTTTTATGTACAAGAAGAATTCCCACTTAGTACAGGCGAAGACTAGCAATTAGATTGAGAAGCGGCCAGCTAGAGAGGAACAACGATCATGATCATGCATTATGCATAAGTAACATTGGACACTAGCATGAGTTGGATATGATCACCATGAGCATAAATATCATAGAGGCTATGTTGGTTTTGATTCAACTACATGCATGAACATGTGCCAAGTCAAGCCACTCGAACATTTAGAGGAGGATACCATATCATCATAGTGCATCACAATCTTTTAATGCAATGTTGGTATCCAAGATGAATCATTCTTCACTCCCAGCTACTTATGCATGGCATGAGAAACTATAATCTCTAGTTGTCATTGCAAACATGTTTAATCATTAGGGGCTGAATCATGGATACTAGGTTAAACATATTTACACAAACAGAACAAGTGGAGCTCATACCAGTTTCTCTCTGCCACAGTTAGTTCATTGAATATCATCATTATTTCCTTTCACTTGCACGACCGAATGATATGAAAATAATAATAGTGCAAGAGTGCCATGGACTAAGCTAAAATCTGCAAAACATTTTATTCAATAGGAGAAGACAAGGTAAAATGGGCTCTTTATTAGTTCAAAAGTTATTCATATGAGAGCCACTCAACATTTTCATCGTGGTCTTCTCCTTGGTACAACTCGAATAAAAATAGAAATTTAGAGAAACACACTGAAATATTTTTGGAGTTTTTGGTTTTCTTGAACAAGCAAATAAAAGGGAAAAGCAAAAACGAGAAAAACTATTTACACGGAAAGCTCCCAACAAGCAAAAGAAGAACAAGGAAATCTTTTTGGGTTTTCTTTGTAATATTACAGCTAAGAGCATCTCTAGCCACGCCCCCAACAAGGACCCCCAGGCGAGTTTCGGTCGCCGGCGCCCAAAAATCGGCCCAGTCGCGCCCCCAAGGGCCTAATTTTCGCCGGCTTGGGCCGAAAGTGGCGCCGGCGGACCCAACCCGACCCCGGCGTGCTGGGGGGCGCTCGGGGGCGCCAGACGAATCTTTTTTGGCGCGAAAGAGCCGTGGGCCGTCCTTGCCAGCGACTCATCTCACTTCTCGCCGCCTCGTCGTCCTCATCGCCTCGTTTCCCGCGGCGAATCAATGCCGAACGCTTCCCAGGCGACGGCACGGCGGCGAACGGCTTCGGCCGCCGCCACCTTCACGAGAACAAAGCTCGGCTTCTCTTCGAGGCCGAGTACCCGGTCCCGCCGGACATGCGGGTGCCCAGGGCCTGGAGAATCAGCGCCCAGCAGGGTCCCGGTGCCGCCACCACCCACCGGGGCCGCGCGGCGTGCGGAGATCGCGCGTATCCGCTCCTCCCTGCCGCGGGGGGCGAGGGAGGGGCCACACTACTGTTGGGGAACGTAGCAATAATTCAAAATTTTCCTACGTGTCACCAAGATCAATCTATGGAGTCATCTAGCAACGAGGGAGGAGTGGATCTACATACCCTTGTAGATCGCGCGCGGAAGCGTTCAAGAGAACGGGGTTGATGGAGTTGTACTCGTCGTGATCCAAATCACCGATGATCCTAGCGCCGAACAGACGGCACCTCCACGTTCAACACGCGTACGGAGCGGCGACGTCTCCTCCTTCTTGATACAGCAAGGGGGAGGAGAGGTTGATGGAGATCCAGCAGCACGACGGCGTGGTGGTGGAAGTAGCGGGATTCCAACAGGGCTTCGCCAAGCGCTGCGGGAGGAGGGAGATGTGTCAAGGGAGGGAGAGGGAGGCGCCAGGGCTTAGGTGAGGCTGCCCTCCCTTCCCCCACTATATATAGGGCCAAGAGAGAGGGGGGGGGGCGCAGCCTTGGCCCTTCCTCCAAGGAAGGGTGCGGCCAGGGAGGAGTCCATCCTCCCCAAGGCACCTAGGAGGTGCCTTCCCCCTTTAGGACTCTTCCTTTCCCTTATCTCTTGGCGCATGGGCCTCTTGGGGCTGGCGCCCTTGGCCCATATAGACCAAGGCACACACCCCTACTGCCCATGTGGCCCCCTGGGGCAGGTGGACCCCTTGGTGGACCCCCGGACCCCTTTCGGCACTCCCGGTACAATACCGATAATGCGCGAAACTTTTCCGGCGACCAAAACAAGACTTCCCATATATAAATCTTTACCTCCGGACCATTCCGGAACTCCTCGTGACATCCGGGATCTCATCCGGGACTCCGAACAACTTTCGGGTTACCGCATACTAATATCTCTATAACCCTAGCGTCACCGAACCTTAAGTGTGTAGACCCTACGGGTTCGGGAACCATGCAGACATGACCGAGACGTTCTCCGATCAATAACCAACAGCGGGATCTGGATACCCATGTTGGCTCCCACATGTTCCACGATGATCTCATCGGATGAACCACGATGTCGAGGATTCGATCAATCCCGTATACAATTCCCTTTGTCTAGCGGTACGATAGTTGCCCGAGATTCGATCGTCGGTATCCCGATACCTTGTTCAATCTCGTTACCGGCAAGTCTCTTTACTCGTTCCGTAACACATCATCCCGTGATCAACTCCTTGATCACACTGTGCACATTATGATGATGTCCTACCGAGTGGGCCTAGAGATACCTCTCCGTCACACGGAGTGACAAATCCCAGTCTCGATTCGTGCCAACCCAACAGACACTTTTGGAGATACCCGTAGTGCACCTTTATAGTCACCCAGTTACGTTGTGACGTTTGGCACACCCAAAGTATTCCTACGATATCCGGGAGTTGCACAATCTCATGGTCTAAGGAAATGATACTTGACATTAGAAAAGCTTTAGTGAACGAACTACACGATCTTTGTGCTAGGCTTAGGATTGGGTCTTGTCCATCACATCATTCTCCTAATGATGTGATCCCGTTATCAACGACATCCAATGTCCATGGTCAGGAAACCGTAACCATCTATTGATTAACGAGCTAGTCAACTAGAGGCTTACTAGGGACATGGTGTTGTCTATGTATCCACACATGTATCTGAGTTTCCTATCAGTACAATTCTAGCATGGATAATAAACGATTATCATGAACAAGGAAATATAATAATAACCAATTTATTATTGCCTCTAGGGCATATTTCCAACAGTCTCCCACTTGCACTAGAGTCAATAATCCAGTTCACATCGCTATGTGACTAACACTCAAGGTCACATCCCCATGTGACTAACACCCAAAGAGTTTACTAGAGTCAATAATCTAGTTCACATTACCATGTGATTAACACTCGATGAGTTCTGGGTTTGATCATGTTATGCTTGTGAGAGATTTTATAGTCAACGGGTCTGAATCTTTCAGATCCGTATGTACTTCGCAAATTTCTATGTCATCTTGTAGATGCAACTACTACGCTACATTTGGAGCTATTCCAAATAACTGTTCTACTATACGAGTCCAGTTTACTACTCAGAATAATCTGGATTAGTGTCAAAGTTTGCATCGGCGTAACCCTTTACGACGAACTCTTTTACCACCTCCATAATCGAGAAAATTCCTTAGTCCACTAGTTACTAAGGATAACTTTGACCGCTGTCTTGTGATCCATTCTTGGATCACTCTTGTACCCCTTGACTGACTCATGGCAAGGCACACTTCAGGTGCGGTACACAGCATAGCATACTGTAGGGCCTATGTCTTAAGCATAGGGGACGACCTTCGTCCTTTCTCTCTATTCTGCCGTGGTCGAGCTTTAAGTCTTAACTTCATACCTTACAACTCAGGCAAGAAATCCTTCTTTGACTTGATCCATTTTGAACACCTTCAAGATCATGTCAAGGTATGTGCTCATTTGAAAGTACCATTAAGCGTTTTGATCTATCCTTATAGATCTTGATGCTCAATGTTCAAGTAGCTTAATCTAGGCTTTCCATTGAAAAACACTTTCCAAATAACCCTATATGCTTTCCAGAAATTCTACGTCATTTCTGATCAACAATATGTCAACATATATTCATCAGAAATTCTATAGTGCTCCCACTCACTTCTTTGGAAATACAAGTTTCTCATAAACTTTGTATAAACCCAAAATCTTTGATCATCATCAAAGCATACATTCCAACTCCGAGATGCTTACTCCAGTCCTAGAAGGATTGCTGGAGCTTTGCATACTTATTAGCATCTTTCAGGATTGACAAAACCTTCCGGTTTGTATCACATACAACCTTTCCTCAAAAAAACGTCGAGGAAACAATGTTTTGACATCCTATCTGCAAGATTTCATAAATAATGCAGTAATCGCTAATATAATTCCAACAGACTCTTAGCATCGCTACGAGTGAGAAAGTCTCATCGTAGTCAACTCCTTGAACTTGTCGGAAAACATCTTAACGACAAGTCGAGCTTTCTTAATGGTGACATTTACCATCATTGTCCGTCTTCCTTTTAAAATCCATCTGTACTCAACAGCCTCACGACCATCGAGCTATTCTGTCAAAGTCTACACTTTGTTTCCATACATGGATCCTCTCTCGGATTTTATGGCCTTGAGCCATTTATCGAAATCCGAGCCCACCATCGCTTCTCCATAGCTCGTAGGTTCATTGTTGTCTAGCAACATGACTTCCAAGACAGGATTACGTACCACTGTGAAGTAGTACGCATCCTTGTCATCCCACGAGGTTTGGTAGTGACTTGATCTGAAGTTTCATGATCACTATCATAAGCTTCCACTTCAATTGGTGTAGGTGCCACAGGAACAACTCCCTGTGCCCTGTCACACACTAGTTGAAGAGACGGTTCAATAACCTCATCAAGTCTCCACCATCCTCCCACTCAATTCTTTTGAGAGAAACTTTTCCTCGAGAAAGGACCCGATTCTAGAAACAATCCCTTATTGCTTTCGGATCTGAGACAGGAGGTATACCCAACTGTTTTGGGTGTCCTATGAAGATGCATTTATCCGCTTTGGGTTCGAGCTTATCAGCCTGAAACTTTTTCACATAAGTGTCGCAGCCCCAAACTTTTAAGAAATGACAGCTTAGGTTTCTCTAAACCATAGTTCATACGGTGTCATCTCATTGGAATTACGTGGTGCCCTATTTAAAGTGAATGTGGTTGTCTCTAATGCCTAACCCATAAACTATCGTGGTAATTCGATAAGAGACATGATGGTATGCATCATATCCAATAGGGTGCAGTTATGATGTTCGGACACACCATCACACTATGGTGTTCCAGGCTGTATTAGTTGTGGAACAATTTCCACAATGTCTTAATTCTGTGCCAAACTCGTAATTCAGATATTCATCTCTATGATCATATCATAGATATTTTATCCTCTTGTCACGACGATCTTTCAACTTCACCCTGAAATTACTTGAACCTTTCAATAATTCAGACTCGTGATTTATCAAGTAAATGTACTCAACATCTACTCAAATCATCTGTGAAGTAAGAACATAACAATATCCACTACACGCCTCAACACTCATTGGACTGCACACATCAAAATGTATTTCTTCCAACAAGTTGCTTTCTAGTTCCATTTTACTGAAAAACGAGGCTTTCAGTCATCTTCCCCATGTGGTATGATTTGCATGTCTCAAGTGATTCAAAATCAAGTGAGTCCAAATGGTCCATTTGCATGGAGTTTCTTCATGCATATACACCAATAGACATGGTTCGCATGCCTCAAACTTTTCAAAAACGAGTGAGCCCAAAGATCCATCAACATGGAGCTTCTTCATGCGTTTTATACCGATATGACTCACGTGGCAGTCCCACAAGTAGGTGGTACTATCATTACTATCTTTTGGCATGAACATGTGTATCACTACGATCGAGATTCAATAAACCATTCATTTTAGGTGCAAGACCATTGAAGGTATTATTCAAATAAACAGAGTAACCATTATTCTCCTTAAATGAATAACTATATTGCGATAGACGTAATCCAATCATGTCTATGCTCAACGCAAACATCAAATAACAATTATTTAGGTTTTAATACCAATCTCGATGGTAGAGGGAGCGTACGATATTTGATCAACCTTGGAAATACTTCCAACACATATCGTCATCTCACCTTTTAGCTAGTCTCCGTTTATTCCATAGCCTTTTGTTTCGAGTTACTAACACTTAGCAACCGAGCCAGTATCTAATACCCTGGTGCTACTAGGAGTACTAGCAAAGTACACATTAACACAATGTATATCCAATATACTTCTATCGACCTTGCCAGCCTTCTCATCTACCAAGTATCTAGGGTAATTCTGCTCCAGTGGCTGTTCCCCTTATTACAGAAGCACTTAGTCTCGGGTTTGGGCTCAACCTTGGGTTTCTTCACTAGAGCAGCAGCTGAATTGCCGTTTCATGAAGTATCCCTTCGTGCCCTTGCCCTTCTTGAAACTAGTGGTTTCACCAACCATCAACAATTGATGCTCCTTGATTTCTACTTTTGTGGTGTCAAACATCGCGAATATCTCAAGGATCATCATATATGTCCCTGATATATTATAGTTCATCACGAAGCTCTAGTAGCTTGGTGGTAATGACTTCGGAGAAACATCACTTTCTCATCTGGAAGATCAACTCCCACTCGATTCAAATGATTGTTGTACTCAGACAATCTGAGCACAAGCTCAACAATTGAGCTTTTCTCCCTTAGTTTGCAGGCTAAGAAAATCATCGGAGGTCTTATACCTCTTGACGTGGGCACGAGCCTGAAATCCCAATTTCAGCCCTCGAAACATCTCATATGTTTCGCGACGTTTCAAAACGTCTTCAGTGCCTCAACACTAAACCATTTAACTGAACTATCACGTAGTTATCAAAATGTGTATGTCAGATGTTCGCAACATCCACAGACAACGTTCGAGGTTCAGCACACTGAGCGGTGCATTAAGGACATAAGTCTTCTATGAAGCAATGAGGACAATCCTCAGTTTATGGACCTAGTCCGCATAATTGCTACTATCAACTTTCAACTAAATTTTCTCTAGGAACATAACTAAACAGTAGAACTGAAGCGCGAGCTACGACATAATTTGCGAAGACCTTTTGACTATGTTCAGGATAATTAAGTTCATCTTATGAACTCCCACTCAGATAGACATCCCTCTAGTCATCTAAGTGATTACATGATCCGAGTCAACTAGGCCGTGTCCGATCATCACGTGAGACGGACTAGTCAATCGGTGAACATCTTCATGTTGATCGTATCTTCTATACGACTCATGCTCGACCTTTCGGTCTCTTGTGTTCCGAGGCCATGTATGTACATGCTAGGCTCGTCAAGTTAACCTAAGTGTTTCGCATGTGTTCCGAGGCCATGTCTGTACATGCTAGGCTCGTCAACACCCGTTGTATTCGAACGTAAGAATCTATCACACCCGATCATCACGTGGTGCTTCGAAACGATGAACTTTCGCAACGGTGCACAGTTAGGGGGAACACCTTCTTGAAATTTTAGTGAGGGATCATCTTATTTACTACCGTCGTTCTAAGCAAATAAGATGTATAAACATGATAAACATCACATGCAATCAAATAGTGACATGATATGGCCAATATCATATTGCTCCTTTTGATCTTCATCTTCGGGGCTCCATGATCATAATCGTCACCGGCATGACACCATGATCTCCATCATCATGATCTCCATCATCATGTCTCCATGAAGTTGCCTCGCCAACTATTACTTCTACTACTACAGCTAACGGTTAGCAATAAAGTAAAGTAATTACATGACGTTTATGTTGACACGCAGGTCATAAATAAATTAAGACAACTCCTATGGCTCCTGCCGGTTGTCATACTCATCGACATGCAAGTCGTGATTCCTATTACAAGAACATGATCATCTCATACATCACATATATCATTCATCACATCCTTTGGCCATATCACATCACATAGCATACCCTGCAAAAACAAGTTAGACGTCCTCTAATTGTTGTTTGCAAGTTTTTTACGTGGCTGCTATAGGTTGCTAGCAAGAATGTTTCTTACCTACGCAAAGACCACAACTTGAATTGCCAATTTCTATTTACCCTTCATAAGGACCCTGTTCATCGAATCCGATCCGACTAAAATGGGAGAGACAGACACCCGCCAGCCACCTTATGCAACTAGTGCATGTCAGTCGGTGGAACCGGTCTCACGTAAGCGTACGTGTAAGGTTGGTCCGGGCCGCTTCATCCCACGATGCCGCCGAATCAAGATAAGACTAGTAACGGCAAGATAATTGACAATATCGACGCCCACAACTACTTTGTGTTCTACTCGTGCATAGTAACTATGCATAGACCTAGCTCATGATGCCACTGTTGGGGAACGTAGCAATAATTCAAAATTTTCCTACGTGTCACCAAGATCAATCTATGGAGTCATCTAGCAACGAGGGAGTAGTGGATCTACATACCCTTGTAGATCACGCGCGGAAGCGTTCAGAACGGGGTTGATGGAGTTGTACTCGTCGTGATCCAAATCACCGATGATCCTAGCGCCGAACGGATGGCACCTCCGCGTTCAACACACGTATGGAGCAGCGATGTCTCCTCCTTCTTGATCCAGCAAGGGGGAGGAGAGGTTGATGGAGATCCAGCAGCACGACGGCGTGGTGGTGGAAGTAGCGGGATTCCAACAGGGCTTCGCCAAGCGCTGCGGGAGGAGGGAGATGTGTCAAGGGAGGGAGAGGGAGGCGCCAGGGCTTAGGTGAGGCTGCCCTCCCTTCCCCCACTATATATAGGGCCAAGAGAGAGGGGGGGGGCAGCCTTGGCCCTTCCTCCAAGGAAGGGTGCGGCCAGGGAGGAGTCCATCCTCCCCAAGGCACCTAGGAGGTGCCTTCCCCCTTTAGGACTCTTCCTTTCCCTTATCTCTTGGCCCATGGGCCTCTTGGGGCTGGTGCCCTTGGCCCATATAGGCCAAGGAACACACCCCTACATCCCATGTGGCCCCCCGGGGCAGGTGGACCCCTTGGTGGACCCCCGGACCCCTTTCGGCACTCCCGGTACAATACCGATAATGCGCGAAACTTTTCCGGCGACCAAAACAAGACTTCCCATATATAAATCTTTACCTCCGGACCATTACGGAACTCCTCGTGACGTCCGGGATCTCATCCGGGACTCCGAACAACTTTCGGGTTACCGCATACTAATATCTCTATAACCCTAGCGTCACCGAACCTTAAGTGTGTAGACCCTACGGGTTCGGGAACCATGCAGACATGACCGAGACGTTCTCCGGTCAATAACCAACAGCGGGATCTGGATACCCATGTTGGCTCCCACATGTTCCACGATGATCTCATCGGATGAACCACGACGTCGAGGATTCAATCAATCCCGTATACAATTCCCTTTGTCTAGCGGTACGATAGTTGCCCGAGATTCGATCGTCGGTATCCCGATACCTTGTTCAATCTCGTTACCGGCAAGTCTCTTTACTCGTTCCGTAACACATCATCCCGTGATCAACTCCTTGATCACATTGTGCACATTATGATGATGTCCTACCGAGTGGGCCCAGAGATACCTCTCCGTCACACGGAGTGAAAAATCCCAGTCTCGATTCGTGCCAACCCAACAGACACTTTCGGAGATACCCGTAGTGCACCTTTATAGTCACCCAGTTACGTTGTGATGTTTGGCACACCCAAAGTATTCCTACGGTATCCGGGAGTTGCAAAATCTCATGGTCTAAGGAAATGATACTTGACATTAGAAAAGCTTTAGCGGACGAACTACACGATCTTTGTGCTAGGCTTAGGATTGGGTCTTGTCCATCACATCATTCTCCTAATGATGTGATCCCGTTATCAACGACATCCAATGTCCATGGTCAGGAAACCGTAACCATCTATTGATTAACGAGCTAGTCAACTAGAGGCTTACTAGGGACATGGTGTTGTCTATGTATCCACACATGTATCTGAGTTTCCTATCAGTACAATTCTAGCATGGATAATAAACGATTATCATGAACAAGGAAATATAATAATAACCAATTTATTATTGCCTCTAGGGCATATTTCCAACAGTCTCCCACTTGCACTAGAGTCAATAATCCAGTTCACATCGCTATGTGACTAACACTCAAGGTCACATCCCGACAACCCGCTCTGGAAGCCATACTTCCGCCGCCACCACGCCGAGCAGCTCGAGGCCACCAACGGCGTCGTTCCCTCCGGCAGGCTCAACTCCGAGGGGAGGCGTCGATGGTGGGGCGTGCCCGGCCGCACGCTGGAGGCCGTCCTCGAGTATATCGAGGGCGGCAACACGTCGAGGCTGGAGTACCCCTCCCCCCGTCCTTCTCTCACCGTCGTGGGAGGTCGTGGATGCCGAGGCGCATGGACCCCAGGGCGTCCTCCTCCTCGTCAGGTCGGTCGACCGGCTCTCCCTGCCTCCGCCCCGTCAAGCCGGAGCCCCAGGACACGCCTGTCAGTGCGCGCACCCGCAGCTTCGGCGTCCACATCGACGACTCTGCCCCCGCCTCTGGCCGCCTCGTCCTTGTCAGGCCGAAGCCGGAGCCCGGCCTCCCTGCGGAGTACGAGGAGATAGCCCGGCACAGCTTCTCCGACGAGGACGCCCTACGGTGGGCGCGTGACGAATACCTCCGTGATGAGGTGGTCCGGCAGCGCCGGGCCCTAGAGGAGATAGCCGCCCGCAAACGTCGTGGTCCTCGACAGCGACGATGACGACGCCCCCGGACCGTCCAACCCGCCGCGCCAACCGGGGGAGGGTTGCAGCAGGGACGGCGGCTGCGGCGGAGACGACGACGACGGCGGTGGCGATTACACGTGGTTCTACCGCCTCCTCGGCATGTAGATCTGCAAGGCGGCCGGCGGCGAGGAGCGGCGAGGGAGACGGCGAGGAGTAACCTAGTAGCTTTTTTTTTTCTTTTTGTAAAATATTTTAAATACGAACAAACTCGCTGAAGTTTGGTTGAATTTGCGCCGTGTTTGTGCCGTAATTTATATTTTCAAAAAAAACGTGGGCGCCGTGACTGGGGGCATCACGCCCCCAGCGCGTCGTTTATCGCTGGTGCGCCCCTAGGGGGCGATTTTTAGCGCCTCCTGGGGGGCCAACGGCTGGAGATGCTCTAAGTGTGCATAGAAAGTAAACTAACTAAAACTAATTTTTTTGTTCTTCTAAAGTTTTTCAAACACACAAGAAGAAAGCAAGAAAATAAATAAATTTAAGCATGGATGATACAATGAAAAAGTGTGAACACCGAAAAGATGCAAATAAGTGGACATGAATGTAATGTCAATGAGAAACATGTACTACCCCAAGCTTAGGCTTTTGGCCTCACTTGGTAATTGATCAGTAGCCTGGATAGTAATTGGGGTATTGAGGAGTGGGCATCCACTGATCCCACTGCGGAGGCTCCTCCACTGCCTCTACAACAACCTGAGCGTTTCGGTAGGCGATGATGTCCGCATGAATAATCCTATATCCACCCCTGGAAACAGAATCAAACAAAGTAGGAGCAAACAATGGAATAATATCATGAGTTTCGATGCTAAAAACCAGGTTATAAGGAATAGGAATGTCAGGGGATTTATCATTAGTAAAATGGTGGTGATCCATGGCAGCATGGTCTAGGTAAAACTTGGTCAAAGGGTAATCATGAGGGCGTATCTCAACCTCGAAGTGAGCCACCAAACGAGTAAAATAAATCCCACCATGGATTTTACCCTTGGATTTATTAACGTGGAGGCGACGAGCCACAATAGCTCCCAATCTATAAGTATTATCACTCTCTAATGCACGAGCAAAACAGTAAGGTCTGATGAGCTGAGCGCACCCACCTTATCCCTAGCAAGCAAGCATTTTGCAATGAAAATAGCAAAGTAATGAACACCAGGAAAATGTAAGCCAGCGGCAGTGATAGTTGACACCCCTCTCTCATCTCCCACTGACAAAGTATGATAAAAGGCCTCAAACTCAGCCGGCCCAGGCTCGGCTAAGCTCCCATCAGAAGGGATCATGCATATGTCACAAAATTCAGTAAGTGGCATCTGATGGTTTTCAACATATAAATCAAAGCTCATTTCAGGAGGATTATTCCTAGGAAAGAAAGTAAAGCTTTGAACAAATATTTTTGTGAGGATTTGGTGCTGTTCACACTCATCTGCGATGAAGTCGGTGAGGCCGGCATTAGCAGCATATTGTGCGAACTCTTGAAGGATCCCAGCTGAAGGAAATATGCCCTAGAGGCAATAATAAAGTTGTTATTTATATTTCCTTATATCATGATAAATGTTTATTATTCATGCTAGAATTGTATTAACTGGAAACTTAGTACATGTGTGAATACATAGACAAACAAAGTGTCACTAGTTTGCCTCTACTTGACTAGCTCGTTGAATCAAAGATGGTTAAGTTTCCTAGCCATAGACATGAGTTGTCATTTTATTAACGGGATCACATCATTAGAGAATGATGTGATTGACATGACCCATTCCGTTAGCTTAGCACAATGATCGTTTAGTTTGTTGCTACTGCTTTCTTCATGACTTATACATGTTCCTCTGACTATGAGATTATGCAACTCCCGAATACCGGAGGAACACTTTTTGTGTGCTACCAAACATCACAACGTAACTGGGTGATTATAAAGGTGCTCTACAGGTGTCTCCGATGGTACTTGTTGAGTTGGCATAGATCAAGATTAGGATTTGTCACTCAGATTGTCGGAGAGGTATCTCTGGGCCCTCTCGGTAATGCACATCACTATAAGACTTGCAAGCAATGTGACTAATGAGTTAGTTGCGGGATGATGCATTACGGAACGAGTAAAGAGACTTGCCAGTAACTAAACTGAACTAGGTATTGAGATATCGATGATCGAATGTCGGGCAAGTAACATACCGATCACAAAGGGAACAATGTATGCTGTTATGTGATTTGACCGATAAAGATCTTCGTAGAATATGTAGGAGCCAATATGAGCATCCAGGTTACCCTATTGGTTATTGACCGGAAATGAGTCTCGGTCATGTCTACATAGCTCTTGAACCCGTAGGGTCCGGACGCTTAACGTTCGATGACGATCGATATTATGAGTTTATGTGTTTTGATGTACTGAAGGTCGTTTGGAGTCCCGGATGAGATCGGGGACATTACGAGGAGTCTCGAAATGATCGAGTCGTAAAGATCGATATATTGGAAGGCTATATTCGGACATCAGAAAGGTTTTGAGTGATCCGGGTATTTTTCGGAGTACCAGGGGAGTTACAGGAATACGGGAGTACATATGGGCATTAGTGGGCTTTAAGGGAAAAAGAGAAGAAACCACGAGGGCTGGTCACGCGCCCCCCATGGGCCTAGTCCGAATTGGACTAGGGGAGAGGCTGCGCCCCCTCTTTCCTTCTCCTCCTCCTCCTCTCCTTCCTTTCCCCTCTTAGTAGGACTAGGAAAGGAGGAATCCTACTCCTACTAGGAGGAGGATTCCTTCCCCCCTTAAGCGCGCCTAGAGAGGTCGGCCGGCCTCCCCTCCCTCCTTTATATACGTGGGGAGGGGGCACCCTAGAAGACACACAAGTTGATCAGTTGATCTTTTAGCCGTGTGCGGTGCCCCCCTCCACCATAATCCACCTCGGTCATATCGTAGCGGTGCTTAGGTGAAGCCCTACGTCGGTAGCATCATCATCACCGTCATCACGTCATCGTGCTGACGGAGCTCTCCCTCGAAGCTCTGCTGGATCGGAGTTCGTGGGATGTCACCGAGATGAACGTGTGCTGAACTCGGAGGTGCCATATGTTCGATACTTAGATCGGTCGGATCGTGAAGACATACGACTACATCAACCACGTTCTCATAACGCTTTCGCTTACGGTCTACCAGGGTACATGGACGAAACTCTCCCCTCTTGTTGCTATGCATCACTGATAACCCACAAGTATAGGGGATCACAACAGTTTTCGATAAGTAAGAGTGTCGAACCCAACGAGGAGCTAAAGGTAGAACAAATATTCCCTCAAGTTCTATCGGCCGCCGATACAACTCTACGCACGCTTGACGTTCGCTTTACCTAGAACAAGTATGAAACTAGAAGTACTTTGTAGGTGTTGTTGGATAGGTTTGCAAGATAATAAAGATTACGTAAATAAAAAGTAGGGGCTGTTTAGATAAAGAAACAATAAAGTAAATATAGCGAGTGTGGAAAAGTGGTGGTAGGAGTTGCGGAATTGCCCCTAAGCAATTGACTACTTTACTAGACCGATAGCAAGTATTATGTGGGAGAGGCCACTGCTAGCATGTCATCCCTGACTTGGAATTCTATGCACTTATGATTGGAACTATTAGCAAGCATCCGCAACTACTAATGTTCATTAAGGTAAAACCCAACCATAGCATTAAGATATATTGGTCCCCCTTCAATCCCGTATGCATCAATTTATATGCTAGGTTGAAGCTTCTGTCACTCTTGCCCTCCAATACATAGTCCTATCAACATACAACTAACCCTAGGGTGTGATCCACGTGCGCAATCATATGATGGGCACCAAAGGACAGCAACATAACCACAAGAAAATTAAATCAATCATAGCAATTCATCAACCACCGATAGGACAACGAAAATCTACTCAGACATCATAGGATGGCAACACATCATTGGATAATAATAGGAAGCATAAAGCACCATGTTCAAGTAGAGGGTACAACGGGTTGCGGGTGAGTGGACCGCTGTAGATAGAGGGGGGAAGGTGATGGAGATTTTGGTGAAGATGGCGGAGGTGTTGGTGAAGATCGCGGTGATGATGATGATGGCCACGGCGGCGTTCCGGCGCCACCGGAGGAGAGGGGGAGAGGGGCCCCCTTCTTCCTCTTCTTCCTTGACCTCCTCCCTAGATGGGAGAAGGGTTTCCCCTCTGGTCCTTGGCCTCCATGGCATGGGAGGGGCGAGAGCACCTCCGAGATTGGATCTATCTCTCTGTTTCTCTCTGGTTCTGCATTCTCAGATTTTTCCCTTTCACCGTTTCTTATATTCCCGGAGATCCGTAACTCCAATTGGGCTGAAATTTTAACACGATCTCTATTCGGATATTAGCTTTCTTGCGGCGAAAGAAGGGCTCGAACTGCCTTACAGGGTGGCCACGAGGGTCAGGGGCGCGCCTGCCACCCTGGGGCGCGCCCCCCTACCTCGTGCCCCCCTCGGGCACCGTCTCGCGATGATTCCACTTCCCAAAATTTATAAATATTCCAAAATAAATATTCGTCAGTTTTTATTCCGTTTGGACTCCGTTTGGTATAGGTTTTCTGCGAAACAAAAAACATGCAACAAACATGAACTGGCACTGGGCACTGGATCAATATGTTAGTCCCAGAAATAGTATAAAAAGTTGCCAAAAGTATATGAAAGTTGTAGAATATTGGCATGGAACAATCAAAAATTATAGATACGACGGAGACGTATCAGCATCCCGAAGCTTAATTCCTGCTCATCCTCGAGTAGGTAAATGATAAAAAAGATAATTTTTGATGTGGAATGCTACCTAGCATAATCTTGATCATGTAATCTAATCATGGAATGAATATTAAGATACGAGTGATTCGAAGCAATAGTCTATCATTTGACATAAAAACAATAATACTTCAAGCCCACTAATAAAGCAATCATGTCTTTTCAAAACAACATGGCCAAAGAAAGTTATCCCTACAAAATCATATAGTCTGGCTATGCTCTATCTTCACCACACAAAATATTCAAATCATGCACAACCCCGATGACAAGCCAAGCAATTGTTTCATACTTTTGATGTTCTCAAACCTTTTCAACTTTCACGCAATACATGAGCGTGAGCCATGGACATAACACTATAGGTGGAATAGAATATGATGGTGGAGAAGACAAAAAGGAGAAGATTGTCTCACATCAACTAGGCGTACCAACGGGCTATGGAGATGCCCATCAATAGATATCAATGTGAGTGAGTAGGGATTGCCATGCAACAGATGCACTAGAGCTATAAGTATATGAAAGCTCTAACTGAAACTAAGTGGGTGTGCATCCAACTTGCTTGCTCATGAAGACCTAGGGCATTTGAGGAAGCCCATCATCGGAATATACAAGCCAAGTTCTATAATGTAAAATTCCCACTAGCATATGAAAGTGACAACATAGGAGACTCTCTATCATGAAGATCATAGTGCTACTTTGAAGCACAAGTGTGGTAAAAGGATAGTAGCATTTCCGTTCTCTCTTTTTCTCTCATTTTTTATTTGGGCCTTTTCCTCTTTTTTTATGGCCTCTTTTTTTTCTTTTTTTATTTTTCGTCCAGAGTCTCATCCCGACTTATGGGGGAATCATAGTCTCCATCATCCTTTCCTCACTGGGGCAATGCTCTAATAATGATGATCATCACACTTTTATTTACTTACAACGCGATATTACAACTCGATACTAGAACAAAGATATGACTCTATATGAGTGCCTCCAGCGGTGTACCGGGATGTGCAATGATCTAGCGTAGCAATGACATCAAAAAACGGGCAAGCCATGAAAACATCATGCTAGCTATCTTACGATCATGCAAAGCAATATGACAATGAATGCTCAAGTCATGTATATGATGATGATGGAAGTTGCATGGCAATATATCTCGGAATGGCTATGGAAATGCCATGATAGGTAGGTATGGTGGCTGTTTTGAGGAAGGTATATGGTGGGTTTATGGTACCGGCGAAAGTTGCGCGATACTAGAGAGGATAGCAATGGTGGAAGGGTGAGAGTGCGTATAATCCATGGACTCAACATTAGTCATAAAGAACTCGCATACTTATTGCAAAACTCTATTAGTCATCGAAAGAAAGTACTACGCGCATGCTCCTAGGGGGATAGATTGGTAGGAAAAGACCATCGCTCGTCCCCGACCGCCACTCATAAGGAAGACAATCAATAAATAAATCATGCTCCGACTTTGTTACATAACGGTTCACCATACGTGCATGCTACGGGAATCACAAACCTCAACACAAGTATTTCTACAATCCACAACTACCCACTAGCATGACTCTAATATCACCATCTTTATATCGCAAAACTATTGCAAGGAATCAAACATATCATATTCAGTGATCTACAAGTCTTATGTAGGATTTTATGACTAACCATGTGAATGACCAATTCCTGCCATCTCTCTAAATAGATATAAATGAAGCAAGAGAGTTTAGTTCTTTCTAAAAAAGATATACCCACGCTCTAAAAAATATAAGTTAAGCAAAAGAGCATTCTACAAATGGCGGTTTCCTATGTAAAGAGAAACATGCAATCCAAACTTCAAATGATATAAGTGAAGCACATGAAGCATTCTATAAAGCCATACTCAAAAGATATAAGTGAAGTGCATAGAGCATTCTATAAATCAACCAAGGACTATCTCTTACCATCATGGTGCATAAAAGAAAAATGAAAACTAAATGCAAAAGACGCTCCAAGATTGCACATATCACATGAACGAAACGAATCCGAAAACATACCGATACTTGTTGAAGAAAGAGGGGATGCCTCCCCAGCATCCCCAAGCTTAGACGCTTGAGTCTCCTTGAATATTTACTTGGGGTGCCTCGGGCATCCCCAAGCTTGAGCTCTTGCCTCTCTTCCTTCTTCTCACATCGAGACCTTCTCAATCATCGAACACTTCATCCACACAAAACTTCAACAGAAAAGTCGGTAAGATCCGTTAGTATAATAAAGCAAATCACTACTCTAAGTACTGTTGCAAAACAATTCATATTTTGTTTTTGAATTGTGTCTACTGTAGTATAACTTTTTCATGGCTTAATCCACTGATATAAATTGACAGTTTCATCAAAACAAGCAAACTATGCATCAAAAACAGAATCTGTCTAAAACAGAACAGTCTGTAATAATCTGAACATTCACCATACTTCTGATACTTGAAAAATTCTACAAAAATTAGGAAAAATAAACAATTTGTATAGAAAGACAGTGCAGAAAGAATCAGAACCATTTGACGTTCCAGCTAAAAATGTAAAATCGAGCACTACAGCCAAAGTTTCTGTCCTGCACCATACAAACCATCAAGCAAATGTGAACATCCTAAAGGCAAACCTTGGCACATTATTTTTATAATACAATGGAATTTTATAATGGGATAATTATTTTTATTGAAAAGTTTCTGTAATCAAGATTCACAAAGTTGCCGTGAGCATGAACAAAGTTCAAGGAGCTCTCCCACTTCAACAGTGCTTGTCTTTCTCACTTTCACTTTCCTTTTTGAAAAGTTTTGGGTTCCCCTCTTTATTTTTGTTGTTTTTAAACTATATGAAAGCACTCAACAGAAATACATGACTCTCTAAAACTTCCGGGTTGTCTCCTTAGCAGCGCTTTCTTTAAAGCCATTAAGCTAGGCATATAGTGCTCAAGTAGTGAATCCACCCGGATCCCAAGGTATATCAAAGCCAATTTTAATTAACAATGATTTTTAATTTAGTAGTGAGCACAAAGCAACATATATCAAGCAATGATGAAGTCTAACTCTCTTCCTATGCATCGGCATGTCATAAAAGAACAATTCATGCACACCTAGTAAAGGCCAATGCATAGTATAAACAGTTTCTTGCAATTTTATCATGTTGGAAACATAGAGAGGTGGAGATATAGTTCCTCTCTCATAATAATTGCAAGTAGGAGCAGCAAGCACATGCATATTATATTTATCGAAATCATCATGTGCAACGGTAAAAGGCAACCCATCAATATAATCCTTAATAAGTGCAAACTTCTCCAATATAGTGTAGTTGGGAGAATTCAAAAAGATAATAGGACTATCATGTGTGGGTGCAATAGCAACAATTTCATGTTTAACATAAGGAACTATAGCAAGTTCATCTCCATAAGCATAATTCATATTGGCATCTTGGCCACAAGCATAGCAAGCATCATCAAAAAGGGATATTTCAAAAGAATCGACGGGATCATAGCAATTATCATAATATTCATCCTTCGGTAAGCATGAAGGGGAATTAAACAATGTATGAGTTGAAGAGTTACTCTCATTAGAAGGTGGGCACGGGTGATCAATCCGCTCTTCCTCCTTTTGTTCTTCGCTCACCTCCTCATCTTTTTCATCCAATGAGCTCACAGTGTCATCAATTTCTTCTTCCATAGACTCCTGCAAAATATTAGTCTCTTCTTGGACAGCAGAGTATTCCTCAATATATTGTTTAACATAGGTATTAGAAGCATAATTATAATAGCAATATTTAAGTATAGCAAAATTTTCAGATTTGTGAAAAGTAGCATCATACTTTTCAATCAAAGAAGCAATTTCATAAGCACCCTCAAAAGCAACAAATTCTTCAATTTGTTGAACATCATAGTAACTATAAACACCTTTAGCATAAGAAGATAAGATTCCATTATCAATAAACTCACATTGGTAGGGAAGGTGTTTCTTAGGGTTTTCAGAACAACAAGTAAAATCATATAATTCACATAAATTCCAAGCATAGCATTCCAAACGTTGAATTTGACTCCATAATAATTTCCCTTTTTCAGATATACGGTGTCGCACATAACAAGCATGCTCATCTAAAGATTTGCCCTCAACTAAGCTAGTTGGGGTTTCGGCACGAGCACAAAGGGATCGAAGATGATCCAAGTAAAAAGCTTCAGCAGTGTGTTGAGTGGTTCTTCAACCATTGGTTCAGTAGGTACAACTAATTTTTTTTGGTATTTTGTGTTTCCTACCCATAACTAAAGGTATAAAACAACTAAGAACAGCAAATAAAAATTACTTAGTGATAAAGCAAACAAGCACACACGAGAATATTCACCCCACGCTATTGCTCCCCGGCAACGGCGCCAGAAAAAGGTCTTGATAACCCACAAGTATAGGGGATCGCAACATTTTTCGATAAGTAAGAGTGTCGAACCCAACGAGGAGCTAAAGGTAGAACAAATATTCCCTCAAGTTCTATCGACCACCGATACAACTCTACGCACGCTTGCCGTTCGCTTTACCTAGAACAAGTATGAAACTAGAAGTACTTTATAGGTGTTGTTGGATAGGTTTGCAAGATAATAAAGATTATGTCAATAAAAAGTAGGGGCTGTTTAGATAAAGAAACAATAAAGTAAATATAGCGAGTGTGGAAAAGTGGTGGTAGGAGTTGCGGAATTTCCCCTAAGCAATTGACTACTTTACTAGACAGATAGCAAGTATTATGTGGGAGAGGCCACTGCTAGCATGTCATCCCTGACTTGGAATTCTATGCACTTATGATTGGAACTATTAGCAAGCATCCGCAACTACTAATGTTCATTAAGGTAAAACACAACCATAGCATTAAGATATATTGGTCCCCCTTCAATACTGTATGCATCAATTTCTATGCTAGGTTGAAGCTTCTGTCACTCTTGCCCTCCAATACATAGTCCTATCAACATACAACTAACCCTAGGGTGTGATCCACGTGCGCAATCATATGATGGGCACCAAAGGACAGCAACATAACCACAAGCAAATTAAATCAATCATAGCAATTCATCAACCACCGATAGGACAACGAAAATCTACTCAGACATCATATGATGGCAACACATCATTGGATAATAATAGGAAGCATAAAGCACCATGTTCAAGTAGAGGGTACAACGGGTTGCGGGTGAGTGGACCGCTGTAGATAGAGGGGGGAAGGTGATGGAGATGTTGGTGAAGATGGCGGAGGTGTTGGTGAAGATCGCGATGATGATGATGATGGCCACGGCGGCGTTCCGGCGCCACCGGAGGAGAGGGGGAGAGGGCCCCCCTTCTTCCTCTTCTTCCTTGACCTCCTCCCTAGATGGGAGAAGGGTTTCCCCTCTGGCCTTGGCCTCCATGGCATGGGAGGGGCGAGAGCCCCTCTGAGATTGGATCTATCTCTCTGTTTCTCTCTGGTTCTGCGTTCTCAGATTCTTCCCTTTCACCGTTTCTTATATTCCCGGAGATTTGTAACTCCGATTGGGCTGAAATTTTAACATGATCTCTATCCGGATATTAGCTTTATTGCGGGGAAAGAAGGGCTCCAACCGCCTTACGGGGTGGCCACGAGGGTCAGGGGCGCGCCTGACACCCTCGGGCGCGCCCCCCTACCTCATGCCCCCCTCGGGCACCATCTCGCGATGATTCCACTTCCCAAAATTCATAAATATTCCAAAATAAATCTCCGTCAGTTTTTATTTCGTTTGGTATGGGTTTTCTGCGAAACAAAAAACATGCAACAAACAGGAACTAGCACTGGGCACTGGATCAATATGTTAGTCCTAAAAATAGTATAAAAAGTTGCCAAAAGTATATGAAAGTTGTAGAATATTGGCATGGAACAATCAAAAATTATAGATACGACGGAGACGTATCAATCACCATGATCTTGCATGTGCGTAAGAATTTTTGTGAAATTACTACGTTCCGCAACAGTGGCATCCGAGCCAGGTTTATGCGTAGTGTTATATGCACGAGTAGAACACAAATGAGTTGTGGGCGTGGGTATATACATATTGCTTGCCGTCACTAGTTGATTCGTTCAGCGGCATTGTTGGATGAAGCGGCCCAGACCGACATTACGCGTACGCTTAGGCGAGACTGGTTCTACCGACGTGCTTCGCACACAGGTGGCTAGTGGGTGTCCGTTTCTCCAACTTTAGTTGAATCAGATTCAATGAATAGGGTTCTTTCTGAAGATCAAAAAGCAATCACTATACCTTGTTGTGGTTTTTGATGCGTAGGTAAGAACGGTTCTTGCTCAGCCCATAGCAGCCACGTAAAACTTGCAACAACAAAGTAGAGGACGTCTAACTTGTTTCTGCAGGGCATGTTGTGATGTGATATGGTCAAGACGTGATGAGATATAAATTGTTGCATGAGATGATCATGTTTTGTTAAAGTTATCGGCAACTGACTAAAGCCTTATGGTTGTCTCTTTATTGCATAAGATGCAAGCATCATACAATTTGTCGGGTGGTTGGTGCGACATATGCCAATGGGTGGCTTATCGTTGTGGGAGCCAGTAAGACGTCGCCGGTGCCTGGAAGCGGGATGAGGCGAAGACATGCACGCCGGCGAATCTTACCCAGCTTCGGGGCTCTCCGTGGAGATAACACCCCTACTGCTGCTCTGCGGGGTCTCCGCATGATCACTAGATGAATGAGTGGCTACAAGATGCTCCTTGAGCTGCTTGGCGAGAGGAAGAAGAAGGGCACAGCTAGCTCTCCTCTCCTCTCTATGTGGTGTCTCATGCTAGCTCCGATCCACCCCTTGTATGGGTGCCCCGGGGGGTTTATATAGGCTCACCCCCGGGGGTAGAATGGTAATCCGGCTGGGCATGGGCCCCAACCGTCTGTGTCTACGCTCGCCGGCTTCTGCGCCGGCTGCTGGGGCCCGCCGGCTGGTGGGTCCCGCCGACTGCCGGCTCCTTGGTCGATAGGCAGGCCCCACTGTCCAGGGCCTTGCCGGTGGCTGGTTACTGTTGCCTCAACCTGGTGACGAGGGCTTCGCCGAGGTGGGCGTGGCTACAGTGCCGCCGCCCGGCGGGCGATCGCTGTACCCTCACTGCGTCTCGTCTCCTTAATGGGGCGTCTCCTTCGAGGGAGGGGGCAAGCCGGCTGCGGGGTGCCGGCCCCGTCTCGGGCCGACTGGGGGAGGCCTGGCCACCTTCGGGTGTCTCTCTGCCTGAAGGGGCCCACCGCCCGTGGGCCGCGCTGGCAGCCCGTCGTGGGTGACATCAGGGTCAACATGGCAACAGTGCCGCGCCGGACAGGTCATGGCCACCCCGTACGGCGCACTGTGCCAGGCGTGCTCCGGGATTCGGGAGTGGCAGGCTTTACTGTAGCCACGCCCCGTCACATCGCCGTTAGGTGGATGCAGACTTCGAGGGTACGATCTTGACCGCTTTGTGGGAGCCGGCCTCTTGAAGTCGGCCTTCTCATGGCCGGCTTCTTGGAGCCGGCCCTACCGCGGCTTTCTTCATGAGGGCTAAAGCCGGGTCGCCTTCCGATAGTCGGCCTGGGAGACAGTCGGCAAGGGGAAGGCGGCCCCATGTCTTGGATTCTTGAGGGCCGGATCGGCTCGTAATTTTTTCAGAAGGGCCAGGGGGAGCTGGCTAGGCTACCCGTGGTCATTTACTCTGACAGTAGTCCCCGAAGCTGATCGAGCTTCGAGGCTGACAAAGGGACAAGAAGCTTGGTCAGCTTCCTATCCTGAGGAGCCGGCTTTGCTTAAGCGCACCGTCTTCGGAAAGCTCCGTTTCTCGTAGGTGGGAACGTGGGTCGGCCTGCGAGCTGACCGCGCGCCATCCCGCGGGCCACGTGGCAAAGAAAACCTGCCAACGCACGCGCGCGATGGGACGCCGCCGCAGGCCCGGGCCCGCCACTCCTAGGCCTCGGCCCGAGCGAGGATCTTCTGCGGCCCATACGGACCGCTCGCCTCCCCGCGGCGGTTTTATTACGCCATCAGGGCGCAATAATCGCGGGACATGGGGGAGTGGGCGCAGTTGATCCCACGTTCCCCCGCACCATGCCTCCTCGGCTCCGCCGCGCGGGTCTATAAGTAGGGGGAGGAGGGGGAGCGGCAGAGGCTCGCACGCTCTCCCTTGCTCCGCCCCCTCTCACCTTCCTTCTTCTTCCCTTCGCCGCCGCAGCGACCCATTGCCGCGCCGCTCCGTCGTCGGACCTCTCGGTTCCTTCGGTCCCGCCGTAGCGGGGTCGTGCGTGTCTCCGCCGTCGCACCGTCTTGTTCCTCGCCGCGTCGTTCCCATGGCGTTGTCGAGCTCGTGGGATGGCTCCAACGTCCACGAGGACCAGGTTGAGTTCCTTCGCCGGACGCGGCGTTTGCCGGGCGAGAACTACATGCGGGTTCGTCAGGCGCCGGCGAGGGAGATTTCGCCGGCACCAGAGGAGGGCGAGAAGGTAATCTTCCGCTCGCACTGCCTGCGCGGCTTCGGCCTCCCGGCGAGCGGATTCCTTCGAGCTTTTCCTGAATTTTACCACCTCCAGCCGCATCACCTCACGCCCAACGCGGTGATGCTGCTGTCGGCTTTCGTCACCTTGTGCGAGGGCTTTCTCGGGGTTCTCCCCACTCTCGAGCTCTGGGGAGAATTCTTCCAGAGCAAGCTCAGCACTGTTGTCGCGGGCGTGCCCGCCCCTGCGGAGCCTTCATTGCCATGAGGCGGACGGGCGAGAACAATCCGTTCCCGCCCATCCCGCTGATCCAGTCGGTGAAGCTCTGGCAGAAGTCCTACTTTTACATGAAGAACGTCGCCCAGCAAGGCGACTATGTCAACCTGCCGGCTTACGTAGCCGACCCGCCGGCTGGGAGGCAACCCTCATGGAGCTACCGGGCCAGGTCGTTATCTCAGGACGGGAATGCAGCCATCTCCCGGCTCCGGGTGATGATCCAGTCGGAGGGCCTGACCGGAGCCGACCTGGTGGCCGCCTTCGTGGAGCGCCGAGTACTTCCGCTCCAAGGCCGGCCTCACATGATTTGCCAGATGAGTGGCCACTTCGACCCATGCCGGCTGAGCACCAGGGAGATGCCTCATGCCGAGGTGTCTTACATGGTGAACTACATCTCCAACTGCAAGCTCGCCGAGGATTGGCGATACGGCAAGGGGCCGTATTCTCGCGCCAACCCTCCGCCTGCCGTAAGTTTTTCTTCTTTTTTGTAGCCGGCCTCATGATGGCCGACTTCTGATCAATTTGTTTGCCCTTAGCAGAACCCTCTTCTTCCGTCGACGGCCGGGGCCGCAGGGGTAGAGCGCCAGCTCCTCCCCGACCGCACGGTGGACGACGGTGATGATCCGGACCTGGGAGTAGCCGCCATGGAAGATGCCATCATGGGGGAAGGCGACGAGGAAGGAGGTGCGGGGCTCGGGGCCGGCCTCGAGGACTGGGCGGACGATGACGAGGTCGAAGCCCCCCGCACCGCCAGCCGGCACTTGATCATCAAGGCGCGGGTCCGTCTGCCGCGCCGGCTGCCCGTGGCGGCGCGCAGAAACGCCGGGCCGCATCGACCTTCTTCGGCAGCCGGCCAAAGAAATCAAAGGGTTCCACGACGGCGATCAAGCGGGATGAGGCGGCCGTGAAGGCGGCCCGCTTCCGCAAGGCGGTGAAACAGCCGCAGGCGATTTCGGCGTAAGTCATCAAATGTTTTGTATATATATTTTTGTTGTCCTTTACGATTGAGGCTCTTCTAAACGTTTCTTTGCTCGCCGGGCAAGGCACCGCTTTCCCTCGAGCGAGGTCCTGGCGGCTCCGTAGTCGGGCCGACTGGAGGGTCCTCAGGTTCCCGCCGCGTGGATCCCCACGCCGACCTCATGGAGGCCACGGAGCGGAACGCACGGGAGGCGCGGGAGGAGCGGGAGGCGGCGGAGCGAAGGACCGCCCAGGCGGCGAAGGAGCAGGCCGACGTGGCGGCCAAGGCCCGGGCGGAGACGGCAGCCGCGGAGACGGAGGCGGAGGCCTCGCACAACCAGCCTCCGCTGCTCGTCGTTCCCCTCTGCGCCGTGGCCCCCGACATCCCCGTGCCCCCGTCGGAGGAGGTCGACCAAGACTCGCCGGTGATGGAGAGGAGGGAGGACCACGTGGTCTTCGTGGAGGAGGCGCCGTTAGAACGGGCCAAAGCGGCCAACCAGCCGCGGCGCCAGAGCAGCCGGACGGGGGCGAGCCGGGGGCAGGGGCCGGCCTCGAGGTGCAACCGGCATTTCGCCGGTGCACAGGGGGAGCTACCTCCGCGCCGGAAACGCACTGAGCTGCGGGCGCCAGCCAGACGGCGGAGGCCCTGGAGGCGGCCAGCGCCAGCACGTCCGAGTGGACGCCCAGCGGGGGGACAGCCGAGCTGAACACGACGGCCCAGGAGGTCCAGAGCCGGCTTCAAGCCCAGGCCGCCTCGCTGCAGCGGTATAACCAAGAGTTCCTCGCGACGCGGGCCATCATCCGGGTGAGCCCTCTGGCCTTGGTTGTTTTGCTTTTTTGATTTCTTCCATGGGGGCACGTCAGCGCACCCATTGGGTGTAGTCCCCGAGTTCCGAGCCGGCTGCTGAGCAGGCGGCTTGGAACTTACTAGGTCCTGACAGCTATCTTATTCTTGCATCCTGTCTGATCTTCCAGGAATACCATAACCTCCGCGCTGCTGCCTTCAACTCCCAGGCTCAGGAGCTGGGTCGGAGAACCGAGGACCTGACCAACAGCTGGAGTGCGTGCTTTGTCTCGTTCATCTCCTGTGGGGGCGCGTCAGCGCACCCACTGGGTGTAGTCCCCGAGATTCGGGCCGACTGCTGAGCAGTCGGGTCGGATCTTCCCTGACGACTTCTTCCTTATTGATTTTTCCTTTGTCTTCATGCTTGCAGGAGCCAATGCCGACTTGAGGGGGCAGCTCAGCGGGGCCCAGGCCGCCCTTCGTGCCAAGGAAGCCGAGTACAACGCCTTGGTCCTGGAGCGTGACCGCCTGGCCAAGAAGTTGGCCGACCAGGAGGAGAGCCACAAGGCGGCCCTGAAGAAGGCGCAGGACAGCGAGGACACCTTCAAAGCTGAGTTCGAGACCGAAGCGGCGGGCTGGGCTGAGGCAAAACAAGCGCTGAGCGAGGGCTTCAGCCGGATTGAGGATCTGATCGATGGTAAGCCGCCTTCCTCACTCCTTGCTTGCCCCTTGCCCCCTGATTTGTGTTCTGACTTGTGCTGCTTTTTTTTCTTTGTGCAGACTACTTCCCTGGCTACTCCGTCTTCGCCACCCAGACCATCGAGGCCCACCGCGAGCGTGCCGGCAGGTGGGGGCTGAAATCACGCCGAACGCGAGCCGGACGCTTGAGGAGCAACTCTTGGCGGTCCAAGCCCGGCTGCAGCCAGCTCACCGCATGCTCCGCCGCCTCCAGCGCGCCGGGGCGCAGGTGTTGGCCGCCCTCTGGCCAGGCGAGACAATTCCCCGCACCCCGAGTCGGACTGCCGACTGGCCGGAGGTTGCGGTTGGCCGCTTCGAGGCCTGGAAGGCATCAGCGGCCCGGCTTGGAGCTGGGCAGGCGCTGGAGTTCGTCCGAGCCTGGTATCCCGGGCTGAACCTGGACAGCTGCGCACCTGGCGGCTGGAGGCCGACGAGGAGATGGAGGAGGTACGGCCGGCTATCGCTCAACGTGCCTCGACGATCGCCGGGTGCACTGACATCAGCGTCCTTGCTCCTGAAATAAATGACAACGGCGTTGCCCAGCCGGAGGAGTGGTTTGGGCTGGACCCGGCAGCAGGTGAGGACTCGGCGGAGGAGATTGCTTCCAGCGATGAAGGTGAAGACGACGAAGGAGAGGAAGGCGAAGACGTCGAGCCGGCTGGTGAAGCGGCCAGCCAGCCCCAGCCTGATCGTGCCTCCAGCAATGAGGCGCATGCTAGCGCGCCCTCTGCCAGAGGTGGTGATCATGCCGAGGTTCGCCAGCCGGCCACTCCTCCAGCCAGCACTACCGTCTCTACCGACCTGCCCGACTCGCCAGTCGCTCCCTTGGCTTAGTCTGCCGTCCTTGCTTTTCCTGCTTGTTACTCTTTGAACAATTTTTGTTAAACTTGCAGAGTTCCACCCACTGGGGGTGTATTCAAACTATGTTGAATGCTGGCCTTTCGAAGGCCTTTTGTGTAAATATGATCGTGTATGTGTTTGGCTTCCATTCACGTATGCTTTTTATCTTTAGGCTGTTTTCTTTGCCTCCTTCCCCTAGCTGCTGCCTTCCCAACCGGCAGCTGCTCTGCAGCCTGCGGCTAAGGAAGAACTTGGCTATATTTATATTTTTTTATTGGGGAAGGCAAGTACTCGAGCTTTCTTAGATTGAAGCGAGGTGAATGGAAGCTGGCCGGCCGGCTACTCTGGTAGTCGGTCGGTGGTGGGAGAAAAACCAGCTTTTGTTATATTAGTCCGTTAGTCCCTAGCCGTTTTTCGTGTGGGCATCCTTTCCTGCCTTTAACTCTTGCCAGCCGGACAGCCGGTTCTTCGAACTACGACTTTTGGCAAGAGAAGGCTTGGGTGCCGGCACACTAGTCTGACCGCGGGTAGGACTTCTAATATAACTCAAGGCGGCCAGTCCCCGGGCCGACTAGTCGAACCCGGTGCCGGACGAAAAAAGTGAATGTAATGACATGATCATAAGCATGATACTCTTCATTTATAGATAAAAGATGGCAGTCCCCGAGCTCTCCTCGGGGGGCCTATTGTCTCGTACTTAGTACAAAAGTTAGCGTGATACATACTGTATTTCAACTATAAAATCTTCGGAGGAGTTTGGCGTTCCATGGTCGTTCCGACTCTTTGCCGGAGTCGTTTCTCTTTTGTGCCTTCGGCTTCTGTGCGTCGATCAGGTAGTAGGAGTCATTTCCCAGCGCTCTGCTGATGACGAAGGGGCCTTCCCAAGGGGCCGAGAGCTTGTGCTGGCCGGCTGTTCGCTGGATCAGCCGGAGCACGAGGTCGCCCTCTTGGAAAGATCTTGGTTTGACCTTCCAGCTGTGGTAGCGGCGCAAGCCCTGCTGGTAGATGGCGGACCGGCTGAGGGCTAACAGCCGGCTTTGTTCCAGCAGGTCGATGCCGTCTTCTCGTGCATCCTTGGCCTCCGCCTCTGTGTACATGATTACCCGAGGCGAGTCGAACTCGATGTCGGTTGGGATGACCGCCTCGGCACCATACACGAGGAATAAAGGAGTGAAGCCGGTTGACTTGTTTGGGGTAGTGCGCAGACTCCAGAGGACGGCCGGCAGCTCATCGAGCCAACAGCCGGCCGAAAATTCCAGTGGTACGACCAGTCGGGGCTTGATGCCGGAAAGGATGAGGCCGTTGGCTCGCTCGACTTGGCCGTTTGACTACGGGTGGGCAACGGACGCTAAGTCCAACCGGATGCCCTGCGTCGCGCAGAAATGTGCCAATGCTCCCTTGGCGAAATTCGTGCCGTTGTCGGTGATGATGCTGTGTGGCACGCCGTACCGAGTTGTTATATCTGCAATGAATGTCACGGCAGTCGGCCCATTCAGCTTCTTGATCGGCTTTGCCTCAATCCATTTGGTGAATTTGTCCACGGCGCCAAGCAGATGTGTCATGCCGCCGTGCGCCGTCTTGAATGGGCCCACCATGTCCAATCCCCAAATGGTGAAGGGCCAAGTGAGGGGAATGGTTTTGAGTGCCGAAGCCCGCATGTGTTTCTTGGAGCTGAAGAGTTGGCACCCTTTGCAATGTTTAACTAACTCCTTGGCGTCATCCAAAGCAGTCGGCCAAAAGAAACCATGGCGGAAAGCTTTGGCGACGAGTGATCTTCAGGCCGCATGGTGGCCGCACTCTCCTTGGTAGATGTCTCTGAGGATTGCAATGCCCTTCTCTTGCTCGACGCATCGCTGGAAGACTCCAGTGACACTGCGTTTGACGAGCTCTCTGTTGACGATTGTGTATGCTCCGGGTCGGCGTTGGACTTGTCTTGACTCTGTTTCGTCAGCCGGCAGATCTTGATTTATTAGGAAGTTGAGGATGGTCTGGGCCCATGATGGAGCTGCGACTTCTTCTATTGCCAACACGGCTACTGCAACCAGGGCAGGCGGGCTGGGTGGTGAAATGCTGGAGTCGGCTGCCGGCTGTTGTGTTGGTGCAGTCCCCGGGCCGACTACCGCAGTCCCCGAGCCGGGTGTGGCAGTCCCCGGGTCGGCCGTAACTACGGAAGTCCCCGAGCCGCCTACTGACGTCCCCGGGCCGACTATCGAAGTCCCCGGGTTACCTGCTTGGTTCTTCGAGCCGGACCCGGCCGCGTCGGGGTCAGGCGGCACGAAGATGGAATCGGACTCTGGAGATGGCTTGATAGACGGCTTGAGGAGGCATTGTAGAGAGACACCGATTGGTATTGCCTGCCGAGTGGAGCCTATTTGAGCCAGGGTATCCACTGGCTCGTTGTCGGCTCGCGGTACGTGGAGGAACTCGCATCTTTCAAAGTACCCGCTGATCTGCTGAACGAGGAAGCGATAGCTTGCCATATTTGCGTCCTTGGCGTCCCAGTCGCCGGATGACTGCTGGACTACCAAGTCCGAGTCGCCGTAACATAGGATCCGGCAAATGCCGAGTTCTTTGGCAAGCCGGAGCCCGTGTATGAGCGCCTCGTACTCGGCCATGTTGTTGGAGGCGGCAAAGTGAATTTGCAGCGTGTATCTGAGCTTGTCGCCTTTGGGAGAGGTGAGGATGACGCCGGCTCCCAAGCCGGTGCGCATCTTGGACCCGTCAAAGTGCATGTGCCAATGAGGGGAGTCGGGAGCTGGCGGTAGGTACTGGGTCTCGGCCCAGTCGATGAGGAAGTCGGCCAATGCTTGGGACTTGATGGCGGTGCGAGGCTGGTAGAAGATCGTGTAGGGGGCCAGCTCGATGGCCCATTTCGCCACCCGGCCGGATGCATCCCGGCTGCCTATGATCTCGGCAAGCGGGGCGGTGCATACGACCGTGATGGGGTGCTCTTGGAAGTAGGGCTTCAGCTTCTTGGCGGCAAAGTACACGCCATAGCACATCTTCTGGTAGTGCGGGTAGTTCTGCTTCGAGGTAGACAGCACCTCGCTCAAATAGTACACCGGCCTCTAGACCGGCTGGGCTCGGCCCTCTTCTGGGCGCTGGACTACGATGACGGTGCTGACCACCCGGCTGGTTGCGGCAACGTAGAGGAGCATGGGTTCTTTCTCAGTCGGCGCCGCCAGGACAGGCGGTGTGGCCAGCATCTTCTTCAGCTCGTGAAAAGCTTGGTCGGCTTGGTCGTTCCACTCGAAGTGAGTGGTCTTCTTCATGAGGCAGTAGAGGGGGAGAGCTTTCTCTCCGAGCTGGCTGATGAAGCGGTTCAGGGAGGCCAAGCACCCGGTGAACTTCTGGACGTCTCGAAGTTTGGTGGAAATCGCCATCCTCTCAATGGCCTTGATCTTTACTGGGTTGCATTCGATGCCGCGTTCGAAGACCAGGAAGCCTAGGAGCTGGCCGGCTGGCACTCCGAACACGCATTTCTTGGGGTTGAGCTTGATCTGGAACCGGCGCAGGTTCTCAAATGTTTCCTTGAGGTCTTCCAGCAAGGTGCCGCGCTTCTCCATCTTCACCACAATGTCGTCTACGTAGACGTGGGTATTTCTGCCGAGTTGCTTGAGGAGGCACTTCTGCATGCAACGCTGAAAAGTGGCACTGGCATTTCTTAAGCCGAATGTCATAGTCAGGTAGCAGAAAGCTCCGAATGGCGTGATGAAGGCGGTCTTTAGGCAGTCAGCCGGATCTAACTTTATCTGGTGGTATCCTGAGTAAGCATCCAAGAAACTCAATAGCTCGCATCCAGCCGTGGAGTCTATCACTTGATCAATCCTTGGCAGGGCAAAGGGATCTCTGGGGCAGGCCTTGTTGAGGCTCGTGTAGTCTATGCACATGCGCCACTTGTTGTTCTTCTTTAGCACGAGGACAGGGTTGGCGAGCCACTCTGGAAAGAAAACCTCCATAATGAAGCCGACCGCCAGAAGCCGGGCTATCTCTTCTCCTACAATCCTTCTTTTCTCCTCCGACAGTCGGCGGAGGGGTTGTTTGACTGGTTTTGCGTCTTCTCGGACATGTAGCTTGTGCTCAGCGAATTTCTTCGGAACACCCGACATGTCCTTGGGGGACCATGCAAAGATGTCCCGATTCTCACGGAGGAAATCGGCGAGCTCGCCTTCCTATTTGTTGTTTAGGTTTGCCCCGATTACGGCAAACCTTTCTGGATGCTCGGGGTCAAGAGGTATCTTCTTTGTCTCCTTGGCCGGCTAGAAAGATCCTTGGGCATCACACTCCTTGGGATCGGGGGACAGGGCCGGCTGTTTGCCGGCCATGGCCACGACTCGGTCCAACATCTTCTTTTCTTCGGCAATCACAAGGGACTCGGCCAGCCGGCTGCTGGCTGCCGCGCACTCGGAAGATTTCTTGTAATCGCCGGCTATGGTGATGATGCCCTTGGCGCTCGGCATCTTCATCTTGAGGTAAGCATAGTGGGGAACAGCCATGAACCTGGCCAAGGCAGGTCGGCCAAGCAATGCATGGTAGGGGCTCTCCAGGTCCACCACTTCAAACCAGATCGCTTCCCGGCAGAAATGATCCTTGTCCCCAAAGAGTACATCAATCTTGATCCTGCCAATGGGGGCGCAGGACAGGCCAGGTACAATGCCATGGAACACAGTCCGAGTAGGCATGAGTTGCTTCGTCTTGATGTTCAGCTTCTCCAGGGTGTCACGGTACAGGATGTTGATGCTGCTCCCGCCGTCTATCAGCATGCGGGAGAAACGGGCGGCGCGTCTGTCCGTTGCAAGGGTGGCATCCAAAACCAACGCATAAGAGCCGGGAGATGGCATCACCTCTGGGTGGTCGGCCCGGCTCCAGCTGACAGGTTTTTCTGACCAGTGCATGTGCTCGGCGGGGTTGGCAGCGACCATGTTGACTTCCTGGTCCTCTCGGCGTCTGCTACGCCGGTCTTCGGGCTGGCTCATAAAGACGACATAAGCGGCATGCTCGTCGGGGAACTCATCGTGCACGGCTCCGACTGCAGGCCGAGCGGTCGACGGCTGCGGAGCCGGAGGTGGCGGACCGGCAGGCGGAGGCGGCGCGAGCCCTTCGCCTTTGGAGATTCGGGTGAGCCAGTGGCACTTCCGGGTTGTGTGGTTGGATGGCTTCGCGCCGCTGTGGAACTTGCATGGGGCGTCGAGAGTTTGCTCGTAGGAGAAGGCCGGCTGCCAAGCCGGCTTGCCGCCCATTTGCTTCTTGGGTGCGGGCCGCCCTTCGGGCTGCTCGTCTTTGACTGTGGCCACCTGCTGACTGGTGGAGGGCGGCACGGGGTCCTTGCGCTTGTGGTCGTTCTGGTGTGGGCGTCGGCCGGAGTCCCCAGCCGGCGTCTTGGGCACCGGGTTGAGTACCTTCCCGGATGCGTCTACCCGGAGTTTGGTCTTCATTGAGGAGTCGGCGGTGGCGTACTTGTCCGCTATGACCAGAAGCTCGTCGAGGGTAGTCGGCTCGTCACAGAGGAGCTTGTGCTTGAGGAGGGTGCCTTCTCGGCACCCGGCAGTGAAGTATTCTATGGCTTGCACCTCGTGCACCCCTTCGCAAGAGTTGCGGAGCTCGGCCCAACGCGTGAGGTAGTCGCGAGTGGACTCGGCGGGGCCTTGTACGCACAAGGAGAGCTGTCTGGACTTGGGAGCCCGTTTGTAGGTGCTGGTGAAGTTGCGGACGAAGGCTTCTGTGAAGTCTAGCCAGCTGTTGATGCTGTATGGCTTGAGGCTGTTGAGCCAGGTCCGCGCCGTGCCTTGCAGCATGAGGGGCACGTACTTCACGGCAACGCGCCTGTTGGCGTTTGCTATGCTAACCGCCGTGGAGTAGTCGATCAACCAATCTTCCGGCTTCATGGAGCCGTTGTACTTGGGCGTGTCTCTTGGGAGGGAGAACCCTTTGGGGAAAGGCTCATCACGGATGCGGGGGCCGAAGCAAGGCGGGCCGACATCATCTTCTTCTTCTAGCACCAGGGATCGCGCTAGGCGGTCGATCCGATGGCGGGCGTCGTTCTCGCCGACTCCTTCATGGCGACCTAGTCGGCCGCTAAGAGTCGGATGCGTGACAGGCGGTGGGGTGGGATATCTCTCCCCACGAAGCGGAGGCGGAGGCAGGTCGCCCTGCCGCTCCACAGCCCGGGGATGGCCTTCTGCGTCTCGCTCGATGGAGGTCCGGGTTCGGCTTCGGCTGGCAGCGGCTCCTTCTCGTGTCACACGCGGGTTTTACCCGCAGTCGGCGTCCGGGACGTCGCGCCGTGCTCTCGGCGCGGGGAGGGCTTTTCGCGCGGGCGTCGGCTTCGTGCCGCTGTGCGGCTGCATCGATTAGCTGCTGGATGCGTCTGGTCATGTGGGGGAGTTCTTCGGCCCCTAGTCTGTCTAGCTCGTCTACGGCTGCCTGGGCGGCGCGCAGGTTCTCGAGTGGAGTGGCATGGACTGGGCGGTCAACTCCCAGCGTGTCGGCGAGGGCAGCGCCGCGCTGTCTGACAACGCCGGCCCGGCTTGGCCCGCCTGGGGGCGGTGTGCCAAAGGCGGCGCGGTCGGCTTCGCGCCGGTGGGCCTCAGTGAGGCGTCTCATGGAAGCCAACTTCCCGCCCTCCGCGAGGAGGGCGAGGCGGCGAGCCTCCAGTGCTTCGGCGTCGGCATCGGCCGGGAGGGGGATGGACAAGTCGTGGGCCGCCGCATGCGGGGCCTCGTGGGCGTTCTCGCCAGAAGCGCCGCCGTGGCCAATGACCATCACCTCGGTGGTGACGGCGTCGCAGCCATCGGCCCGGGGAAGCGGGTCGTTGTAGATCGCGACGTCGGTGGGGAAAGCGTCGAGCGAGGCCGTGTCGGAGTCGACCGACATCAGATCGGTGGAGCCAATAGACTCCAAGTCCACAGCAAGCTCGCCGGAGACGTGGAGCTTGGCGAGGATGTTGACGAGGTGGTCGGTGCCTGCGTCAGAGGCGAGCTCGTCGGAGATGAGGGTCTTGTCAAGGAGATCGGCGAGGCTCCTCGCTGCGTAGACGTTGGCGACGCCTTGCAGCGCGTCGTGGCAAGCACCATCGGGCGTGCCGGGCTGGCTACGCTCACTGGGGAGGAAGAGGGTTCCCGTCCAGAACAGGTCTCCGGACGACGGTGCACCTGGCCCCACGGTGGGCGCCAAATGTCGGGTGGTAGGTGCGACATATGCCAACGGGTGGCTTATCGTTGTGGGAGCCAGTAAGACGTCACCGGTGCCTGGAAGCGGGATGAGGCGAAGACATGCACGCCGGCGAATCTTACCCAGCTTCGGGGCTCTTCGTGGAGATAACACCCCTACTGCTGCTCTGCGGGGTCTCCGCATGATCACTAGATGAATGAGTGGCTACAAGATGCTCCTTGAGCTGCTTGGCGAGAGGAAGAAGAAGGGCATGGCTAGCTCTCCTCTCCTCTCTATGTGGTGTCTCATGCTAGCTCCGATCCACCCTTTGCATGGGTGCCCCGGGGGGTTTATATAGGCTCACCCCCCGGGGTACAATGGTAATCCGGCTGGGCATGGGCCCCAGCCGTCTGTGTCTACGCTCGCCGGCTTCTGCGCCGGCTGCTGGGGCCCGTCGGCTGGTGGGTCCCGCCGGCTGCCGGCTCCTTGGTCGATAGGCAGGCCCCACTGTCCAGGGCCTTGTCGGTGGCTGGTTACTGTTGCCTCAACCTGGTGACGAGGGCTTCGTCGAGGTGGGCGTGGCTACAGTGCCGCCGCCCGGCGGGCGATCGCTGTAGCCTCACCGCGTCTCATCTCCTTAGTGGGGCGTCTCCTTGGAGGGAGGGGGCAAGCTGGCTGTGGGGAGCCAGCCCCGTCTCGGGCTGACTGGGGGAGGCCTGGCCGCCTTCGGGTGTCTCTCTACCTGAAGGGGCCCACCGCCCGTGGGCCGCGCTGGCAGCCCGTCGTGGGTGACATCAGGGTCAACATGGTAACAGTGCCGCGCCGGACGGGTCATGGCCACCCCGTACGGCGCACTGTGCCAGGCGTGCTCCAGGATTCGGGAGTGGCAGGCTTTACTGTAGCCACGCCCCGTCACATCGCCGTTAGGTGGATGCAGACTTCGAGGGTACGATCTTGACCGCTTTGTGGGAGCCGGCCTCTTGAAGTCGGCCTTCTCGTGGCCGGCTTCTCGGAGCCGGCCCTACCGCGGCTTTCTTCATGAGGGCTAAAGCCGAGTCGCCTTCCGATAGTCGGCCTGGGAGACAGCCGGCAAGGGGAAGGCGGCCCCACATCTTGGATTCTTGAGGGCCGGATCGGCTCGTAATTTTTTCAGAAGGGCCAGGGGGAGCCGGCTAGGCTACCCGTGGTCATTTACTCCGACACAATTGCTTTACTTTATCGCTATGCGATAGAAATAGTTGCAAAAACAATAGTTGGCAAGACGACCATATGATGACACATTGATAGAGATCAAGATGATGGAGATCATGGTGTCATGCCGGTGACGATGGAGATCCTGACGGTACTTTGGAGATGGATATCAAAAGCACAAGATGATGATGGCCATATCATGTCACATATTTTGATTGTATAAGATGATCTCTCACTAAATTTCAAGGTATAAGTGTTCTCCCTGAGTATGCACCGTTGCAACCGTTCTGCATGCTGAGACACCACGTGATGATCGGGTGTGATAAACTCTACATTCACATACAACGGTAGCAAGCCAGTTTTGCACATGCGGAATACTTGGGTTAAACTTGACGAGCCTAGAATATGCAGATATGGCCTCCGAACACTGGAGACCGAAAGGTCGAGCGTGAATCATATAGTAGATATGATCAACATAGTGATGTTCACCATTGAAAACTACTCCATCTCACGTGGTGATCGGACATGGTTTAGTTGATATGGATCACGTGATCACTTAGATGATTAGAGGGATGTCTATCTAGGTGGGAGTTCTTAAATAACATGATTAATTGAACTTTAATTTATCACGAACTTAGTCCTGATAGTATTTGCATATCTATGTTGTAGATCAATAGCTTGCAATGTAGCTCCCCATTTATTTTTGATATGTTCCTAGAGAAAACTATGTTGAAAGATGTTAGTAGCAATGATGCGGACTAGCTCCGTGATCTGAGGATTATCCTCATTTCTACACAGAAGAATTATGTCCTTGATGCACCGCAAGGTGACAGACCTATCACAGGAGTAGATGCAGACATTATGAACGTTTGACAAGCTCGGAATGATGACTACTTGATAGTTTAGTGCACCATGCTTTACGGCTTAGAACCAGGACTTCAAAAATGTTTTGAACGCCACAGAGCATATAAGATGTTCTAAGAGTTGAAATTGGTATCTCATACTCATGCCCGTGTCAAGAGGTATGAGACCTCTGACAGTACTTTGCCTACAAGATGGAGGAGAATAGCTCAATGAGTGAGAATGTGCTCAGAATGTTTGAGTACTACAATCATTTGAATCAAGTGCGAGTTAATCTTCCCGATAAGATAGTGATTGACAACGTTCTCCAGTCACTATCACCAAGGTACTAGAACTTCGTGATGAACTGTAATATGCAAGGGATAACGGAAATGATTCCCAAAGCTCTTCGCGATGCTAAAATCAACGAAGGTATAAATCAAGAAAAAGCATCAAGTGTTGATGGTTGACAAGACCACTAGTTTCAAGTAAAAGGGCAAGGGAACTTCAAAAAGAATGGCAAGCAAGTTGCCACTCCCATGAAGAAGCCCAAAGCTAGACCCAAGGATGAAACTGAGTGCTTATACTCCAAAGGAAATGGTCACTGCAAGTGGAAATGCCCTAGATACTTGGCGGATAAGAAGAATGGCAAAGTGAACAAAGGTATATTTGATATACATGTTATTGATGTGTACATTACTAGTGTTTATAGCAAACCCCTCGGTATTTGATACTGGTTCAGTTGCTAAAAGTAGTAACACGAAACGAGAATTGCAAAATAAAGAAAGACTAGTTGAGGACGAGGTGACGATGTGTGTTGGAAGTAATTCCAAGGTTGATAAGATCACCATCACACACTCCCTTTACCTTCGGGATTAGTGTTGAACCTAAAATAAATGTTATTTGGTGTTTGCATTGAGCATAGTATGATTGGATCATGTTTATTGCAATACGGTTATTCATTTAAGTCAAAGAATAATTGTTATTCTATCTACATGAATAAAACCTTCTGTGGTCATACACCCAAGGTGAATGATTTATAGAATCTCGATCATAGTGATACACATATTTATAATATTGAAGCCAAAAGATGAAAAGTTAATAATGATAGTGCAACTTATTTGTGGCACTGTCGTTTAGGTCATATTGGTGTAAAGCGCATGAAGAAACTCCATGCCAATGGGCTTTTGGAATCACTTGATGCTTGCAAACCATGCCTCATGGGCAAGATGACTAAGACTCCATTCTCCGGAACAATGGAGCGAGCAACTGACTTATTGGAAATAATACATACTGATGTATGTGGTCTGATGAGTGTTGAGGCTCGCGGCGGGTATAGTTATTTTTTGACCTTCACAGATGATTTGAGCAGATATGTGTATATCTACTTGATGAAACATAAGTTTGAAACATTTGAAAAGTTCAAAGAATTTTAGAGTGAAGTGGAAAATCATCGTAACAAGAAAATAAAGTTTCTACGATCTGATCGTGGAGGAGAATATTTACGAGTTTGGTCTTTATTTGGAACAACGCAGAATAGTTTCGCAAATCACGCCACCTGGAACACCATAGCGTAATGGTGTGTCCGAACGTCGTAATCACACTTTACTAGATATGGTGCAATCTATGATGTCTCTTACCGATTTGCCACTATCGTTTTGGGGTTATGCATTAGAGACATATACATTCACATTAAATAGGGCACCGTCTAATCCGTTGAGATGACACCATATGAACTATGGTTTGGCTAGAAAGCTAAGCTGTCGTTTCTTAAAGTTTGGGGTTGTGATGCTTATGTGAAAAAGTTTCAGCCTAATAAGCACAATCTCAAATCGGAAAGTGCGTCTTCATAGGATACCCAAAAGAAACTGTTGGGTACACCTTCTATCATAGATCCAAAAGGCAATATCTTTGTTGCTAAGAATGGATCCTTTCTAGAGAAGGAGTTTCTCTCGAAAGAAGTGAGTGGGACGAAAGTAGAACTTGATGAGGTAATTGTACCTTCTCCCAAATTGGAAAGTAGTTCATCACAGAAATCAGTTCTAGTGATTCCTACACCAATTAGTGAGGAAGCTAATGATGATGATCATGAAACTTCAGATCAAGTTACTACCGAACCTTGTAGGTCAACCAGAGTACAGTCCGCACCAGAGTGGCATGGTAATCCTTTTCTGGAAGTCATGTTACTGGACCATGACGAACTACGAACTATGAGGAAGCGATGATGAGCCCAGATTCTGCAAAATGGCTTGAGGCCATGAAATCTGAGATGGGATCCATGTATGAGAACAAAGTATGGACTTTGATTGACTTGCCCGATGATCAGTGAGTCACTAATAATAAATGGATCTTCAAGAGGAAGACGGACGCCGATAGTAGTATTACTATCTAAAAAGCTAGACTTGTCAAAAAAGGTTTTTGACAAAGTTTAAGGTGTTGACTACGATGAGATTTTCTCACTCGTATCGATGCTTAAAAGTCTGTCCGAATCATGTTAGCAGTTGCCGCATTTTATGAAATGTGGCAAATGGATGTCAAAACTGCATTCCTTAATGGATTTCTTAAATAAGAATGGTATATGATGCAACCAGAAGGTTTTGTCAATCCTAAAGGTGCTAACAAAGTGAGCAAGCTCCAGCGATCCATCTATGGACTGGTGCAAGCATCTCGGAGTTGGAATATATGCTTTGGTAAAGTGATCAAAGCATATGGTTTTATACAGACTTGCGGTGAAGCCTGTATTTACAAGAAAGTGAGTGGGAGCACTACAACATTTCTGATAAGTATATGTGAATGACATATTGTTGATCGAAAATAATGTAGAATTTTCTGGAAAGCATAAAGGAGTGTTTGAAAGGAGTTTTTCAAAGAAATACCTCGGTGAAGCTACTTACATATTGAGCATCAAGATTTATAGAGATAGATCAAGACGCTTGATATATTTTCAATGAGTACATACTTTTACAAGATTTTGAAGTAGTTCAAACTGGAAAAGTCAAAGAAGGAGTTCTTGCCTGTGTTGCAAGGTGTGAAGTTGAGTAAAGACTCAAAACCCGACCACGACAGAAAATAGAAAGAGAATGAAAAGTCATTCCTTATGCCTCAGTCATAGGTTCTATAAAGTATGATATGATGTGTACCTCACCATAAGTTTGGCAAGAGGGTACAATAGTGATCCAGGAGTGGATCACTGGACAACGGTAAAAAATATCCTTAGTGGAATAAGGAAATGTTTCTCGATTATGGAGGTGACAAAGAGTTCATCGTAAAGAGTTACGTCGATGCAAGCTTTGACACCGATTTGGATGACTCTAAGTCTCGATCTAGATACATATCGAAAGTGGGAGAAATTAGCTAGAGTAGCTCCGTGCAAAGCATTGTAGACATAGAAAATTTGCAAAATACATACGGCTCTGAATGTGGCAGACCCATTGACTAAATTTCTCTCACAAGCAAAACATGATCACTCTTTGGGTGTTAATCACATAGCGATGTGAACTAGATTATTAACTCTAGTAAACCGTTTGGGTGTTAGACACATGGATATGTGAACTAATAACATAAAGATGTGAACTATTGGTGTTAAATCACATGACGATGTGAACTAGATTATTGACTCTAGTGCAAGTGGGAGACTGAAGGAAATATGCCCTAGAGGAAATAATAAAGTTGTTATTTATATTTCCTTATATCAAGATGAATGTTTACTATTCATGCTAGAATTGTATAAACTGGAAACTTAGTATATGTGTGAATACATAGACAAATAGAGCGTCACTAGTTTGCCTCTACTTGACTAGCTCGTTGAATCAAAGATGGTTAAGCTTCCTAGCCATAGACATGAGTTGTCATTTGATTAACGAGATCACATCATTAGAGAATGATGTGATTGACTTGACCCATTCCATTAGCTTAGCACAATGATCGTTTAGTTTGTTGCTACTGCTTTCTTCATGACTTATACATGTTCCTCTGATTATGAGATTATGCAACTCCCGAATACCGGAGGAACACTTTGTGTGCTACAAAACATCACAACGTAACTGGGTGATTATAAAGGTGCTCTACAGGTGTCTCCGATGGTACTTGTTGAGTTGTCATAGATCAAGATTAGGATTTGTCACTTCAATTGTCAGAGAGGTATCTCTGGGACCTCTCGGTAATGCACATCACTATAAGCCTTGCAAGCAATCTGACTAATGAGTTAGTTGCAGGATGATGCATTACGGAATGAGTAAAGAGACTTGCCGGTAATGAGATTGAACTAGGTATTGAGATACCGACGATCGAATCTCGGGCATGTAACATACCGATGGCAAAGGGAACAACGTATGTTGTTATGCGGTTTGACCGGTAAAATCTTCGTAGAATATGTAGGAGCCAATATGAGCATCCAGGTTCCGCTATTGGTTATTGACCGGAAATGAGTCTCGGTCATGTCTACATAGTTGTCGAACCCGAAGGGTCCGCATGCTTAACGTTCGGTGACGATCGATATTATGAGTGTCGGTTCAATATCCAGCGTATCTCGTAGTAGGGGTCCTAAGCTAGGTGTCTTGGAGTGATGGTAACATGGACGCAGGATTTTACCCAGGTTCGTGCCCTCCTGATGGAGGTAAAACCCTACATCCTGCTTTTGATTGTATTCATATGGGGTGTAGTACAGAGTACATGTGTCTACCACAAGATGATAATGAATATGAGATCTTGTCTATTGACTAGCCTGGCCTCGGTTTATATATGCACCGTAGGCCTAAGGTTTAGAGGAGTCCTTGTCTTGGGCGCCAAGTCTTGTGGAGTCTTCCTTGTATGCGACATGGGTTGTCCGAACTGGCCCATGAGTATGCGGCCATGGGGTCCTCGGCCCAATCTAACTGATCGGGAGACGACGTGGTGAGTCCCCCTAGTCCAGGACACCATCAGTAGCCCCCTGAACCGGTCTTCAAGTTGGGGACGCTCCTCGATTCTTCCGAACTGTTCTTCATCTTCGGTCGCCGGTCTTGAAAACTGGTTCAACAAATCTTCCCATCTTCGATCTTGAGGATCGCCAAAGTGCATCCGAAGAGTTTACACGTCGGGTACCCGAGGAGCCCCTTTAAGTTTCCGGCCTTTATCAATGCCTTGTTATTTTCATGCCCACCTCGGGTTTGAAGTTGTCCCCGTGCGCGGTGTCCTCTTGCATCTGAGATCCAACGCCGGACTGCATTTGAGGTATCTTTTGCAGCCAAGCACCAATGGCGGACTGTATCTGAGCTCCAATGCCGGACTGAATCCAAACTCCAACGCCGGAGAGTATCCGAGCTCCAACACCGGACTATATCCGAGGTGTCATAGATCACCTTGGCTCAAAAAGGTCGAAGGAGTTTAGCTGAGCTTAATGCCAGAGATGCCCTCTACGGAGCAAACCACTGGCGTCTGAGCTTTATGCCGGACTGCTTCCGAGGTGTCTATTGTAGTCGAGCACCAACGTCGGACTGTATCCGAGGTAGTACACCACCTCGTCCATGGGCTAATTTTTATGAATTTAATCTCGAATTGTGCAATGTAATCTCTGCTGAGATGTATAGCTAGTAGCCCTCAAGGTGTGTGTTGGCCTAATATCCGGGATGTACCTGAAGGAAAAAATCAAACCGCTGACCCTAATAGCCCCTGAGACTCAGCTCGATTCATAAAATCAGCCAAAGGATCAATTCCCAGCTCGGCAGCATATTTAGGAATAGAAACGCGGTGTGCAAAGTCCTCAAGACTCAGGTTGGGTGTGGCCGACCAACCTGAGGATAACAATCTCCTCGAAAACTATATTGTACTTTAAAATTTCTGCATTGGATTGTCAATGCAATAGCCCCCGAGGCACTGGTCGGGTGGCCAGACCAGATCAGGGGATCGATGTACCCCTTTAATATTTGTAAATAATAAGCACGAAGCCCAGTAGCCCCCGAGCCTTAATGTGGGCATGGGTGGCCGAATTAAGGATCGATATCCAAAGTAAAATCACAAATTATGTGTAATGATTCTATGTATCCAAATAGTTTTCATCATCAATGCTCGGATCCACATTGGACAAAACTTTGCTGACCGACCATCGGCTTCCACCTCCTTGGCCAGTAGCCGAGGAGTGTTTGTCCTACTTTATAAAGCCTTTACAAGGGCAAAGATTTACGACAAACAAGGCAATCCGGCCATACAGTTTTATAAACAAAGGTACGCAGAGTGATATGTTATATAACCTTTGGGTTGTCTTCCAAAGAAAAATAGTCCCGCTATCGGTTCCTTTCTTTGGGTTGTCATGCTAAGAATGATCATGAAACCTCAGCTCTAATGTAAGAGCAAAATATTGAGGATTTAGTTTGGGAGGCCAGTTACTAGCCCCCGGTAGTGTTCGGCGACACTCGAGGTCAAGCCGTAAACACTTCGGCCAATGTTATGAATGGCCCGTCATTTAACACAGTCATCGGATCGCTGACCAGTTTACGCTTATTGTGACAGTCAGTTTTCGGCTTTCTCCACTAAGGTGCTTAACCATGTGAGTTGGAAGCACAATCGCAGTGGTTCTCCCTTTGCACACCTAGCCGGACAAAGCAGAACGTAGGAGGCAAGCATAGGAGCCGGGCAACCCAACTATTGACCGAAGACACAATTCAAAACCGATGCATATATAGCAATATCCGAGAATGTCTTTGTCGAATCTATAAAGGTGTCCGGCATTGCACTATGAGACTTGTGCTGAAAACACACAAAAAGTTTGAAAGTGCCATAAGCTTGGAAAACCAAAAAATTCAGTAAAAACTTGACGTCCGAACAAGATCAAGTGTCTGGTGCCAATCCGAAAATTGGAAGAAAAAAATTGTGCTTCTGTCGTGCTTTAACATGACACATCCGATCTCAAGACTTCACGCGGGTCAGCCTACGGCTTCAAGCTCCTTATCCCAAAGGCGGAGTACTTCTCCAAGGTTAGTTTAGCAAACTAAACTCGACTGGCTTTCAGAGAGAAGATAGGATATCCGGCTATTGACCATAAACTCGAGTCGAAAAAAGAGCGGTAGAAAAAGACTTTGCAACGACCAAGAAGAAAACACATTTACTATAAAACAACTCATATAAGTTTTAAGAGCCCCCAAGTGACTTGGCTAAAGACTTTTATGTATAATGATTGTATGTACCGAAGTACTTATATCATATATGTGTTCACCCGAACTTTAAATGTGTCTTAACCGACCATCGGCTTCTCCCTCTTCGGCCAACGACCGAAAAGTTTCATGTACTCCACCTGTCGAGAGTATCGACGATGTTTCCGATGACCAGGCAATCAGGCCATAAGGCTGTAACAGACAAAGCGTGATCAGGAAACTTATGCTATATTACTGACGAAGTGTAAGAAGCATCTTCGAAGAAAATAGTACCCCCACCGATACCTTTCTTCGGTGCTCATTATTACTATGAGACTTGTGCAATATATTTTTTGTACTCATGAGTTCCATTGTGTGCCGACCATGATTGAAAACAATAAGAGCGCTAGCTTTCGGCTTCACCCAGTCTGAGGTCAGAGATCGGATGACCCGGTCGTGACAATTGCAGAGGTGCTCCCTTTACTCCCTAGCCGAACAATCGGGAACGTAGGGGTAAGCACAGGAGCTAGGCAACCCATCTTGCGAATCGCTTAGGTCAATATGGTGCATATTGTGGTGTAATACACGAACAAGGAATGAAGCCGTACAAGTATAATCATATGCAAGAGGAAAAGCTTCATAAAGGAAGCCCCCAAGTGAATGAGGTATTTGAATTTGTGCGTCACAAACAAAGTTTTGACAAGGAAGTTTTTCACATAAAACTTTTTACCAAAAAGGTATAATGCTTGGTCGAACCGAACAAAATTTAAAACTTTGAGCATGAAAGCGACTTAGCTGGTTAATGTGTTCGGCATTGATGACGCGGTCCGAGCTTGATGCGGGGCAAGGTTCCAGCCCCCAGGCTGGTCCCGAGGTGTCCGAGCAAAGAGTTTGGCACTCCGAAAAGGTGAAGCCCCTTGTCCAGTCACGGTGATGGAGCAGGTCGGCGGGTGACACCGGTGTCTCCGGCTGAGTATCTAGGTTGGCGAAGCGACGATGCGGGGTTGCCAACAAAGGGCAACGTGCCAAGGTGACAACACAATTTGGTCAACGGAGGCGACAGCGCGGCTCAGTCTAAGTCGATTGGCTGCAAAGATAAAATAGTGCCAACCAAAAGTAATGACAGATAATAATGTATATTAAAAAAATTCTTCTACTTAATTAATATAAGTGAAGTAAATAATGAAAGAGATATGGCCTGAGCGTCGAGGTCGGCCCGGTGAAGCGGTCGCGTGGTAATGCTGACAAAGGGATGTGCTCATGTGTTGGCGCGGTCCAACCTAAATAGATTGCCTGCACACACAAAGTAGTGCAACCAAGAAATAATAATAGTGAAAAAAGGGTGCATAATTAATTTATGCTAAGTGAAAAAAGTTTGGTAAATATGGCCTGAGCGCTGAGGCTATCTCGATGGTGCGATGGCGTCGTGGCATGGTGATGTCGACGAAGGTCGGCCTGCCCAGGCGACAGCGAGAGGCAGGTCGGACCGATGCCGGGTACAGACGTCGGTAGAATTTCTCTGCCAAGATAATGCAGTACACGCCAACAAAAAATATTTTGGGTATAATAATGATAAACGAATAATTTGGAGAAATAAAACCTGAACACCAGTAGCGACGACTGCCGACCGAAGCAAACGGACGAACTGATCTGTGCCGAACATGTGTGGTGTGCTACCATCGAGCCGTGTCAGAGGCGCGAGGTGCGCGACGATGTCTGCCGGACTATGGGCAAAGAGGACGGCTTGAATTTGCAATACGGTTGGGATCAGGTAGACTGCAAATGTCGTACACTCGTGTAACCGCCTGAAAATTTCCTGCGAAGAACAATACGGTGAAAGCCCCAGAAAAATACTTTAGAGCAATTTAGAGAACCACTCTTATTAAGGAAAAATATCACCTGAACGTTCGCGTGAAGCTGTAGTAATGTGTACCCAGAGTACTAATACTAGTTTTGAAGTGACAATACGAAGACGTCACTGTAGGTACGCGCGCTGAGGCGACGCCAACACTAGGTTGACACAGGCCGGACTGAAGACAGCTGCTCGCCGAAGTGGCGTAGTCGAGGTTGATCATATCATGCAGCACGTCTGATCGCCTTTAGAACTAGTGGACAAAAACTCCACACGCAGCACCACCCCTGACACTTTGAACTTCACGTGAGGTAGAACTCAGCCCGAATAGTGCTAGCACCATCAATGCTAGTCTTATGCATGCTTAAATTAGTGGTCCACTATCGACAGTGTTGATACTAGTAGATTAAAGAAAAAAGGGAAAGGAAAGAGAGTCTCCCTGTTGCTGCCAATTTGATCTTTAGTCAACATGCCCACCTACGCCGCATTACGTGGGCAGTACGGGCTGCACGCTTGCCTCGGCTAGGTCGCCGTAGCCCTGCAGCAAGTCTAATAACTGCGCCATTGCAACTCACCAGGGTCTTTATGGTATAGGAAGAGGGTTCCTGCGAAGGTGATGTGGTATGCTCCTATAATACCACGGTTGAAACGACTGTTCAGAAATAAAGAGCATGCCAAGTTTATGCGATGGCACAGTGAGGACCGTAAGAAAGACGGGAAGTTGACAGCACCCTGACGGGTTGCAGTGGAGAAAAATCGAGAGAAAGTACTGGGCTTAGTTTGCAGGTGACCCAAGGAACGTATGGTTTGGTTTAAGAGCGGATGGCATTAATCCTTTCAGGGAGCAGAGCAACAATCACATCACCTGGCCCATGACTCTATGTATGTATAACCTTCCTCCTTGGATGTGCATGAAGCGGAAGTTCATTATGATGCCAATTCTCATCCAAGGCCCTAAGCAACCCGGCAACGACATTGATGTGTACCTAAGGCCATTAGTTGAAGAACTTTTACAGCTGTGGAATGGAAACGGTGTACGTGCGTGGGATGAGCACAAACATGTGGAATTTAACCCGCATGCGTTGCTGTTTGTAACCATCAACGATTGGCCCGCTCTCAGTAACCTTTCAGGACAGACAAACAAGGGATACCATGATAACCCACAAGTATAGGGGATCGCAACAGTTTTCGAGGGTAGAGTATTCAACCCAAATTTATTGATTTGACACAAGGGGAGCCAAAGAATATTATCAAGTATTAGCAGCTGAGTTGTCAATTCAACCACACCTGGAAACTTAGTATCTGCAGCAAAGTGTTTAGTAGCAAAGTAATATGATAGTAGTGGTAACGGTAGCAAAAGGTAACAATAGCAAAAGTAGTGTTTTTGGTATTTTAATGATGATAGCAATAGCAACGGAAAAGTAAATAAGTGAAGAACGGTATATGGAAAGCTCGTAGGCAATGGATCAGTGATGGTGAATTATGCCAGATGTGGTTCATCATGTAACAGTCATAACCTAGGGTGACACAGAACTAGCTCCAGTTCATTGATGTAATGTAGGCATGTATTCCGAATATAGTCATACGTGCTTATGGAAAAGAACTTGCATGACATCTTTTGTCCTACCCTCCCGTGGCAGCGGGGTCCTTGCGGAAACTAAGGGATATTAAGGCCTCCTTTTAATAAAGTACCGGAACAAAGCATTAACACATAGTGAATACATGAACTCCTCAAACTATGGTCATCACCAGTAAGTATCCCGATTAGGTTAACGGATCATAACACATAATAGGTGACTATAGACTTGCAAGATAGGATCTAGAACTCTCATATATTGATGTAGTCGTACGTCTTCATGATCCGACCGATCTAAGTACCGAACGTATACGACACCTCCGAGTTCAGCACACGTTCAGCTCGATGACGTCCCACGAACTCCGATCTAGCAGAGCTTCGAGGGAGAGCTCCGTCAGCACGACGGTGTGATGAAGGTGATGATGATGCTACCGATGCAGGGCTTCGCCTAAGCACCGCTATGATATGACTGAGGTGGATTATGGTGGAGGGGGGCACCACACACGGCTAAAAGATCAAATGATCAACATGTGTGTCTTCTAGGGTGCCCCCTCCCCACGTATATAAAGGAGGGAGGGGAGGCTGGCCGGCCTCTCTAGGCGTGCCAAAGGGGGGAGGAATCCTCCTCCTAGTAGGAGTAGGATTCCTCCTTTCCTAGTCCTACTAGGAGGGGAAAGGAAGGAGACGGGGAGGAGAAGGATAAAGGGGGCGCAGCCCCTCCCCTAGTCCAATTCGGACTAGGCCCATGGGGGCGCGCGGCCAGCCCTCGTGGCTTCTCCTCTTTTTCCCTTAAAGCCCACTAAGGCCCATATGTACTCTCGTATTCCCGTACCTCCCCTGGTACTCTGAAAAATACCCGGATCACTCGAAACCTTTCTGATGTCCGAATATAGCCTTCCAATATATCGATCTTTACGGCTCAATCATTTCGAGACTCCTCGTCATGTCTCCGATCTCATTCGGGACTCCGAACAACCTTCGGTACGTCAAAACACATAAACTCATTAACAGTATCCTGGACTAGGGGGGACTCACCACATCGTCTCCCGATCAGTTAGATTGGGCCGAGGACCCCATGGCCGCATACTCATGGGCCAGTTCGGATAACCCCTTCCGCATACAAGGAAGACTCCACAAGACTTGGCGCCTAAGACAAGGACTCCTCTAAACCCTAGGCCTAGGGTGCATATATAAACCGAGGCCAGGCTAGTCAATAGACAAGATCTCATATTCATTATCATCTCGTGGTAGACACATGTACTCTGTACTACACCCCATATGAATACAATCAAAAGTAGGATGTAGGGTTTTACCTCCATCAGGAGGGCCCGAACCTGGGTAAAATCCTGCGTCCATGTTACCATCGCTCCAAGACGCCTAGCTTAGGACCCCTATTACGAGATACGCCAGATATTGAACCGGCATTGGTGCTTTCATTGAGAGCCTGGTGGGTGATCGCTGCGGATCGATGGATGATCAAGTGATATTTTTTCAGTCGGATCTATTCTATATAATTTCTCTCTCCTGCAAAGTCGTCGCTATCGTGTTGTGCTATTTATCTGCAGTTAGATTGGATCGAGAATTCCTTTAGCGTCAGCGACCGTATCCGCCGCATCCGAACTACCGTGTGCGGGGCTCGCCCTCAACATCACCAGGGTCATCTCGTCTGATCTTATACCGCAATGCACCGCATACCGGGCATGCATTCAAATCCTTGTACGCACTGTGGTACAGGATGCAGTCATTAGGGCATGCATGTATCTTCTCCACCTCCAATCCTAGAGGGCATACGACCTTCTTTGCTGCGTACGTACTATCGGGCAATTCGTTATCCTTTGGAAGCTTCTTCTTCAATATTTTCAATAGCTTCTCAAATCCTTTGTCAGGCACAGCATTCTCTGCCTTCCACTACATCAATTCCAGTACGGTACCGAGCTTTGTGTTGCCATCTTTGCAATTGGGGCACAACCCTTTTTGTGATCCTCTAACATGCGATCGAACTTCAGCTTCTCCTTTTCACTTTCGCAATTTTCCCTTGCATCAAGAATGACCCGATGGAGATCATCATCGGGCACATCCTCTGGTTCCTCTTGATCTTTAGCTTCCTCTTGATCTCCAGCTCCCCCCGTTGCAGCATCACTGTATTCAGGGGGCACATAGTTGTCATCGTCCTCTTCTTCTTCGCTGTCTTCCATCATAACCCCTATTTCTCTGTTCATCGTCCAAACATTATAGTGTGGCATGAAACCTTTATAAAGCAGGTGGGTGTGAATGATTTTCTTGTCAGAGTAAGACCTCGTATTCCCACAACCAGGGCATGGACAACACATAAAACCATTTTGCTTGTTTGCCTCAGCCACTTCGAGCAATTTACGCACGCCCTTAATGTACTCGGAGGTGTGCCTGTGAAAGGATTGAGAAGAGGTGTCTAGAGGGGGGGGGGGTGATTAGACACTAAGTACCAAAAGTTGCAGTCTTTAATTTCTTTAAGTTGAAGTGGAGTTTTGGCGCAAGTTTAACAAACACAATACATATCAAGCAAGCATGCAAAGAGTATATGAGCAGCGGAAAGTAAAGCATGCAACTTGCAAGAATGTAAAGGGAAGGGTTTGGAGAATTCAAACGCAATTGGAGACACGGATGTTATTGTCGTGGTTCCAATAGGTGGTGCTATCGTACATCCACGTTGATGGAGACTTCAACCCATGAAGGGTAATGGTTGCGCGAGTCCACGGCGGGCTCCACCCACGAAGGGTCCACGAAGAAACAACCTTGTCTATCCCATCATGGCCATCACCCACGAAGGACTTGCCTCACTAGTGGTAGATCTTCACGAAGTAGGCGATCTCCTTGCCCTTACAAACTCCTTAGTTCAATTCCACAATCTTTGTCAGAGGCTCCCAATTGACACCTAGCCAATCTAGGAGACACCACTCTCCAAGAAGTAACAAATGGTGTGTTGATGATGAACTCCTTGCTCTTGTGCTTCAAATGATAGTCTCCCCAACACTCAACTCTCTCTCACAGGATATGGATTTGGTGGAAAGAAGATTTGAGTGGAAAGCAGCTTGGGAAGGCTAGAGATCAAGATTCATATGGTGGGAATGGAATATCTTGGCCTCAACACATGAGTAGGTGGTTCTCTCTCAGAAAATGTGTATTGGAAGTGTAGGTATGTTCTGATGGCTCTCTCCACGAATGAAGAGTGGGTGGAGGGGTATATATAGCCTCCACACAAAATCCAACTGTTACACACTGTCGGCGTTCTGGGAACGGGGGTCCCCAGACTTGCCTGCCTGCGGCCTGCGGCGTGGCTCAAAAGGGGGGCCCAGCGTGGCCCATCTTCACCAACACAAACCCAAGACCCTCGTGAGGGGCCAAGCCTCGCGGGGCGGACGACGCGGAGCTTCCTCAGGCACAGCCTTGTCAGGCTGGCTCATGAGGAGGCGAAGAGATCAAGGCGGGGTACCTCAGGAGGTACCCGTGACGCAAGCCATGACGACCGAGGGCACCAGGCGGGTGCCAGCCCTTGCAGTGTCCTCCTTCCCTCTTTGGTGCAAGGGGGCAAGCACAGCCGCAGAGTACCGAGGAATCACCAGAGCTTTGCGCAGGCGAAGACTACTTTTGTCAGGGTAGCTTGTACTAGATGTCCCCCTTCAAATTAGCCCGCCATTGTTGGCTCCCTTCCCGCTCGATATTTGGGAAGAGGACCAGGGCCTCTATAAATAGGACCAGCCACCCACAGAGCAAAGGGGGCAAGGGAAAAGAGAAGCACGGACGACGACGACAACGACGACCACACGAACACATAGGGAGAGAGACCGAAGGGCAAAAGAGAGAGAGAGAGAGAGAGAGAGAGAGAGAGAGAGAGAGAGAGAGAGAGAGAGAGAGAGAGAGAGAAGGCTGACTGAGCTCCTCCCAACAGTTCATCGCCCCAGCCAAGAACAGACCCTCGCGAGGCTGTTCTTCCTTGTATTGTTCATCATCATCAGCCCAAGAGGCAATCCACCACACCACACACTAGAGTAGGGTATTACACCACAACGGTGGCCCGAACCAGTATAAACCCTGTGTCTCTTGTGTTGTTCTTTCCTTAGTTTAGATCCTAGCAAGGCGGAGGGGTGCAGGTAGGTAGGAGACGAAAGCTCCGCACGCACCCCAGTGTTTGAACCTCAAGGGTCTGCCGGAACCCGAAATCCGACATTTGGCGCGCCAGGTAGGGGTGCGCCGGGATTCGTCTTCCACCACCCCATTCTCCTCCGACCATCACGCCCATGTCTGACGCTCGTCGGGCCTGCGCCGAGCGCTGGGCCGCGCTCGCTTCCCGCGTCGCCCAGACGACCCCTGTCGGCGGGAGTCCTCGCCGTTCCCCGTCACCTGCCGTCAACGCCGCCAACGTCCCGGAGGGGGACGAGCGGCAAGCATCGTCCCAGCATCCGTCCGTGCGGCAAGACGGCCGCACCGCAACTCCCTCGCTCACCCCAGCTGGTTGTTCGTCCCACGCGCTCCGCGCGCCCATGGAGGCTCGAGCTGCACTCATCGCGGTGAACAAGCTCCTGCGCTACCGCCCCATCGACGACGACTACGAAGAATGGCTCGACTGCGTCGCTGAGCTCGTCCGCGCCGCAGGGGGCTCTCCTGCGCCATCCGTTCCACTGCACCGCACCCCGCCCAGCACGGGCAATGAAGCTCCGGCGGCACCCCGACCGCCTCCTCCTCAGGAAGGCGCCATGGATCCAAGGCACGTGGCCCCTGGGCGGAACCCGCTCCGTCAGGCACCAGCGCAGCAAGAGCAGAGCTGTCAAGAAGTCCCTCGCCCGCAAGAAGCTGCCAGGGCGCTCCCTGCTCCAGCACGTCGCGACCATGCTCCTGCTCCCGCGCATCAAGACCCCGCGCTGCTCCCAGCTGCAGCGCGTGGGGATATCCAAGACCAAGCTCCCCGGCATCCAAGACCTCCCGTGGCCACAACAGGCTGCCGCGCCTTCACCGCCGAGCTACGCAGCGTCGCGTGGCCCGGCAAGTTCAAGCCGGACTTGCCTCCTCGCTACGACGGCACGGCTGACCCTGCGGAGTTCCTCCAGCTCTACGAGCTAGGCTTCGAAGCTGCCAACGGAGACGAGAAGGTCATGGCGAACTGGTTCCCCATGGCACTCAAGGACGGGGCCCGCACCTGGCTCCTGAACCTGGCTCCAGGCACAATCTCCTCCTGGGACGAGATGTGCACCCGCTTCATCGCCAACTTCCAAGGCACTCGCGACCGGCCACCCGCCGTAAGGGACATGCGTCGCATCAAGCAATAGCCCGGGGAGACCCTGCAGAAGTACATCCAGCGCTTCAACAACGCATGCCTCAAGATTCCCAAGGTGACCAAGGAGGCCATCATCTCGGCCTTCTCCGACGGTGTGCGCGACGTCAAGATGAAGGAGGAGCTGGCGATGCATGAAGACCTGTGCACCTCCTTGGAGCTGTTCAACCTGGCAACCAAGTGCGCCAGGGCCGAGGAAGGGCGTCTCTCCCTCCTTGAGCTGCCTGCCGCGGACCCAGAAGAGAAGAAGCCCAAGGCCAAGGATGTGAAGCACAAGGGGGCTGCCGTGCTCGCGGCAGAACTAGACACCAAGCGAGGCAAAGATCAGCCCGAACCTTCCAAGGGCGGCCGGTACTGTGTGTACCACGACCTCCACACCCACAACACCAGCGAATGTCAAGAGCTCCGAGCCGTGCGAGAAGGAAGGATCGGTCATCGCCCTGACCGCAGTGACCGGGGCTACGACCGAGGAGGAGGAAGGAACGCAGGACGCCGGGAAAACCGTGGCCCGTGCCAAGGGTGGCGCGACCAACCTCGCGAGGATCGCTGGCAAGACCCGCCTCATGAGGGAGGCTGGAGGGATCAGCCTCGCGAGGGGGACTGGAGGGATCAGCCTCGCGAGGATCGCCCGCAAGGCAACGCAGGCCTCCCACCACTGCCGCCGCAGCCAAGAAGAAACGAAGACCGCCACCAGGACGAGGGGGCTGGGGGCTTCCAGGAGCCGCGCGCGATCGCCTGCATCTTGGGCGGGGCGCAAGCCCCAGCCTCTCAGCGCATCTTCAAGTAGTTCGCCCGCGAAGTGAACGCAGTCCTCCCTAAGCTCGAAGCCACGCGCCCTCTCAGGTGGTCGGCATGCGCCATCATGTTCAGCTCAGCAGATCAGCTCAAGTGTGCGGCTGCAGCCGGAGTCCTCCCGATGCTTTGTTCCCCAATCATCAGCAACGTGGTGGTCACCAAGACCCTCATCGATGGCGGGGCAGGGCTCAACGTCCTATCCGTGGAAACATTCAACAACCTCCAAGTGCCCTACAGCCAGCTTCAGCCAACCAGGCCTTTCTACGGTATCACCGATGGCTCCACGGTCCCGATTGGGCAGGTCTGCCTCCCTGTCACCTTCGGGGCACGCGACAACTACCGCACCGAGCTCATCGACTTCGACGTCGCTCACATTCGCCTACCGTACGACGCCATCCTTGGGTACCCAGCGCTGGCCAAGTTCATGGTTGTAACTCACCACGGCTACAACGTCCTCAAGATGCCAGGAAGTGGCGGAGTCATCACGGTGCCCTGTGAAGAGAAGGACGCGGTGTGTTCCCTGGAACGAGCCTTTCAGGCCGCATCACTGGAAGACCCGGATTGTGGAAGCACAAGGCCTCCCGATGCAGCCCCTAAGAAGAAGACATCGTCTGGCCCGACCACTCAGGAGACAGGCCCCTCTGGGCCCGCGCCTACCCAGGGGGAGCCTCCTTCCATTGCATAGGAAAGCGCGCTCGGCGCCCTCCTCAGGCAGGGCTCGGGGGCTCTCCCCTGGAGGGCCACCGACCTAGCTAGGGTCACGAGGGAGGTGCTTGGGCACCACATGGGGGCGTGTTTCGAAGCACGTTTCCCTCAAGAAGGAGCAAGGCAAGGAGATCCAGACCCTCAGGAGTTCATCAACAAGGCCATTCAGGAGCCACAGGAGTCAAGAGTCATGAAAGGTGGCCGCCGCCTGCCAGCAGTGGCTCCCCATCCAGGCGAGGATGGTGGGCTGCGCTTCTGCATCGATATACCAGGGCTCAACCGAGTCGCCTCTCTGGAGCGCCTCTGGCCCTCGCGAGTGGGGCGCTGCGGAGGCCCACCCCACAGCTACGTTCGCATGCCTTACGGCTTGCCGAGCGCGACTGACACGTACTAGCGCCTCATGAGGGGCATCACAGAGGCACGAGAGGCCAGGCGTTCCGCTGCCCTGGCGGGGATGGAGATGGCCCGCGAGGAGCCGCCAGCGCCTCCGGAGCCTCCCGAGGCCCCTGGGCCTGGGGGCTCGTGAGGATCGGCTCCCGCAGCCCACCGAGCCTGCTACATCAACGCTCCTTCGTCCTGAACATCATTAGGTGACACCTTTCTAGTTTTACTTCCAGCTGGGAGCGCCCCCCCAGGGCTGCATTATTCCCAGGCCGCGTGGGTCCGTCCCTGCGGCGTGGATCCCTTTTTATTCCATGTTGTTAGCTTACATTGTTGGGGGTGCCCCTTAGGCTGCATGATCCCCAAGCCGCTCGGGCCAGGCCCAGTGGCATGTATCCCATTTGCGTTTATTTCTGATTATGCGTTAGACCCACCATGCTTGATTATTTGATGCCGGTCCACGGCACCTCTTCTTCTCCATGCCGACCACTTGCACGTTAAAGGGGGGGGGGGTACCTGAGCATCGCGACTCAGGGCTCTTACTGGCTCTCCAGCCCTCACCCTCTGGCCTTGTCCATGGCATCGCGACCTGGCATACCAGCGACGGCTGAGACCAGCTCGAGGGTCGGGACCCGAGGACGTAGAGTGCCGACATCTAACCAAATTTGCAGGAACGCGTCACAAGATAAGGCCCAGTGCCAGGCGCAACCCTCCTAGAGGTAGGGCCTCGTGAGTCCCGCGCTGGCTCACGGGTGCCCAGATACACCTTGCCAGGCCCTACCGTGCCAGCCACATGTCAGGGCGGGGCTGTACACGCCCCGGGGGCTCCTCCCGGAGGGGGCCCCCGCCCACGTACCAGTGGAAGCACCATGCTCCACGCTGGCTGACGACACTGCCGAGGAGCGGCTATGCCCGTACACATACAGTAGCACTATGCTCCGCGCTGGTGATAAACAACTGAGGGTGGCCCCCGGGCCGCATCAACCTCAGGGAGCCCAGAGATCAGTGTCTAGCCTCATCGTAACGCCTCCCCTCGGGAGTGCCGCGTGAGGGGGCTGGGCACGGGGGTTGCGCCTCGGTCACACCCAGACGCACGCCGTCCAGCCAGGTCCCCCCGGGCCTGGTTCGTCGCGCGTCTCTCCCCGAGCGGAGCCAAGGTACGAAGGCCGTTTGAGCGTCAAGGGGGACTCCTGAGCATCGCGACTCAGGAGCCTAACTGGTCACGTAGCCCCTCACTCCGTGGCCCCATCTTGGTTTCCGGTCGGGACCAGCGCTGGGTGAGGCACGTGCGCGGCCGGGCTCTGCAGACGTAGAATGGTAGATCCACCCGCATCACACCTCCCTACTTGCTGTTCGTGCACCAAGGGGGACTCCTGAGCATCGCGACTCAGGAGCCTAACTTGTCACGTGGCCCCTCACTCCTTGGCCCCGTCCTGGTTTCCGGTCGGGACCAACGCTGGGTGAGGCATGTGCGGGGCCGGGCTCTGCCGGCGTAGAACATAAGCAAGTAGGAAGGAAAGGCGCAGATTTCAAGGAATTCAAAAGCAAATATTATAGTCCACACTGTTATCTCGAGCCAAATGCAAGTTTAAACGCCTCCCCGAGGCATGATACATGTGCAGGAATTAAAAGCAGGACATGAGCCGCGACGGAGTCACTTGTCGGCGGTGGAGCAGCGCGGATCGGGCACGCCTCACGGGGCGGTGGAGTCGACGGCGCCTTGCTTCGGCTTGGTGCCGAAGGCCCGGAACTTCCCCAGCAGGGCCTCTACGCAACCCTTCACGGCCTCGGCAGCGGCAGCGGCACGCTCGCCGCTCACTGGCTCCAGCAGGCTGTCGAGGTCGATACCGGGATCGCGAAGGTAGATGTGGGTGAGGACCCGCGTCAGTGCTGCAGAAGATAGGACACGTGCCTTGGCCTCGGCCGTGGGGCCAAGGCCAAGGGCGACATCTTCAAGAGCGTGAACCAGGAAGGGAAGCAGCTTGGCGGGGCCGTCCTCGGCGCCAGCCAGTGGGCTCTCCCGGCCGCTGTCGTAAAGCGTCCTCAGTGAGGAGCGAGCCTTCGCCTCCATCTCCGTGAAGGCCACGCGGTCCTCGGCAAGAACCAGGGCCTCGTCGTCCATCTTGGCCTTCCTCGCCCCCAACTCCTGCTCCAGCGTGCCTAGGCGGTCGCGGCGTTTCTTGAGCTTGACCTCCCTCTCCTCGAGAGCCGCCTCACGAGCCTTCACGCCTTCTTCCTGCTCTTGGCGAAGGCGGACCTCGTTCGCGAGCTGGCCCCGCAAATCTTGCAGCTCGCCCTCCAGCGCCTTGCAATGCCCACGGACGTCGACCACCTCCCCCAGGGCTGCGTCACGGGCAGCCTTCGCCTCAAGGACGGCCTGCTTCTCCTCGTCGCATGCCATTGAGGCCTGGACCAGCGCCGCCCGAATCGAAGCGTCAGAGCGAACCCATCCTGAAGCCAGCTCCAAGTGCCCGGCCACCAAGCGGGCGTCGGCGCCAAGAAGATCCTGCCGCAGTCGGTCCAGCTCAGCAACAACACGATCCAGAACGACAGAAGGAGTCGGAGAGACATCAGCCGGTGGAGTAGGAGGAGAAGGCGGCAGCGCGGCCGCAGCATCCTGAGGCGGAGTCTGCCGCACCCCGACAGCTGTGGTGGCGGCGGCAGGCGACAGCACTTTGGGAGCCACCTGGGCCGTGGGGGCTGAGCTCACCCCAGCCGGCTCAGCCAGGCCTCGCGAGGACGACTGGGCAGGAGAAGCCTGTGCGTCGCGGTCACCCTCCTTTGCAGGCAGAGGCGCTGCCACGGATGGAACCTCGGGAGCCCCCTTCGGCTTATTTGCTGCGGGCGCCAGCCTATCCAAGAGATGCGGACGTCAAGCCTCTGAAGCAGAGCAAGAGATAAAGACAGGAATCGAATGCTTACGGGTCGTCGCCAGCGAGCTCAAGCGGCCTCCGGCCAAATTTGAAGCCTGAAAGCCGGCTGGAAGGGTCAACCTCGGGAAGCTTGGAGGAGGAAGGTGCATCTGCGGTCCGCCCTGGGGCCGGGGCCGACCCTCAGGAGATCAGCCCGGTCCTGTCCTTCTTCGGGATCGGGGGTGAGCTCCCGCCGTCCTGCTCGTCATCGTCTTGATCGTCATCCTTGTCGTCATCTCTTGGGGAGAGGCGGAGAACGCGAGACCTACGCCGGGGATGGGAGCCCTCGACTCTCCGTCAGTCGCCTCAGAGTCAGGCCCTTTTCCCCGCTCCCCTCCTTCCTCCTCTTCGCTGGAGTCGTCGGAGGGCACGTCCACCGGTTCCTCTGGAGTTTCCATGGGCACAGGCCCATCCCCGTTGCAGACGGGCATGGACTCCACTACCTGCTCCCAGTCGTCGCGGAAGAACAAGGGCGTAGGAGCGCCCACCGACCTCGCCACATCGCCCCCGACCAGAGATTGGAGGACAGCAGCCAGATCTCCGTCGGCTAAGGCCGCGGGGCTCGGACGGGGCCTCCACATCGGAAGCGAATACTGCCGAAGCGGAGCCAGCTGGTGCTCCAGGAATTCCCTCAGCAGCGACGCGCCGATCAGCTTCGCCGCCGCCATATTGGCCGGCTTCAGATCCGCGTCCATCTTCTCCAACATCAGCTTCGCGCGGGGGTCCGTGAGCTCCGCTCGACCCCAATTGCTGGAGCTCGTGGGCTGCTCCGTTGGCAAGATCAGCCGAGGGTGGATGCACCCAACATCCACCAAGACCCACTTTCTCCTAAAGCCCTCAATCCTTTTCCCGGGGTTCGAAATGGCAATGGCGCCACCGTACACGATGAAGCTCACGCACGCGGAAGCAGTACCATGAGAGGTCCGGAGGTAAAAGTAGTGGCGCAGCAAGGCCACTGAGGGTTGCACCCCTACGTGAGCCTCGCAGTAATAGGCGAAGATTGCCAGGAGAAGGACGGAGTTGTGGTGGAGATGCAGGGCTTGCAGCTTATAGTGGCGGAGGACAGAGAAGAAGAACTCGGAGAAGGGAGGCACCAGGCCAGCAGCGATGGCACTTACGAAGAGCGGATAGAAGGTGCTCCCTTGACCCTCAGGGGTGGCGGAGCCGGCTTTAAACACCTTCGCCCCGTTGACGCCCCGCGCTGTCGCCATCCGGCGCAACCGAGCAAGGCTCGCCTCCGACACGTTTGGCGGGTCCAGGGCGGACGAGTACCAAGCTACAGCCGGGGGCTGGCGAGGCGCCATGGCTTCCTAGGTCACACGGTCGGAGCGGATCTAGAAATTTTGGAGGAAGGAAGGAGAGGCGCAAGAAAGGGGATCTGAGCAGCAACCGGGGAAAGGAAGGAGCGAAGCCTAGGTGGGTGCCGCTCCTTAATCAACTCGCACGGTTGCTAAGGCGCCCACGTCCAATCAACCGCCACGCGGCGCCCAAGGCCGCAGACTGTTAGGGCCCGCGGCGCTTCGCTCTTGCCCTTCCGCCTCCCTGCACGGCCAAGTCCCGGCGCGCCTTGGGCCCGGGGGCTACTGTCGGCGTTCTGGGAACGGGGGTCCCTAGACTTGCCTGCCTGCGGCCTGCGGCGTGGCTCAAAAGGGGGGCCCAGCGCGGCCCATCTTCACCAACACAAACCCAAGACCCTCGCGAGGGGCCAAGCCTCGCGGGGCGGACGACACAGAGCTTCCTCAGGCACGGCCTCGTCAGGCTGGCTCACGAGGAGGCGGAGAGATCAAGGCGGGGTACCTCACGAGGTGCCCGTGACGCAAGCCATGACGACCGAGGGCGCGAGGCGGGTGCCAGCCCGCGCAGTGTCCTCCTTCCGTCTTTGGTGCAAGGGGGGCAAGCGCAGCCGCAGAGTACCGAGGCATCAGGCAAAGGTTTCCATTTCGGTGCAACGAGACCAAGACCAAGAGGACTACGAGATGGAGGTCACCGTGGAGCCCAAGACGGCGTCATCACCAGAGCTTTGCGCAGGCGAAGACTACTTTTGTTAGGGTAGCTTGTACTAGCTGTCCCCCTTCAAATTAGCCCACCATTGTTGGCTCCCTTCCCGCTCGATATTTGGGAAGAGGACCAGGGCCTCTATAAATAGGACCAGCCACCCACAGAGCAAAGGGGGCAAGGGAAAAAGAGAAGGACGGACGACGACGACGACCACACGAACACACAGGGAGAGAGACCGAAGGGCAAAAGAAAGAAAGAAAGAGAGAGAGAGAGAGAGAGAGAGAGAGAGAGAAGGGTGACCGAGTTCCTCCCAGCAGTTCATCGCCCCAGCCAAGAACAGACCCTCGCGAGGCTGTTCTTCCTTGTATTGTTCATCATCATCAGCCCAAGAGGCAATCCACCACACCACACACTGGAGTAGGGTATTACACCACAACGGTGGCCCGAACCAGTATAAACCCTGTGTCTCTTGTGTTGTTCTTTCCTTAGTTTAGATCCTAGCAAGGCGGAGGGGTGCAGGTAGGTAGGAGACGAAAGCTCCGCGCGCACCCCAGTGTTCGAACCTCAAGGGTCTGCCGGAACCCGAAATCCGGCACACACAACTTGCCAATCTCGGTGGGACCGAATTGATAAACTCGGTCGGACCGATTCAAAAAATCTAGTGACCATTAGGGTTTTCGGTGGGACCGACTGAATCAACTCGGTAGGACCAATGTGCTAGGGTTAGGGTAAATCCAAAACTCGGTTTGACCGATTACTCAAACTCGGTGGGACCGATTTGGGTAATAAGAAAAACAGAGAGTTGGCCAAACAAAATAGGTGGGGCCGATTACATATCTCGGTGGGACCGAAAATATTGCAACAGGTAACAGAGAGTTTGCAAGCCCATCTCGGTGAGACCGAGATCCCATCGGTGAGACCGAACTGATTAGGGTTTCTGGAAGTGGCCATGACATCTGAACTCGGTGGCGCCAGATAGAAAGAATCGGTGGGGCCGAGTTTGACTTTTGGTTTAGGTCATATGTGGATGTGGGAAGGTAGTTGAGGGTTTTGGAGCATATCACTAAGCACTTTGAGCAAGCAAGCCATTAAGCAACACCTCATCCCTTCTTAATAGTATTGGCTTTCCTATAGACTCAATGTGATCTTGGATCACTAAAATAGAAAATGTAGAGTCTTGAGCTTGGAGCTTGAGCCAATCCTTTGTCCTTAGCATTTTGAAGGGGTTCCACATCCTCTAGTCCATGCCACTTCATTGTTGAACTTATCTGAAACATACTAGGTAAAAGTGTTAGTCCAACAAGAGATATGTTGTCATTAATTACCAAAATCACCCAGGGAGCACTTGTGCTTTCAATCTCCCCCTTTTTGGTAATTGATGGCAACATACATCAAAGCTTTAGATGAAGATATAGAGAATAGCAAGTAAAGCTTTGGAAAGACATGTAACAAGCATATGCTCCCCTTACATGTATGCAATCATGTGAATATGGAATATAGAAGCATGCGAGCATAACCATGACAGAGTAGCAATGTGTTACATGTATCTTGGCTATATGCATCAGAGCAAATGATGAAAAATGTACCTTCATGCTCATGAGTCCTTCTTGCAAACAGTATGTACATCAACAAGATTTCTCATACACATGACTATGATGCATATACTTACCTTGTGGTCTTGAGTTGGCTAGGATGGGATGAGCCTGCGTAAACAAGGTTAGATAACACAAATGCACCCACTAGCTAGAGCAAACAAAAGAAACCACAAAAGTACCAAGACTGGGATGACATGTAGAGTGAGTACAGAGTACCACGATAGATATTGACATGTTCCCAAAGAGAAAGATATGCAATGAATTTAATAATTTTCTTTCCTTGGATGTCTTGCTCCCCCTGAATCTAGCATGGGATACTGGGAGAAGATAGGGAACAGAAAAATAGAGATCAAAGAACCAAATGAACAGAGCTAATGCAAATAAGCACATATGAACATGTCTTTCCCCCAAGAAGACATGTGGCATCTCTCCTCTTGAACATCAAGCATCTGGGATCCTTGAAGATTACTCTTTCCTGGAGTATTCCCTCCCCCTAGAGATCTCTCCCCCTAGAGATATGATTAAGCTTTGATGTGATCTCTCTCTCCCCCTTTGACATCAATTTCCAAGAAGGGTCTTCTGGAATTTGTTGTGAATGGGTACAGTCCTTGAATCACAGTCAAAGCATTAAGGTAAATGTGATGCTTGCAGAGGACAAGATTCATTGAGTGGAGCCGGATCAAGAATAAAGCAGGAATAAATGGCAAAGTGTTTTTCCTGTAGTGAAATCGGTGTCACCGAGTTGTATGCTTCGGTTGCTCCGAAAATCTTCGGCTAGACCGGAGACATGAAACTGGTGGAACCGAGTTCATCATAGAGAAGAACACTTGTCACCTCAAGGCACTGGACAAATGAGATCTCACAAAGATTTGCAATGAATTGGATGCAGAAAAATGCGGAACAGAAAGTAAAGAAAAGAAACTAAAAGATCTCGATGAGGTTTTTTTTCAAAGGGGAAACAAATATGCATGAGAAAAATACAAGAACACAGAGAAGAACACAGGAGAACTTCATCTAGAGTTGGGCTGTGACAAAGTCACCTATGTTAGAGTACATTGACTTAGGAGTCAAGTGAGATCACTTGATCATAGGTCGTACTCATCGTTTAAGCTCAAAATGGGGTTACCATTTTTCGTTTAAGTATCTTGATGTATTCACATCTTGTCGAGTTGCTTTGACTCATGACTTGGAGTAAAGCTACTCTAAGATGGAATAACATACCTTGGGTGGCGGTGTTGATCTTGATCATGTAGTTGAACTTGTGTGGGTTGCTCAAGATTGATGTAGCCCATCAAGAGTTGGGAGCAACCTTTGGATTTTTGAGTTCATCTACCTACATGGGTTAGTTTTCGCAAGGAAGAGCACTTGTGTATCCAACATGAAAATCATGAAACTCAACACAGAATTTGTCAAAGGATATGTTTGAAAGGTTTCGTGCTTCCTTGTCATCAACCACCATTGTGTAGAGACTTGGTGATGTAGAGATTGCTCAAGATATGAGTGAGTTGCAATCTCATAGAATTAGATTCATCCAAGTACCTACAAGGGTTAGATAACATGCAAGATGCAAATTTTCAAGACATAAGATAATAATCATAGTTGAAATATCAAGTGATTAGTCGTAAGCTCAAGTCTTGCATGTATCCAATGGAGTTCCTACTCCAAGTTTGAAGCATCAATGATGTTCAATTCACCTCTTAACCTGCAAAACACTTTCTCATCAAGTGGTTTAGTGAGTATATCCGCTAATTGCTTATCGGTGCGAACATGCTTAAGGTTTATGTCACCCTTAGCAACGTGATCTCGAATGTAATAATGACGAACTTCAATATGCTTAGTTCGAGAGTGTTGCACAGGATTGTGAGAAATCTTGATAGCACTTTCATTGTCACAAAGTAATGGAACATGTTTCACATATATCCCATAATCTTTAAGAGTTTGGGTTATCCAGAGTAATTGAGCACAACATGAACCATCGGCAATGTATTCCGCTTCGGCGGTGGATAAGGATACCGAGTTTTGTTTCTTGGAAGACCAAGACACAAGAGATCTACCAAGGAATTGACAAGTACCCGAAGTGGACTTTCTATCAACCTTGTAACCGGCATAGTCCGAGTCGGAGTAGCCAACAAGATCAAAGGAAGCCCCCTTTGGATACCAAATGCCAAAATTTGGTGTATGTATTAAGTATCTCACTATCCTCTTCACGGCCTTAAGATGACATTCCTTAGGAGCAGCTTGATATCGTGCACACACGCACACACTTAGCTTGATATCAGGACGTGAAGCACATAGATATAATAATGAACCAATCATAGAGCGGTAAACTTTTTGATCAACCGATTCACCATCTTTGCTCAAATCAAGATGTCCACTAGTAGGCAAGGGTGTAGTCATACCTTTGCATTCTTGCATATTGAACTTCTTGAATAAGTCCTTGGTGTACTTCGTTTGAGAGACAAAGGTACCTTCCTTAGTTTGCTTGATTTGCAAACCAAGAAAGAATTTGAGTTCACTCATCATAGACATCTCAAACTTCTCTGACATTAGCTTCCCAAACTTTTCACTAAAATGAGGGTTAGTTGATCCAAATATAATATCATCAACATAAATTTGGCATATAAATAGTTCTCCATTAACCCTTTTAGTAAAAGAGTAGAATCTATTTTTCCAATTTCAAATCCTTTTTTAATAAGGAACTTGGTCAAGCATTTATACCATGCTCTAGGAGCTTGTTTAAGACCATAAAGGTCTTTGTGAAGTTTGTAGACATGATTAGGTTTCTTAGGATTGACAAAGCCGGGAGGTTGCTTAACATAAACTTCCTCCTCAATTTCACCATTTAGAAAAGCACTTTTAATATCCATTTAGTACAAAGTGATATCATGGTGATTAGCATAAGCAAGTAAGATCCGAATGGACTCAAGTCTAGCAAAGGGAGCATATGTCTCACCATAGTCCATACCTTCGACTTGTGTATAGCCTTGGGCGACGAGACGTGCTTTGTTGCGAACCACTTGTCCATCTTCATCTTGCTTGTTGCGAAACACCCATTTGGTACCGATGATGTTGTGGTTGTTGTCGGGCTTCTCGACCAATGTCCACACTTGATTTCTCTCAAAGTTGTGTAGCTCTTCATGCATAGCATTTATCCAGTCCGGATCCTCCAATGCTTCTTCAACCTTCATAGGTTCAATTCTAGAGATGAATGAGTAATGTTGACAAAAGTTAGCCAAACGAGTTTTAGAGCGAGTGATTCTCCCGGTTTGGATATCATTGTAGATTTGCTCCACGGGATGATCTTTAGCAATTCTTGCTCGAACTCGTGAAAGCTTTTGTTTGGGTCTTGGTTGAACGTCTTCTTCATCTTGTTCTTCTTCTTGGCCTTCTTCATTGTTAGCGTTGTCATTCTCTTGTCGTGGTGGAGAAGGAGGTTGTTGGCGTTCGTCTTGGTGCACTTCCTCGTTTTCTTCATCTTGGTGTGTCCCACTCATGGATGCTTCCGTATTAACTCTTGGTTCACCTTGTCATGAGGTAGAAGCTTCCACTTGGACGGATGAGGTACTCTCCTTTATATCCGTTGGATGAATCTTGCCAGTAGACAAGTCTTGGATTGCTTCTGAGGGATCTTTGTCTCCTACATCAATTGGCAATTGCTCTACTTGCGAGCCGTTAGATTCATCAAACTTCACATCTACCGTTTCTTCAACCTTTCAGGTGAAATTATTGTAGACACGGTATGTGTGAGAGTTTGAGCCATAACCAAGTAGGAAACCTTCATGAGACTTAGGAGCAAATTTAGAACGACGATGCTTATCAAGAATGTAGCACTTTGAGCCGAATACTTGAAAGTATCCAACTTGGGGTTTGTTACCGGTGAGGAGCTCGTATGTCGTCTTGCCGAGTAGCTTGTGAAGATACAAGCGATTTGTTGCATGACAAGCTGTCTCAACCGCTTCCGCCCAAAAGCGTTTTGGTGTCTTGTACTCATCAAGCATCGTTCTTGCCATCTCGATAAGAGTTCGATTCTTCCTCTCAATGACTCCATTTTGTTGAGGTGTGTACGTAGCCGAGAACTCATGTGTAATCCCTTCTTCGTCAAGAAAGGTGTCCACATTTGCGTTCTTGAACTCCGTTCCGTTGTCGCTCCGAACCTTCTTGATCTTCATGTCAAATTGATTTTGGGCCTTCCTAGCAAAGTTTTTGAAGATCTTTTGGACCTGCGATTTGTCATCAAGAAAGAACACCCACGTAAATCTTGAAAAATCATCAACTATGACTAGACCAAATGAGTTACGACCGAGACTCTTGTAGGCATTTGGACCAAAGAGATCCATGTGAAGTAGCTCGAGTGGTCTTCTTGTGGTCATGATGTTCTTAGCGCGATGACTTCCTCCAACTTGTTTCCCTGCTTGACAAGCACTACAAAGTCTATCCTTGTCAAATATGACATCGTTAACGCCAAGGATATGATTTCCTTTAATGAGTTTGTCAAGGTTTCACATGCCCACATGGCCTAGCCTTCTATGCCACAACTAGCCTTTAGAAGATTTAGCAATTAAGCAAGTTCTAGGTTGAGCCTTTTTAGTGAAATCAAAAATGTAAAGATCTCCTCTATGTATACCGGTAAAGACCATTTTATGATTATCTCTACGAAACACTTGGCAGTCTACTTCAGTAAATAGGACATTGAAACCGAAATCAGCAAGTCTAGATACTGAAAGTAAGTTGTAGCCAAGAGATTCAACGAGCATGACATTTTGTATGGAGCTATCATGTGAGATGGCCACCTTACCAAGGCCAACCACCTTACCCTTTGAGTTATCACCAAAGGTGACATATTTTCGAGGGTCGTCGTTTTTAGCAAGCTCACGGAACATATCTTTATCTCTGGTCATATGATCAGTACATCCACTATCAAGAACCCATTCCTTTCCTCCAGCCATGTAGCCACGAAGATTTGCCATAAGACCAAAGTGTCTCATCGCATCATCGAGATCATAATCACTATCATCATCCTCATCATAGTATCCATGTTCAACATCATCTTGTGATTGATCAATTCCTAGAGAGGGTAATTCATTAGATAAATTATCATTTCTATAGTTATCTTTATGAATTCTAATAGCTTTGGAAATGATATTGCTAATGATTCCAACATCTCCTTTGGCACTCGTAAGATTAGTAAGCTCAAATAAGCAGTCACCAAATTTGGGATCATTGGAACTCATCTTAATCAAGGCAATAGACTTTTGGAGGATTTCATCTAGATCTTTCAAGGAATAATTTGGAAAGATTTCCTCGAGAAATTTCCATATGGTGTAGGCACACTTAAGAGTAGGCAAACATCCAATCAAGTTTCTAGGCAAGCCTCTAGTGATAAGATTAACAGTTCTAAGATTGTGAATCATGTCAATTGACTCATCAAGGGTAGGATGCATGGGATCAACATGAGGTGCACAAGGGCTAGCAATATACTTGCTCAAATGATATTCATTGAAAATCTCAAGCATTTCATTTTTCCAATCATGAAAATATTCTCCATCAAGAATAGGCACTCTATGTCTAAGACTCCCCAAAGTAGACACATCCATCTTCCTCCAAAGGTGTTTAAACCAAGGCAATGGGGACCAATGCTCTGATACCAATTGAAAGGATCGAGAAGAGGTGTCTAGAGGGGGGGGGTGATTAGACACTAAGTACCAAAAGTTGCAGTTTTTAATTTCTTTAAGTTGAAGTGGAGTTTTGTCGCAAGTTTAACAAACACAATACATATCAAGAAAGCATGCAAAGAGTATATGAGCAGCGGAAAGTAAAGCATGCAACTTGCAAGAATGTAAAGGGAAGGGTTTGGAAAATTCAAACGCAATTGCAGACACGGATGTTTTTGTCGTGGTTCCGATAGGTGGTGCTATCGTACATCCACGTTGATGGAGACTTCAACCCATGAAGGGTAACGGTTGTGCGAGTCCATGGAGGGCTCCACCCACGAAGGGTCCATGAAGAAGCAACCTTGTCTATCCCATCATGGCCATCACCCACGAAGGACTTGCCTCACTAGCGGTAGATCTTCACGAAGTAGGCGATCTCCTTGCCCTTACAAACTCCTTGGTTCAACTCCACAATCTTTGTCGTAGGCTCCCAAGTGACACCTAGCCAATCTAGGAGACACCACTCTCCAAGAAGTAACAAATGGTGTGTTGATGATGAACTCATTTCTCTTGTGCTTCAAATGATAGTCTCCCCGACACTCAACTCTCTCTCACAGGATATGGATTTGGTGGAAAGAACATTTGAGTGGAAAACAACTTGGGAAGGCTAGATATCAAGATTCATATGGTGGGAATGGAACATCTTGGCCTCAACACATGAGTAGGTGGTTCTCTCTCAGAAAATGTGTATTGGAAGTGTAGGTATGTTCTGATGGCTCTCTCCGCGAATGAAGAGTGGGTGGAGGGGTATATATAGCCTCCACACAAAATCTAACTGTTACACACAACTTGCCAATCTCGGTGGGACCGAATTGATAAACTCGGTCGGACCGATTCAGCAAATCTAGTGACCGTTAGAGTTTTCGGTGGGACCGACTGGATCAACTAGGTAGGACCGATGTGCTAGGGTTAGGGTAAATCGAAAACTCAGTTTGACCGATTACTCAAACTCGGTGGGACTGATTTGGGTAATAAGCGAAACAGAGAGTTGGCCAAACAAACTCGGTGGGGCCGATTGCATATCTCGGTGGGACCGAAAATATTGCAACAGGTAACAGAGAGTTTGCAAGCCCATCTCGGTGAGACCGAGATCCCATCGGTAGATCGAACTGATTAGGGTTTCTGGCAGTGGCTATGACATCTGAACTCGGTGGCGCCAGATAGAAAGAATCGGTGGGGCCGAGTTTGACTTTTGGTTTAGGTCATATGTGGATGTGGGAAGGTAGCTGAGGGTTTTGGAGCATATCACTAAGCACTTTGAGCAAGCAAGCCATTAAGCAACACCTCATCCCTTCTTAATAGTATTGGCTTTCCTATAGACTCAATGTGATCTTGGATCACTAAAATAGAAAATGTAGAGTCTTGAGCTTGGAGCTTGAGCCAATCCTTTGTCCTTAGCATTTTGAAGGGGTTCCACATCCTCTAGTCCATGCCACTTCATTGTTGAACTTATCTGAAACATACTAGGTAAAAGTGTTAGTCCAACAAGAGATATGTTGTCATTAATTACCAAAATCACCTAGGGAGCACTTGTGCTTTCAGTCTGTCACCGTACATCCATTGTCGGTTCATCTGCGTGCATTATGTATAATTATTTGTGTCAAAAGTAAAAAAATTGGACAAGTATCTATCTAAAGTAAGATTTTTTCTTTCAGAAAGAAGATAAGAACAAGAGGCTCACCACGGTGCTGCCGGCGACGAGACCGCTAAACCTAGACAAATCTCGGAAAAAATGGAGCTCTGAGGTCGAGCTTCGAGAGGATAAATCTTAACTAATGTGGCTCGGGCATTTCATCAAACACCTCACATGCATAAGAGGTGAGCTAGAGCACCCAAATGCCCTTCCTCGCCGGCCAGCAAGAAAATAGAGCACTGTGGAGTGCTCTGCTCGCCGGCGATGGGGTATATATAGGAAGCTCATTTGTCCCGGTTCGTGGCTGGAACCGGGACTAAAGCCCAGCCTTCTGTCCCAGTTTGAGCCAAGAACCGGGACCAATGTTTGTGGGCCAGGAGCGAGGCCCATTGGTCCCGGTTCGTGCCTAGAACCGAGACAAATGGGTCCATACGAACCGGGACCAATGCCCACGAGGCCCCGACCGGCCCCCTGGGCTCATGAACCGGGACGAATGCATCCATTGGTCCCGATTCGTGGCAGAACCGGGACTAATGGGCTGGCCAGGCCCGAACGAAAGCCCCTTTTTCTACTAGTGAGTCTAATCATCATAATTTTTCAATATGTTATTCAATAATTCTTCAACTTGACCAATAGTTCATTCCTTGAAAACACAACCAGCACAACTATCTCGGAAGTCCCCAGAAGCATCGGTTAGTCCATTATAGAAGATATCACATATTTCATTTTTCTTAAGAGGATGATCAGGCAAAGCATCTAGTAATTGGCAAATACCCCCCAAGCTTGTGGGAGACTCTCTTCTTTAATTTGAACAAAATTAAATATTTCCTGTAAGGCAGCTTGTTTCCTATGAGCAGGAAAATATTTTTCAGAGAAGTAACAAATCATATCCTGGGGACTACGCACACAACCAGGAGCAAGAGTATTGTACCAAGCTTTAGCATCACCCTTTAGTGAGAACGGAAATAATTTGAGAATATAGTAATAGCGAGTTTTCTCATCATGAGTAAAAAGGGTGGCTATGTCATTCAACTTAGTAAGATGTGCCACAACAGTTTTAGTTTCATAACCATGGAAAGGATCAAATTCAACCAAATTAATTAACTCTGGGTCGACAGAGAATTCATAATCCTTATCATCAATAAAGATAGGTGAAGTAGCAAAATTAGGATCACATTTCATTCTAGTATTCAGAGATTTTTGTTTATACTTGCATAATAATTTCTCTAGATCATCTCTATCTCTGCAAGCAACAATATCTCTAGTTGTCTCCTCACTCATAACATAACCTTCCAGTACCTTAGGCAATTCATATCTAGGAGGGCTAGTTCTAGTAGGTGTTTCAGGTGTCTTAGTTCCAAGCTCATCATCAGATTCAACAACAGCATGTTGTATAACTCTAGCAATTTGTTTATCAAGAAAATCACCAAGTAGCACATCATCATTATAAAGCAAGGTACTAGCATCATCATAAGCATTATCCATAGTAGAAGTAGCATCATCAATAACTTGCAACATATCATAATTAATAGCATGTGGTGGTGTTGCATGTTTACTTATAACAGAAGGTGAATCTAAAGCAGAACTGGATGGCAGTTCCTTACCTCCCCTCATCTTTGAGGGAAATATCTTAGTCTTGGCATCCTTCAGATTCTTCATAGTGATAATATGATAATAATCCCAAGTGACTCAACAAATATAGCTATGCTCCCCGGCAACGGCGCCAGAAAAATGTCTTGATAACCCACAAGTATAGGGGATCGCAACAGTTTTCGAGGGTAGAGTATTGAACCCAAATTTATAGGTTCGACACAAGGGGAGCCAAAGAATATTTGAAGGTATTAGCAGTTGAGTTGTCGATTCAACCACACCTGGAGATTAATTATCAGCAGCAAAGTGATCAGTAGCAAAGTAGTATGATAGTTTTGATAATAGTAGCAACAGTAACAGTAACGGTAATGGTGATTGCAATAGTTTTGTAGCAAGTGTAACAGTGATGATAGCAGTAGTAACTTAGCAAAAACAATATAAGGTAAATTTATAGGCATTGGATCGGTGACTTGTTGGATGATATTCATCATGAAACAGTTATAACCTAGGGCGATATGGCACTAGCTCCAGTTCGTCAATATAATGTAGGCATGTATTCCGTAAATGGTCATACGTGCTTATGGAAAGAACTTGCATGACATTTTTTGTCCTACCCTCCCGTGGCAGTGGATTCCATATTGGAAACTAAGGGATATTAAGGCCTCCTTTTAATAGACACCGGAACAAAGCATTAACACATGGTGACTACATGAACTCCTCAAACTACGGTCATCACCGGGAGTGGTCCCGATTATTGTCACTCCGGGGTTGCCGGATCATAGCACGTAGTAGGTGACTATAACTTGCAAGATCACATCTAGAACATGGATATAATGGTGATAACATACACGGTTCAGATATGAAATCATGGCACCCGGGCCCAAAGTGACAAGCATTAAGCATGGCAAAGTCATAGGAACATCAATCTTAGAACAGAGTGGATACTAGGGATCAAGCCCTAAACAAACTAACTCGATTACATGATGAATCTCATACAACTCCTCACCGACCAGCGAGCCTACGAAGGAATTACTCACTCCCGGTGGGGAGCATCATGGAATTGGTGATGGAGAAGGGTTGGTGATGACGAAGAACGAAGATCTGCCTCAGGAGCCCCAAACGGACTCTAGATCTGGCCTCCCAATGAAGAACATGAGGTGATGGCGGTTCTGTCTCGTGGATCGTGATAATTCTTTCTCCCTGATTTTTTCTGGAAAAATAGGGTTTTATAGTGTCGGTTTCAGGGTCTGCGGGGCCACCAGGTGGGGACAACCCACCTGAGCGCGCCTGGTGAGGGGGGTGCGCCCTGGTGGGTTGTTCCCACTGAGGTGCCCCCTTCGGTAGGTGTTCGCTCCAAAAATTCTTATATATTATATAAAAATTCCTCGCAAAGTTTTGCTCCATTCTGAGAACTTTTATTTCTGCACGAAAACAACACCATGGTAGTTCTGCTAAAAACAACGTAAGTCTGGGGTTAGTTTCATTCAAATCATGCATATTAGAGTCCAAAACAAGAGGAAAAGCGTTAGGAAAAGTACATACGTTGGAGATGTATCAAGATGATCTTAAGAAATTACTATGTCAGCTGAAAGAAAAATATTTGAATGCTAGAATGAAATATGATCCTAAGTTTGTTTCTCCACCCATCTTTGTTTCTGGTAAGAATTGTGAATTCTCTGACGATCATGAGTTAATTACTTTGGTTGAATCTAATCCTTTCCATGGTTATGAAACTGAAACCATTATGGCACATCTTACTAAATTAAATGATATAGCCACCCTATTTTCTCATGAGGAAAAAGTTTGCTACTACTATATTCTTAAGTTGTTTCCCTTCTCGTTAAAGGATGATGCTAAGATATGGTTTAATACTCTTGCTCCTGATTGTGTGTGTAGTCCCCAGGATGTGATATATTACTTGTCTGATACTTCCCTGCTCATAAGAAACAACCTGCTTTACAGGAAATATTTAACATTGTTCTAATTGAAGAAGAGAATCTCCCTCAAGCTTGGGGGAGGCTTCTCCAGTTACTTAACGCTTTGCCTGATCACCCTCTTAAGAAAAATGAAATACTTGACATCTTTTATAATGGACTAACTGATGCTTCTAGGGATTACCTAGATAGTTGTGGTGTTTGTGTTTTCAGGGAACAAACTATTGAACAAGATGAAGAGCTATTAAATAATATATTGAAGAACAATAATGATTGGACACTTCCTGAACCACCACCTAAACCAACTCTGAAGAAGAGAGGTATTCTACATCTCAGTCCTGAAGATATGCAAGAGGAAAAGAAATCTATGAAAGAAAATGGTCATAAAGCCAAAGATGTTAAGAATTTACCACCTATTGAATAATACATGGTCTTGACACACCGACACATCTGGTAGAGGTAAATTCTCTTATAAAGTTTGAAGAAGGTGATATTCCTTACAATAAATCTCCTAGTCAATGCTTGTATGAATTTGATAATTACATTATTAAGCAAGATCATTTCAATGCAAATGTTATGAAACAATTGAAACATAATTCCTACATGATTAATCGCATGAGTCACTTGTTGTTTAGAATTGCTAATGATGTCAAAGGTGTAGGTAAACATGCATCTATGGTCCACACCCAGTTAGAACAAGTTGCTAAATCTCAAAATGATTTGCTTAATGTGATGAATAATAATATGAATGATCATGCTGTTAGATTAATGACTAGAGGGGGTAGAATGACTCAGGAGCCACGTTATCCTGAAGGTCACCCTAATAGAATTGAACAAGATTCTCAAAGATTTAATGTTGATACACCTAGTCCATCTAAGAAGAAAAATAAAAAGAAAAATCATAGGACTTTGCACACTTTTAGTGAAGCTGAAATAGAAAAACCTTTAGAAGATAGTAATGATGTTTCTATTTCTGATGCTGAGATACAATCTAGTAATGAACATTCACCTAGTGATAATGATAATGACAATTATGATGTTCATGTAGACGCTCAACTAGAGAATGATAAAGAACCTGATAATGATGTTGAAATAGAACATGTTATTGATCTTGATAACCCACCTCCTAAAAATAAACATTATGATAAAAGAGACTTTGTTGCTAGAAAACATGGTAAAGAAAGAGAACCATGGGTTTAGAAACCCATGCCTCTTCCTCCTAAACCATCTAAGAATAAAGATGAGTAAGAATTTAAACGCTTTGCTGAAATGCTTAGGCCACTCTTTTTGCGTACTCGTTTGACAGATATTTTGAAGATGGCCCCATATACTAAATATATGAAAGATATTGTCACTAATAAAAGGAAAACACCTGAAGCTGAAATCTCCACCATGCTTGCAGATTATACTTTTAAGAATGGGGTACCTAAGAAACTAGGAGATCCAGGAATACCAACTATACCATGCTCCATTTAAAGAAATTATGTCAAAACTGCTTTATGTGATTTAGGAGTCGGTGTTAGTGTTATGTATTTCTCTTTATGTAAAAGACTTAATTTGAATAAACTCACACCTACTGAAATGTCATTGTAAGTGGTTGACAAATCAACTGCCATATACCTATCGGTGTTTGTGAGGATGTGCCCATTGTAGTTGCAAATGTTACTATCTTAACATACTTTGTTATATGATATGCCCGAGGATGACAACATGTCGACTATCCTTGGTAGACCCTTTTTGAATACTATAGGGGCTGTTATTGATTGCAACAAAAGCAAGGTCACCTTTCATATCAATGGTAATGGCTATACAGTGCACTTTCCGAAGAAACAATTTCATGTAAATGGTATTCATGTTATTGAAGACTCTGAAAATTACTATTAGAAGTTTTCAACTCCCTCTTCCTACTGTCGAAAAGAAATATGAAACTCTTATAATTGGGGAGATGCATATCCCCGTTAAGGTAACCTATACGAAGATTCTTTGGTTTCATGTTAATCGAAAATAGTTTATTAATAAGACTTGATCAACCTTATTAATGGATTCTTTTCGAGAGACATTGCTACCTCTTGAGCACTGCGTTGGTTTTCCCCGAAGAGGAAGGGATGATGCAGCAAAGTAGCGTAAATATTTCCTTCAGTTTTTGAGAACCAAGGTATCAATCCAGTAGGAGGCTACGCGTGAGTCCCTCGTACCTGCACAAAACAAATAAATCCTCGCAACCAACGCAAATAGGGGTTGTCAATCCCTATAAGGCCATTTACGAGAGTGAGATCTGATAGATATGATAAGATAATATTTTTGGTATTTTTATGATAAAGATGCAAAGTAAAATAAAGGCAAAGTAAATAGCAAAGGAAATAACTAAGTAGTAGGAGATTAATATGATAAAGATAGACCCGGGGGCCATAAGTTTCAATAGTGGCTTCTCTCGAGAGCATAAGTATTCTATGGTGGGTGAACAAATTACTGTTGAGCAATTGACAGAATTGAGCATAGTTATGAGAATATCTAGGTATGATCATGTATATAGGCATCACGTCCGAGACAAGTAGACCGACTCCTGCCTGCATCTACTACTATTACTCCACTCATCGACCGCTATCCAGCATGCATCTAGAGTATTAAGTTAAAAACAGGGTAACGCCTTAAGCAAGATGACATGATGTAGAGGGATAGACTCATGCAATATGAAGAAAACCCCATCTTGTTATCCTTGATGGCAACAATACAATACGTGCCTTGTTGCCCCTACTGTCACTAGGAAAGGACACTGCAAGATTGAACCCAAAGCTAAGCACTTCTCCCATTGCAAGAAGGATCAATCTAGTAGGCCAAACCAAACTGATAATTCGAAGAGGCTTGCAAAGATAACCAATCATACATAAAAGAATTCAGAGAAGATTCAAATATTATTCATAGATAGACTTGATCATAAACCCACAATTCATCGGTCTCAACAAACACACCGCAAAAAGAAGATTACATCGAATAGTTCTCCACAAGAGAGGCGGAGAACATTGTATTGAGATGCAAAAAGAGAGAAGAAGCCATCTAGCTACTAACTACGGACCCGTAGGTCTGTGGTAAACTACTCACACTTCATCAGAGGGGCTATGGTGTTGATGTAGAAGCCCTCCGTGATCGATGCCCCCTCCGGCGGAGCTTCGGAACAGGCCCCAAGATGGGATCTCGTGGATACAGAAAGTTACGGCGGTGGAATTAGGGTTTTGGCTCTGTATCTGATCGTTTAGGGGTACATAGGTATATATTGGAGGAAGGAGTACGTCGGTGGAGCAACAGGGGGCCCACGAGGGTGGAGGGCGCACCTGGGGGGGGGGGGGGGGGGTAGGCGCGCCCCTACCTCGTGGCCTCCTATTTTCTTTCTTGACGTAGGGTCCAAGTCTTCCGGGTCTTGTTCGTTGAGAAAATCACGTTCCCGAAGGTTTCATTCCGTTTGGACTCCGTTTGATATTCCTTTTCTTCGAAACCCTAAAACAGGCAAAAAACAACAATTCTGGGTTGGGCCTCCGGTTAATAGATTAGTCCCAAAAATAATATAAAAGTGGATAATAAAGCCCAATAATGTCTAGAAAAGTAGATAATATAGCATGGAGCAATCAAAAATTATAGATACGTTGGAGACATATCAAGCATCCCCAAGCTTAATTCCTGCTCGTCCTCGAGTAGGTAAATGATAAAAACAAAATTTTTGATGCGGAGTGCTACTTGGCATAATTTTAATGTAATTCTTCTTCATTGTGGTATGAATATTCAGATCCGAAAGATTCAAGACAAAAGTTTATATTGACATAAAAATAATAATACTTCAAGCATACTAACTAAGCAATTATGTCTTCTCAAAATAACATGGGTAAAGAAAGTGATCATCCCTACAAAATCATATGGTTTAGTCATGTTTCATTTTCGTCACACAAGAATGCTCTCATCATGCACAACCCCGATGACAAGCCAAGCAATTGTTTCATACTTTAGTAATCTCAAACCTATAAACTTTCACGCAATATATGAGCGCGAGCCATGGACATAGCACTATGGGTGGAATAGAATATAATGAGAGGGGTTATGTGGAGAAGACAAAAAGGAGAAAGTCTCACATCAACGAGGCTAATCAATGGGCTATGGAGATGCCCACCGATTGATGTCAATGCAAGGAGTAGGGATTGCCATGCAACGGATGCACTAGAGCTATAAATGTATGAAAGCTCAACAAAAGAAACTAAGTGGGTGTGCATCCAACTTGCTTGCTCACGAAGACCTAGGGCACTTGAGGAGGCCCATTGTTGGAATATACAAGCCAAGTTCTATAATGAAAAATTCCCACTAGTATATGAAAGTGACAAAACAAGAGACTCTCTAACATGAAGATTAAGGTACTACTTTGAAGCACAAGTGTGGCAAAGGATAGTAACATTGCCCCTTCTCTCTTTTTCTCTCATTATTTTTTTGGGCCTTCTCTTTTTTATGGCCTTTCTCTTTTTTTATTTTTTATTTTTCCTCACCTGGGACAATGCTCTAGAAAATGATGATCATCACACTTCTATTTATTTACAACTCAATGATTACAACTCGATACTAGAACAAAAGATGACTCTATATGAATGCCTCCAATGGTGTACCGGGATATGAAATGGACCAAGAGTGACATGGATGAAAGAATTATGAATGGTGGCTTTGCTACAAATACTATGTCAACTACATGATCATGCTAAGCAATATGACAATAAAGAATGTGTCATGATGAACGGAATGATGGAAAGTTTCATGGCAATATATCTCGGAATGGCTATGGAAATGCCATAATAGGTAGGTATGGTGGCTGTTTTGAGGAAGATATAAGGAGGTTTATGTGTGAAAGAGCGTATCATATCACAGGGTTTGGATGCACCGGCGAAGTTTGCGCCAACTCTCAATGTGAGAAAGGGCAATGCACGGTACCGAAGAGGCTAGCAAGGATGGAAGGGTGAGAGTGCGTATAATACATGGACTCAACATTAGTCATAAAGAACTCACATACTTATTGCAAAAATCTACAAGTCATCAAAAACCTCGGTACTACACGCATGCTCCTAGGGGGATAGATTGGTAGGAAAAGACCATCGCTCGTCCCCGACCGCCACTCATAAGGAAGACAATCAAATAACACCTCATGTTTCAAATTTGTTGCATAACGTTTACCATACGTGCATGCTACGGGACTTGCAAACTTTAACACAAGTATTTCTCAATTTTACAACTACTCAACTAGCACGAATTTGATATTATTACCTCCATATCTCAAAACAATCATCAAGCATCAAACTTCTCTTAGTATTCAAAACGCTCTTAAGAATTTTTTTACTAACTTTGAATACCTAGCATATTAGGATTTTAAGCAAATTACCATGCTATTAAGAATCTCAAAATAATCTTAGTGAATCATGAGAGATCAATAGTTTCTATAAAATAAATCCACCACCGTGCTCTAAAAGATATAAGTGAAGTACTAGAGCAAAAATTATATAACTCAAAAGATATAAGCGAAGCACATAGAGTATTCTAACAAATTCCAAATCATGTATGGCTCTCTCAAAAGGTGTGTACAGCAAGGATTATTTTGGTAAATAACAAGAAAAGACTCAAATCATACAAGACGCTCCAAGCAAAACACATATCATGTGGCGAATAAAAATATAGCTCCAAGTAAAGTTACCGATAGAAGTAGATGAAAGAGGGGATGCCTTCTGGGGCATCCCCAAGCTTTGGCTTTTAGGTGTCCTTAGTTTATCTTGGGGGTGCCATGGGCATCCCCAAGCTTAGGCTCTTGCCACTCCTTGTTCCATAATCCATCAAATCTTTACCCAAAACTTGAAAACTTCACAACACAAAACTTAAAGTAGAAAATCTCGTGAGCTCCATTAGCGAAAGAAAATAAAAGACCACTTCAAGGTACTGTAATGAACTCATTCTTTATTTATATTGGTGTTATACCTACTGTATTCCAACTTCTCTATGGTTTATAAACTATTTTACTAGCCATAGATTCATCAAAATAAGCAAACAACACACGAAAAACAAAATCTGTCAAAAACAGAACAGTCTGTAGTAATCTGTATCTAGCGCAAGATCTGGAACCCCAAAAATTCTAAAATAAATTTCTGGACGTGAGGAATTTATCTATTAATCATCTGAAAAAAGAATTAACTAAATATCACTTTCCAAATAAAAATGACAGCAGTTCTCGTGAGTGCTAAAGTTTCTGTTTTTTACAGCAAGTTCAACAAGACTTTCCCCAAGTCTTCCCAACGGTTCTACTTCGCACAAACACTAATTAAACACAAAAAACACAACCAAAACAGAGGCTAGATAAATTATTTATTACTAAACAGGAGCAAAAAGCAAGGAATAAAAATAAAATTGGGTTGCCTCCCAACAAGCGCTATAGTTTAACGCCCCTAGCTAGGCATAACAAGCAAGAATAGATCTAGGTATTGCCATCTTTGGTAGGCAATTATTCAATTAGGCATCTACCATATTCAGGAATTTCTTTATTTTTATTGATTATCAAACTTCTAGGCACAAGATCAAAAAATTCATTTGTAGCAAATGGTTCCTTAATGATAGCAAAAAGATTGGGATGAATACTTATAGATTTGAGATCCGCATTTTCCTTACTCGAGGATTCACCCTTATTTTTAGGAACATACATAAGCTTGGCAACTTTGGTGGAAGGAATTGGAGTATTCTTTATGAAAGAAAAAGTGGTTCCCAAGTTGGTAATAATATCCTCAAGTTTATCGATCCTAGTAGAATTGTGATTTATTTTCTCATTAACTATGGGTTCCTTTCCTTTAATATTTTTCAAAGTAACTCCTACTTTAGATCCATATTGAGAGATTCAGCTATGGATCTTTTTTATCCAAATTTTCAATTAACTCTATGGTAGCAACCTTATTTTCAATAATTTCAAGCCTTTGCATTACATGCTCCAAAGTTAATACAGTTCCATTAACCAATAGAGGGGGTCAGCCAAATAAATCTATCGTAGCATTATAAGAATCAAAAGTATGGCTACCCAAGAAGTTCCCTCCGGTAATAATATCAAGAACATATCTGTGCCAAGGAGTAATGCCTACATAAAAATTGCGAAGGAGAATGGAAGTAGATTGCTTCCTAGTAGATCTATTTTGAGCATTGCAAATTCTATACCAAGCATCTTTTAGATTTTCTCCCTCCCTTTGCTTAAAATTTAGAATTTCATTCTCGGGAGACAACGGAGAAGATAAGGGACTAGCCATAACGACAAGCAAACAAACTAACACACAAGCAAATAGAAAGCAAGCGGGCAAAAAGAGGCAAATAGAGAAAGAGAGGGAAAATAAAACGGCAAGGGTGAAGTGGGGGAGAGGAAAACGAGAGGCAAATGGCAAATAATGTAATGCGGGAGATAAGGGTATGCGATGGGTACTTGGTATGTTGACTTTTGCGTAGACCTCCTCGGCAACGGCGCCAGAAATCCTTCTTGCTACCTCTTGAGCACTGCATTGGTTTTCCCCGAAGAGGAAGGGATGATGCAGCAAAGTAGCGTAAGTATTTCCCTCAGTTTTTGAGAACCAAGGTATCAATCCAGTAGGAGGCTACGCGCGTGTCCCTTGTACCTGCACAAAACAAATAAATCCTCGCAACCAATGCAAATAGGGGTTGTCAATCCCTATAAGGCCACTTACGAGAGTGAGATCTGATAGATATGATAAGATAATATTTTTGGTATTTTTATGATAAAGATGCAAAGTAAAATAAAGGAAAAGTAAATAGCAAAGGAAATAACTAAGTAGTAGGAGATTAATATGATAAAGATAGACCCGGGGGCCATAGGTTTCACTAGTGGCTTCTCTCGAGAGCATAAGTATTCTAAGGTGGGTGAACAAATTACTGTTGAGCAATTGACAGAATTGAGCATAGTTATGAGAATATCTAAGTATGATCATATATATAGGCATCACGTCCGAGACAAGTAGACCGACTCCTGCCTGCATCTACTACTATTACTCCACTCATCGACCGCTATCCAGCATGCATCTAGAGTATTAAGTTAAAAACAAAGTAACGCCTTAAGCAAGATGACATGATGTAGAGGGATAGACTCATGCAATATGAAGAAAACCCCATCTTGTTATCCTCGATGGCAACAATACAATACATGCCTTGCTGCCCCTACTGTCACTAGGAAAGGACACCGCAAGATTGAACCCAAAGCTAAGCACTTCTCCCATTGCAAGAAAGATCAATCTAGTAGGCCAAACCAGACTGATAATTCAAAGAGACTTGCAAAGATAACCAATCATACATAAAAGAATTCAGAGAAGATTCAAATATTATTCATAGATAGACTTGATCATAAACCCACAATTCATCGATCTCAACAAACACACCGCAAAAAGAAGATTACATCGAATAGTTCTCCACAAGAGAGGGGGAGAACATTGTATTGAGATCCAAAAAGAGAGAAGAAGCCATCTAGCTACTAACTATGGACCCGTAGGTTTGAGGTAAACTACTCACACTTCATCGGAGGGGCTATGGTGTTGATGTATAAGCCCTCCGTGATCGATGCCCCCTCCGGCGGAGCTCCGGAACAGGCCCCAAGATGGGATCTCGTGTATACAGAAAGTTACAGCGGTGGAATTAGGGTTTTGGCTCTATATCTGATCGTTTGGGGGTACGTAGGTATATATAGGAGGAAGGAGTACATCGGTGGAGCAATAGGGGGCCCACGAGCGTGGAGGGCGCGCCTGGGGGGGGGAGGGGTAGGCGCGCCCCTACCTCGTGGCCTCCTCTTTTCTTTCTTGACGTAGGGTCCAAGTCTCCCGGGTCTTGTTCGTTGAGAAAATCATGTTCCCGAAGGTTTCATTTCGTTTCGACTCCGTTTGATATTCCTTTTCTCCGAAACCCTAAAATAGACAAAAAAACAGCAATTCTGGGCTGGGCCTCCGGTTAATAGGTTAGTCCCAAAAATAATATAAAGGTGGATAATAAAGCCCAATAATGTCCAAAATAGTAGATAATATAGCATGGAGCAATAAAAAATTATAGATACGTTGGAGACGTATCAGACATGTGGTCAATGAATTTAGTAAGCACAACTTTCTATACTCGCTTTTTGTTTTCTATTATTTTTAGTTAAATGCAATAAAATTCCATGATTATCCTGTTTTTTGAATTATCCGTGCAGTAAAAAATAGCCCAAAATAAAAGTGCTCAAAATGATGTGAAAATTTTACATGATTTTTATAGAATATTTAAGAATTTATGGCACTGAAAACATCCCAGGGGTGTGCCCCAGGTGCCCACGAGGCACCAGGGCGTGCCCACCCCCGGGCATGCCCGGTAGCTGGTGGGCCCCACAAGGACCCCTCACTTATTCCATCAGCCCACTTCGTCTCTTACCTCTAGACAAAATTCTTGGTAGCTCTCTCTCTCTCTCTCATGTTCTTGCTCACAAACCTGAGATTTTCGATCTCTTTGCCCGGAGCTCCATTTCCGAAACTGTTTTGGGGGATTGCTACTTGGTGTGTGACTCCTCCATTGCTGCAATTAGTTTTTGCTCTAGTGGATTATATTTTTCATAATTAGCTGCTCTTGGTGCTACTGAGAATGAGCTTGCATGTTGAATTCTTTGTGTTCCAAGTAGTTTGAATGTTTGATATATCCTCTGGACATCCATATGAGTAGAGGCTATCAATCTTATGAAGTTTTGTTGATATCATTTTGTGGCCGAAAATTTTCAGAAATCTGTTCATAGGAAAAATGAATTTCTTCCAGAGGAGTTCCTCAAAGCGAAATACCAAGGGAGTCACTGGGGACTCCTTGGACATTGACCTCAACACTCCACATAGGACAAAGGTCCATCCATGCGAATCGCTACACAATGCCTTCATGAACGAAGCCAGATTCTACCAAGAGTTCACGCAATTCATTGCAAATGCTGGATTGACCGACTTCCTCATAGTTGAGTGTGATTAGCACCTCATCCTTATGAATTCCTTTGTGCAAAATTTTCATTTCCTGAATAGGCTTGAACCCCCCATGGATCATTTTGATTTATATGTTGAACATCATCAGATACCACTTGCCGAATTTTGTGAGATATGTTTCATTCCCTTTGATGGGGAAATAAGAGAGCCTTGACCGGAGGAGTTTAAGGGTTTTGTCCACACTTTAATGATGGGTGAGGAAAGGGGCGTGTCAAAAGCCCGAACCACTAGCTCACAATTTCCCGTTGTGCATTACTTTGCTTTATTCATAGGGAAATGCTTGACTGCTAGAGAGCAAGGTGGCACACTATGTGCCCCTGACTTCGCCATTTTATGCTGTCCACTTCATAATGACAAAACTTATAACCTTGGAGCTATCATTGAACGCCACGTTCACACTAATAGGACTAAGGGTAAAATTCATGGTGGTATTTATGCTACTCGCTTAGCGAGATGTTTCAATGTCAACATACGCCCTCATGATTACCTGTTGCCTACAGTTTACTTAGATCACCAGTTGATGCAGGACCACCACTTTATTGATGCTCCTGAGCCTCCTCACCACATTCATTATAACTTGGTTTTTAGTGAGGATACTCGTGATATTATTCCGTTGCCTTCACCTGCTTTGTTTGACTCTCATGCCAGGAACGGATACACCAACCTACCAGTAGACATCGTTGCTTACCAAAACGTGTTGGCAGCAGCAGAGGATGAGGCCCAGGATTGGGACGCAGGTAAAGCCGCCTCAGCACTTCCACATGGGACCAGATGGCTACTAAGGATGGTGATTACCAAGCTAGGCAGAAGCCTAAGCTTGGGGGAGTACGTATTTCTCACCGACATTACATTCATGTTCACACATTTCAATCTAGTTGTCGGTATTCATCCTATTTCATTATACAATCCATGTTAGTTTTATGTTCTCGCTTTCTTCTTATGTGTTCGATTTTTTTTGAGAAAATCCAAAAATATTTTTTGCTTATTTTCTACTTTTCTTTCTAGATTAGTTAGTTGTAGTAGTAATAGAAAACCCAAAAAAAAATTCTCGTTTCTTCTTTTGCTTGTTGGGTGCTTTCTCGTGTAAATAGTTTTTCTTGTTTTTCTTTTTCTTTTGTTAATTTGCTTCCTTCAAGAAAAATCAACAACTCCAAAAATATTTCAGTGTGTTTCTCTGAAATGCTTTTATTTTATTGAGTCATCGTAAGGAGAAGACAATGACGAAAATGTTGAATGGCTCTCATATGCATTATTGTTGATCTAACAAAGAACCCATATGACCTTGTCTTCTCCTTTAAATAAAATGTTTGCGTATTCTTGCTTAGTCCATGGCACACTTGCACTATTATTATGTTCATATAATTCGGTCGTGCAAGTGAAAGGCAATAATGACGACAATTTGCTGAAGTGATTGTGGCAAGGAAAATCGGGTATGAACTCAACTTGTTTTTGTTTTTGTAAATATGTTTAACTCGGTATCCATGATTCAGCATATTATACTTAAACATGTTTATGATGACAATTAGAGATTATAGTTTCTCATGCCATACTTAAGTAGCTAGGAGTGGATAATGATTTATCTTGGGTGTCAACATGCATTAAAATGATTGTGATGTAGTATGATGATATGGTATCCTCCTCTAGATGTTTTGAGTAGCTTTACTTGGCAAATGTTCACGCATGTAGTTGATTCAAAACCAACATAGCCTTCACGATATTTATGTTCATGGTGCCTATATCCTACTCATGCTAGTATTCAATGTTAATTATTCACAATACAAGATTATGAATGTTTTCGCTCTCTAGCTGGTCGCTTCTCAATCTATTTGCTAGCCTTCGCCTGTACTAAGCGGGAATACTGCTTGTGCATCCAAACCCTTAAACCCAACTTGTTTCATTTGAGTCCACTATATCTACCTGTGTGCGGTATTACTCAACCATTCGAAGTAAATTTGCATGTGACACCTCTAAATATTCAAATGAACATTTGTTTTGTGCGCCCGTACCACTCATCGAGCGATAGGGGGCGGTCAGTATCTTCCAAGCTAAGCAGGTTATTCTCATGATGCGTGTTTATTCACTTGTCCTTGCATGAGAGGGGATGGTAATCGGGATGCCCAGTCCCATGATTAAAATAGCAAATAATAAAACAAACTCACTTGGAAATTTGTTGCCATGGAGGCACCCGATGATTCGGCTAGCCATGGCTTGTGTTTTTTGGTGGAGGGGAGTACATTTCCGCTTTGGAACCGCCGCTAATATTTTGGCATGGAAGATATTGAAAGCTCTCGGTCATGACGTTGACAGGAAAGGCGTACCTCCCGAAATTATATTTATCTCTGATTTAAGCTTCGACCTCTGGCACCTGTGCAAATCCCTGCTTCCCTCTATGAAGGGCCTATCCATTTATGTTTATGTTGATTGATACGTCTCCAATGTATCTATAATTTTTGAATGTTCCTTGTTATTATATTATCAATCTTGGATATTTTTTAATCATTTTATATCATTTTTGGTACTAACCTATGGACATAGTGCCAAGTGCTAATTGTTGTTTTTTTCCATGTTTTTTACATCGCAGAAAATCAATACCAAACGGAGTCCAAATGCAACGAAACTTTACGAAGATTTTTTATGTACCAGAAGACACGTAATGGGCCCTGGCTGCCCCTGGGGTGCTCCGAGGAGAGGACAACCCACCAGGACGCGCCAGGAGGCCCAGGCGTGCCCTTGTGAGTTCTGCCTTCCTCGGGTACACCCCGAACCGCCTCTTTGCTCTACAAATACCCTAATATTCCCAAAACCCTAGGGGTGTCGACGAAATATTCATCCAGCCGTCGCAGAGTCCAGAACCACCAGATCCAATCTAGACACCATCTCGGATGGGGTTCACCACCTCCATTGGTGCCTCTCCCATGTTGCGTGAATAGTTCTTTGTAGACCTTCGGGTCCATAGTTAGTAGCTAGATGGCTTTCTCTCTCTCTCTCTCTTGATTCTCAATAGAATGGTCTCTTTGAGATCCATATGATGTAACTCTTTTGCGGTGTGTTTGTTGGGATCGATGAACTTTGAGTTTATGATTAGATCTACCTTTTTATATCCATGAAAGTATTTGAGTTTCTTTGATCTCTTTTATGCATGATCTCTTATAGCCTCGTATTTCTTCTCTCATATTTGGGTTTTGTTTAGCCAACTTGATCTATTTATCTTGCAATGGGAAGAGGTGCCTTGTAGTGGGTTCAATCTTACGGTGCTTGATCCCAGTGACAGAAAGGGAACCGACACGTATGTATCTTTGCTACTAAGGATAACATGATGGGGTCTATCACTACATAGATAGATCTTGTCTACATCATGTCATCGTTTTTATTGCATTACTCTGTTTCTCCATGAACTTAATACACTAGATGCATGCTGGATAGCGGTCGATGTGTGGAGTAATAGTAGTAGATGCAGGCAGGAGTCGGTCTACTAATCTTGGACGTGATGCCTATGTAATTATCATTGTCTGGATTTTTGGGGAACATAGCAATAATTCAAAAAAATTCCTACGTGTCACCAAGATCAATATAGGAGATGCTAGCAACGAGAGATAGGGAGTGCATCTTCATACCCTTGAACATCGCTAAGCGGAAGTGTTGCAAGAACGCGGTTGGCGGAGTCGTACACGCAGCGAATCAGATCACAGTCGATTATGATCTAAGCGCTGAATAACGGCGCCTCCAAGTTCAACAAACGTACAGCCTAGGGACGTCTCCTCCTTCTTGATCCAGCAAGGGGAGAGGAGAAGTTTAGGGAGAACTCTGACAGCACGACGACGTGGTGGTGATGGAGCTCGTGGTTCTCCGGCAGAGCTTTGCCAAGCGCGCCGGAGGAGGAGAAGGTGTTGGAGAGGGGGAGGGATGCGCCAGGGGAAGGGTATAGCTGCCCTCCCACCCCTTCCACTATATATAGGGGCAAGGGAGAGGGGGCCGGCCCCCTAGATGCATCTAGAGGGGGCGGCGGCCAAGGGGGAGGCTTGCCCCCAAGCTAGGTGGGGGCGCCCCCTCTAGGGTTTCCCTCAACCCTAGGCGCATGGGCCCTAGGGGGAGTTGGAGCCTAGTCCACCTAGGGGCTGGTTCCCCTCTATATTCAGCACATAGGGCCCTCCGAAGCAGGTGGACCCTCCCGGTGGACCCCCGGAACCCCTTCGGTGGTCCCGGTACAATACCGGTACCCCCCGAACACTTCCGGCGACCGAATAAGGACTTCCATATATAAATCTTCATCTTCGGACCATTCCAAAACTCCTCGTTACGTCCGGGATCTCATCCGGGACTCCGAACAACCTTCGGTAACCACATACTATTTCCCATAACAACTCTAGCGTCACTGAACCTTAAGTGTGTAGACCGTACGGGTTCGGGAACCATGCAGACATGACCGAGACATCTCTTCGGACAATAACCAACAGCGGGATCTAGATACCCATGTTGGCTCCCACATGTTCCACGATGATCTCATCGGATGAACCACAATGTCGGTGATTCAATCAATCATGTATACAATTTCCTTTGTCAATCGGTATGTTACTTGCCCGAGATTCGATCATCGATATCCCCATACCTCGTTCAATCTCGTTACCGACAGGTCCCTTTACTCGTTCCGTAACGCATGATCCCGTGGCTAACTCCTTAGTCACATTGAGCTTGTTATGATGATGCATTACCGAGTGGGCCCAGAGATACCTTTCCGTCATACGGAGTGACAAATCCCAGTCTCGATTCGTGCCAACCCAACAGATACTTTTGGAGATACCTGTAGTGCACCTTTATAGCCACCCAGTTACGTTGTGACGTTTGGTACACCCAAAGCATTCCTATGGTATCCGGGAGTTGCACAATCTCATGGTCTAAGGAAATGATACTTGACATTAGAAAGGCTTTAGCAAACGAACTACACGATCTTGTGCTACGCTTAGGATTGGGTCTTGTCCATTACATCGTTCTGCTAATGATGTGATCCCATTATCAATGACATCCAATGTCCATGGTCAGGAAACCATGACCGTCTATTGATCAACGAGCTACTCAACTAGCGGCTTACTAGGGACATATTACGATCTATGTATTCACACATGTATTACGGTTTCTGATTAATACAATTATAGCATGAACAATAGAAAATTATCATGAACATAGAAATATAATAATAACCACTCTATTATTGCCTCTAGGGCATATTTCCAAAAGTCTGCCAGTTGCACTAGATTCAATAATCTAGTTACATTGTGATGAATCAAACACCCATAGAGTTCTGGTGTTGATCATGTTTTGCTTGCCGAAGAGGTTTAGTCAATGGATCTGCGATATTCAGATCCGTATGCCCTTTAAAAATATCTTTGTCTCCATCCTGAATATATTCACGAATGGAGTTGAAGCGACGCTTGATATGCCTGGTCTTCTTGTGAAACCTGGGCTCCTTGGCATGGGCAATAGCTCCAGTGTTGTCACAGAAGAGAGTCACCGGGCCCGACGCATTGGGAATAACTCCTAGGTCGGTGATGAACTCCTTCATCCAGACTGCTTCCTGTGCTGCCTCAGAGGCTGCTATGTACTATGCTTCACATGTAGATCCCGCCATGATGCTTTTCTCACAACTGCACCAGCTAACTGCCCCACCATTCAAAATGTACACGTATCCGGTTTGTGACTTCGAGTCATCTAGATCTGTGTCGAAGCTAGCATTGACGTAACCCTTTACGACGAGCTCTACGTCACCTCCATAAACGAGAAACATATCCTTAGTCCTTTTCAGGTACTTTAGGATATTCGTGACCGCTGCCCAATGTTCCATGCCGGGATTACTTTGGTACCTCCCTAGCAAACTTACGACAAGGTTCACATCAGGTCTGGTACACAGCATGTGACGGTGTCCTGGACTAGGGGGTACTCACCACGTCATCTCCCGATCTATTAGATTGGGCCGAAGACCCCCATGGCCGTATACTCATGGGCCAGTTCAGACAGCTGCCGCATACAAGGAAAATTCCACAAGACTTGGCGATCAATACAAGGACTCTTCCCCACCAGCGTATTCGGCTAGGACTCTTGTTATCCTAGGCCTCTGGTGCATTATATAAACCGAGGCCAGGCTTGTCGATAGACCAGATACAACATACAATCATACCATAGGCTAGCTTCTAGGGTTTAGCCTCTCTGATCTCGTGGTAGATCTACTCTTGTACTACCCATATCATCAATATTAATCAAGCAGGACGTAGGGTTTTACCTCCATCAAGAGGGCCCGAACCTGGGTAAAACATTGTGTCCCCTGCCTCCTGTTACCATCCAGCCTAGACGCACAGTTTGGGGCCCCCTACCCGAGATCCGCCGTTTTTGACACCGACATTGGTGCTTTCATTGAGAGTTCTGTTGTGTGTTCGGCAAAAGGTGATGGCTCGCCTGCAGATCAACTGCGACTTCGGCATACTGGTCACCTTGGTTTGACCAAGGACTGCGCCCTACCTCCGATCGTCATGTTCAGATGAGGACCTTTATAAACATCAACTCTAATCTCTATCAAGATCATGAAGGAATCAGCCAGGGAGCCCGGGGGCTCAGCGTCAACATTGCCCTCGGGCGACCGTGCTGTTTTTCTGGACAACAAACTTGTGTCCGCCGCCACCGCCTCCTCAAGTGTCTTTTTAACGATCACTTTGGTGGAATTGTGCGGAATTGAGTCTACAACAACACTGGAAAATTTCGTCGAGTTCCGTTGAAGGAATCTCTGGCAATCAACGATATACCGGAGCCCTGTCAAATCTGGACGGCAATCGGGATGAGTTTAGGGCGTGGTGTTCAGATTCTAGCTCGGACGTCCTTTGGAATATCCAACCGTTGATCGGCTGCGGAATTCCTATATCTACCACCTCTCAAAATTTCAGCTCGATCCGACCGTCCAAACTCCGGGAACCTTCCAATTAGTGCATCACTTTTTGGATCTGTTTCTGCGCGAAAACGAATCCGACCCGAGTTCGTCTTTTTCATAAATAGGATTTTGGACATCCCTTTTGAAGAAAGTTTTGTATGGGGTATTGTGTTTTGTTTCCGAACACATCCCACTAACTTTAAGATCTTTTGAACATGATCTTCAACATCATGCTGGTGTCAAACCACTCCGGCAATATTGCTCCACAGCTGCCGACCTGCGCTAGACACGTCGTCACTTTGTTGAGTCGAGCTCAACTTCTTCGGATCATCATCTCGGCAAGCCGAACAAGAGTCCGACATCGAAGGATAAATCATCACCAACATCGCCGCCCCACGGATTACACAGAGCGGGCATACCGGCATCGCCGCACGGTCGCTTAATCAAGCTGGCATCGACCACGTCACGAGCTGCATCGGCAGGGCCGCGCTATTGCTTCTTCAAGCTGGTGTCCATCACGCCGACCTACTTCGACTCATCGGCTGACATCGAGGCTCCGTCACCTCGGCTAGACCGAGGACTTGGCTATTTCTTCATCAACATAATCCGGTGACTTCGGCATCACCAACCGACCAGCTTCATCACGTTAGCTGGACCGAGGGCTTCGCCTCGGCAAGCCAACCTTTGCCAGCATCACCGGGCCATCGCTTTATCGCCCATTAGGCAATGGGTGTGCGGATCGATTCCCGATTTTGGGAGTCGTTTTTCTTCGGAATGCTACAACAAATAAACCAGGTGCTATTAATCCTAACAATTTTTGGGTTTATTTTTCTTAAGGAATTATTACTCTGTTTTGTTTCATCATCTGTACACAGGTCTATCAAATGGCGGCCACATTAAAAACGGTCGCGTGGTGGTTCGGTCAGTTTTCATACATTGTTCGGCGAACGCCGCATGCGGAGCCCGGACCGCCCTGCAAATTCAGGCTTTGTCACGCCTTCACTGCGTCACGCCGACGCCCTGCATCAACATTGACTTTGGCGCCAGGCCATATTTCTTTTATTACTCATTTTGCATAAATTATTTACTATGCAATGATTTTTTTAATTATCATTATTACTATTATCTCCGGTTTGCACTATTTTTTGTGCACAGGAAAATGATCCGGGGACTTCGGCGTCACTCTGCCGGTCGGCATTGACCGTGCTATGTCACCACTTCGGCGTGTCGAGCTCTCCGCTCCACCACCTCGGGACCGGCTTGGGGGATGGAACCTTGTCCCGCATCAAGCTCGGACCGCGTCATCAATACCGAACACATTAACCAGCTAAGTCGCTTTCATGCTCAAAGCTTTAATTTCTAACTTGTGTTCGGTTTGACCAAGCATTATACTTTTTTGGAAAAAAGTTGCTTGTAAAAAATTTCCTTGTCCAAACTTAGTTTGTGACGCACAAATTCAAGGACCCAATTCACTTGGGGGCTTCCTTTATGATTTTTTCCTCTTGCATATGATTATACTTGTACGGCTTCGTTCCTTGTTCGTGTATTACGCCACAATATGCACCATATTGCCTTAAGCGATTTGCAAGCTGGGTTGCCTCGCTCCTGTGTTTACCCCTACGTTCCCGATTGTTCGGCTAGGGAGTAAAGGGAGCACCTCTGCGATTGTCACGATCGGGTCATCCGAGCCGGACCTTAGACTGGGTGAAGCCGAAAGCTAGCGCTCTTATAGTTTTCAATGATGGTCGGCACACAACGGAACTCATGAGTACAAAAAATCTATTGCACAAGTCTCATAATAACAATGAGCACCGAAGAAAGGTATCGGTGGGGGTACTATTTTCTTCGAAGATGCTTCTTACACTTCGCAGTAATATAACATAAGTTCCCTGAGCGCGCTTTGTCTGTTACAGCTTTATGGCCTGATTGCCTGGTTATTGGAAACACCGTCGATATTCTCGACAGATGGAGTACATAACACTTTTCGGTCCTTGACCGAAGAGGGAGAAGCCGATGGTCGGTTAAGACGCGTTTAAAGTTTGGTTGAACATAGATATGATATAAGTACTTCAGTACATGCAATCATTCTTTTACCCAAGTCAGTTGGGGGCTCTTAAATTTATTTGAGCTGTTTTATAATAAGTGTTCTTCTTCTGAGTCGTTGCAAAGTTTTATTATTATTATTATTATTATTATTATTATTATTATTTATCACTCCTTTTTTCGACACGAGTGTGTGGTCACTAGCCGGGGAGCCTAATTTCTCTCTCAAAGCCGCTAGAGTTTAGTTTGCTAAGCTGGCCTAACGAGAAGTACTCCGCCTTCGGGATAGGAGGTTGAAGCCGTAGGCTGACCCGCTTGAAGTCTTGAGATAGGATGTGTCATGTTAAAGCACGACAGAAGCACTTTTTTTTCTAAAGCCAATTTTCGGATTGGCACCGAACACTCGATCTTGTTCGGACGTCAAGTTTTTACTGACGTTTCTTGGTTTTCCAAGCTTGTGGCACCTTTAAACTATTTGTGTGTTTTCAGCACAAGTCTCGCAGTGCAACACCAGACACCTTTAGAGATTCGGCAAAAACATTCTCGGATATTGCTATATATGCATCGGTTTCGAATTGTGTCTTCGGTCAATAGTTGGGTTGCCCGGCTCCTGCGCTTGCCTCCTACGTTCCGCTTTGTTCGGCTAGGTGTGCAAAGGGGGAACCACTGCGATTGTGCTTCCAGCTCACATGGTTAAGCACCTCAGTGGAGAAAGCCGAAAACTGACTGTCACAATAAGCGTAAACTGGTCAGCGATCCGATGACGGTGTTAAATGACGGGCCATTCATAACAATGGCCGAAGTGTTTACGGCTTGACCTCGACTGTCGCCGAACACTACCGGGGGCTATTAACTGGCCTCCCAAACTAAATCCTCGATGTTTTGCTCTTACATTGGAGCTGAGGTTTCATGATCATGCTTAGCATGACAACCCAAAGAAAGGAACCGATAGTGGGACTATTTTATTGGGAAGACATTTCTTCTGTTAAACACTAATATAACATATCTCTCTGCGTACCTTTGTTTATAAAACCGTATGGCAAGATTGCCTTGTTTGTTGTAAATCTTTGCCCTCATAAAGGCTTTATAAAGTAGGACAAACACTCCTCGGCTATTGGCCGAGGAGGTGGAAGCCGATGGTCGGTTAACAAAGTTTTGTACAATGCAGATCCGAACATTAATGACGTAAAGTACTTGGATACATAGAGTCATTACACATAATTTGTGATTTTACTATGGATATCAATCCTTAATTCGGCAACCCGTGCCCGCATTAAGGCTCGGGGGCTACTGGGCTTCGGGCTTATTATTTACAAATATTAAAGGGGCACATCGATCCCCTGATCCGGTGTTGCCACCCGACCAGTGTCTCGGGGGCTACTGCATTGCCTGCCGAATGCAAAAAAAATTAAGTGTAATACAGTTTCCGAGGAGATTTTGATCCTCAGGTTGGTCGGCCGCACCCAACCTGAGTCTCGAGGACCGAGCACGCCGCTTTTTGTGTCCCGAAGTATTCTGCCGAGCTAGGACTTGATCCTCAGACCGATTTTGCAAATCTACCTGAGTCTCAGCGGCTACTGGGATCAGCGGTCTTATGTCATCCTTCATGTGCATCTCGGGTTTTAGACCGATACCCACCTTGAGGCTACTGGCTATATATCTCGGCAGAGAATAAATTGCACCAATCAAAAGTATTGACAAAAATCGGCCCACATTCGGGGTGGTGCACCACCTCGGAAGCAGTCCGGCATAAAGCTCGGGCGCTAGTGGCTGGCTCCATAAAGGGCATTTCCGGCATTGAGCTCGGCTAAACTCCTTCAAACTTCTTTGAACCAAGGTGATTTACGACACCTCGGATACAGTCCGGCGTTGGAGCTCGGATACAGTCCGGCGTTGGAGCTCGGATACATAGTCCGGCGTTGGAGCTCGGATACAGTCCGGCGTTGGAGCTCGGATACATAGTCCGGCGTTGGAGCTCGGATACATTCCGGCGTTAGAGCTGGGAAGCGGTCCGGCATTGTTGCTCGGCCGCAAAAGATACCTCGACTGCAGTCCGGCGTTGGAGCTCGGACGCAAGAGGACACTGCCTCCCGGGAACAACTTCAAACCCGAGGTGTGTCATAAAAATAACAAGGCATTGATAAAGGCCGGAAACTTAAAGGGGCTCCTCGGATACCCGATGTGTAAACCTGTCGAATGCATTTCGGCGATCCTCAAGATCGAAGATGAGAAGATTTGTTGAACCAGTTTTCAAGACCGACGACCGAAGATGAAGAATGGTTCGGAAGAATCGAGGAGCGTCCCTAACTTGAAGACCGGTTCAGGGGGCTACTGACGGTGTCCTGGACTAGGGGGTACTCACCACGTCATCTCCCGATCTGTTAGATTGGGCCGAAGACCCCCATGGCTGTATACTCATGGGCCAGTTCGGACAGTTGCCGCATACAAGGAAGATTCCACAAGACTTGGCGATCAAGACAAGGACTCCTCCCCACCGGCGTATTCGTCTAGGACTCTTGTTATCCTAGGCCTTTGGTGCATTATATAAACCGAGGCCAGGCTAGTCGATAGACCAGATACAACATACAATCATACCATAGGCTAGATTTTAGGGTTTAGCCTCTCTGATCTCATGGTAGATCTACTCTTGTACTACCCATATCATCAATATTAATCAAGCAGGACGTAGGGTTTTACCTCCATCAAGAGGGCCTGAACCTGGGTAAAACATTGTGTCCCCTGCCTCCGGTTACCATCCAGCCTAGACGCACAGTTCGGGGCCCCCTACCCGAGATCCGCCGGTTTTGATACCGACAGCATGGCATACATAATAGACCCTATGGCTGAGGCATAGGGGATGACACTCATCGTTTCTCTATCTTCTGCCGAGGTCGGGCATTCAGCCGTGCTCAATTTCACACCTTGCAATACAGGCAAGAACCCCTTCTTAGACTGAACCATATTGAACTTCTTCAATATCTTGTCAAGGTATGTGCTTTGTGAAAGACCAATGAGGCGTCTCGATCTATCTCTATAGATCCTGATGCCTAATATGTAAGCAGCTTCTCCAAGGTCCTTCATTGAAAAACACTTATTCAAGTAGGCCTTTATGCTTTCCAAAAATTCTATATCATTTCCCATCAATAGTATGTCATCCACATATAATATGAGAAATGCTACAGAGCTCCTACTCACTTTCTTGTAAACACAGGCTTCTACGTAAGTCTGAATAAACCCAAACGCTTTGATCATCTCATCAAAGTGAATGTTCCAACTCCGAGATGCTTGCACCAGCCCATAGATTGAGCGCTGGAGCTTGCATACCTTGTCAGCATTCTTAGGATCGACAAAACCTTCCGGCTGCATCATATACAATTCTTCCTTAAGGAAACCATTAAGGAATTTCTTTTTGACGTCCATTTGCCATATCTCATAATCATAGAATGTGGCAATTGCTAACATGATTCGGACAGACTTCAGCTTCGCTACGGGTGAGAAGGTCTCATCGTAGTCAACCCTTGAACTTGTCGATAACCCTTAGCGACAAGCCGAGCCTTATAGATGGTCATGTTACCATCCGCGTTAGTCTTCTTCTTAAAGATCCATTTATACTCTATGGCTTGCCGATCATCGGGCAAGTCTGTCAAAGTCCATACTTCATTTTCATACATGGATCCTATCTCGAATTTCATGGCTTCAAGCCATTTGTTGGAATCTAGGCCTGCCATCGCTTCTTCATAGTTTGAAGGTCCACTGTTGTCTAACAACATGATTTCCAGCACATGGTTGCCGTACCACTCTGGTGCAGAACGTGTCCTCGTGGACCTACGAAGTTCAATAGCAACTTGATCCGAAGTTTCATGATCATCATCATTAACTTCCTCTCTAGTCGGTGCAGGCACTACAGAAACATCTTCCCGAGCTGCGCTACTTTCCGGCTCAAGAGGCAGTACCTCATCAAGTTCTACTTTCCTCCCACTTACTTCTTCCAAGAGAAACTCTTTCTCTAGAAAGGATCCATTCTTGGCAACAAAGATCTTGCCTTCAGATCTGAGGTAGAAGGTATACCCGATTGTTTCCTTAGGGTATCATGTGAAGACGCATTTTTCCGACTTGGGATCGAGCTTTTCAGGTTGAAGTTTCTTGACATAAGCATCGCATACCCAAACTTTCAGAAACAACAGCTTAGGTTTCTTTCCAAACCATAATTCATACGGTGTCATCTCAACGGATTTCGATGGAGCCCTATTTAAAGTGAATGCGGTAGTATCTAAAGCATAACCCCAAAATGATAGTCGTAGATCAGTAAGAGACATCATAGACCGCACCATATCCAATAGAGTGCGATTACGACGTTCAGACACACCATTTCGCTGAGGTGTTCCAGGCGGCGTGAGTTGTGAAACAATTCCACATTTCCTTAAGTGCGTGCCAAACTCGTGACTCAATTATTCTTCTCCACGATATGATCGTAAGAGCTTTATTTTCCTGTCACATTGATTCTCTACCTCACTCTGAAATTCCTTGAACTTTTCAAAGGTCTCAGACTTGTGTTTCATTAAGAAAGACATACCCATATCTACTTAAGTCATTTGTGAGGGTGAGAACATAACGATAGACACCACGAGCCTCAACTCTCATTGGACCACACACATCAGTATGTATGATTTCCAATAAGTTGGTTGCTCGCTCCATTGTTCTGGAGAACTAAGTCTTGGTCATTTTTCCCATGAGGCATGGTTCGCACGTGTCAAATGATTCATAATCTAGAGACTCCAAAAGTCCATCTGCATGGTCATGTGTTTGACACCAATGTGACCAAGGCGGCAGTGCCACAAGTATGTGGGACTATCATTATCCACCTTACATCTTTTGGCATTCAAACTATGAATATGTGTAACATCACGTTCGAGATTAAACAAAAATAAACCATTGACCAGCGGGGCATGACAATAAAACATATCTCTCATATAAATAGAACAACCATTATTCTCGGATTTAAATGAGTAGCCATCTCGCATTAAACGAGATCCAAATACAATGTTCATGCTCAAAGCTGGTACTAAATAACAATTATTGAGGTTTAAAACTAATCACATAGGTAGATGTAGAGGGAGCGTGCCGACGACGATCACATCGACCTTGGAACCATTCCCGACGCGCATCGTCACCTCGTCCTTCGCCAGTATCCGCTTATTCTGCAGCTCCTGTTTTGAGTTACAAATATGAGCAACCGCACCAGTATCAAATACCCAGGAGCTACTACGAGCGCTGGTAAGGTACACATCAATAACATGTATATCACATATACCTTTGGCGTGCCGGCCTTCTTATCCACTAAGTACTTGGGGCAGTTCCGCTTCCAGTGACCATTTCCCTTACAATAAAAGCACTAAGTCTCGGGCTTGGGTCCATTCTTTGGCTTCTTCCTAGCAACTGATTTACCGGGCGCGGCAACTCCCTTGCCATCCTTCTTGAAGTTCTTCTTAGCCTTGCCTTTCTTGAAACTAGTGGTTTTATTCACCATCAACACTTGATGTTCCTTTTTTATTTCCATCTTCGCTGATTTCAGCATTGAATATAACTTAGGAATGGACTTCTCCATCCCTTGCATATTGTAGTTCATCACGAAGCTCTTGTAGCTAGGTGGAAGCGACTGGAGGATCGTGTCAATGACCGAGTCATCTGGAAGATTAACTCCCAAATGAGACAAGCGGTTCTGCAACCCAGACATTTTGAGTATATGCTCGCTGACAGAACTGTTTTCCTCCATCTTACAACTGTAGAAATTGTCGGAGACTTCATATCTCTCGACCCGGGCATGAGCTTGGAAAACCATTTTCAGCTCTTGGAACAGCTCATATGCTTCGTGCTGCTCAAAACGCTTTTGGAGCCTCGGTTCTAAGCTATAAAGCATGCTGCACTGAATCAGGGAGTAATCATCACTACGCCACTGCCAGGCGTTCATAACGTCTTGAGTTGCTGGGAAAATGGGTGCGTCACCTAGCGGTGCTTCAAGGACATATGCTTTCTTGGCAGCTATGAGGATGATCCTCAAGTTACGGTCCCAATGCGTATAGTTGCTACCATCGTCTTTCAGCTTGGTTTTCTCAGGAACGTGTTCAAGTTGAGGGAAACATTAGTGTGGGCCATTTGATCTACAAGACATATTGTAAAGACATTTTAGACTAAGTTCATGATAATTAAGTTCATATAATCAAATTATTTAATGAACTCCCACTCAGATAGACATCCCTCTAGTCATCCAAGTGATACATGATCCGAATCGACTAGGCCATGTCCGATCATCACGTGAGACAGACTAGTCATCAACGGTGAACATCTCCATCTTGATCGTATCTACTATACGACTCATGTTCGACCTTTCGGTCTCTCGTGTTCCGAGGCCATGTTTGTACATGTTAGGCTCGTCAAGTCAACCTAAGTGTTTTGCATGTGCAAATCTGGCTTACACCCGTTGTATGCAAACTATAGAATCTATCACACCCGATCATCACGTGGTGCTTTGAAACAACAAACCTTCACAACGGTGCACAGTTAGGGGGAACACTCTTCTTGAAATTTTAGTGAGGGGTCCTCTTATTTATGCTACCTTTGTTCTAAGCAAATAAGATGTAAACATGATAAACATCACATGCAAATCATAAAGTGACATGATATGGCCAATATCATCTTGCGCCTTTTGATCTCCATCTTCGCGGCGCGGCATGATCACCTTCATCACCGGCATGACACCATGATCTCCATCATCATGCCTTCATGAAGTTGTGTCGCCAACTATTACTTCTACTACTATTGCTAACGGTTAGCGATAAAGTAAAGTAATTACATGGCGATTTCATTGACACACAGGTCATACAATAAATTAAGACAACTCCTATGGCTCCTGCCGGTTGTCATACTCATCGACATGCAAGTCGTGATTTCTATTACAAGAACATGATCAATCTCATACATCACATATATCATTCATCACATCCTTTTGGCCATATCACATCACATAGCATATCCTGCAAAAACAAGTTAGAAGTCCTCAAATTATTGTTGCATGTTTTATGTGGCTGCTAAGGGTTTCTATCAAGAACGTTTCTTACCTACGCAAAACCACATCGGTGATATGCCAATTGCTATTTACCCTTCATAAGGATCCTTTTCATCGAATCCTATCCGACTAAAGTGGGAGAGAAAAACACCCGCTAGCCACCTTATGCATCAAGTGCATGTCAGTCGGTGGAACCTGTCTCACGTAAGCGTAGGTGTAAGGTCGGTCCGGGCCGCTTCATCCCACAACGTCGCCGAATCAAGATAAGACTAGTAACGGTAAGCAAATTGAACAAATCATCGCCCACAACTACTTTGTGTTCTACTCGTGCATAGAAACTACGCATAGACCTAACTGATGATGCCACTGTTGGGTAACGTAGCAATAATTCAAAAAAATTCCTACGTGTCACCAAGATCAATCTAGCAGATGCTAGCAATGAGATAGAGGGAGTGCATCTTCATACCCTTGAAGATCGCTAAGCGGAAGCGTTGCAAGAACGCGGTTGGTGGAGTCGTACACACAGCTATTCAGATCATGGTCGATTCCAAACTAAGCGCTGAACAACGACGCCTCCGTGTTCAACACACGTACAGCCCGGGGACGTCTCCTTCTTGATCCAGCAAGGGGAGAGGATAAGTTGAGGGAGAACTCTGACAGCACGATGGCATGGTGGTGATGGAGCGCGTGGTTCTCCGGTAGAGCTTCGCCAAGCGCGACAGAGGAGGAGGTGTTGGAGAGGGGGAGGGCTGCGCCCGGGGAAGGGTATAGCTGCCCTCCCACCCCCCGCTATATATAGGGGCAAGGGAGAGGGGGCCGCCCTAGATGCATCTAGAGGGGGGCGGTGGCCAAGGGGGAGGCTTGCCCCCAAGCTAGGTGGGGCGCCCCCTCTAGGGTTTCTCCCAACCCTAGGCGCATGGGCCCTAGGGGGAGTTGGCGCCCAGACCACCTAGGTGCTGGTTCCCCTCTATATTCAGCCCATAGGGCCCTCCGGGGCAGGTGGAACCTCTCGGTGGAGCCCCAGAACCCCTTTGGTGGTCCCAGTACAATACCGGTAACCCCTCGAACACTTCCGGCGACGGAATAAGGACTTCCCATATATAAATCTTCATCTCCAGACCATTCTGAAACTCCTCGTTACGTCCGGGATCTCATCCGGGACTCCAAACAACCTTCGGTAACCACATATTATTTCCCATAACAACTCTAGCGCCACCGAACCTTAAGTGTGTAGACCCTACGGGTTCGGGAACCATGCAGACATGACCGAGACATCTCTCCGGCCAATAACCAACAGCGGGATCTGGATACTGATGGCCCACAAGTATAGGGGATCTATCGTTATCCTTTCGATAAGTAAGAGTGTCGAACCCAACGAGGAGCAGAAGGAAATGATAAGCGGTTTCCAGCAAGGTATTCTCTGCAAGTACTGAAATAAGTGGTAACAGGTAGTTTTATGATAGGATAATTTGTAACGAGAACAAGTAACAAAAGTAAATAAAGTGAAGCAAGGTGGCCCAATCCTTTTTATAGAAAAGTACAAGCCTGGACAAACTCTTATATAGAGAAAAGCGCTCCTGAGGACACATGGGAATATCGTCAAGCTAGTTTTCATCACGCTCATATGATTCGCGTTCGGTACTTTGATAATTTGGTATGTGGGTGGACCAGTGCTTGGGTACCACCCTTACTTGGACAACCATCCCAATCAGCCCCTTACGAAGCAACGCATAAAACACATGGATCCAAATCAGCCCCTTACGAAGCAACGCATAAACTAGGGTTTAAGCTTCTGTCACTCTAGCAACCCATCATCTACTTATTACTTCCCAATGCCTTCCTCTAGGCCCAAACAATGGTGAAGTGTCATGTAGTCGACGTTCACATAACACCACTAGAGGAGAGACAACATACATCTCATCAAAATATCGAACAAATACCAAATTCACATGACTACTAATAGCAAGACTTCTCCCATGTCCTCAGGAACAAAAGTAACTACTCACAAAGCATAAACATGTTCATAATCAGAGGGGTATTAATATGCATATAGGATCTGAACATATGATCTTCCACCAATTAAACCAACTAGCATCAACTACAAGGAGTAATTAACACTACTAGCAACCTACTAGCACCAATCCCGGACTTGGAGACAAGAATTGGATACAAGAGATGAACTAGGGTTTTGAGAGGAGATGGTGCTGATGAAGATGTTGATGGAGATTGCCCTCTCCCGATGAGAGGAGCGTTGGTGATGACGATGACGATGATTTCCCCCTCCGAGAGGGAAGTTTCCCCGGCAGAACAGCTCCGCCAGAGCCCTAGATTGGTTCCGCCAAGGTTCCGCCTCGTGGCGGCAGAGTTTCATCCGAGAAGATGGCTTGTTATTTTTTTCCATCGAAAGACTTCATATAGCAGAAGATGGCCACCGGAGGGCCACCAGGGGCCCCACGAGGTAGGGGGCGCGCCCAGGGGGGTAGGGCGTGCCCCCACCCTCGTGGGCAGGGTGTGCCCCCCTGGTGAATCTCTTCCGCTGAGTATTTTTTATATATTCTGAAAACGTCTTCAGTGAAGTTTTAGGACTTTTGGAGCTATGCAGAATAGGTCTCTAATATTTGCTCCTTTTCCAGCCCAGAATCTCAGCTGCCGGTATTCTCCCTCCTCATGTAAACCTTGTAAAATAAGAGAGAATAGGCATAAGTATTGTGACATAATGTGTAATAACAACCCATAATGCAATAAATATCGATATAAAAGCATGATGCAAAATGGACGTATCAACTCCCCCAAGCTTAGACCTCGCTTGTCCTCAAGCGAAAGCCGAAATCGAAAAATATGTCCACATGTTTAGAGATAGAGGTGTCGATAAAAATAAAATACGGACATGAGGGCATCATGATCATTCTTAAAACAACAACTTACATAATTCTTGTCATATAATTTCTTATGCTAGAGTAATAATTCAATCAGAATTTCAAGTACGAATAGTAAAATTCATTGAAAACTAACAAACTATAATCTCAGTCATTGGAGCAATTGCAATTTATCATAACATAGGAAAGAGTCAATATATAAGAGCTTCTCAGCAAGTCCACATACTCAACTATCATATAGTCTTTCACAATTGCTGACACTCACGCAATACTTATGGGTATGGAGTTTTAATCGAACACAGAGAAAGATAGGGGCTTATAGTTTTGCCTCCCAACGTTTTACCTCAAGGGTAATGTCAATAGTAATAGTTCATGAAAACTAACATCTAATTAACCATATAGACCAGGATCTTTCCAACATACTGTGCTTGCCAAAGGATAAAATGTAAAAAGGAAGGGTGAAGATCACCATGACTCTTATGCAATGTAGGAGATAAAAGTAAAAGATAAGCCCTTCGCAGAGGGAAGCAGAGGTTGTCATGCGCTTTTATGGTTGGATGCACAAAATCTTAATGCGAAAGAACGTCACTTTATATTGCCACTTGTGATATGGACCTTTATTATGCAGTTTGTCGCTTTTATTTCTTCCATATCACACGATCGTATAAAGTTTATTTTCTCCCACACTAATAAGTCATACATATTTCGAGAACATTTTTTATTGCTTGCACCGATGACAACTTACTTAGAGGATCTTACTCAATCCATAGGTAGGTATGGTGGACTCTGATGGCAAAACTGGTTTAAGGGTATTTGGAAGCACAAATAGTATCTCTACTTGGTGCGATGAATTTGGCTAGCACGAGGGGGAAAGGCAAGCTCAACCATGTTGGATGATCCATGACAATATAATTTATCTCAGATGTAAGAAAACATAACCCATTACGCTGTCTTCCTTGTCCAATGTCAACTCTTTTAGCATGTCATATTTTAATGAGTGCTCACAATCATAAAAGATGTCTAAGATAGTATATCTATATGTGAAGACCTCTCTTTCTTTATTACTTCCTATTAATTGCAACGATGACCAAAACTATGTTTGTCAACCCTCAACAACTTTTTATTCATCATACTTTTTCTATGTGAGCTTATTACTCTCCATAAGACTCACATGATCTCTTTGTTTCTTTTTATTTCTTTCTCTTTTCTTTTATCCACTTAAGATCATGGCAAAATAATCAAGCCCTTAATTCAACACTAATCTTTATTATATAGCTCACGGACTCAATTACATAGAAGAATTATAAAGCAAAACTCACGACTAGATCATACTAAGAACTTTTATTCTACTAGATCAAGATATTACCAAAAGGATCGAACTAAGAAAAAACGGTAAAGATAAAAGTGATGGTGATACGATACCGGGGCACTCCCCAAAGCTTGGCAGTTGCCAAGGGTAGTGCCCATACCAGATACTCAATTCTTCTTTTTGGTGGAGACGGTGGTGATTTTGTTGATGGCGTAGGCTTGTCGTCCTTCTTCCAAGGCATAGGCTCACCATCATAGAAGGATGACCGAGTCTCCTGGAACCTCAAATCTGCAGCCAAACTCATCCTCTTGAATCTATATTCATACTCATAGTTTTGATTTTGCAGATCATAGATCTGGGCTTGGAGGTGCTCGTTTTTCTCATGAAGCTTGAAGATCGCCTCCCCAATGTCCTTGACGTCCAGCTTGTGCTTGTTGGTGAACTCCATGATCATGATGTGATTGGAATTGAGTCCACACTCCACCATCTCCTGACACTTGAAAACTTCTTGCTCCAATGCCTCGAGCCTTGCCTCCGTGCTTCCGGTCTTCCTTCGTCCCTCAGCATCGCGGATGTGCAACAACCCCTCACGCATCTCAATGGTTTGAGGGTGTTGCAGCACTTCTGCAAGGTAGGGGTTGATGACCTTCTCGAAGAACTAGTCCTTGGGGGCGCTTGAAGACGACATGACAACCTGGATCTGTCAGAAAAACAACTCGAAACAAAAATAGGAGATTTTTGCATGATACGGGAGTCAAAACCCCCGGGAGATTATATAATGAATTTTTACCGACCAAAATGCGTAACGTGTATGAAAACGGAGTCCGCAGAGCACACTTGGTGCCCACGAGGTAGGGGGGCGCGCCCAGTAGGGTAGGGCGTGCCCTCCACCCTCGTGGAGCCCTCGTGTCATTCCCGGACTGCTTCTTATTTTTCTATTTTTCTAAATATTCCAAAACAGAGAAATATTGCCTTAAAAACTGTTTTGGAGTCGGTTTACTTACCGTACCACATACCTATTCCTTTTCGGAGTCTGAAACATTCCGAAATGTATCCCTTATGTATTCGTCCGGGGTTACGGTTTCAATAACATTGGTTTCAACATTTATGGGATTACCTGAGATATAATGTTTGATTCTTTGACCGTTCACCACCTTTGGATTTGTGCCTTCGAAGTTGTTGATTTTTATGGCACCAGAACGATAGACCTCCTCGATAACGTAAGGACCTTCCCATTTAGAGAGAAGTTTTCCTGCAAAAAATCTTAAACGAGAGTTGTATAGCAATACATAATCACCTACATTAAACTCACGCTTTTGTATCCTTTTGTCATGCCATCTTTTAACTTTTTCTTTAAACAACTTGGCATTTTCATAAGCTTGGGTTCTCCATTCATCAAGTGAGCTAATATCAAACAACCTCTTCTCACCGGCAAGTTTGAAATCATAATTGAGTTCTTTAATAGCCCAATATGCCTTGTGTTCTAGTTCGAGAGGTAAGTGACATGCTTTTCCATAAACCATTCTATACGGAGAAAAACCCATAGGATTCTTATATGCAGTTCTATAGGCCCATAATGCATCATCAAGTTTCGTGGACCAATTTTTTCTAGATCTATTAACAGTCTTTTGCAAAATTAATTTGAGCTCTCTATTACTCAATTCTACTTGACCACTAGACTGAGGATGATAAGGAGATGTAATTCGATGATTAGCATCATATTTAGCAAGCATTTTACAGAAAGCACCATGAATAAAATGTGAACCACCATCAGTCATTAAATATCTAGGGACTCCAAATCTTGGAAAAATAACTTCCTTAAGCATTTTAATAGAAGTTTTATGATCAGCACTACTAGTTGGAACAACTTCTACCCACTTAGTAATGTAATCAACAACAACTAAAATACGTGTATATCAATTAGAGGAAGGAAAGGGTCCCATATAGTCAAAGCCCCAAACATCAAATGGTTCAATTACGAGTGAATAGTTCATAGGCATTTCTTGACGTCTACTAATATTACCAATTCTTTGACATTCATCACAAGATAAGACAAACTTATGGGCATCCTTGAAGAGAGTAGGCCAATAAAAACTAGATTGCAATACCTTATGTGCAGTTCTATCTCCAGCATGGTGTCCTCCATAAGCTTCGGAGTGACACTTGCGTAGGATATGTTCCTGTTCATGCTCAGGTACACAACGTCTAATAACACCATCTACTCCTTCTTTATAAAGATGTGGGTCATCCCAAAAGTAATGCCTCAAATCATAGAAGAACTTTTTCTTTTGCTGGTATGTGAAACTAGGTGGTATAAACTTAGCAACAATGCAATTAGCATAATCAACATACCATGGAGCAGTATGAGAAGCATTTATGACATTTAATTTCTCATCAGGAAAGCTATCATCAATAGGAAGTGGGTCATCAAGCACATTTTCTAACCTAGACAAGTTGTCTGCAACGGGGTTCTCAGCTCCCTTTCTATCAACAATATGCAAATCAAATTCTTGTAGCAAGAGAACCCATCTAATAAGTCTAGGTTTAGCATCTTTCTTTTCCATAAGATATTTAATAGCAGCATGATCAGTGTGAATAGTTACTTTAGAATCAACAATATAAGGTCTGAACTTATCACAAGCAAATACAACCGCTAAGAATTATTTTTCAGTAGTAGCATAATTTCTTTGAGCATTGTCTAGGGTTTTATTACCATATTGAATAACATTTAATTTATTATCAACTCTTTGTCCTAGAACAGCACCTACAGCATAATCACTAGCATCACACATAATTTCAAAGGGTAAATTCCAATCAGGTGGTTGAACAATAGGTGCAGAGATCAATGCTTTCTTAAGTATTTCAAATGCTTCTACACAATCATCATCAAAAACAAATGGTATATCTTTTTGTAATAAATTAGTCAGAGGCCGAGAAATTTTTGAGAAGTTCTTAATGAACCTCCTATAAAATCCGGCATGACCAAGGAAACTTCTTATACCTTTGATGTCCTTGGGACATGGCATCTTTTCAATAGAATCAACCTTGGCTTTATCAACCTCAATACCTCTTTCAGAAACTTTGTGCCCCAAGACAATACCTTCATTAACCATAAAGTGGCACTTTTCCCAATTCAAGACAAGATTAGTTTCTTCACATCTCTGCAAAACTCGATCAAGATTGCTCAAGAAATCATCAAAAGAAGATCCATAGACGGAGAAATCGTGCATGAAAACCTCACAAATCTTTTCACAAAAGTCAGAGAATATAGCCATCATGCATCTTTGAAAGGTAGCAGGGGCATTACATAAACCAAAAGGCATACGTCTATAAGAAAAAGTACCAAAAGGGCAAGTAAAAGTAGTCTTTGATTGATCTTTGGCTAACACAGGTATGTGAGAGAAACCAGAATAACCATCTAGAAAGAAAAAATGTGTATGTTTGGATAATCTTTCTAGCATTTGATCGATAAAAGGTAAGGGGTAATGATCCTTTTTAGTAGCCTTATTTAATTTGCGGAAATCAATTACCATCCTATAACCTGTAATAATTCTTTGAGGAATCAATACATCTTTATCATTAGGAACAACAGTAATACCTCCCTTCTTAGGGACACAATGGACAGGACTTACCCACTGACTATCAGCAACGAGATAGATTATACCTGCCTCAAGGAGCTTTAGTATTTCCTTTCTTACCACTCCTTTCATTTTAGGATTCAACCGTCGTTGATGATCATGAACCGGTTTAGCATCTTCTTCCAAATTTATTTTATATTGACATAGAGTGGGACTAATGCCCTTAAGATCATCAAGAGTATACCCAATAGCAGCATGGTGCTTCTTCAGAGTTTTCAATAATCTCTCTTCCTCATGCTCTGAAAGGTTAGCACTAATAATAACAGGATATATCTTTTTCTCATCAAGATAAGCATATTTAAGAGTATCAGGCAACAGTTTAAGCTCAAACACGGGATCACCCTTGGGTGGAGGAGGATCCCCTAAGGTTTCAACATGCAAATTGTGTTTCAGAATATGTTCCTATTTAAACAATACTTCATCTATTTCCCTTCTTTCATTCATAAACATATCATTTTCATGGTCTAGCAAATATTGTTCTAAAGGATCACTTGGAGGTACGACAATAGAGGCAAGAACAATAATTTCATCCTTACTAGGTAATTCTTCTTCACGGTGTTGTCTACTAAATTTAGAAAAATTAAATTCTTGAGTCATATCATCTAAACCGGTAGTAACAACATCCCTTTTGCAATCTATGGTAGCATTAACAGTGTTCAGGAAGGGTCTACCAAATATAATGGGACAAAAGCTATCTTGTGGGGAACCAAGAACAAGAAAATCAGCAGGATATTTAGTTTTCCCACACAAGACTTCAACATCTCCAACAATTCCCATTGGTGAAATAGTATCTCTGTTGGCAAGTTTAATTGTGACATCAATATCTTCTATCTCAGCAGGTGCAATATCATGCATAATTTCTTTGTATAAGGAATAAGGTATTGCACTAGCACTAGCACCCATGTCACATAAGCCATGATAGCAATGATCTCCTATTTTAACAGAAATAACAGGCATGCCTACCACCGGTCTGTTTTTATCTTTAGCATAAGGTTTAGCAATTCTAGCAGTCTCATCAAGGAAATGAATAACATGCCCATCAATATTATCAGACAAGAGATCTTTAACAATAGCAATATTAGGTTCAACTTTAACTTGCTCAGGAGGTGTATATGTTTTAATATTGCTTTTACGAACCACAGTTGAAGCTTTAGCGTGATCCTTTATCCTAACAGGGAAAGCTGGTTTCTCAACATAAGCAGTAGGAACAATAGGATCATTATAAGTGAAAATCTTTTCTTCAACTTTAATAGGTGCAGCTACTTTTACTTCTATGGGAGGATGATATTTAAACCACTTCTCCTTGGGGAGATCAACATAAGTAGCAAAAGATTCACAAAAAGATGCTACTATCTCAGAGTCAAGTCCATATTTAGTGCTAAATTTACGAAAAATATCGGTATCCATAAAAAATTTAACACAATCAAAACTAGGTGTCATACCTGACTCCTTACCTTTGCCAAGGTCCCAATCTTTAGAGTTGCGTTCAATTCTTCCCAATAAATCCCATTTGAATTCAATAGTCTTCATCATAAAAGAGCCAGCACAAGAAGTATCAAGCATGGTGCTATTACTATCAGAAAGCTGAGCATAAAATTTTTGAATAATCATTTCTCTTGAGAGCTCATGATTGGGGCATGAATATAACATTGATTTAAGCATCCCCCAAGCTTGAGCGATGCTTTCTCCTTCGCGAGGCCAAAAATTATATATATAATTGTGATCACGATGAACAAGATGCATAGGATAAAACTTCTGATGAAATTCCAATTTCAATCGTTTGTAATTCCAAGACCCCATATCATCACATAGCCTATACCATGTCGATGCATCTCCCTTCAAAGATAAAGGGAAGACTGTAAGTGCATCTAGTGCCACCCCTAGTTGGTTTTGGAGTATTGACGACAAACCTAGTTGAGGGACTAATGTGTTTGTGAGAATTGCAGGATAACACAGGTAGAAGTCCCTCATTGATTTGGTTTTCCTACCAGAGATGACTCCTAAAAATGTATGAAGACATTGAAGTCAAAGGTGGTATATGAAGATATTCACATTGAAGACTATGACAAGAGAAGACACCACATGAAGCCTATGGAGCTCGAAGACTTAGATCTTTCGTAGTTCTCTTTCTTCTGTGTTGAGTCACAGGAACCACCGTACTGTTAAGTGGGGTCCAAGAGAACCAGTCAGAATGACTGAAGTGATGCTTAAACAAAACCTATGTCTTCGAGTGAAGACTATGAGAGCGAATCTTGTCCAGAGTCAGACAAGTCAGCTTTGCTTGTAGCCCAAGTAAAGTTGCCGTGTGAGTTTGAAATCTGACCGTTGGAACACGTGTCAGTTCCTTAGTGACCCAGGGTCATTTCGGACAAATCAGGTCGGGTTGCCAAGTGGCTATAAATATCCCACCCCCTACAACCATAAACGGTTGGCTGCTCAGATTCAGAGTACGGCTTTTGTCGTTTGAGAGCAACCCACCTCGAAGCCTTTGAGAGAGAATTCCTTGCGAGGATAAAGCCCTAACCACCCAGAGCCAAAGAGAATTAGGCATCACTTAAGTCTTCTTGTCTGTGTGATCTGAAGACTTATTACACTTGAGGACTGTGCATCCTCCAGCCGGTTAGGCATCGCGTTCTGAGCATCCAAGAGACATTGTGGATTGCCGGTGAACGAAGTCTGTGAAGGTTTGGGAGTCTACCTTGAAGACTTACCAGAGTGATTGGGCGAGGTCTGTGTGACCTTAGCTCAAGGGGAATACGGTGAGGACTGGGTGTCCTAAGCTGCGTGTTCAGGACTGGGTGTCCGGGACTGTGTGTCCTAAGGTTTAAATACCTAGCCGCCCTAACCAGACGTACAGTTGTCACAACAACTGGAACTGGTCCAACATATCATTGTCTTCAGCGAGTCACTAGTTTCATCTTCCCTTCCCTTTACTTACTGTTACTCCTTGTGAAGTCATTGTATGTTCGAACTATCTTTTGTCTTCACTGAGTGACTGTGTGTTCTGTGTGGCTTCACAATATCTTCCTATCTGATCCTTACTACATTGCTTCTATTAGTCATTGTGCTTTCACTCTATTGAATACTTGACTATGGCTTGCCTAGTGTAGTCTACCTTCCGCTGCAGGGTAATAGGTTTATTTCTATCGTTTGTCTTCATAACATCCACGTTTTGAAGACTTCCATAAAAATCGCCTATTCACCCCCCCTTCTAGTCGATATAACGCACTTTCAAAGACCTTCTTCTTAACAACATCTTCGGGTACACGTGCAAGCTTAAATAATCCACAAACTTCATCCACATATATTAGATGCTCATCAGGATGTTTTGTTCCATCTCCTAAAAAGGGATTAGCTAGAAGTTTTTCTATCATACCCGAAGGAATTTCAAAGCAGACATTTTCATTTTCAGTAGGTTCAGTAGGTTGAGGAGAAACTCTTTGCTCTACTGGTCGGGGTGAAGATACCCCGAACAAGCCCCTCAGAGGATTACTTTCCATAGTAACAAGTTACAGTAAATTTCAGCACACTATATAAATTTTTCCTTACCAAATTCCACCTAGCAAAGGCGCTTCACTCCCCGGCAACGGCGCCAAAAAAGAGTCTTGATGACCCACAAGTATAGGGGATCTATCGTAGTCCTTTCGGTAAGTAAGAGTGTCGAACCCAACGAGGAGCAGAAGGAAATGATAAGCGGTTTCCGGCAAGGTATTCTCTGCAAGTACTGAAATAAGTGGTAACAGATAGTTTTGTGATAGGATAATTTGTAACGAGCAACAAGTAACAAAAGTAAATAAAGTGCAGCAAGGTGGCCCAATCCTTTTTGTAGCAAAGTACAAGCCTGGACAAACTCTTAGATAGAGAAAATCGCTCCCGAGGACAAATGGGAATATCGTCAAGCTAGTTTTCATCACGCTCATATGATTCGTGTTAGGTACTTTAATAATTTGGTATGTGGGTCGACCGGTGCTTGGGTACCACCCTTACTTGGATAACCATCCCACTTATGATTAACTTCTGTTGCAAGCATCCGCAACTACAACAAAAGTATTAAGGTAAACCTAACCATAGCATGAAACACATGGATCCAAATCAGCCCCTTACGAAGCAACGCATAAACTAGGGTTTAAGCTTCTGTCACTCTAGCAACCCATCATCTACTTATTACTTCCCAATGCCTTCCTCTAGGCCCAAACAATGGTGAAGTGTCATGTAGTCGACGTTCACATAACACCACTAGAGGAGAGACAACATACATCTCATCAAAATATCGAACAAATACCAAATTCACATGACTACTAATAGCAAGACTTCTCCCATGTCCTCAGGAACAAAAGTAACTACTCACAAAGCATAAACATGTTCATAATCAGAGGGGTATTAATATGCATATAGGATCTGAACATATGATCTTCCACCAATTAAACCAACTAGCATCAACTACAAGGAGTAATTAACACTACTAGCAACCTACTAGCACCAATCCCGGACTTGGAGACAAGAATTGGATACAAGAGATGAACTAGGGTTTTGAGAGGAGATGGTGCTGATGAAGATGTTGATGGAGATTGCCCTCTCCCGATGAGAGGAGCGTTGGTGATGACGATGACGATGATTTCCCCCTCCGAGAGGGAAGTTTCCCCGGCAGAACAGCTCCGCCAGAGCCCTAGATTGGTTCCGCCAAGGTTCCGCCTCGTGGCGGCAGAGTTTCATCCGAGAAGATGGCTTGTTATTTTTTTCCATCGAAAGACTTCATATAGCAGAAGATGGCCACCGGAGGGCCACCAGGGGCCCCACGAGGTAGGGGGGCGCGCCCAGGGGGGTAGGGCGTGCCCCCACCCTCGTGGGCAGGGTGTGCCCCCCTGGTGAATCTCTTCCGCTGAGTATTTTTTATATATTCTGAAAACGTCTTCAGTGAAGTTTTAGGACTTTTGGAGCTATGCAGAATAGGTCTCTAATATTTGCTCCTTTTCCAGCCCAGAATCCCAGCTGCCGGTATTCTCCCTCCTCATGTAAACCTTGTAAAATAAGAGAGAATAGGCATAAGTATTGTGACATAATGTGTAATAACAACCCATAATGCAATAAATATCGATATAAAAGCATGATGCAAAATGGACGTATGAGATACCCATGTTGGCTCCCACATGTTCCATGATGATCTTATCGTATGAACCACGATGTTGGGGATTCAATCAATCCTGTATACAATTCCCTTTGTCAATCGATATGTTACTTGCCCGAGATTCGATCGTCGGTATCCCCATACCTTGTTCAATCTCGTTACCGGCAAGTCTCTTTACTCGTTCCGTAACGCATGATCACGTGGCTAACTCCTTAGTCACATTGAGCTCGTTATGATGATGCATTACCGAGTGGGCCCAGAGATACTTCTCCGTCATACGGAGTGACAAATCCTAGTCTCGATTCGTGCCAACCCAACGGATACTTTCGGAGATACCTGTAGTGCACCTTTATAGCCACCCAGTCTCGATTGTGACATGTGGTACACCCAAAGCATTCCTACGGTATCCAGGAGTTGCACAATCTCATGGTCTAAGGAAATGATACTTGACATTAGAAAAGCTTTAGCAAACGAACTACACGATCTTGTGCTACGCTTAGGATTGGGTCTTGTCCATCATATCACTCTCCTAATGATGTGATCCCGTTATCAATGACATCCAATGTCCATGGTCAGGAAACCATGACCATCTATTGATCAACGAGCTAGTCAACTAGAGGCTTACTAGGGACATATTACGATATATATCTATTCACACATGTATTACGGTTTCCGGCTAATACAATTATAGCATGAACAATAGACAATTATCATGAACATAGAAATATAATAATAACCACTTTATTATTGCCTCTAGGGCATATTTCCAACACGGATATTGTCATGAGTATTTGAAGTTCTATCAATTTCTCAACAATAATTTGTTTACCCGTTGTTTTCAATTTTTCTCGAGAGAAGCCACTAGTGAAACCTAAGCCCCCCGGGTCTCGTTCTCATATTATTTGCCTTTGCGGTCTATTTTATTTGCCATTTATTTTCAGATCTAGAAAAATTAAATACAGAAATACCTTGCTGCAATTCATTTTATTTTGCGTTCGATCTGTCAATGTTTACAACTTTCTCCCGGCAACTCACCAATTTCTAGCACCGTTACCCAAAAGGGATTGACAACCCCTTTAACACGTCGGGTTGCGAGTATTTGTTATTTGTGTGCAGGGGTTGTTTACGTTGTGTTGCTTGGTTCTCCTACTAGTTCGATAACCTTGGTTTCATATCTGAGGGAAATACATACCGCCGTTGTGCTGCATCATCCCTTCCTCTTTGGGGAAATACCGACGTAGCTTCAAGCGACATCAAAAGGAATTTCTGGCACCGTTGCCGGGGTGGATCTTCAAAATATCCCAGGTTCCTAATCACAAATCTCATCTCCTCGCAATTTGCATTATTGGCCATTTGCCTCTCGTTTTCCTCTCCCCCACTTCACAAAAATTTGTCATTTTATTCGCTGCTCTTTTTTGTTCGTCGTTTTCTTGTCAGATCTATCCTTTGCTTGCAATCATGAGTGATTTCGGTATGGCACCAACATATGATGGCCTAACTCCTAAGATTGGACGTGCGTGCAATCTGGATGCTAAAACTTTTATCTTGGGGCAAGGGAACGTTATGAGAAAAGAATGTATCCAAGAATTTTTCAATTATGTGGGGAATCTAAGTCTTGATGATGCTCCTATACTTAAAACTACTAGATCTTATGCGGATGCTATTTCAGCACTAGTTCTGAGACTTGAAAGTAAATTTATTCGTACCCATCCTACTTTGCAAAGATTGTTTTTTGAGCTTCCCGTTATAAAGAAACCTAGGGCTAAAAAGTTATCCAATCTCGTTCTTATGAGTGAGTTTGACTACATAATAGGGGAAGCTAGGGAAATCTTTGATTTTTATTGTATGAATCGTGAGAAACCTGTGATAGATGAAATTCTTTACAACTGTGACTATGCTTTAAGACATTTTCTTGGGGATAATAAAATCTTTGATGAGAATCTTCAAAAGGAAGTCCTCGCTTTACATATAATCCAACAGGTTTTCAATAATGTTAATCAACATTACTCTTGGATTGTTGCGAGAATTCAAAAAGGTTATGATGAATACAAACTTAGGAATGCTAAGGTTTCTACGGATAATATGTTTTATGTTGTGTTTACAAAACCCCATGATGAAAATACCTATAAGAAAATTAAGAAGAAGGATGACAAAACTTAGATCCTTGCTTTATGCCTAGCTGCTAAGGGCGTAAAACTATAGTGCTTGTTGGGAGGCAACCCAATGAATAAAATTTATTTATTTTCTTTTTGCTTTCTGTTCTTGAGTGTTAGCACAATTATGCTACTATTATGTTTTGCGTTTTAGGATCTTCTTGGGTAATAGTTGTTTGATCTTGGTGGAAAAAACAGAAACTTTTGTGCTCACGAAAATAATTCTCATTTTTAACCAGAGAGCGATAAAATACCCAATCCTTTTGAAGTAGATCAAAATACAAATTTCTCAGGCCCTCCTAATTTTTTAGAATTGTTGGACTTACAGAAGTATTTGAAATAGTCAGATTGCTATAGACTGTTCTGTTTTGACAGATTCGGTTTTCTTTGCATTGTGTGCTTATTTTGATGGCTCCATGGTTTTCTTTGATGAGTTTTTGCCATAGAAAAGTTGGAATATGGTAGATATTATGTAGGAACAAAATATGAATTGGTTTGTTAGAGTACTTATAGTTATGATTTGCTTTCTTTTACTAACGGATCTCACGAAGGTTTTGTTGAGTTTTGTGTGATTGAAGTTTTCAAGTTTTGGGTTATATTACGATGGATGAAGGAATAAGGAGTAAGAAGAGCCTAAGCTTGGGGATGCCTGGCATCCCAAGCTATTATCCAAGAATGAGCAAACAACTAAGCTTGGGGATGCCCCCGAGTGGCATCCCCTGTTTCTTCTAACGACCATCAGTATTTTACTTGAAGCTATATTTTTATTCGTCACATACTATGTGTTTTGCTTGGAGCGTCTTGTATGATATGAGTCTTTGCTTGTTTTATTTTGTGTTTTAAGTCTTGATTCCTTGCTGGACACACCTATTTGAGAGAGCCAAAATTATGTCATGACTTGTTAGAATTGCTCTCTATGCTTCACTTAAAATATTTATGAGCTATGGGCTTGCTCTAGTGCTTCACTTATATCTTTTTGAGCACGGTGTGCTTTAGTATTGTTGAAGAAATGCTCTCCTGCTTCACTTAGATTTATTTGAGAGTTAGTAAAAGTTTCAAGATATTCTCTCTTGCTGCACTTAAATTAATTTGATAGAAAGAAAAAATTATGCTCATGATCTTCACTTATATTTGTTTGAGCTTGTCAAAAGCAACATATGAAGATTAGTTCCAAAGTGATAGATATCCAAGAAGGATATAATAAAAACTTTCATGAAGATCATTGGACAAAATAAACTTGATTCGTAGTAATAGTTTTGAGATATGATGATGTGATATGTGAGTTATGTTGATGAGTAATTATGCTTTAGTAAGAATATTGGTGTTAAGGTTTGTGATTCCCTATGCAACCACGAAATTCAATAATTATGCAATGAAATTATATCCTACTTGTGGTGCATTATTCGGTGTTAATTATGCTTAATGCTCGCTAATGAGATTATCCGTTTCTTGGTTGGTCGCTTCTTAATCTTTTGCTAGCCTTCATTTTGCACTAAGTATGATCTCTACTTGTGCATCCAAAAACCTTTAACCCATTTTTGCCACATGAGTCCACTATATCTAGCTATATGCAGTATTCCTTTGCCATTCTAAGCAGATTTGTATGTGCCATCTCTAATTTTACAAAATAAAATTATCTTTTGTGTGTTCGTTTCGCTCGCGGAGCGGTGAGGGGTGGCTAATATTTTCCATGCTAGATGTGTTATTCTCAAGATGAGTGTTTATTCACTTGTCATTGCACGAGAGTAAGGCAAAGGTATTAGGGATGCCCAGTCCCAAAATGAACAATGAATTTACTTTATGTTGTCAAATAATAAATTCCTTGGAAAGTGTTGGTATGGAGGGCAACTGTGGGTACGGCTAGCCATGAAAAGTGAAAGTATGGTTGAAAAAGGAATAAACTTTATTTTCTATTTGGGAACCGCCTATGATATATCTAAGCATGGAAAGTATTGGGAACTCTAAGTCATTTTCGTTGGTTGGAAGGATACACCTCCCAAAAAAATTTTAACTCTAAGTTTTTCGCTTTGAGCTCTGGCACCTCTACATATCCCTATTCCCTCTATGAAGGGCCTTTCTTTTACTTTATGCAATTTTTATTTTTGAATTTGAGTCTTCATCTTCTCTTATAAAAGCACCAACTAGGAGGCAATATATCGTACTTGAGCATTGCGTGTAGCTAATATGCGAGTGTGTTTCATGAATGGATCAATGACTGAGCATGATGGGCCGGGGATAACTTATTTTAGCGTTGATATTTTGAAAGACATGGTTGCTTGTTGATATGCTTGAGTATTTAAATTATCATGTCAAAGCTATACTATTATTTTGAATAATATAAAAGTCCAAATGCCCATGCTATAGAGAAAAGAAATATGATATGACATGATAGGCAGCATTCCACATCAAAAATTCTGTTTTTATCACTTACCTACTCGAGGACGAGTAGGAGTTAAGCTTGGGGATGTTGATACGTCTCCAACGTATCTATATTTTTTGATTGCTCCATGCTGTTATATTATCAATCTTGGATGTTTTATAATCATTTTATATCATTTTTTGGTACTAACCTATTGACATAGTGCCAAGTGCCAGTTGTTGTTTTTTTCCATGTTTTTTACATCGTAGAAAATCAATACCAAACAGAGTCCAAATGCCACGAAACTTTACGGAGATTTTTTATGGACCAGAATACACATAATGGGCCTTGGCTGCGGCTGGGGGGTGCTCCGAGGAGAGCACAACCCACCAGGGCGCGCCAGGAGGCACAGGCGCGCCCTGGTGGGCCCACCTCGGGTGCCCCCCGAACCGCCTCTTTGTTCAATAAATACCCCAATATTCCCAAAACCCCAGGGGAGTCGACAAAATATTCATCTAGCCGCCGCAGAGTCCAGAACCACTAGATCCAATCTAGACACCATCTCAGATGGGGTTCACCACCTCCATTGGTGCCTCTCCGATGATGCGTGAGTAGTTCTTTGTAGACTTTCTGTCGTGGGTTTGTCACGGCAGATGTCCTCGTGAAAGTACTTAGTCGTGGAGCCATCACAACGGGTTAGCTTAAAGGGGTTAAACCGGACACGGGGACATGGGAGTTTATACTAGTTCGGCCCCTTCGATGAAGGTAAAAGCCTACGTCTGTTGTGATTGGTATTGCTAGGGTTTTGAAGGCCAGGGAGCGAATCCGCTTTTTCTGACTCTCGAGTTGTTGTTGTCTGTCCCTAAACCGTGGCCGGGTCGTCCCTTTATATACATAGGTTGACGCCCGCCGGGCTGCAGAGTCTCGAAGCCGGATTATAAACGTATCCGGTTTGGCCTCTCTCTTTCTATATTACTATACAAGTTACATGACTAGGCCGGTTTACATTTACAGACTGTAACCCGCCTTTGGGCCCTCCGTAAAGCTCCATCATCTTTACATCTTCATGGGCTTCCAATCTTCAAAGAGTCAACCCGGCTACATAAGGCCGGTTTACCTCCAGTAGTAATATCCCCAACATTAGTCCCCAGATTGGTTTGAACTTGTTCATGTCAATCTTCCACACTTTAGAAAAAATCTTTTCTCTTATCTTCATTTTTGATCTTGTAAACCGTCGTGACGTCATACTTCAAAATTACGATAAACCGCCCTGACGTCATCCAACCGTTGATGTCGGAGATTTCCTTCATTTAATATATATCCAGTCATCGAGGCGACACCTTTATTAACTTATCCATTTTTGGGGCTCCTCGATTCCCGTACTTGCCATTTTATCAATTCACCTTATAAATAGGACCGAGGGGTCATTTTCACCATCTCCCCCTGTGCCTCTTCGCGTCGTCTTCCTCGCGCCGCTCAGCCTCTGGAGCTCCGCTGCCACCGTTGACCATCGCCTCTGCTCCGACTTTGGCCGCTCCATCACCCTGAATGTACCAAAATACTACGGCACTCTTCCGCTTCCTCACCAGCTCCGGTAAGTTCTCTGCTTTTTTCACCATAGATCTGTTCTAGGGCTTCGACATTCTTCGCAGTTCTTCCGAAGTTCATCAGTGCTATTCTTCCCTGTTCTTCCTTTAATAGATGGACACTTCATGCTTGATGCATCTCTTGCCGTAGCTTACCTACCATGGTCATCACAAATCCTTATGCGCAAAGAACCGATCTAGTCTGTCAAAAATTGCTTCAGTTCTGCACCCCTTCAAGATCCAATTATTTTTGCTTTTCTGTCTTATCTTTAGAACCAAAAGTTTTATAGGTCACTGTGAGATCTGTTTCTATGTTCCTGTGAGGTTTGTTTCTCCTCGCACCAATATAAGCGGTTTAACATGGTATAAATAGTCTATGCCATTAGCCCTCTGATAAACCGGAAGTTATGCTCCGGTTTAACAGTGTCTGATAAACCCTGTGCTAGCATTACCTTTCTCTCTCATTATACTAGTCTCTGGGTTGTACCATTTATCATATCAGCATGTTTCTTACTCCCTTGTCTTTTGTGTATAATCATGCGTAATTTATAAACCGGCCTTTTATTTTCAGTTTGTTCACTTTGCAATGGCCAAACAATTCACTGCCTGCAACTGGGCTCGTTCCCGGGTTACTGAGGCTCAATTGAATGAGATGGTTAGCATCGGCTCTCTGCCTAAGAAAACTGAGATCAAATGGCGAGTTTCAGGAACAGAGAATCCTCCAACCCCAAGACAAGGCGAGGTGATAATCTTTGTTGACCATATAGGCCGTGGTTTCAAACCGCCAGGGTCAAAATTTTATCAAGATGTGCTTGCCAACTTCCAACTACATCCACAAGATATTGGTCCCAACTCAGTCTCCAACTTATGCAATTTCCAAGTGTTCTGTGAAGTCTATTTACAAGAAGAACCAACTGCAGAATTGTTCCGGGATTTCTTTCACTTAAACCGACGCAAAGAGTTTGTGAATGGCCCGAACACAGATCTTGGTGGTGTCTCGATTCAAAAGCGGAAAGAAGTGGAATTTCCTCATGCCAAACACCATATCCACCCAAAGGAATGGAACCAAACATGGTTCTATTGCAGAGACACTTCGCCTGAGGATGAAAATCCCCTCCCCGGCTTCCGTGATCATAGATTATCCAATACTCACCCAATGCCACAACGCCCGAGCTCTTCAGAAAGGGCAAAATACGCTCCTCAAATCTCCAAGCTGCGGGCCTTTATGGCAAACGGTTTAACAGGCGTGGATTTTATGTGCTGTTGGATATCCTGGAGTATCTTGCCGCTAAGCCGGCGTCCCGGTTTAATGCGCGAATATACTGGTGAAGTTGACGATCCTCAACGCCACTGCAACATCCAATTATCTGAAGAAGAAGTTACTGAAGGTGTAAAGAAAATTCTGAATGAATCGGAACTGGTCTGTAGTCAAACCGGTCTAAGTCCCTTCTATACCAAGAACAAACGCCTGCTGTAAGCATTACACTTCCTCTTCATCTCTAATATCTTTAACTTATACAAGCTGTAACCCTTCTTCATTATATATATAGGGTGATGACCCTTTCTGGAAACAGAAATCCATAGAGAAAGCGGCAAAGCCAACTGGAGACAAAGTGGTCAAACCAACCCGCCCGAAGACCAAAGCTGTAAAACGGACGTCAAAGCGGAAAACGGCTGACCGGAATAATATGGAACTTGATGATGATACTGATGACCTAGAAGTTGAGGTAGAACTTGACTCACTTGGCTCTCTTTTTATGCATCTTGTTAACAATGATCTTCCTCAAGAGGAGGCAGAAGCTAGTCAGGCTGATGACGTAGAGGTAATTACCCTTTCCTCCGGTTCAGACTCTATGCCAACACAAAAAACTCGCCAAGCAATCCGGAAAGTAAGCTTTTCTCATCCTCTTGCTCACTTGGATCCAACATTTATTTTGAAGACTCAACAACATGAAGCTCGCCGGACAACCCGACACAGTGGCCAATAGGTCACCTCTACCGGTTTACCTGATACTTCGGTTTGGAAGCGCCGGTCTGGGGTCTCTCCTACTTCTGACCATTCTTACCCCAAGGCAGGTTATTTCAGACAGCCTCTTAATCCATCCGATTCAAATTATCAGGTGACACCTCCTTCCTCTTCTGGTGAATCGACAACAACTCAACTCCCCCCTTTGAAAACTTTGGCCGGGTGAGTTATGAAAAATCTTTCCTTTCAATGCGCCCTACATCTTTTGAACAGGATGTTAATCCTTTTTTATTCTGTTTGCAGGGCCAAAGCCAGACCTAGCAAGAAAGCTCGGGTCACCAATCCGCCAGAAGACCCTGTTGTCGAAGAAGAAGAACCAAGAGGTGAACCGGAGCAGACTGGTGAACCGGAAGGCCTCCATCCTGAAACGACTTTTGATGATTTGCCCCTTGACGGCCAACATACTGACGAACCAACAGATACTGAGCCTGCCGCCCCTGATACTGAACCGGCAGAACCAAACCGGGCTAATCCAGTGAAAGACACTAAAATTCCATCATCATCCACCAAAGATCCTGAAGGCCAAGGTGATGACGTTATTATTACTGGAATAGGCCACAGCTCTCCTGGTCATCCCGTCATTTTGGCTCAGCATAGTGCCAAAGAAGAGCAAATTGCCAGGGATAAAGGTAAATGGAGCAGCGACTTATCAAACTATGCTCATCTTAACACTGATGAACTTCATTTCGGCTTCTTGAACCGTCTGCACTCAAACCGGGATTATGAAGCCGGTTTGGTGAATTTGATGAAAGAACGATATGAGGTAAATGCTTCTCCCTTGTACATTGATTTATAGCTGAAATACTATTCCAAGTAGCCCCCAAGAGCTGTTTTATGATTGTCAATCATAAACCGGGTCTTTGTAACACTTCAAGCATCCCATCATTGATCCTTGCAAAGGCGTGTCCTCAATCATAGATAAGACTCATGTTTGAAAAAAAATTAGATAACGTTCTGCAGCATAGCCCCCAAAGGCCGGTTTAACTTGGCAAGTTTAATCCGGTTTTTAATCCACACCGCTGGTTTAGAACAAATGTACGTTAGCCCCCAAGTGTCAAGGATAATGCTTGCATTGTTCTGGAGACTTGTATAGAGGGTAGTATTTGAGAGCAAATAGGCATTAGCCCCCAAGTATGAAGTGGATAACTTGTTATATGCTTTATACTTAGTGCATAAATATGTTGTTTTGTTGAATATACCTTCAATGTTGCAGGTTGAACTGAGAAGCAAAGATTCCCAAAACTCTGACTTGCAAGAAAATGTGAGGTCTCAACAAGCCGAAGCTGCAAAAGCCAAAGAGGAGCTGACGCAGGCCCTGTCCGGAATGGAAAAATTGAAAGAATCCTTCAACCGAGATCGTGCTGAATGGGAAACCGAAAAAGCCGGTTTGACCAAAAGAGCTGTAGATGCCGAGGAAGCCCTAAAACCGGTGGTTGAAGAACTAGCCGGTTTGAAGCGCCAAATCAATGCTATGTATGTTGCACCAGTCAATGAATCTGAAAACTGACCAAAATGTTGATAAAATCTTTGGCAGGAACTCGGATCACTCATCTTGGTGCAGATATGCGGATGAAGCTCAAAGCGGCATATACATTGGTTGAGCAGCTATACTCTGGATCTCAGCGAGCCATTAGTACAGCGGCTTATAACAAACCGGCGCCAACGTTGATTAAGGAGACCCTTGAGAAGCTGGGCATGTTACCGGCGCGTATTGTCGAGTTGAAGAGAGCCGCTGCGAGAGCAGGAGCATTAACTGCCCTTATTCGAGCCAAGGCCTGGATTCCAGACCTTGAAGCGGAGGATATCATTAAAGGATATCCAGGCGTTAAAGAAGACGGTTCAAACTTTGACAATGATGATCTTCGGCGGCTGACCAAACAGATGCGGCCAGCGGCCAGCAAATTGGCTGAGGACACCGATTTGTCCCATTTTCAACCGTTTTATGATGCAGAAGGGAAAAGATAGTCGGCCGATATCCATGAAGTCAAAGAACTTGTGCCTCCGATTCGTAAGCACACTTATGCCCCTGATATTAACCCTTCTGATCTTATCCATGAGGAAGCAGTGTTCCAAGCTTTAACTGGAATCGATTGGTCAACGACTGATTTCCAGCGGCTGGGGAGGGATGAAGATGTGCCGACACCAACTGATCCGCAACCGTCAAACCGTCGTGATGAAGAGTCCTGATCTGGTCGCCGATTTATATGGCTACTGTGAAAAACAATGGCACTGTTTGAACCGCTTTGAAGCTTCATGTAATAGGATAGCTGAAACTTTGTTTATCTGCCATGCCATCGAGCATGTTTTATAACACTTTGTGACAATCTGTGCCGCCCTTCAGGATATATTTTATGCATAGCCTATGATGACTTGCCTTCCTGTGTCCAAAAAACTTAAAAATGTCTAGCGGTTTACCGCTAAACATGTCATAATATCCAAGAAGTATATAGTACTTCAGCTGAATAATCAATTGTTTGTACAAAAAATAATGTACAGAACATACCTCATTGATTGACCAAACGTGTATACAACAAAGGTGTTTAACACCAACCCGATACATTTGATAATTTCAACTTCATAATGCTGGTCTATCTATTAAACCGGACCGCTATAACTACCGGATTTTCTTTATAACACTGGTGATTTAGTCAAACCAGACCGGGTCAATGACCATCGGTTTATAATTGATCATGTGCCAACAACTGGTGTCGGCGTTCTGGGAACGGGGGTCCCCAGACTTGCCTGCCTGCGGCCTGCGGCGTGGCTCAAAGGGGGGCCCAGCACAGCCCATCTTCACCAACACAAACTCAAGACCCTCGCGAGGGCCCAAGCCTTGTGGGGCGGACGACACGGAGCTTCCTCAGGCACGGCCTCGTCAGGCTGGCTCATGAGGAGGAGGAGAGATCAAGGCGGGGTACCTCCCAAGGTGCCCGTGATGCAAGCCATGACGACTCAGGGCACCAGGCGGGTGCCAGCCCGCGCAACGTCCTCCTTTCCTCTTTGGTGCAAAGGGGGCAAGCGTAGCCGCAGAGTACCGAGGCATCAGGCAAAGGTTGCCATTTCGGTGCAACGAGACCAAGACCAGGAGGACTACGAGACGGAGGTCACCGTGGAGCCCAAGACGGCGTCATCACCAGAGCTTTGCGCAGGCGAAGACTACTTTTGTTAGGATAGTTGATACTTGTTGTCCCCTTTCAAATTAGCCCGCCATTGTCAGCTCCCTTCCCGCTCAATATTTGGGAAGAGGACCAGGGCCTCTATAAATAGGACCAGACACCCACATGGCAAAGGGGGTCAACCAGTTGGAAAGAGGGAGAGAGAGAGAAAGGTGGCTGAACTCCTCCCAGCAGTTCATCGCCCCAGCCAAGAACAGACCCTCGCAAGGCTGTTCTTCCTTGTACTGTTCATCATCATCAGCCCAAGAGGCAATCCACCACACCACACATTGGAGTAGGGTATTACACCACAACGGTGGCCCGAACCAGTATAAACCATGTGTCCCTTGTGTTGTTCTTTTCATAGCTTTGATCCTAGCGTGGCGGAGGGGTGCAGGAAGGTAGGAGGCGAAATCTCCACGCGCACCCCAGTGTTCGAACCTCAAGGGTCTGCCAGAACCCGAAATCCGACATTTGGCGCGCCAAGTAGGGGTGCGCCGGAATTCGTCTTCCACCGCTCCGCTCTCCTCCAACCATCACGCTCATGTCTGACGCACGTCGGGCCCGCGCGAAGTGCCGGGCCGCCCTCGCTTTCCGCGTCGCCCAGACAGCCCCTGTCGGCGGGCGTCCTCGCCGTTCCCCGTCACCTGCCGTCAACGCCGCCACCGGCCCGGCGGGGGACGAGCAGCAAGCATCGTCTCAGCATCCATCCGTGCGCCAAGACGGCCCCACCGCGACTCCCTCACTCGCCGCGGCTGGATCTTCGTCCCGCCTGCTTCGCGCGCCCATGGAGGCTCGGGCTGCACTCATCGCAGCAAACGAGCTCCTGCGCTACCGTCCCATCGACGACGTCTATGAAGAATGGCTCGACCGCGTCGTCGAACTCGTCCGCGCCACAGGGGGCTCCTCCGTTCCGTCCGCTGCGCTGCACCGCACCCCGCCCCGCGCGGGCGACGAGGCTCCGGCGGTGCCCCGGCCGCCTCCCCCTCAAGAAGACGCCATGGATCCAAGACGCGTGGCCCCTGGGCGGAACCCACTCCATCAGGTGCCCGCGCCGTAAGAGCAGAGCTGCCAAGAAGTCCCTCGCCCGCCAGAAGCTGCCCGGGCACTCCCTGCTCCAGCTCGTCGCGACCATCCTCCTGCTCCGGCGCGTGGGGACATGCAGGACCAGGCTCTCCATCACCCAAGGCCTCCCGTGGCTACAGCAGGCTACCGCGCCTACACCACCGAACTGCGCAGCGTCGCGTGGCCATGCAAGTTCAAGCCAAACCTGCCTCCTCGCTACGACGGCACGGCCGACCCAGCGGAGTTCCTCCATCTCTACGAGCTGGGCATCGAAGCTGCCAACGGAGACGAGAAGGTCATGGCGAGCTGGTTTCCCATGGCGCTCAAGGACGGGGCCCACACCTGGCTCCTGAACCTGGCTCCAGGCACAATCTCCTTCTGGGAAGAGATGCGCACCCGCTTCATCGCCAACTTCCAAGGTACTCGCGACCGGCCACCCGCCGTGAGCGACATGCGCCGCATCAAGCAACAACCCGGGGAGACCCTGCAGAAGTACATCCAGTGCTTCAACAACGCACGCCTCAAGATTCCCAAGGTGACTGAAGAGGCCATCATCTCAGCCTTCTCCGACGGCGTGCGCGACGTCAAGATGAAGGAGGAGCTGGCGATGCATGAAGACCTGTGCACTTCTTTGGAGCTGTTCAACTTGGCGAACAAGTGCGCCAGGGCTGAGGAAGGGCATCTCTCCCTCCTTGAGCTGCCTGTCGCAGACCCAGAAGAGAAGAAGCTCAAGGCCAAGGAAGTGAAGCGCAAGGGGGCTGCCGTGCTCGCGGCAGAACCAGACACCAAGCGGGGCAGAGATCAGCTCGAACCTCCCAAGGGCAGCCGGTACTGCGTGTACCACGACCTCCACACCCACAACACCAGCGAATGCCAAGAACTCCGAGCCGTGCGTGAAGGAAGTATCGGCCGTCGCCCTGACCGTGGTGACCGGGGATACGGCCGAGGAGGAGGAAGGAACGCAGGGCGCTGGGAAGACCATGGCCCATGCCAGGGGTGGCGCGACCAACCTCGTGAGGAACGCTGGCAAGACCCACCTCGCGAGGGAGGCTGGAGGGATCAGCCTCGCGAGGATCGCCCGCAAGGCAACGTAGGCCTCCCACCGCTGCCGCCGCAGCCAAGGAGGAACGAGGACCGCCACCAGGACGAGGAGGCTGGGGGCTTCTAGGAGCCTCACGCGATCGCCTGCATCCTGGGCGGAGCTCAGGCCCCGGCCTCTCAGCAAATCTTCAAGCAGTTCACCCGCGAAGTGAATGCAGCCCTTCCCAGGCTCGAAGCCACGCGCCCTCTCAGGTGGTCGGCGTGTGCCATCACCTTCAGCTCAGCAGATCAACTCAAGTGTGCGGCTACAGCCAGAGTCCTCCCGATGCTTTGTTCCCCAATCATCAGCAACGTGGTGGTTACCAAGACCCTCATCGATGGCGGGGCAGGGCTCAACGTCCTGTCCGTAGAGACGTTCAACAACCTCCAAGTGCCCTACAGCCAGCTTCAGCCAACCAAGCCCTTCTCCGGTATCACCGACGGCTCCACGGTCCCGATTGGGCAGGTCCGCCTCCCCGTCACCTTCGGGGCACGCGACAACTACCGCACTGAGCTCATCGACTTCGACGTCGCTCACATCCGCCTGCCGTATAACGCCATCCTCGGGTACCCGGCGCTGGCCAAGTTCATGGCCGTGACTCACCACGGCTACAATGTCCTCAAGATGCCAGGAAGCGGCGGAGTCATCACGGTGCCCTGTGAAGAGAAGGACGCAGTGTGTTCCCTGGAGCGAGCCTTTTAGGCCGCATCACTGGAAGACCCGGATCGCGGAAGCAGGAGGCTTCCCGAGGCCGCCCCCAAGAAAAAGAAGACATCGTCCGGCCTGGCCCCTCAGGAGGTAGGCCCCTCTGGGCCCGTGCCTGCCCAGGGGGAACCTCCTTCCATCGCATAGGAAAGCGCGCCCGGCGCCCTCCTCAGGCAGTGCTCGGGGGCTCTCCCCTGGAGGGCCACCGACCTAGCAAGGGTCACGAGGGAGGCGCTGGGGCACCACATGGAGGCGTGTTTCGAAGCACGTTTCCCTCAAGAAGGAGCAAGGCAAGGAGATCCAGACCCACAGGAGTTCATCAGCAAGGCCATTCAGGAGCTACAGGAGTCCAGAGTCATGAGAGGCGCCCGCCGCCTACCAGCAGTGGCTCCCCATCTAGGCGAGGATGGCGGGCTACGCGTCTGCGTCGATGTACCAGGGCTCAACCAAGTCGCCTCCCTGGAGCGCCTCTGGCCCTCGCGAGTGAGGCGCTGCGGAGGTCCACCCCACAGCTACATTCGCATGCCTTACGGCTTGCCGAGCGTGGCTGACGCGTGCCAGCGCCTCATGAGGGGCATCACGGAGGCACAAGAGGCCAGGTGCTCCGCAGCCCTGGCGGAGATGAAGATGGCCCGCGAGGAACCGCCAGCGCCTCCGGAGCCTCCCGAGGCCCCTGGGCCAGGGGGCTCATGAGGATCGGCCTCCGCAGCCCACCGAGCCGGCTACACCAACACCCCTTCGTCTTCAGCATCATCAGGTGACATCTTTCAAGTTTCACTTCCAGCTGGGAGCGCCCCCAGGGCTGCATTATTCCCAGGCCGCGTGGGTCCGTCCCTGCGGCGTGTATCCCTTTTATTTCGCGTCGTTAGCTTACCTTGTTGGGGGCGCCCCTTGGGCTGCATGATCCCCAAGCCGCTCGGGCCAGGCTCGGCGGCATGTACCCCATTTGCATTCATTTCCGGTTATGCGTTAGAACTGCCATGCTTGATTATTTGATGCCGGTGCGCGGCGCCTCCTCTTCTCCATGTTGACCACTTGCACGTTAAAGGGGGGGTACCTGAGCATCGCGACTCAGGGCTCTTACTGGCTCTCCAGCCCTCACCCTCTGGCCTTGACCACGGCATCGCGACCTGGCATACCAGCGACGGCTGAGACCAGCTCGAGGGCCGGGACCCGAGGATGTAGAGTGCATGCATCTAACCGAACTTGCAGGGACACAACACAAGATAAGGCCCAGTGCCAGGCACAACCCGCCTAGAGGTAGGGCCCCGTGAGTCCCGCGCTGGCTCACGGATGCCCAGATACACCTCACCAGGCCCTACCGTGCCAGCCACGTGTCAGGGTAGGGCTGTACACGCCCCGGGGGCTCCTCCCGGAGGGGGGCCCCCTCCCACGCACCAGTGGAAGCACCATGCTCCGCGCTGGCTGAGGACACTGCCGAGGAGCGGCTATGCCCGTACTCATACGGAAGCGCTATGCTCTGCGCTGGTGATAAACAACTGAGGGTGGCCTCTGGGCCGCATCAACCTCAGGGAGCCCAGTGCTCAGTGTCTAGCCTCATCGCAATGCCTCCCCTCGGGAGTGCCGCGCGAGGGGGCCGGGCACGGGGGCTGCGCCAGGGCCACACCCAGGCGCACGCCGCCCAGCCGGGTCCCCACGGGCCTGGTTCGTCGCGCGTCTCTCCCCGAGCGGAGCCATGGTATGAAGGTCGTTTGAGCGTCAAGGGGGACTCCTGAGCATCGGGACTCAGGAGCCTAACTGGTCACGTAGCCCCTCACTCCTTTGGTCCCGTCCTGGTTTCCGGTCGGGGCTATTGCTGGGTGAGGTACGCGCGTGGCCGGGCTCTGCAGACGTAGAACGGTGGATCCACCCACATCACACCTCCCTACTTGCTCTTCGTGTGCCAAGGGGGACTCCTGAGCATCGCGACTCAGGAGCCTAACTTGTCACGTAGCCCCTCACTCCTTGGTCCCATCCTGGTTTCCGGTCGGGGCTATTGCTGGGTGAGGTACGCGCGGGGCCGGGCTCTGCCGGCATAGAACGTAAGCAAGTAGGAAGGAAAAGCACAAATTTCAAAGGAATTCGAAAGCAAATATTACAGTCCACACTGTTATCCCAATATTAGGCGCAAGTTTAAACGCCTCCCCGAGGCATGATACATGTGCAGGAATCAAAAGCAGGACAGGAGCCACGATGGAGTCACTTGACGGCGGGGGAGCAGCGCGGCGTGGGTTCGCCTCACGGAGCAGCGGGGTCGACAGCGCCTTGCTCCGGCTTGGTGCTGAAGGCCCGGAACTTCCCCAGCAGAGCCTCTGCGCGACCCTTCACGGCCTCAGCAGCAGCCGCCACACGCTTGCCGCTCACGGGCTCCAGTAGGCTCTCAAGGTCGAACCCGGGATTGCGAAGGTGGATGTGGGTGAGAACCCGCGTCAGTGCTGCAGAAGACAGAACACGCGCCTCGAGCTCGGCCGTGGGGCCGAGGCCAAGGGCGACATCTTCAAGAGCGTGGACCAAGAAGGGAAGCAGCTTGGCGGGGCCGTCCTCGGCGCCGGCCAGCGGGCTCTCCAGGCCGCTGTCGTAAAGCGTCCTCGGCGAGGAGCGAGCCTTCGCCTCCAGCTCCGTGAAGGCCGCGCGGTCTTCGGTGAGGACCAGGGCCTTGCCGTCCAGCTCGGCCTTCCTTGCCCCCAATTCCTGCTCCAGCGCACCTAGGCGGTCGCGGAGTTTCTTGAGCTTGGCCTCCCGGCCCTCGACGGCCGCCTCGCGAGCCTTCACGCCTTCTTCCTGTTCTTGGCGAAGGCGAACCTCTTTCGCGAGCTGATCCCGCAGGCCCTGCAGCTCTTCCTCCAGCACCTTGCAGCGACCACGGACGTCGACCACCTCTCGCAGGGCTGCATCGCGAGCAGCCTTCATCTCAAGGACGGCCTGCTTCTCCTCGTCGCATGCCATCAAGGCCTGGACCAGCGCCGCCCGAATCGAAGCGTCGGAGCGAACCCATCCAGAAACCAGCTCCAAGCGCCCGGCCACCAGGCAAGGGTCGGCGCCGAGAAGATCCTTCCGCAGCCGGTCCATCTCAGCAACAGTGTGGTCCAGAACGGCGGAAGGAGTCGAGGAGATAGCAGCCGGTGGAGTAGGAGGAGAAGGCGGCAGCACGGCCGCAGCATCCTGAGGCGGAGTCTTCCACGCCCCGACAGCTGTAGCAGCGGCGGCAGACGGGAGTACCTCGGGAGCCACTTGGGCCGTGGGGGCTGAGCTCGCCCCAGCTGGCTCAGTTAGGCCCCGCGAGGATGACCGGGCAGGAGAAGCTTGTGTGTCGCGGTCACCTTCCTTCAGGGGCGCTGTCATGAACGGAACCTCAGGAGCCCCCTTTGACTTCTTTGCTGCGGGCGCCAACCTATCCAAAGATGCGGACGTCAAGCCTCAGAAGCAGAGCAAGAGATAAAGACAAGAATCGAATGCTTACGGGTCGTCGCCAGTGAGCTCAAGCGGCCTCCGGCCAAATTTGAAGCCTGAAAGCCGGCTGGAAGGGTCAACCTCGGGAAGCTTGGAGGCGGAAGGTGCGTCTGCGGTTCGCCCCGGGGCCGGGGGAGACCCGCAGGAGATCAGCCCGGTCCTATCCTTCTTCGGGATCGGGGGCGAGCTCCCGCCGTCCTGCTCGTCGTCGTCTTCGTCGTCATCGTTCGGAGAGAGGCGGAGAACGCGGGACCTGCACCGGGGGAGGGGAGCCCTTGACTCTCCGTCATTCGCCTCGGAGTCAGGCCCTTTTCCGCGCTCCCCTCCTTCTTCCTCTTCCCTGGAGTCGCCGGAGGGCACGTCCACCGGTCCCTCGGGAGCCTCTAGGGGCACGGGCCCTTCCCCGTTGAAGACGGGCATGGACTTCACTACCCACTCCCAGTCGTCGCGGAGGAACAAGGGCGTAGGAGCGCCCTCCAACCTCGCCACATTGCCCCCGACCAGAGATTGGAGAACCGCAGCCAAGTCTCCGTCGGCCCAGGCCGCGGGGCTCAGACGTCGCCTCCACATTGGAAGCGAGTACTGCCGAAGCGGAGCCAGCTGGTGCTCCAGGAACTCCCTCAGCAACGATGCGCCGGTCAGCTTCGCCGCCGCCATGTCAGCCGGCCTCAGATCCGCGTCCATCTTCTCCAACACCATCTTCGCGCGGAGATCCGTGAGCTCCGCTCGACCCCAGTTGCTGGAGCTCGTGGGCTGCTCGGTGGGCAAGATCAGCCGAGGGTGGATGCGCTCAGCATCCACCAAGACCCACTTGCTCCTGAAGCCCTCAATCCTCTTCCTAGATTTCGAGATGGCAATGGCGCCACCGTTCGCGACGAAGCTCGCGCACGCGGAAGCAGGACCGCGAGAGGTCCGGAGGGAGAAGTAGTGGCAAAGCAAGGCCACTAAGGGCTGCACCCCAACATGGGCCTCGCAATAATAAGCAAAGATCGCGAGGAGAAGGAAGGAGTTGGGATGGAGATGCAGAGCCTGCAGCTTGTAATGGCGGAGGACAGAGAAGAAGAACTCGGAGAAGGGAGGCACCAGGCCAGCAACAATGGCACTTACGAAGAGTGGATAGAAGGTGCTCCTCTGACACTCAGGGGTGGCGGAGCCGGCCTTGAACACCTTCTCCCCGTCGATGCCTCGCACCGTCGCTATCCGGCGCAACCGGGCCAGGCCTGCCTCCGACACGTTCCGCGGGTCCAGGGAAGACGACTACCAAGCTGCGGTCGGGGGCTGGCGAGGCGCCATGGCTTCCTGGGTCGCAAGGTCAGAGCAGATCTGGAGATTTCGGAGGAAGGAAGGAGAAGTGCAGGAAAGGGGATCTGAACAGCAACCAGGGGAAGCAAGAAGAAGGGCCTAGGCGGACGCCACTCCCTTATCAACTCGCGCGGCTGCTAAGGTGCCCACGTCCAATCAACCGCCACGCGGCGCCCAAGGCCGCAGGCTGTTAGGGCCCATGGCGCTTCGCTCTTGCCCTTCCGCCTACCTGCACGGCCAAGTCCGGGCGCGCCTTGGGCCCGGGGGCTACTGTCGGCGTTCTGGGAACGGGGGTCCCCAGACTTGCCTGCCTGTGGCCTACGGCGTGGCTCAAAGGGGGGGGCCAGCATGGCCCATCTTCACCAGCACAAACTCAAGACCCTCGCGAGGGGCCAAGCCTCGCGGGGCGGATGACACGGAGCTTCCTCAGGCACGGCCTCGTCAGGCTGGCTCACGAGGAGGCGGAGAGATCAAGGAGGGGTACCTCGCGAGGTGCCTGTGACGCAAGCCATGACGACTCAGGGCGCCAGGCGGGTGCCAGCCCGCGCAGCATCCTCCTTTCCTCTTTGGTGCAAAGGGGGCAAGCGCAGCCGCGGAGTACCGAGGCATCAGGCAAAGGTTGCCATTTCAGTGCAATGAGACCAAGACCAGGAGGACTACGAGATGGAGGTCACCGTGGAGCCCAAGACGGCGTCATCACCAGAGCTTTGCGCAGGCGAAGACTACTTTTGTCAGGATAGTTGATACTTGCTGTCCCCTTTCAAATTAGCCCGCCATTATTGGCTCCCTTCTCGCTCAATATTTGGGAAGAGGACCAGGGCCTCTATAAATAGGACCAGACACCCACATGGCAAAGGGGGTCGACCAGTTGGAAAGAGGGAGAGAGAGAGAAAGGTGGCTGAACTCCTCCCAGCAGTTCATCGCCCCAGCCAAGAACAGACCCTCGCGAGGCTGTTCTTCCTTGTACTGTTCATCATCATCAGCCCAAGAGGCAATCCACCACACCACACACTGGATTAGGGTATTACACCACAACGGTGGCCTGAACCAGTATAAACCCTGTGTCCCTTGTGTTGTTCTTTTCATAGCTTTGATCCTAGCATGGCGGAGGGGTGCAGGAAGGTAGGAGGCGAAATCTTCGCGCGCACCCCAGTGTTCGAACCTCAAGGGTCTGCCGGAACCCGAAATCCGACAACTGGTGGTTGGAAAGAAAGCCGAGTCAAGGACGCCGGTTTATCAAAAAACACTTATGATTGTCAACAAACAAAATTCAAATAGAAAAATATGCGAGGCTTTTTACGAGCCGCCAGGCTCCAAATCGAGGCTTTTCATGGGCTGCCAGGCCTCTGAGTTAAACCATTTAACAAAGCCTTTTAAGATGGGCCTCCAATTAACCAATCATCGTTTTAACTGTGACAAGTTCAGGGTCTGTAAAAGATTGACTTGTCAAACGTTCGATGGGTCATGCCAGGATTTCCTGGATAGGAGTGGCTTACTTGATGAAGGCAAGTTAACCCGGGGTTTTAGGTGAATACACCAGGCTTCCAAGCCATGGCTTGATAGCCAATTACGAGGGTCCTTTCAAACTCTTTTTTGTTTTGCAAAAAAGAGCACCCAAGTAACTTTGTGAGTGATGCTCAGCGTGTGCCTATGTTTGAGTTTGTACTGTGTACAATACTCTCTTTGGCTCCACAAAATTTTCCTTGTGCGGCTGAAATGCCTATCAAGAGGTGTAGCTGTGGTTCAAACATGACCAAGCCCCCTAGTGATTTTCTTTATCTTTATGCAGCTGCTAAAGCCGGTTTAACAAAGACGGTGCTTTGACCGTTAACTTGTAAAAGCACACATATTATATAAGAAAGAACAAATACCCCGCTTATAATGGAGGCTCCGGTTTATTATAGGTATATACACTGTCATAAATATGTACAGGTGAAGAGCCTATGGCTTCAAGTATAGTAAGGCCGAAGGAGAGCTATGTTCCATGGACGCTTTGTCTCCTCCTCTGATTGACATGAGTCTTCATGCTCTCGAACATCCATGGACGCTTTGTCTCCTCCTCTGATTGACATGAGTCTTCATGCTCTCGAACATCAATGTTCCATGGACGCTTTGTCTCCTCCTCTGATTGACATGAGTCTTCATGCTCTCGAACATCAATGAGGTAGTAGGATCCGTTGTGCAGATTTTTGCTGACCACAAACGGTCCTTCCCAAGGGGGGGATAACTTGTGCATATCAGTCTGATCCTGGATGATCCGGAGCACCAAATCACCTTCTTGAAAGGTTCTAGTTTTAACCCGGCGGCTGTGATAACGTCGAAGATCTTGTTGATAAATCGCCAAACGTGCTGCTGCAAGATCCCGCTCTTCATCCAATAGGTCCAAAGAATCCTGACGTGCCTTCTCATTATCAGCTTCAACATAAGCTGCCACACGGGGCGAATCGTGACGGATGTCACTAGGAAGAACCGCCTCCGCTCCATAAACCATGAAGAAAGGCGTGTAACCCGTAGACCTATTGGGTGTGGTGTTGATGCTCCATAACACCGAAGGTAGCTCCTCGACCCAACAACCCGGTGTCCTCTTTAAGGGGACCATAAGCCTTGGTTTGATACCCCGTAGAATTTCTTGATTTGCCCTTTCCGCTTGACCATTAGATTGGGGGTGAGCCACTGATGCTAGATCAAGCCGAATGTGCTCACGTTGACAGAATTCTTCCATCTCTCCTTTTGATAAGTTAGTACCATTATCTGTTATAATGCTATGTGGAAAGCCAAACCGGAATATCACCTTTTTGATGAATCGAACCGCCGTGGCTGCATCACACTTGCTGACTAGCTCTGCCTCTACCCATTTAGTGAATTTATCAACTGCTACTAACAGATGGGTCTTCTTGTCCTTGGAGCGCTTGAAGGGTCCAACCATATCCAGCCCCCAAGTTGCAAACAGCCACGTAATTGGAATCATCCGCAACTCTTGAGCCGGAACATGCGCACGGCGGGCAAACTTTTGACATCCATCACATCTTTTGACTAAATCCTTCGCATCAGCATGCGCTGTAAACCAGTAAAAACCGTGGCGAAAAGCTTTGGCAACCAATGACTTTGAACCGGCGTGGTGACCGCAATCCCCTTCATTAATTTCACGCAAAATCTCACAACCTTCTTGAGGAGAAACGCATCGCTGAATTGCTCCTGAAACACTGTAACGATGTAACTCCCCGTTGAGTATGGTCATGGACTTGGACCGCCGGATTACCTGTCGAGCCAACGTTTCCTCAGCTGGTAACTCACCCCGGTTCATGTAATCCAGATATGGGATTGTCCAATCCGGTATGGCATGCAGAGCTGCCACCAACTGAGCCTCCGGATCAGGAATAGCCAAATCTTCTTCGGTTGGTATTTTGACTGACGGATTGTGCAATACATCAAGAAAGACATTGGGCGGAATCGGTTTACGTTGGGAACCAAGACGACTTAAAGCATCCGCTGCTTCATTCTTCCGCCGGTCTATATGGTCCACCTGATAAGCTTTAAAGTGACCAGCCACTGCGTCCACCTCTCGCCGATATGCAGCCATGAGTGGGTCCTTAGAATCCCAAGTTCCAGACACTTGCTGAGTCACTAGATCTGAATCGCCGAAGCACTTAACCCAGCTCAAATTCATCTCTTTAGCCATCCGAAGACCGTGGAGTAAAGCCTCATATTCAGCTGCATTGTTAGTACAAGGGAACATTAAACGGAGGACATAACAAAACTTGTCACCTCGTGGGGAAGTTAATACGACTCCAGCCCCCGAACCCTCTAACTGTCTGGACCCATCAAAATGAATAGTCCAATATGTATTATCTGGTTTCTCCTCAAGTGCCTATAACTCCATCCAATCGTTGATGAAATCTATGAGTGCTTGGGACTTGCTGGCCGTGCGGGGTATATATTTGAGCCCGTGAGGTCCAAGCTCAATGGCCCACTTGGCAATCCGACCAGTTGCCTCTCTGTTTTGAATGATGTCGCCCAGAGGAGCTGAACTGACCACTGTGATAGGATGGCCCTGAAAATAGTGTTTGAGCTTCCGGCTTGCCATATACACCCCATACACCAGTTTCTGCCAATGTGGATACCTCTGCTTTGACTCAATGAGCACCTCACTGATATAATAAACCGACTGTTGAACCGGATACTCTTTGCCAGGCTCCTTGCGCTCTACCACAATGGCTACGCTGACAGCCCGGGCATTAGCAGCCACATATAATAATAATGGCTCTTTATTGATCGGTGCTGCCAGCACGGGCGGTTCCACTAGCTGCCCCTTCAGATCTTCAAACGCCTTATCAGCTGCTTCACTCCAGACAAAGTTATCTATTTTCTTGAGCATCTGATATAAGGGGATGGCCTTCTCTCCAAGGCGGCTGATAAACCGGCTCAAGGCTGTAATCCGGCCGGCCAGACGTTGCACATCGTTAATACACGCCGGTTTAGCCAAGGACGTAATTGCTGCAATCTTTTCCGGATTAGCCTCAATGCCTCTGTTTGAATCCAGAAAGACTAAGAGCTTGCCTGCCGGGACACCAAAAACACACTTCTCCGGATTGAGCATCATCTTGTAAATCTGGAGATTGTCAAAGGTTTCCTGTAGATCATCTATCAATGTCCCCTCCTTTCTGGATTTGACCACAATATCATCCACATAGGCATGAACATTGCGCCCAATTTGCTTATGAAGGCAATTCTGAACACATCGCTGGTAAGTTGCCTGGGCACTCTTGAGTCCAAAGGGCATGGAAACATAGCAGAAAACTCCAAAGGGAGTTATAAAGGCTGTCTTCTCCTGGTCCTTAACTGCCATTTTGATCTGATGATAACCAGAGTAAGCATCCAAAAAACACAAACGGTCACAACCCGCCGTAGCATCAATTATCTGATCAATGCGAGGGAGAGAAAAGGGGTCTGCAGGGCAAGCCTTGTTTAAATCTGTGTAGTCCACACACATGCGCCAAGTGTCGTTTTTCTTAAGAACCAGCACCGGATTGGCTAACCACTCTGGATGAAAAACTTCAACAATAAACCCTGCAGCCAATAAACGGGCTACCTCTTCACCTATAGCCTTGCGTCTTTCCTCATTGAAACGGCGGAGGAACTATCGGGCCGGTTTGAATTTAGGATCAATGTTGAGTGTGTGCTCAGCGAGTTCTCTCTGTACACCTGGCATGTCAGAAGGTTTCCATGCAAAGATGTCCCGATTCTGACGGATGAACTCGATGAGCGCGCTTTCCTATTTGGGATCCAGGTTAGCCCTGATGCTGAACTGTTTGGATGAATTGCGAGGGACAAAGTCAACCATTTTAGTGTCTGTAGCTGATTTGAACTTCAATGTTGGATCATGTTCCGTAGTTGGCTTTTTTAAGGAGGTTATGTCTGCTGGATCAACTTGCTCCTTATAGAATTTTAACTCCTCCGTGGCACAAACCGACTCAGCATAAGCTGCATCACCTTCTTCACACTCCAAAGCAATCTTTCTACTTCCATGTACTATGATAGTCCCCTTATGACCTGGCATTTTAAGCTATAGATAAACATAACATGGTCTTGCCATAAACTTAGCATAAACCAGCCGCCCAAACAAGGTGTGGTACGGACTTTTGATCTTTACCACCTCAAATGTCAATGTTTCTGACCTTGAATCGTAGTCATCTCCAAAAGCTACTTCCAAAGCTATCTTACCAACAGGATATGCAGACTTACCAGGCACCACACCATGAAATACCGTATTCGACGGTTTAAGATCCTTATCTGTCAACCCCATACGGCGAAATGTATCATAATACAAAATATTGATACTACTTCCCCCATCCATGAGCACTTTAGTGAACTTGTATCCCCAACTTGAGGGGCTACCACCAAGGCCAAATGACCTGGATTATCAACCCGGGGCGGGTGATCCTCTCTACTCCACAAAATAGGTTGCTCCGACCAGCGTAAATACTGAGGTACTGCCGGCTCAACAGAGTTGACTTCCCTTTTGTGAAGCTTCTAATCACGTTTGCACAAACTAGTAGTGAAGACATGATATTGCCTGCTGTTCAGCTGTTTGGGATTGCTCTGATAACCCGACTGCTGCTGCTGCTGACTCCCCTGATGGTTATAACCTCCCTGGTTGCCTTGGTGTCCTTGATTGACATGTCTGGTTTGATTTCCTGGAAACCCTGAACCGGAACCACCACCTTCGTAACCTGGCCCGTGGAAACCTCCTCCTGAACCGCCGGGCGGGCCGCTGTCATATTGGAACATATTGGAATTCTTGAAATCCCGCATGATATAACAATCTTTCCAGAGATGTGATGCCGGTTTCTCCTTCGATCCATGGTTTGGACAGGGCTGTTTAACAAACGCTCCAAACTGTTGCCTGGCCCTCCACCCCTCTGGGGCTGCTTGCCTTTATGGCGCTGGCCATTCTCCTGCGCGTTGGTATTTGCGACAAAGTCCAAACCACTGTCGGCCTTGCGCTTACTAGCGTTTACATGGCCTACCGGATTATGTTGTTGGCCTTTGGCATTGCCGTTCTTCTTACCCTTCTTTGGTTTGTCCTCCTCTGAATCCGGATCCTTGGTATTATCTGAATCGGCATATTTAACCAAAGCGGCCATGAGTGTTGTCATGTCGTTGCAGTGATGTTTGAGCCTTCCCAACTTCTGTTTTAACTGTTTGAAATGGCAATTGCCCTCTAATGTTAACACTGCGGTGTCTGCATTGATATGATCTGATGAATGCAAAATCGCCGAGACCCGTTTGACCCAATGGGTTGTGGATTCCCCTTCCTCTTGGACACAAGCAGCCAGATCTACAATTGACATTGGCTGCTTACACGTATCCTTGAAGTTCTGGATAAACCGGTGCTTCAGTTCGGCCCATGATCCAATAGAGTTGGTCGGCAAGCTCTTCAACCAAGTGCGAGTTGTTCCTTCCAACATCATGGTGAAATATTTGGCACACACCGCCTCGTCCACATCTAACATCTCCATTGCCATCTCATAGCTCTCCGCCCACGCCTCTGGCTGCAAATCGGCGGTGTAATTTGGTACCTTACGCGGTCCCTTGAAATCCTTGGGTAGTCGCACATTACGCAAAGCGGGAGTTAAACGCGGTACCCCTAAGGAATTGAACATCGCCCCTAGCTCCACGGAGGCGGTGGGGTGAACCGGAGTATGCTGTCGTGCTCCGTGTCGAGCTGTCAAGTCGGCCTCTCGACGTGCGCGGCCATGGTCCACAACATCTTGCGCATTAGCACCTCCCCCAGCCGGGTTGTTCCCTCATGGCGAATTTCGGTGACGTGCACTACTGGACACGACCGGTTCATCCTCCACATGCTTGCTATAACTCCGGCTTGGACGGGGAGTGGAATGAATCCTCTCACGGCTGTGTGAATATGCTTGCTGTTGATTTAGTGTTGTCTGAAGGAGATCCCTGGCCCGACGCGCTTCTACTGCAACTGGTGACTCGCCGTCGGTTGGGAGGGCCGCCAGGCGTGAAGCGGCAGCCACAATGTTGTCCAACGGGTTGGAATAATGCCCGGGCGGCATTGATAGTACAACGTTGTTCTGGCGAGGCAGGTCCGTCGTGCGCGGCTGAACCGGTGCTCCTGCTCCCTGCGCCCCACCCGGTTTAGCGTGGGCTGGTTACCAGCTCCTGCACCTGGCGTGTTGAAAAGATTCTGTGGCTCATAAACCGACGGGAGACGTGATCGGTACCTTCTTCTCATGACTTCCTCTAGAGCATTCTGATCCAGTCTAATCCAGTAAGCCTATGCTTCCAACTCGGCCCGCTCCGTAGCCATCCTGGCGTTCTTTGCTGCCAGGTCCGCTTTAGCCTGGGCTATCTGATCTTTCACTTTTACAATCTCCACATCGTGCTAATCCCTGGATGCTGCGTCTACCTCCGCGGACATCAATGTTGCCAGAGCATTGAACAAATCAGACAAGACTTGGGCCGGAGGTGGCGCCGAGCTTCCTACCCCTGCTGGTGTGGCCGTCGCTGAACCGGAGAGCATTGCTGCGGCAGTAGATGAATGAGGCACCGATTGTGTGCCGGGCATGAAGATGGCAGCCCGGTTTGGCAGACCGGGGGAATCCGGAATACTGTTGCCCTCAGATCCTCCCTCAATCCGGCCGTCCTGCAACTGGTAAAGCGATTCGGTTTCTCCAGAAGACTCGTCATCAGAGCAGACTACGGTTTCTCCATCGGACACCGGTACGTCCTTGTACCCCGATCCATGGACCACACCTACGAAAACATGCCTTGCCTCGGGCTGAACCGGCGAAGAACTTGCACGTCGAGCCATTTCGATGATGTCGGTGCAGATGTCCGGCTCGGGGGCCGGTTCGCCGATCTTGCCGATGAAGACGTGAATCCCACCAAAGGGGACCTGGTACCCGTATTCGATTGAATCGGCCTCGGGACCCCATCCCGCGTTGTCGATGTAGAGCTTGCCACGACGACTCTTCGTCATCGGGCCCACAGTGTATCCCTTGAGTCCATCGAAGCTACCCTTCAAGAACACAAAACCATCGTGCGATAGCCCCACGGTGGGCGCCAACTGTTGTGGGTTTGTCACGGCAGATGTCCTCATGAAAGGACTTAGTCGTGGAGCCATCACAACGGGTTAGCTTAAAGGGGTTAAACCGGACACGGGGACACGGGAGTTTATACTAGTTCGGCCCCTTCGATGAAGGTAAAAGCCTACGTCTAGTTGTGATTGTTATTGCTAGGGTTTCGAAGGCCAGGGAGCGAATCCGCTTTGTCTGACTCTCGAGTTGTTGTTGTCTGTCCCTAAACTGCGGCCGGGTCGTCCCTTTATATACATAGGTTGACGCCTGCCGGGCTACAGAGTGTCGAAGCCGGATTATAAACGTATCCGGTTTGGCCTCTCTCTTTCTATATTACTATACAAGTTACATGACTAGGCCGGTTTACATTTACAGACTGTAACCCGCCTTTGGGCCCTCCGTAAAGCACCATCATCTTTACATCTTCATGGGCTTCCAATCTTCAAAGAGTCAACCCGGCTACATAAGGCCGGTTTACCTACAGTAGTAATATCCCCAACACCTTCGGGTCCATAGTTAGTAGCTAGATGGCTTTCTCTCTCTCTCTCTCTTGATTCTCAATACAATGGTCTCTTGGAGATCCATATGATGTTGCGGTGTGTTTGTTGGAATCGATGAACTTTGAGTTTATGATCAGATCTACCTTTTTATATCCATGAAAATATTTGAGTTTCTTTGATATCTTTTATGCATGATCTCTTATAGCCTCGTATTTCTTCTCTGATATTTGGGTTTTGTTTGGCCAACTTGATCTATTTATCTTGTAATGGGAAGAGGTGCTTTGTAGTGGGTTCGATCTTACGGTGCTTGATCCCAGTGACAAAGGGAACCGACCTTTATGTATCGTTGCTACTAAGGATAAAACGATGGGGTCTATCTCTACATAGATAGATCTTGTCTACATCATGTCATCATTCTTATTGCATTACTCCGTTTCTCCATGAACTTAATACACTAGGAGCATGCTGGATAGCAGTTGATGTGTGGAGTAATAGTAGTAGATGCAGGCAGGAGTCGGTCTACTAATCTTGGACGTCATGCCTATGTAATGATCATTGCCTGGATATCGTCATGAGTATTTGAAGTTCTATCAATTGCTCAACAGTAATTTGTTTACCCGTCGTTTGCTATTTTTCTCGAGAGAAGCCACTAGTGAAACCTACGGCTCCCGGGGCTCTTTCTCATATTATTTGCCTTTGCGATCTATTTTATTTGCCTTTTATTTTCCGATCTAGTAAACTAGAAATACAAAAATACCTTGCTGCAATTTATTTTATTTTGCATTTGATCTATCAATATTTTCAACTTTGTCCCGTCAACGCACCAATTTCTAGCACCGTTACCCGAAAGGGATTGACAACCCCTTTAACATGTCGGTTTGCGAGTATTTGTTATTTGTGTGCAGGGGCTGTTTACTTGTGTTGCTTGGTTCTCCTACGGGTTCGATAACCTTGGTTTCATATCTGAGGGAAATACCTATCGCCGCTGTGTTGCATCCCTTCCTTTTTGGGGAAATACCGACGTAGCTTCAAGCGACATCATTGATCTACTTTTATTGTTGAGTGATCACCTTCTCAAACAAGCACCAGCCCTAAGAGCACTATTGTCATTCTTATGCATTGTGTATAGTTAATATTGTGTGCATCATGACTGGATCTCTTCTACCATGAACTGCAATGTTTAGTCGATGCTCGAACTTTGGAGGTGCTCTACATTTATGTTTTGCGGTCTCAGAAAGGGCTAGCGAGATACCATGTTGTCATATTATATCATGATTGTTTTGTCAAAGTGTTGGAATTTGAGATATTTTATTATTGCTCACTAGTTGATTATGCCATTGGTATGAGTTAATATAATTTCTAAGAGTTATTATTTGCATGGTTAGTTTTGATCTTTGCTGAAAACCTAGGTATTATTTAATCATATATATAGATACAAGAACAAAAGAATTCGTAAAAGTTTTTCTTTATCACTTTCAATTTGTCAACTGAATTGTTTGAGGACAATCCGTGAATTAAGCTTGGAGGAGTTGATACGTCTCCTCGTATCTACTTTTCCAAACACTTTTGCTCTTGATTTGGACTCTAATTTGCATGATTTGAATGAAACTTACCCGGACTGATGCTGTTTTCAATAGAACTACCATGGTGTTGTCTTTTGTGCAGAAATAAAAGTTCTCGAAATTGGACGAAACTTTTTGGAGATTTTTTTGGAATAAATAAAAAATACTGGAGCAAAGACCCATTGGAGGGGGCCACCTGCTGCCCACGAGGCACTAGGGCATGCCCACCCCCCTAGGCGCACCCTGGTGGCTGGTGGTGCCCACGAGGCTCCGCTGACGCTAATCTCAGCACTATAAATTCCTATTTCCTAAGAAAAAAAATAAGAGATGAAGTTTCATCATGTTTTACGATATGGAGCTGCCACCACCTCGTGTTCTTCATCAGGTGGCTAGATCTGGAGTCCGTTCGGGGCTCCGGAGAGGGGGATCCTTCGTCATCATCATCTTCAACCATCCTCCATCACAAATTTTATGATGCTCACCATTGGGAGTGAGTAATTCATTCATATGCTTTCTGGACGGTGATGGGTTGGATGAGATTTATCATCTGATTGAGTTAGTTTTGTTAAGGCTTGATCCCTAGTATCCACTATGTTATGAGATTGATGTTGTTATGGCTTTGCTATGCTTAATGCTTGTCATTAGGGTTCGAGTGCCATGATTTCAGATCTGAACCCTTTATGTTTTCATGAATATATTTGTGTTCTTGATCCTATCTTCCAAGTTATATGCACCTATTACATGTTATGATCCGCATACCCCAAGGTGACAATAATTGGGATTCTTTCCGGTGATTACCGTAGCTTGAGGAGTTCATGTATTCACTATTTGTTAATGCTTTATTCCGGTTCTCTATTAAAAGGAGGCCTTAATATCCCTTAGTTTCCTTATGGACCCCGCTACCACGGGATGGTAGGACAAAATATGTCATGCCAGTTCATATCATAAGCAGGTATGACTATATACGGAATACATGTCTACATTAATTGATGAATTGGAGCTAGTTCTGTGTTGCCCTAGGTTATAACTGTTACATGATGAATGTTATCCAACATAATTATCCATTACCGAGCCAATATGTCCGAGCTTTTCACTTATTGATCTTGCTAAGTTACTACTGTTGGGGAACGTTGCATGGGAAACAAAAAATTTCCTACACTCACCAAGATCAATCTAGGCGTTAAGAAACACGGTTGATGTAGTCGAATGTTTTCGTGATCCAATCACGATCCATCCCACAAACTCCCGATCCAAGTGCCAAACGGACGGCACCTCTGTGTTCAACACACGTATGGCTTGATGACGCCTTCACCTCCTCAATCCAGCAAGCGATGGTGAAGTAGTGGCTCGAGTCCTCCGGCAGCATGACGACGTGATGGCGGCGGTGGTGGTGAAATCTGATACGTGTCCAACGAATCTATAATTTTTTATTGTTCCATGCGATTATATTCTCTGTTTTGGATGTTCTATATGCATTAATATGCTATTTTATATTATTTTTGGGACTAACCTATTAACCTAGCGCCCAGTGCCAGTTTCTGTTTTTTCCTAGTTTAGCTTCGCGGAGAAGTAATACCAAACGGAATAAAACCTTCGTGATGACTTTTCTTGGACCAGAAGACACCCAGGAGACTTGGAGTGCAAGTCAGAAGAGCCACGAGGCGGCCACAAGGGTGGAGGGCATGCCCAGGGGGTAGGGCACGCCGCCCTACCTTGTGGTCCCCTTGCTGACCCCCTTGCCTAGATCATCCTATATATTCACATATATTCCCAAACCGCCAGAAGCATCCACGAAGACACTTTTCCACCGATGTACACACCTTTTGAGAGGGACATGCATGAATCAAGATTTTTTAGAATACTCTATGTGCTTCACTTATATCTTTTGAGCTAGGCAATTTTGCTCTAGTGCTTCACTTATATCTTTTTAGAGCACAGCGGTGGTTTTATTTTGTAGAAATTGTTGAACTCTTATGCTTCACTTATATTATTTTGAGAGTCTTTATAAACAACATGGTAATTTGCATTGGTTATGAATTTAGTCCTAAATATGAGAGGCATCCAAGAGGGATATAATGAAAAACTTTCGTATAAAGTGCATTGAATACTATGAGAAGTTTGATTCCTTATGATTGTTTTGAGTAATTGTGAATTGGATAAATATTTGTGTTAAGGTTTGTGATTCCCGTAGCTTGCACGTATGGTGAACTGTTATGTAACGAAGTTGGAGCATGAGGTATTTTTTGATTGTCTTCCTTATGAGTGGCGGTCGGGGACGAGCGATGGTATTTTCCTACCAATCTATCCCCCTAGGAGCATGAGCGTAGTACTTTGTTTCGATAACTAATAGATTTTTGCAATAAGTATGTGAGTTCTTTATGACTAATGTTGAGTCCATGGATTATACGTACTCTCACCCTTCCACCATTGCTAGCCTCTCTAGTGCCGTGCAAATTTCGCCAGTACCTTAAACCCACCATATACCTTCCTCAAAACGTCCACCATACCTACCTATTATGGCATTTCCATAGCCATTCCGATATACATTGCCATGCAACTTTCCACCATTCCATTTTATTATGACACATTCCATCATTGTCATATTGCTTTGCATGGTCATGTTGTTGACATCGTATTTGTGGCAAATCCACCTTTCATAATTCTTTCATACATGTCACTCTTGAATCATTGCACATCCCGGTACACCGCCGGAGGCATTCATATAGAGTCTTATTTTGTTCTAAGTATCAAGTTGTAATTTTTGAGTTGTAAGTAAATAAGAGTGTGATGATTTTAATTATTAGAGCATTGTCCCACGCGAGGAAAAAACTAAAAGGGAGGCCAAAGAAGCCAAACAAAAAATGAGAGAAAAAAAGAGAAGGGGCTATGTTACTATCCTTTTTCCACGCCTGTGCTTCAAAGTAGCACCATGATCTTCATGATAGAGAGTCTCCTATGTTGTCACTACCATATTCTAGTGGGAATTTTTCATTATAGAACTTGTCTTGTATATTCCAACGATGGGCTTCCTCAAATTGCCCTAGGTCTTCATGAGCAAGCAAGTTGGATGCACACCCACTTAGTTTTCTTTTGAGCTTTCATAAACTTATAGCTCTAGTGCCTCCGTTGCATGGCAATCCCTACTCACTCACATTGATATCTATTGATGGGCATCTCTATACCCTGTTAATATGCCTAGTTGATGTGAGACTATCTCCCTCTATTTTGTCTTCTCCACAACCACCATATTCTATTCCACCTATAGTGTTATGTCCATGGCTCACGCTCATGTATTGCCTGAAAGTTGAGAAGGTTTGAGGACACCAAAAGTATGAAACAATTGCTTGGCTTGTCATCGAGGTTGTGCATGATTTGAATATTTTGTGTGATGAAGATGGAGCATAGCCAGACTATATGATTTTGTAGGGATAAGCTTTCTTTGGCCATGTTATTTTGAGAAGACATGATTGCCTTGTTAGTTTGCTTGAAGTATTATTGTTTTTATGTCAATATTAAACTTTTGTTTTGAATCTTATGGATCTGAACATTCATGCCACAATAAAGAAAATTACATATATAAATATGTTAGGTAGCATTCCACATCAAAAATTCTGTTTTTAACATTTACCTACTCAAGGACGAGCAGGAATTAAGCTTGAGGATGCTTGATACGTCTCCAATGTATCTATAATTTTTTATTGGTCCATGCTATTATATTATCTCTTTTGGATGTTTTATATGCATTAATATGCTATTTTATATTATTTTTGGGACTAACCTATTAACCTAGAGCCCGGTGCCAGTTTCTGTTTTTCCTTGTTTTTTAGCTTCGCGGAGAAGGAATGCCAAACGGAGTCCAAATGGAATAAAACCTTCGTGATGATTTTTCTTAGACCAGAAGACACCCAGGAGACTTCGCGTGCAAGTAAAAAGAGCCACGAGATGGCCACAAGGGTGGAGGGCGCGCCCCCTACCTTGTGGGCTCCTCGGTGACCCCCTGACCTAGATCTTCCTCTGATATATTCACATATATCCCCGAACCTCCATAAGCATGCATGAAAACACTTTTCCGCCGCCACAACCTTCTATTCTTATGAGATCCCATCTTGTGGCCATTTCCGGCATCCTGTCGGAGGGGGATTCAATCATGGAGGGCTTCTACATCAACTCTATTACCCTTCCGATGAAGCGTGAGTAGTTTACAACAGACCTACGGGTCCATAGCTAGTAGCTAGATGGATTCTTCTCTCTCTTTGATTCTCAATACCATGTTCTCCTCGATGTTCTAGGAGATCTGTCCGATGCAATCTTCTTTTGCGGTGTGTTTGTCAAGATTCGATGAATTGTGGATTTATGACCAGCTTATCTATGAATATTATTTGAATCTTCTCTGAATTCTTTTATGCATGAATTGATATCTTTGTAATTCTCTTCAAACTATTGGTTTAGTTTGGCCAACTAGATTGATTTTTCTTGCAATGGGGGAAGTGCTTAGCTTTGGGTTCAATCTTGAGGTGTCCTCACCCAGTGACAGTAGGGGTAGCGAGGCATGTATTGTATTGTTGCCATCAAGGATAAAAAGATCATGTCATCTTACTTAAAGCATTACTCTGTTCTTCATGAACTTAATACTCTAGATGCAGGTAGGAGTCGGTCGATGTGTGGTGTAATAGTAGTAGATGCAGGCAAGAGTCGGTCTACTTGACACGAACGTGATGCCTATATTTCATAATCATTGCCTTAGATATCGTCATAAGTTTGCGCTTTTATAACATCCCAATTTTCAATTTGGATGTTGTACATAGGTCATCAAATGCATATCATATTTTATTTGCATTTTGGTTGTGATCCTAGAAATCTTAAGCAACTCAAGGACCCAAGGAGAGAGTTGGAGATTTCACAAATTTTCATATTTGAAAATTTCTCAAATTTGGAAAGAGGATCAAATTTGATTTTAATATTTTCTCTCCAATTGTTTCTAATAAAAGAGAGAAGATAAAACGACTTCTTCAAATGAAAGGAATATTGGAGAAGAAATTTTAAAATCAAATTAACTTTTTTTGGATTTTATTTGCTATTTTATTTGAATTGGGTAAAATATTCATTTTTTAAAATTGCATTTTTAGGCCAGAGAAATGTTCACCTTGTTCTAAATATTAGACTTAGACGGCAAAAACTGTTTCTGGTATTTTTAGAATTTTTTTTATATTTTATTAGGATTTTGTTTTTTGGGTGATTTTTTTTAAGTTTCGTCGCCGACAGGGCCGATGGCCCAGCCGAGTCAGGCCGGCCCACCTCACCCCGCCGCCTTCGTCCTCCAAGGAAGCCGCCGCCCCGCCACCTCCTTTAAAGTCGGAGCCCCCCTCTCTTTCCTCAACCGCCGCCGCCGCCCGCATCCCAAGCCGCGACGCGCCGCCGCCCGCACCATCCCGCGTCGCTCGCCGCTGCCCGCACCGCCGCCCCGTGCCGCGACCCACCGCCGCCGCCGCTGCCTCACCTCACCGGAGCCGCCAGAATTCCGCCGCCGTCGTTGACCGCCGCCGCCGTTTAACCGGTTTTAAACTGTCCAGGTTCGTTGGTTCTTTTTCGGGTTTTTTTCGGTTCTTCGGTTTTAGATCGGTTTTATTTTAGGGTTTGCTATTTAGTGAATGATCTCTGTTTAGTTCATTTTAACGAACGGATTCGTTCGTTAGCCTCTGTTAGCGGACGTTCATCCTGTAGATTTTCCTTTTTATTTTATTTTTATTTTTCGACCAAGGACCTATTCGCAAATACTTTTATCACAGATTAGTCCCTGATTTTCAAACCTTCGTTACTTTTTGCTCGTTTGTCCAAATCCAGTGAAACCAACGCCAAAATCTTAGTCTTGTTCCCCTCTTTCCAGTTAATCAACTTGAACATGATTTTGAAAATTTATAATTTTGGTTCCAAGAAGATTTGAATTTGAACTTCTTTTGATCGTAGTTTCATTTTCATAGCTCCGGTTCGATTGATTCTTTTTGCAAATCGAAGCTCTTCAGTTGAACTTTCAGTTTAGATATTTTCCCTTGAGTTTTACCCTTGCATCTTATGCTTGATTTCTTATGTATGGTATTGTTTGTTTACGATAGAGTGCGAAGCGTGCTACTACGAGTCGCTAGGGTTTTCAGATCGTTAGCAAGGCGAGTAACAGTTTGATCATATCCCTTATTACCCAGTTTTTATGCATTAGTTTCAATCCTCAAACATTGCATGAGTAGGATTTGTTTAACATGTGGGTTTTGGGAAGTAGTTGTTGAGGTAGAACCTATTGCCCTTTTATTCAAACCCTGGGAGTTACTACACTACGCTTATTATATTTTGCTATGCTATGCTCGTAGACGTGGTTTGGTTTGAGTGATTCATGACAACTGTGAGTATTATCATGAACTAAGGGATTACTTAAGGTGGCTTCTTTAACACACATCTGGGTGGATTGGTTTGTGGGCACCTGGGGAATCCAGTGTTGTCCAAAGGAGAATCCCGGGGTATCCGTGTGATTTTTCCTATGGTTCGCCACCCAGGCTCAAAGGGATCATTATGTTATTCATGCTGGAAACTTCCATGTGCAGCCACAAGCCATTTGTTGGAAATATGCCCTAGAGGCAATAATAAAATGGTTACTATTATATTTCTTTGTTCATGATAATTGTCTATTGTTCATGCTATAATTGTGTTATCCGGAAATCGTAATACATGTGTGAATACATAGACCACAACACGTCCCTAGTGAGCCTCTAGTTGACTAGCACGTTGATCAAAAGATAGTCATGGTTTCCTGACTATGGACATTGGATGTCATTGATAATGGGATCACATCATTTGGAGAATGATGTGATGGACAAGACCCAATCCTAAGCATAGCTCAAAGATCGTGTAGTTCGTTTGCTGTAGCTTTTCCGAATGTCAAGTATCATTTCCTTAGACCATGAGATTGTGCAACTCCCGGATACCGTAGGAGTGCCTTGGGTGTGCCAAACGTCACAACGTAACTCGGTGACTATAAAGGTACATTACAGGTATCCCCGAAAGCGTCTGTTGGGTTGGCACGAATCGAGACTGGGATTTGTCACTCCGTATGATGGAGAGGTATATCTCGGCCCACTCGGTAATGCATCATCATAATGAGCTCAATGTGACCAAGTGGTTGATCACGGGATCATGCATTACGGCACGAGTAAAGTGACTTGCCGGTAACGAGATTGAACAAGGTATTGGGATACTGACAATCGAGTCTTGGGCAAGTAACGTATTGATTAACAAAGGGAATTGTATACGGATTGATTGAATCCTTGACATCGTGGTTCATCCGATGAGATCATCGTGGAGCATGTGGGAGCCAACATGGGTATCCGGATCCCGCTGTTGGTTATTGACCGGAGAGGCATCTCGGTCATGTCTGCATGTCTCCCGAACCCGTAGGGTCTACACACTTAAGGTTCGGTGACGCTAGGGTTGTAGAGATATTAGTATGCAGTAACCTGAGAGTTGTTCGGAGTCCTGGATGAGATCACGGACGCCACGACGAGTTCCGGAATGGTCTGGAGGTAAAGATTTATATATGGGAAGTCATGTTTTGGCCATCGGGAATGTTTCGGGGGTTACCGGTACTTTACCGGGACCACCGGGTGGGGCCACCTATCCAGGAGGGCCCCATGGGCTGAATTGGGTGGGGAACCAGCCCCTAGTGGGCTGGTGCGCCCCCCCTTGGGCCTGCCCTGCACCTAGGGTTGGGAAACCCTAGGGATGGGGGCGCCCCCCACTTGGCTTGGGGGGAAGCCACCCTTGGCCACCGCCCCCTTGGAGATCCATCTCCCTAGGGCCGGCGCCCCCCAAGGCCCCTATATAAAGAGGGGGAGGGAGGGAAGCCGCACCCCTTGCTCTTGGCGCCTCCCTCTCCCTCCGTAACACCTCTCCTCCCCGCTTGCGCTTGGCGAAGCCCTGCCGGGATCCTGCTGCATCCACCACCACGCCGTCGTGCTGCTAGATCTTCATCAACCTCTACTTCCCCCTTGCTGGATCAAGGAGGAGGAGACGTCTTCCTAATCGTACGTGTGTTGAACGCGGAGGTGCCGTCCGTTCGGCACTAGGTCATCGGTGATTTGAATCACGTCGAGTACGACTCCATCAACCCCGTTCTCTTGAACGCTTCCGCGCGCGATCTACAAGGGTATGTAGATGCACTCCTCTCTCCCTCGTTGCTAGATGACTCCATAGATTGATCTTGGTGATGCGTAGAAAATTTTAAAATTCTTCTACGTTCCCCAACAGTGGCATCAAGAGCTAGGTCTATGCGTAGTTACTATGCACGAGTAGAACACAAAGCAGTTGTGGGCGTCGATATTGTCAATTTGCTTGCCGTTACTAGTATTATCTTGATTCGGCGGCATCGTGGGATGAAGCGGCCCGGACCGACCTTACACGTACGCTTACGTGAGATTGGTTCCACCGACTGACATGCACTAGTTGCATAAGGTGGCTGGCGGGTGTCTGTCTCTCCCACTTTAGTCGGATCGGATTCGATGAACAGGGTCCTTATGAAGGGTAAATAGAAATTGGCAATTCACGTTGTGGTTTTGGCGTAGGTAAGAAACGTTCTTGCTAGAAACCTATAGCAGCCACGTAAAAATTTGCAACAACAATTAGAGGACGTCTAACTTGTTTTTGCAGCAAGTGTTTTGTGATGTGATATGGCCAAAGGATGTGATGAATGATATATGTGATGTATGAGATGATCATGTTCTTGTAATAGGAATCATGACTTGCATGTCGATGAGTATGACAACCGGCAGGAGCCATAGGAGTTGTATTTATTTATTTATGACCTGCGTGTCAACATAAACATCATGTAATTACTTTACTTTATTGCTAAAGCGTTAGCCATAGTAGTAGCAGTAATAGATGACGAGACAACTTCAAGAAGACACGATGATGGAGATCATGGTGTCATGCCGGTGACAATGATGATCATGGAGCCCCGAAGATGGAGATCAAAAGGAGCAAATGATATTGGCCATATCATGTCACTATTTGATTGCATGTGATGTTTATCATGTTTTACATCTTATTTGCTTAGAACGACAGTAGCTTAAATAAGATGATCCCTCGCAATAATTTCAAGAAAGTGTTCCCCCAAACTGTGCAACGTTGCGAAGGTTCGATGTTTCGTAGCACCACGTGATGATCAGGTGTGATAGATTCTAACGTTCGAATACAACGGGTGTCAGTGTCAAAACCGGCGGATCTCGGGTTGGGGGTCCCGAACTGTGCGTCTAGGCCGGATGGTAACAGGAGGCAGGGGACACGAAGTTTTACCCAGGTTCGGGCCCTCTCGATGGAGGTAAAACCCTACGTCCTGCTTGATTGATATTGATGATATGGGTATTACAAGAGTTGATCTGCCACGAGATCAGAGAGGCTAAACCCTAGAAGCTAGCCTATGGTATGATTGTTGATGTGTATGTTGTCCTACGGACTAAAACCCTCCGGTTTATATAGACACCGGAGAGGGTTAGGGTTACATAAAGTCGGTTACAATGGTAGGAGATCTGAACATCCGTATCACCAAGCTTGCCTTTGCCAAGGAAAGTCCCTTCCGGACATGGGACGGAGTCTTCAATCTTGTATCTTCATAGTCCAGGAGTCCGGCTGAAGGTATAGTTCGGCTATCTAAACACCCCCTAATCTAGGACTCCCTTAGTAGCCCCTGAACCAGGCTTCAATGACGACAGGTCCGGCACGCAAATTGTCTTTGGCATTGCAAGGCGGGTTCCTCCTCCAAGTACTTCATAGAAGATATTAAACACAAAGATAGTGTCCGGCTCTGCAAAATAAGTTTCCACATACTTCCATAGAGAGAATAATATTTACACAAATCTAATCTGCTGACGTATCCCGTGGTGCGACACACCATGGCCGAGCCTTTATCCGAGTCGTTTAATTACCCACCTCAGCGTGGTATGAGAGGTGGTTCCCTTGGCACGTCTTGAAAAAATAGAGATCGTGTCCCCTTATTATGGGATTCTCATCAATACGGGCGTGGGTAACCCAACCACTTCTAGGACTCCTAGATCATAGGCAAGTCCAAACAGACACGGGGAGGACGCTTGATATCCACCCTCTTTATGAAGGGGCAAAGCTTTTACCTTTTCCCTCCCGTGCCCAATCGAATCCTTCCCCGCCTTAAGCTCAAACACCCAAAGCTCAGGTCAGGTGCTCCAAACCTTCAGTCATGTCCGGATCCAGCCTTCAAGGCCGATGGATTCCCTCCTCCGTCACGGAAGAAAACATCAAAAAGTTGAGGGAGGCCAGGTATCTGACCACCGAAATGTCGCATCGGCTGCCTCCCCGGGGGCAGGCCGTCCCCTCTCCCAAACCCAATGAGAGCGTCGTGTTTGTCTCCCACTTCCTCCGAGGTCTAGGTTTTGCTCTGGATCCTTTCGTCAAGGGCTTGATGTTTTATTACGGGCTAGATTTCCATGATCTAGCTCTGGACTCCTTCCTGCATATCACGACTTTTGTTGTCGTATGCGAGGCCTTCCTCCGGGTTACCCCCCACTTTGGCTTATGGCTCAAGACCTTTGAAGTAAATCCGACGATGATCGAAGGGCAACATGCAGAGTGTGGAGGCGCCTCAATACGCAAGATGACGGGAGCTCCGTGGCCCAAAGGTTCCATCCCAGAGGTGTCTGCATTGTGGCAATAGGAGTGGTTCTACATCACGACTCCTAGAAGCGCCAAGTGGGCGGCCGCCCTTGTTTTTCGCTTGGGCCCTCCACCACGACTGATGTCATGGATCAGCAGAGGACTGAGCTGGGGTCCAGCCAAGGACGTGCCTTTACTGCAGAGCCGCATTCGAGATCTCTTCAACGACGATCTCAGTTTGGTTGCGGTAATACAAGTTATGCTGGTTCGTCAAGTCCAGCCTTGCAAACGTCGGCCTCTTCACTTGTGGGAGTTCAATCCCAAGGGTCGGCGTGCCATTCAAAATTTTCTCGGCCTGACGCACGAGGATATGTATAAGTCATTCTTCGGACCTCAAGTAGAGTGTCCGGAAATCACCGAGGACATGGGCCTGAGGAGTAACCGCGCCGCCAAACAGGTAAGGAATCTTCCGGCCGAACATATTATATTTCCTTCGTTATGAAGTTATTTCTGAGAGTTTGCTTTTTCGACCAGGACTGGCTAACAAAGGCGAAGTTGATTTGGTGTTCGGCCCCCCTCCCTGAGGGTTTGGAGAATCCAATATTGGAAAAGATGCTCCAGACCGCACCTTGCTCGGATCCCTTGAAGGAAGATACTGTGGAGGGTAATGCGGGTGGACGCGGGCCCCCAACGCTGCCTATTCTAACCGAGGGAGCGAGCGTCTCCATGAAGGAAGACGACCGGAAGAGGAAAAGGACTGCGCCCGAGAATTCGGAAGCCGAAGCTTCCAAACGGGAGAAGAAATATTCCACCGGGGGCCCTACCTTGGGGGGCGCTGCTGCCGCACAAAGTCCGCGGGAGGATCAATTCTCCTGGGAGTCGTAAGTGACCCAAAAACTTTAATAGTACAGATATGCCATCCTTTTCTTCTGAGAAAATAACCACCGCATATATTTGTGCAATTCGGGCCTTAGCCCCTCTCAAATGAGCTCGTCTTCGGGGGATCTTCATCCAGAGATGATGGAGAGCGAGACGCCTCCTCCGGACTCCTCCGCTCCGGAAGCGGGCAACCCTGAAGTGTCGTCGCGGAGGGCCTCTCCGAGTGCGGAGAGGCCAGAAGGTGATCCAATTGATCCCCGAGGCTCCCAGTGTCCGGCTCCCGAAGAGAGTAGACAAAAGAGTCCGACGCCATCTAGTGTGCGATCGGACGTTCTGAGGGAGTTGGTGGGGCGAGCGGCCATCTCAGAGGATCACCGTGTGTTGATGAATATGGTGATGGAGAGCATATCGTCCGCCGAAAGCGGATTGCATGAAGCTTTTATGAGTCTACTAACAGGCTTTGAGGTACGTAAAAAGGAACATGTAATAGTCCTGCACATGTTAGGTGTGCCCTATGTAGATAGTAGCCCCTGAGACTCTGGTTGTCGTAGAAAACGATGACGAACGGAGGATCATACTCCCAGGTAATAACCATATTGCCTTTATGTGCAGGAGATGGAAGCTCCGGTGGCCAGCCGGACTAGCCAGTTTGCCCGTTTAGAACGGCAGTTGGATGCGGCAGATGCCGACATCGAGCTTGTTAACAGAAGGCTTGACGAGGCGCAGGGTAAGTATCCTTGTCTGGTAAACGCCACACAGGAAGAGTATGATGCCAGTGTTTTTAACATGTTATGACTACAGATGGAGCTGCCACTGTTGAAGCCTTGCGGGCGGAACTTGCCCGAGCCAAGGAACAAGCAAGATCGGGTAATGCGGCTGCTTTGAAGGCGGCCGAAGAGTTGCGAGCTGAGAAGGCTGCACATGGCGAGAGCCGGAAGAAGATGGCCAATATGGCCGTAGAATTAAAAGCCGCCGTAGACCGTTGCCGGGCTCTTGAAAAGGAAAACCAGGCGAAGGCATCGGACCTTGAGAAGGCTGCTGTAACAGGAAAAGACCTCCGCTCTGCTATGAGGGCAAAGAAGGAGGAGCTGCGGGAAGCCGGGGATATTGTAGCCGGGAAGTCCTTTATGCTGCAGAGGAAGTACGGAGATCCACGATATGCCCCTCTGAATCGGCTGTGGAGTTCGGAGGATGCGTATATGGATCTAGCGGTGAGCGCTGCCGATGCGGCCAAGTACTTCCAGAGTCAGACGGACCGTGAAGTAGACCAGCTATTTTGGAAGCAATTCCTTTCTCCCGAGCGTCTGTTTTCATTGACGGACCAATTAGCCGAATGGGCCGAACTAAATAGGTTGTCCAGACTCTCCATGAGGTCTGTTGTGGATCAACTATGGCCGGAAGGTCAAAACCGAGCAGCTATTTCGGCTTGGTGCAGCAGGTCCTCGATGTGGTGCCGTGCATAAATGCGATGAAGAGGTCTGCGTGCATAGAAGGCGCACGGATGGCCTTTGCCCGTGCTAAAGCATACTGGGCAGAGATGGATGCTACCACTGTTGCAGCGCAGGATTTGGCCATAGGTCGAAGGGCTGCTGAGCACTACTTTGAGGAAGTTCTTGAGGGTGCTCGTTTGATAGAGACCTAGTGATCAAAAAATATTATGTTTGAATGACATGTAATCTCATTGTAAGCGAAATGCTTTTTAAATTTTAATGAGGCTACTTTTATACTTTTGCCTGAAAGTAATGTGATGCCTCCTGGGCGGCCGTTTATGTATACATGTGTATAACCTGAAAGATTGCAGTCGTCGGCTTCAACCCCCACGCATATAATGCGGAGGTGTTCGCAGAAACACGCGTTCACACTTAACCCAACGTCTTGGTCCTATTAAGGAGGTGATAGCGGAGTGAGCGAGGCAACCGGACTATAATGCTTTAACACTTTCACTTAGCCATAGGAGTTTGACAGTGGGGCTACTAGATAGCCCCTGGTGGCTCCGCACTCTCCCGATCCCGGGGTGCGTATATGCCTGGTCGGAAAGCGGCCCTTCTTTAAGGCGGAGGAATTCTAACATTCCCATGGGTCATCGAGTGGTTGACCAGTCTCACGCTAGATCATGACAGTCAGTTTTCGGCTTTCTCTACTGAGGCGCTCATCCGGATGAACCAGGGCACAATCGCAGTAGTTCTCCTGGTGCTACCTTAGCCGGTAAAGCAGAACGTAAGGCACCAAAACACAGGAGCCGGGCAAACCCAACATTTGACCAAAGACAATGATTTGGAGCTGATGCATATAGGGCCAAACTCGCGACGCCGAACACTCCCTAAGGTATTCGGTCTTTGTGGTATAAACCGGGCCTGAAGAATGGCCTTTGTAAGAAGCCCCTTGTGTCCAGGTATGTGCATTGTTCTGGCGTGGGCACATGCCAAGACGTTAGCATCCTTCCCAACGGTGGATATGTATCAACAAGAGACAGTAAAAAAGGTTTACGCAGGGTCTTAATCTAAAAAGAATCCTTGGGTCGGGTCCCTGCTGCACGTCTGCGCCTGTGTCTCCGTTGTGCCGTATCCTGGACGGGTGTAGCACGATGATCATCTGTAAAAGAGAGGAATTTAGGTAAAAAGGTTGTCATGCAAAAGGATAGTTTTCTAAAGAAACCATGTATAATTCAAGATAAGAAGAAATCGCCACTCGTCTACGTGTGTTGAGCCCCTTGTACTTTTGAAAGATAGCGGTGTGATCGTTTATTCGATATGAGTAGCGGCACCGGACTTGATTAGTTGTGTCTGAGGTCTTGACGACCTATTGGATGCTTTTGCTGGTCCAGGCGCCTTTAGTGTGCGGCTGCCAAGGTAGCCTCACTCTCTTCGGCACGCAAAGATCGCTTGATACTTCCGTGCACTGAAATGATGCCACGTGGATCGGGCATATTGAGTGTTAGGGAGGCGTAGTGTGGTATTGCATTAAAGCGAGCGAAAGCTTCGCGTCCGACTAGTGCTTGATAGCCACTTTTAAACGGAGCGATGTGGAAAGTTAAATGGTCGCGACGGAAGTTATCGGGGGAGCCGAATATAACTTGTAGTAGGATGGAGCCCGTACAACGAGCCCCTAGGCCCGGCGTTACTCCTTTAAAGGTAGTATTGCTATGGCGAATTTGTGTTGGGTCTAACCCCATCCCGCGGATTGTATCCTGATATATTAGGTTTAGGCTACTGCCGCCATCCATTAAGACTCGTGTGAGGTGGTATCCGCCAATTACTGGGTCTAATACCAGTGCAGCCCATCCTGCGTGCCGGATACTTGATGCGTAATCACGATGGTCGAAGGTGATCGGTTGAGACGACCAGTGGCGGGACTTCGCGGTGACAGGCACTTGGGTATATTTTTCAGGGAGTGCCGCATTGTTTTTTCTCTTGATCACGTGTAACACGTTTACTATTTTGACTTCGGGTGGAAATTTCTTTTGTTCCCCCTTGTCTTTCTTGGGAGGTTCTTCCTCGTCTTCACTTGGTGTATCCTCCCCCTTGTGTATGGCGTTAAGCTTGCCGGACTGCTTGAAGACCCAACATTCTCTGTGGGTACGATTAGCAGGTTTGCTAGGTGTACTATGGATCTGACATACTTGGTCCAGAATTTTGTTGAGGCTCGACAGTTCATCCCTAGTGCCTTTGGAGGGCGGCTTTTGGTTTGGCCGAGGGACTTTGAATCCGGCATTTACTGTCGTGCCCTTCGTGCTTTCTTCTTTATTCCGGCGTTTGTTATTGTTGTTGCGCCGTGATTTCCTGTTTCCATCTCTAACTTCAGATGTACTGGGATCGCTGGTGCTGCATTTGGCTAGCCAGCTGTCCTCACCCGCGCAAAAGCGGGTCATGAGGTTTGTTAATGCGGCCATCGTTCTCGGCTTGTTTTGGCCGAGGTGTCTGGCGAGCCATTCGTCGCGGACGCTGTGCTTGAAAGCCGCTAAGGCTTCGGCATCCGGGCAGTCGACAATCTGGTTCTTTTTAGTAAGAAACCTATTCCAAAGCTTTCGGGCTGACTCTCCAGGCTGTTGAGTTATGTGACTCAGGTCGTCCGCATCCAGAGGTCGGACATAAGTCCCTTGAAAGTTTGCCCAAAAGGCGTCTTCGAGCTCTTCCCAACATCCAATGGAGCTTTCGGGGAGGCCTTTGAGCCAGTGACGAGCTGGCCCTTTGAGTTTGAGAGGTAAGTACTTGATGGCATGGAGATCATCCCCTCGAGCCATAGGTGTATGAAGGATATAGTCCTCAATCCAGACCCCAGGGTCTGTTGTTCCGTCGTATGCCTCTATGTTTACGGGCTTGAATCCCTCTGGAAATTCATGGTCCAGCACCTCATCGGTGAAACATAGGGGGTGTGCGGCACCCCTGTAGCTGGGTGTGCCGCGTTGTTCGGATGTTTGTTGTGTTGCATTGTATGCTGGGGCGCGCTTGCGTGGTCCATAGATGGATCTTGTTGCACCGTCCTTTGGGTGCGAGCCCTCGCATGGGTCGCGTGTTGCATTGTGAGCGGCGTTGAATGCCGTTATGTGGTGGTAGAGGGGTCGTCTATCCGACCAGGTGGCTGCTTTGATATTTGTTTGTGGGGGGTCTGAGGCCTCCTCATCGAATTCGGGTAGCAGCTTCCGCTTTGGGTAGCTCTTGGAGGGGCGATTGTCGCCGTACCTTGCTACAGTGTTGAGTATTTTGCTCCATCTGAATTGGAGCGTGTTTTGCGCGGCCTTGAGCCTCCGCTTCTGCTTTTTGAGGCTCCTTGCGGTGGCAACGAGCCTTTTACAGGCATTCTGCTGTTCCGAGTGCCTGTCCGGTGTTATGTCATCCTGACCATTATCATTGATAGGATTTGTTTGTTCGGTTTGATTATCCGGATTGTCGTTGTTTGGCAGCGGTTCGCCCTGCTCCAGCGCTGGATCAGTGTGATCGCTATTTCTGTCGAGGCGGGATTTGGGGCGGTGCTTGCGTCGCCGCTTTGACTGCTTTTCGAGGTAACAAACATTCGGTGCGTTCTTCCGCTCCGCGCCATCATCTTTGGCTGCGTCCACCATGTATACATCATATGACGAGGTGGCGTTCCAGGGCTCGATAGGCGCTGATTCTACATCGTCTCCTTCATCGGCGTCCATACCGTCAATGTCGTCGGAGTTGAAGTCGAGCATGTTGGTTAAATCGTCGACAGTGGCTAGCAAGTGGGTGGTGGGTGGGCTTTGAATTTCTTCATCGTCTGAATCCCAACCTTGCTGATCGTAGTCCGGCCAAGGTTCTCCTGATAAAGAGAGAGACTTCAGTGACTTCAGGATATCGCCGAAAGGTGAGTGCTGAAAGATGTCCGCGACCGTGAACTCCATGATCAGCGCCCAATCGGATTCGCTCGGCAGGGGCACAGAGAGTTCGGAGTCCGGAGAAGAATCCGGCTCCATGGAGTCACGAGTCTTGCAGAGTACGGGGCTGGTGTTCGGCTCAACCGCCGTTGGGATCGCAGCCCCCGAGGTGGCGTCCAACCGCCCATCTTCGATCGGCACGGTCGGCTCCGATCTAAGGGTCAGAGCTGATGCGGGTGCGGCCTCCAGGGCACTGTTCGGCGGCAGAGCTAGATCATGCTCGTCGTGACAGTGCTGCGCGCTCAGCAGTGGTTCGAATCCATCGAAGATCAAGTCCCCGCGGATGTCGGCCGTGTAGTTTAAACTTCCGAATCTGACCTGACAGCCAGGGGCGTAGCTTTCGATCTGCTCTAGATGGCCAAGTGAATTGGCCCGCAGTGCGAAGCCTCCAAAGATGAAGATCTGTCCGGGGAGGAAGGTCTCACCCTGGACTGCATCGCCATTGATGATCGTAGGAGCCATCGGGCCTGACGGCGACGGCATAGAGGAAGTCTCAATGAAAGCACCAATGTTGGTGTCAAAACCAGCGGATCTCGGGTAGGGGGTCCCGAACTGTGCGTCTAGGCCGGATGGTAACAGGAGGCAGGGGACACGAAGTTTTCCCCAGGTTCGGGCCCTCTCGATGGAGGTAAAACCCTACATCTTGCTTGATTGATATTGATGATATGGGTATTACAAGAGTTGATCTACCACGAGATCAGAGAGGCTAAACCCTAGAAGCTAGCTTATGGTATGATTGTTGATGTGTATGTTGTCCTACGGACTAAAACCCTCCGGTTTATATAGACACCGGAGAGGGTTAGGGTTACATAAAGTCGGTTACAATGGTAGGAGATCTGAACATCCGTATCGCCAAGCTTGCCTTCCACGCCAAGGAAAGTCCCTTCCGGACACGGGACGGAGTCTTCAATCTTGTATCTTCATAGTCCAGGAGTCCGGCTGAAGGTATAGTTCGGCTATCCGAACACCCCCTAATCCAGGACTCCCTCAACGGGTGTAAGCCACATTTACACACGCAATACACTTAGGTTGACTTGACGAGCCTAGCATGTATAGACATGGCCTCGGAACACGGAAGACCGAAAGGTCGAGCATGAGTCGTATAGAAGATACGATCAACATGAAGATGTTCACCGATGTTGGCTAGTCCATCTCACGTGATGATCGGACACGGCCTAGTTAACTCAAATCATGTTTCACTTAGATGACTGGAGGGATGTCTATCTGAGTGGGAGTTCATTGAGTAATTTGATTAGATGAACTTAATTATCATGAACTTAGTCTAAAATCTTTACAATATGTCTTGTAGATCAAATGGCCCACGTTGTCCTCAACTTCAACACGTTCCTAGAGAAAACCAAGCTGAAAGATGATGGCAGCAACTATACGGACTGGGTCCGGAACCTGAGGATCGTCCTCATAGCTGCCAAGAAAGATTATGTCCTAGAACCACCGCTAGGTGACGCACCTGTCCCACAGAACCAAGACGTTATGAATGCTTGGCAGTCACGTGCTGATGATTACTCCCTCGTTCAGTGCGGCATGCTTTACAGCTTAGAACCGGGGCTCCAAAAGCGTTTTGAGAGACACGGAGCATATGAGATGTTCGAAGAGCTGAAAATGGTTTTTCAAGCTCATGCCCGGGTCGAGAGATATGAAGTCTCCGACAAGTTCTTCAGCTGTAAGATGGAGGAAAATAGTTGTGTCAGTGAGCACATACTCAGAATGTCTGGGTTGCATAACTTCTTGACTCAGCTGGGAGTTAATCTCCCGGATGACGCGGTCATTGACAGAATCCTTCAGTCGCTTCCACCGAGCTACAAGAGCTTTGTGATGAACTTCAATATGCAGGGGATGGAAAAGACCATTCCTGAGGTGTATTCAATGCTGAAATCAGCAGAGGTGGAAATCAAAAAGGAACATCAAGTGTTGATAGTGAATAAAACCACTAAGTTCAAGAAAGGCAAGGGTAAGAAGAACTTCAAGAAGGACGGCAAGGGAGTTGCTGCGCCCGGTAAGCAAACTGCCAGGAAGAAGCCAAAGAATGGACCCAAGCCCGAGACTGAGTGTTTTTATTGCAAGGGAAGTGGTCACTGGAAGCAGAACTGCCCCAAATACTTAGCGGACAAGAAAGCCGGCAACACTAAAGGTATATGTGATATACATGTAATTGATGTGTACCTTACCAGTACTCATAGTAGCTCCTGGGTATTTGATACCGGTGCGGTTGCTCACATTTGTAACTCAAAGCAGGAGCTGCAGAATAAGCGGAGACTAGCGAAGGACGAGGTGACGATGCGCGTCGGGAATGGTTCCAAGGTCGATGTGATCGCCGTCGGCACGCTGCCTCTACATTTACCTAGGGGATTAGTTTTAAACCTCAATAATTGTTATTTAGTGCCAGCTTTAAAGCATGAACATTGTATCAGGATCTCGTTTAATTCGAGATGGCTACTCATTTAAATCCGAGAATAATGGTTATTCTATTTATATGAGAGATATGTTTTATGGTCATGCTCCGATGGTGAATGGTTTATTCTTAATGAATCTCGAGCGTAATGCTACACATATTCATAGTGTGAATACCAAAAGATGTAAGGTTGATAATGATAGTCCCACATACTTGTGGCACTGCCGCCTTGGTCACATAGGTGTCAAACGCATGAAGAAGCTCCATGCAGATGGACTTTTAGACTCTCTTGATTACGAATCATTTGACACGTGTGAACCATGCCTCATGGGTAAAATGACCAAGACTCCGTTCTCAGGAACAATGGAGCGAGCAACCAACTTATTGGAAATCATACATACTGATGTGTGCGGTCCAATGAGTGTTGAGGCTCGCGGTGGCTATCGTTATGTTCTCACCCTCACTGAGTAGATATGGGTATGTCTACTTAATGAAACACAAGTCTGAGACCTTTGAAAAGTTCAAGGAATTTCAGAATGAGGTTGAGAATCAACGTGACAAGAAAATCAAGTTCTTGCGATTAGATCGTGGGGGAGAATACTTGAGTCACGAATTTGGCACACACTTAAGAAAATGTGGAATAGTTCACAACTCGCGCCGCCTGGAACACCTCAGCGTAATGGTGTGTCCGAACGTCGTAATCGCACTCTATTGGATATGGTGCGATCTATGATGTCTCTTACCGATTTACCGCTGTCATTTTGGGGCTATGCCATAGAGACTGCCACATTCACTTTAAATAGGGCTCCGTCGAAATCCGTTGAGACGACCCCGTATGAATTATGGTTTGGGAAGAAACCTAAGCGGTCGTTTCTAAAAGTTTGGGGATGCGATGCTTATGTCAAGAAACTTCAACCTGAAAAGCTCGAACCCAAGTCGGAAAAATGCTTCTTCATAGGATACCCTAAAGAAACTGTTGGGTATACCTTATACCTCAGATCCGAAGGCAAGATCTTTGTTGCCAAGAATGGGTCCTTTCTAGAGAAAGAGTTTCTCTCGAAAGAAATAAGTGGGAGGAAGGTAGAACTTGATGAAGTATTACCTCTTTAACCGGTAAGTGGCGCAGCTCAAGAAAATGTTCCTGAGGTGCCTGCACCGACTAGAGAGGAAGTTAATGATGATGATCATGAAACTTCAGATCAAGTTACTACTGAACTTCGTAGGTCCACGAGGACACGTTCCGCACCAGAGTTGTACGACAACCCTGTCTTGGAAATCATGTTGTTAGACAACGGTGAACCTTCGAACTATGAAGAAGCGATGGCGGGCCCGGATTCCGACAAATGGCTGGAAGCCATGAAATCTGAGATAGGATCCATGTATGAAAACGAAGTATGGACTTTGAATGACTTGCCCGATGATTGGCGAGCCATAGAAAATAGATGGATCTTTAAGAAAAAGACAGACGCGGATGGTAATGTGACCATCTATAAAGCTCGGCTTGTCGCTAAGGGTTATCGACAAGTTCAAGGGGTTGACTACAATGAGACTTTCTCACCCGTAGCGAAGCTGAAGTCCGTCCGAATCATGTTAGCAATTGCCGCATTCTATGATTATGAGATATGGCAAATGGACGTCAAAACGGCATTCCTTAATGGTTTCCTTAAGGAAGAATTGTATATGATGCAGCCGGAAGGTTTCGTCGATCCTAAGAATGCTGACAAGGTGTGCAAGCTCCAACGCTCGATTTATGGGCTGGTGCAAGCATCTCGGAGTTGGGACATTCGTTTTGATGAGATGATCAAAGCGTTTGGGTTTACGCAGACTTATGGAGAAGCCTGCATTTACAAGAAAGTGAGTGGGAGCTCTGTAGAATTTCTCATATTGTATGTGCATGACATACTGTTGATGGGAAATGATATAGAATTCTTGGAAAGCATAAAGGCCTACTTGAACAAGTGTTTTTCAATGAAGGACCTTGGAGAAGCTGCTTATATATTAGGCATCAAGATCTATAGAGATAGATCGAGACGCCTCATTGGTCTTTCACAGAGTACGTACCTTGACAAGATATTGAAGAAGTTCAAAATGGATCAGTCAAAGAAGGGGTTCTTGCCTGTATTGCAAGGTACGAGATTGAGCACGGCTCAATGCCCGACCACGGCAGAAGATAGAGAAAAGATGAGTGTCGTCCCCTATGCCTCGGCCATAGGGTCTATCATGTATACTATGTTGTGTACCAGACCTGATGTAAACCTTGCCGTAAGTTTGGTAGGAAGGTACCAAAGTAATCCTGGCATGGAACACCAGACAGTGGTCAAGAATATCCTGAAGTACCTGAAAAGGACTAATGACATGTTTCTTGTGTATGGAGGTGACGAAGAGCTCGTCGTAAAGGGTTACGTCGACGCTAGGTTCGACCCAGATCTGGATGACTCTAAGTCACAAACCGGATACGTGTATATTTTGAATGGTGGGGCAGTAAGCTGGTGCAGTTGCAAGCAAAGTGTTGTGGCGGGATCTACATGTGAAGCGGTGTACATGGCTGCCTCGGAGGCAGCACAAAACGCAGTCTGGGTGAAGGAGTTCATTACCGACCTAGGAGTCATACCCAATGCGTTGGGCCCGATGACTCTCTTCTGTGACAACACTGGAGCTATTGCCCTTGCCAAGGAGCCCAGGTTTCACAGGAAGACCAGGCATATCAAGCGTCGCTTCAACTCCATTCGTGAAAGTGTTCAAAATGGAGACATAGAGATTTGTAAAGTACATACGAACCTGAATGTGGCAGATCCGTTGACTAAACCTCTCCCTAGAGCAAAATATGATCAACACCAGAATTGCATGGGTGTTCGATTCATCACAATGTAACTAGAATATTGACTCTAGTGCAAGTGGGAGACTGTTGGAAATATGCCCTAGAGGCAATAACAAAATGGTTATTATTATATTTCTTTGTTCATGATAATTGTCTATTGTTCATGCTATAATTGTGTTATCCAGAAATCGTAATACATGTGTGAATACATAGACCACAAAACGTCCCTAGTGAGCCTCTAGTTGACTAGCTCGTTGATCAAAAGATAGCCATGGTTTCCTGACTATGGACATTGGATGTCATTGATAACGGGATCACATCATTAGGAGAATGATGTGATGGACAAGACCCAATCCTAACCATAGCTCAAAGATCGTGTAGTTCGTTTGCTATAGCTTTTCCGAATGTCAAGTATCATTTCCTTAGACCATGAGATTGTGCAACTCCCGGATACCGTAGGAGTGCCTTGGGTGTGCCAAATGTCACAACGTAACTAGGTGACTATAAAGGTACATTATAGGTATCTCCGAAAGTATCTGTTGGGTTGGCACGAGAGGTATCTCTGGGCCCACTCGGTAATGCATCATCATAATGAGCTCAATGTGACCAAGTGGTTGATCACGGGATCATGCATTACGGCACGAGTAAAGTGACTTGCCGGTAACGAGATTGAACAAGGTATTGGGATACCGACGATCGAGTCTCGGGCAAGTAACGTACTGATTGACAAATAGAATTGTATACAGATTGATTGAATCCTCGACATCGTGGTTCATCCGATGAGATCATCGTGGAGCATGTGGGAGCCAACATGGGTATCCAGATCCCGTTATTGGTTATTGACCGGAGAGGCGTCCCAGTCATGTCTGCATGTCTCCTGAACCCGTAGGGTCTACACACTTAAGGTTCGGTGATGCTAACGTTGTACAGATATTAGTATTCAATAACCCAAAAGTTGTTCGAAGTCCCGGATGAGATCACGGACGTCACGAGGAGTTCTGGAATGGTCCGGAGGTAAAGATTTATATATGGGAAGTCAAGTTTTGGCCATCGGGAAGGTTTCGGGGGTTACCGGTATTGTACCGGCCGGGACCACCGGAAGTGTCCCGGGGGTTCACCGGGTGGGGCCACCTATCCAGGAGGGCCCCATGGGCTGAATTGGGTGGGGAACCAGCCCCTAGTGGGTTGGTGTGCCCCCCCCTTGGGCCTGCCTTGCGCCTAGGGTTGGGAAACCCTAGGGGTGGGGGCGCCCCCACTTGGCTTGGGGGGGAAGCCACCCTTGGCCGCCGCCCCCTTGGAGATCCATCTCCCTAGGGCCGGCGCCCCCCAAGGCCCCTATATAAAGAGGGGGGAGGGAGGGCAGCTGCACCCCTTGCTCTTGGCGCCTCCCTCTCCCTCCGTAACACCTCTCCTCCCCGCTTGCGCTTGGCGAAGCCCTGCCGGGATCCTGCTGCATCCACCACCACGCCGTCGTGCTGCTGGATCTTCATCAACCTCTCCTTCCCCCTTGCTGGATCAAGAAGGAGGAGACGTCTTCCTAATCGTACGTGTGTTGAACACGGAGGTGCCGTCCGTTCGGCACTAGGTCATCAGTGATTTGAATCACGTCGAGTACGACTCCATCAACCCCGTTCTCTTGAACGCTTCCGCGCGCGATCTACAAGGGTATGTAGATGCACTCCTCTCCCCCTCGTTGCTAGATGACTCCATAGATTGATCTTGGTGATGCGTAGAAAATTTTAAAATTCTGCTACATTCCCCAACACCATTATGGGCTCTGGCATAGTTGAGTAAGTTGTGGGAAACCTTTCCATGATGGGCTAGCAGATGTAGGGGATTGTAGGTGTACCATCCTATTTATCGGTGAAGGGGAATTCTTCAGAAAGACTGTGTCTTGGTCATCCGTTTCTCAAACACCAGGCAGTGCAAGAAATACAACGGAGGAGATCAAGTCTTGTGGGGAAAAGTGCGCAAACCACTGCAGAGTGTATAAACTAATCATGGTTAGCCGTGTCCCCGGTTATGGACATTTTGAGTATCTGGTGCTTGAATTAGTATGTTGATCTCATCACTTTACCTAATTAATCTGTGGGGTTATTGATTATTAATTTGGGATTGAGATGGGGTTACCATTCTCAATGTTTTTCAACAAACTTTGTAGTTAAATAAAATATATTCCTTTGTTGTAGGGAAAAATTGGCTTTACGCAAAAATGATAACCATAGAGCCTCCACCAGCCATATATGCATATAGTTATAGCTATTTCATGTTCATTGCTCTATAGTGTTATCTTGCCAGCATATTCCATGTGCTGACCTACACAGGCTGCAACGTGTTATGTTGCAGAATTTTCAGATGAAGAGTAAGGTGCGCTAGGTCGTTGTCATGCACTCAGCTATGCCGTTGGACTTGATGGACTCATTTACCTTCGAAGCTTCTGCGGTTATCTTATTTAGATGGCCTTCAGCCATATTATTGTAATAAGTACTCTCTTTGAGACATTCATTGTAATAAGTGTGTGATTGCACTCTGTTATAAATCCTCGAGTGCTGTGTCTATCAAAATTACCGATCCAGGATGACACTTATACACAGAGGATTGACCGTTTGAGGTCGGATCGCTACAACATGGTATCAGAGCACACGCTGACTGTAGCGCGCGACCACTAAGATGAACCATAGGACACTCTTCTCCACTTTCTACTCTATAGATGGCGGACCCAAGGAACAAGTTTGCTCAACCGGATGAAGACACCCCTTTTGGACGACACTTGAAGGAGGCCACTAAGTACCTGAGCATCGGAATACCAAGCTTCATGGGGACCTACACCGCCACTCTACCGGAAGAAGAGCGCTGGACAATTCGAGTACATGTTCCACGAAGGACATTCACACTAGTTACTGAGCCCATAGAGTTTTTATTTGATGCACCAACCTGGAGTCTAGGAAAGAGCATGGCAGCTCACATCGCCATGGGATGCATCAGCAAAGTATACCACAAGGATCTTAAGGACACCATTGATACGTCTCCAACGTATCTATAATTTTCGATTGCTCCATGCTATATTATCTACTGTTTTGGACTATATTGGGCTTTATTTTCCACTTTTATATTATTTTTGGGACTAACCTATTAACCGGAGGCCCAGCCCAGAATTGTTGTTTTTTTTGCCTATTTCAGTGTTTCGGATAAACAGAATATCAAACGGAGTCCAAACGGAATAAAATCTTTGGAAACGTGATTTTCTCACCGAACGTGATCCAGGAGACTTGGACCCTACTGCAAGGGATCAAAGAGGTGGTCACGAGGGTGGGGGGCGCCCCCCCTAGGACGCGCCCCCTGCCTCGTGGGCCCCTCGGTGCTCCACCGACGTACTCCTTCCTCCTATATATACACACGTACCCCCAAACGATCAGAACAGGAGCCAAAAACCTAATTCCACCGCCGCAACTTTCTGTATCCACGAGATCCCATCTTGGGGCCTGTTCCGGAGCTCCGCCAGAAGAGGGCCGTCATCATGGAGGGCTTCTACATCATCCTAGCCCCTCCGATGAAGTGTGAGTAGTTTACCTCAGACCTTCGGGTCCATAGTTAGTAGCTAGATGGCTTCTTCTCTCTCTTTGAATCTCAATACAAAGTTCTCCCCCTCTCTTGTGGAGATCTATTCGATGTAATCTTCTTTTTGCGGTGTGTTTGTTGAGACCGATGAATTGTGGGTTTATGATCAAGTCTATCTATGAATAATATTTGAATCTTCTCTGAATTCTTTTATGCATGATTGGTTATCTTTGCAAGTCTCTTCAAATTATCCATTTGGTTTGGCCAACTAGATTGGTAGTTCTTGCCATGGGAGAAGTGCTTGGCTTTGGGTTCGATCTTGCGGTGTCCTTACCCAGTGACAGAAGGGGCAGCAAGGCATGTATTGTATCATTTCCATCGAGGATAACAAGATGGGTTTTATTTCATATTGCATGAATTTATCTCTCTACATCATGTCATCTTGCTTAAGGCGTTACTCTGTTTTTAACTTAATACTCTAGATGCATGCTGGATAGCGGTCGATGAGTGGAGTAATAGTAGTAGATGCAGAATCGTTTCGATCTACTTGTCACGGACGTGATGCCTATATACATGATCATGCCTAGATACTCTCATAATTATGCACAATTCTATCAATTGCTCAATAGTAATTTGTTCACCCATCGTAGAATACTTATGCTCTTGAGAGAAGCCACTAGTGAAACCTATGGCCCCCGGGTCTATTCTCATCATATCAATCCCCATCGCTTTTATATTGTTTTGCTATTTACTTTGCCTTTACTTTTTACTTTGCATCTTTATATCAAAAATACCAAAAATATTCTATCTATCAGATCTCACTCTCGTAAGTGACCGTGAAGGGCTTGACAACCCCTAATCGCGTTGGTTGCGAGTAGCTATCGCTTTGTGCAGGTACGAGGGACTTGAGCGTGGGCTCCTAATGGATTGATACCTTGGTTCTCAAAAACTGAGGGAAATACTTACGCTACTCTGCTGCATCATCCCTTCCTCTTCGGGGAAAACCAACGCAAGCTCAAGACGTAGCAAGAAGGATTTCTGGCACCGTTGCCGGGGAGTCTACGCAAAAAGTCAATATACCAAGTACCCATCACAATCCCTATCTCTCGCATTACATTATTTGCCATTTGCCTCTCGTTTTACTCTCCCCCCAATTCACCCTTGCCGTTTTATTCGCCCTATCTCTCTATCCTCCCTCTCTATTTGCCTCTTTGTTTGCTTGTCGTCATGGCTAGTCCTCTTTCTGCTCCTATGTCCCCTGAGTTTGCAGTCCTTCACTTCAAACAAAAGCAAGGAGAAAATTTAAAGGATGCTTGGTTTAGAATGATGGAATCTTATCATAAATGCACCCTATAAGTAAATTTCATAATTTTGCGTCGCAACTTTTATGTTGGGCTTAATTTGTCTCATAGACAACTTTTAGATTGTGTTTCAAGGGCAATTTTATTGAAATTGATCCCAGTATCGCGCATGAAATTATAGAAGGTATAGTAGGAACTTTACCTCAACAAAAGGGGCTCCATCAGACCCAAGAGAAAACGCAAGTTTTTGAAAAAATTTGCGAGGTAACTAAGATTTTACAGAAATCTCTTGAACCTCTTAAGAGTGTTAGCTTAAATCTTCACCGCATGAATATGTTGATTACTCTTTGCAATAAGCGGTTGGATTCTTTAGATCTCAAGATCTCTGAATATGAAGGGAAACATAAGGAACCTCCTAGATTCGAGCATAACATCGCTAAAAAAATTAAGAATCAAGATGGCAATACTTAGATCCATTCTTGCTCGTTATGCCTAGCTAGGGGCGTTAAACGATAGCGCTTGTTGGGAGGCAACCAAATTTTATTTTTATTCCTTGCTTTTTGCTCCTGTTTAGTAATAAATAAATTATTTAGCCTCTGTTTTGGTTGTGTTTTTGGGTTTAATTAGTGTTTGTGCCAAGTAGAACCGTTGGGAAGACTTGGGGAAAGTCTTGTTGAACTTGCTGTAAAAAACAGAAACTTTAGCGCTCACGAGAACTGCTGTCATTTTTATTTGAAGAGTGCTATTTAGGTAATTCTTTTTGAAGATGATTAACAGATAAATTCGTCAAGTCCAGCAATTTATTTTAGAATTTTTTGGGTTCCATATCTTGCGCTAGCTACAGATTACTACAGACTGTTCTGTTTTTGACAGATTATGTTTTTCGTGTGTTGTTTGCATATTTTGATGAATCTATGGCTAGTAAAATAGTTTATAATCCATAGAGAAGTTGGAATACAGTAGGTTTAACACCAATATAAATTGTAACATCCCAAAATTCTAAATTTTGCAATGTTATAATAAATAGATAGATTTGATTAACTGTTTGATTGATTGACTCAAAGTGAGTGAAATTCGAAACTTTTCAAAGTTAAATGAGAGGGAATAAAAGGGCTTTCCCAAACTTTCACCTTTTTCTTTTGATCCCCAAGAATTCAAATTCTTTTCATCACAAAACCATGCAGAGAAGATGACATGACTCCTTTCATTTAATAAATGAAAAGGGTGTTTGAAAAATATTTGAATTCCATTAGAAAATATTTCCAATTCATAAACTTCATGCAGCTCAATGATTTTCAAGAGCGAAGATAAAATGACTTCTTCAAAACTTATGAAATATGAGTTGGGAGTTTCAAAGAAACTCAAATTTAAAATCCATTTGAAATAATTATTTTTCAATTTGGGTTATTTGAGTTTTATTCAAATTATTTTTCTCCAAAAACAAAATACATGGAAAATAGGGTAACATGATTCCCTACAATAGAAAATTGGAGAAAAAATAATTTGAAATCATTTTGGTATTTTTAAAATGATTTTTGTTGGATTTTAATAGGCCAGTAGCACTCTTTGAATTATCTGGATTTGTGTGTATTTTATTTGGCATTAGGAAAATGTTCATGTCGTAGAAAATCCTTTTCTGAAAATATTGATATATTATATGCCTATATAATATTTTAGTTATTTCGTTTTTATTATTTTATTTTTCTGGAAAATGTTTTTTTTAAAAGTTCCAACTGGGCCGGCTCAGCCGAAGCCAGGCCAAGGCCCAGCTCCGCGCCGCCTTCCCCGACGTGGCCGACCGGGACTCCACCGGAATCCGGCGCCGACACAGCTCCGGCCGGCCCCTCGCCCACGCCACAGAGCCGCCCCGCCCCCATATAAGCGCCGCCTCCGCCGCCTCTCTCTCCTCCTCGCCGCTCGCGCCGCCCTCGCGGATCCAGCACCGCCGCCGCCGCACTTCACCTGCATCGTCGCCGCCTGCTGTGCCGCTCAGCCGTCGCCGCACCGCGCCCGCGCCCCCGCCTCGCGCAGCCGCCGCTCGCCGCTCCCTCTCCTAAGCCGCACCACCGCTCGCCTTGCCCACGCGCCGCCGTCGCCGACGCCCGCCGCTGCAGGAAACCGCCGGAGTTGACCGGTCCGCTGCCGCCGGATCCGATCCGCCCCCGTCCGGTTTATTTATATTCTTATAGGTTTTCTCTGGTTTTCTTTTAAAGCCGGTTTTTGTTTAGGTTTATTTATTTAGAGAACGTTCTCTGGTTAGGTTTATAAAACGAACGTTCGTTATTTAGTCTTTTTCTTTTTCTGTTAGTTTTAGTCAGGGACTTCTTTGTAGATGTTTTATTTACAGATTGGCCCCCATTTTTTCAAACGATCACAACTTTTTGCTCGTTAGTCCAAATCCAAGAAAACCAACGCCCGCGTCTTCGTTATGATCTCCTCTATCCAGTAATCCAACTCAAACATATTTTTGAAACGTTTAAACTTTAAATTAGATCAGATTTGAATTCAAACTTCGTTTGATCATAACTTGAGTTTCGTAGCACCATTTGAGTTGATTCTTTTTGCAAATCGAAGCTCTTGACCTAAACTTTCTGATAAGGCCAAATTCACATAATTTTGGTACTGTTAGAAATTTTTTTATGTTGCAAGAGCTATTTGCTTGGTTTTGATGTTTTCCGAATCGACTTTTTCGATTTTCTGGTCTTTTGAGTGATTGCTTATGTGTGGTTACTATTGCTTGCCTACGATAGATTGACCGGAGTGTGACGAGTAGAACTATCAAGAGTTATGAGTGCGAATCATCTTCATCAACATTTCAGGCAAGTTCACACTTTGATCATACCTCTTTCATACCCAGTTTTTATTGCATTAGATCAAACCTCTAACATTGCATGTTAGGATCTAATTAAATTGGGGGATGGGAAGTAGTTGATGAGGTAGGAACCTATTGCCCTGCATCCAAACCTTGGGAGTTACTTTTACGTTATGCTTACATTGCCATGCTATGCTCGTAGACGTGGATTGGGTTTTGAGAGTATTCATGATAGATGTGAGATTCTTAATTAATGGTTTACTTAAGGTGGCAACTTAAACACACATCTGGGTGGATTGAGGCACCTGGTTATTCTAGGATTGCCTGTCTAGGCACCTAGGTAGACCAGGATTGCCTTTTTTTTTGGACCGCCACCCAGGCTCAAAGGGATCATGAGATTTTTCATACTAGAAATTTCCGTGTGCAGCCGCAAGCTATTATGGGCTCTAGCATAGTTGATTAAGTCGTGCGAACTCTTACAGGGTAGACTTGTAGATGTAGGGGAAAGTAGGTGTAATGGTCTATCCATCGTAAGGTGCTAGCGCTTCTGAACGACTATGTCTCGGTCATCCGTTTCTCAAACACCATGTAGTGCAAGAAACCAAATGAAGGCGATTGAGTCTTGTGGGGAAAAGTGCGCAAACCTCTACAGAGTGTATAAACTAATCATGGTTAGCCGTGTCCCCGGTTATGGACAACTTGAGTATCTAGTACTAGGATTATCATGTGAATCTCATCATGTTACTTTAAATTGAGTTTGTTGGGTTTAATGATGTTAATTAATTGGGATTGAGAATGATGTCAACCATTCTCAATGTTCAACAACCACCTTGATAGTTAAATAAAATTTATTCCTTTGCAGTAGGAAAAATCAGCTTTGCGCAAAAACTATAACCATAGAGCTTTTCCACCAGCCAAATATGCATGTAGTGATAGCCTTTATTCATCATTCTCTATGGTGTGAATTTGCCAGTACATTCAATGTACTAACCCTCTGTGGCTGCAACGTCTCATGTTGCAGGATTTCTTACGACGAGTAAGTGATACGTTAGGGTTATGATTTCTACACTCAACTTTGCCGTTGGTGTTGATGGGAATCCACAACCTTGTTACTTCCGCTATTTTGGATTGAGGTAATAGTATTTTACGTTACTTATACATGTGATTTACCTCTGTTATAAATCCTCGAGTATTGTGTGTGTCAGCATACCGATCCAGGGATGACACTTAAGCATCGAGACTTGATCCATTCGGGTCGGGTCGCTACAAGATGGTATCAGAGCACATGTTGACTGTAGGACGTGACCCTAGAAACTGGAAAGCCCATAGGAAAAGATTTTTCTCTAAAACTTTACTCTTCAAAAAGATCTTTTACCTCTCTTCTCTTCTGAGCTTATTCAAATATTCCCTTTTAGTGAGACCATACCCGTTTTCCCTTTTGACCACTCAAAGATTCGACGGATGAGACCACTCCAAGAAGTACAAGATATCGGACAACTAAGACCATTTGGAATGAAGAGGATTTTTCCATACATTATGATAATGGAAACTACAACGGTTGAAGACCGAAGATAAGGAGAATTTGAAGGCTCTAAAGAATTCCCAGATTTGTATGAACTAGGAAGGCTACCCTTATGGAACTTGGCAGACTATGGAAGTTGTCAATACCCGAGGTCAAGGTGTATCGGAGAAAGACCGGAGCATGTAGAACTCAAGGATTTCTCAAGTAAACCCTAAGGCAGGAGATATCAACTATGGAATGATAGCTCATGGAAATGACAAGAGCAAAAACACAGCTATCCATGAAGTTATCTCCCGCTTATGCTATTGTCACCGTGCTGAGTTAAGCATGTATATGCATGGAAGGATTGGATGGTAGAAAGCTGATAAAACACCTATCAGCAAAACGAAGTTTTAACCTTAGCTAGTGTATCACCAGGATCTGGAGTGTTACATCAAGAAGTTAAGATGGACCTTCAGGAAGCCGTATTTTGACAAGGAGCATTTCGTGGAGAACTTAGGTCCAAGAAGCTGATGTAGCCAAGCTGGAGGAGCAAAACCTCAAGATACCAGAGATTCATCAGGAACTAGACCATGGTTCATGCCAAGGATGTTGAAACCTAGAAGTTTGGAATGCAACTCCAGAAATATTAAAGGATGTCACGAGAGATTTCACGTCAACAGAGATGATCTGGCAAAAGAACTTGAGAAGACAAGCATGATCGGAAGAAGCCATTGGAGGCATGAACAAGACTTGATGGGTTTGATGACTTTTGAAGATTTATTGACCTTTAGAAGACCAAACCCCTGTGATACACCTACGTTAGATGCGATGATTGTGAGCTGTCATTTGTTTGATGTTTTCCGACAGCCACAATAAAATCTGTCTTTCCAAAACTTTTGTTTGTATTGTGTGTATCCCTCTCTATCTCTCTTATCTCACCCCAAACCCTTGGACCCAATAGAGGATGAATGGAGATGAGCTTGTATTTTCTAGACCGATGAGTCAATTGGAGACAGACCGATGGATTCAGAACATGGAGGATCACATGAAGAATAACCCTATAGTTGGAAAGGATATGATCCAGCATGCTCTTCAGTGCTTTGAAAGAGGTGTTGCTACTTGGTGGAGGATGTACCAAACCATCAATGGATGGCAAGGAGTAAGCACTTGGAAGGAATTTAAGTTGACTCTGCCAAAGTCTCGATTTGTGCCCCAGAAGTTGAAGCCTTATGGAAAGGATATGAAGAAACCTTGTGCATGCAAGATTTGTGGAGAAATAGGACACACCGGGAAAGAACACAAGGATGAATGCCCTAATTATGAAGGAAGTCACCCAGTTGAAGAATGCCCAATTAGGCAGATTACTTGTTTCTTGTGTGAAGGGACTACCCACTATCCTACTCAGTGTCACATTTACCCCATGGTACAACGAACCATCCGGCAGAAGAAAGAAGTAATGAAAGGAGCCCTCATGGAAATTTTAGAAGAACCCGTGATGAAGGAAGAGATGGAGGACACACCTAAAGAAGACCCGAGTAAACCCTGCACTAAGTCTTGCTATTCATGTGGAGAAGAAGGACACATCTGCCAAAATTGTTTGAATGGGGATCTAGTAGAAATCCCGACGGAGGAAGTAGAATATGACCCACAAGAAATAGAATCCATGATTGGCATGGAAAAGTCCAGGAAGAGAAACCGATTGGAGCCCAGAAGGGACCTGAGTCATATCACCTGTTACAGGTGCAAGGAGTCAGGGCACTACCTCAACAATTGCCCAAAAAGGAAACCTCGATACTTGTCAGAAGTAATATGTTTTAGTTGTAATGGAGCAGGGCACTTTGCCAGAGAATGCCCCAAGGAGAAGGAAACTTGTGCTAGATAGTTGAGTTTGCAACAAAAGAAATGGACTAGTAGAAGTGAGAACATTTTCTTTTATATTGAGGTGTTGAGTTGAGACATGTAATGGAAAAGCGAGAGATTGTAATCACTTGAGAATAAATAAAGTTAGCATCGTTGGTACTGATATGGATTTTATGAGTTGTTACTCTATGAAGAAGAATTTTGGCCATTCTGAGGATATGAGAAATATGGTCTATGGAAGATTTGTGCATTTTAAGGGTGGTAGTACCCTGTAAGAACCCTTGACCCCTGGAAAAGATAAGGATACTCCACTGATTGGATTTCGGACAAAATGAATACGAGTTTTGTCTCGATATGTGTGATACCCCAAGAGTGTGTGGGATGAAGTTGGAGACCGTCAGATGTTTGGACCAAATGTGATCAAGGAGTCAGAAGAGAATGTTAAGTTGATTCGAGATAGACTGAAGGTAGCCCAGTCCAGGCAGAAGAGTTAGGTAGACTCAAAAACTCAAGGAGGTAGTCTATGAAATTGGAGACAGAGCATGTCTTCGTGTGTCCCCTCTGCGAGGAGTTAAACGATTTGGAGTTAAGGGACAGTTAGCCCCGAGATTTGTAGGACATACCGAGTTTTGGAGCGTATGCGAGAAGTGGCCAACAAGTTGGAGTCACCCGAAGGACTGTCAGGAGTTCATGACGTGTTTCACGTTTCCCAGTTGAAGAAGTGCCATGCAGAGATGGCCAATATTCCCTTGTAATGACGCTTGAACCTGGAAAGGATAATGATGTTGCACGAAGTGGAATATGGACTCCATACGTATAAGTTTATATTTCGGTATGTGGGATAACCCACGAGGATGAAGAGATGAATTACTATTGGATATAAAGGAGGTATGATGTTGGGAATATGGATCAAGGGAAACTCCATGATGAGTCTGAGTAATCATGTCCTAGTTTGGTGCCAATAGAAGAAAGGAAGATAGTACAATTGGATGGATTTAAGAATACTAGGAAGTTGGAAGTTGGAATAATGATCAGTGGCCCGATGATAAGTTCAAGGACTACAAGTGATGAGATAGGCCATAACCCACAGGCCCCAGGACCTGCCAATAAGCAAGCACATTCTTGCTGAAGCAAAAACCCTGGAGGAAGATACGACGTTTATCGGCAGACGATTTTATAGGAGTAACGCAAAACCTGAGAGTTGTGAAGGAACGATAGATGTTTGTTTGGTTTGCAGAATCAATGGATTTATCCGAACCTTGGTTCGTCGACAAGAGAAATTCTGCAATGCTTGTGAGGATGACCGAGTGTTACAATGCGAGATTCGCTAAACTATATACATGGTAATGATTTGGGTGCGGGATGGATTGATCACCATACCGACTTACTCCTATTATTCGCCTTGCTATATGGGATGGTAAATCTGAGTGACTTACCTATAGTTGAGAGACGACGATCAAAACCTTGTTTAAGCCTTAGAATGGTATAGGTATTTTTCCCTTGTACAAGACAGCTTTTGCCAACCGTAGGTTATACGGTGAGGATCAACCCAGACCCATTTCCTGCAGGAGAAACCATAAATTTGTTGACCACCATGAGATATTGATTAGTTGTTTAGTACTGGCGCCAGACCTGTCAGGTAAGAAGACCCAGTCTCGGAATAACCTTACCAAGATGAAAGGACAAAAGAATTGAGGAAAAGGTTATGCCGTTACCAGAAGAGCCCAGAGAAAGGAATTATACTGAATATCTGAGAAGACCGGCCCTGTCAAGAATAAGGAAGGAGTATATGAGTATTGATGGGACCGTAACGATGATTTTAAGGGTGGTAGCACCCAGACCCCCTGTGATGATTGATGGATTTTGAGGAGACCCAAACCCTAACCTATTTCTTGCTAGCCTCTCTGAATCTCAAGGACGAGATTCATTTTAAGGGTGGTAGGTTTGTAACATCCCAAAATTCTAAATTATGGAATCTTATTATAAATAGATAGATTTGATTAACTGTTTGATTGATTGACTGAAAGTGAGTGAAATTCGAAACTTTTCAAAGTTAAATGAGAGGGAATAAAAGGACTTTCCCAAACTTTCACCTTTTTCTTTTGATCCCCGAGAATTCAAATTCTTTTCATCACAAAACCCTGGAGAGAAGATGACATGACTTCTTCCATTTAATAAATGAAAAGGGTGTTTGAAAAATATTTGAATTCCATTGGGAAATATTTCCAATTCATAAACTTCATGCAGCTCAATGATTTTCAAGAGCGAAGATAAAATGACTTCTTCAAAACTTATGAAATATGAGTTGGGAGTTTCAAAGAAACTCAAATTTAAAATCCATTTGAAATAATTATTTTTCAATTTGGGTTATTTGAGTTTTATTCAAATTATTTTTCTCCAAAAACAAAATACATGGAAAATAGGGTAACATGATTCCCTACAATAGAAAATTGGAGAAAAAATAATTTGAAATCATTTTGTTATTTTTAAAATGATTTTTGTTGGATTTTAATAGGCCAGTAGCACTCTTTGAATTATCTAGATTTGTGTGGATTTTATTTGGCATTAGGAAAATGTTCATGTCGTAGAAAATCCTTTTCTGAAAATTTTGATATATTATATGCCTATATAATATTTTAGTTATTTCGTTTTTATTATTTTATTTGTCTGGAAAATGTTTTTTTTTAAATTCCGATTGTGCCGGCCCAGCCGAAGCCAGGCCAAGGCCCAGCTCCGCGCCGCCTTCCCCGTCGTGGTCGACCGGGACTCCACCGGAGTCCGGCGCCGACACGGCTCCGGCCGGCCCCTCGCCCATGCCACGGAGCCGCCCCGCCCCCATATAAGCGCCGCCTCCACCACCTCTCTCTCCTCCTCGCCGCTCGCGCCGCCCTCGCGGATCCAGCACCGCCGCCGCCGCACTTCACCTGCATCGCCGTCGCCGCACTGCGCCGGCGCCCCCGCCTCGCGCCGCCGCCGCTCGCCGCTCCTCCTCCTGAGCCGCGCCACCGCTCGCCTTGCCCGCGCGCCGCCGTCGCCGCCGCCCGCCGCCTCGGGAAACCGCCGGAGTTGACCGGTCCGCCGCCGCCGGATCCGATCCGCCCCGAACCGGTATAAACCGCCCCGGTCCGGTTTATTTTATATTCTTATAGGTTTTCTCTGGTTTTCTTTTAAAGCCGGTTTTTGTTTAGGTTTATTTATTTAGAGAACATTCTCTGGTTAGGTTTATAAAACGAACGTTCATTATTTAGTCTTTTTCTTTTTCTGTTAGTTTTAGCCAGGGACTTCTTTGTAGATGTTTTATTTACAGATTGGCCCCTATTTTTTCAAACGATCACAACTTTTTGCTCGTTAGTCCAAATCCAACGAAACCAACGCCCGTGTCTTCGTTATGATCTCCTCCATCTAGTAATCCAACTCAAACATGTTTTTTAAAAGTTTAAAATTTAAATTAGATCAGATTTGAATTCAAACTTTGTTTGATCATAACTTGAGTTTCGTAGCTCCGTTTGAGTTGATTCTTTTTGCAAATCGAAGCTCTTGACCTAAACTTTCTGATAGGGCCAAATTCACATAATTTTGGTACTATTAGAAATTGTTTTATGTTGCAAGAGCTATTTGCTTAGTTTTGATGTTTTCCGAATCGACTTTGTCGATTTTCTGGTCTTTTGAGTGATTGCTTATGTGTGGTTACTATTACTTGCCTACGATAGATTGACCGGAGTGTGACGAGTAGAACTATCAAGAGTTATGAGTGCGAATCATCTTCATCAACATTGCAGGCAAGTTCACACTTTGATCATACCTCTTTCATACCCAGTTTTTATTGCATTAGATCAAACCTCCAACATTGCATGATTAGGATCTAATTAAATTGTGGGATGGGAAGTAGTTGATGAGGTAGGAACCTATTGACCTGCATCCAAACCTTGGGAGTTACTTTTACCTTATGCTTACATTGCCATGCTATGCTCGTAGACGTGGATTGGGTTTTGAGAGTATTCATGACAGATGTGAGATTGTTAATTAATGGTTTACTTAAGGTAGCAACTTAAACACACATCTGGGTGGATTGAGGCACCCGGTTATTCTAGGATTGCCTGTCTAGGCACCTGGGTAGACCAGGATTGCCTGTTTTTCTTGGACCGCCACCCAGGCTCAAAGGGATCATGAGATTTTTCATACTAGAAATTTCCGTGTGCAGCCACAAGCTATTATGGGCTCTAGCATAGTTGATTAAATCGTGCGAACTCTTACAGGGTAGACTAGCAAATGTAGGGGAAAGTAGGTGTAACGGTCTATCCATCGTAAGGTGCTAGCGCTTCTGAAAGACTATGTCTCGGTCATCCGTTTCTCAAACACCATGTAGTGCGAGAAACCAAACGGAGGCGATCGAGTCTTGTGGGGAAAAGTGTGCAAACCTCTGCAGAGTGTATAAACTAATCATTGTTAGCCGTGTCCCCGGTTATGGACAACTTGAGTATCTAGTACTTGGATTATCATGTGAATCTCATCATGTTACTTTAAATTGAGTTTGTTGGGTTTAATGATGTTACTTAATTGGGATTGAGAATGCTGTCAACCATTCTCAATGTTCAACAACCACCTTGATAGTTAAATAAAATTTATTCCTTTGCAGTAGGGAAAAATCAGCTTTACCGAAAAACTATAACCATAGAGCTTTTCCACCAGCCAAATATGCATGTAGTGATAGCCTTTATTCATCATTCTCTATGGTGTGAATTTGCCAGTACATTCAATGTACTGACCCTCTGTGGCTGCAACGTCTCATGTTGCAGGATTTCTTACGACGAGTAAGTGATACGTTAGGGTTATGATTTCTACACTCAACTTTGCCGTTGGTGTTGATGGGAATCCACAACCTTGTTACTTCCGCTATTTTGGATTGAGGTAATAGTGTTTTACATTACTTATACATGTGATTTACCTCTGTTATAAATCCTCGAGTACTGTGTGTGTCAGCATACCGATCCAGGGATGACACTTAAGCACAGAGACTTGATCCATTCGGGTCGGGTCGCTACATAAATAAATAATGAGTTCATTACAGTACCTTGAAGTGGTCTTTTGTTTTCTTTCGCTAACAGAGCTCACGAGTTTTCTATTTTGAGTTTTGTGTTGTGAAGTGTTCAAGTTTTGGGTGAATTCTTTTGATGGATCATGGAACAGGGAGTGGCAAGAGCCTAAGCTTGGGGATGCCCATGGCACCCCCAAGATAATCCAAGGACACCAAAAAGTCAAAGCTTGGGTATGCCCCCGGAAGGCATCCCCTCTTTCGTCCACTTCCATCGGTAATTTACTTGGAGCTACATTTTTATTCACCAACATGATATGTGTTTTGCTTGGAGCGTCTTGTGTTATTGGTGTCTTTGTTTATTAGTATGCCACAATCATCTTTACTGTACACACCTTTTGAGAGAGCCATACATGAATTAAAATTTGATAGAATACTCTATGTGCTTCACTTATATCTTTTGAGCTAGATAATTTTGCTCTACGTGCTTCACTTATATCTTTTGAGCTATATAATTTTTCTCTTTGTGCTTCACTTACATCTTTTAGAGCTAGATAATTTTTCTCTATGTGCTTCACTTAGATCTTTTAGAGCACGGTGGTGGATTCGCTTTAAAGAAACTATTGATCTCTCATGCTTCACTTAAATTATTTTGAGAGTCTCTTAATAGCATGGTAATTTGCCTAATAATAATATGCTTGGTATTCAATATTTGTGAAACTTTCTTTTGAGTGTGTTGAATACTAAGAAAAGATTAAAGCATGATAATTGTTTTGAGATATGGAGGTGATAATATTAAAGTCATGCTAGTTGAGTAGTTGTGAATTTAAAGAATACTTGTGTTAAGGTTTGTGATTCCCGTAGCATGCACCTATGGTGAACCGTTATGTAACGAAGTCGGAGCATGATTTATTTATTGATTGTCTTCCTTATGAGTGGTGGTCGGGGACAAGCGATGGTCTTTTCCTACCAATCTATCCCCCTAGGAGCATGCGCGTAATACTTTGCTTTGATAACTTCTAATTTTTTGCAATAAGTATATGAGTTCTTTATGACTAATGTTGAGTCCATGGATTATACACACTCCCACCCTTCCACCCTTACTAGCCTCTCTAATACCGTGCAACTTTCGCTGGTATCACACACCTACCATATACCTTCCTCAAAACAGCCACCATACCTACCTATTATGGCATTTCCATAGCCATTCTGAGATATATTGCCATGCAACTTCCCACCATCTAGTTCATCATGACATATCCATCATTGTCATATTGCTTAGCATGATCATGTAGTTGACATAGTAATTGTGGCAAAGCCACCGTTCATAATTCTTTCATACTTGTCACTCGTGATTCATTGCATATCCCGGTACACCGCCGGAGGCATTCATATAGAGTCATACTTTGTTTTAGTATCGAGTTGTAATCATTGAGTTGTAAGTAAATAGAAGTGTGATGATCATCATTCAGTAGAGCATTGTCCCAAAAAAAAGGTAAAAGGCCAAAGAAAAAAGAAAGAAGGCCCCAAAAATAAATAAATAAAAGGGGGCAATGCTACTATCCTTTTTTCCACACTTGTGCTTCAAAGTAGCACCATGATATAGCAAGTCTCATATATTGTGCTTCAAAGTAGCACCATGTTCTTCATATAGAGAGTCTCATATGTTGTCACTTTCATATACTATTGGGAATTTTACATTATAGAACTTGGCTTGTATATTCCAATGATGGGCTTCCTCAAATTTCCCTAGGTCTTCGTGAGCAAGCAAGTTGGATGCACACCCACTAGTTTCTTTTGTTGAGCTTTCATACATTTATAGCTCTAGTGCATCCGTTACATGGAAATCCCTACTCACTCACATTGATATCTATTGATGGTCATCTCCATAGCCCGTTGATACGCCTAGTCGATGTGAGACTATCTTCTCCTTTTTGTCTTCTCCACAACCATCATTCTATTCCACCTATAGTGCTATATCCATGGCTCACGCTCATGTATTGCGTGAAGATTGAAAAAGTTTTGAAAAAGTTAGAGTATGAAATAATTGCTTGGCTTGTCATCGGGGTTGTGCATGATTTAAATACTTTGTGTGGGGAAGATGGAGCATAGCCAGACTATATGATTTTGTAGGGATAAATTTCTTTGGCCATGTTATTTTGAGAAGACATAATTGCTTTGTTAGTATGCTTGAAGTATTATTATTTTCTATGTCAATATAAACTTTTGTCTTGAATATTTCTAATCTGAATATTCATACCACAGTTAAGAAGATTTGCATTGAAATTATGCCAAGTAGCACTCTGCATCAAAAATTCTCTTTTTATCATTTACCTACTCGAGGACGAGCAGGAATTAAGCTTGGGGATGCCTGATATGTCTCCAACGTATCTATAATTTTTGATTGCTCCATGCTATATTATCTACTATTTTGGACTATATTGGGCTTTATTTTCCACTTTTCTATTATTTTAGGGACTAACCTATTAACCGAAGGCCCAACCCAGAATTGATGTTTTTTGCCTATTTCAGTGTTTCGGATAAACAGAATATCAAATGGAGTCCAAACGGAATAAAATCTTCGGAAACGGGATTTTCTCACCGAACGTGATCTAGGAGACTTGGACCCTACTGCAAGGGATCAAAGAGGTGGTCACGAGGGTGGGCCCCCCCCCTAGGGCGCGCCCCCTGCCTTGTGGGCCCCTCGGTGCTCCACCGACGTACTCCTTCCTCCTATATATACACACGTACCCCCAAACGATCAGAACAGGAGCCAAAAACCTAATTCCACCGCCGCAACTTTTTGTATCCACGAGATCCCATCTTGGGGCCTGTTCCGGAGCTCCGCCGGAAGAGGGCCGTCATCACGGAGGGCTTCTACATCATCTTAGCCCCTCCGATGAAGTGTGAGTAGTTTACCTCAGACCTTCAGGTCCATAGTTAGTAGCTAGATGGCTTCTTCTCTCTCTTTGAATCTCAATACAAAGTTCTCCCCCTCTCTTGTGGATATCTATTCGATGTAATCTTCTTTTTGCGGTGTGTTTGTTGAGACCGATGAATTGTGGGTTTATGATCAAGTCTATCTATCAATAATATTTGAATCTTCTCTGGATTCTTTTATGCATGATTGGTTATCTTTGCAAGTCTCTTCGAATTATCCGTTTGGTTTGGCCAACTAGATTGGTAGTTCTTGCCATGGGAGAAGTGCTTAGCTTTGGGTTCGATCTTGCGGTGTCCTTACCCAGTGACAGAAGGGGCAGCAAGGCACGTATTGTATCGTTGCCATCGAGGATAACAAGATGGGGTTTATTTCATATTGCATGAATTTATCTCTCTACATCATCTCATCTTGCTTAAGGCGTTACTCTGTTTTTAACTTAATACTCTAGATGCATGCAGGATAGCAGTCGATGAATGGAGTAATAGTAGTAGATGCAGAATCGTTTCGATCTACTTGTCACAGACGTGATGCCTATATACATGATCATGCCTAGATATTCTCATAATTATGCACAATTCTATCAATTGCTCAACAGTAATTTGTTCACCCACCGTAGAATACTTATGCTCTTGAGAGAAGCCACTAGTGAAACCTATGGCCCCCGGGTCTATTCTCATCATATCAATCTCCATCACTTTTATATTGTTTTGCTATTTACTTTGCCTTTACTTTTTACTTTGCATCTTTATATCAAAAATACCAAAAATATTCTATCTATCAGATCTCACTCTCGTAAGTGACCGTGAAGGGCTTGGCAACCCCTAATCGCGTTGGTTGCGAGTAGTTATCGCTTTGTGCAGGTACGAGGGACTTGAGCGTGGGCTCCTAATGGATTGATACCTTGGTTCTCAAAAACTGAGGGAAATAGTTATGCTACTCTACTGCATCATCCCTTCCTCTTCGGGGAAAACCAACGCAAGCTCAAGACGTAGCAACCATCTACCAGATATGTGGACGCCGAGATGAGCACGGGGAGATGATTTGCACCAGGAGGGACAAGTCCATTGCAACCTACATCCAGGAGTTGAAACAACACATTCGTCGTCAGGAGAACCAGATGTGCGCCAACATGATAGACATGAAGAAGGTGATGACCCGGAACATGGAGCTAGAAGAGGAACTCAAATCTACAATCGATGGATATGAAGAGGAAATTGCAGTGTTACTAGAGAAGAATGAAGACCTGAAGAAGAAGCTAGGGATATTCATGGGATATCCCAAACTAGAGGAGGATAACCACCCCAAGGACTACATCATCATCGACGACACCGACTCCAACCCCGACAGTGATGATGATTATGAAGACAAAGCTAGAGCGGATATCATGGAGTCTTCTTCCGATCAAAATTTCTGGTTGACCACCATATTATCAATAGTAGTCCGAGCACATTGTAACGGTAGCTAGATTGATTATATGCCCTTGTTTGAATTGAGTGGTGTGATAATGAGTGTGTTTGTCTCATGTGCATATCGGTAGTGTTTTCCCTTTAGACCTCACTCTATTCTTTTCTCACCCCTCTAAACCTATCAGATGCCTCCGAGACGTGACCCCGGATTTGTCTTCCAACCAGAGCTCACTCTGTTGATCCAACAACAGAATGCCTTGATGCAGCTACTAGTCCAGAATCAAGGGAACAACAACAACAATAACAACCCACTGCCACCACCTCCAGTTGACAACTTAGCCCATTTTCTGAGGTTGAATCCGCCGGTGTTTTCCAGTAGCACCGAGCCGATTGTTGCTGATGACTGGCTCTGCAGGATTGGAAGGGAGCTGACTGCCGCAGGTTGCACAGATGCTGGGAAGGTGCGTGTCGGTGTCAAAACCGGCGGATCTCGGGTAGGGGGTCCCGAACTGTGCATCTAAGGCGGATGGTAACAGGAGGCATGGGACACGATGTTTTACCCAGGTTCGGGCCCTCTTGATGGAGGTAAAACCCTATGTCCTGCTTGATTATTCTTGATAATATGAGTAGTACAAGAGTTGATCTACCATGAGATCAGAGAGGCTAAACCCTAGAAGCTAGCCTATGGTATGATTGTATGTTGTCCTACGGACTAAAACCCTCCGGTTTATATAGACACCGGAGGGGGCTAGGGTTACACAAGGCCAGTTACAAAGGAGGAGATATACATATCCGTATTGCCTAGCTTGCCTTCCACGACAAGTAGAGTCCCATCCGGACACGGGATGAAGTCTTCAATCTTGTGTCTTCATAGTCCAACAGTCCGGCCAAAGGATATAGTCCGGCTGTCCTAAGACCCCCTAATCCAGGACTCCCTCAGTAGCCCCCGAACCAGGCTTCAATGACGTCAAGTTCGACACGCAGTATTGTCTTCGGCATTGCAAGGCGGGTTCTTCTCCAAATTTTGAATGTTTGTCAAGTAGTGTCCGGCACCAAAAATGTTGGACTTCTTGGCTTCTGCGCCCAATAAGGGCTATCTTCCACGCGTCGAATGAATACGAGGAGCCAGGGCATTTTTACATTCGTCCCCCTAGCCAGATAAATAAATTGTCTATTAAAGGGATGGGGATTCTTAGATCCAATCCATACCATCCTCCCCCAGCGAGAATCCATCGGAGCACGCTTCGGAAAAATCCACTCCAGCATGGCCGACCTCCGCAGCTCCTCCTCCCGTCCCCGTAGCCCTAAGCCCAGTGATTGGGAGAGGTGTTCTATCCCACACAGTCGATTAGTCGAACTGCAGACCAAGGGATTTCTCCCTCCAGCGTATATGGTTCCCGTCCGAGCCGGGCTCGCCACCTACAATGGTGGGGAGCAAGCGGAGAGATTCCCCAGCCCCTCTACGGGGGAGCGGGTATGCCTTGTTCCTTACTTATTAAGGGGACTTGGATGTCCAATTCATCCGTTCCTCCGCAGGCTCCTGGAGTTTTACGGCCTCCAACTACGTAATTTCACCCCTGCTTCCATATTACACATCGCCGGCTATGTTGCCCTCTGTGAGTTATTCCTGGGCTGCGAGGCTCATTTCAAGCTGTGGAAAAGCTTATTTTGCCTCGTCCCCCGCACACAGAAGGGGTCACTTTATCAAGTGGGCGGAGCCGAAATATGGCGCATTGCCGAAACCGGATACCTGTCCGGTACTACGAAGAAGACGTCCGAAGACTGGCCTTCGAAATGGTTTTATATGGAGGACGGCCCCCTTCTGGACCCTGTTCGGTGGGGTCTTCCTGAGTTCAACAATGCTCCTCTGAAGAAACGCCGAAGTTGGTGCCCACGGAGCCCCCAGGAGGAAGACAACGGAGAAGTCCTTTACCTGATGAACCGGACTAAAGCGCTGGCTCAAGCAGGATTGACAGTAATCGAGGTTATGTCAATATGCATAATGCGGGGAGTGCAGCTACTTCAATATCGAGGCCACCCCCTGTGGTGTTTTAACGGGGAAGATGATGCCACCTGTTGCGGGCGTAAGGGTCCGGACAACGCTGCTGCTTTAGCAAAAATTCTGTCTGAGTTGTTCAAGAGAGAGGAAGAGGAGTTCATCCGCATCAAGCCACAGGATGGATTCTCCATGTACAACCCTCCAAGCTGGGTGAGTTGTATCTCCTTACTCCCATTCTTCCCGCATTCTTTGTTGTAGGTACTCACTTTGCCATTTTCCGGCAGGAACTGTGAAAAGCAATAAGGGAGGTCAACAACGCATCTCCACAACCAGAGGATCCTGACCGGGCCCTCGGTCCCGGACTCGAAGAAGATCCGGACATAGTCATGGAGCTGATAGACCGACAGTTCTATCAATTAAGCTGTGATGACGCCATGGTGGCCATTATGGTCGACTATCCCGGACTGCTTCCTGCGTCGCACGTAAGAAAAACCAAAAATTCCAACTCCAAAAACTAGGATCCACTTTTAGACACTTCACCTACCATATGCACATGGTGTTTTACAGGGAAGGCATTTGGGACCGTGCCGAACCCGCAGCAACTCGCCAACCAGAGGCACCGAGGCCGGGCAGGCCAAAAAGTAAGGCGGTAATGACAGAGACGCCGGTGCAGAGGTATGACAAAAACCCCGCTCCGTGGTTGTCGTCTTTCTCAAAATGTAATGACGTCCATGTTTCTTTAACAGAAAAAACGCTCGGCGGAATATGTCCGGTGAGGCTGCCGATCACGCTTCCACCAGTCGGGCTCCAGGACCGGACATAGAGGCGGAAGCCGACATGGGGCGGACGCTAGATACTCCCCCTATAGAGGATGCGGATAGACTATCCGCTACAAATTCAGAAGTGGAGAGCGCCATGAATCATAGGCGTTGCCAGGCCGTACTCCGTGACGCTTGCTTCTCACCACAGGCATTTGATGCCTTCAATTCTGGAGAGGCGTACCTCCATGCTGCTCAAAATGGTCTAGCCAGAGCCACAGACCAGTATGTAAGGGATGTACGAGTAAGCAAATCTGACGATTATATGTATCAGTAGCCCCTGAGACTTGAAACAGTTAGCAGAACTGATTTAAGGATCATCTATTGTGCAGGTTCTTACAGAGAAGAATACTCGACTATCACAGGAGCTAGAGGAATGCAAGACCCAACTTCGGGCCGCTGTTGCCGCATTGAAGGAACCTAAAAAGTCCCCAGCTGGTAACATTTCTTTCAAAGAATGATAGGTACCATATAGTGTGCGACATGGCTGCAGATCTAACAATAGATGTTGCAGATGAATCCAAAGAGAATCCGGAGGACCAGCATGTCATACAACAGCTAAAGGCTGGCGAACGCATGCTGACTGAGGTCAGGCGGGAGAAAAACAATCTCCAAGACACCAATACCAAGCTGAGCGTGGAATTGAAAGATGTTCGAGTCCAGCTTGCGGACTCCGAGAAGGAGAATAAGCGGCTTCGACGCGGCATTTTCAGTAAGTGCTTGAACGAACCCTTAAAAAAGGGGGGCGGTGGAGAAGCCGGCTAATAGAGTTATGTCTGCAGGTATGCTGACGGGTCGTCCCGCGGAGGAGATGCCCGGGTCTGCGGGTGATCTTCTATCCGAGCTCTCACAACTGCACGAACAAGTTCGACAGGTGATGCAAGGTATTGCCCAGGCCTTGTGGCCATCCGTCTCCCTGCTAGAAGGCATTGGAGAGCTTGCAGAGAAGATCAAGGGAGCACGGCGGCGCTTCCGATTATGGAAGATATCGGCCTGCCGTCAAGGTGCCAGGGAAGCCTGGGCCATGGTGAAGACGCGGTATACCAAGGCTGACCCAAACCACATGGCCGAGGTCGGACCTGTGGGGCCCGATGGGAAAGAGATCCCCATTATCTTATTCTATGGGCATGTAGAATTATCCGCAAAGTATTCCCAACAGGATTGTAGGCTAGACCGCCTGTTGGACGGTATAGAAGAGGAATTTAGTCAGTCTACATGACTATGTAATTAAAGTGACATGTATAATGCCTTCTAGCTGGATTGTAAATCATTTGTCATGGCGGACCTTTTCGCTTCAACCTCGGGACCCGATAGTCTGGAGTGTGTCCGAATACCCACTCAGTTATATAAGAACCGGGTATGCGTGGAAACCAGGCGTAGGGGTCATTAGTGCCTGAACAGACAAGTACCCGACTAGTTATGTTATATTACATGGGTAGTAAGAAACATCTTCCTGGGAGAATAGTTTCGTTAGGGGTTCCTTTCCCTGGGTACGCATGCCCTAAAGCGCATGTCCGGACTGCGAGTGGAGACGCAGGCAAAAACATCTGGGGGCATATATGGAAAATAAATAAAAATCGTCTTTTGTTCGCCGACCGAATATTCCCTTAAGAACGCTAGCTTTCGGCTTCACCCAGTCTGAGGTACACATCCGGCTGATCCGGCAGTAACAATCACAGAGGTGCTCCCCTTATGCCCTAGCCGAATTAACGGGAATGTAGGGCATAAATACAAGAGCCAGGCAACCCAGCTTGGCCAAAACTTAACTCATATTGATGCATATAATGGCGAAGAAAGGGTACATGCGGAAGAATAACACATGTGCGGGGCATGAAGCCCAGATAGATAATTAAGCTTCTGTGTAAGAAGCCCCCAGGTATAATGAGCACGGTTAGCGCATCTATAGTGTGCAAGCGAGGCACAAGTTGGCATTTGAAGGCCTTGAGAAAGAATAAAAGAAAGAGAAAAAGACAGATAATGTATATGCAAAAAATGGACAAATAAAGGAGACGAACATAGAGTCTGGCGCTAGGCATAGAATCTTCGGAGCCTTGCTGCGTTCCATGGGTTCGGCTCAAGTCGATTATTCGATGCATCCCGCAGACGATATGCTCCACTGGTCAGAACTTGGTCAATAATGAAGGGAACTTACCATTTGGGCTCGAGCTTGGTCTTTTTATTCTCCGGCAAGCGTAGAACTAACTCGCCAACGTTATAAGTTTTGGCCCGTACTTCTCTGCTTTGGTATCTGCGAGCCTGTTGCTGATAGAATGCGGAACTGGCTTTTGCCACTTCGCGCTCCTCCTCCAGGGTGTCCAGACTGTCCTGCCGACCGAGCTCGGCTTCTCTTTCTTCGTACATGCGCACTCGAGGCGAGTCATGAATTATGTCGTAGGGCAGAACTGCCTCTGCGCCGTACACCATAAAGAAGGGTGTATATCTGGTAGTATGATTCGACGTGGTCCGCAACCCCTAGAGTACGGAGTGGAGCTCCTCTACCCAGTGCGTGTTAGACTCCTTTAAGGACCGCACTAATCTGGGTTTAATGCCGCTCATGATAAGACCATTTTCTCGCTCAACTTGGCCGTTGGTTTGTGGGTGATAGACGGAAGCATAATCGAGCTTGATGCCCATGTTGCTGCACCAGAGTTTTACCTCGTCGGCCGTGAAGTTCGTGCCGTTGTCAGTGATGATGCTGTGGGGGACGCCATAACGGTGTACAACCCCGGATATGAAGTGTATCACCCGTCCGGATTCGGCTGTTTTAACAAGTTTGGCTTCTATCCATTTGGTGAATTTATCCACCATGACCAATAAGTATTTTTTTTCTTATGGGTTCCCCCTTTAAGGGGTCCAACCATCTCAAGCCCCGAGAACGCGAAGGGCCAGGTAATGGGGATTGTTTGGAGGGCGGTGGGTGCAATGTGGCTTTGGTTTGCAAAAAGCTGGCAACCGACGCAGCGTTGGACCAAGTCCTGTGCGTCTGCCCGGGCCGTCGACCAATAAAACCCTGTACGGAAGGCCTTGCTTACAAGGGCCCGGGCTGCGGCGTGGTGGCCGCCGAGTCCGGCGTGAATTTCTGCCAAAAGCTTCCGCCCTTCCTCTTCGGAGATGCACCTTTGAAGGACTTAGGTAGTGCTTTTTTTATACAACTCTCCCTCATGGACCCTGTAGGCTTTAGATCGCCGCACTATGCAGCGTGCCTCATTTTGGTCCTCGGGAAGTTCCTGCCTAGTTAGGTAGGCCAGGAATGGTTCTGTCCACGGGGCAATGATGGCCATTATTACATGGGTTGAAGGTGTTATTTCGGTGGCAGAGCCTCCGATTATGTTAGAGTGTTCGGTATCGGGCATTTTGGCCGGGTCCGAACTATTGTTACCGGTGTCCCCTTCCCATACCACGGATGTCTTAAACAACCTCTCCAAAAAGATGTTGGGGAGGACCGCATCACGTTTTGCGCCGATGCGGGCAAGGATATCCGCCGCCTGATTGTTTTCTCGAGCCAATTGGTGAAATTCGAGCCCCTCGAACCGAGCTGACATCTTTAGGACGGTGTTTCGATAGGCCGCCATCTTCGGATCCTTGGCATTGAAGTCTCCATTTATTTGGGATATTGCGAGGTTCGAATCCCCACGCACCTCCAGGCGTTGAATGCCCATGGAAACTGCCATCCGAAGACCATGTAATAGGGCTTCGTATTCAGCTGCGTTGTTGGAGTCTGTATACAGTATCTGCAGTACGTATTGAACTGTATCTCCGGTTGGGGACGTCAGGACGACGCCAGCCCCCAGACCAGCCAGCATTTTGGAGCCGTCGAAGTGCATGATCCAATTGGAGTATGCGCCATACTCTTTAGGGAGTTCGGCTTCCGTCCATTCTGCGACAAAGTCGGCCAATACTTGCGATTTAATGGCTCATCAAGGTTTGTATGTTATGTCGAACGGGAGGAGCTCAATGGCCCATTTGGCAATCCGGCCTGTGGCATCGCGGTTGTTTATAATATCATTAAGTGGCACTTCCGAGGGTACTGTAATCGAACACTCTTGAAAGTAGTGTCGCAGCTTCCGGGATGCCATGAATACTGCATAGGCTATCTTTTGATAATGTGGGTACCGTGATTTGCATGGAGTGAGGATAGTGGATACATAATATACCGGCTTTTGAAGAGGGAATTTATGTCCGTCCGCTTCTCGTTTGACGACGAGCACTGCGCTTACAACCTGATGAGTTGCCGCAATGTACAACATCATTGGTTCGCCGATGTTTGGCACTGCCAGGATTGGGTTGGTTGCCAGTATGGCTTTTATTTCTTCCAATCTGGCTGTGGCAGCGTCCGTCCACTCGAAGTGTTCGGTGCACCGAAGGAGGCGATAAAGGGGTAATGCCTTTTCTCCTAAGCGGGAGATAAAACGGCTTGGAGCCGCCACACATCCAGTTAATTTCTGGATTTGTTTGAGGTCTGTTGGGATAGCCAACTGTGACAGAGCTCGGGTTTTGGCTGGATTAGCTTCAATTCCTCTACTGGAGACAATGAAGCCCGGGAGCTTTCCGGCTGGTACGCCGAAAACACATTTTTCCGGATTGAGCTTGATGTCGTATGTTCGGAGGTTGTCGAATGTGAGCCTCAAGTCGTCTATTAGAGAGTCAACGTGTTTGGTTTTAACGACCACATCATCTACGTATGCCTCTACTATTTTGCCGATCTGTTTCTCCAGACATGTCTGAATCATGCGCTGATATGTTGCGCCGGCATTTTTGAGCCCAAAAGGCATTGTGTTGAAACAGAAGGGGCCGTATGGTGTGATAAATGCCATTGCGGCTTGGTCGGACTCCGCCATCTTGATTTGGTGGTAGCCGGAGTATGCATCGAGGAAACACAATGACTCGTGTCCTGCGGTAGCATCGATAATTTGATCAATGCGGGAGAGGGGGAAGGGATCCTTTGGGCAAGCCTTGTTGAGGTCCTTGAAGTCGACACATAGGCGCCAGGATTTGTCCTTCTTTGGTACCATCACCAGGTTTGCTAGCCAGTCCGGGTGTTTTATTTCTCTAATGAATCCGGCCTCCAATAACTTGGCTAGTTCCTCTCCCATAGCTTGTCTCTTAGGTTCAGAGAAACTCCGAAGAGTCTGCTTGACCGGCTTGAATCCCTTTAGAATATTGAGGCTATGCTCGGCCAACCGGCGTGGGATTCCTGGCATGTCTGAGGGGTGCCAGGCGAATATGTCCCAATTCTCGCACAGGAACTCTCGTAGTGCGGCGTCCACGGCGGGGTTTAACTGTGCCTAGATGGAGGTTGTTTTTGTAGGGTCCGTTGGGTGGACTTGGAACTTGACTATTTCATCCGCTGGTTTAAAAGAGGTGGACTTGAATCTCTTGTCAAGTATCACGTCGTCCCTGTCCACTATGGAGTGTAGCGCGGTTAATTCCTTGGCCGAAAGGGCTTCGGATAATGCCTCGAGGGCCAATGCGGCTGTTTTGTTTTCGGAGCGGAGTGCTGTGTCCGGATCACTAGCGAGAGTGATGATTCCGTTGGGCCCGGGCATTTTGAGCTTCATGTACCCATAATGGGGTATGGCTTGCAAGATCGTGAACGCCTCTCATCCTAAAAGGGTGTGGTATCCACAACTGAACGGGGCCACTTGGAATGTAATTTCTTCAGACCTATAGTTCTCCGGCGTGCCGAATACCACATCTAGTGTGATTTTCCTAGCACAGCGTGCTTCCCGACTGGGGATGATTCCTCTGAAGGTTGTGCTGCTTTGCTCAATGCGGTTCTAGTCTATTTCCATTTTTTGAAGAGTTTCCTTATAGATGAGGTTCAATCCACTGCCGTCGTCCATGAGTACTTTGGTGAGTCGAAAGCCGTCCACAATTGGACTGAGGACCAGTGCAGCTGGTGCTCGGGCTGTCCGGAATTTAGGTTCGCCACTAGCATTGAAGGTAATAGCCGTGTCACTCCATGGATTCATTGCTGCCACGTGGCAGAGTTCGGGGAGGCTGCAGAGTGTTCGCTTGCGCCTATTATTTGATGCAAAGGTTTCAAAGACTATTAATACCGTATTGTTATCTTCGGGATGATGCTCTGTGGCATTTGGGATGAGAAGATCCTCACCACTTTTGGCCACCGGCCGGAGTATCCAACATGCTCTAAGGCTGTGTGTTGGTATGGTATCCGCTGTACTATGAATTTTGCAGGGTCCGTTAAGCCATCCCTCCAATACGGTTCCATGCCCTGTAGAGGGTTTTTGTTTCTTTTAACTAACTCGGGTGTCTTATGATAGTGCACCCTTTTACTTTGGAATGGGTGTATATTCCGAGCCGGATTATCCCAAAATTTCATTTCGGTTTTCCAGGCGCTTTCCATCGCACAGTACTTTCGTACTATGGACGCCAAGTCAGTGAAGCGTGATATGTCACGGCGACTTAAGGCGTTAAGGATTCCCTTGTCCGTGCAATTATTGCAGAAGAATGAGACTGCGTCTTCCTCGTGACAGTCCTTAACCTTGTTCATCACAAGGAGGAATCTGGCCCAATAATGATGTACTATTTCATGGGGCTCTTGCCTGATGTGGGAAAGATCGTTTATGTCTGGGTGGGTGGGTGGATTTGAGTCCGAACCCCTACCCGATCTGAGACCCAGGGCCCGAGGAGTTTCCAACCTTCGAAGTTCGGATTCTAGAGTGTTGCCCGATAAGTCTGGCCCGCTGCCTGACTCTAGGTTCAGGGCTTGGGTGATGTCCTCCAGTAAACGGGTATCCGGCTCGGAGAGCTCAGGAATCCGGACATAGTTAGTCCTCAAGATGGAGGAAGAATCGCCGCATTGTGCTTCCACCACCGCAATATGATGGGTGATCGGTGGAGAGTCAATCTCCCTTTGATCGGGTTTAAGCCCAATCCAATCGTAGTTTGTAGTGACTCCCAAGGCGGCGATATGATCCAAGAGCTCGTTTAGGGAAGAGAGCTCCATTGGATCCATCTACTCGGCGAATTTCGAGCCGGCGTGGAGGTTGTTTTTGATGACTCGAGAGGTCATCGTCGGTGCAGCGGCCGAACGGGCGGTCATGAAGAAACATCCAAGCTGGAGAGTTTGGCCGACAGCCAGGGCTCCCCCGGCGGTAATGTTGTTTCTAACAACAAGACGAGGCATCCTTCCTTACGGTGACGGCACAGTGGAACTCTCAATGAAAGCACCAATGTCGGTGTCAAAACTGGCGGATCTCGGTTAGGGGGTCCCGAACTGTGAGTCTAAGGCGGATGGTAACAGGAGACAGGGGACACGATGTTTTACCCAGGTTCGGGCCCTCTTGATGGAGGTAAAACCCTACATCCTGCTTGATTATTCCTGATAATATGAGTAGTACAAGAGTTGATCTACCACGAGATCAGAGAGGCTAAACCCTAGAAGCTAGCCTATGGTATGATTGTATGTTGTCCTATGGACTAAAACCCTCTGGTTTATATAGACATCGGAGGGGGCTAGGGTTACACAAGGTCGGTTACAAAGGAGGAGATATACATATCTGTATTGCCTAGCTTGCCTTCCACGCCAAGTAGAGTCCCATCCGGACACGGGACGAAGTCTTCAATCTTGTGTCTTCATAGTCCAACAGTCCGGCCAAAGGATATAGTCCGGCTGTCCGGAGACCCCCTAATCCAGGACTCCCTCAGTACGCTTTGCCGCACATTAATTGGATGGACCCGCAGTCTCATGGTGGGAGAATTACACGACCACTTTTCCCATAGACAATATCACATGGGATCAGTTTCAGCAAGCTTGCCGCACAGCCCATGTCTCAACTGGAGCAATGAGTATGAAGAAGCGTGAGTTTCGCAACTTACGCCAGGGAAATCGTACTATGGGGCAGTACTTGGATGAGTTTAGTAAGTTAGCTCGCTATGCCCCAGATGATGTGGCCAGAGATGCCACGAAGCAGGAGAAGTTTATGGAAGGGTTGAACGATGAGCTGACTATGCAGTTGATGGTGGTAACATTCACTAACTACCAGGAGTTGGTAGATAGGGCGCTTATGATTGAAGGCAAGCAACAATAGATAGAGAGCCGCAAAAGGAAGTATGGACAGGGGAAGTACAATTCTGGTGCTCAGCAGAAGCCTCGCGTTACCCCTAACTCGAGAGGTTACACCCATAACCATGGAGGCCATACTCATAACGGAGGAAGCACACATAACCACAGTGGCCCTAAGAATGGGAATGGGAATGGAGCAAGCAGCAACCAGAACCGTTCCAATCCAGCAACACCCGCTAAGAAGGACCTGAGTCATGTCACTTGTTACAAGTGTGGGAAGATTGGACACTATGCCAATGATTGCTCAGAGTTGAAGAGTGCTAATGGAAATGGAAACTCTGGGAAGAAGCCCAACCCTTTCACCAGAGGACAAGTGAACCACGTTAACGTGGAGGAGGTTGAAGAACAACCAGATGCAGTTACAGGTAAGTTTTTGAGTAAGTCATTTACTGCAATTGTTCTTTTTTATACTGGTGCATCGCATTCACACATATCGAGGGGACTTGTGGATAAGTATAAGCAGCCCACCACAGTTCTTAAGGCACCTATGTTAGTAAGCTCACCTGGAGCGGAGTATATGGCAAGCAGAGGATGTTTTCAGATGCCATTGACCATAGGTAGCCATGTTTTCCCCTCAGACCTAATAGTCTTGGAGTCACAAGGATTGGATGTGATACTAGTCATGGATTGACTATCAATGTATGGAGGAAATATCGATTGTGCTAGTAAGTCAATTCTACTCATCACCCTGGAGGGAAAAAGGATCAAGTATGTGTCTAGGCATGTGCCAAGGAGGACCCAAGTGAATTCCCTCTCGGGAATTGTTCAGGAAGAAGTTCCTATTGTGAAGGATTACCCAGATGTATTTCCAAAGGAACTACTGATACGTCTCCAACATAACTATAATTTTTTATTGCTCCATGCTATTATATTATCTGTTTTGGATGTTAACGGGCTTTATTTTACACTTTTATATCATTTTTGGGACTAACCTATTAATTGGAGGCCCAACCCAAATTGTCTTTTTTCCTATTTCAGTGTTTCGCAGAAAAGGAATATCAAATGGAGTCCAAACGGAATGAAACCGTAGTGCTCTGCGTGCCACGCGGTCCTGCCTGACGCGCCTACCGTGGGGTGGCAGCGCGGCTGTCCACTGGGGCCGTAGGTCGCATCGAGCCCTTCTTCTTCGCGGACCAGGAGCGGGGGTTGCGCTGGCACCGGTCCGGTGCTGACAACCTCGCTGGTGTTGGAGTAGCCTCGGATCCCGCGAGCGCACGCGGGGCCCCCGCGCGGGCCGCCCTGGGTTGGAGATGGGAGCTGGGTGCAAAAGGGGTGAGCCCACGAGGCGGTGAAGCCCAGGAGCTCTGCCACCCGCTCCAGCAGCACATCGCGGCCGCCCTCCAGCAGTCTGCACTGCAGCAGCTCTCGGGCCACCGTGAGCACGGCCCTCGAGTTCGCTTGCTCCCGGCGGGTGTACGGTGTCGTGGTCGCGGCATGATTGGAGGCCCTTGCTGCCGACCGCGCCTGCCGTGGTGTGAGAGCTGTCGAAGCCTGTCCGTGTCGCCCCCGACCCGCAGAGCCCTGCGGACCACGAGCTGCCTGGGGCACGGGGTCGCCTGAGGCGAGCGGCTCTGCGCGGGCAGGCCATGCCGCCCATGGATCTGGGTTGCCCTCCTGGTCGTCGAGCATGGTGATGACGACGCGACGGGGCACGGAGCGGTGGAAGACGAATTCCGGCGCACCCCTACCTGGCGCGCCAAATGTCGGATTTCGGTTTCCGGCAGACCCTTGAGGTTTGAACACTGGGGTGCGTGCGGAGATTTCGCCTCCTACCTACCTGCACCCCTCCGCCATGCTAGAATCTAAACTAAGGAAAGAACAACACCAGAGACACAGGGTTTATACTGGTTCGGGCCACCATTGTGGTGTAATACCCTACTCCAGTGTGTGGTGTGATGGATTTCCTCTTGGGCTGATGATGATGAACAATACAAGGAAGAACAGCCTCGCGAGGGTCTATTCTTGGCTGGGGCGATGAACTGCTCGGAGGAGTTCAGTCACCTTTCTCTCTCTCTCTCTCTCTCTCTCTCTCTCTCTGCTTTCCTCCAACTGACCTGATTTCGACCCCAGCTTGTTTCTGGGTTGGCTGGTTCTCGATCCTCTATACCCTGGGGGTGACTAGTCCTATTTATAGAGGCCCTGGTCCTCTCCCCAAATATTGAGCGGGAAGGGAGCCAAAAATGGCGGGCTAATTTGAAGGGGGACAGCAAGTATTAGCTATCCTGACAAAAGTAGTCTTCGCCTGTGCAAAGCTCTGGTGATGACGCCGTCTTGGGCTCCACGATGACCTCCGTCTCGTAGTCCCCCTGGTCTTGGTCTCGCTGCACCGAAATGGCAACCTTTGCCTGATGCCTCGGTACTCCGCGGCTGTGCTTGCCCCCTTTGCACCAAAGAGGGAAGGAGGACGCTGCGCGGGCCGGCACCCGCCTGGCACCCTGAATCGTCATGGCTTGCGTCACGGGCACCTCGTGAGGTACCCCGCCTTGATCTCTCCGCCCCCTCGTGAGCCAGCCTGATGAGGCCGTGTCTGAGGAAGCTTCGCGTCGTCCGCCCCGCGAGGCTTGGCCCCTTGCGAGGGTCTTGGGTTTGTGTTGGTGAAGACGGGCCGTGCTGCCCCCCCTTTGAGCCACACCGCAGGCCGCAGGCAGGCAAGTCTGGGGACCCCCATTCCCAGAACGCTGACAGTAGCCCCCGGGCCCAAGGCGCGCCCAGGCTTGGCCGTGTAGGGAGGCGGAAGGGCAAGAGTGAAGCGCCGCGGGCCCTAACAGCCTGCGGCCTTGGGCACCGCGTGGCGGTTGATTGGACGTGGGCGGCACTGTTCCCCCACGCCCTCCTTCTCTTGCGCCGTGCTTTCCCACTATCAGATCCACATGATGCATCTGGGTCCTGAATCCATCACCCTCCTTTCGGTCTTCGCCTTTGTTTGCGAAGCTATGGTGGGCATCCCTCCTTCAGTTGCCTTGCTGCGCCACTTCTTCTCGTTGCATCTTGTCGACCCTACCCAATGCTAGGCTTGCGTGAGCTTCGTTGCCATGCCTGAGACAGCGGCCTCTGGGATTGACTTGAAGCTCCCCCTTCCCGCGGTCGGGTTCCGCGAGCGGTGGTTGTATGTGGACGCAGGGGTTCCCACCCCCCTGCTATTGGAGCCGACCTCGCCTGCCGTCCCCAATTCGGGCCGGGGCCAGGAGACGCTTGATAGCCCCCGGCTCGTCTTTGTCTGGCGCCGCTTCGCGCTCTTGAGGTCGCTTGGCGTGACAACGCCCAAGGTGGTGAAGGAGTTCCTGCTATGCCGCGTTGCTCCTCTTCAATGCCACTCTCGCCGGATGTGGGCCTTCCATGGGCGCGAGGATCGTATGAGGCTCCAGGAAGAGGACCTGACTCCTGAGGTGCTGGGGACGGTGCTCTTGACCCTGGCTGGGGACCCCAACCCCGGCAGCGTCCGGCAGGGAGGGGCCTTGCTGTACCTCTGCCAGAGCAGGGGCAACTTTGTGAAGCAGATGCATGTCTTTAATGAGTGGGGGGCGCGCCCCGCCGGCCTTCAGGGGCCTCGCGAGAACCCAGTGGTGGTGACTGCCCTACCAGTCGGCCAAGGCGACTCATCCTCGAGTGGCGGAGCAGGGAGGCACGAGGCGCCCGAGGCCGAGGGGGCTCCCGGCGCGGTGACAGCGCCGGGCGAGGCTCATGAGGAAGCAACTCTTGGGGCCCGTGCCGCTGAGGCTGAGGGTGGCGAGCAGCTGCCCTCAGTGCCTGTGACTGGGGCCCTTGAGGCTCCAGCTGCGTCTCTTGGGGAGGCGATTGGCAGTGCACATCAGGCAGGCGCCTTTGCCGCAGATCGCCTTGACGCTCCATATTCGTCGAAGGTTGATCCATGCGCCCAACTCTTGGGCCGCTTCCGCGTGAACCTCGAGGCTCTTCGGAAGAGAAGGGAGGCCCTGGGCGATGATTACCCTTGTCGCCTGCTGAAGCGTAGGAAGTACTTCGCCACTGATGAGTAAGCCTTCTCCTTTCCTGGCTCCCGATCCTTCTGTTACTTGTACTGACCCTTGCTCCGCAGGCCCCTTCCAGCCGAGCTTGCGGAGACGGCTGAGGAGCCGTCCCCCTTGGCTTCGCCCCCTCCACCGTCCTTGAGTGCTCCGAGCAGCGGAGCCCTTGTGGTGAAGGCGATCGAAGAGGCGAACCATCCCGAGGCGCACCGTGGCCCCGCGCACCTCGCGATCCTTCGCGGGCCTTCTTGTGGCATAGCCAGCCTGCCATGGGCCTCTCGCCTGGTCGTGAACTGCGATTGGCTGAGGCGCTTCCTGCGCTCTTCTCCTGAGGACGGGCTGGCCCCAGGCCGGGCTTCTGACGCGGCGTGCCCGGCCGTCGCGAGGGTGCCAGCCCCCAACCCCCAGCCCGGAGGGGGAGTGCTGACTCGCGGCCCCCGGCGCTTGCTTGGGGCGGATAATGGTGTGGAAGACGTGCTCGAGCGCGCTCGGGAGCGTCGCGCCCTCCGCCAAGGATTCCTTCGAAGGGCGACTGACGCAGTGAGCCTGCTTGGTGAGGAGCTTCCTGATGAAGACGCGCGCCTTGAGGCCGAGGGCCTGCGCCTGGCTGCAGAGAGGCATGAGCTGGAGGGCGCCATCGACCTTGCGCGCCGTCAGCGTGATCTTGATGAACCAGAGGCCAAGGAATCGTTGGTGGCCTCTCGGGAGGCCCGGTCTCAGGCCGCTGAGGAGGCTCGGGAAGCTGACCGGCGGTGAACAGCTGCGGAGGAGCGGGCTCGGGAGCTTCTGTCCTGGTGCCACTCGATGGAGGAGCAGGTGGAGCTACACGAGGCAGCCCTCGCGTCGATGAAGGTGGCCTCTGGCGACTCAGCAGAGCTCCAGAAGCGTGAGGAGGCCTGACACTGGAAGCCGCCGAATGTACCTGCGAGTACGAGCGTCTGGAGACGAGGGAGCGCTTGGTGACGCAGGCGGAGGATGATGTTGCTGCACAGGGAGCCCGAGTCCTAGAGGAGGTCGGACGTCGAGTGGCGATGGTGCATTTGAACCTCGAGCACGAGTTCGAAGAGAAGCTGGGGTTGATCCGGGCCGAAGCTGAAGGCAGGACTGCCGCTTTGAGGGCCAAGCTGGAGGAGGTGGTGCGGTGGGCCGATGCTTCCCGGGCCGCCCTTGAGGTGGCGCGAGGTGAGTTAACCACATCCCAGGCTGAGGTGCTCCTTCTTCGCCAGCGGGTGGAGGAGGCTGAGGCTGTCGCGCGTCAGAATGCGGACGAGATACGTCAGTGGCGGATCTTGGAGCATGAGCACGGCCCCATGCTCACCACTCTCCGGGAGAGAGCCAACGCGGCCTTGGGCAACATCTGCGAGGAGGCCGTCGGCGAGCCACACGCAATCAACTACGCGGGCAATCTCCAGTTCTTCACTGATGTGGTGACGCAGCTGGAGGCGCGGTCGACCAGGGCTGACAGGTTGGTGGAGGAGAGGAGCCGCGCCCTGCTCAGGCGCGCCTTTTCCCACGTCTTCAGTCACCTCCGGAACATGGATCCCCATTTTGATTTTGATGCCGCCATTGCCCCAGTCCCCCAGGCTGTCCGAGGCGACCTGGCACACTGGGTGGAGGACAATGTGGACGCTCTTATCAGGGCCTTTACCTCAGACAACGATGATGCGATCGTGGCGGCCGATGAGGGCGGCGCGATGGGCGGACCTGACGCCGCTGGCGGCGACGCGGACAGCGATGGCGAGTTCAGCGGCGCCAGCAACGGCTCAAGTGGTGCTCCTGAGGACGCATTGGGGGATTCGTCCGACTGACTGTACATCGTTCCTGCTTCCTTACCCTGCATGAATAGAACTCAGGTTTTGGCTTGATGACTGTGAGAGCATTTTGGAGGGGGGGGCCTCATGTAAAACTTGTGTTTATCGTATTAGTAGAAGCTACATCACCCATGCGCCCACGCCAAGTGGCTGGCTTAAGCGACGCGCTGGTCGGCTTGTATACCTTTGTTCTGCGCTGGCCCTGAGGCAGCCCGCGTGGGTTGTGGTGTCCTGAGTGTCCCCTGATTGAATCCGTAGGATCTGCAGTAAAACACCCTCCTAAGAGGACGCGGCGGCGGCAGTCTGGGCTGCGCGCAAGCTAGGCCTGACCTGGCTCGCGAGGGGAGGCGGCTGAGGCGAAGTGGTAACCAAAACGCGAGAAATTGCTCGAACGAGACTAAGCACCCCTTCCCCGAACACACGCAAATCTCAAATTCGAATCCAACTTAAATCCAGCTGGGGAAAGCGACAACCAAGGGGAAGAGCAACGAAAGCAAACAAAAGGCCGTGTCCGGCACCTAGTCTAGTCTTGGATGTCTTCTCACCAGCGCGGAGCTAAGTGCTGCCACTGGGCGTGGGAGGGAGCCCCAGGGCCTGAGGCCGGCACCCCTGAGACTCCGGGGCGTGTACAGCCCCACTCATTATTACGTGAGAGTATCACGGGGCGGCGAGCTTCACAGGCACTGGGCCTTCTTCACAGGTATTGGCCTTGCTTCATATCGCCAGATGAGGGCCCCGCCTTGCGCCACACTCTAGTGCCATCAACGACGATCGGAAACCAGGACGCCATCGATGGGTAGAGCGGTCGCCAGCGGTTCCCCCAACGACCACGGGTCCTCCGCCGAGGGCAGGCCCTGGGGCACCTCCCCAGCGGAGGGCCTACCTCATGAGAACACCTTGCTCCGAACGCCGCGGTGGTGATGTCGAATCTCTCCCCTCTCCTGCAGCCCCCTGCGTCCTCCTCCCGAGGGGTAGGAGGCTGTGGGAGCGGGGCAGCTACCCGCTGTGGCAACCTGCACCTACTGCGATCCATGGTTAGCGTATACCGGCTGAAGAATTAGCGGTACCCGATAATCGTTGCTTCCAGCATGCCCAGTGGGACCGTCCCGAGACTCCTGGAAGGGCTCAGCTTCTGGCGCCTCGTCCCCCCGGCTTGGGCTGAGGAGCGAGCCTGGTTCGCCCTCGTGTGAGTGTCCTTGGTCCATCATGAGGGGCACGTATTCCTCTGGCGCCGCCACCCCGAAGGCCACGCCGTAGTGCTCTACGTGCCACGCGGTCCTGCCTGACGCGCCTACCGTGGGGTGGCAGCGCGGCTGTCCACTGGGGCCGCAGGTCGCGTCGAGCCCTTCTTCTTCACGGACCAGGAGCGGGGGCTGCGCTGGCGCCGGTCCGGTGCTGACAGCCTCGCTGGTGTTGGAGTAGCCTCGGAGCCCGCGGGCGCGCGCGGGGCCCCCGCGCGGGCCGCCCTGGGTTGGAGATGGGAGCTGGGTGCAGAAGGGGTGAGCCCCCGAGGCCGTGAAGCCCAGGAGCTCTGCCACCCGCTCCAGCAGCACGTCGCGGCCGCCCTCCAGCAGTCTGCACTGCAGCAGCTCTCGGGCCACCGTGAGCACGGCCCTCGAGTTCGCTTGCTCCCGGCGGGTGTACGGTGTCGTGGTCGTGGCATGATTGGAGGCCCTTGCTGCCGACCGCGCCTGCCGTGGTGTGAGAGCTGTCGAAGCCTGTCCGTGTCGCCCCCGGCCCGCAGAGCCCTGCGGACCACGAGCTGCCTGGGGCACGGGGTCGCCTGAGGCGAGCGGCTCTGCGCGGGCGGGCCATGCCGCCCATGGATCTGGGTTGCCCTCCTGGTCGCCGGGCATGGTGATGACGACGCGACGGGGCACGGAGCGGTGGAAGACGAATTCCGGCGCACCCCTACCTGGCGCGCCAAATGTCGGATTTCGGGTTCCGGGAGACCCTTGAGGTTTGAACACTGGGGTGCGCGCGGAGATTTCGCCTCCTACCTACCTGCACCCCTCCGCCATGCTAGAATCTAAACTAAGGAAAGAACAACACCAGAGACACAGGGTTTATATTGGTTCGGGCCACCATTGTGGTGTAATACCCTACTCCAGTGTGTGGTGTGATGGATTGCCTCTTGGGCTGATGATGACGAACAATACAAGGAAGAACAGCCTCGCGAGGGTCTATTCTTGGCTGGGGCAATGAACTGCTCGGAGGAGTTCAGTCACCTTTCTCTCTCTTTCTCTCTCTCTCTCTCTCTCTCTCTGCTTTCCTCCAACTGACCTGATTTCGACCCCAGCTTGTTTCTGGGTTGGCTGGTTCTCGATCCTCTATACCCTGGGGGTGACTAGTCCTATTTATAGAGGCCCTGGTCCTCTCCCCAAATATTGAGCGGGAAGGGAGCCAACAATGGCGGGCTAATTTGAAGGGGGACAGCAAGTATCAGCTATCCTGACAAAAGTAGTCTTCGCCTGTGCAAAGCTCTGGTGATGACGCCGTCTTGGGCTCCACGGTGACCTCCGTCTCGTGGTCCTCCTGGTCTTGGTCTCGTTGCACCGAAATGGCAACCTTTGCCTGATGCCTCGGTACTCCGCGGCTGCGCTTGCCCCGTTTGCACCAAAGAGGGAAGGAGGACGCTGCGCGGGCTGGCACCCGCCTGGCGCCCTGAATCGTCATGGCTTGCGTCACGGGCACCTCGTGAGGTACCCCGCCTTGATCTCTCCGCCCCCTCGTGAGCTAGCCTGATGAGGCCATGTCTAAGGAAGCTTCGCGTCGTCCGCCCCGCGAGGCATGGCCCCTGGCGAGGGTCTTGGGTTTGTGTTGGTGAAGACGGGCCGTGCTGGGCCCCCCCTTTGAGCCACGCCGCAGGCAGGCAAGTCTGGGGACCCCCGTTCCCAGAACGCCGACAGAGGCCACGAGGCAGGGGGCGCGCCTACCCCCCTGGGTGCGCCCTCCACTCTCGTGGGCCCCTCGTTGCTCCACCGACCTACTTCTTCCTCCTATATAAGTCCACGTACCCCGCAAACATCCAGGAGCACCACGAAAACCTAATTCCACCGCCACAACCTTCTGTACCCAAGAGATCCCATCTTGGGGCCTTTTTTGGAGCTCCACCGGAGGGGGCATTGATCACGGAGGGCCTTTACATCAACTCCATGGCCTCTCCGGTGACGTGTGAGTAGTTTACTTCAGACATTCGGGTCCATAGCTAGTAGCTAGATGGCTTCTTCTCTCTCTTTGGACCTCAATACAAAGTTCTCCTCGATTCTATTGGAGATCTATTCAATGTAATCTTCTTTTGCGGTGTGTTCTTATTTTGCAGTCTTTACTTTCATTCTATATCATGAAAATACCAAAAATACTTATCTTATTATTATCATCTCTATCAGATTGCAAAACCCCTTTATCGCGTTGGTTGCGAGGTTCTTATTTGTGTGTGTAGGTACGAGGTGACTCGCGCGTGGTCTCCTACTGGATTGATACCTTGGTTCTCAAAAACTGAGGGAAATACTTACGCTGCTTTACTACATCACCCTTTCCTCTTCAAGGGAAAACCAACGCAGTGCTCAAGAGGTAGCAACTACCAGGCATGCCACTAGATCGAGACATAGAATTTTTGATAGCGCTGTTGCCAGGCACCAGACCAATATTGAAGAGACAGTATCAGATGCCCGCAAATGATCTAGAGGAAATTAAGAAGCAGATTAAGGATTTATTGGAGAAAGGTTATATCCGACCAAGTTCATCACCATGGGGATCCCCAGTGCTCTTAGTTGAGAAGAAGGATGGATCTTTGAGAATGGTTGTTGATTATCGGTCTTTGAACGAAGTGACGATTAAGAACAAGTATCCACTACCGATGATCAATGATCTATTTGACCAACTGCAGGGAGCTAAAGTATTCTCCAAGATAGATCTTCGATCAGGATATCATCAGTTGAAGATCCGAGAACAGGATATACCTAAGACAGCTTTTACCACATGGTATGGGCTATATGAGTACACGGTCATGTCTTTTGGATTGACTAATGCCCCTGCCTATTTTATGAGTATGATGAATAAGGTGTTTATGGAGTTCTTGGATAAGTTTTTTGTTGTGTTCATTGATGATATTTTGGTGTACTCGAAGAATGAAGAGGAACACAAGGAACACTTGCGCTTAGTTCTCGAGAAGCTCAGGGAACATCATCTGTATGCCAAGTTTAGCAAGTGTGAGTTTTGGTTAAAGGAAGTTGGATTTCTTGGACATGTTATATCAGGAGAAGGTATAGCCGTGGACCCTACCAAGGTTCAGTCTGTCACTGAGTGGTTGGCACCCACCTCAGTTGGAGAGATCCGCGGTTTTCTGGGACTCGCAGGTTATTATAGGAGATTCACTGAGAATTTTTCCAAAATTGCGAAACCCATGATGGGGTTGTTGAAGAAGGACACCAAATTCAAATGGACCGAGGATTGTGAGGCCAGCTTTCAGGAATTGAAGAAACATTTGGTCACAGCCCCAGTGTTGATTCTTCCGGATATACGCAAGGATTTCCAAGTATATTGCGATGCTTCTCTCTTGGGACTTGGAGGTGTACTTATGCAAGACGGAAGAGTTGTTTCATATGCCTCGCGGCAGCTTCGACCTCATGAGTTGAATTATGCCACGCATGATTTGGAGTTAGCAGCCGTAGTGCATGCACTCAAGACCTGGAGACATTTTTTGATTGGAAACCGATGTGATGTGTACACGGATCACAAGAGTTTGAAGTATATCTTCACACAGAAGGAGTTGAATCTTAGGCAGAGGAAATGGTTGGAGCTCATAAAGGATCATGATATGAAGTTGCATTATCATCCAGGAAAGTCCAATGTCGTAGCAGACGCTTTCATTTGCAAGAGTTATGTCAATACCCTCGTAAGAGGAGGATTACCATAGGAGTTAGTCGATGATCTCAAGGAACTTCGTTTGGAGGTAGTCCCAAGAGGTTTTGTTGCAGCAATGCATGTTCAGTCCACATTATTGGGAAAGATTCAAGAAGCTCAGAAGGATGATAAGGAAATTGCTGAGATAAAGGAGAAAATAAGCAAAGGCAAAGCCAAGGGTTTTCGTGTGGATGAGCACAAAACCTTATGGTTTGAGGATCGTGTTTACGTGCCCAATAACACGGAGATGAGGAAGTTAATACTTCAGGAGGCTCGTGACTCACCGTACTCGATTCACCCTGGAGTAAGTTGATTCGTGATAAGTTGTGGGAAACCTTTCCATGATAGGCTAGCAGATGTAGGGGATTGTAGGTGTACCGGCCTATCTATCGGTTAAGGGGACTTCTTCAGAAAGACTGCGTCTCGGTCATCCATTTCTCAAACACCAGGCAGTCCGAGAAATACAACGGAGGAGATCGAGTCTTGTGGGGAAAAGTGCACAAACCTCTGCAGAGTGTATAAACTAATCATGGTTAGCCATGTCTGTTGGGGATATTACTACCAGTATAACCCGCCCCAGGAGGGGCCGTGTCAGCCCTAATGGCGGGTTACATAAGAAGCCCAATAAACATTCAAGATGATAGTTTACTAAACGTATAGAAGGCCCAAAGGCCTGGGGCCATCTTAAGGCCTGATATTGTGAAACGCCGTATGTAAGGAAAGACTTGTAAAGAAAGGCGTGCAAAGGAAGTCACCGAGCCGGACACGATTATGAGCCGGCCGGGACTCTGTAGGCCACCAGGCGTTAACCCATGTATATAAGGGGACGACCCGGTGGCGGCTTAGGGCAAGAAACAAGAGATCGATAACCAAGCCGACGAACTAGCCTCTTGGTGATCGAAACCCCAACAATATCAACACAACTAGACGTAGGCTTTTACCTTGATCGTAAGGGGCCAAACTAGTATAAAAACTCTCTCGTGTGTCCCTTGTCCCGATTAACCCCTTTAAGCTTCCTAGTGCGATGGCCCTACGACTAAGTCCTTGCTCTAGGACATCTGTCGTGTCAATTCCACGACAGTTGGCGCCCACCATGGGGCCAGCGCACGGTGGATTTGAGTTCTTTAAGGGCAACTTCGAAGGGCTCAAGGGATACACTGTGGGCCGGATGACCAAGAGTCGTCGCGGCAAACTCTACATCGACGACGTAGGCTAGGGCCCCGAGGCCGGCTCGATCGAGTACGGGTACCGGGTCCCCTTCAGCAGAATTCATGTTTTCATCGGCCAGATCGGCGAGTCAGGCCCTGAGCCGGACGTCCACACCGACCTCATCGAAACAGCTCAGCGCGCGAGGTCCACCCGTGTTCAATCTATCGTGAAACATGCCTTCGTAGGCTGCATCCATGGCGGTGAATACTCCGATCGATGTAAGATGGGGAGACGGCCATCTGCTCTGATACTGCATCATCGATAGGTGAGACGGACTCGTTGTACCAGCTACAAGACGGCATGCTTGGGGGTTGTTCTGATGGTAGCAGTATTCTGGACCCCCTTGAGCCACCGAATTGGGCCAGAGTCTTCACGGCGGGGACACGGCCTGGGCAGAACTCCACCGCAGCAGCAGCGGCAGCTACTGGGTCGGCAACATCCGGGTCAGGAGACCCCGCGCGCCCCCCAGCTCAGGTTCTAATGGACCTCATAGATAGGCTGACGATTTTGTTAAACGTTGTGGTAGAACTGGCAGATAAAACCCAGCACGACGCAAAAGTGGCACGCATGCGGGGGGTAGATGGTGCAAGCTAAGGAAAATCTAGCCGCGGAGGAAACCTGGATGGCAGCAGAACGAGCAGCTCTGGATGCTCGTGCTCAGCAGCTTCAAGCAGAAACTTTCCGGCTCTTGGTGGATCTTAATGCATCAAATGAGGTCATGAGGAGGAGGCATCAGAAAACTCAGTCGCGTCTGCCTCTAATGCTGGATCTGAGGAACCTGTTCCATACACCCGGGGCTGGGGGGAGCAACCCGCCGGAGGCAAACCGGGTCAGGACACTCGGTGCACCAGTTCAGCCACGCACCATGGAGCCACCTTGCATGAATACAGCTCCTCCTCGTTATGTATCAACACCTCCGGGTCACTTCTCCAACCCTATGGAAAATCTCATCACAGCGTCGGCCCGTTTGGCAGCTCTCCCAATGGAAGGTGACTCGCCAGTAGCAATTGAAACCCGGAGGGTAAGAGAACTACTTCAGATAGCTTTGGCCCAGCAGGATGCATACTCCTACAGTCGAGACAGGATTCATTCAACTCCTCGCCCAAGCCGGAGCCCGAGTTACAGTAGGCACATGGAGTCCGCAGAGATGTCAAGTAATGCTCAATGCCACAACCGGCCATATAGGCATGAGCTGGTGCAGGCCGGAGCCCGTAACTTGGCAGATCAAGAGAGGATTCGTCAAGATGCGGAACGAGCGGCTCAGATAGCGGCAGAGCAAGTGGCTCACCAAACCTTTCCAGCTTATCCAGCAACCTTGGTTGAGGCAGGATTGATAGATCGAACGCCAAATAAAATAAATAAGTGAAAATTGCAGCAAATTATTTTTGGGTTTTTGGTTTAGTAGATCTAAAAAAGCAAAGAAAAAGTTGATCGCAAAGGCAAATATATGAAAAAGAATACCCGAGGGCCGTAGGTTTCACTAGTGGCTTCTCTCGAGAAAAATGGCAAATGGTGGGTAAACAAACTACTGTTGGGCAATTGATAGAACCTCAAATAATTAGGATGATATCCAGGCAATGATCACATTATAGGCATCACATCTAAGATTAGTAGACCGACTCCTGCCTGCATCTACTACTATTACTCCACACATCGACCGCTATCCGGCATGCATCTAGTGTATTAAGTTCATGGAGAAACGGAGTAATGCAATAAGAATGATGACATGATGAAGACAAGATCTATCTATGTAGAGATAGACCCCATCGTTTTATCCTAGGTAGCAACGATACATACGTGTCGGTTTCCTTTCTATCACTGGGATCAAGCACCGTAAGATCGAACCCACTACAGAGCACCGCTTCCCATTGCAAGATAAATAAATCAAGTTGGCCAAATAAAACCCAAATATCGGAGAAGAAATACGAGGCTATAAGCAATCATGCATATAAGAGATCAAAGAAACTCAAATAACTTTCATGGATATAAAAAGATAGATCTGATCATAAACTCAAAGTTCATCGATCCGAACAAACACACCACAAAAGAGTTACATCATATGGATCTCCAAGAGACCATTGTGTTGAGAATAAAGAGAGAGAGAGAGAGAGAGAGATGAAGCCATCTAACTACTAACTACGGACCCGAAGGTCTACAAAGAACTACTCACGCATCATCGGAGAGGCACCAATGGAGGTGGTGAACCCCATCCGAGATGGTGTCTAGATTGGATATGGTGGTTCTGGACTCTGCGACGGCTGGATGAATATTATATCAAGTCTCCTAGGGTTCTAGAAATATTGGAGCATTTATAGAGCAAAGAGGCGGTCCCGGGGGCACCCGAGATGGGCACAACCCACCAGGGCGCGCCTGAGCCTCCTGGCGTGCCCTGGTGGGTTGTCCCCTCCTTGGGACTCCCCCAGGTGCAACTAGGGCCCAACATGTTCCTTATGGTCCATAAAAAATCTCCATAAAGTTTCGTGGCATTTGGACTCCCTCTGATATTGATTTTCTGCAATGTAAAAAACACAGAAAAAACAGGAACTGGCACTTGGCACTATGTCAATAGGTTAGTACCAAAAAATGATATAAAATGACTATAAAATGATTATAAAACATCCAAGATTGATAATATAACAACACGGAACAATAAAACATTATAGATACGTTGGAGATGTATCAGCATCCCCAAGCTTAACTCCTACTCGTCCTCGAGTAGGCAAGTGATAAAAACAGAATTTTTGATGTGGAATGTTGCCTATCATGTCATATCATATTCTTTTATTTATAGCATGGACAATTGGACTTTTAGTTGTTCAAAGCAATAGTCTAGTTTTTACATGATAAATTAGATACTCAGGCATATCAACAAACAACCATGTCTTTCAAAATATCAACGCTAAAATAAGTTATCCCTAGCCCATCATGCTCAAACATTGATCCATTCATGAAACACACTCGAATATTAGCTACACCCAATACTTAAGTATGATCATATTGCCTCCTAGTTGGTGATTTTTATAAGAGAAGATGGAGACTCAAAATAAAAACTGCATAAAGTAAAATAAAGGCACTTTGTAGAGGGAAGTAGAGATTTGTAGAGGTGCCAGAGCTCAAAGCGAAAAACTTAGAGATAAAAACATTTTGAGAGGTGTATCCATCCCACCAATGAAAACGACTTAGAGTTCACAATACTTTCCATGCATAGATATATCATAGGTGGTTTCCAAACAGAAAATAAAGTTTATTCCTTTTTCCACAGCAACTTTCACTTTCCATGGCTAACCGTATCCACTGGTGCCCTCCATACCAACACTTTCCAAGGAATTTATTATTTGACAACATAAAGTAAATTTAGTTTTTTTTTTCATTTCGGGACTGGGCATCCCTAATACCTTTGCCTTACTCTCATGCAATGATAAGTGAATAAACACTAATCTTGACAATAACACATCTAGCATGGAAAATATTAGCCACCCCTCACCGCTCCGCGAGCGGTACAAACACACAAAGAGAAGTTTATTTTGAAAATTAGAGATGGCCCATGCAAATTTGCTTAGAATGGCAAAATAATACCGCATATAGGTAGATATAGTGGACTCATGTGGCAAAACTGGGTTAAAGGTTTTTGGATGCACAAGTAGTGATTATACTTAGCGCAAAATGAAGGCTAGCAAAAGATTGGGAAGCGACCAACTAAGAAACAGATAATATCATAAGCAAGCATTAAGCATAAATAACACTAAATAATGCACCCCAAGTAGGATGTAATTTCATTGCATGACTATTGGCTTTCATACTTGCATAGGGAATAACAAAACTTAACACCAATATTCTTACTAAAGCATAATTACTCATCAAGATGACTCACATATCACATCATCATATCTCAAAACTATTACTAAGAATTAATTTTATTTTGTCCAATCATCTTCATGATAGTTTTTATTTAGCCTTCTTGGATATCTATCATTTTGGGACTAATTTTCATGTGTTGCTTTTCATAAACTCAAGCAAATATAAGTGAAGATCATGAGCATAATAATTTTTTCTTTCTCTCAAATTAATTTAAGTGAAGCAAAATAGAATTTCTTGAAAATTTTATTAACTCTCAAATAAATCTAAGTAAAGGAAGAGAGCATTTCTTGAAAAATACTAAAGCACACCATGCTCAAAAAGATATAAGTGAAGCACTAGAGAAAGTCCATTGCTCATAAAAATTTAAGTGAAGCATAGAGAGCAATTCTAACAAATCATCACATAATTCTGGCTCTCTCAAATAGGTGTGTCCAGCAAGGATTGATAACTTAAAACACAAAATAAAACAAGCAAAGACTCATACCATACAAGACGCTCCAAGCAAAACACATATCATGTGATGGATAAAAATATAGTTTTAAGTAAATACCGATGGTCATTGGAAGAAAGCGGGGACGCCACTTGGGGGCATCCCCAAGCTTAGTTGGTAGCTCATTTTTGGATAATAGCTTGGGATGTCGGGGCATCGCCAAGCTTAGGCTCTTCCATCCTTCCTTCATCCATCGTAAGATAACCCAAAACTTGAAAACTTCAATCACACAAAACTCAACAAAACCTTCGTGAGATCTGTTAGTATAAGAATAATAAATCACTACTATGAGTGTTGTATCAAACCAATTCATATTTTTTGCATTATATCTATTGTATTCCAACTTTTCCATGGCAAAAACTCATCAAAGAAAACCATAGAGCCATCAAAATAAGCACACACCACAAAGAAAATAGAATCTGTCAAAACAAAACAGTTTGTAGCAATCTGACTATTTCGAATACTTCTGTAATTCCAAAAATTCTTAAAAATTAGGACGGCATGAGAAAATTTGTGTATTGATCTACTGCAAGTGGAATGGGTATTTTACCGCTCTCTGGTAAGAAATGAAAATTAATTTCATGAGCATAAAAGTTTCTGTTTTTTCAGCAAGGTCAAACAACTATCCCCCAAGAAGATCCTAAAGGCTTTACTTGGCACAAAGACTAATTAAAACATAAAAAACAATCATAACAGTAGCATAATTGTGCTAACACACAAAAACAGGAAGCAAAAAGCGAAAATAAAATTTATTCATTGGGTTGCCTCCCAACAAGCGCTATAGTCTTATGCCCTTAGCTAGGCATAAAGAAAGGATCTGAGTTTTGTCATCCTTGTCCAACTCTTCAATCAAACACTTAGAATCCTTCAAATATTTAGCATAAAGATTTTCAATAACAAACTCCTAGGAATAAATTCAAAGATCTCCTTCTTGCAAAAAGGATCTCTTATCACTTCAACAAAATCCGGGTGAACACTAATCATCTTAAGATCTCCATTATTACTATTACTAGACGTTGCACCCTTGTTCTTGGATCTACCCCTCCTTACGGGAGTTTTCTTGATAGTTTTAGTGGGAGCAAAAGCCGTGTTTAGATTACTAAAGATTTCTTCTAATTTATCAATCCGAGACGGACTTTCTTCTATTCTTTCATGGATTAAGGTACCCTTCTCTTTTAACAACTTAAGAATATCTCCCACTTTTGACCCAATATTGGTAGAAAAATTATGAATCGTTTTATCTATAATTTCCATATGATCTTCAGTGAGCATTTTCTTTTCAATAGCATCTAGTCTTTTCATAACATGCTCAAGAGTCAAAGTTGTTTCATTAATCATAAGTGGTGGTGAGCCCACTAAATTTCCCATAGCATTAAAGGCATCAAGAGAAGGACACATCAAGAAATTTCCACCGGTAATCGTATCAAGGGCAAATCTATGCCAAGTGGTGATGCCAACATAAAACAACGAAGAAGAACAATGATGGATTGCTTACGGGTAGATCTTTTATGAGCATTGCAGATCCTATACCAAGCATCTTTTAAATTTTATGCTCCCCTTTGTTTAAAGTTGAGAACCTCGTTCTCAGGAGTGCAAGCAATAGAGGAAGAACTATCCATAATGATAATAATGGCAAATAAAATTGCACACAAAAACAGATCCGGCAAGAAAACGGCAAACGAAAAGAGGGGCGAATAAAACAAAAATTTTTTGGGAAGTGGGGGAGAGGAAAACGAGAGGCAAATGGCAAATAATGTAAATTGCTAGGAGATGAGATTTGTGATTAGGAACCTGGTATATGTTGAAGATCCTCCCCGGCAACAGCGCCAGAAATTCCTTTTGATGTGGCTTGAAGCTATGTCGGTATTTTCCCAAAGAGCAAGGGATGATGCAGCACAACGGCGGTAGGTATTTCCCTCAGATATGAAACCAAGGTTATCGAACTAGTAGGAGAACCAAGCAACACAACGTAAACAGCCCCTGTACACAGATAACAAATCCTCGCAACTCGACGTGTTAAAGGGGTTGTCATTCCCTTTCAGGGTACGGCGCCTCAAGATAGGCAAACGAACATGAGATAAATTCGTAGTAGATTGATAGATTGAACGCCAAATAAAATAAATAAGGGAAAATTGCAGCAAAGTATTTTTGGGTTTTTGTTTTAGTAGATCTGAAAAAGTAAATGAAAAGTAGATTGGAAAGGCAAATATATGAAAAAGAAGACTCGGGGACCGTAGGTTTCACTAGTGGCTTCTCTCGAGAAAAATAGCAAACGGTGGGTAATCAAATTACTGTTGGGCAATTGATAGAACCTCAAATAATTATGATGATATCCAGGCAATGATCATTATATAGGCATCACGTCCAAGATTAGTAGACAGACTCCTACCTTCATCTACTACAATTACTCCACACATCGACCACTATCCAGCATGCATCTACTATATTAAATTCATGGAGAAATGAAGTAATGCAATAAGAACGACGACATGATGTAGACAAGATTTATCTATGTAGAGATAGACCCCATCGTTTTACCTTAGTAGCAACGATACATATGTGTCAGTTCCCTTTCTGTCACTGGGATCAAGCACCGTAAGATCGAACCCACTACAAAGCACCTCTTCCCATTGCTAGATAAATAGATCAAGTTGGCCATACAAAACCCAAATATCGAAGAAGAAATACGAGGCTATAAGCAATCATGCATATAAGAGTGTTGGGGAACGCAGTATCCCAAAATTTTCCTATGATCACGCAAGATCTATCTAGGAGATGCATAGCAATGAGAGGGGAGAGTGTGGGTCTACGTACCCTCATAGACCGAAAGCGAAAGCATTAATTAAGTAACGCGGTTGATGTAGTCGAACGTCTTCGCGATCCAACCGATCAAGTACCGAACGAACGACACCTCCGTGATCTGCACACGTTCAGCTCAGTGATGTCCCTCGTACTCTTGATCCAGCTGAGGCCAAGGGTGAGTTCAGTCAGCACGATGGCGTGTTGACGGTGATGATGAAGTTACCGATGCAGGGCTTCGCTTAAGCACTACGACAATATGACCGAGGTGGAAAACTATGGAGGGGGACACCGCACACGGCTAAAGATCAACTTCTGTGTCTATGGGGTGCCCCCTCCCCCGTATATAAAGGAGAGAGGAGGGGAGGGCCGGCTGGCCCCTAGGGTGCGCCCCAAGAGGGGAATCCTACTCCTAGTAGGAGTAGGTCCCCCCCTTTCCTAGTCCTACTAGGAGAAGAAGGAAGGAGAGGGAGAGGGAAAGAGGGATCGCGCCCCCATCCCCTTGCCCTATTCAGACACCCCTTGGGGGGCGGCGCGCGCTACCTCCTGGCTGTGGCCCTCTCCCCTAAGGCCCACTAAGGCCCATAACTGCCCGGGGGGGGGGGTCCGGTAACCCTCCGACACTCCGGTTTTATCCGAAACTATCCGGAACACTTCCAATGTCCGAATAACATGGTCCAATATATCAATCTTTATGTCTCGACCATTTCGAGACTCCTCGTCATGTCCATGATCACATCCGAGACTCCGAACAACCTTCAGTACATCAAATCACATAACTCACAATACATATCATCATCGAACATTAAGCGTGCGGACCCTACGGGTTCAAGAACTATGTAGACATGACCGAGACATATCTTCGATCAATAACCAATAGCAGAACCTAGATGCTCACATTGGTTCCTACATATTCTATGAAGATCTTTATCGGTCAAACCGCAAAACAACATACGTTGTTCCCTTTCTCATCGGTATGTTACTTGCCCGAGATTCGATCGTCGGTATCATCATACCTAGTTCAATCTCGTCACCAGCAAGTCTATTTACTCGTTCCATAATGCATCATCCAGTGACTAAATCATTGGTCACATTGCTTGGAAGGCTCATAGTGATACGCATTACCAAGAGGGCCTAGAGATACCTCTCTGATACACGGAGTGACCAATCCTAATCTTAATCTATGCCAACTCAACAAACACCATTGGAGACACCTGTAGAGCATCTTTATAATCACCCAGTTACGTTGTGACGTTTGACAGCACACAAAGTGTTCCTCCGGTATTAGGGAGTTGCATAATCTCATAGTCATAGGAACATGTATAAGTCACGAAGAAAGAAATAGCAATAAACTAAACGATCATAATGCTAAGCTAACAGATGGGTCGAGTCCATCACATCATTCTCCAATGATGTGATCCCGTTCATCAAATGACAACACATGTTTGTCTATGTATTCACTAGGGACACTCTATTTGTCTATGTATTCACACATGTACTAAGTTTTCGGTTAATACAATTCTAGCATGAATAATAAACATTTACCATGATATAAGGAAATATAAATAACAACTTTATTATTGCCTCTAGGGCATATTTCCTTCAGTATCCCACTTGCACTAGAGTCAATAATCTAGATTACACAGTAACGATTCCAACACCCATGGAGTCTTGGTGCTGATCATATTTTGCTCATGAGAGAGGCTTAGTCAATGGGTCTGCAACATTCAGATCCGTATGTATCTTGCAAATCTCTATGTCTCCCTCCTTGACTTGATCATGGATGGAATTGAAGCGTCTCTTGATGTGCTTGGTTCTCTTGTGGAATCTGGATTCCTTTGCCAAGGCAATTGCACCAGTATTGTCACAAAAGATTTTCATTGGACCCAATGCACTAGGTATTACACCTAGATCGGATATGAACTCCTTCATCCAGACTCCTTCATTTCCTGCTTCTAAAGTAGCTATGTATTCTGCTTCACACGTAGATCCCGCCACGACGCTCTGCTTAGAACTGCACCAACTGACAGCTCCACCATTCAATAAAAATACGTATCCGGCTTGTGACTTAGAGTCATCCGGATCAGTGTCAAAGCTTGCATTGACGTAACCGTTTATGACGAGCTCTTTGTCACCTCCATAAACGAGAAACCTATCCTTAGTCCTTTTCAGGTATTTCAGGATGTTCTTGACCACTGTCTAGTGATCCACTCCTGGATTACTTTGGTACCTCCCTGCTAAACTAATAGCAAGGCACACATCAGGTCTGGTACACAACATTGCATACATGATACAACCTATGGCTGAGGCATACGGAATGACTTTCATTTTCTCTGCATCTTCTGCAGTGGTCGGGCATTGAGTCTGACTCAACTTCATACCTTGTTACACAGGCAACAACCCTTTCTTTGCTTGATCCATTTTGAACTTCTTCAAAACTTTATCAAGGTATGTGCTTTGTGAAAGTCCAATTAAGCGTCTTGATCTATCTCTATAGATCTTGATGCCCAATATATAAGCAGCTTCACTGAGTTCTTTCACTGAAAAATTCTTATTCAAGTATCCTTTTATGCTATTCAGAAATTCACTATTACTTCCAATCAATAATATTTCATCCACATATAATATCAAAAATGCTACAGAGCTCCCACTCACTTTCTTGTACATACAGGCTTCTCCAAAAGTTTGTATAAAACCATATACTTTGATCACACTATCAAAGCGTATACTCCAACTCCAAGATGCCTGCACCAGTCCATAAATGGATCGCTGGAACTTGCACACTTTGTTAGCACCTTTTGGATCGACAAAACCTTCTAGTTGCATCATATACAACTCTTCTTTAAGATATCCATTAAGGAATGCAGTTTTGACATCCATTTGCCAAATTTCATAATCATAAAATGCGGCAATTGTTAACGTGATTCGTACGGACTTAAGCATCTCTACGTGTGAGAAGGTCTCATCATAGTCAACTCCTTGAACTTGTTGAAACCCTTTTGCAACAAGTCGAGCTTTGGAGACAGTAACATTACCGTCAGTGTCAGTCTTCTTCTTGAAGATCCATTTATTCTCTATGGCTTGCCGATCATCGGGCAAGTCAACCAAAGTCCACACTTTGTTTTCTTACATGGATCCCATCTTAGATTTCATGGCCTCAAGCCATTTTGCGGAATCTGGGCTCATCATTGCTTCCTCATAGTTCGTAGGTTCGTCATGGTCAAGTAACATGACCTCCAGAACAGGATTACCGTACCACTCTGGTGCGGATCTTACTCTGGTTGACCTACAAGGTTCGGTAGTAACTTGATCTGAAGTTACATGATCATCATCATTAGCTTCATCATTAATTGGTGTAGGAGTCACAGGAACAGATTTCTGTGATGAACTACTTTCCAATAAGGGAGCAGGTATAGTTACCTCATCAAGTTCTACTTTCCTCACACTCACTTCTTTCGAGAGAAACTCCTTCTCTAGAAAGGATCCATTCTTAGCAACGAATATCTTGCCTTCGGATCTATGATAGAAGGTGTACCCAACAGTCTCCTTTGGGTATCCTATGAAGACACATTTCTCCGATTTGGGTTCGAGCATATTAGGTTGAAGCTTTTTCACATAAGCATCGCAGCCCCAAACTTTAAGAAACGACAACTTGGGTTTCTTGCCAAACCACAGTTCATAAGGTGTCATCTCGATGGATTTAGATGGTGCCCTATTTAATGTGAATGCAGCCGTCTCCAAGCGTAACCCCAGAACGATAGCGATAAATCGGTGAGAGAAATCATAGATCGCACCATATCTAGTAAAGTACGATTACGACGTTCGGACACACCATTATGATGTGGTGTTCCATGTGGCGTGAGTTGCGAAACTATTCCACATTGTTTCAAATGAAGACCAAACTCATAACTCAAATATTCACCTCCACGATTAGATCGTAGAAACTTAATTTTCTTGTTACGATGATTTTCCACTTCACTCTAAAATTCTTTGAACTTTTCGAATGTTTCAGACTTATGTTTCATCAAGTAGATATACCCATATGTGCTTAAATCATCTATGAAGGTCAGAAAATAATGATACCCGCCGTGACCATCAACACTCAACGGACCGCATACATCAGTATGTATTATTTCCAACAAGTCTGTTGCTCGCTCCATTGTTCTGGAGAACAGAGTCTTAGACATCTTGCCCATGAGGCATGGTTCGCAAGCATCAAGTGATTCATAATCAAGTGATTCCAAAAGCCCATCATCATGGAGTTTCTTCATGCACTTTACACCAATATGACCTAAACGGCAGTGCCTCAAATAAGTTGCACTATCATTATTAAACTTATATCTTTTGGCTTCAATACTATGAATATGAGTATCACTACTATCGAGATTCAATAAAAATAGACCACTCGTCAAGGGTGCATGACCATAAAAGATATTACTCATATAAATAGAACAACCATTATTCTCTTATTTAAATGAATAACCGTCTCGCATCAAATAAGAGCCAGATATAATGTTCATGCTTAATGCTGGCAACAAATAACAATTATTCAGGTCTAATTTTAATCCCGAAGGTAGATGTAGAGGTAGCGTGCCGACCGCGATCACATCGACTTTGGAACACTTTCCCACGCGCATCATCACCTCGTCCTTAGCCAATCTTCGCTTAATCCGTAGCCCCTGTTTCGAGTTGCAAATATGAGCAACAGAACTAGTATCAAATACCCAAGTGCTACTGCAAGCATTAGTAAGGTACACATCAATAACATGTATATCAAATATACCTTTCACTTTGCCATCCTTCTTATCCGCCAAATACTTGGGGTAGTTCCGCTTCAAGTGACCAATCCCTTTGTAGTAGAAGCACTCAGTTTCGGGCTTAGGTCCAGAATTGGGTTTCTTCACTTGAGCATCAACTTGCTTGCCGTTCTTCTTGAAGTTCCCCTTCTTCCCTTTGCCCTTCTTCTTAAAACTAGTGGTCTTGTTGACCATCAACACTTGATGCTCCTTCTTTACTTCTACCTCCGCAGCCTTTAGCATTGCGAAGAGCTCGGGAATTGTCTTATCCATCCCTTGCATATTATAGTTCATCACGAAGCTTTTGTAGCTTGGTGGCAGTGATTGAAGAACTCTGTCAATGACACTATCATCAGGAAGATTAACTCCCAGTTGAGTCAAGTGGTTGTGGTACCTAGACATTCTGAGTATATGTTAACTGACAGAACTATTCTCCTCCATCTTCCAGCTGTAGAACTTATTGGAGACTTCATATCTCTCAATTCGGGTATTTGCTTGAATTATTAACTTCAAATCCTAGAACATCTCATATGCTCCATGATGTTCAAAACGTTGTCGAAGTCCTGGTTCTAAGCCGTAAAGCATGGCACACTGAACTATCGAGTAGTCATCAGCTTTGCTCTGCCAGACGTTCTTAACGTCATCAGTAGCATCTGCAGCAGGCCTAGCACCTAGCGGTGCTTCCAGTACGTAATTCTTCTATGCGGCAATGAGGATAATCCTCAAGTTACGGACCCAGTCCGTGTAGTTGCTACCATCATCTTTCAACTTAGCTTTCTCTAGGAATGCATTAAAATTCAAAGGAACAGTAGCACGGGCCATTTATCTACAACAACATAGAAATGCAAAATACTATCAGGTACTAAGTTCATGATAAATTGAAGTTCAAATAATCATATTACTTCAGAACTCCCACTTAGATAGACATCCCTCTAGTCATCTAAATGATCACGTGATCCATATCAACTAAACCATCTCTGATCATCATGTGAGATGGAGAAGTTTTCAATGGTGAACATCACTAAGTTGATCATATCTACTATATGATTCACGCTCGACCTTTCGGTCTCAGTGTTCCGAGGCCATATCTGCATATGCTAGGCTCGTCAAGTTTAACCTGAGTATTCTCCTTGTGCAAAACTGGCTTGCACCCGTTGTATGTGAGTGTAGAGCTTATGACACCCGATCATCACATGGTGTCTCGGCACGATGAACTGTAGCAACAGGTGCACACTCAGGGAGAACACTTATACCTTGAAATTTAGTGAGAGATCATCTTATAAGGCCACCGCTGTACTAAGCAAAATAAGATGCATAAAGGATAAACATCACATGCAATCAATATAAGTGATATGTTATGGCCATCATCATCTTGTGCCTTTGATCTCCATCTCCAAAGCATCATCATGGTCACCATCATCACCGGCTTGACACCTTGATCTCCATCGTAGCATCATTGTCGTCTTGCCAACTATTGCTTCTACGACTATCGCTACCGCTCAGTGATAAAGTAAAGCAATTACATGCCGATTGCATTTCATACAATAAAGAGACAACCATATGGCTCCTGCCAGTTGCCGATAACTTTGTTACAAAACATGATCATCTCATACAACAATTTATATAATCACGTCTTGACCATATCACATCACAACAAGCCCTGCAAAAACAAGTTAGACGTCCTCTACTTTGTTGTTGCAAGTTTTACGTGGCTGCTACGGGCTTAGCAAGAACCGTTCTTACCTACGCATCAAAAACCACAATGATTTTTCGTCAAGTGTGTTGTTTTAATCTTCAACAAGGACCGGGCGTAGTCACACTCGATTCAACTAAAGTTGGAGAAACAGACACCCACTAGCCACCTGTGTGTGAAGCACGTCGGTAGAACCAGTCTCATGAACGCGGTCATGTAATGTTGGTTTGGGCCGCTTCATCCAACAATACCGCCGAATCAAAGTATGACATGTTGGTATGCAGTATGACTATTATCGCCCACAACTCTTTGTGTTCTACTCGTGCATATAACATCTACACATAACCTGGCTCGGATGCCACTGTTAGGGAACACAGTATTACAAAAAATTTCCTACGATCACGCAAGATCTATCTAGGAGATGCATAGCAACGAGAGGGAAGAGTGTGTCTATTTATCCTCGTAGGTCGAAAGCGGAAGCATTAAGTAACTCGGTTGATATAGTCAAACGTCTTCGCGATCCAACCGATCAAGTACCGAACGCACGGCACCTCCGCGATCTACACATGTTCAGCTCGGGGACGTCCCTCATACTCTTGATCCAGCTGAGGCCGAGGGTGAGCTCGGTCAGCATGACGGCGTGTTGACGGTGATGATGAAGTTACCGATGCAGGGCTTTGCCTAAGCACTACGACAATATGACCAAAGTGGAAAAATGTGGAGGGGGGCACCGCACACGGCTAAAGATCAACTTGTGTGTCTGTGGGGTGCCCGCTCCCCCGTATATAAAGGAGAGAGGAGGGGAGGGCCAGCCGGCCCCTAGGGAGCGCCCCAAGAGGGGAATCCTACTCCTAGTAGGAGTAGGTCCCCCGCTTTCCTAGTCCAACTAGGAGAAGAAGGAAGGAGAGGGAGAGGGAGAGGGAAAGAGGGACCGCGCCCCCTTCCCCTTGTCCTATTCGGACTCCCCTTAGGGGGGCGCGCGCCACCTCTTGGCCGTGCCATATTTCCTTCAAAGAGATTAAAGAAACTCAAATAGCTTTCATGGATATAAAAAGATAGATCTGATCATAAACTCAAAGTTCATCGATCCCAACAAACACACCGCAAACGAGTTACATCATATGGATCTCCAAGAGACCATTGTATTAAGAATCAAGAGAGAGAGATGGAGCCATCTAGCTACTAACTACAAACCTGATGGTCTACAAAGAACTACTCACGGATCATCGATGACTATAAAATGATTATAAAACATCCAAGATTGATAATATAACAGCATGGAACAGTCAAAAATTATAGATACGTTGGAGACGTATCAAAACTTTGTTTTGACATCCATCTACCAGATTTCGCAATTGAAAATGTAGCAACTGCTAAAATAATTCCAACAAAGTTTAGCATCGCTATGAGTGAGAAAGTCTCACCGTAATCAACTCCTTGAACTTGTTGGAAACTTCTTTGCGACAAGTTGAGCTTCATAAGTAGTGACATTACTATCAGCGTATGTCTTCTTCTTAAAGATCCATTTATTCTCCCGATCATTGGGAAGTCCACCAAAGTCCATACTTTGTTCTTGTACATGGATCCCATCTCAGATTTCATGGCTCCTAGCCATTTGTTGGAATCAAGGCCCACCATCGCTTCTCCATAGCTCATAGGTTCATCGTTGTCCAACAACATGACCTCCAAGATAGGGTTACCGTTGTCAGCGTTCTGGGAACGGGGGTCCCCAGACTTGCCTGCCTATGGCCCACGACGTGGCTCTGATAGCAGGCCTGTACGGCCCATCTTCATCAACAAGGAATCAAGACCCTCGCGAGGGACCAACCCTCGCGAGGCGGACGACACAAGACCTCCTCACGAGCGGCCTCACCAGGCTGGCTCGTAAGGGGTGGACAGTTCAAGGCCAGGCAAACCTCGCGAGGTTCTCGTGACGTAAGCCGTGACGATCCAGACCAGGCGGGCGCCAGCGCGCGCAGTGTCCTTGTTTCCTCTTTGGTGCTAAGGGGCCAGGCGCTGGCGCGGAGTACCGAGGCATCAAGCAAAGATTTCCATATTGGTGCAACGAGACCAAGACCAGAAAGTAGGCAAGATGGAGGTCACCGTGGAGCCCAAGACGGCGTCACCACCAGAGCCTTTGGCAGGCGAAGACTGCTTTTGTCAGGATAAGCTATACTAGATGTCCCCTTTCAAATTGGCCGTTGTTGGCTCCCTTCCTGCTCAATATTTGGGGAGAGGACCAGGGCCACTATAAATAGAACTAGCCACCACCGTAGCTAAGGGGGGAAAGGAGAGGAGATCCGATATTGGAGCCACCACATCCTTGGCGATAGACACAAGATCACCAAGCACAAGAAGACCTCAACCTCAGGAGGATGTTCTTCCACTTGTACTGTTCATCCTCAGCCCAAGAGGCAATCCACCACCACCACACTAGAGTAGGGTATTACACCACAACGGTGGCCCGAACCAGTATAAATCTCGTGTCCCTTGTGTTGCGAGTATGTCGAGCCAGTTCGTAAGATCTTAGCTAAGTTAGGACGTGGATCGATAGGGGGGAGATCTTCGCGCGCACCCGAGTGTTCGAACCTTAAGGGTTTTGCCGGAACCCGTGATCCGACATTTGGCGCGCCAGGTAGGGGTGCACCGAAGCTTCCTTTCCATCGCTCCGCGTCAAGCCACCTCATCGTCTCCATGGCGGACGCACACCGCGCCCGCGCTGAGCGCCGGGCTGCCCTCGCCACCCGCATTGCTCAGACAAACCCTGTCAGCGGGCCACCCCGTCGCTCTTCATCGCTTGCCGCCAATGCCGCCACTGGCCTGGCGGGGAACGAGGAGCAACCATCCTCGCTGCACCCCTCGGTGCGACAGGATGGTCATCTCACACTCGTCGCGTTCCCACGGACGCACGGGCCGCGCTCCTCATGGCGCACGAGCTCCCGCGCTACTGCCCGGTCGACGACCTCTACGAGGACTGGCTTGACCGCATCACCGAGCTTGTCCGTGCCCCAGGGGGCTCCCCTGCGTCCTCCCACTCTCTGCCTCGCCCTCAGCCAGCCATGGGCGACGCAGCTCACGAAGCACCTCCACCACCTCTGCACCAAGACGGCGCCCTAGCGCCAAGGCACGCGGCTCCACGGTGCGACCCACCGCGACCAGCGCCCGCGCGTGAAGAAAGAAGCTGTCAAGAAGTCCCTCGACCGCAAGCGAACGCTCCGCCACTCCTTGCACCGCCGCGCCAGGATCATTTGCTGCAGCAAGGCCCCGCGCCGCTTGCCGTGGTGGCGCGCGGGCGCCAAGACCAAGCTCCACCTCCAAGGCGGGCCCCGGTGACCACAGTCAGCTGCCGCGCCTTCACCCCCGAGCTGCGTAGCGTCGCCTGGCCGAGCAAGTTCAAGCCAGATCTGCCGCCTCGCTACGACGGCACCCGTAACCCCACAGAGTTCCTAGAGCTCTACGAGCTGAGCATCGAGGCGGCCAACAGCGACGAGAAAGTCATGGCGAACTGGTTTCCCATGGCACTGAAGGATGGCCCTCGCTCCTGGCTCCTAAACCTACCTCTAGGCTCGATTTCCTCCTAGGACGAGATGCGTAACCACTTCATCGCCAACTTCCACGGCACTCGCGACCACCCCTGGTCGCGGGTGACCTGCGCCGCATCAAGCAACAATCAGGAGAGACCCCGCAGAAGTACATCCAGCGCTTCAGCAATGCGCGAATCAAGATCCCCAAGGTGACCGACGAGGTCATCATCTCTGCGTTCTCCGATGGCGTCCACGATATCAGGGTGAAGGAGGATCTCGCCATCCATGAGGAGCTGTGCACGACCTTGGAGTTGTTCAACATCGCGACCAAGTGTGCAAGAGCTGAGGAGGGGCGCCTCTCCCTCCTCGAGCTCCCTGCCGCGGACCCGGAGGAGAAGAAAGCCAAGGCCAAGGACGTGAAGCGCAAGGGAGTTGCCGTGCTCATGGTAGAACCGGACACCAAGCACGGCAGAGACCAGCCCGAGTCATCCAAGGGCAGCCGACCGTTCTGCGCCTTCCACAACCCGCATACCCACAACACCAGTGACTGTCAAGAGCTCAGAGCCATTCGAGAAGTATGCTTCGGTCGACGCCTCGAGCGCAATGACCGGGGCTACGGCCGAGGAGGAGGACGTGGCGGCGGACGCTGATATGACCGTGGCCCGCGCCAGGAGTGGCACGACCGGCCTCGTGAGGACCACTGGCAGGATTAGCCTCGCGAGGGTGCCTGGAGGGACCAGCCTCGTGAGGCTCGTCCTCAAGGCAATGTTGGCCTTCCTCCACTACCGCCACCACCCAGAAGGAATGACGACCACCATCAAGATGAGGGGGTTGGGGGCTTCCAGGAGCCACACGCTATCTCCTGCATCTTGGGCGGATCTCAAGCCCCAGCCTCACAGCGCATCTTCAAAAAGTTTGCTCGCGAAGTGAATGCAGTTCTCCCCAAGCTCGAGGCCACACGCCCGCTCAGATAGTCCAGGTGCCCCATCACGTTCCGTTCGGCAGATCAGCTCAAGTGTGCGGCTACTGCAGGCGTCCTCCCAATGCTCTGTTCACAAGTCATCGGCAATGTGCAAGTTACCAAGACCCTCATTGACGGTGGCGCAGGGCTCAATGTCATGTCCGTCGACATGTTCGACAACCTCCAAGTGCCATATGACCAGCTTCAACCTACCAAGCCTTTCTCAGGAGTGAACGACGGCTCTACTACCCTGATCGGGTAGGTCCGCCTCCCCGTTACCTTCGGATAACGCAACAACTACCGCACCGAACTGATCGACTTTGATGTTGCCTACATCCACCTGCCATACAACGCCATCCTCGCGTATCCAGCCCTGGCCAAGTTCATGGCGGTGACCCATCACGGCTACAATGTCCTCAAGATGCCGGGAAGTGGCGGAATCATCACAGTCCTGTGCGAAGAAAGATACGCGGTGTGCTCCCTCGAGCATGCCTTGCAAGCTACAGAAATCGATGACCCCGACAGCCAGGGCGAGCACCCCCCCCCCCCCTAAGGCCACCCCAAGAAGAAGAAGAAGCAGTTGCGCCACGCAGGGCCTCTGGCAAGCGGCGCCTTGTCAGGATCGGAGCCCGCCCCTGGGGCGCCTCCCTCCATTGCATAGGAAAGCGCGCCCAGCGCCCCTCTCGGGCAGGGCTTGGGGGCTCTCTTCTGCAGTGCCTCAGACCTTGCCAGCATCAAGAGGGAGGCGCTTGGGCACCACTTGGAGGCGTGCTTCGCGGCACGTCTCCCTCAGGAGAACACAGGGAAGGAGTGCCCACCATTCAGGAGTTCATCACCAAGACCACTCAGAAACTGCAAGGCGCAAGGGCCATGCGCGGCGGCCGCTGCTCACCAGGCGCATCCAGGCGAGGATGCCGGGCTGCGTGTTAGCATCGACGTCCGAGGGCTCAACCGGGCCGCCTCTCAGGAGCTTTTCTGGCCTTCGTGTGTGGGGCTCTACGAGGGCCCACCTCACAGCTACGTTCGCATGCCTTTTGGCCTGTCGAGTGTGGCGACCGCCTATCAATGCAACCTGCGGAGCATCCTAGCGGCTCAGGAGGCCAGGCACCACGTCGTGCTGACGGAGATGAAGACGGTCCTCAAGGAACCCGCTGGACCCCCAGAGCCTCCCGAGGCTCAGGGCCCCGGTGGCTTGTGAGAAGTAGCCCCTTCGCTGCATACCTTCAGATACCCCAACTCTCCTTCATCAACAGAACCAGGTGACATTTTCCAAGTTCATTCAGCTGGGAGCGCCCCAGGGCTGCATCATTCCCAGGCCGCGTGGGTCCGTCCCTGTGGCATGTATCTTCCCTTTTTATGCCTTTAGCTTACCTTGTTGGGGGCGCCCCTCGGGTTGCATCATTCCCAAGCCGCTCGGGCCGGACCCAGTGGCATGCATCTTCCCTGCATTTACCTGAGCCAGTATGCTTTTCATGCTTAATCTACCTATGACTATCACCTGCTTGATTCTCGCCCACCATGGGAGCCGCGCGCCGGCCGTCTTTCTTCAGGGCCCTTCACGTTGTCTAACCATCTCGCAGGACCAAGACAGCAAACAAGAACCAAGACCAGGCGCAACCCGCCTTGAGGTAGGGCCTCGTGAGTCCCACGCTGGCTCACGAGTGCCCAGACACACCTCGTCTAGCCCTGTCGTCCAAGCCACGTGTCAGGTCAGGGCTGTACACACCCTGGGGGCTCTCCGCAGTAGGGGGTCCCCTCTCACGCGCGAGAAGAAAACCAGCAATCACCACGGCGACCAGTGCCCTTCCTCGCGCTAACTTGCAGGAACTTCCTGAGGGCCACAGCAGGCGGTACCGCAGACTCTCCTTCTTCTCTCATGTGATTCGCTTGCGCGTTAAAAGGGGGACAACTAAGCATCGCGCCTCAGGAGCTCTTACTGGCTCTCCAGCCCTCACTCCCTGGCCTTGACCATGGCACACGACCTGGCATACCAGCGGCAGCTGAGCTCGCTCGAGGGCCGGAACCTGAGGACGTAGAGCACCAAGAAGAACATGGAGGGGAGGGGGAGACCCGCACGGGCCTGACCTAGCTACATTACAGCGACCGACGTGCGAGTCCGGCACGACTCGAGGAGCCGACCCCAGACAGCCAAGATAAGTTCTCGCTCTGGATTCACCAGTCGCTATAGCACGAGACCCTCGCTCACTCCCTTCGCTGCCCTACTGCAGCAACGTTTCCTTCCTTTCCCATCCTAAGACAGCTGCTTGCACGCTAAAGGAGACCTCTTGAGCATCACGCCTCAGGAGCTCTTACTGGACCTCGGGCTGCTCACCTCCTGGACTTGACCACCACACGTGACCTGGCATACCAGCGACAGCTGCAACTTGCCTAGGGACCGGGACCTGTCAGTGTAGAGCACCAAGCTGCCGCAGGATTGGAAAGGGGAGGCCGAGCCTCGGCAGGATATGCACACACAAATCTTCATAATGAGGGCTATATTGACAAAAGGCATTACAGACGCTTTACACGCCCCCACGGGGTCCGTTTCTTGCTTCCTCGCAGGGAACAAAAGGGAAGGAATTCCTAGGGGTTCTATCTACGCGCACCAGATGTCGCCGACGCCATCATCAACAGTGGGCCACGTGAGGTCGGCGCCAACCCCATCCAGATCAGCGGTGACGGCGGCTGGACGCCGCAGCCCTGCTCCGGGCTCGGCGGGAGCTCGGGGGCATGTAGCTGTCATCGCTCGTCTCCGGAGACTCCAAGAGCTTAGGAGGGTCGCTCGACCACCAGGAGTCGCCGCTATCGCTAGAGGAGCTGCAGGCGAGACCGGTGGCGGGCCCCGTGCCCGCCGCAGCGTCGTCTTGACGACCTCCTTCAGGGCAGCACTCCAGGCGGCGGCCTTCCTCGTCGAAGACCTTGAAGAACAACACGGAGGCCCTGTCGTACTCAAAGTGGATCGCGAGGGCGCCCTCTGCGCAGCAGACTCGGGCAATCTCGCCCCAACTTCGTGTCATGAAGATCTTCCCGGAGGCAACGGTTCCAATCTCCGCTCCAGTCGCTGGGGCGTCGCAATCGGTGTGCTGCAGCCAAAGTTCGCGAAGGCCCCTCGGCGGCATCTCGGCGGCGAAGAACTGCGGGAGGTGTATCCAGGTGCTCGGGGGCATCGCCGCCCACATCACAAACTCACATGAAGAGTCTGCAGCGTGGACCCCTGGGGCGATGGCGTGCGCCTCCACGGCACAGCGACCACGACCCTGGTGTGGGCAGTGCCAATCACCGCCCCTCCCTCTGGAATCGTCGGCATGAGCGTACAAGGGCAGCGGGTACCCAGGAGGCGGCGTCTCATACCAAGGCCGAGACACCACCGGCCTCACGACCATCTCGCGCGCGATGATACCTCCTCTTCTTCGGCAGGAGCAGCTCGGGCTCGCTGAGGGGAGCCTTGCCCTTCTCTGCGGCTGAGAACCTCCAGATCGGCACCATGTCTGCACAAGCGAGGAGTGGAGCAAGAAAGGAGAAGAAGCGGGAGAGGTAGAGGAAAGATGGGCGACGGGGGCTCCGCCCCCTCCCATTTATATCGGAAGCGGCTCCACCCAGCACTAGAGTAGCAGCAGAATCTCGGAGGATCAGCGCCGACCTGCTCTTCGTCGGGATCACGGCAGGTTCCTCCTTCTCCTGGGAAGCGTCGGCCTCGTCATCGTCGGGGAAGGTGCGGGGGATGTCAGCCTTACTCAGGGGGGAGGTCTCCCCCATCCCTTCGGGGGTCACCTCCGAGTCTTCCACCTCCCCTTCTTCCTCACGGGACTCACCAGAAGACAGCTCCACCGGCGTTGGCGCCGCTGGGGCCCCGGTGAGCACCGTCGGCACCAGTCCACGCCCGTCAAAGGTCGGCTTGGAGGCCACGATCAGCGCATTGTCCTTGTGGCGGAACAAGGTAGTAAAGACATTCGGAGGATACTCCTGATCGTCCCCATATAGGAGGCGGAGGCCGCGGTCAGCTCCTCGCCGGACAAGGCCTCCGAGCTCAAGAGAACCTTGTCCTCTTCATCCCCAAGTTCCCACAAGGGGCGCGAGCGGGCTTGAAGCGGGGCCATGCTCAGCATCAGGAACTCCCTCAGGAGCATGGCCCCTGTAATCTTCGCCGCCTTTGCGTTGCCGGGCTTCAGGTCGGATTTCATCTGCTCCAGCACCAACGCCGCCCGCTTGTCGGTGAGCTTCGCGCAGGACCACGCCTTGTCGGCCTGGGGCCTCTCCGTCGGCAGCGCCAAGCGTGGGTGGACACGCTTGGCGCTCATCATGACCCATTTAGCCCTGAGGTTGTCAGCCTTCTTCCCGGTGTTTGAGATCGAGTTGGCCTTGCCGACAGCGATGAAATTGGCGCACCCGGAGATATGGCCCTCGCTAGTACGAAGGAAGAAGAAGTGGCATAGCAGAGCCACGGACGGCATCACGCCCAAATACGCCTCACAATTGTAGGCGAAGATGGACAATAGAAGGATGGAGTTGGGATGGAGATGCAGCGCTTGTAGTCCGAAGTGATCAAGGACCTCGTAAAAGAAGTCGGAGAAGGGGGGAACCAGCCCGACGGCCATGCTGCTCATGAAGAAGGGGTAGAAGGTGCTCCCCTCAGGCTCAGGCACGTCGGAGCCGACCCGGAGTCCAGTCTTCCCTTTCTCGTTGCTTTCCCACGCCGTCAGCAAGCGCGTGGCGGCGAGGCTCTTCTCCAAGACATTGGGCACACCAAGAGCCGGCTCGTACCAAGCCGGCGACGAGACGGGCTTGACCCTCCGGGGCGCCATTGGTCGCTGATGCGGGAAAGGATGGGAGCAGATCTGAAGATTTCGGAAGCGGGGAGCAAGAAAGAGGATCTGAGCAACGCGAAAGGAAACAGTGAAGGTGAGCGCTACCTACGCTAGCCTTTTGACAGTCGGGCAGTTACCGAGGCAGCGTGAGGAAGCGGAGACGCCCACGTCCAATCAACCACCACGCGTCGACCGAGGTCGCAGGCTATTGGGGCCCGCAGCGCTCCGCGCTTGACCTTTGGCTTTGCCTCGAAGCCAAGCCCGAGTGCGCCTTGGGCCCGGGGGCTACTGTCGGCGTTCTGGGAACATGGGTCCCCAGACTTGCCTGCTTGCGGCCCACGGCGTGGCTCTGCTAGCAGCATGTATGGCCCATCTTCATCAACAAGGAATCAAGACCCTCACGAGGGGCCGAGCCTCGCAAGGGGCCGAGCCTTGCGAGGCGGACGACACAACACCTCCTCAGGAGCGGCCTCACTAGGCTGGCTCATGAGGGGCAGAGAGTTCAAGGCTAGGCAAACCTCGCGAGGTTCTCGTGACGTAAGCCATGACGATCGATACCAGGCGGGTGCCAGCGCGCGCAGCGTCCTTGTTTCCTCTTTGGTGCTAAGGGGGCAGGCGCAGGCGCGGAGTACCGAGGCATGAAGCAAAGGTTTCCATATTGGTGCAACGAGACCAAGACCAGAAGGACGGCAAGACGGAGGTCACCATGGAGCCCAAGACGGCGTCACCACCAGAGCCTTTGGTAGGCGAAGACTACTTTTGTCAGGATAAGTTGTCCTAGTTGTCCCCTTTCAAATTGGGCGTTGTTGGCTCCCTTTCCTCTCGATATTTGGGGAGAGGACCAGGGCCACTATAAATAGAACTAGCCACCACCGTATCTAAGGGGGGAAAGGGGAGGAGATCCGAGATTGGAGCCACCACATCCTTGGCGATAGACACAAGTTCACCAAGCACAAGAACACCTCAACCTCAGGAGGCTGTTCTTCCACTTGTACTGTTCATCCTCAGCCCAAGAGGCAATCCACCACCACACCGGAGTAGGTGTCACACCCTAGCTAGTTCAAGCATTAGAGTGTGCATCATGTTTAAATTCCTTTTAAATTTGAAATGGGGATGACAGAACCCCCAGCACCCACCTAGAACAACTAGGGTTTACTAAAAACTTTTGCAATGAACCTAAATGCCCTTCTAAAAAGCCCACCTTTTTGTTTTGGGTTAAAACCTTTGACAAAAATGGTGCACATTTTTCTAGGACATCTAAGGTCATTGGATTAATCCTTATGGTATTTGCATTTGGGCATTTAAATGCTATAAAATATTTTAAATGCTCAAATAATCATAAACTAAAATGTTTGCTACTGGATATATTCTAAGCAGTGGCCATGATTAATTTTATGACTTATGGTAATGCCCTGGCATTTTTAATAAAGCCCTGAAGTTACAGAAATAATAAATAAATAAACAGAAAATGAGAGAAAGAACAGGGACTTACCTGGCGCATCCCACCAGCCCACCCGGCTCGGCCCAGTCCACTGGCTCATGCCAGTTGTCCTCCTCCTCTCGCCAGGAGGACGAGGAGCACGTGGCCGGCGCCCGCGGCCACACACCGGCCACCTCCTGCTTCCGCCGACGCCCTGGAGGCGTCTACGAGTGCCACGCCGACCCCCACGTCTCCCTCTTTTTCTTCCCACTCTCCTCGTGGCCTCTCCCCCTCTCTGGCTCTCTCCCCATCTCCCTGCCGAGCGCAGCCGTCGCCACTGACAAGCTGCATCGCAGCCACTACCGTCCATTCGTTGCATCATCATGCCAGGAAGCTCCGCCATCGTCGACTACATCAACTAGGCCGAGCCCCGAGCGCTCGCTCGCCCCGGAGACGCTGCACCGAGCTCGTCCTCAACTCCGGCCACCGGAGATCCCCTTCGCCGTCCCCGCCGCATCAGCTCATCCCCGACCTCTCCGACTGCCTCGACGAGACCCCCGTGAGCTCAGCCACCTCCCCACCCTCTCTGTTCTCTCTCTCGAGCCCCATAGCGACCGCACGTAGCTCACCCGCACGCACCGCCACGGAGCTCGTCGCCGACGAGGCTCCGGCCACCCAATTGCCGCCCCACCCTGTCCACTAGTCCTACCGCACCACCAGGAGCTCAACGCACCAATCCACGCGCCTCCCCGTGCCCCCTAGCGACTAGCTTGACCTCACCCGAGCTCCGGCCGCCGCCAAACTCGTCGTCGGCGACGTTTCCGGCCACCCCAGCTCCACCCACTGCCACCACTCGATGCGGCTTCCTCCCCGCATCACGTAGATAGTCTCCGCCATCCTTTTGGTCGCCGGAGTGCAAATCCCGCGCTGCTCCGCCGCGTCTGGCCTCGCCGACGGCTAGACGCCGGCGAGTTGACCCTGTTTGACCCTGTGTGGGCCCTGGTTGACCCCTCCCCCTGAGTCTATGACAGGTGGGGCCAGTCTGCTAATTAGTTTAGGATTAGTTTTAACTAATTTTAATTAGTTTAGTCACTGACATGTGGGCCCAGGCCCCACTGACAGCTAATTAGTCTTAATTTAATTCTGTTAATTAGCTGAGTCATTGACAGACAGGGCCCACCAGTCAGGTTTGACCTGGCCGACCCAGTTGACCCGCTGACGTCACACCTATGTCATGCTGGCGCATTAATTCAATTACGGGATTTATTCTTTAATAGGAAATTCCAGAAAATAGCCAAAACTTCTAAAAATCATAGAAAATCAACCATAGCTCCAAATGCAAAGATTTATATATGAAAAATCATCAGAAAAATTCAATTTATCCATCTGTAATGGTTTCATGCATGACAAAACAAGTTAACCTTGCTGTTTAAGCAGAATAAGATAATACACTAATAAGGCTATGTTTAATGAGCTAACATTTGAATCTTTGATTCAAATGAGTTCATCCCCTTCTGTTTTAGCTTGCATTAGGCCAAGACACTTTCATCTTGCCATGTCATAGCATGCATCATATTGTTGCATATTGCCATGTGTTGATTATGTTCGGTGTGTCTTTCGTGGTAGGTTCTGCCTCTGAGGATAACCCCGAGTATCCGTCTGAAGGGCAGTACCCTACTACCACTACAACAGGCAAGCAACCCATTAATCATTCCGATACAAACCCATGTTCTCACTTCTGCCCTTGTTTACTGCATTAAGACAACGCAATTCAAACTGCTGTGTGCTACGATAGTTGAACCCTTATCCTCTGCATGACCTGTCATTGCCATAGTAACTAGATGAAACCCACTAGCATGTGTAGGAGTTGATTGAGCCATGTATGTGATTCCTACCTTGCTATGCCTACTATGCTTAGAGTTGTGTCAGGTCTGGTTCATCTGGGTGATGGGCTAGAGTGAAATGATTATGTCGGTAATGTGAGGGATGTGTTGAACATGTTTTGGTAAAGGTATCGATGAGAGGCCATGTAGGAGTACATGGTGGGTTGTTTCATCAAGGCCGTCCATAAGAACTGAGATATGTATGTGTGATTTAAGATGCAGTTACTACCATGCATTGGGCCCGAAAACAATGGACCCTCTTGGCTTCTTAATCACCCTAGTACTCTGTCCAGGAGTTGCAAATAGTTTCTGGTGTTTGTAGGTTATGTGTTGGCGGCCGTGCGTAGCGCTGACCCTAGGGGTGGGCTATGTTGTGGTAGATACACCGTGGCACGGTGTACCGAGTCACCCATTTGGTGTCTCGGGAACCCTATTCGCATCGTTCGGGGCCGTATGTGGAAACCTCAGCCGGACTCCCTGCGGATGGAACCTGGATAGGCGATACACCTGGACTAGAGACTTGAGTGTTTGGGTAGGCCGTGGCCGACACCCTCGTTGGGCTTCCGCTTGAAGGTTGCCGAGTACATGTCATGTAAACGGTGGTAAGTGGTGAAAGCGTGTATGAAGAAGTACACCCCTGTAGGGTATAAACTATTCGAATAGCCACATCTGCGGTAAAGGACTACTTGGTTGCCTATACAGTTCATAGACAAGTTAATGGTTACTACTAAAAGACTCAAGATAAGTGTGAGTACCGAGGATGGCCCTCTCGTAGGATGACGAGGGAGGATCCCCGGTGGAGTATTGTGTTGGTGAGTAGTGGACTCGTGTGCGAAAACTATTTTACTAGTGGAGTTCTGTAGGATAGCCTAGCCAAGAGTCAAAGTTGGCTTGCTGCAATAACCCCACCACCTTCTTGAGAATGAGCATGTATAGTAGGTTCTGTTGTAAGACTTGCTGAGTACCTTTGTACTCATGTTTGCTTAATTAATGTTTTCAGACGACAACACCGCCCCTCTGATGGGTTCTATGTAGACCTTGATGTCGACGAGTGACTAGCCACCCAGGTGGTGATCCTGGCCATGGAGGGCCCTATGTAGATAGATAGGCTTCGAGAAGCCTTCTTTCTTTCTAGTGTCTGGACTCAGACTAGTTGCTTCCGCTTGTGCTTTTATGATTGTATGACTTGAGTGTCGGATCATGTGACCCCTACCTGTATGAACTTGTTATGTATGGCTCTCTGGAGCCTTTAAATAAAGTATTTGAGTTGTAGAGTTTTGTTGTGATGCCATGTTGTATGTACTCATATCGGGCATATTGTGTGTATGATTGAAAAGCTTGGTATGACTGGGATCCGACAATCTAGTTGTTTATCCTTGGAAGCCTTTCTTATGGGGAAATGTAGTCTAGTGTTCCACGAGCCATAGTAGTCCGCTACAACCCGGTTCACCGGAGTCCTGCTAGCCCAGCACTACTGCTCAGGACACTTGACTGGCCGGCATGTGTTTCACTTCGTTCCTATGTCTGTCCCTTCGGGGAAATGTCACGCGATGACATCCGGAGTCCTGTCTAGCCTGCTACAGCCCGGGTTCCCCAGAGTCCTGTTAGCCCAGTTCTACAGCCCGGATTCACTCGCTGGTGACCAACATGCTCGGTGTGATTCATGTATGCCCGTCTCCATAGGTCTGTGCCGCTTTGGGTTCACGACTAGCCATGTCGGCCCGGGTTCTCTGTCATATGGATGCTAGCGACACTATCATATACGTGAGCCAAAAGGCACAAACGGTCCTGGGCCATGGTAAGGCGACACCCGTGGGATACCGTGCGTGAGGCCGCAATGTGATATGAGTTGTTACTGGCTAGATCGATGCGACTTGGAATCGGGGTCCTGACAGCGTTGGTATCAGAGCCGGACAGCCTGTAGGTTCGTTGAGCCAAACTGGTCGATGTCGAGTCTAGAAATGCTTTAGTTATATGTAGGGGAATTGATTGTGGGAGGGAACGTAAGGCTCTTTTACTCCTTTACCTTATGCCCTCTGATCTGAGTCATTCTCTTCTCATTCAACGTGGTTTAAGGACTAGGCTCTCTTCTTCTGTCAGGTTCACGTGTTACTAATCCGTAGTAGCTTATAGGATTGTTGTTACAAGCCCCAGTTCAGTTTCTACTATTTCTAGTATGTTGCTAGTTGAATCAGAACCTTGATATGATGTTGTTGAGTGGTATTGCAAACTGTTGTGGATGTCTCAAATCTTTTTCTGAGCATTTACAGCTGTTATGCTGTCCAATTTTCCCTAGAAATTCTAATGTCTTTGCATTGTGGTTGTGCTTTTAGATGGCAAACCGTGCTCAAAACCAAGTGGTTCACCTGACCCGGTGCCTCAACGTGCCCGGTCATACTGCTATGTTAGTCCGGGTAATGATCGAGACGGGTTACCGTTGGTATCCCGAATACACCGTCGAAGAGCAATTCTGAGACTTTAATCAAAGCCAATATTTCTGCATGGTCAGGGTATTTCCTTCTTATCCTGGATCTACCGAGCCCCTTCACTGTTCCTATGAACTCGAGGTTACTGTTGAGATGGCCGTGCAGGATGCTGCCTATTCCATGATGACCATCATGCGAGTCAGGACTGGCCTGCTTCAGAACACCGACTTCCGTTACATGCCAGCTTCACTTCCAGGAGCGCAAGGGTATCTCCAGGCTATCTATGCTGACTCCACTCAGGAGGACTCACTAACTCGTACCACTGCCGAGATGCTCGAGGATAAAGACCGAGAGAATCGGGCCTTGAGGCTGGAGCTTTTCAACACCCGTGTTGATCATTGGGCCACATTGACTCAGTTTGCACCTGCGGTGCAAGATGGATGTATGGATACAAGGGATCTGTATCCTGTGAGATCTGCTCTGCCAGACATGGTGGATTGGCGTGATGTGGGAGGCATCACCCCACCCCGTGGTCCCCGCAGGACACCGTTTGTTGGTCCAAGACCTCATCCTAGCCCCTTTGGTCCACAAGCTCCTTAGGACCATCTGTTCCCAGATGATCACGTTGAACTTCCAGGCTATGGAGGTGACTTCTATGAGGACTACTACGGAGCTGTCTGAGTTAGTAGTAGTACCACTAGTATGTAATAGTTGTATCTTCACTGTCCTGCGTGACTTGTGGAATATGACTTTGTGTGTAATCAATTCCGGAGGTGTAGACAAATAATGTATAGGAGCTTGGAATGCCTCCAATGAGATGTAACGTCTTTCATCATAGTTGTACTGTAGCCTGGGCTTGTACTAAACTATGTATGGTGTGTATGACCGTTGGTATATATATGGCAGTTTTATATTACCATGACATACGGATGAACATCTTTGCATTCCGTGTTATCCATTACATTATGCACTTCCTTGCTAAGTTTGAGCCATCCTTACCTAAACCATTGTCTTGTTTTTCTCCTAGGATGGTCAACACCCGCAGCAACCCTGCTGCCCCGGAGCAGGGGGAAGCCAGTGCAGCTAGGGGTGAAAATCTGCCTCACCCGCCTTCTCTGGCCGAAGTGATGCTGGAGGCGGAAAGAAACAAGCATGAGACTAACCGCCTACTAGAGCGGATTAAGCAGAACACTGCATGCCATCAGCGAAATGACTTGGTGTCAATCAATGACTTTATCAAGTTGTACCCACCAAAGTTTAACCATTCTGTCAAGCCCCTCGACGCGGATGACTGGCTTCGCAGCATCACCCACAAGCTACGTTCTGCCAACGTAGCCGAAGCCGACAAGGTTACTTATGCTGCCTATCACCTCGAAGGCCCTGCTAGCCTTTGGTGGGAAAACTTTGAAGCTATGCGCCCGGCCGGTCAAATCACTACTTGGGCTGAATTTAGTGAGGCTTTCCGTGAGCATCACATTCCGGAAGGTCTCATGGATCGCAAGAGGGAGGAGTTCTGAAATTTCACCCAAGGAAGACTGACTGTGGATGCATATAGTGGTGAATTTGGGAATCTGGCACGATATGCTCCTGAAGAAGTATCTATCGACGCTAAGAAGCAGGCAAGGTTCCGCAAGGGACTTAGCCCTGAGCTTCGCCGCGATCTTCGTCTGCACGAGTGCACCTCCTTTCAGAAGTTGGTCAACAAAGCCATCAGTGCTGAGTCAGGTCAGTCTGACTATGACGCTTCACGCAAGCACTCACGTGATTTTGGCTCTTCATCCAGCTCTGGAGCTCAGAAGCGTCGGGTGTGGATCCCAAGAACGGCACTGCCACCCAGGTTCATTCCGAGGCCATCCTTTGAGGCGCCTCATCCCAACCAGCAGTTTGCACCGCCCAAGCCCTATGGTGGCCCCGCTGCTAATGCTGCTCCACATCCCAGTGTGGTGACGTGTTTCAAGTGTGGAGAGCCGGGTCACTATAGCTGAGAGTGTCCCCAGAACAACAACACCAATCAATCTGGAAAGTCCGTTGGCCGTGGTAAGCCAGCGGGAAAGACATTCTACGCCAAGCCGGTCACCACTGCACGTGGCCATGTCAACTATGTCTCAGCCGAGGATGCTCACGAGGATCCTAACGTCGTTCTTGGTACGCTGCTTGTTAACTGCCTTCCGGCATCTGTTCTTTTCGATACTGGAGCATCTCATTCATTCATATCCGAGAACTATGCTCGATTGCATAACACGACATTCTATGACATGCCCACTTCCATGGTAATTCAAACTCCGGGTTCCAAATGGAAAACTTCTAGAGTAAGCCATGGGAACGAAATTCTTGTCGATAGACTTGTCTTCCTTGCATCCTTAATAGCTCCCAAGTCCTCGGACATAAACATCATCTTGGGTATGGACTGGATGTTAGCTCATTATGCTAAGATTGATCGTGCCACTAGAACCGTTCAACTTACTCATTCATCGGGCAAGACAGTCAATGTCTTAACTCGAGTGGCCAAGCGCCAGCTTTACTCCCTAAATGCCAACCCCCTTCCAGACCTTGATGATGTTCCGGTAGTCCAAGACTTCCCGGATGTCTTTCCCGAGGAACTGCCAGGTGTTCCACCTGACAAGGATGTCGAGTTCGTAATAGACCTTGTTCCAGGAACCGTTCCAATTTCTATAAGACCCTACAAGATGGCACCCTTAGAACTAGCCGAGCTTAAGAACCAACTCGATGAGTCCTTGAAAAAGGGTTTCATCCGTCCTAGTTCCTCTCCGTGGGCTTGCCCCGTCCTCTTTGTTAAGAAGAAGGATGGAACGGATCGGATGGTTGTAGATTACCGACCTGTCAACTTGGTCACCATCAAGAACAAGTATCTGCTTCCTAGGATCAACGATCTGTATGATTAGCTCACTGTATCCTCAGTCTTTTCCAAGATGGACTTGAGGTTGGGCTACCATCAAATCAAAATCAGAAACGGGGACATTCCCAAAACGGCCTTTGTTACCCGTTATGGCCAATACGAGCACACCGTTATGTCCTTCGGTTCAACCAATGCCCCAGCCACCTTCTCCCGGTTAATGAACTCGGTCTTCATGGAGTATTTGGATAAATTCGTCGTAGTTTATCTCGATGACATACTCATCTACTCCAAGAATGAAGAGGAACATGCCGAACATCTAAGGCTGGTATTGATGAAACTTCGAGAGCATCGCCTTTATGCCAAATTCTCCAAGTGTGAATTTTGGTTTCCAGAAGTGACCTACCTAGGCCATGTAATCTCTGGTAAGGGTATTGCTGTCAATCCCGAGCGAGTTCAAGCCGTCCTTGATTGGACTCCACCTGAGACAGTCAAGCAAGTCCGGAGCTTCCTTGGCTTAGCGAGCTATTGCCGCCGCTTCGTCGAGAATTTCTCCAAGGTTGCTAAACCTCTAACTAAACTCCTCAAGGAAGATAAAAAGTTCAAGTGGACCCCACAGTGCGAGTTCAGCTTTCAGGAACTGAAAAGACGCCTGACATCTGCTCCCGTACTGGTACCACCAGATTTCTCCAAGGACTTTGTTATCTATTGCGACACCTCGCGACAAGGACTAGGTTGTATACTCATGCAGAATCATCAGGTAATTGCCTATGCTTCACGGCAATTACACCCACATGAGGAAAACTATCCCACACATGATCTAGAGCTTGCAGCTGTAGTCCATGCACTCAAAACTTGGCGACATTACCTCCTTGGTAATCGTTGCGAGATCTTCACCGATCACCAAAGTTTGAAATATATCTTCACCCAACCAGATTTGAATCTCAGGAAAAGACGTTGGGTCGAGTTGATCTCGCATTACGACTTAGGAATAACTTACACCCCGGGCAAAGCCAATGTCATGGCTGATGCGCTAAGTCGTAAATCTTATTGTAACAACCTGATGTTACACCAAAGTCAACCACTTCTCCATGAGGAATTTCGTAAACTCAATCTTCACATTGTTCCTCGAGGATTCCTATCCACACTGGTGGCGAAACCTACCCTTACGGATCAGATCATCAAGGCACAGAAGGTAGATCTGGGAATCTCCCGTATTAAGAGAAGCATTAAGAAAGGAGTCACGAATTGTTTCTTCGTTGATGATCAAGGTGTCATATACTTTGGAAACCGCTTAGTGGTTCCAAAGGCACGAAACCTGAGGCGGCTGATCCTTAAGGAAGCTCATGAATCCCCTCTCACCATTCATCCCGGTAGTACTAAAATGTATCAAGACCTATGCCAGAGGTTTTGGTGGACTAGGATGAAGAGAGAAATCGCTCAATACATTGCTAATTGCGACGTTTGTCATCGTGTTAAAGCAGAGCATCAACGGCCTGCTGGCACCCTTCAACCTTTGGCTATTCCCGAGTGGAAATGGGATAAAATTAGTATGGATTTCATCACTGGGTTTCCCAGGACCAAGAGAAGGAATAATGCCATCTTCGTCGTGATCGACCGTGTTTCCAAGGTAGCCCATTTCCTACCTGTTCATGAGAGTATCACCGCTAGCTAGCTAGCTGACTTGTACATCTCCCGAATAGTGTCTCTTCATGGTGTTCCATTGGAAATTAACTCAGACCGTGGGAGTCTCTTCACCTCTCGATTTTGGTAAAGTTTCCAAAATGCTATGGGAACTCGTCTCTCTTTTAGCACCGCCTTCCATCCTCAATCAAGTGGTCAAGTAGAACGAGTCAATCAAATTCTGGAAGATATGCTCCGAGCCTCTGTCATCTCGTACGGAATGGATTGGGAGAAATGCCTTCCATTCACGGAGTTTTCTTACAACAATAGTTATCAAGCTAGCTTGGGCAAGGCTCCTTTCGAAGTTCTCTATGGACGAAAATGTCGAACGCCTCTTAACTGGTCAGAAACCGGGGAAAGACAACTCTTTGGCCCGGATATGATTCAGGAAGCAGAAGAACAGGTTCGCATTATTCGTGAGAAATTGAAAACAGCCCAATCTCGTCAAAAGAGTCAATATGATCGTAAACATCAGCTTATGACATGAAGTCGGCGAGAAGGCTTACCTTCGGGTTACTCCGTTAAAGGGAACCCATTGTTTTGGTATCAAAGGCAAATTGGCTCCTCGTTACATTGGATCCTTTCGCATTCTCACCAAACGAGGAGAAGTTGCCTACCAATTGGAACTACCTTCACATCTTTCCATAGTTCACGATGTCTTCCACGTTTCTCAACTCAGGCGTTGCTTTGCGGATCCTATCCGTGGAGTGGACCACGAAACGCTTGATCTACAAGATAACCTCTCATATCGGGAATATCCCATTTGTATCCTTGATCAAGCCGAGCGTACCACTCGACGTCATAATATCAAGTTTCTCAAGGTTCAATGGTCACACCATTCCGAGAAAGAAGCCACTTGGGAAAGGGAGGATCATCTTCGACTCGAGTACCCCACCTTCTTTCCGGAGGATCCTAAATCTCGGGACGAGATTCTTTTGAGTGGGGTGAGTTGTCACACCCTAGCTAGTTCAAGCATTAGAGTGTGCATCATGTTTAAATTCCTTTTAAATTTGAAATGGGGATGACAGAACCCCCAGCACCCCCCTAGAACAACTAGGGTTTACAAAAACTTTTTCAATGAACCTGAAATGCCCTTCTAAAAAGCCCACCCTTTTTGTTTTGGGCTAAAACCTTTGACAAAAATGGTGCACATTTTTCTAGGACATCTAAGGTCATTGGATTAATCCTTATGGTATTTGCATTTGGGCATTTAAATGCTATAAAATATTTTAAATGCTCAAATAATCATAAACTAAAATGTTTGCTGCTGGATATATTCTAAGCAGTGGCCATGATTAATTTTATGATTTATGGTAATGCCCTGGCATTTTTAATAAAGCCCTGGAGTTACAGAAATAATAAATAAAAAACAGAAAAGGAGAGAAAGAACAGGGACTTACCTGGCGCAGCCCACCAGCCCACTCGGCTCGGCCCAGTCCACTGGCTCATGCCAGTCGTCCTCCTCCTCTCGCCAGGAGGACGAGGAGCGTGTGGCCGGCGCCCGCGGCCACACGCCGGCCACCTCCTGCTTCCGCCGACGCCCTGGAGGCGTCTACGAGTGCCACGCCGACCCCCACGTCTCCCTCTCTTTCTTCCCACTCTCCCCGTGGTCTCTCCCCCTCTCTGGCTCTTTCCCCATCTCCCTGCCGAGCGCAGCCGTCGCCGCCGACAAGCTCCACCGCAGCCACCGCCGTCCATTCGTTGCATCATCATGCTAGGAAGCTCCGCCGTCGTCGACTACATCAAGTAGGCCGAGCCCCGAGCACTCGCTCGCCCCAGAGACGCTGCACCGAGCTCGTCCTCAACTCCGGCCACCAGAGATCCCCTTCGTCGTCCCCGCCGCATCAGCTCATCCCCGACCTCTCCGACTGCCTCGACGAGACCCCCGTGAGCTCAGCCACCTCCCCACCCTCTCTGTTCTCTCTCGAGCCCCATAGCGACCACATGTAGCTCACCCGCACGCACCGCCGCGGAGCTCATCGTCAATGAGGCTCTGTCCACCCAATGGTCGCGCCACCCTGTCCACTAGTCCTACCGCACCTCCAGGAGCTCAATGCACCAATCCACGCGCCTCCCCGTGCCCCCTAGCGACTAGCTCGGCCTCACCCGAGCTCCAGCCACCGCCAAACTCATCGCCGGCGATGTTTCCGGCCACCCCAGCTCCACCCACTGCCACCACTCGACGCGGCTTCCTCCTCGCATCACATAGATAGTCTCCGCCATCCTTTTGGTCGCCAGAGTGCAAATCCCGCGCTGCTCCGCCACGTCTGGCCTCGCCGGCGGCTAGACGCCGACGAGTTGACCCTGTTTGACCCTGTGTGGGCCCTGGTTGACCCCTCCCCCTGAGTCTATGACAGGTGGGGCCGGTCTGCTAATTAGTTTAGGATTAGTTTTAACTAATTTTAATTAGTTTAGTCACTGACATGTGGGCCTAGGCCCCACTAACAGCTAATTAGTGTTAATTTAATTCTGTTAATTAGCTGAGTCACTGACAGACAGGGCCCACCAGTCAGGTTTGACCTGGCCGACCCAGTTGACCCGCTGATGTCACACCTATGTCATGCTGACGTATTAATTCAATTACTGGATTTATTCTTTAATAGGAAATTCCAGAAAATAGCCAAAACTTCTAAAAATCATAGAAAATCAACCATAGCTCCAAATGCAAAGATTTATATATGAAAAAACATCATAAAAGTTCAATCTATCCATCGGTAATGGTTTCATGCATGACAAAACAACTTAACCTTGCTATTTAAGCAGAATAAGATAATACACTAATAAGGCTATGTTTAATCAGCTAACATTTGAATCTTTGATTCAAATGAGTTCATCCCCTTCTGTTTTAGCTTGCATTAGGCCAAGACACTTTCATCTTGCCATGTCATAGCATGCATCATATTGTTGCATATTGCCATGTGTTGATTATGTTCGGTGTGTCTTTCGTGGTAGGTTCTGCCTCCGAGGATAACCCCGAGTATCCGTCTGAAGGGCAGTACCCTACTACCACTACAACAGGCAAGCAACCCATTAATCATTCCGATACAAACCCATGTTCTCACTTCTGCCCTTGTTTACTGCATTAAGACAACGTGATTCAAACTGCTGTGTGCTACGGTAGTTGAACCCTTATCCTCTGCATGACCTGCCATAGTAACTAGATGAAACCCACTAGCATGTGTAGGAGTTGATTGAGCCATGTATGTGATTCCTACCTTGCTATGCCTGCTATGCTTAGAGTTGTGTCAGGTCTGGTTCATCTGGGTGATGGGCTAGAGTGAAATGATTATGTCGGTAATGTGAGGGATGTGTTGAACATGTTTTGGTAAAGGTATCGATGAGAGGCCATGTAGGAGTACATGGTGGGTTGTTTCATCAAGGCCGTCCATAAGAACTGAGATCTGTATGTGTGATTTAAGATGCAGTTACTACCATACATTGGGCCCGAAACTAATGGACCCTCTCGGCTTCTTAATCACCCTAGTACTCTGTCCAGGAGTTGCAAATAGTTTCTGGTGTTTGTAGGTTATGTGTTGGCGGCCGTGCGTAGCGCTGACCCTAGGGGTGGGCTATGTTGTGGTAGATACACCGTGGCACGGTGTACCGAGTCACCCATTTGGTGTCTCGGGAACCCTGTTCACATCGTTCGGGGCCGTATGTGGAAACCTCGGCCGGACTCCCTGCGGATGGAACCTGGATAGGCGATACACCTGGACTAGAGACTTGAGCATTTGGGTAGGCCGTGGCCGACACCCTCGTTGGGCTTCCGCTTGAAGGTTGCCGAGTACATGTCATGTAAACGGTGGTAAGTGGTGAAAGCGTGTATGAAGAAGTACACCCCTGTAGGGTATAAACTATTCGAATAGCCGCATCCGCGGTAAAGGACTACTTGGTTGCCTATATAGTTCATAGACAAGTTAATGGTTACTACTAAAAGACTCAAGATAAGTGTGAGTACCGAGGATGGCCCTCTCGCAGGATGACGAGGGAGGATCCCCGATGGAGTATTGTGTTGGTGAGTAGTGGACTCATGTGTGAAAACTATTTTACTAGTGGAGTTCCATAGGATAGCCTAGCCAAGATCAAAGCTGGCTTGCTGCAATAACCCCACCACCTTCTTGAGAATGAGCATGTATAGTAGGTTCTGTTCTAAGACTTGCTGAGTACCTTTGTACTCATGTTTGCTTAATTACTGTTTTCAGACGACAACACCGCCCCCTCCGATGGGTTCTACGTAGACCTTGATGTCGACGAGTGACTAGCCACCCAGGTGGTGATCCTGGCCATGGAGGGGCCTATGTAGATAGACAGGCTTCGAGAAGCCTTCTTTCTTTCTAGTGTCTGTACTCAGACTATTTGCTTCCGCTTGTGCTTTTATGATTGTATGACTTGAGTGTTGGGTCATGTGACACCTACCTGTATGAACTTGTTATGTATGGCTCTCTGGAGCCTTTAAGTAAAGTATTTGAGTTGTAGAGTTTTGTTGTGATGCCATGTTGTATGTACTCATATCGGGCATATTGTGTGTATGATTGAAAAGCTTGGTATGAGTGGGATCCGACAATCTAGTTGTTTATCCTTGGCAGCCTTTCTTATGGGGAAATGTAGTCTAGTGTTCCTCGAGCCATAGTAGTCAGCTACAACCTGGTTCACCGGAGTCCTGCTAGCCCAGCACTACTGCTCAGGACACTTGACTGGCCGGCATGTGTTTCACTTTGTTCCTATGTCTGTCCCTTCGGGGAAATGTCACGCGATGACATCTGGAGTCCTGTCTAGCCTGCTACAGCCCGGGTTCCCCGGAGTCCTATTAGCCCAGTTCTACAGCCCGGATTCACTCGCTGGTGACCAACATGCTCGGTGTGATTCATGTATGCTCGTCTCCATAGGTCTGTGCCGCTTTGGGTTCATGACTAGCCATGTCGGCCCGGGTTCTCTGTCATATGGATGCTAGCGACACTATCATATACATGAGCCAAAAGGCACAAATGGTCCCGCGCCATGGTAAGGCGACACCCGTGGGATACCGTGCGTGAGGCCGCAATGTGATATGAGGTGTTACCGGCTAGATCGATGCGACTTGGAATCGGGGTCCTGACAGTAGGGTATTACACCACAACGGTGGCACGAACCAGTATAAATCTTGTGTCCCTTGTGTTGCGAGATCGTCGAGCCAGTTTGTAAGATCTTAGCTAAGTTAGGACGTGGATCGATAGGGGGGAGATCTTCACGCGTACCCCAGTGTTCGAACCTTAAGGGTTTTGCCGGAACCAGTGATCCGACAACGATACCACTCAGAAGTTGTACGTACCCTTGTCGACCTACGAGGTTCGACAGTAACTTGATCCGAAGCTTCATGATCATCATCATTAATTAGCTTCCTCTTCAACTGACGTAGGTGCCACAGAAACATCTTTCTATGCTACGCTACTCTCTGGTTGAAGTTAAGGTTCAACAACCTCATCAAGTTCTATCTTCCACTCAATTCTTTCGAGAGAAACTCTTTCTCGAGAAAGGACCCGTTCTTGGCGACAAACACTTTGCCCTCAAATCAGAAATAGAATGTATGCCCAACCGTCTCTTTTGGGTATCCTATGAAGACGCATTTGTCCGCTTTGAGTTCGAGCTTTTCGGCGGAAGCCTTTTGACATAAGCATCGCAGCCCCAAACCTTAAGAAATGAAAACTTAGGTTTCCTGCCAAACCACAGTTCATACAGTGTCGTCTCCACGGACTTTAGATGGTGCCCTATTTAAAGTGAATGTAGTTGTCTCTAATGCATAACCGCAAAACGATAGTGGTAAATCGGCAAGAGACATCATAGAACGCACCATATCCAATAAGGTACGATTACGATGTTCGGACACACCATTACGCTGTGGTGTTCCAGGTGGCGTCAACTGTGAAACAATTTCACATTGTCTTAAGTGATTGCCAAACTCATAACTCAGATATTCTCCCACTCGATCGGATCGTAGGAATTTAATCTTCTTGTTACGATGATTCTCAACTTCACTCTGAAATTGCTTGAACTTTTCAAATGTTTCAAACTTATGCTTTATTAAGTAAATATACCCATATCTACTCAAATGATATCCACCGCGCGCGTCAACACTCTTCGGACCGCACAGATCAGTATGTGTGATTTCCAACAAGTCACTTGCCCGTTCCATTGTACCGAAAATGAGGTTTTTAGTCACCTTGCCCACGAGGCATGGTTCTCATGTATCAAGTGATTCAAAATCAAGTGACTCCAAAAGTCCATTAGCATGGAGTTTCTTCATGCGCTTTACACCAATATGACCTAAGCGGCAGTGCCACAAGAAAGTGGTACTATCATTATCAACTCTACATCTTTTTGGCATCAATGTTATGAACATGTGTATCACCACAATCGAGATTCAATAAACCCATTCACGTTGGGAGCATGACCATAGAAGGTATTATTCATGTAAACAGAATAACCATTATTCTTTGACTTAAATGAATAACCGCATTACAATAAACATGATATCATCATGTTCATGCTCAACGCAGACACCAAATAACATTTATCTAGGTTTAACACTAATCCCGAAGGTAGAGGGAGCGTGCGATGGTGATCACATCAACCTTGGAAACACTTCCAACACACATCGTCACCTCACCCTTAGCTAGTCTCTGTTTCTTCTGCAGCTTTTGTTTCGAGTTACCAATATTAGCAACTGAACCGGTATCTAATACCCATGTGCTACTAGGAGTACTAGTAAGGTACACATCAGTAACACGTATATACTTTTGTTGAAGTTGTTAGCCTTCTTATCTACCAAGTATTTGGGGCAGTTCCGCTACCCGTTGTCGTTCCCCTTAGAATAGCAGCACTTAGTCTCGGGTTTGGGTTCAACCTTGAGTTTCTTCACTGGAGCGGCAGCTGGCTTGCCATTCATGAAGTATCCCTTCTTGCCCTTGCCCTTCTTGAAACCAGTGGTCTTGTTAACCATCAACACTTGATGCTCCTTCTTGATTTCGACCTTTGCGGTCTTAAGCACCGTGAACTGCTTCGGGGTCATCTCCATCCTAGCATGTTATAGTTCATCACAAAGCTCTAGTAGCTTGGTGATAGTGACTGAAGAACTCTATGAATCACTATCTTATCTAGAAGATTAACTCCCACTTGATTCAAGCGATTGTAGTGCCCAGACATTCTGAGCACATGCTCACTGGTTGAGCTATTCTCCTCCATCTTGTAGGCAAAGAACTTGTTAGAGGTCAATACCTCTCAACAAGGGAATGAGCCTGAAATACCAATTTCAGCTCTTGGAACATCTCATATTTTCCATGGTGTTCAAAATGTCTTTGGATCCCCGATTCTAAGTCGTAAAGCATGGGGCACTAAAATATCAAGTAGTCATCAGAACGTGTCTGCCAGACGTTCACAACATCCATAGACGACGCTAGAGGGGTTGGCACACCGAGCGGTGCAACAAGGACATAAGTCTTCTGTATAGCAGTGAGGACAATCCTCAGACTACCGACCTAGTCCGCATAATTGCTTACAATATCTTTCAACTTAGTCTTTCTCTAGGAACGTAATAAAATAGGGAGCTACAACGCGAGCTATTGATCTACAACATAATTTGAAAAGACAACTTAGACTATTGTTCATAATAATGAGTTCAATTAATCATAATACCTAAGAACTTCCACTCAAATCAACATCCTCCGGTTGTCCGAGTGTAACATGATCCAAATTCACTAACCCTAGTCCGATCATTACGTGAGGTGAGGTGGTCTCAATGGTGAACATCTACATGTTGATCATATCTACTATATGACTCATGCTCGACCTTTTGTCTCTTATGTTCCGAGGCCATGTCGGTACATGCTAGGCTCGTCAAGTTTAACCCAAGTGTTCTGCATGTGCAAAACTGGCTTGCACCCATTGTATGTGAACGTAGAGTCTACCACACCCGATCATCACATGGTGCTTCGAAACGACGAACTTTCGCAACGATGCACACTTGGGGAGAACATAATTTTATCTTGAAATTGTCGTGAGGGCCACCTTATAATGATACCATCGTCCTAAGCAAAATAAGATGCATAAAAGGATTAACATCACATGCAAATCATAAGTGACATGATATGGCCATCATCTTGTGCTTTTGATCTCCATCTCCAAAGCACCGACATGATCTCCATCGTCACCGGCATGACACCATCATCTCCATCATCGTGCCACCATCGGGGTTGTCACTCCAACCATGCTTCTACTACTATTAATACCGCTTAGCGATAAAGTAAAGCATTACATAGCACTTAATGATTGACACGCAGGTCATACAATAATTGAAGACAACCCTATGTCTCCTACCGGTTGTCGTATGCATCGACATGCAAGTCGATATAAACTATTACAAACATGATCATCTCATACATCAAATATATTTTATCATGTCTTTGGCCAAATCATATCACAACATACCCTGCAAAAACAAGTTAGACATCCTCTAATTGTTGTTGCATGTTTTACGTGGCTGCTATGGGTATCTAGCAAGAACAATTCTTACCTACGCGAAGCCACAACGAAGATATACAAGTTGCTATTTAACCTTCTACAATGACCGCCTTTGTCGAATCTGATTCAACTAAGGTGGGAGATACAGACACACGCCAGCCATCTTTATGCAACAAAGTCACATGTCTGTCGATGGAACCGGTCTCATGTACGTGGACATGTAAAGTTGGTCTGGGCTGCTTCATCCCACAATACCGCCAAACTACGAAAAGACCAAGGAAGGAAGCAATCTGAATATCAATGTGTACAAACTCCTTTGTGTTCTACTCGTGATGTCATCTACGCATAAACCTAGCTTTGATACCATTGTTGGGGAACGTTGCATGGGAAACAAAAAATTCCTACGCTCACCAAGATCAATCTAGGAGATGAACATCTATGAGAAGAGAGATTGCATCTACATACCCTTGTAGATCGTTAAGTGGAAGTGTTAAGAAATGTGGTTAATGTAGTAGACCGTCTTCGCGATCCAATCAAAACCGGTCCTGCAAACTCCCAATCCAAGTGCCGAACGGATGGCACCTCCGCGTTCAACACACATATGGCTTGATGACTCCTTCACCTCCTCGATCCAGCGAGCGATGGTGAAGTAGTAGCTCGAGTCCTATGGCAGCACGACGGTGTGATGGTGGTGGTGTTGGAATCTCGGCAGAGCTTCACTAAGCACTAAGGAGATGAAGAGGACTACGATGGAGAGGGAGGGCAGCACCATGGCATAGATGGGTGCGGCTTGAACTACGTCGGTATTTCCCCAAAGGGGAAGGGATGATGCGGCACAGCTACTGTAGGTATTTCCCTCACTGATGAGACCAAGGTTATTGAACCAGTAGGAGAACCACATAACACCACGTAAACAGCTCTTGCACACAAAGAACAAATACTTGCAACCCGACGTAAGAGAGGGGTTGTCAATCCTTCACCGGTAAAAAGATAGGTAAAATTGTAGTAGATTGGATAAATAGATCTTGACGGAACGCGAGATAAAATATATAAATAAATATTGCAGCAAGGTATTTTTATATTTTTGGATTAATAGATCTAAAAATAAAAGCAGATAAAAATAGATCACAAAGGCAAATATGATAAAGAAGAGACCCGAGGGCGTAGATTTCACTAGTGGCTTATTTCGAGAAAAATAGCATACGGTTGGTAAACAAATTACTATTGGGCAATTGATAGAACTTCAAATAATCATGACGATATCCAGGCAATGATCATTATATAGGCACCACATCCAAGATTAGTAGACCAACTCCTGCCTGCATATACTACTATTACTCCACACATCGACCGCTATCCAGCATGCATCTAGTGTATTAAGTTCAAGGAGAAACAGAGCAATGCAATAAGAACGATGACATGATGTAGACAAGATCTATTTATGTAGAAATAGACCCCACTTGTTATACTTAATAGCAACGATACATACGTGTCGGTTCCCCTTCTGTCACTGGGATCAAGCACCGTAAGATTGAACCCATCACAAAGCACCTCTTCCCATGGCAAGAAAAATCGATCTAGTTGGCCTAACTGAACCAAATATTCGAAGAAGAAATATGAGGCTATAAGTAATCATGCCTATAAGAGATCAAAAGACTCAAATAACTTTCATGGATAAAAACATAGATCCGATCATAAACTCAAAGGTCATCGAATCCCAACAAACACACTGCAACAAGAGTTACATCAAATAGATCTCCAAGAGACCATTGAATTGAGAATCAAAAGAGAGAGAGAGAGAGAGAGGAAGCCATCTAGCTACTATCTATGGACCCATAGGTCTACAATGAACTACACACGCATCATCGGAGAGGCACCAATGAGGATGATGAACCCCTCCGTGATGGTGTCTAGATTGGATCTGGTGGTTCTGGAACTTGCGGTGGCTGGAATTGATTTTCGTCGATTCCCTAGGGTTTCTGGAATATTGGGGTATTTATAGAGCAAATAGGCGGTGCGGGAGGCCACCGAGGTGGGCACAGCCCACCTGGGCACGCCTAGGGTCCCAAGCGTGCCCTGGTGGGTTGTGCCCCCCTCGGGGCACCCCTCAGGTGCTGCTCTGGCCCATCTGGTGTCTTCTGGTCCAAAAAAATCCACAAAAAGTTTTGTTGCATTTGGAATCCGTTTGGTATTGATTTTTTGCAAAGTAAAAAACAAGCAAAAAACAGCAACTGGCATTGGGCACTATGTCAATAGGTTAGTCCCAAAAAATGATAGAAATTTGCTATAAAATGATTATAAAACACCTAAGAATGATAATATAACAGCATGGAACAATCACAAATTATAGATACGTTGGAGACCTATCAGTATCCCCAAGCTTAATTCCTGCTCGTCCTCGAGTAGGTAAATGATAAAAACAGAACTTTTGATGTGGAATGCTGCCTAACATGTTCATCACATATTCTTTTCTTTGTAGCATGGACATTTGGACTTTTATATGATTCAAAACAATAGTCTAGTTTTGACATGAGGATTTCAATACTCAAGCATATCAACAAGCAACCATGTCTTTCAAAATATCAATGCTAAAGCAAGTTATCCCAAGTCCATTATGCTCAATCATTGACCTATTCATGAAACACACTCGAATATTAGCTACACCCAATGCTCAAGTACGATCATAGTGCCCCTTAGTTGGTGCTTTATAAGAGAAGGTGGAGACTCAAAAAATAAAAGTTGCATAAAGTAAAAGAAAGGCCCTTCGCGGAGGGAAGTAGGGATTTGTAGAGGTGCCAGAGCTCAAAGCAAAAAAGATAGAGATAAAACATTTTTGGTGGCATGCTTTTCCTGTCAACGAAAATGATCGAGTAGTTCCCAATACTTTCCATGCTAGATATATCATAGGTGGTTCCCAAACAGAAAATAAAGTTTATTCCTTTTCCACCATACTTTCACTTTCCATGGCTAACCATATCCACAGGTGCCTTCCATACCAACACTTTCCAAGGAATTTATTATTTGACAACATAAAATAAATTCATTTTTCATTTCGGGACTAGGCATCCCTAATACCTGTGTCGTACTCCCGTGCAATGAGAAGTGAATAAACACTCATCTTGATAATAACACATCTAGCATGGAAATATATTATCCACCCCCTACCGTTTCTTGAGCGGTACGAGCACACAAAAGAGAAATTTATTTTGAAAATTAGAGATGGAACATACATATTTGCTTAGAACAGCAAAAGAATACCGCATATAGGTAGGTATAGTGGACTCATGTGGCAAAAACTGGTTTTAATGATTTTGGATGCACAAGTAGTGATCATACTTAGTGCAAATGAAGGCTAGCAAAAGATTGAGAAGCATCCAACCAAGAAACGAAAAATCTCGTAAATGAGCATTAAGCATAACTAACACCGAATAATGCACAACAAGTAGGATGTAATTTCATTGCATAATTATTGACTTTCGTGCTTGCATAGGGAATCACAAACCTTAACACCAATATTCTTACTAAAGCATAATTACTCATCAACATGACTCACATATTATATCAACATATCACAAAACTATTACAAGGAATCAAGTTTATTTTGTCGAATGATCTTCATGAAAGTTTTTATTATATCCTTCTTGGATATCTATCACTTTGGGACTAGTTTCATATGTTGATTTTAATAAGCTCAAACAAATATAAGTGAAGAACATGATCATCATATTTCTTTCTCTCAAAATAATTTAAGTGAAGCAAGAGAGAATTTCTTAATTTTTTACGAACTCTCAAATAAATCTAAGTGAAGCATAAGAGCATTTCTTCAAAAATAACAAAGCAAACCATGCTCAAAAAGATATAAGTGAAGCACTAGAGCAATTCCATAGATCATAAAGATTTAAGTGAAGCGTATAGAGCAATTCTAACAAGTCATAGCATAATTTTCGCTCTCTCAAATAGGTGTGTCCAGCAAGGATTCATGACTAAAAATAAAAATCAAAACAAGCAAAGACTCATATCATACAAGACGCTCCAAGCAAAACTCATAATATGTGACGAATAAAAATATAGTTTCAAGTAAAATACCGATGGTTGTTAGAAGAAAGAGGGGATGCCACTCGAGGCATCCCCAAGCTTAGTTGCTTGATACTTCTTGAAAATTATCTTGGGGTGCCTCGGGCATCCCCAAGCTTAGCCTTTTACTAATCCTTATTCCTTCGTCCATCGTAATATCACCCAAAACCTTAAAACTTCAATCACACAAAACTCAACAAAACCTTCATGAGATCCGTTAGTATAAGAAAACAAATCACTACTATAAGTGTTGTGGCAAAACCATTCATATTTTATTTTTGCATTATATCTACTGTATTCCAACTTTTCTATGGCAAAAACTCTTCAAAGGAAACCATAGAATCATCAAAACAAGCACACCGTAAAGAAAATGGAATCTGTTAAAAACAGAACAGTCTGTAGCAATTTGGGTATTTGTCCAAAAATTCTAAAAAATTAGGACAGCGTGAGAAATTTGTATATTAATCTTCTTCAAAAAGAATCAGTATTTTATCACGCTTTTGTTAAAAACAAAAATTATTTTCCCGGGCACAAAAGTTTCTGTTTTTCAGCATGATCAGATCAACTATCACCCAACATGATCCCAAAGGCTTTGCTTGGTGCAAACACTAATTAAAACACAAAAAACACAATCATAACAGTAGCATAATTGTGCAAACACTAAAGAGCAGAAAGAAAAGGACAAAAATAATGAGCGCTATCGTTTTACACCCCTAGCTAGGCATAATGCGAAGATTCAAGTATTGTCATCTTTCTTCTTAATTTCCTTAGTGGTGTTTTTTCAGGGAGTTTTGCAAAAACAATGTAAAACACATTATCCATGGAAACTTTAGCACTATCAAGTTGCTTATCATCATGGCCCCTTTGATTTCCGGCAACAATCCAAGAATAATGTTGATTAACATCATTGAAAACTTATTGGATTATATATAAAACAATGACTTCCCTTTTAAGATTGTCATCAAAGATTTGATTACCCCTAAGAAAATGTCTTAACGCATAATCACTTTTATAAAGAATTTCGTCTATCATGGCTGTTTTCACGATTCATACAATAAAAATCAAAGATTTCCCTAGCTTCCCATATTATGTAGTCAAATTCATTCATAAGAACAAGAGTAGCCAACTTTTTAGCCTTGGGGTTCTTTATAACGGGAAACTCAAAAAACAATCTTTGCAAGGTAGGATGAGTACGGATAAAATTATTTTCAAATTTCAGAACTAGTGCCGAAATAGCTTATGCATAAGATTTAGTCCTCTTAAGTATAGGAACATCATCAAGACTTAAACTTCCAACGCAATTGAAAAATTCTTGGATACGTTCTTTTCCTATAACATTCCCTTGCCCCAAAACAAAAGTTTTAGCATCCAGATTGCCTGATCGTCCAATTTTAGGAGTTAGGACATCATCTGTTTCTGCCATACCAAAGTCACTCATGATTGCAAACAATTGATAGATCCAATAAGAAAAGGGCGAATAAAACGGCAAAATTTTGTGAAGTGGGGGAGAGGAAAACTAGAGGCAAATGGCAAATAATGTAAATTGTGAGGAAAATCACAAATCTCATACCCTCGCAATTTACATTATTTTCCATTTGCCTCTCGTTTTCCTCTCCCCCACTTCACAAAAATTTGCTGTTTTATCCGCCCTATTTTTCGTTCGCCGTTTTCTCGTCAGATATATCCTTTGCTTACAATCATGAGTGATTTCGGAATGGCAGCAACAGATGATGGCCGAACTCCTAAGATTGGATGTACGGGAAATATGGATGCTAAAACTTTTATCTTTGGGCAAGGGAATGTTTTGGGAAAACAATGTATCCAAGAATTTTTCAATTGTGTTGGAATCTAAGTCTTGTTGATGCTCCTATACTTAGAAATACTAGATCTTATGCGGATACTATTTCAGCGCTAGTTCTGAAAGTTGAAAGTAAATTTATCCGTACTCACCCTACTTTATAAAGATTGTTTTTTGAGATTCCCGAAATAAAGAATCCTAAGGCTAAAAAGTTAGCCACTCTCGTTCTTATGAATGAATTTGACTACATAATACGGGAAGCTAGGGAAATCTTTGATTTTTATGGTATGAATCGCGAAAAGCCTGTGATTGATGAAGTTTTTACAATAGTGATTATGAGTTAAGACATTTGCTTGGGGATAATAAAATCTTTGATGAGAATCTTAAAAATGAAGTCCCCATTCTAGATGTAATCCAACAAGTTTTCAATAATGTTAATCAACATTACTCTTGGATTGTTGCCGGAAATCAATGGGGTTATGATGATAAGCAACTTAATAGTGCTAAGGTTTCTATGGATAATATGTTTTATGTTGTTTTTACAAAACCTCATGACAAAACCCCCACTAAGGAAACTAAAAGTAAGGATGACAAAACTTAGTTCCTTGCTTTATGCCTAGCTAGGGGCGTGAAACAATAGCGCTTGTTGGGAGGCAACCCAATGAATAAAATTTATTTTTGCCGTTTGCTTCCTATTCTTGAGTGTTAGCAAAATTATGCTACTGTTATGATTTTTTTGTGTGTTTTAGTTAGTGTTTGTGCCACGTAAACCTTTAGGATCTTCTTGGGTGATAGTTGACTTGATCTTGCTGAAAAACAGAAACTTCTGAGCTCACGGAAATAATTTTCATTTTTTATAGGAGCGAGATAAAATAGCAATTATTTTTGAAGAAGATTAATATACAAATTACTCAGGTCGTCCTAATTTGTTAGAATTGTTTGAGTTACAAAAGTATTCAAAATAACCAGATTTCTAAAGATTGTACTGTTTTTGACAGATTCTGTTTTCTTTGCATTGTGTGCTTGTTTTCATGATTCTATGGTTTTATTTGAAGAGTTTTTGCCATACAAAAGTTGGAATACAATAGATATAATGCAAGAATAAAATATGAATTGGTTTGCAACAACGCTTATAGTAGTGATTTTTTTTCTTATACCGGATCTCATGAAGGTTTTGTTGAGTTTTCTGTGATTGATGTTTTCAAGTTTCGGGTTATCTTATGATGGATGAAGGAATAAGGAGTAAGAAGAGCCTAAGCTTGGGTATGCCCACGGCATCCCCTGATATTATCCAAATATAAGCAAGCAACTAAGCTTGGGGATGCCCCGAGTGGCATCCCCTCTTTCTTCTAATGACCATCGGTATTTTGCCCGAAGCTATATTTTTATTCGTCACATACTATGAGTTTTGTTTGGAGCGTCTTGCATGATATGGCTTTGCTTGTTTTGTTTTGTGTTTCAAGTCTTGAATCCTTGCTGGACACACCTATTTGAGAGAGCCAATATTATGCCATGACTTGTTAGAATTTCTCTCTATGCTTCACTTAAATCTTTATGAGCTATGGAATTGCTCTAGTGCTTCACTTATATCTTTTTGAGCATGGTGTGCTTTAGTATTTTTGAATAAAATGCTCTCATGCTTCACTTAGATTTATTTGAGAGTTGGTAAAATTTTAAGAAATTCTCTCTTGCTTCACTTAAATTAATTTGAGAGAAAAAAATATTATGCTCATGATCTTCACTTATATTTGTTTGAGCTTATTAAACTCAACACATGAAAATTAGTTCCAAAGTGATAGATATCCAAGAAGGATATAATAAAAACTTCATGAAGATCATTAGACAAAATAAACTTGATTCCTTATAATAGTTTTGAGATATGATGATGTGATATGTGAGTCATGTTGATGAGTAATTATGCTTTAGTAAAAACATTGGTGTTAAGGTTTGTGATTCCCTATGCAAGAAAGAAAGTCAATAGTTGTGCAATGAAATTACATTCTACTTGTGGTGCATTATTCGGCGTTAATTATGCTTAATACTCGCTTATGAGATTATTCGTTTCTTGGTTGGTCGCTTCTCAATCTTTTGCTAGCCTTCATTTTGCACTAAGTATGATCACTACTTGTGCATCCAAAATCCTTTAAACCAATTTTTCCATATGAGTCCACTATACCGACCTATATGCGGTATTCTTTTGCCGTTCTAAGAAAATTTGTATGTGTCATCTCTAATTTTCAAAGCAAATTTCTCTTTTGTGTGCTCGTATCGCTCGCAAGGCGTTGAGGGGTGGCCGATATTTTCCATGCTAGATGTGTTATTGTCATGATGAGTGTTTATTCACTTGGCATTGCATGAGAGTAAGGTAAAGGTATTAGGGATGGCCAGTCCCGGAATGAAAAATGAATTTACTTTATGTTTTCAAATAATAAATTCCTTGGAAAGTGTTGGTATGGAAGGCACCTGTGGATACGGCTAGCCATGAAAAGTGAAATTATGATGGAAAAAGTAATAACCTTTAATTTCTGTTTGGGAACCTCCTATGATATATCTAGCATGGAAAGTGTGGGGAACTCTAAGTCGTTTACGTTGGTGGGAGCTCTAAGTCGTTTTCGTTGCTTTGAGCTCCGGCACCTCTACAAATCCCTACTTACCTCCGCAAAGGGCCTTTCTTTTACTTTCTGCATTTTTTATTTTTTATTTGAGACTCCATCTTCTCTTATAAAGCACAAACTAGGGGGCACTATGATCATACTTGAGCATTGGGTATAGCTAATATGCGAGTGTGTTTCATGAATGGATCAATGATTGAGCTTGATGAGCTAGGGATAACTTATTTTAGCATTGATATTTTGAAAGACATGGTTGCTTGTTGATATGCTTGAGTATTTAAGTCTCATGTCAAAACTAGACTATTGCTTTGAATCATATAAAAGTCCAAATGTCCATGCTATGAAGAAAATGAGATGACATGTTAGGCAGCATTCCACATAAAAAATTCTGTTTTTATCATTTACCTACTCGAGGACGAGCAGGAATTAAGCTTGGGGATGCTGATATGTCTCCAACGTACTTTAATTTTTGATTGTTCCATGCTGTTATATTATCATTCTTGGATGTTTTATAGTCCTTTTATATCATTTTTTGGTACTAACCTATTGACATAGTGCCAAGTGCCAGTTGCTGTGTTTTGCATGTTTTTTACATCGCAGGAAATCAATATCAAATGGAGTCCAAGTGCAACAAAACTTTTTTGTGGATTTTTTTGGACCAATAGACATCCAATGGGCCGGAGAAGCTCCCGGGGGTGGTTCGAGCGGAGCACAACCCACCAGGGCGCGCCTGGAGGCCCAGGCGAACCCTGGTGGGTTGTACCCACCTCGGGTCCCCCCCGGCCGCCTCTTTACTCTATAAATACCCCAATATTCAAGAAACCCTAGGGGAGTCAATGAAAATCAATTCCAGCCGCCGCAAGTTCCAGAAACACTAGACCAATCTAGACACCATCACGGAGGGGTTCATCATGTCCATTGGTGCCTCTCTGATGATGCGTGAGTAGTCTTTTGTAGAACTTCAGGTCTGTTTTTTTGAACCTTTAGACCTTAGGCTCCGTAGTTAGTAGCTAGATGGCTTCCTCTCTCTCGTTTGATTCTCAATACAATGGTCTCTTAGAGATCCATATGATGTAATTCTTTCGCGGTGTGTTTGTTGGGATCCAATGAACTTTGAGTTTATGATCAGATCTATCTCTTTTTATCCATGAAAGTTATTTGAGTCTTCTTTGATCTCTTATATGCATGATTGCTTATAGCCTCGTATTTCTTCTCTGATATTTGGGTTTTGTTTGGCCAACTTGATCTATTTATCTTGCAATTGGAATAGGTGCTTTGTGATGGGTTCGATCTTACGGTGCTTGATCCTAGTGACAGAAGGGGGACTGACACGTATGTATCATTGCCATTAAGGATAACAAGATGGGGTCTATTTCTACATAAATAGGTCTTGTCTACATCATGTCATCGTTCTTATTGCATTACCCCATTTCCCCATGGACTTAATACATTAGATGCATACTGGATAGCGGTCGATGTGTGGAGTAATAGTAGTAGACGCAGGCAGGAGTCGGTCTACTAATATTGGATGTGATGCCTATATAATGATCATTGCTTGGATATCGTCATGATTACTTGAAGTTCTATGAATTGCCCAACAGTAATTTGTTTACCCACCATTTTCTATTTTTCTCGAGAGAAGCCACTAGTGAAAACTACAACCCCCGAGTCTCTTCCTTAATATATTTGCCTTTGTGATATATTTTCCTTTGCTTTTATTTTCAGATCTATTAAACCAAAAATACAAAAAAATACCTTCCTACAATTTATTCTATTCGAGATCTATTTATCCCATCTATCATATTTTTATCACGTCCGTTTGCCAATTTTTGGCGCCGCTACCCGAAAGGGATTGACAACCCCTTTAACATCTCGGGTTGCGAGTATTTGTTATTTGTGTGCAGGTGTTGTTTACATAGTGTTGCTTGGTTCTCCTACTGGTTCGATAACCTTGGTCTCATCACTGAGGGAAATACCTATTGTCGCTGTGCTGCATCATCCCTTCCTCTTTAGGAAAATACCGGCGTAGTCTAGCAGACATCAGTCTCCAATATCACCACTGCATAGTCGCCCAGTTGCTTGTTCGACAGAGGGCACCGTGGGGACGACGCGGTCCTCGGTCATGCGTGTGCGTATCGTGGACCTGTTGCGTGTACGCGGCTACGCGCACCACCTCCCCCTGTTGGGCCAACCACCCGCTCCGGCACCGCGGCCCGTAGATAGGAGGTGGCAGCCGTCGCTACCTAGGAGCTCGGCATTGACGCCCAGCTACCCTTTTCGGCAGTGTCAACCTGATACGTCTCAAACATATCTATAATCTTTGATTATTTCATGCTCTTTATAGAATTTTATATAATTTTTAGACTAACCTATTAATCTAGTGCTCAGTGTGAGTTGTTGTTTTCTGGATGCCTTTGAATTTTTAGAAAACCAACATCTACCAAGGTCAAAAAACCCTAAGGATTTAATACGATTTTTTGGGCAACGAAGGTCCCAGAAAGCACCGGAGGGAGGCATGGGACTGATAGGGCCTCCACGTGGTCTAGTGGTGTGCCCAGGCAGGGAGTGCCCCTTGGCCACATGGAACCCACGAGCACGGCCTTACGCCCATTCTTCCGCTTATAAATTGCTTAAATCAAGAAACCATCGGTACCATTTTCTCCAAAAAAAAATTGTGCCGCAAGTTTATGTCCTGATGAGATACAATAGGGATGCATGTTTTAGTACTCTACCATAGGGACAAACCATTGCCAGAGGCTTATTCATCATCCTTGCTGCCTCCATAAACATGTATATAGTAGTTCCCTTAGAATCTTATGGTCCACAGCAGTAGCTAGATAACTCTCTCTCTCTCTCTCTCGCCCTCTCTCTTTGATCTTTAGTACCAAGGTCCCGTGAGCTACCTCACATGATCGGAATCAATTCGATGTAACTCGTGGATGTGTTTCTTAGAATATGATGAATTCTCACTTTGTGATCATATTTTTCATTGAATTCAATTGAATGTTTTGAGGTTCACTTGTCATATAATTGAGTAAGTTTTTATGCCCTCCAATTTATGTATCTTCTTTGGCCAAGTCTGGTGGATTTATCTTCATATGGAGTTGTGCTTTGTAGTGAGCTCTAATCTTGCGTTTTCTGTATACCGGTGATAGAAAGAGACACAGAAGGTATTGTATTGTTGGCATTAAGGATAAAAACAACGGTGTCTCATCTTATTGGTTGATGTTTGACTGTCTACATTATGACATCGTGCTTATTGCAATGCTTCGTTTCTTGTAAACTTAATACTTCAGAATTCATGCTGGATAGCGGTCTTTGAGTGGAGCATTAGTAGTAGATGCATTTGGATAACGGTCTAGTTACCACAGACATAATGCTTACATGAGATTATACCATGAATGATTACATTCGTAATATAAATATTTTAATTTAATCGCTGCCCAACTGTAATTTGTTCACCACACCACACATGTATGCTCGAGAGAGATGCCACTAGTGGACCCTGATACGTCTCTGAAAGTGCGTTATATCGACTAGAGGGGGTAAATAGGCGATTTTTATGAATTTTTCACAGAGGAATTTCAGAGTGAGGAAATTCCTGAGCGAATAACTACTTGTAGAGGAATAAGTACTCAGAAGTAAACATAACAGTGCATGAGCATGATCTTCATGATGAAATGAAAACAAGCACAGAGTACGGAAAGCGTAAACACAGGATAACACAGAATGAAGACAAATAGGCTGAAGAATTTGGACTGAGGAAATTGTGAAAGTCTTAAGTCAAAGTCTTCAAACAGATATGAACAAGCACACAACACAGAAATGAGGAAATAAAAGGGTTGACGAAATGGAACCAGGTAGCTTGGTGAAGACAATGATTTGGTAGACCAGTTCCAACTACTGTGACAGTTGTACGTCTGGTTAGGGCGGCTAGGTATTTAAACCTGAGGACACACAGTCCCGGACACCCAGTCCTGAACACGCAGCTCAGGACACTCAGTCCTCACCGTATTCCCCTTGAGCTAAGGTCACACAGACCTCGCTTAATTACTCATGGTAAGTCTTCAGGTGACTTCCAAACCTTCACAGACTTGGTCACTCGGCGATCTACAATTTCCTCTTGGATGCTCTAGACCATGACGCCTAACCGTCTGGGAGATGCACAGTCTTCAAAGGTAACAAGCGTCGGATCCACGCATGATCAATCTCTTCAGTGATGCTCAATCACTTGGGGGTTTGTAGGTGTTTGGGTTTGGGTTTTCCTCACTTGATGACTTTCACTCAAAGTCCTCGGAGGATGGGATGCTCTCAAATGACAAGTGTCAGTTTCTCTCGAAGCAGCCAACCAGCTAGTGGTTGTAGGGGTGGCTATTTATAGCCTAGGGAGCAGCCCGACATGATAAGACATAAATGCCCTTCAATGATATGACCGTTAGGTGGGTAGATATTTTTGGGACAGCTGGCATATAGCACAGCAACGGTCAAAATTTTGAGTAGCAAAATCCTCAGGGATATCATGTTCCTCACTGTGTAGGTAATCCGCACTGGCGAATTCCTAACTCCTCAGTCAGAACAAATTCCTCAGAGAACAGAAGAACTTTGTCTCTGTCACTGAAGAATATGACTGAACTGTATGAGATTTCCAATGGCTCCACTCGAAGGGATTGGTAGGTGTAGGATTTGAGTTGAGCATCACTTGGAAATTTTTCCTTAGTATTTCCTCGACCCCCTTTAACAGTACGGTGTTTCCTATGACTCAAGAAAGAGAAAATGAAACTACGAAAACAAAAGTCATCACGCTTCATGTTCCTCGAATGAATACCAAGTCTTCAGGATTACACCAATTTCTTCACTTTCAAAGTCTTCGCAAAGTCTTCAGAAATACAAAGTCTTCACTTGAAGAACTTCATTTTTAGGGGTCGACTTTCTCTGTAAATATCAAACTCCTCATAGACTTATAGACCTGTGTACACTCACAAACGCAACAGTCCCTTAACCTATAAGTCTTCAATACACCAAAATCACTAAGGGGCACTAGACGCACTTACAATCTCCCCCATTTTGGTAATTGATGACAATATAGGTTAAGTTTTCAACGGGGATAAACATATGAAGTGTAAATACTGATATTGAGGAATTTGATTGCAAGATATAGAAGAACTCCCCCTGAAGATGTGCATAGTGAGGAATTTGCTTTTGAAGCAATGCACACTTGAAGAGTTGAATCATGGAGATCTCCCCCTATATCTTGTAATTCATACACGCATTTGACATATAACAGTGAAAAAATTGAAATGCATGATGAAATATGGTGACTGATGTAATTCAGCATGCGTGCATTAGCATATATGAGGAATAAGCATGCAGAAAAACATATCAAAAGTATCAGAGCACCATCGGGTTTAAGTTTACAACTCGATCCAATAAAGTCTCTGAAGAACGAGAGTTGCAACTTAACAAAAAAATGCCCATATAGAAAGACCCGCTTGAAGACTAACTCAAAATTGTCCCCCTTTATCATCAAATGACCAAAAGGATCGAATATGAGGACTAACGCCCTTGAAGAACATCAAGTTGATGAAGGAGCGCCAGCGTTGTTGGGGTCGTTTGTCGTAGTAGGGCCTGCCGCAGAGTCGTCCAAGTCTTCATTCTCATCAGTGTCGCGCAATGAAGAATATGAGCTGGCCACCAAGGAAGGAACCTTGACCTTCTTGAATTTCTTCGGTGGAGGTGCAGACCAGTCAAAATCTTCATTGAGACCCATTTTCTTCGCTGCATTGTGTGTGGCAGTCATGTTGTGAAGAAATGAACCAAACTGACGCTCAACCCAGTTATGATTTCGATCCACCTTCTGGTGAAGACAAAGAAGAAGCTCACGATCAGTCATCACACGAGGAGCAGTGGCTTGAGGAGGGGACTTGGGTGCATTGGCAGAGTCATGTGTGGCAGAGTCATCATTGGTGGAATAAGAGGCAGCTTTGCGAAACTGTCCATCCAATGGACGAATGCCTTCATCTATAACAGCTGGTGCCTTGCCCTTTTCATCAACTGAGGAATAGGTCCGCTTGAGGACTTCAATTGGGGGCAAGTAGCTGAGGTGATTCTGAAAATCAGCTTTGTAGTTGAGTGAATACCTTGTTCTGAGGAATCTCATAATCCAAGGTGCATAAGGCTTCAGCTCAAATGGAGACAGTGCAACATTTTCCAGAGTCCTCATGAAGAAATTGTGATAATTGATAGGAATTCCATGAACGATATTGAATACAAGATTCTTCATGATGCCAACAATTTCCTCATCAGATGAGTCGTGGCCTTTGATAGGACTCATTGTCCTCGTAAGAATACGATAGACAGTTCTGGGCACATAGAGTAATTCCTTCACGAGGAATTTGGTTTGTGGGGCCTGAACTGGCTTCAAAGGTTTCATCAGAACTTGCATGTAGTGATTTGTAAGCTCAGGTTCACTGTAGATGCAACGAGCTTCTTCAAGGGGAGGACTGAGTGGTAAGGCACGAAGCAATTCAGCAGCTGGTGCTGTGTAGTGAGTGTTCTCAGACATCCAATCCAGCACCCATGAATTCACATCTTCAGAATCTCCTGTGATGTGCAATGTTGCATAAAATTGAAGAATCAGTTCTTCATTCCAATCACAGATGTCAGAGAAAAAGTTCAACAGTCTAGCATCATGAAGAACACTGAGGACTGGCACAAAACACGGCAGAGATTCCATATCCACGTGAGGAATATGATCATGGTAGAAGATTTTCTCTTTGTTGAACAACACTGAGGAATAGAAATTTTCTTGATTAGCAGTCCAGAAAGCCTCTTCCTTATATGAGCAGAATCATATGGGTTGTAGTCTTCGAAGAATACGTGCTGGCCGAAGAAATCATCAGCCTTGAACTTTTGCTTGCGTGAGAATGGATCCTTTGGCTTGGGAAGAGGAGTGTCAATGAGTTGCATCACGACCTCAGGAATCACAATCTTAGGTTCTTCAGGCTGAGGAATTTCTGGTTCCTCTTCAGTGGCAGTCTGTGTCTTTGGATGTTCAGCAGCAGCAGTTTCTTCAGCACTAGTGGCTGGAATTTTCTCACATACAGATGAAGTGGGGTGAGTTTCTTCAGAGCCCATTTGAACAGTTTGTGCAGGGGACTGAGGTATTTGCTGCAAAGGTGTGAACATTGGAGAGTTTGGATGCTGACTTTCCCAGAATTCATCACTCATCACTGGTGTGGAGCAGCCAACGTCCACATCTCCATCTTCCATTTCTTCAACGCCAGCCTCTTCAGCTGTGAACTGAGGCACAGGCGAGGAGATAACAGGTGTTGAAGGGATCTCATCCACTTCAATTTCTTCATCCAACTGCTCTGACGAAGTAGCAGAATGATTTTCTTCATCAGATCCGCTTGGGATCTCGTATTCTTCATCGAAAGGAACAAGGTCCTTTGATGGCATGGTAGAGAGAGGAACAACATCAATGGGATTTTCAAACGAGCTGGTCAAAGGCTTCATCTTCTTCAGAGCTGAAGAATCTGAAGTAGCTGATGCTTTCCTTTTCTTCACTGCTGCACGCTCTGCAGCCTTGGCCTTCTTCACATCTGATGTAGATGGAAGGATCGGAGTTGGTGTTGGCGCAGGAGGAGCAGAGGAATTTGGTTGATTTTCTTCAGGCACAACTGATGCAGTTGCCCTGATTTCTTCAGTTTCTTCAGGCGCACCACTAGTGGATGCCCTGGTAATTTCTTCAGCGGCTGGAATGTAGTCATCAACCCTGGAACTCACATTTTATTCAGCAGCCTGATTTTCTTCAGCGGTGCTGGCATGTTCTTCAGTCGGCTGAGCAGATGCTTCAGCCTGAGGAATTTCCTATTGTGTTGGGGCAGCAACATTGGAAGTGAAGTTATCGGCAAGTCTTACAAAACGAACCTTGGCTCCAAGCCAATCAGCGCGGTATGCGTCAAATTCATCACTGAGTTTCTTGATCTCAGTTTGAACAACGACAAGTTCTTTAGTTGTCATAGAGACAACGTTTTTCTTCAGATAGCGCTCCTTGTTGTACTGCGCTTTCTTGATCTGCCTGGCCTTCTCAAATTTCCATTTTTCTTCTTGAATGAAGTGGGTCAGCATGTGACTTTGGCCAGGAGTCAGCTTGAAATCAGGCATGGGAGTGTTGGGGTCCTTGTGCCAAACATCAATGTATTCGAGGATCAACTTGGGATCCAAAAGGTCCCGTTGAGGAATTTGGTAGAGAAGGTCCCGTTGAGGAATTTGGTGCAGCTGAGGAACTAGCTGAAGCTCCTGAGGCAATTGAGACACATGTGGTCCTTTGGCACGTGGCGAGATGCACAGGTGCAGAGGACTTTGTCGGAGCGGCCGAAGACTTTGGCAGAGGAGCTAAGGACTTTTGAGGAGCAGGAGCAGCATGAGGAATTGGCTGTGAGGGCTTTGAGGATTCTGGCCGTGAGAGCATTGCTGAGGAACTTGGCCTTGAGGGCACTGTTGGTGAAGCACTTGGCTTGCGTGCAGGCTTCTTTGACATAGCCTTCTTCGGCTTGACAGCAGAGGCCTCAGCAGAGGCAGCAGCAGGAGCAGCAGAGTCTTCATTGAATTTCCTCACTGCTTCTCTGGCTTTCTTAGCCAACTTGGCTTGGCGCTTGGCCCATTCATTAGGATAGTCCTCACCGCGCTTGGCCCATTCATCAGGATAGCCCTCCACTCTCTTGCCCATCTCCTTTCTATCCTCTGTATGCGCACCTTGCGCTGATTTTTGTCCTCTTTTCCAAACTTGGCCTCATCAGGAGTGTAGTAATCCTTGTATATGTCATCAGGGATTTCAAATGCTGTGTTGACCTGAGCCCTCTGTCCTCCTTTCTGTGGCTTTTTATCGTCAGCCATTTTCTTCAGTTGAGGAATTTGAACAATTGAATTCTCTGAAGAAGTATGCAACTTTTCTTCGAGGAATGCTGCAAATGAGTTAAGTTGATGAGAATCTAGTGATTCAGCAGCTGACATGAGTACCTGTGAACAAATTATAGTTGCGAGGAATTTGGAGAGGTCATATGCGTTCTTGATATGTCTCCAACGTATCTATAATTTTTGATTGCTCCATGCTATATTATCTACTGTTTTGGACTATATTGGGCTTTATTTTCCACTTTTATATTATTTTTGGGACTAACCTATTAACCGGAGTCCCAGCCAAGAATTGTTGTTTTTTGCCTATTTCAGTGTTTCGGAGAAACAGAATATCAAACGGAGTCCAAACGGAATAAAATCTTTGGGAACGTGATTTTCTCACCGAACATGATCCAGGAGACTTGGACCCTACTCCAGGGGGTCAAAGAGGAGGTCACGAGGGTGGGGGCGCCCCCCCTAGGGCGCGCCCCCTGCCTCGTGGGCCCCTCGGTGCTCCACCGACGTACTCCTTCCTCCTATATATACCTACATACCCCCAAACGATCAGAATAGGAGCCAAAAACCTAATTCCACCGCCGCAACTTTCTGTATCCACGAGATCCCATCTTGGGGCCTGTTCCGGAGCTCCGCCGGAAGAGGGCCGTCATCACGGAGGGCTTCTACATCATCCTAGCCCCTCCAAGGAAGTGTGAGTAGTTTACCTCAGACCTTCGGGTCCATAGTTAGTAGCTAGATGGCTTCTTCTCTCTCTTTGAATCTCAATACAAAGTTCTCCCCCTCTCTTGTGGAGATCTATTCGATGTAATCTTCTTTTTGCGGTGTGTTTGTTGAGACCGATGAATTGTGGGTTTATGATCAAGTCTATCTATGAATAATATTTGAATCTTCTCTGAATTCTTTTATGTATGATTGGTTATCTTTGCAAGTCTCTTCGAATTATCCGTTTGGTTTGGCCAACTAGATTGGTAGTTCTTGCCATGGGAGAAGTGCTTAGCTTTGGGTTCAATCTTGCGGTGTCCTTACCCAGTGACAGAAGGGGCAGCAAGGCACGTATTGTATCGTTGCAATCGAGGATAACAAGATGGGGTTTATTTCATATTGCATGAATTTATCTCTCTACATCATGTCATCTTGCTTAAGGCATTACTCTATTTTTAACTTAATACTCTAGATGCATGCTGGATAGCGGTCGATGAGTGGAGTAATAGTAGTAGATGCAGAATCATTTCGATCTACTTGTCACGGACGTGATGCCTATATACATGATCATGCCTAGATATTCTCATAACTATGCTCAATTCTGTCAATTGCTCAACAGTAATTTGTTCACCCACCGTAGAATGCTTATGCTCTTGAGAGAAGCCACTAGTGAAACCTATGGCCCCCGGGTCTATTCTCATCATATCAATCTCCATTACTTTAATCTTTCTTTGCTTTTTACTTTGCTTTTACTTTTTACTTTGCATCTTTATACCAAAAATACCAAAAATATTATATCTATCAGATCTCACTCTCGTAAGTGACTGTGAAGGGATTGACAACCCCTAGTCGCGTTGGTTGTGAGTAGCTATCGTTTTGTGCAGGTACGAGGGACTTGAGCGTGGCCTCCTACTGGATTGATACCTTGGTTCTCAAAAATTGAGGGAAATACTTACGCTACTCTACTGCATCATCCCTTCCTCTTCGGGGAAAACCATTGCAAGCTCAAGACGTAGCAGTTCTCAGAAGGTTTTGCAAAAATTACAAGTTTGAGGAATTTGACCAGATGAGTCTTGAAGAATTTCACTAAGCGTTCTTTGTCTTAGGTTCCAGAGTTGTGTAGATCAAAAATCCACACATTTGAGGAATGTTGAACAAAAACATAGCTTAGAGAAACGAATCAAGAACAGATGATATGAGAGGTGTTTTAGTGTGTGAAGATATGAAGAAAAACACCTTTGAAGATTTTGTAGATAATCATTCGAATCAACGAGGGCAGTAAAAGTAACTTTTAATTACCCTAGATGAAGAACATGACGAACAGGGAGGTGGAGAGGTGAAGTTCGTCTGTGTAGATCTTCCATGCCCTAACTCGGCGGAGGAAGACGGCTACGACGGCGGCGGAGTGAATATTTCCGCGGCCGGCGCGAGTACGGCGGCGACGAGGTCGAGGCAGTGAAGCTCTTCCTCACCGGCGACGATGAAGTAGCGGCGGCGCTAGGGTTTGAGAAGCTCGAGCTGGAGAGAGGTCGAGCGGAGTGAAAGAAGTGAGGAAGGGGAAAGAGGGGTATTTATAGCAATGGTGAAAAACTGTTCACGCGAATAAATTTGACGAACGTGCCCCTGACCCTTCTCATTCGCTTGACATGTGTCACCCACATACTGAGAGGTGGAGATCGTGTGCGATCGTGGGTGAAAGGATAAGTGTATCGTGGGATGCGGAACGGTTTGAGCGGCAAAGCCGAAAATTTAGATAAGATAGGTTTTAAAGTTCCGTTCGCAATTTCTTCAGCTGACAAGGACACAGTGAAGATTTTGAATGAGTTTCAAATAGAACGCACATGAAGAATTTGTGAACAGATTGGGTTGAGTATAGCCTAGAGGGGGAAAGGGTCCGATCACATTCACTTAGCAAAAAAACAACTTGAAGAATTAGCAATAAGTGAATGTTGTAGAGGACATAAACTCATATAAATATATATAGCCAATGAAGAAAAACGACGGAAACAGTGAAGACAATGCAAAGCTGAAGAATATGAACAACTGAGGAATTTCAACTTTTGTTGGTGGTGTGACCCACCGTATAAGAATGATGATTTCAGACACCGCATACAATTATTGTAGGGTTCTGAGAACCAATTCTTCATTAATTTCTTCACACTTAGAGTGTTATTCTTCATTGATTGAAGAAAAACGTTTCTTCATGTGTTGCACATCTAAGTCATCAATTTTGCATAAGTGTTAGGATGAGTGTCCTTTTCAAAGAACATTCGAAGATTCTATGATATTTAGCTCACACCGCAACTTGCTAAATCTCTTCTCATCCAAGGGCTTTGTGACAATGTCGGCTAGCTGTTCTTCAGTCTTCACATGCTCAATAGAAATGTTGCCCTTCAACACATGATCACGAAGAAAATGATGACGAATCTGAATGTGCTTAGTCTTCGAGTGCTGAACTGGGTTGTGAGCAATCTTGATGGTACTCTCATTGTCACAAAAGAGAGGCACATTCTTCATGTTGACGCTGTAGTCCTTGAGAGTTTGCTTCATCCATAGCAATTGAGCACAGCAAAAACCGGCGGCAATGTACTCAGCTCCAGCAGTAGATAGTTATACACAGTTCTGTTTCTTCGAGGACCAACAGACCAAAGATTGTCCGAGGAAATGACATGTATCAGATGTTGACTTGCGGTCCACACGATCACCAGCATAGTCAGAGTCAGAATATCCAATGAGATCAAAACCGAGCCCTTGGGGTACCATAATCCAAGTGTTGGTGTGTGAGCTAGATATCGAAGAATATGCTTCACAGCCTTATGGTGTGATTCCTTCGGTGTAGCTTGAAATCGGGCACACATGCAAACACTAAGCATTATATCTGGCCTAGATGCACATAAGTACAATAAAGAACCAATCATGGAGCGGTATACCTTATGATCGAAGTCAATACCATTTTCATTAGTGCACAGATGGCCATTTGTGGGCATAGGAATTTTGACGCCTTTGCAATCTTGCACCGAATTTCCTCAGTACATCCTTGAGGTATTTCTCCTGAGATATGAATATGCCATTGTGTTGTTGACGAATTTGAAGACCTAAGAAGAATTTCAACTCTCCCATCATAGACATTTGATATTCTTCACTCATCATATAGGCAAATTCATCACTATAACGTTGGTCAGTACAGCCAAAGATAATATCATCAACATATATTTGGCACACAAACAATTCACCATCATTAGATTTAGTGAAAAGAGTAGGGTCGAGTGAACCGGGTTTGAAACCTTTCTTCATTAAGAATTCCTTCAAGGCGTCATACCACGCCCGTGGGGCCTGCTTGAGGCCATAGAGGGCCTTGTTGAGTCTGAAGACTTTGTCAGGATTCTTCTGATCTTCAAAACCTGGGGGTTGAGCAACATATACTTCTTCCTCAAGCTTACCATTGAGGAATGCACTTTTCACATCCATTTGATATAAAGTGATATCATGATGGTTAGCATAAGCAATTAATATGCGAATAGCCTCAAGTCTAGCAATAGGTGCAAAAGTCTCATCAAAGTCAATTCCTTCAACCTGTGTGAGCCTTGAGCTACGAGCCGTGCCTTATTCCTCACCACAAGGCCATTTTCATCTTGCTTGTTGCGGTAGATCCACTTTGTGCCAATGATATTGTGCTTGCAAGGATCTGGACGTTTGACCAGTTCCCAGACATTGTTGAGCTCGAAATGATGTAATTCTTCTTGCATGGCCTGAATCCACTCAGGCTCCAGAAATGCTTCATCTACCTTAGTGGGCTCTGTGATAGAGACAAAGGTATAGTTCCCACAAAAGTTTGATAAATGTGAAGCTTTTGAGCATGTGAGAGGACCTGGCGCTTTGATGTCATTGATTATCTTTTCAACTTGCACTTCTTTTGCAATGCGAGGATGAGCTGGTTGTTGTTGAGGAATTTGATCAGCATTCTCTTCAGCACCATTTTCTTCAGTATTTTCTTCAGGTGCATTAGCTTGACGTTCTTCTTGTTATGGAATGAATTCTTCAGCAGATTCTTCAGTAGGAATGACATCTTCAGTAGCCTTGAACTTGATAGTTTCCTCAGGTGTTGGTTCATCTATCACAGTAGGTAGGTGCTCTCTTTGCGAGCCATTAGTTTCATTGAACCGCACATCTACAGTTTCAACAACCTTGTGAAGAACGTTGTTGAAGACTCTGTAGGTGTGCGAGTCCTTTCCGTAACCAAGCATAAAACCTTCATGTGCTTTCGGTGCAAATTTTGAGTTGTGATGAGGATCTCTAATCCAACATTTAGCACCGAAGACATTGAAATAACTTACATTGGGTCTCTTATCAGTGAGGAGTTCATAGGCAGTCTTCTTGAAGAATTTGTGAAGATATACTCTGTCGATGATGTGGCACGCAGTATCAATTGCCTCAATCCAGAACCGACGAGGCGTTTTGTATTCATCAAGCATAGTGTGAGCCATCTCAGCAAGAGTCATGTTCTTGCACTCCACGACGCCGTTCTGCTTAGGAGTGTAAGGAGTAGATAACTCATGAATAATACCAAGTTCATCAAGATAGTCATCTAGACCAGAATTCTTGAACTCAGTTCCATTGTCACTTCTGATGTGCTTGATCTTCACACCGAAGTTGGTTGAAGCCCTTGAGGAAAATTGTTTGAAGACTTCCTGCACTTCATGTTTGTAAGTAACAATGTGTACCCATGTGTATCGAGAGTAATCATCAACAATAACAAAACCATATTGAGATGAGTCATTTGAAACAGCAGAATAATGGTTAGGACCGAAGAGATCCATGTGAAGCAATTCAAATGGACGAGTAGTGGTCATGATAGTCTTTGCTGGATGCTTGGCCTTTGTCATCTTCCCAGCTTCACAGGCTCCGCATAGGTGATCCTTGAGGAATTTGACATTCTAGATGCCGATGACATGCTTCTTCTTCGCAAGCGTGTGCAAATTCCTCATGCCTGCATGACCAAGTCGTCGATGCCAGAGCCAGCCTTCTGAAGCTTTTGCAAGTAGGCACACGGCTGGTTGTGGTCCTGTAGAGAAATCAGCAATATACAGGTCTCCTCTCCTAAAGCCTTCGAAGACTTTGGAATTGTCAGCTTCCATAACCACAACACAACGGTACTTGCCAAAGACAACAACCATATCAAGATCACAAAGCATTGAGACAGACATAAGGTTGTATCCTAAGGACTCAACAAGCATGACTTTGTCCATGTGTCGATCCTTTGTGATCGCAACCTTACCTAGACCCAATACCTGACTTTTGCCTTTGTCGGCAAAGATGATATGCTTCAGATGCGACGGAGATAATTGAGCATCCATCAATAGATTCTTGTCACCAGTCATGTGATTTGTACATCCACTATCGAGGACCCACTCAATGGCTTTGGGTTGATCATCCTTGGCACCCTTTGCCATGAAGCAATAGGTGGGAGCGTAGTCATCATCACCTTCATCAGCCTTGTTGGTGAGGTCATTTTCTTTAGTGTTGAAGATAGACTTGTTGACGAATGCAGTAGCGAGAGCTAGGCTCGCCACTCCGGATTCGGACTCCTTAGATGTCCCCTCTTCCTCATTTTCTTCAGATTCAGCCTCGGAGTCCATTTCCTTGCCAATGAATGCCCTAGCCTTCTTGGAGATGCTCTTCTTGTGATATGAAGACTTTGAGTATTTTGATGATGAAGATTTTGTGGATTTCTTCTTTTTCTTCGCATCATCAGAACTGTAATCCTTGTATTTCTTCTTCTTTGATTCCTTTTCCCACTGAGGACAATCTTGAATGTAATGTCCGGGATTCTTGCACTTGTGACAGAGCCTCCTCTTGTAGTCACTGGATGAGGAATCATTGCTCCTTGAGGGTCTTCCAAGGCGACCACGTCTTGAGAACTTTTGGAACTTATTCACGAGCAGAGCTAGATCATGGCTTAGTTCTTCAGGATCACCAAGGCTGCTACCAGAGTCTTCATCTTCGGACTCAGATACTGCCTTGGCCTTCAGTGCACGTGATCTGCCATAGCTCGAACCATAGAGATCTCTTCTTTCAGCAAGTTGGAACTCATGGGTATTTAGCCTCTCGAGAATATCAGCGGGATCAAGTGACTTGTAATCAGCACGTTCTTGTATCATCAATGCCAGAGTGTCAAATGAGTAATCAAGCGATCTCAGCAATTTTTTCACCACCTCATGGTCGGTGATGTCAGTGGCACCAAGTGCTTGAAGCTCATTTGAGATGTCAGTGAGGCGATCAAAGGTTTGTTGAACATTTTCATTGTCGAGTCTTTTGAAGTGGTTGAAGAGATTGCGAAGAACATCAACTCGAGAGTCACGCAGTGTTGAGACTCCTTCATTCACCTTGGACAGTCTATCCCAGATAAGCTTAGCAGTTTCCAAAGCACTCACTCTTCCATACTGTCCTTTGCTCAGATGGCCACATATGATATTCTTCGCTTGAGAATCGAGTTGCTTGAATCTCTTCACATCAGCAACATTCGGAGAAGGTGTGACAGAGGGAACACCATTTTCCACAACATACCAGAGATTGTTATCAATTGCCTCAAGATGCATTCGTATCTTATTCTTCCAATAGGGGTAGTCTGTCCCATCGAAGGTAGGACACCCAGCAGAGACCTTGATCATACCTACGGTCGACATAACTAAAACTCCAGGCAGTTAAACCAAAATCACACAGAACAAGGGAGTACCTTGCTTTGATACCAATTGAAAGTGCGTTATATCGACTAGAGGGGGTGAATAGGCGATTTTTATGAAATTCTTCACTGAGGAATTTGCCGGTGAGGAAATTCCTTAGCGAAGAACTACTAGCAGTGGAATAAATACTTAAAAGTAAACATAACAGAACACAAGCATAGTCATCATGATGAAATGAAGACAGGCACAGAGTATAGGAAGCGTAAGCACAGGATAACACAGGATGAAGACAAACAGACTGAAGAAATTGAACTGAGGAAATTGAGGAAGTCTTCAGTCAAAGTCTTCAAACACAGAAATGAACAAACACACCACACAGTTATGAGGAAATGAAGGAGTTGAGGAAATAGAACAAGTAAGCTTGTTGAAGACAATGATTTGGTAGACCAGTTCCAACTGATGTCTTAGTTGTACGTCTGGTTGGAGCGGCTGAGTATTTAAACTCGATGACACACAGTCCCGGACACCCAGTCCTGAACACGCAGCTCAGGACACCAAGTCCTCATCGTATTCTCCTTGAACTAAGGTCACACAGGCCTCATCCAATCACTCGTGGTAAGTCTTCAGGGGACTTCCGAACCTTCACAAACTTGGTCACTCGGTGATCAACAATTCCTTTTGGATGCTCTATACCATGACGCCTAACCGTCTGGAAGAAGCACAGTCTTCAAAGGTAACAAGCATCGGATCCATGCAGGATCAATCTCTTCAGTGATGCTCAATCACTTGGGGTTCGTAGGTGTTTGGGTTTGGGTTTTTGAAAGTGCGTTATATCGACTAGAGGGGGGTGAATATGCGATTTTTATGAAATTCTTCACTAAGGAATTTTCCGGTGAGGAAATTCCTTAGCGAAGAACTACTAGCAGCGGAATAAGTGCTCAACGGTAAACATAAAAGAACACAAGCATAGTCATCATGATGAAATGAAGACAGGCACAGAGTATAGGAAGCGTAAGCACAGGATGACACAGGATGAAGACAAACAGACTGAAGAAATTGAACTGAGGAAATTGAGAAAGTATTCAGTCAAAGTTTTCAAACACAGATATGAACAAGTACACAACTCAATTATGAGGAAATGGAAGAGTTGAGGAAATGGAACCACTAAGCTTGGTGAAGACAATGATTTGGTAGACCAGTTCCAACTGCTGTCTCAGTTGTACGTCTGGTTGGAGCGGCTGAGTATTTAAACTCGAGGACACACAGTCCCGGACACCCAGTCCTGAACGTGCAGCTCAGGACACCTAGTCCTCACCGTATTCTCCTTGAACTAAGGTCACACAGACCTCGCCCAATCACTCGTGGTAAGTCTTCAGGCGACTTCCAAACCTTCACAAACTTGGTGACTCGGCGATCCACAATTCCTCTTGGATGCTCTAGACCATGACGCCTAACCGTCTGGAAGAAGCACAGTCTTCAAAGGTAACAAGCGTTGGATCCACGCAGGATCAATCTCTTCAGTGATGCTCAATCACTTGCGGTTTGTAGGTGTTTGGGTTTTTCCTCACTTGATGATTTTCGCTCAAAGTCCTCGGAGGATGGGTTGCTCTCAAATGACAAGTGTCAGTTTCTCTCGGAGCAGCCAACCAGCTAGTGGTTGTAGGGGGTGGCTATTTATAGCCTAGGGAGCAGCCCGACATGATAAGACATAAATGCCCTTCAATGATATGACCGTTAGGTGGATAGATATTTTGGGACAGCTGGCACATAGCACAGCAACGGTCGGAATTTTGAGTAGCAAAATCCTCAGGGCTATCATGTTCCTCACTGTGTAGGCAATCTGCACTGGCGAATTCCTAACTCCTCAGTCAGGACAAATTCCTCAAAGACCAGAAGAACTTCGTCTCTGTCACTGAAGAAATTGACTGAACTGTATGAGATTTCCAATGGCTCCACTCGAAGGGATTGGTAGGTGTAGGATTTTGAGTTGAGCATCACATGGAAATTTTTCCTTAGTATTCCCTCGACCCCCTTTAATAGTACGGTGTTTCCTATGACTCAAGAAAGAGAAAATGAAACTACGAAAACAAAAGTCTTCACGCTTCATGTTCCTCGAATGAATACCAAGTCTTCACGGTCACACCAATTTCTTCACTTTCAAAGTCTTTAGAAAGTCTTCAGAGATACAAAGTCTTCAGTCGAAGAACTTCATTTTTAGGGGTCGACTTTCTCTGTAAATATCAAAATCCTCATAGACTTATAGACCTGTGTACACTCACAAACGCATTAGTCCCTTAACCTATAAGTCTTCAATACACCAAAATCACTAAGGGGCACTAGATGCACTTACAATCTCCCCTTTTTGGTGATTGATGACAATATAGGTTAAGTTTTCAACAGGGATAAACATATGAAGTGTAACTATTGATATTGAGGAATTTGATTGCAAGATATTGAAGAACTCCCCCTAAAGATGTGCATAGTGAGGAATTTGCTTTTGAAGCAATGCACACTTGAAGAGTTGAATCATGGAGATCTCCCCCTATATCTTGTAATTCATACACGCATTTGACATATAACAGAGAAGAATTTGAAATGCATGATGTAATATGGTGACTGATGTAATTCAGCATGCGTGCATTAGCATATATGAGGAATAAGCATGCAGCAAAACATATCAAAAGTATCAGTGCACCATTGGGTTTAAGTTTACAACTCGATCCAATAAAGTCTCTGAAGAACGAGAGTTGTAACTTAACAAAAAAACGCCCATATAGAAAGACCCGCTTGAAGACTAACTCAAAATTGTCCCCTTTTATCATCAAATGACCAAAAGGATCGAATATGAGGACTAACGCCCCTGAAGAATATCAAGTTGATGAAGGAGCGCCAGCGTTGTTGGGGTCGTTTGTCATAGTAGGGCCTGCCGCAGTGTCGTCCAAGTCTTCATTTTCATCAGTGTCGCGCGATGAAGAATATGAGATGGCCACCAGAGAAGGAACCTTGACCTTCTTGAATTTCTTCAGTGGAGGTGCAGACCAGTCAAAATCTTCATTGAGACCCATTTTCTTCAGATCTTCTTCACCATACAGATGTGACAGGATTGCCCAGGTGCGACCGAAGACTTGATGGAGGTAGTAATGGTTTTTCTTCACTGCATTGTGTGTGGTAGTCATGTTGTGGAGAAGTGAACCAAACTGACGCTTAACCCATTTTTGATTTCGATCCACCTTCTGGTGAAGACTAAGCAGAAGTTCATGGTCAGTCATCACGCGCGGAGCAGTGGCTTGAGGAGGGGACTTGGGTGCATTGGCAGAGTCATGTGTGGCAGAGTCATCATTGGTGGGATAAGATGCAGCTTTGCGAAACTGACCATCCAATGGACGAATGCCTTCATCTATTACAGCTGGTGCCTTGCCCTTTCCATCAACTGAGGAATATGTCTGCTTGAGGACTTCAATTGGGGGCAAGTAGCTGAGGTGATTCTGGAAATCAGTTTTGTAATTGAGTGAAGACCTTGTCCTGAGAAATTTCATAATCCAAGGTGCATAAGGCTTCAGCTGAAACGGAGACAGTGCAACATTTGGCATAGTCCTCATGAAGAAATCGTGATAATTGACAGGAATGCCATGAACGATGTTGAATACCAGATTCTTCATGATGCCAACTATCGGTGTCAAAACCGGCGGATCTCGGGTAGGGGGTCCCGAACTGTGCGTCAAGGCCGGATGGTAACAGGAGACAAGGGACACGATGTTCTTACCCAGGTTTGGGCCCTCTCGATGGAGGTAATACCCTACTCCTGCTTGATTAATATTGATGATATGGGTAGTACAAGAGTAGATCTACCACGAGATCAAGGAGGCTAAACCCTAAAAGCTAGCCTATGGTATGATTGTTGTATATGGAGTTGATGTCCTACGGACTACAACCCTCCGGTTTATATAGACACCGGATAGGGTTAGGGTTACACAGAGTCGGTTACAATGGTAGGAGATCTTGAATATCCGCATCGCCAAGCTTGCCTTCCACGCCAAGGAAAGTCCCATCCGGACACGGGATGAAGTCTTCAATCTTGTATCTTCATAGTCCTGGAGTCCGGCTGAAGGTATAGTCCGGCTACCCGAACACCCCCTAATCCAGGACTCCCTCAGTAGCCCCTGAACCAGGCTTCAATGACAACGAGTCCGGCGCGCAGATTGTCTTTGGCATTGCAAGGCGGGTTCCTCCTCCAAGTCCTTCATAGAAGATGGTAAACACCAAGAGTAGTGTCCGGCTCTGCAAAATAAGTTTCCACATATTTCCATAGAGAGAATAATATTAACACAAATCAAATCTGTTGACGTATTCCGCAGTGGGTCATCACACTACGGCCAAATCCTTTACTCGAATCGTTTTTACTTTTCCACCTCAGCACATTTTGCGAGGCGGTTTCCTTGGCATGTCTTATCAAAGCAGAGATCGTGTACCCCTTTTACGGGATTCTCATCAATATGGACGTGGGTAACCCAACCGCGCCATTTATCACGGCGCTTGGGAGGCAAGCGAGTTTTACTAGGATGGTGGGGACGCACAACCGCATCCGCCCATATAAGGGGATAAGGATCCACCTTTTTACCTACGCCTTCTTCCTCCTTTGCCTATCCATCTCCTGCGCACTCGAGCTCCAGCGCCCAAGCCTGCACTTCCCACCTCAACCTTCTCCAGCAATGTCCGGAGCGGGAGGCAAGTGGATGGTCTCCTCCGCCACGGAGGGCCAAGTCAAGAAGCTAAGGAAGGCCGGATACCTGTCTAAGGACATCGCGCACCGGCTTCCCGAAAAGGGGCAGCTTCTCCCCACCCCAAGGCCCCATGAGAGGGTAGTATTTCTTCCTCACTTCCTCCGCGGACTGGGTTTTCCACTCCACCCATTTGTCCGGGGCCTCATGTTCTACTACGGCCTGGATTTCCATGATCTGGCCCTGAACTTCATCCTCAACATCTCGGCGTTTATCGTCGTGTGCGAGGCTTTCCTCCGCGTCCGCCCTCATTTCGGCCTCTGGCTCAAGACCTTCAACGTCAAGCCCAAGGTGGTGCGCGGCAGCCAGGCGGAGTGCGGAGGCGCCATGGCAGGCAAGATGGCCAACGTCCTATGGTTCGAGGGCTCTTTTGTGGAGACCCTAAAGGGGTGGCAATCCGGGTGGTTTTACATCACCGAGCCACGCGATCCGAAATGGATCGCAGCCCCCGAGTTCCGATCCGGACCCCCCATGCGGCTAATGTCCTGGAAAGAGACGGGCCTGTCGTGGGGTGACGAAAAAGAGGTGACCGGATTGCAAACATGCATCCAGTCCCTGGTGAACAAGCCAATCCGGCTTGTTAATGTAATCCAGGTTATGCTCGTCCGCCGGGTCCTCCCGTGCCAACAACGGGATTTTAATCTGTGGGAGTTCGACCCGGCGCAGCACCAAACCCTTAGCAGGCTCTTCGACACGACGTACGAAGATGCCTGGAAGGTGCTATTCAAGGGCGCCGAGGCTCCCGCATCCGCTTCCGAGGACCGCGGATACAGCTCGCAGCGTCACGCTAGCGAGGTAAGCTATCTTCACCTTTTACAGGATGTTAAGCTTTTTTCATAGTTTGACTCTATGCGGGATCTAAACTCCCTTACCTTTGGCAGGCTTGGCAGGCGATATCCGGACCGATTAACTGTCCAGCTCCGCTGCCCGAAGACCCAGCCCCAGCTCTACTAGTGAAGCTGCTGGTTCCGGCGCCTTATGTGGTGCCGGAAAATAAGGCCAAGAAGAAGAAGACCACGGGGACTTGAAAGAGTGCCCGTAACGTGGTGGTGTCGGACTCGTTATCCGACGATTCCGAGACACCCTCTTCCCGTGAAAACGAGGAGGAGGAAGAAGAAAACTCTCCCCCCCAGCGGAGGGAGGAGAGAAGAGGAAGGCCGCCCCAACGGGGGAGGCCGAGGGGTCTAGGAAAAGGAAGACCCCTCCGCCGGACTACTCCCCCGACGCCGAAGAGGGCGAAGAGGAGTGGCCAAACAGGGCCAAGCGTCCGGCGAAATCGAAAGTTCGGATATCAGAGTAACTCATGTTGTTCCTTTGTCGCACAGCTTTCCCTAATGTCGAATGTAATTATGCAGCCCGCCCCGGGCCAAATTCAATGAATCATCGGGCGGCTCCCTGGACTCATCGGACGTGAACTCAGTTTCGCCCGCTGTCTCCCCCCGCACTGCAGACGACGCCGAAGTGGCGTCGCAACAAGCTCCGAGGCAGGAAGAGGTGGTCCCGGAGGAGCCGCAAGGCAACCTCCCGGACTCCAGGAGTGAAGGGGATAAGGCCCCCCAGGGCTCCAAGTCTGGCTTTGTGCCGGACACCGCGCCGGAATCTTCCACAGTTCCGGACCGCAGTAGGCGAACTCCTTCCAAGAGGAGCAAGCCTTCTGAACCGGCGGCCTCTGTCCAACCGGAGGTGCCGGACAATCTGCTGGAGGTGCTTGACGGCGCCTCCATCGACGAGGGGCACCGTACTATTATGAGTACGGTGATCCAGAAGGTTCAGTCCGCCAAGAGCGGACTGACTGAAGCTTGTGCTAGCCTTCTAACAGGCTTCGAGGTAAGTAAAAATATGTAAAAATATTACCGCATAGACAGTAGCCCCTGATGCTCTGTTTGGCGTTCGGAAAGAAAAGCCGAATAGAGGATCTATTAAATTTCGCAGGAGTCTAACAAAAAAAGAGTCAATATGCGTATGCAGGCTTCGCTGCTATCCACCGCCGCACTGACTGCGGAGGCGGGTGTCCTGAAGCAGGACCTCGAGCGGACCGAGCAAGAGCTCGGCCTTGCCAAGTGGCGGCTCGAGGAGAAAGAAGGTAAGAAATACCTTACAGAAAAAGTGCCTATAAAAAGGCGTGAGTGCAAAAAAATAACAGGATTGTACTGCTTATTGTAGGGGCCACGACTGAGGTGGCGACCCTTAAGCAAGCGCTGTCTGAGGCCGAAAAGAAAACGGCCGCGGAGTGCATCGAGCGAGACAGACTTGGGGCTCAGGTTGGCGAGGTGCAGCAAGAGCTTCAGGCTCTCATGAAAAAACATGAGAGTTTGGAGCTTGGGTCAAAGGCGCAAGCATCCGAGCTCGCGACGGCCCTTGAGACTACCAAGTCTGCCAAGGCCGAAGCCCAAAAGGCCCTCCAAGAGTTGGAGGAGATGAGGAAGATAGCAGCGGGTAAGGCATTCTTTATGCAAAGCAGAAATATAAAAGTAAACTACTTGTTACTTACCTGAATCCGGAGCTCTCCAGGGGCATTCGCAGATCTTCCCCGCAGCGTATCCGACGCCGCCGCATTCTACCGAGCTGAAGAGGGCAGCTCGACGGAGAAGGTGTTCTGGTCTCAGTATTCTGAGGCCATACACCCTGTGCCTTTGAGCGACCAGCTGAAACAGCTGGTCGAGCTCCACAAGGCGGCCGAACAGGCCATGAAGGGCTTCATAGTTCGGCTATGGCCCAGAAAGGCCCTGCCTGGGAGCTATTTCGGGCTGGTGCGGCGGCTGGTGGAGGCCTGTCCAAGGCTCGAGGTCATCAAGCGCTCCGTTTGCATCGAAGGTGCCCATCGGGCCCTTGCCCATGCAAAGGTGCACTGGGGTAAGCTGGACGGTGAGAATCTTGTGAAGGACGGGCCGCCGCTGGGGAAGGAGCATCGCAAGCCCGAGAACTACTACAAGGATGTTCTTGCAGGTGCCCGCCTTGTGGCGGATGAATGTACCAAGGATGTGTTTTTTGAATGAACTCGCTCATGTTTATCCTGTGCGCTGAAAACTTGTTCATATGCGCTAAGCAATGCTTATTGAATTTAAAATATTACTTTCTGTGCGGCCGTTTATAAAAAAATTGAGAGATGGCCAGTTGTCGGCTTCTGCCCCATGCCACTAGTGCTGGGGTGTTCGGGATAAACCTGAGTGCTCTTTTTCCCATAGTTGGGTCCTTCGAGGGAGGCGCTCAGCACAACGAACCAGGCAATCAGACTATAATGCTTGAACACTCTCACTTAGCCATAGAACTCTATAATTTTAAATTTCGGCGAAGCCCCTAGTTCGGAAGAACGACTTCGGGGCGCTATCCACGCCTTGGCCGGACAAAGCCAGCTCCTCGCTCGAAGCGGCATAAGTCTTTAGGGACTCGAAAAACCTCTCGAACAGCGACCGGTCTCTCGCCTCATCATGACAGTCAGTTTTAGCTTTCTCCACTGAGGTGCTTAACCCAGCTGAACCGGGGCACAATCGCAGTGGTTCTCCTAGTGCTACCTTAGCCGATATAGCGGAACGTAAGGCACCAAAACATAGGAGCCGGGCAAACCCAACTATTGACCCAAATCATGATTCGGAGCCGATGGATATAGTGCTATAAGTTCGGGGTGCCACACTTGTGAAAGTGTACGGACTTCTCACACCATAATGAGGGGTACTGAAGCCCCTGGCGTGTTTGTCGTACCATGGTGTGCGGGTGCAATCATGTCATTTAATAAACATATATGTGAAAAGAGGATAATGCAAAAAATAGACAAAAAGCTATGCATTGTTTATAGAGGGGCTATTTATCAAAGCCGAACGATACAAATAGTGCGATAAGCAAAAAGATATTGGACTATTTAACATGTCCTGACCAGGGGCAGGCCGCGGAATTGTATTCAAAACAGGTATACTGCTCATAACAGAGACCACCTAGGAGTTCCATAATGCGGCATGGCTTGTCTGCCTCCTTGGATCTTGCATCATTTGTGCGGCAGTTGAATTGCCGAACAGGTCGTCCGAAGTATGGAGTCCTGAAAGTAAGAAAAAATTAAATTAAAAAAAGAATCCGGCAGCCCCTAGTACATTTTAAGCCGTATTTTGGGCGTGCCGTTATTGTGCCCCTTCCCCTGTGCCCATGGTATTTCAAGGGCGTAGTTATGTACGCGAGGCACTGGTTTTGCTATGTCACGAGAGCTGGGGTTGGGGCCGCATTGCTACGCTTGCTCAGAGCATGCCAGGCGGTCCTGCTGTGGGTTACTCCGGGCGGGCTTGGCAGTGTCTGGCTTTTTAACGGCCGGACTGGAGAATTGCCTAAGAAGGCTACTTTGTACTTCCGTTGCGAGAGCCTCCGTGTGCTCCTCCGTACGGAGGGAGCGTTCGATGTTTCCGTTGACCGTGATTACTCCTCGAGGGCCTGGCATCTTGAGCTTGGGATATGCATAGTGCGGCACCGCGTTGAACTTTGCGAATGCGGTTCGTCCGTGCAGGGCGTGATAGCCACTGCAAAACGGGACTATATCGAAGATTAACTCTTCGCTTCGGAAATTGTCCGGGGATCCGAAGACCACGTCAAGTGTTACTGAGCCTGTACAGTTGGCTTCTACACCTGGTATAACGCCTTTAAAGGTCGTTTTTGTGGGCCTAATCCTTGAGGGATCTATGCCCATTTTCCGCACTGTATCCTGGTAAAGCAGGTTCAGGCTACTGCCGCCGTCCATGAGGACTCTTGTGAGATGAAATCCGTCGATGATTGGGTCGATAACCAATGCGGCGAAGCCACCATGACAGATGCTAGTGGGATGGTCCCTTCGATCAAAAGTGATCGGGCAGGAGGACCATGGGTTGAACTTTGGGGCGATTGGCTCCATCGCGTATACGTCCCGTAGCACACGCTTCCGCTCCCTCTTGGGAATGTGGGTTGCGTATATCATGTTCACCATCCGCACTTGTGGTGGAAAGCCCTTCTGTCCATTGTTGTTCGGCGGCCTGGGCTCCTCCTCGTCGTCGCTGTGCAGCCCCTTGTCTTTGTTTTCAGCTCTTAACTTGCCTGCCTGCTTGAACACCCAACAATCCCTGTTAGTGTGATTGGCTGGCCTTTCGGGGGTGCCATGTATCTGGCACAAGCGGTCGAGTATTCGGTCCAAACTGGACGGGCCCTGAGTATTCTTTTTGAATGGCTTTTTCCGCTGACCGGATTTATAGCCTCTGAATCCGGCATTGACTGCCGTGTCTTCATTGCTGTCACTGCTGACGCGGCGTTTTTGCTTATTCCGACGTGTCCTGCCACTTTTGTCCTTGGTATCCGAATTACCAGGGTTCTTTGATAAGTTGTTACTGCGAGCTAGCCAGCTGTCTTCTCCCGTGCAAAAGTGGGTCATGAGTGTCGTGAGGGCTTCCATAGATTTTGGCTTTTCCTGTCCCAGGTGCCGGGCAAGCCACTCGTCGCGGATGTTATGCTTGAAGGCTGCTAGGGCCTCTGCGTCCGGACAGTCGACTATCTGGTTTTTCTTTGTTAGGAACCGTGTCTAGAATTGCCTGGCCAATTCCTCTGGCTGCTGAATTATGTGGCTTAAGTCGTCGGCATCCGGTGGTCGCACGTAAGTGCCCTGGAAGTTGTCGAGGAATGCGGCTTCCAGGTCCTCCCAAGAACCGATTGAGTCTGCTGGCAAGCTGTTAAGCCAATGCCGGGCCGGTCCTTTAAGTTTGAGCGGGAGGTATTTGATGGCGTGTAGATCATCGCCACGTGCCATGTGGATGTGAAGGAGATAATCCTCGATCCATACCGCCAGATCTGTTGTGCCATCGTATGATTCGATGTTTACGGGTTTGAAACCCTCTGGGATTTTATGATCCATTACTTCATCCGTGAAGCATAGCGGGTGTGCGGCGCCTCTGTACTGGGCTATATCACGACGCAGCTCGGAAGAGCTATGTCTGTTGTGTTCGGCCCGGCCGGATTTGTTGTATCCGGAGTGAAGATCATCGTCACGTGCCGTAGGGCGCCTGCGTGATCCGTAGATCGATCGTCTTGCCTTATCCTCCAGTACTTCTCGCAGGTCTGGCGCATTTTCCTGTGCCTTAGTTGAGCAGCGTCGGGGCATGGCTTGGGTGGAGGGCCGAGAAGCCTCTCTGTCGCGGCCGCGAGGTGGCCGGTCTGCCATGTCATGCGCTGGTGATGTAGGTGCTTCCTCCTCTGATCGGGGTAGCGGCCTGCGCTTTGGGTAACTCTTGGAGGGGCGTTCGAGTTCATACTCTTCGGCCGCAAGGACTTCAGTCCATCTATCAGCTAGCAAATCTTGGTCAGCTCTAAGCTGTTGCTGCTTTTTCTTGAGGCTACTTGCCGTGGCTAAAAGCCTGCGTTGAAACGCTCTTGTTCGGCGGGGTCTGATGGTACGACGAATTCGTCGTCATCGAGGCTTGCCTCGTCTTCAGAGGGAGGCATATAGTTATTATCCTCGACCTCTCGGTTTGCCGCTCTCTCATGAGGGCTGGCTTCTCCATCTTCCTGTGCCGAATCTTGCTGGGGTGGGTGTTCTTCGGCGCTATCCGGGGTAGTATTATCTCCCGTGCCAGAATCACCGTTTTTGCTTTGGCGGGATTTAGAGCGGCGCCGCTGACGTCGGCGCTTTGGCTATTTCTTGGAGGTGCCATCCCCCGCTGTTCCATCGCCATCTCCATCTTTTGGAGTATCCACCATATATATGTCATATGACAAGGTGGCCTTCCAGCGCCCTACAGGTGCTGGTTCCTGTTCGCCTCCTACATCGTCGTCCATACCGTCGATGTCTTTGGAGCCGAAGTCAAGCATGTCGGTTAAATCGTCGACAGTGGCTACAAAGTGGGTGGTGGGTGGGCTTTGAACTTCTTCATCATCCGTATCCCATCCTCGCTGACCGTAATCCGGCCAGGGCTCTCCCGATAAAGAGAGAGACTTGAGAGAATTCAGGATGTTGCCAAAAGGCGAGTGCTGAAAGATGTCCGCGGCGGTGAACTCCATTATCGGCGCCCAACCGGATTCGATTGGCAAGGGCGCGGGGGGTTTGGAGTCCGAGGAGGAGTCCGGATCCTCAGAGTCACGGGTCATGCAGAGTGCGGGGCTGGCGCTCGGCTTGATCGCCTTTGAGATCGCAGCCCCCAAGGTGACGTCCAACCGCTCATCTTCGATTGGCACAATAGGCTCTGAATTAGGGGTCGGAAACGGTGCGTGTGCGGCCTCCAGGACACTGTCTGGAGGCAGAGCTAGATCATTCCCCTCGAGATAGTGCGGCGCGCTTGGCCATGGCTCGAACCCGTCGAAGATCAAGTCTCCGCGGATGTCAGTCGTGTAGTTTAAGCTTCCAAACCTGACTTGATGGCCAGGGGTGTAGCTTTCGATCTGCTCCAGGTGGCTAGGCGAATTGGCCCGCAGTGCGAAGCCGCCGAAGATGAAGATCTGTCCGGGGAGAAAAGTCTCACCCTGGACCGCATCGTTGTTGATGATCAAAGGAGCCATCAGGCCTGAGGGCGACGACACAGAGGAACTCTCAATGAAAGCACCAATGTCGGTATCAAAACCGGCGGATCTCGGGTAGGGGGTCCCGAACTGTGCGTCAAGGCCGGATGGTAACAGGAGACAAGGGACACAATGTTTTTACCAAGGTCGGGCCCTCTCGATGGAGGTAATACCCTACTCCTTCTTGATTAATATTGATTATATGGGTAGTACAAGAGTAGATCTACCACGAGATCAAGGAGGCTAAACCCTAGAAGCTAGCCTATGGTATGATTGTTGTATATGGAGTTGATGTCCTACGGACTACAACCCTCCGGTTTATATAGACACCGGATAGGGTTAGGGTTACACAGAGTCGGTTACAATGGTAGGAGATCTTAAATATCCGCATCGCCAAGATTGCCTTCCACGCCAAGGAAAGTCCCATCCGGACACGGGACAAAGTCTTCAATCTTGTATCTTCATAGTCCTGGAGTCCGGCTGAAGGTATAGTCCGGCTACCCGAACACCCCCTAATCCAGGACTCCCTCACCAACAATTTCCTCATCAGATGAGTCGTGGCCTTTGATAGGACTGATTGTCCTCGTAAGAATACGATAGACAGTTCTGGGCACGTACAGCAATTCCTTCAAGAGGAATTTGGTTCTTGGTGCTTGACCTGGCTTCAATGGTTTCATCAGCACCTGCATGTAATGGTGTGTGAGCTCAGGTTCACTGTAGATGCAGCGAGCATCTTCAAGGGGAGGACTGAGTGGTAGAGCACGAAGCAATTCAGAGGCTGGTGCAGTGTAGTGAGTGTTTTCAGACATCCAGTCCAGCACCCATGAATTCACATCTTCAGCATCTCCGGTGATGTGCAGCGTTGCATATAATTGAAGAATCAGTTCTTCATTCCAATCGCAGATGTTAGAGCAAAAGTTTAGCAGTCCAGCGTCGTGAAGGACACTGAGGACTGGTGCGAAGCACGGCAGAGATTCCATATCCACGTGAGGAATATGCTCATGGTAGAAGATTTTCTCCTTGTTGAACAGCACTAAGGAATAGAAATTGGCTTGACTAGCACTCCAGAAACGCCTCTTCCTAATGCGAGCAGAGTTATATGGGTTGTAATCTTCGAAGAATACGTGCTCGCCGAAGAAATCATCAGCCTTGAACTTTTGCTTGCGTGAGAATGGATCCTTTGGCTTCGGCAGAGGAGTGTCAGTGAGTTGCATCACGACCTCAGGAATCTCAATCGCAGGTTCTTCGGGCTGAGGAATTTCTGGTTCCTCCTCAGCGGCACTTCTGCGTCATTGGTTGTTCAGCAGCAGTAGTTTCTTCAGCGCTAGTGGCTAGAATTTCCTCATGGACAGATGCAGCGGGATGAGTTTCTTCAGAGACCATTTGAACAGTTTATGTGGGGGACTGAGGATTTTGTTGTAGAGGGGTGAACATTGGAGTGTTTGGATGCTTACTTTTCCCAGAATTCATCACTGATTACGGGTGTGGAGTAGCCAACGTCCACATCTTCATCTTCCATTTCTTCAACGCCAGCCTCTTCAGCTGTGAACTGAGGCATGGGCGAGGAGATGACAGGTGTTGAAGGGATCGCATCCACTTCAATTTCTTCATCAATCTACTCTGATGAAGCAGCAGAAGGAGTTTCTTCATCTGATCCGTTTGGGATCACATATTCTTCATCAAAATGAACAAGGTCCTTTGATGGCCTGGTTGAGACGGGAACAGCATCAATCGGATTAGCAAATAAACTTGTCATAGGCTTCATCTTCTTTGGAGCTGAAGAATCTGAAGGAGCTGATGCTTTCCTTTTCTTCACTACAGCACGCTCTGCAGCCTTGGTCTTCTTCACATCTGATGTAAATGGAAGGATTGGAGTTGAAGTTGGTGCAGGAGCAGTTGAGGAATCAGGTTGATTTTCTTCAGGCACAACTGATGCAGTTGCCCTGAGTTCTTCATTTTCTTCAGGCGCAGCACTAGTGGGTGCCCTGGCAATTTCTTCAGCGTCTGGAATGCAGTCATCAGCCCTGGAACTCACATTTTCTTCAGCAGCCTGATTGTCATCAGCGGTGCTGGCATTTTCTTCAGTAGGCTGAGCAGATGCTTCAGCCTGAGGAATTTCCTGTTGCGTTGGGGCTGCAACATTGGAAGTGAAGTTATCCGCAAGTTTCACAAAACGAACCTTGGCTCCAAGCCAATCAGCGCGATATGCGTCAAAGTCATCACTGAGTTTCTTGATCTCAGTCTAAATAGTGACAAGTTCTTCAGTTGTCATAGAGACAATGTTTTTCTTCAGATAGCTCTCTTTCTTGTACTGCGCTTTCTTGATCTGCCTGGCCTTCTCAAATTTCCACTTTTCTTCTTGAATGAAGTGGGTCAGCATGTGACTTTGGCCAGGAGTCAGCTTGAAGTCAGGCATGGGAGCGTTGGGGTCCTTGTGCCAAACATCAATGTAGTCGAGGATCAACTCGGGATCCAAAAGCAGTGGCACCCCTGTTCCTTTAGCTCTAGCAGCCCTGACTTGCCTGTCTCTAATGATTTCTGCAAGTTCATCATCATCAGCTTCGTCTTCTTCAGATGGCACTTGATAAGCGATTTGTTTCTTTTGAGGACTTGGGCGAGGACCTCGTCCAGCAGTGGCCTTTGTCTTCGGCAGTGAGGGGCCAGCTGAGGAACTTGGTGCAGCTGAGGAACTAGCTGAGACACCTGAAGCAATGGAAATGCCTGCAGTCCTTTGGCACGAGGCGAGATGCACAGGTGCTGAGGATTTAGTCGGAACAGCTGAGGGCTTAAGAGGACCTGAGGACTTTGGAGGAACAGGAGCAGCATGAGGAATTGGCCGTGAGGGTTTTGAGGATTCTGGCCATGAGGGCATTGCTGAGGAACTTGGCCTTGAGGGCATTGTTGGTGAAGCACTTGGCTTGCGCGCAGGCTTCTTTGACATAGCCTTCTTTGGCTTGACAGCAAAGGCCTCAGCAGAGGCAGCAGCAGCAGCAGAGTCTTCATTGAATTTCCTCACTGCTTCTTTGTCTTGCTTAGCCAACTTGGCTTGGCGCTTGGCCCATTCATCAGGATAGTCCTCACCATACTTGAGGCTGGTGGGATCAGCGATTTGGCCAGGTGCCAATGGAGCTCTTGGGCATGGAGGATTGAGTGCGAATTTCTTCATGTACTTTGGATTGACATACCTGTACTCCCTCCACTCTCATGCCCATCTTCTTTCTATTTTCTGAATGTGCACCTTGCGCTCATTCTTGGTTTCCTCAGTAGGTGTGCAGTACCCAGCATATATTTCATCAGGGATCTCAAACACTGTATTGACCTCAGGCCTCTTTCCTCCCTTCTATGGCTTCTTACCGTCAGCCATTTTCTTCAGTTGAGGAATTCGGACAATTGAATTCTCTGAAGAAGTATGAAACTTTTCTTCGAGGAACGCTGCAAATGAGTTAAGTTGATGAGAACCTAGTGATTCAGCAGCTGACATGTGTACCTGTGAACAGAGTATAGTTGCGAGGAATTTGGAGAGGTCATATGCGTTCTCAGAGGGTTTTTCAAAAAGAACAAGTTTGAGGAATTTAACCAGATGAGTCTTGAAGAATTTCACTAAGCGTTCTTTGTCTTAGGTTCCATAGTTGTATAGATCAAAGATCCACACAATTGAGGAATCTTGAAGAAAAATGATGCTTACAGAAACGAATCAAGAACAGATGACTTGTGAGGTGTTTAGTGTGTGAAGCTATGAAGAAAAACACCTTTGTAAATTTTGAAGATAATCATTCGAATCAATGAGGGCAGTAAAAGTAACTTTTAATTACCCTGGACGAAGAACATGACGAACTGGAGTGAGGAGATGTGAAGTTCGTCTGTGCAGATCTTCCACGCCCTAACTTGGCGGAGGAAGACGGCTACGGCGACGGCGGAGTGAAGATTTCCGCGGTAGGCGCGAGTACGTCGGCGACGAGGTCGAGGCAGTGAAGCTCTTCCTCATCGGCGGTGATGAAGTAGCGGCGGCGCTAGGGTTTGAGAAGCTCGAGCTGGAGAGAGAGGTCGAGCGGAGTAAAAGAAGTGAGGAAGGGGCGGAGGGGTATTTATAGCCACGGTGAAAAACTGCTCGCCCGAAGAAATTGGACGAACGTGCCCCTGACCCTTCTCATTCGCTTGACATGTGTCACCCACATACTGAGAGGTGGAGATCGTGTGCGATCGTGGGTGAGTGGATAAGTATAACGTGGGATGCGGAACGGTTTGAGCGGCAAAGCCGAAAATTTTGATAAGATAGGTTTTAAAGTTCCGTTCGCAATTTCTTCAACTGACAAGGACACAGTGAAGATTTTGAATGAGTTTCAAATAGAACGCTCATGAAGAATTTGTGAATAGATTGGGTTGAGTATAGCATAGAGGGGGAAGGGTCCGATCACATTCACTTAGCAGAAAAACCAACTTGAAGAATTAGCAATAAGTGAATGTTGTAGAGGACATAAACTTATATATATATATATATATATAGCCAATGAAGAAAAATGATGGAAGCAGTGAAGACAATGCAAAATTGAAGAATATGAATAATTGAGGAATTTCAAATTTTGGTGGTGGCATGACCCACCGTATAAGAATGATGATTTCAGACACCGCGTACAATTATCGTAGGGTTTAGAGAATCAAATTCTTCGTTAATTTCTTCACACTAAGAGTGTTGTTCTTCATTGAATTGAAGAAAAACGTTTCTTCATGTGTTGCACATCTAAGTCATCAATTTTGCATAAGTGTTAGGATGAGTGTCCTTTTCAAAGAACATTCGAAGATTCTAGGATATTTAGCTCACACCGCAACTTGCTAAATCTCTTCTCATCCAAGGGCTTTATGAAGATATCGGCTAGCTGTTCTTCAGTCTTCACATGCTCAATAGAAATGTCACCCTTCAACACATGATCATGAAGAAAATGATGACGAATCTGAATGTGCTTTGTCTTCGAGTGCTGAACTGGGTTGTGAGCAATCTTGATGGCACTCTCATTGTCACAGAAGAGAGGCACATTCTTCATGTTGATGTTGTAGTCCTTGAGAGTTTGCTTCATCCATAGCAGTTGAGCACAGCAAGAACCAGCGGCAATGTACTCAGCTTCAGCAGTAGATAGTGATACGCAGTTCTCTTTCTTCGAGGACCAACAGACCAAAGATCGTCCGAGGAAATGACATGTACTAGATGTTGACTTGCGGTTCACACGATCACCAGCATAGTCAGAGTCAGAATATCCGATGAGATCAAAAGCCGAGCCCTTGGGGTACCATAATCCAAGTGTTGGTGTGTGATCTAGATATCGAAGAATATGCTTCACAGCCTTATGGTGTGATTCCTTCGGTGTAGCTTGAAATCGGGCACATATGCAAACACTAAGCATTATATCTAGCCTAGATGCACATAAGTACAATAAAGAACCAATCATGGAGCGGTATACCTTATGATCGAAGTCAATACCATTTTCATCAGTGCACAGATGGCCATTTGTGGGCATAGGAATTTTGACGCCTTTGCAATCTTGCATGCTGAATTTCCTCAGTACATCCTTGAGGTATTTCTCCTGAGATATGAATATGCCATTGCGTTGTTGACGAATTTGAGACCTAAGAAGAATTTCAACTCTCCCATCATAGACATTTGGTATTCTTCACTCATCATATAGGCAAATTCATCACTATAACGTTGGTCAGTACAGCCAAAGATAATATCATCAACATATATTTGACACACAAACAATTCACCATCATAATATTTAGTGAAAAGAGTAGGGTCGAGTGAACTGGGTTTGAAGCCTTTCGACATGAGTAATTCCTTCAAAGTATCATACCACGCCCGTGGGGCCTGCTTGAGGCCATAGAGGGCCTTGTTGAGTCTGAAGACTTTGTCAGGATTCTTCTGATCTTCAAAACCTGGGGGTTGAGCAACATATACTTCTTCCTCAAGCTTACCATTGAGGAATGCAATTTTCACATCCATTTGATATAAAGTGATATCATGATGGTTAGCATGAGCAAGTAATATGCGAATAGCCTCAAGCCTAGCAACAGGTGCAAAAGTTTCATCGAAATAAATTCCTTCAACCTGTGTGTAGCCTTGAGCTACAAGCCGTGCCTTATTCCTCACCACAAGGCCATTTTCATCTTGCTTGTTGCGGTAGATCCACTTTGTGTCGACGATATTATGCTTGCGAGGATCTGGACGTTTGACCAGTTCCCAGACATTGTTGAGCTCGAACTGATGTAATTCTTCTTGCATGGCCTGAATCCACTCAAGCTCCAGAAATGCTTCATCTACCTTAGTGTGCTCTGTAATAGAGACAAAAGCATAGTGCCCACAAAAGTTAGACAAATGTGAGGCTTTTGAGCGTGTGAGAGGACCTGGCGCTTTGATGTCATTGATGATCTTCTCAACTTGCACGTCTTTTGCAATGCGAGGATGAGCTGGTTGCCGTTGAAGAATTTGATCAGCGTTTTCTTCAGCACCATTTTCTTCAGTATTTTCGTCAGGTGCATTAGCTCGACGTTCTTCTTGTTCTGGAATGAATTCTTCAGCAGATTCTTCAGTAGGAATGACATCTTCAGTAGCCTTGAACTTGATAGTTTCCTCAGGTGTTGGTTCATCTATCACAGTAGGTAGGTGCTCTCTTTGCGAGCCATTAGTTTCATCGAACCGCACATCTACAGTTTCAACAACCTTGTGAAGAACGTTGTTGAAGACTCTGTAGGTGTGCGAGTCCTTTCCGTAACCAAGCATAAAACCTTCATGTGCTTTCGGTGCAAATTTTGAGTTGTGATGAGGATCTCTAATCCAACATTTAGCGCCGAAGACTTTGAAATAACTTACATTGGGTGTCTTATCAGTGAGGAGTTCATAGGCAGTCTTCTTGAAGAATTTGTGAAGATATACTCTGTTGATGATGTGGCACGCAGTATCAATTGCCTCAATCCAGAACCGACGAGGCGTTTTGTATTCATCAAGCATAGTGTGAGCCATCTCAGCAAGAGTCCTGTTCTTGCACTCCACGACGCCGTTCTGCTGAGGAGTGTAAGGAGTAGATAACTCATGAATAATACCAAGTTCATCAAGATAGTCATCTAGACCAGAATTCTTGAACTCAGTTCCATTGTCACTTCTGATGTGCTTGATCTTCACACCAAAGTTGGTTGAAGCCCTCGAGGAAAATCGTTTGATGACTTCCTGCACTTCATGTTTGTAAGTAACAATGTGTACCCATGTGTATCGAGAGTAATCATCAACAATAACAAAGCCATATAGAGATGAGTCATTTGAAACAGCAGAATAATGGTTAGGACCAAAGAGATCCATGTGAAGCAATTCAAATGGACGAGTAGTGGTCATGATAGTCTTTGCTGGATGCTTGGCCTTTGTCATCTTCCCAGCTTCATAGGCTCCGCATAGGTGATCCTTGAGGAATTTGACATTCTAGATGCCGATGACATGCTTCTTCTTCGTAAGCGTGTGCAAATTCCTCATGCCTGCATGACCAAGTCCTCGATGCCAAAGCCAGCCTTCTGAAGCTTTTGCAAGTAGGCACACGGTTGGTTGTGGTCCTGTAGAGAAATCAACAATATACAGGTCTCCTCTCCTAAAGCCTTCGAAGACTTTGGAATTGTCAGCTTCCATAACCACAACACAACGGTACTTGCCAAAGACAACAACCATATCAAGATCACAAAGCATTGAGACAGACATAAGGTTGTATCCTAAGGACTCAACAAGCATGACTTTGTCCATGTGTCGATCCTTTGTGATCGCAACCTTACCTAGACCCAATACCTGACTTTTGCCTTTGTCGGCAAAGATGATATGCTTCAGATGCGATGGACATAATGGAGCATCCATCAATAGATTCTTGTCACCAGTCATGTGATTTGTACATCCACTATTGAGGACCCACTCAGTGGCTTTCGGTTGATCATCCATGGCACCCTTTGCCATGAAGCAATAGGTGGGAGCGTAGTCATCATCGCCTTCATCAGCCTTTTTGGTGAGGTCATTTTCTTTAGTGTTGAAGATAGACTTGCTGACGAATGCAGTAGCGAGAGCTAGGCTCGCCACTCCGCATTCGGACTCCTCAGATGTCTCCTCCTCCTCATTTTCTTCAGATTCAGCCTCAAAGTCCATTTCCTTGCCAATGAATGCCCTAGACTTCTTGGAGATGCTCTTCTTGTGATATGAAGACTTTGAGTATTTTGATGATGAAGATTTTGTGGATTTCTTCTTTTTCTTCGCATCATCAGAACTGTAATCCTTGTATTTCTTCTTCTTTGATTCCTTTTCCCACTGAGGACAATCTTGAATGTAATGTCCGGGATTCTTGAACTTGTGACAGAGCCTCCTCTTGTAGTCACTGGATGAGGAATCATTGCTCCTTGAGGGTCTTCCAAGGCGACCACGTCTTGAGAACTTCTGGAACTTATTCACGAGCAGAGCTAGATCATGGCTTAGTTCTTCAGGATCACCAAGGCTGCTACCAGAGTCTTCATCTTCGGACTCACATACTACCTTGGCCTTTAGTGCACGTGATCTGCCATAGCTCGAACCATAGAGATCTCTTTTTTCAGCAAGTTGGAACTCATGAGTATTTAGCCTCTCGAGAATATCAGCGGGATCAAGTGGCTTGTAATCAGCACGTTCTTGTATCATCAATGCCAGAGTGTCAAATGAGTAATCAAGCGATCTCAGCAATTTTTTCACCACCTCATGGTCGGTGATGTCAGTGGCACCAAGTGCTTGAAGCTCATTTGATATGTCAGTGAGGCGATAGAAGGTTTGTTGAACATTTTCATTGTCGAGTCTTTTGAAGCGGTTGAAGAGATTGCGAAGAACATCAACTCGAGAGTCACGCAGTGTTGAGACTCCTTCATTCACCTTGGACAGTCTATCCCAGATAAGCTTAGCAGTTTCAAAAGCACTCACTCTTCCATACTGTCATTTGCTCAGATGGCCACATATGATATTCTTCGCTTGAGAATCCAGTTGCTTGAATCTCTTCACAGCAGCAGCATTCAGAGAAGGTGTGACAGAGGGAACACCATTTTCCACAACATACTAGAGATCGTTATCAATTGCTTCAAGATGCATTCGTATCTTATTCTTCCAATAGGGGTAGTCCGTCCCATCGAAGGTAGGACACCCAGCAGAGACCTTGATCATACCTGCGGTCAACATAACAAAAACTCCAGGCGGTTAAACCAAAATCACACAGAACAAGGGAGTACCTTGCTCTGATACCAATTGAAAGTGCGTTATATCGACTAGAGGGGGTGAATAGGTGATTTTTATGAAATTCTTCACTGAGGAATTTGCCGGTGAGGAAATTCCTTAGCGAAGAACTACTAGTAGCAGAATAAATAATCAAAAGTAAACATAACAGAACACAAGCATAGTCATCATGATGAAATGAAGACAGGCACAGAGTATAGGAAGCGTAAGCACAGGATAACATAGGATGAAGTCAAACAGACTGACGAAATTGAACTGAGGAAATTGATAAAGTCTTCGGTCAAAGTCTTCAAACACAGAAATGAACAAACACACCACACAGTTATGAGGAAATGAAAGAGTTGAGGAAATAGAACCAGTAAGCTTGCTGAAGACAATGATTTGGTAGACCAGTTCCAACTGTTGTCTCAATTGTACGTCTGGTTGGAGCGGCGGAGTATTTAAACTCGATGACACACAGTCCCCGACACCCAGTCCTGAACACGTAGCTCAGGACACCAAGTCCTCACCGTATTCTCCTTATACTAAGGTCACACAGACCTCGTCCAATCACTCGTGGTAAGTCTTCAGGTGCCTTCCGAACCTTCACAAACTTGGTCACTCGGTGATCCACAATTCCTCTTGGATGCTCTATACCATGACGCCTAACCGTCTGGAAGAAGCACAGTCCTCAAAGGTAACAAGCGTCGGATCTACGCAGGATCAATCTCTTCAGTGATGCTCAATCACTTGGGGTTCGTAGGTGTTTGGGTTTGGGTTTTTGAAAGTGCGTTATATCGACTAGAGGGGGGGTGAATAGGCGATTTTTATGAAATTATTCACTGAGGAATTTGCCGGTGAGGAAATTCCTTTGCGAAGAACTACTAGCAGCGGAATACGTGCTCAACAGTAAACATAACAGAATACAAACATAGTCATCATGATGAACTGAAGACAGGCACAGAGTACAGGAAGCGTAAGCACAGGATAACACAGGATGAAGACAAACAGACTGAAGAAATTGAACTAAGGAAATTGAGAAAGTCTTCAGTCAAAGTCTTCAAACACAGATATGAACCAGTACACAACTCAATTATCAGGAAATGGAAGAGTTGAGGAAATGGACCAGTAAGCTTGGTGAAGACAATGATTTGGTAGACCAGTTCCAACTGCTGTCTCAGTTGTACGTCTGGTTGGAGCGGTTGAGTATTTAAACTCGAGGACACACAGTCCCGGACACCCAGTCCTGAACACGCAGATTAGGACACCCAGTCCTCACCGTATTCTCCTTGAACTAAGGTCACACAGACCTCGCCCAATCACTTGTGGTAAGTCTTCAGGCGACTTCCAAACCTTCACAAACTTGGTCACTCGGCGATCCACAATTCCTCTTGGATGCTCTAGACCATGAAGCCTAACCGTCCGGAAGAAGCACAGTCTTCAAAGGTAACAAGCGTTGGATCCACGCAGGATCAATCTCTTCAGTGATGCTCAATCACTTGGGGTTTGTAGGTGTTTAGGTTTTTCCTCACTTGATGATTTTCGCTCAAAGTCCTCGGAGGATGGGTTGCTCTCAAATGACAAGTGTCAGTTTCTCTCGGAGCAGCCAACCAGCTAGTGGTTGTAGGGGGCAGCTATTTATAGCCTAGGGAGCAGCCTGACATGATAAGACATAAATGCCCTTCAATGATATGACCGTTAGGTGGATAGATATTTTGGGACAGCTGGCACATAGCACAGCAACGGTCGGAATTTTGAGTTGCAAAATCATTAGGGCTATCATGTTCCTCACTGTGTAGGCAATCCGCACTGGCGAATTCCTAACTCCTCAGTCAGGACAAATTCCTCAGAGACCAGAAGAACTTCGTCTCTGTCACTGAAGAAATTGACTGAACTGTATGAGATTTCCAATGGCTTCACTCGAAGGGATTGGTAGGTGTAGGATTTTGAGTTGAGCATCACATGGAAATTTTTCCTTAGTATTTCCTTAACCCCCTTTAACAGTACGGTGTTTCCTATGACTCAAGAAAGAGAAAATGAAACTACGAAAACAAAAGTCTTCACGCTTCATGTTCCTCGAATGAATACCAAGTCTTCACGGTCACACCAATTTCTTCACTTTCAAAGTATTCAGAAAGTCTTTAGAGATACAAAGTCTTAAGTCAAAGAACTTCATTTTTAGGGGTCGACTTTCTCTGTAAATATCAAACTCCTCATAGACTTATAGACCTGTGTACACCCACAAACGCATTAGTGTCTTCAATACACCAAAATCACTAAGGGGCTCTAGATGCACTTACAATCTCCCCCTTTTTGGTGATTGATGACAATATAGGTTAAGTTTTCAACGGGGATAAACATATGAAGTGTAACTACTGATATTGAGGAATTTGATTGCAAGATATAGAAGAGCTCCCCCTGAAGATGTGCATAGTGAGGAATTAGCTTTTGAAGCAATACACACTTGAAGAGTTGAATCATGGAGATCTCCCCCTATATCTTGTAATTAATACACACATTTGACATATAACAGAGAAGAATTTGAAATGCATGATGAAATATGGTGACTGATGTAATTCAGCATGCGTGCATTAGCATATATGAGGAATAAGCATGCAGCAAAACATATCAAAAGTATCAGAGCACCATCGGGTTTAAGTTTACAACTCGATCCAATAAAGTCTCAGAAGAATGAGAGTTGTAACTTAACAAAAAAAACGCCCATATAGAAAGACCCGCTTGAAGACTAACTCAAAATTGTCCCCCTTTGTCATCAAATGACCAAAAGGATCGAATATGAGGACTAACGCCCCTGAAGAATATCAAGTTGATGACGGAGCGCCAGCGTTGTTGGGGTCGTTTGTCGTAGTAGGGCCTGCCGCAGTGTCGTCCAAGTCTTCATTTTCATCAGTGTCGCGCGATGAAGAGTATGAGCTGGCCACTAGAGAAGGAACCTTGACCTTCTTGAATTTCTTCAGTGGAGGTGCAGACCAGTCAAAATCTTCATTGAGACCCATTTTCTTCAGATCTTCTTCACCATACAGATGTGACAGGATTGCCCAGGTGCGACCGAAGACTTGATGGAGGTAGTAATGGTTTTTCTTCACTGCATTGTGTGTGGCAGTCATGTTGTGAAGAAGTGAACCAAACTGACGCTTAACCCATTTGTGATTTTGATCCACCTTCTGGTGAAGACTAAGCAGAAGTTCACGGTCAGTCATCACGCGCGGAGCGGTGGCTTGAGGATGGGACTTGGGTGCATTGGCAGAGAGTCATTGTCGGATTTCGGGTTCCGGCAGACCCTTGAGGTTCGAACACTGGGGTGCGCGCGGAGATTTCGCCTTCTACCTACCTGCACCCCTCCGCCTCGCTAAGATCTAAGCTATAGAAAGAACAGCACAAGAGACACAGGGTTTATACTGGTTCAGGCCACCGTTGTGGTGTAATACCCTACTCCAGTGTGTGGTGTGGTGGATTGCCTCTTGGGATGATGATGATGAGCAATACAAGGAAGAACAGCCTCGTGAGGGTCTATTCTTGGCTGGGGCGATGAACTGCTGGGAGGAGTTCAATCACCCTTCTCTCTGTGTGTGTGTGATGCTACTCGATCCGATCCCAGCTTGTTTCTGGGTTGGCCGATTCTAGATCACTCTACCCTGTGGGTGGCTAGTCCTATTTATAGGCAAAGGCCCTGGGCCTCTTCCCAAATATTGAGCGGGAAGGGCGCCAACAATTGGCCATTTTGAAGGGGAACATCCGGTACACTTATCCTGACTAAAGTTGGTCCTCGCCTGCCAAAGGCTCTGGTGGTGACCCTGGCTTGGGCTCCACAATGACTTCCTCCCTGCCGTTGGACTAGTCTTGGTCTCATTGCACCGAAATGGGTGCCTTTGCTTGATGCTCTCGCCTGCGCTTGCTCCCTTTGCACCAAAGAGGAAAGGAGGACAATGTGCAGCTGGCGCCCGCCTGGCGTCTTTGGTCGTCATGGCTTGCGTCACGGGCACCTCGTGAGGTACCCCGCCTTGATCTCTCTGCCTCCTCGCGAGCCATCCTGATGAGGCCGTGCCTGAGGAAGTTCCGTGTCGTCCGCCCCGCGAGGCTTGGCCGCTCGCGAGGGTCTTGGGTCTGTGTTGATGAAGATGGGCCGTGCTGGGGCCCCCTTTGAGCCACACCGCAGGCCGCAGGCAGGCAAGTCTAGGGACCCCCATTCCCAGAACGTCGACAGTAGCCCCCGGGCCCAAGGCGCGCCCGGACTTGGCCGTGCAGGGAGGCGAAAGGGCAAGAGCGAAGCGCCGCGGGCCCTAACAACCTACAGCCTTGGGCGACGTGTGGCAGTTGATTGGACGTGGGCATCTCCACTTCCCCACGGCGCCTCGGCAACTGCACGGATTGGACAAGTCCCTGCATGCAAAGCGGGTCATGATTACCTGCGATCGTGGAGGTCGGCGGTTGGCCTTCGCCGGCCATAAGTACGGAACGGCGCGCGCCCTTCCGGTCCATCCCTTCTTGCTTCTCCTTCTTCCTCATGGCCCCGTCGAGGAGGTTCTCGGCCGCAGAGAAGGGGAAGGCTCACCAGGTTGAGCCTGCCTCTCCCCCGCCCAAGCGCGGCCGAGGGCGCCCTCACAAACATCCTGTGGCCACCATGGCAGCTCCCCGCGACCGTGGAGACGATTTCCAGCACGGTGACGGGCGGACTGCTGCGGCCGAGGGGCGCGCTTTGGTTGCACGTTCCCCTAGGCCATGCTTTCGCGCCGCAGAGGTGCTGCCGGAGTTCTTTGTGTGGTCGGCGGAGCCGACTAGCACCCGGCTTCAACTTCCTCGCTTCCTCCTCGGCGAGCTCCCGGCCGGCGCCCCAGGCGGCCTCTGGCTTCAGGCAGACGGCTGCTGCAGCCGGGCCTCATGGGCTTCACTGGAGGTCTCCGCAGCCGGGAGCCTGGCCTTGACCCGCAGTTGGCAGACGTTTGCCCACACGCGTGGCCTGAGCCGTCGGTGCACCCTGCACTTCAAGTTTGACGGTGATGCCACCCTCTACGTGAGGGTGTTTGGGGAAGATGGTCGCCGCGCAGGGTGCTGCCTTGAGGACGACAATCGCAGTCGGGAACCCAGCCCCGGCGATGATGGAGCGGACAGCGCTCGCGTGATTGGCGGCGCTTAGGGTTCCCCAAGCTTCACCGGTTCTTCTTCAGGCGGCGACTCTTCTAGCGGTGGCCTCGGTCAGCCTCCATGCCGTCATACCTGCTTGGGAGGTGGTAGCGTGTCTGCCCGCCGTCGCGCCTCGATGAAGCGCGAGAGGGAGTCTGCCTGAGCCCCGGAGGCAGCTCGAGTCTTCCCTGTAGGCCGGTGTGAGGCGAGCTGCACCTGATTTGTTCTTTCTTTTCCTTTTTCCTGCGTAAAAAGACAGTAGCGTGGAGCCCCGCGCGGGCGTGTTTGGGTTATTGCTGTTAATCATCGCTTTGCTTCCGTTATCGTGCCTTCCGGCTACGTGCCCGCACGTGGATAGTTCCCGGCCCCAGCCGTGGGGGGCGACCGACCCAGGCCCTGTGTTCGTGTCGCGGTGCCCGTGGGGCACGGACTGGAGGGGTGCTCCTATAATGGACCCAGGTCGCGAAACCTTTGAACGGCTAGGACAGGAACACTCGCGAGGGCGCTCAGCTGCCCCCCTCGCGAGGCCTTGCATAAGAGAAATCGAGGCAGGAGAGTGAAAAGTCGAAGAACCACAAGCCAAAGATGGCAACAGCTTCAACAAAACATCGAATAAGAATGAACAAGCCAACTGCGGAAAGCAAATGAAAAAGCCGCGTCCGGCACCTAATCTAGTCTTCGACGTCTTCTCACCAGCGCGGAGCTAAGTGCTGCCACTGGGCGTGGGAGGGAGCCCCAGGGCCTGAGGCCAGCGCTCCTGAGACTCCGGGGCGTGTACAGCCCCAACTCATTATTACGTGAGAGTGTCACGGGCGGCGAGCTTCATAGGCGTTGGCCTTCTTCACAGGCTCCGGGCCTTTCTTGGGGGAAGCAGGCTTCATGGGCATTTGCCCTCTTCACAGGCTCCGGGCCCTTTCCAAAACGCGACAGCTTCACAGGCATTCGCCTTCTTCACAGGCTTTGGGCCTTTTCCAAAACGCGACAGCTTCACAAGCATTCGCCTTCTTTACAGGCTCTGGGCCTTTTCCAAAATGCGACAGCTTCACAGGCATTCACCTTCTTCACAGGCTCTGGGCCTTTTCCAAAAAGGATAATCTTCACAGGCATTCGCCTTCTTCACAGGCTCTGGGCCTTTTCCAAAAAGGATAATCTTCACAGGCATTCGCCTTCTTCACAGGCTCTGGGCCTTTTCCAAAAAGGATAATCTTCACAGGCATTCGCCTTCTTCACAGGCTCTGTGCTTCACAGGCTCTAGGCCTTTTTAGGGGTAGAACCTTCGGAGGTGCTGGATGTTCCATGCGTTCTGGACCGGCACCCCCTCCTGAGTCTCCAAGCGCGCGGAGCCGGGCCTGGAAACATGAACAACCTTGAATGGGCCCTCCCACATGGGAGAGAGCTTGTGCAGTCCCTCCCTGGAGAGAACCTGCCTGAGCATGAGGTCTCCTACCTCGAGAGTTCTGGGGCGGATGTTGCAGCAGTGATATCGTCACAGTGCTTGTTGGTACCTCGCCGCTCGCAGCGCGGCTTCTCGGCGACGTTCCTCCCCCAGCACGAGGTCCATCCCCCGCATGGCGTCCTGCTGCGCCTCGTCGAACGCCAGGACCTGCGCGGAGCGACGTCTGACCTCGTGAGGGAGGACCGCTTCGGATCCGTAGACCAGGAAGAACGGGGTCTCTCCAGTCGGCTTGGTCGCGGTTGTGCGGATGGACCACAACACGGACTGAAGCTCGTCGTACCAACCTATGCCACAGGCCTCCAGCTTCTTCTTGAACGTCCTGGTCTTGAGGCCCCTCAGGACCTCTGCGTTGGCTCGCTCGGCCTGGCCGTTGCTTCGGGGGTGCGCCACCGAAGCGTAGCATATCTGCGTTCCAAGGTTAGCACAGTATGTTTTGAAGAGGTTACTGGTGAACTGCGAACCGTTGTCTGTGATGATGCGGTTCGGCACCCCAAACCCGCTCACGATGCCCCTGATGAACTTGACCACGGAACCCGCGGGGATGGTGCGGACGGCCTCTACTTTAGCCCACTTGGTGAACTTGTCCACGGCGACGTAGAGGTAGCGGTAGCCCCCTGGCACCTGAGGAAACGGGCCCAGGATGTCCAGACCCCAGACTGCGAACGGCCACGAAAGGGGTATAGTCTGCAGGCCTCCTGCCGGCTGATGGATCTGCTTGGCGTGGAACTAGCAGGCCTCACAAGCTTTCACCAGTTCGACGGCGTCATTGAGTGCAGTGGGCCAATAAAACCCACTGTGGAACGCCTTGCCGACGAGGGTCCGTGATGATGAATGATGTCCACAGTCTCCGCCGTGTATATCTTCCAGTAGTTCCTTTCCTTGCTCCCTGGAGATGCAGCGCAGGGATACATCGTTTGGTCGCTTCCGGTAGAGCTCTCCATCCTTGATGAAGTATGCCGTGGCCTGCCGTGCCACACGCTCCGCTTCCTCCTCCTTCTCCGGTAGGGTCCCTTGTGTTAAGTAACTCCGGAGCTCCGTGATCCAGCACCCCTCCTGAGGTTCCATCGTCAGGAGCAGGCGTGCTCCTGAGGCCGGGCCACAGACCGGGGCTCCTGAGGCAGGTGGCTGGGGGAGCTCCTCCTGAGGCTGAGCTGTGTTTGACAATGACGGCAGGGCTGAGGGCTTGAAGAGCCGCTCCTCGAAGACGCCAGGCTCCTGAGGTAACCGCCTGGACGCCCGTTTGGCGATGTTGTCGGCCTCCTGATTGGTGCCACGGGGCACATGCTGCAACTCCAACCCCCAGAACTGCTTCTCCATCCTGTGGACCTCCGCAAGGTAGGCTTCCATGTGCTCATCTTTCGGCTCATACACCTTGTTGGAGAAATTGACAAGGAGCTGTGAATCGCCCTTGATGGTGAGGCGTTTCACCCCCAAGGCAGCTGCGGCCTTCAAGCCCGCTATTAGACCTTCATACTCCGCTATGTTGTTGGAGACCTTTTCACCTTGCTGGAAAGAGAGCTGTACAGCGTAGTAGAGCTTGTCCTGAGTGGGCGATATAAGCACCGCCCTAGCCCCAGCGCCATGCCTGGAGAACGCCCCATCGAAGTACATGACCCAGCCTTCTGGCGCCTCGCTTCCCAGGGAGAGGGACCGATCCTCGTCGGCCTTGAGGCCTGGTGCCTCCGTCCATTCTGCCACAAAATCCGCTAATGCTGCTCCCTTGATGACTCTGGTCGTGCTGAATTCGAGCTGAAACACTTGCAGTTCTATGTTCCACTCAGTGACCTTCCAGCTGAGTTAGGGCTCCTGAGCACTCTCTCCAGGGGGTATGACGAGACGACCTTGATGGGGTGACCCTGAAAATAGTGTCGCAGCTTGCGCGAGGCCACCAGTAGCGCGAGGAGGAGCTTCTGAGGCATGGGGTACCGTGCCCTCGCGTCCCGCAACACCGTGCTGAGGAAGTACACTGGGTGCTCAACGAGGTTGGGTGCGTCAGTGCCGGTGGCGCCCTCCGGAGACCATGGCGCCTCCTGAGGCGATGAGGCCTCCTGAGGCTGGCCATCTGGGAGAGGGGCCTCTTCCGCCTCCGGTGCACTCCTCTGCGGCAGCCGATCCTCCTCAGCCGCGATGGCGGTTTCTGTGGGCCTTCCTTGTTCCTGTTTTGCCTTGTCCCGGGCTGCTGCTATGGTTTTGATTCGATGCTCCTCCCTAACCGCCACCAGGGCTGCGCTGGCGGAGTAAGGAGTGGCGGCGAGGTAAAGCACCAGGGGCTCTTGAGGGCACAGAGCCACCATGACTGGAGGGCTGGTCAGGTATCTCTTGAGATCCTGGAACACCTTATCGGCCTCTTCAGTCCATTCAAAGGGCCCCTTTTTCTTCATTAGCTGGAAGAAGGGCAACGCTCACTCCCCCAACTTGGAGATGAAGCGCCCTAGCGCGGTCACGCGCCCAGTGAGCTTCTGCATTTCTCTGAGGGTCTTTGGCGGGCTCATGTCCTCGACAGCCTTGACCTTTTCCGGGTTAGCCTCGATGCCTTGGTGGGACACGAGGAAACCCAAGAGCTTGCCCGAGGGGACTCCGAACACACACTTCTCTGGGTTGAGCCGCAGGTTCACTGTGTTGAGGCTCGCGAAGGTTTCCTCCAGGTCTTGTATCAGGGTCCTGGCCTCCCGAGACTTCACCACAATGTCATCGATGTAAGCCTCAACATTCTTCCCGAGCTGGGGGGCCAAGGTGATGTGCATCAGCCGCTGAAAGGTCGCCCCTGCGTTACGCAGCCCGAATGGCATGCATGTGTAGCAGTACACCCCACACGGGGTTAGGAAGGCTGTCTTTTCGACGTCTTCTACCGCCATCTTGATCTGGTGATACCCAGAAAAGGCATCCAAGAAGCATAGCAGGTCGCATTCTGCGGTGGAATCGACGATCTGGTCGATGTGGGGGAGCGGGAATGGATCTTGTGGGCATGCCTTGTTGAGGTTGGTGAAGTCGACACACATGCGCTCCTTCCCTCCCTTCCTTGGCACAACGACAGGGTTGGCCAACCAATCCGGGCATCGGACCTCGCGAATGACCCCAGCGGCTTCTAGTTTGCGGGTCTCTTGGACGATGAAGGCCTGCTTTTCTGTGGACTACCGCCTTGCCTTCTGCTTTACAGGGCGCACATTGGGGCACACGTTGAGGTGATGCTCGATTACGCTCCTAGGGGTCCCCGCCAACTGGTCAGGCTCCCAAGCGAATACCTTCTTGTTTGCGCGCAGGAACCTGACCAGGGCCTCCTCCTGCTCGGGTTCGAGGTTGGCGCCTATGGTGAAAGTGGCGTTGGTGGACCCGTCCTCATCGACGGGTATCTGCTTGGTTTCTGCCTTGTCTTGGGTGAACAACTGTTTCTTCTTGGTGGGTGCAGCTCCCTTGGGCTCGGGGGTCTCCGAGTCGGCGGGCTGTGCCGACGCCGCCGTCTTGAAGGCGAGCTTGAGCACTCGCAGCGCGTCTCCGGTGTCCCCATGCACGGTGAGGACACCGCTGCTCCCGGGCATCTTCATGAGGTTGTACGCCGGGTGCGTCGCGGCCATGAACTGGGCCAGCGCTGGGTAGCTGAGGATGGCGTTGTAGGGGAGGCCGATGGGGGCGATGTCGAAGTCGACCAGCTCCGTGCGGAAGTTGTTGTAGGTGCCGAAGGTTACTGGGAGCCGGATCTATCCCAAGGAGCTGGATGATCCGCCCCCAGCACCTGAGAAGGGCCGGCTGGGTTGCAGCCGTTCCAGGGGTATGCAGAGGAGGTTGAAGTCCTCAACCGAGAGCACGCTGAGGCCCGCATCGCCATCGATGAGAGTTCTGGTGACGGCCACCTGGCAGATGGTGGGGGTGCACAGCATGGGGAGCGCACCCGAGCAGGCCAAGTTGGAGGGGTGGTCCTCCGAGCTGAAGGTCAGGCCGGCCTTGGGCGCCGCCCGGTCCGGGAGAGCCCCCTGCCGCATGGAAGCGGCGCTGACCCGGTGGATGAACGGCTTGACGTGGTGACTTGTAGGCGGCACCTGCGAGCCGCCCAGGAGGGCCGCGATGACTGGGGGTGTTGGTGTAGCGTGGTGGGCGGGGAAGAGGCTGCGGAGCTCTTCCCAAGAGGCCACGGAGGCTGCCAGCAGGTGGAGCAGCCATCCACGCGGAGCGCTGGTGAGGGCCATGGGGAGCCAGTTGGCCATGACCCTATCGTCACCTCCAGCTTCGAGGATGGCATGCTCGTACGCCAGCAAGAAGGCCAGCGGATCAGTCGTGCCGCCGTAGCGCGGCGGCATCATTGGCTTGAACTTGTCCGGCCACCATACCCATTGCAGGGCCGGGGCCAGGGCTCGGAGCCCCCTGGCCCCCGTGCTGGCGCCGGCGGCCGGAGCGGGCGACGCGCTACTCATCACGAGGCAGGTTGTGGCGGTGGCGGAACGGAAAACTCCGGTGCACCCCTACCTGGCGCGCCAAATGTCGGATTTCGGGTTCCGGCAGACCCTTGAGGTTCGAACACTGGGGTGCGCGCGGAGATTTCGCCTTCTACCTACCTGCACCCCTCCGCCTCGCTAAGATCTAAGCTATAGAAAGAACAGCACAAGAGACACAGGGTTTATACTGGTTCGGGCCACCGTTGTGGTGTAATACCCTACTCCAGTGTGTGGTGTGGTGGATTGCCTCTTGGGCTGATGATGATGAGCAATACAAGGAAGAACAGCCTCGCGAGGGTCTGTTCTTGGCTGGGGTGATGAACTGCTGGGAGGAGTTCAATCACCCTTCTCTCTCTATGTGTGATGCTACTCGATCCGATCCCAGCTTGTTTCTGGGTTGGCCGATTCTAGATCCCTCTACCCTATGGGTGGCTAGTCCTATTTATAGGCAAAGGCCCTGGGCCTCTTCCCAAATATTGAGCGGGAAGGGCGCCAACAATTGGCCATTTTGAAGGGGAACATCTGGTACACTTATCCTGACTAAAGTTGGTCCTCACCTGCCAAAGGCTCTGGTGGTGACCCTGGCTTGGGCTCCACAATGACTTCCTCCCTGCCGTTGGACTGGTCTTGGTCTCGTTGCACCGAAACTGGTGCCTTTGCTTGATACTCTCGCCTGCGCTTGCTCCCTTTGCACCAAAGATGAAAGGAGGACACTGTGCGGTTGGCGCCCGCCTAGCTCCTTTGGTCGTCATGGCTTGCGTCACGGGCACCTCGTGAGGTACCCCGCCTTGATCTCTCTGCCTCCTCGTGAGCCAGCCTGATGAGGCCGTGCCTGAGGAAGTTCCGTGTCGTCCGCCCCGCGAGGCTTGGCCCCTCGTGAGGGTCTTGGGTCTGTGTTGATGAAGATGGGCCGTGCTGGGCCCCCCTTTGAGCCACGCCGCAGGCCGCAGGCAGGCAAGTCTGGGGACCCCGGTTCCCAGAACGCCGATAGTCATCATTGGTGGGATAAGATGTAGCTTTGCGAAACTGACCATCCAATGGACGAATGCCTTCATCTATTACAGCTGGTGCCTTGCCCTTTCCATCAACTGAGGAATATGTCTGCTTGAGGACTTCAATTGGGGGCAAGTAGCTGAGGTGATTCTGGAAATCAGCTTTGTAGTTGAGTGAAGACCTTGTCCTGAGGAATTTCATAATCCAATGTGCATAAGGCTTCAGCTCAAACGGAGACAGTGCAACATTTTCCATAGTCCTCATGAAGAAATGGTGACAATTGACAGGAATGCCATGAACGATGTTGAATACCAGATTCTTCAAGATGCCAACAATGTCCTCATCACATGAGTCGTGGCCTTTGATAGGACTGATTGTCCTCGTAAGAATACGATAGACAGTTCTGGGCACGTACAGCAATTCCTTCAAGAGGAATTTGGTTCTTGGTGCTTGACCTGGCTTCAAAGGTTTCATCATCACCTGCATGTAATGATGTGTGAGCTCAGGTTCACTGTAGATGCAGCGAGCGTCTTCAAGGGGAGGACTGAGTGGTAGAGCACGAAGCAATTCAGAGGCTGGTGCAGTGTAGTGAGTGTTTTCAGACATCCAGTCCAGCACCCATGAATTCACATCTTCAGCATCTCCGGTGATGTGCAGCGTTGCATAGAATTGAAGAATCAGTTCTTCATTCCAATCGGAGATGTCAGAGCAAAAGTTTAGCAGTCCAGCGTCGTGAAGGACATTGAGGACTGGTGCGAAGCACGGCAGAGATTCCATATCCACGTGAGGAATATGCTCATGGTAGAAGATTTTCTCCTTGTTGAACAGCACTGAGGATTAGAAATTGGCTTGACTAGCAGTCCAGAAACGCCTCTTCCTAATGCGACCAGAGTTATATGGGTTGTAATCTTCAAAGAATACGTGCTCGCCGAAGAAATCATCAGCCTTGAACTTTTGCTTGTGTGAGAATGGATCCTTTGGCTTCGGCAGAGGAGTGTCAGTGAGTTGCATCACGACCTCAGGAATCTCAATCGCAGGTTCTTCAGGCTGAGGAATTTCCGGTTCCTCCTCAGTGGCAGTCTGCGTCGTTGGTTGTTCAGCAGCAGTAGTTTCTTCAGCGCTAGTGGCTAGAATTTCCTCATGGACTGATGCAGTGGGATGAGTTTCTTCAGAGACCATTTGAACAGTTTGTGTGGGGGACTGAGGAATTTGTTGTAGAGGGGTGAACATTGGAGAGTTTGGATGCTTACTTTTCCCAGAATTCATCACTGATTACGGGTGTGGAGCAGCCAACGTCCACATCTTCATCTTCCATTTCTTCAACGCCAGCCTCTTCAGCTGTGAACTGAGGCATGGGCGAGGAGATGACAGGTGTTGAAGGGATCGCATCCACTTCAATTTCTTCATCAATCTACTCTGATGAAGCAGCAGAAGGAGTTTCTTCATCTGATCCGTTGGGGATCACATATTCTTCATCAAAATGAACAAGGTCCTTTGATGGCCTGGTTGATACGGGAACAGCATCAATCGGATTAGCAAATAAACTTGTCATAGGCTTCATCTTCTTCGGAGCTGAAGAATCTGAAGGAGCTGATGCTTTCCTTTTCTTCACTACAGCACGCTCTACAGCCTTGGTCTTCTTCACATCTGATGTAAATGGAAGGATTGGAGTTGAAGTTGGTGCAGGAGCAGCTGAGGAATCAGGTTGATTTTCTTCAGGCACAACTGATGCAGTTGCCCTGAGTTCTTCATTTTCTTCAGGCGCAGCACTAGTGGGTGCCCTGGCAATTTCTTCAGCGTCTGGAATGCAGTCATCAGCCCTGGAACTCACATTTTCTTCAGCAGCCTGATTGTCATCAGCGGTGCTGGCATTTTCTTCAGTAGGCTGAGCAGATGCTTCAGCCTGAGGAATTTCCTGTTGCGTTGGGGCTGCAACATTGGAAGTGAAGTTATCCGCAAGTTTCACAAAACGAACCTTGGCTCCAAGCCAATCAGCGCGATATGCGTCAAAGTCATCACTGAGTTTCTTGATCTCAGTCTAAATAGTGACAAGTTCTTCAGTTGTCATAGAGACAATGTTTTTCTTCAGATAGCTCTCTTTCTTGTACTGCGCTTTCTTGATCTGCCTGGCCTTCTCAAATTTCCACTTTTCTTCTTGAATGAAGTGGGTCAGCATGTGACTTTGGCCAGGAGTCAGCTTGAAGTCAGGCATGGGAGCGTTGGGGTCCTTGTGCCAAACATCAATGTAGTCGAGGATCAACTCGGGATCCAAAAGCAGTGGCACCCCTGTTCCTTTAGCTCTAGCAGCCCTGACTTGCCTGTCTCTGATGATTTCTGCAAGTTCATCATCATCAGCTTCGTCTTCTTCAGACGGCACTTGGAAAGCGACTTGTTTATTTTGAGGACTTGGGCGAGGACCTCGTCCAGCAGTGGCCTTTGTCTTCAGCAGTGAGGGGCCACCTGAGGAACTTGGTGCAGCTGAGGAACTAGCTGAGACACCTGAGGCAATGGAAATGCCTGCAGTCCTTTGGCACGAGGCGAGATGCACAGGTGCTGAGGATTTAGTCGGAACAGCTGAGGGCTTAAGAGGAGCTGAGGACTTTGGAGGAACAGGAGCAGCATGAGGAATTGGCTGTGAGGGCTTTGAGGATTCTGGCCATGAGGGCATTGCTGAGGAACTTGGCCTTGAGGGCATTGTTGGTGAAGCACTTGCCTTGCGCGCAGGCTTCTTTGACATAGCCTTCTCTGGCTTGACAGCAAAGGCCTCAGCAGAGGCAGCAGCAGCAGAGTCTTCATTGAATTTCCTCACTGCTTCTTTGGCTTGCTTAGCCAACTTGGCTTGGCGCTTGGCCCATTCATCAGGATAGTCATCACCACACTTGAGGCAGGTGGAATCAGCAATTTGGCCAGGTGCCAATGGAGCTATTGGGCATGGAGGATTGAGTGCGAATTTCTTCATGTACTTTGGAGTGACATACCTGTACTCCCTCCACTCTCTTGCCCATCTCCTTTCTATTTTCTAAATGTGCACCTTGCGCTCATTCTTGGTTTCCTCAGTAGGTGTGCAGTACCCAGCATATATTTCATCAAGGGTCTCAAACGATGTATTGACCTCAGGCCTCTTTCCTCCCTTCTATGGCTTCTTACCGTCAGCCATTTTCTTCAGTTGAGGAATTCGAACAATTGAATTCTCTGAAGAAGTATGCAACTTTTCTTCGAGGAATGCTGCAAATGAGTTAAGTTGATGAGAACCTAGTGATTCAGCAGCTGACATGTGTACCTGTGAACAGAGTATAGTTGCGAGGAATTTAGAGAGGTCATATGCGTTCTCAGAGGGTTTTTCAAAAAGAACAAGTTTGAGGAATTTGACCAGATGAGTCTTGAAGAATTTCACTAAGCATTCTTTGTCTTAGGTTCCATAGTTGTATAGATCGAAGATCCACACAATTGAGGAATCTTGAAGAAAAATGATGCTTAGAGAAACGAATCAAGAACAGATGACTTGTGAGGTGTTTAGTGTATGAAGCTATGAAGAAAAACACCTTTGTAAATTTTGAAGATAATCATTCGAATCAATGAGGGCAGTAAAAGTAACTTTTAATTACCCTGGATGAAGAACACGATGAACTGGAGTGAGGAGATGTGAAGTTCGTCTATGCAGATCTTCCACGCCCTAACTTGGCGGAGGAAGACGGCTACGGCGACGGCAGAGTGAAGATTTCCGCGGTAGGCGCGAGTACGTCGGCGACGAGGTCGAGGCAGTGAAGCTCTTCCTCATCAGCGGTGATGAAGTAGCGGCGGCGCTAGGGTTTGAGAAGCTCGAGCTGGAGAGAGAGGTCGAGCGGAGTAAAAGAAGTGAGGAAGGGGCGGAGGGGTATTTATAGCCACGGTGAAAAACTGCTCGCCCGAAGAAATTGGACGAACGTGCCCCTGACCCTTCTCATTCGCTTGACATGTGTTACCCACATACTGAGAGGTGGAGATCGTGTGCGATCGTGGGTGAGTGGATAAGTATAACGTGGGATGAGGAACGGTTTGAGCAGCAAAGCCAAAATTTTTGATAAGATAGGTTTTAAAGTTCCGTTCGCAATTTCTTCAGCTGACAAGGGCACAGTGAAGATTTTGAACGAGTTTCAAATATAACGCACATGAAGAATTTGTGAATAGATTGGGTTGAGTATAGCATAGAGGGGGAAGGGTCCGATCACATTCACTTAGCAGAAAAACCAACTTGAATAATTAGCAATAAGTGAATGTTGTAGAGGACATAAACTTATATATATATAGCCAATGAAGAAAAACGACGGAAGCAGTGAAGACAATGCAAAATTGAAGAATATGAATAATTGAGGAATTTCAACTTTTGGTGGTGGCGTGACCCACCGTATAAGAATGATGATTTCAGACACCGCGTACAATTATCGTAGGGTTCTGAGAATCAAATTCTTCGTTAATTTCTTCACACTAAGAGTGTTGTTCTTCATTGAATTGAAGAAAAACGTTTCTTCATGTGTTGCACATCTAAGTCATCAATTTTGCATAAGTGTTAGGATGAGTGTCCTTTTCAAAGAACATTCGAAGATTCTAGGATATTTAGCTCACACCGCAACTTGCTAAATATCTTCTCATCCAAGGGCTTTGTGAAGATATCGGCTAGCTGTTCTTCAGTCTTCACATGCTCAATAGAAATGTCGCCCTTCAACACATGATCACGAAGAAAATGATGACGAATCTGAATGTGCTTTGTCTTTGAGTGCTGAACTGGGTTGTGAGCAATCTTGATGGCACTCTCATTGTCACAGAAGAGAGGCACATTCTTCATGTTGACGTCGTAGTCCTTGAGAGTTTGCTTCATCCATAGCAGTTGAGCACAGCAAGAACCAGCGGCAATGTACTCAGCTTCAGTAGTAGATAGTGATACACAGTTCTGTTTCTTCGAGGACCAACAGACCAAAGATCGTCCGTGGAAATGACATGTACCAGATGTTGACTTGCGGTCCACACGATCACCAGCATAGTCAGAGTCAGAATATCCAATGAGATCAAAAGCCGAGCCCTTGGGGTACCATAATCCAAGTGTTGGTGTGTGAGCTAGATATCGAAGAATATGCTTCACAGCCTAATGGTGTGATTCCTTCGGTGTAGCTTGAAATCGGGCACACATGCAAACACTAAGAATTATATCTTGTCTAGATGCACATAAGTACAATAAAGAACCAATCATGGAGCGGTATACCTTATGATCGAAGTCAATACCATTTTCATCAGTGCACAGATGGCCATTTGTGGGCATAGGAATTTTGATGCCTTTGCAATCTTGAGGAATTAGGTGATCCTTGAGGAACTTGACATTCCAGATGTCGATGACATGCTTCTTCTTTGCAAGTGTGTGCAAATCCCTCATGCTTGCATGACCAAGTCGTCGATGCCAGAGCCAGCCTTCTGAAGCTTTTGCAAGTAGGCACACTGCTGGTTGTGGTCTTGTAGAGAAATCAACAATATACAGGTCTCCTCTCCTAAAGCCTTCGAAGATTTTGGAATTGTCAGCTTCCATAACCACAGCACAACAGTACTTGCCAAAGACAACAACCATATCAAGATCACAAAGCATTGAGACAGACATAAGATTGTATCCTAAGGACTCAACAAGCATGACTTTGTCCATGTGTCGATCCTTTATGATTGCAACCTTACCTAGACCCAATACCTGACTTTTTCCTTTGTCAGCAAAGATGATATGCTTCAGATGCGACAGAGATAATGGAGCATCCATCAATAGATTCTTGTCACCAGTCATGTGGTTTGTACATCCACTATCGAGGACCCACTCAGTGTCTTTGGGTTGATCATCCTGCAAATGAATTTGTGCAGCTTACAAACTCATATACTTCATTAGTGAAGAATATGACATCAATTCATCAGATCAATTTCATCAAGCAAAAGAACAGATAAAGCAATATGAGGACATGAGAAATGAAAGTTTATTTCTTCATGATTAGCCTGCGTCCTATCAGGCATACTCAGGTCTCCAGCAAATTCTTCAGACGATTACGTACGTCTAGAGACCTGACCCTGCAGAAGAGATTAGTTCTTTTTATTCACCACCCACATCTGAAGGGGTGGCAAAGAGTTCATCATTTTGCGAGCTCCATACAAGAAGGATGGCATAGAAGCCAGTCCATTTCGTTTCACATAAGAGGGGTTAGAATAAGCATAAGAGTAAGCAGAGAAATTCTTCGAGGACTTATGGACATAATAATTTGAAGAATAATGCACATATCCATAATCCTTAGATCTTCCCTGCGAAACAGACGGGTTAGTACGATGATGTTCATATGAGGACTTTGATCCTTTTTGAGGAATATGATCCATGTGAGGAGTTTGGTCCGTATGAGGACTTGGATCCATATGAAGAATTGGGTCCATATGAAGAATTTGATCTGGGGTTCCTATTCTTCACAGGTGGTGTCATGATGACATTCACCTAAAGAGTTTCAAGGCATCTTTTGGGAACCCAGATTTTCTTCATAAGGGGACCGTTCCTGCAGTTAGTGCCAACATATCTAGCAAATACTTCACCATTCTGATTTTTGAACAGTTTGTAGTTGGAGTCAAATGACTCATCATCAGAATGAGGAGATTCACATGCATATCCAGATAGGTTAGATGGATCAACTGGAGGTCCCTTTGTAGCAACCCATGTAGTTTTGGGGTACTGCTCAGGCTTCCAATATGTACCATCAGCGTTGAGTTTCCTCTCAAAGGAAATACCCTCTTTCCTAGGGTTCCTGCTGAGGATCTGCTTTTTAAGAACATCACAAGGAGTCTGATGCCCTTTGAGGCTTTTGTACATGCCTGTCATGTACAATTCCTTCAGCCCTGCATCGTCAGTGATACTAGCAATGTCCTCACATGAGGAATTAGTGATAGCAGAGGCATGTGAAGAATTTGATACATTAGCAGCATTTGAACATTCAGGTGAAGAATTAGCAGATTCAGGTTCAATGCACTTCAAGCATGGAGGAACAAATTCTTCCTGAGAAGCGCTGATTTGTTGAGCAAGTAATGAATCGCGCTCCTTCTGAAGATCTTCATAACTCACTCTTAGCTTCTCAAGGTCTTGCTTTCTTTGAAGAAATTCATAAGAAAGCTTCTCATGATCCAATAAGAGAGTGTTATGATGACTTTGAAGTTCGTCAAGCTTGGACTGAAGTCTCTGAAGATTTTCAGTCAAAGTTTCAGTGCGATCCATTTCTTCACCCAACATATCATCACTTTTGTCTAGCATGTTTTGAACCTTTTCTAAAGCCCTTTGTTGTTTTACAGCAATCTTAGCAAGTTTAGAATAGCTGGTGTCGGTGTCAAAACCGGCGGATCTCGGGTAGGGGGTCCCGAACTATGCGTCTAGGCCGGACGGTAACAGGAGGCAGGGGACACGATGTTTTACCCAGGTTTGGGCCCTCTTGATGGAGGTAAAACCCTACGTCCTGCTTGATTAATATTGATGATATGGGTAGTACAAGAGTAGATCTACCACGAGATCAGAGAGGCTAAACCCTAGAAGCTAGCCTATGGTATGATTGTATGTTGTGATTGTTGTCCTACAGACTAAAACCCTTCGGTTTATATAGACACCGGAGAGGGTTAGGGTTACACAAGGTCGGTTACAAAGGAGGAGATATCCATATACGTATTGCATAGCTTGCCTTCCACGCCAAGTAGAGTCCCATCCGGACACGAGACGAAGTCTTCAATCTTGTATCTTCATAGTCTAACAGTCCGGCCAAAGGATATAGTCCGGCTGTCCGGAGACCCCCCAATCCAGGACTCCCTCAGTAGTCCCTGAACCAGTATTGTCTTCGGCATTGCAAGGCGGGTTCCTTCTCCGAATACATCACAGAATAACTTGAATACGAGGATAGTGTCCGACCCTGCAAAATAAATTCCACATTCCATCATAGAGAGAATAATATTTTCGCGGATCTAATCTGTTGGCTTGTTTTGGCAGCATGACGTTATGTCATGGCCCGGTGATTATTCGAACCGTTTCTTTTAACCAGCTCCGCACATAACGCGAGGCAGTTTTTCGACACGTCTTGTCAAAGCAGAGATTGTGTCCCCCTTATTACGGGATTCTCATCAATACGGGCGTGGGTAGCCCAACCGCGCCATCAATTGCGGCGCTTGGGGGATAAGCGAGTTTTACCAGGCAAGTGGGGACGCTCAGTTTCGTCCGCCCATATAAAGGGATAAGGATTCACCTTTCTATCCACGCCTTCTTCCTCCTTTGCTCATCCGTTTTTGCACACTCGAGCTCTAGCGCCCAAGCCCACACTTCCGCCTCAACCCTCTCCAACCATGTCCGGAGCGGGAGGCAAGTGGATGGTCTCCTCCGTCATGGAGGGAGACATCAGGAAACTGAGGAGAGCCGGATACCTGCCCGATGACATCGCGCACTGGCTCCCTGATGAGGGGCAGCTCATCCCCACCCCCAGGCCCCATGAGAGGGTACTATTTCTCACCCATTTCCTCCACGGACTGGGATTCCCTCTCCATCCCTTCGTCTGGGGGCTCATGTGTTATTACGTCCTAGACTTCCACGATCTGGCCCCGAACTTCATCCTCAACATCTCGGCGTTTATCATCGTGTGCGAGGCCTTTCTCCGCACCAAGCCCCACTTTGGCTTATGGCTGAAGACCTTCAACGTCAAGCCGAAGGTGGTGGGCGGCTGCTAGGCGGAGTGCGGAGGCGCCATGGTGGGCAAGATGCCCAACATAACATGGCTCGAGGGCTCCTTTGTGGAAACCATAAAGGGGTGGCAGTCGGGGTGGTTCTATATCACCGAGCCGCGTGACCCTGCATGGACAGCGGCCCCCGAGTTCCGATCTGGCATCCCCACGCGACTCACCTCCTGGAAAGAGAAGGGCCTGTCTTGGGGTAATTCAAAAGAGCTAACCGGACTCCAAACATGTATTCAAAACATGGTGGACAAGAAGCTCAAGCTTGTCAACATTGTCCAAGTCATGCTCATCCGTCGGATACTCCCGTGCCAACAACGGGAGTTCAACTTGTGGGAGTTCAATCCGGCGCAGCACCGAACTCTGAACAGGCTCTTCGACACGACTCATGAAGACGCCTGGAGGGTGTTGTTCAAAAGTGCCGAGGTCCCCCCCCCCCTATTACGGAGGATTGCGGATTCAGCGCCAAGCGCCAAGCCAGTGCGGTAAGCTGCTCTACCTTTCACAGGATACTTATTTTTTTCATATAGATTGACTCTATGCAGGATCTAAACTCCCATACCTTTGACAGGACTGGCAGAAGATGGCCGAACAGATCGACTGTCCGGCTCCTTTGCCCGAAGGCCCCGCAGATGCTCTTCTGGCGAAGATGTTGACTCCGGCCTCTTATAAGGTACCAGAGAAGACCAAGAAGGCCAAGGGAACTCGAAAGAGTTCCCGACGCCAGGTGTCGTCGGACTCACCGTCCGATGACTCTGTGGCGCACTCTTCTCCCGAAGACGAGGAAGAGGAAGAAGAAGATGCTCCCCCACCGACTGGGGAGACAAGAAAAGGAAGGCCGCCCCAACTGGGGAGGCCGGAGGGTCCAAGAAGGGAAGGACTCTCCTTCCGGACAGCTCCACCGCTGCCGACGAAGGCGAAGACGAGTGGTTGCCCAGGGCCAAGCCCCCGGGGAGATCGTAAGTATTCGGATACCAAAGTAACCCATAGGATTCCTTTGTCGCACTGTTTTCCCTAACACCGAACACAATTATGCAGGCCGCCCCGAGCCAGTATCGATGTATCGTCGGACGGCTCCTTGGGCTTGTCGGACATGGATAGCGATCCAGTCCCGACCGCCACCTCCCCTCATCCTGCCGACAACGCCGAGGTGTTGCCTCAAGAGGCACCGGATGGAGGGGAGACAGTCCCGGAGGCGCCCCAAGGCGACCTTCCGATCTCTGGGAGCCGAGGGGACGGGGCCCCCTAGAGCTCCGAGTTCGGCCCTCAGCCGAACACCGTGCCGGACCCTCCAGCGGTTCCGGGCTCGGGCAGGCGGACTCCTTCTAAGAGGGGCAAGACGCCTGTGCCGGTGACCTCTGTCCATCCAGAAGCACCGGACAATCTGATAGAAGCGCTTCGCAGTGCTTCCATCGACGAGGAGCACCGCACTATTATGAGTGCGGTGATCCAGAAGGTTCAGTCCGCCAAGAGCGGATTGACTGAAGCCTGTGCCAGTCTTTTAACAGGCTTCGAGGTAAGTGTTTTAAAATGTAGTAGATATATTACCGCATAGACAGTAGCCCCTGATGCTTTGTTCGGTGTTCACAAAGAAAAGCCGAACAAAGGATCAAATAGTATCGCAGGAGTCTAATATAGGTGTGTCAATATGCATATGCAGGCTTCGCTGCTGGCGTCCGCCGCACTGACTGCGGAGGTCGCCGTACTGAAGCAGGACCTCGAGGGGTCCAAGAAAGAGCTCGGCCTTGCCCAGAGTCAGCTCGAGGAGAACAAGGGTAAGTAATACCCCATCTATAGATATGTATATATAAAAAAGGATGCGATTGCAAAATGACAGGATCATTGTATGTTTGCCAGGGACCACGACTGAGGTGGCGACCCTGAAGCAAGCGCTGACCAAGGCCGAAGATACAGCGGCCAAGGAGCGCACCGAGCGAGAGAAGCATGAGGCTCGGGTGAGCGAGGTGCAGCAAGAGCTCCAGGCTCTCGTGGCGAAGCACGAGGCGTTGGAGCTTGACTCAAAGACGCGGGAGTCTGAGCTTGCCCCGGCCCTTGAGAGTGTAAAAAGTGCCAAGGCCGAAGCCCAAAAGGCCCTCCAAGAGATCGATGCGATGAAGAAGATAGCGGCGGGTAAGGCTTTCTATATGCAAAGCAAGCATGTAAAAGTAAATTACCGATTACTTACCCGGATCCGGAGCTCTTCAGGAGCATTCGCAGATTTGCCCCGCAGTGTGTCCGATGCCGCACAATTTTACCAGGCCGAGGACGGAAGCTCAACGGAGAAGCTGTTCTGGCCTCAGTATGCTGAGGCCAAACATTCGGTGCCAATGAGCGACCAGCTGAAGCAGATGGTCGAGCTACATAAGGCGGCCGATCAGGCCATGAAGGGCTTCATAGTCCGGCTGTGGCCTGGCGACGCCCTTCCGAACAGCTTCTTCGGCCTGGTGACGCGACTTGTGGATGCCTGCCCACGGCTGTAGGTCGTCAAGCGATCTGTTTGCATTGAAGGTGCACGCCGGGCTTTCGCCCGTGTGAAATTGCAGTGGGTCAAGCTAGACGTCGTGAAGCTGATCAAGGAGGGGCCGCCGGAGGGCAAGGAGCACCGCCACCCTGAGATGTACTACGAGGGTGTTCTGCCGGGTGCCCGTCTTATCGCGGATGAGTGTTCAAAAGATGTAATATTTGAGTAAACTCGCTCGTTTGATCCTGTATTTATGAAAACATGTTTCATATGCGCTATGCAACGCTTGTTTGAATTTAAAATATTACCTTCTGTTTGGCTGTTTATGCAATCTGAGAGATGGCTAGTCCTCAGCTTCTACCCCCATGCCACGAGTGATGGGGTGTTCGGGATAAACCTGAGCACTCTTGTTCCCATATTTGGGTCCTTCGAGGGAGGTGCTCAGCACAACGAACAAGGCAACTGGACTAATAATGCTTTATCACTCTCACTTAGCCATAGAATTCTATAATTTTAAATTTCGGCGAAGTCCCTGGTATTCGGAAGGCCGAATTCGGGGCGCGATACACGCCTGTAAGCCGGACAGGGCCGGCCCCTCGCCCTAAGCGGCATAAGTCTTTAGGGACTCAAAAAACCTGGTCGAACAGCGACCAGTCTCTCGCCTTATCATGACAGTCAGTTTTAGCTTTCTCTACTGAGGTGCTCAGCCCGGTAGAACCGGGGCACAATCACAGTAGTTCTCCTAGCGCTACCTTAGCCGATAGAACGGAACGTAAGGTACCAAAACATAAGAGCCGGGCAAACCCAACATTTGACCAAAGACATGATTCGGAGCTGATGCATATAATGCTATAAGTTCGGGGTGCCGCACTTGTGAAAGTGTTCGGACTTTTCACACCGCATTGTGAGGTACGTAAGCCCCTGGTGTATTGGCCGTACCAGAGTGTATAGTTGCAAGGCGTCATTAATGAACACATAGATATATATAGTGTTACTATTCATCACCTAGGGTGCAGAATAAGTTATTCTTCACCCGAGGTAATCTTATGATCATTTCATAATTAAATTACGTTTTGAATTCAAATAGTTACATTCCTATTGATTCACTACGTAAAATTTGACATGAAAAATAAAAATATAGGTCATAAGACAAAAAAATTACAGTTTATGTGTATTTTAGACTATGTTTTTACGTTTGTAATTTTACATAACATAAAATATTTTTTACGGTGATTATATATTTTCTTACGGTCCCTTTTTGCGTCGGAAATAAGACAAAACTTACGGAACATAAAATTACGATGCATTGATGGTAAAATAGAGGGGGTGAAGAATAACTATTCCTCAACCAGGATAACGAATAGCGTGACCCTATATATATATATATATATATATTGACATCAATGCACCCTATTTTTATGTTTCGTAAATTTTGTCTTATTTCATACATAAAAAGAGAACGTAAGAAAATATGTACTCACCGTAAAAAATATTTTATGTTACGTAAAATTATGAATCTAAAAACATAGTGTAAAACATACATAAAATGTGATTTTTCTGGTCTTATAACTATATTTTTATTTTTTTAAAACCAAATTTTACATATTGAATCAATCTGCACGTAACTATTTATATTCTAAACATAATTTATTTAGAAAGCGATCGTAAGATTACCTCGGGTGAAGAATAACTTATTCTGCATCCTGGGTGATGAATAGTAACACTATATATATATAACAAGAATGCAATAATAGTCGTAATGTCATGCATTGTTTATTGAAAAATTGCGTTAAAGCAGAGTGATACAGATAGTGCGATAAGCAAAGAGTAGGACTATGTCCCTCCCAAGGGCAAGCTGAGGAATGATATTAAATTGAATATTTCACTCGTTACTGTAATCAACCTGGGAATTCTGTGGTATAACGTAGCTGTCTGCCTCCTTGGTTGCTGCATCATGTGTTCGGCAACAGTGCTGCCGGACAGTGTTTCCAGAGATTAAGGTCCTGAAAGAAAAAGAAAAATAACCAAACAGGAAGCCCCTAGTGCGGTTTAGGCCGCGTTTTGGGGCGTGCCGCAGTTGTGCCCCCCTCCCCACCTGTGCCCATGGTATTTTTAATGCATAATTATGTATGCGCGGCATGAGTTTCGCCGCTGGGCTGGGATTGGGGTGGCCGCCGCATTGCTACGTGAGCTCAGATCGCGCCAGGCGGTCTACTTGCCGATTGCCCCGAGCGCGCTTGAAGGTGTCCGGGCTTTGAAGCGCCGAACTGGTTGATTGCCTTGAGAGGTTGCTTTTCGCTTCTGCTGCGAGGGCCGCGGTGTGCTCCTCTGTTCAGAGAGAGCGCTCTGTGTTTCCATGGACTGTGATAACTCCGCGAGGTCCTGGCATCTTGAGCTTGAGGTATGCATAATGCGGTACCGCATTGAATCTAGCGAATGTGGTTTGCCCGAGCAGCGTGTGATAACCACTGCGGAACGGGACTATATCGAAGATTAACTCTTCGCTTCAGAAATTATCTGGGGATCCGAAGACCACTTCCAGTGTAACTGATCCTGTGCAATGGGCCTCTACACCTGGAATGACGCCCTTAAAAGTCGTTTTTGTGGGTTTGATCCTTGAGGGGTCTATACCCATTTTGCGCACCGTGTCCTGATAAAGCAGGTTCAGGCTGCTGCCGCCGTCCATAAGGACTCGAGTGAGGTGAAATCCGTTGATGATTGGGTCAAGGACCAGTGTGGCGAATCCGCCATGACGGATACTAGTGGGGTGGTCCCTGTGATCGAAGGTGATCGGATAGGAGGACCAAGGGTTGAACTTTGGGGCGACTGGCTCCAACGCATATACGTCCCTGAGCGCACGCTTCCGCTCCCTCTTGGGGATGTGGGTTGCGTATATCATGTTCACCGTCCGCACTTGCGGGGGAAACCTCTTCTGTCCTCCAGTGTGCGGCTGCCGGGGCTCCTCGTCATCGCTATGCGGCCCCTTGTCCTTGTTTTCGGCAATTAACTTGCCGGCCTGCTTGAACACCCAACAATCCCTATTGGTGTGATTGGCTGGCTTGTCTGGGGTGCTGTGTATTTGACACGAGCGATCGAGTATACGGTCCAAGCTGGACAGACCCGGCGTACTTTGTTTGAATGGCTTCTTCCACTGACCGGGTTTAGAGCCTTTGAATCCGGCATTGACTGCCGTATCCTCAGTATTTTCGCTGTTAATGCGGCGCTTATGCTTGTTGCGACGTGACCTGCTATTGCCGTCCTTGGTATCTGAGGTACCATGGTTCTTTGATATGTTATTACTGCGAGCCATCCAGCTGTCTTCTCCCGCACAAAAGCGGGTCATGAGTGTCGTGAGAGCTGCCATAGATTTCGGCTTTTCCTGACCAAGGTGCCGGGCTAGCCACTCGTCTCGGATGTTGTGCTTGAAAGCCGCTAAGGCCTCCGCATCCGGACAGTCGACGATTTGATTTTTCTTTGTAAGGAACCGAGTCCATAATTGCCTGGCCGATTCTTCTGGTTGCTGAATTATGTGGCTCAAATCATCGGCGTCTGGTGGTCGCACATAAGTGCCCTGAAAGTTGTTGAGGAATGCGGCTTCCAGATCTTCCCAACAGCTAATGGAGTCCGCTGGCAAGCTGTTAAGCCAATGCCGCGCTGGTCCTTTGAGCTTTAGTGGGAGGTATTTGATGGCGTGTAAGTCATCGCCACGGGCCATGTGGATGTGGAGGAGGAAATCCTCAATCCATACTGCGGGATCTGTTGTGTCGTCGTACAATTCAATATTTACAGGTTTGAAACCTTCTGGGAATTGATGTTCCATTACTTCGTCTGTGAAGCATAAGGGGTGTGCGGCGCCTCTGCATTGGGATATATCACGACGCAGCTCGAATGGGTCTTGCTCGCTGTGTTCGGCCCTATCGGATTTGCTTTTACTGTATCTGGCGTGACGTTTGTCGTCTCGCAGAGTGGTGCGCCCCTCGTGATCCATAGATCGATCTTGAATGCTTTGCCTTGTCCTCCAATATGTCTCGCAGGTCTGGCGTATCTCCCCATGCCTTTTTATTTGAATGGCATTGGGGTGGAGGCTGAGCTTTTGGCTGGAATGCCTCTTTATCGCGGCCACGAGGTGGCCGATCATCCGTATTATACGCTTCTTCCTCCATTCGGGGTAGTAACCTGCGCCTTGGGTAGCTCTTGGAGGGGCGCTCGGGTTTATATTCCTCGGCCGCGAGGACTTCAGTCCATTTGTCAGCTAGCACATCTTGATCAGCTTGAAGCTGCTGCTACTTTTTTTAGGCTATTTGTCGTGGCCATAAGCCGGCGCTTGAAGCGCTCTTGTTCGACGGGATCCACTGGGACGGCGAATTCATCATCGCCGAGGCTTGCCTCGTCTTCAGAGGGGGGATGTAAGTGTCATCCTCCTCCTCTGCATCTGCAGCTCTCTCAGGAGAGCTGGCTCCTTCGTCCTCCTGCTCTAAATCTTGCTGGAGGGGATTGTTGTTGTCTTTGGCACTCTCCGGAGTATTATTATCTCCTGTGCCGGTATCACCACTTTTGCTTTGGCGGGACTTAGAGCGGCGCCGCTGACGTCGGCGCTTGGGTTGCTTCTTGGAGGGGTCATCCTCCACTATCTCATCGCCATTGCCTTCGTTGGGTGCATCCACCATGTATATGTCATATGACGAGGTGGCTTTCCAGTGCCCTATAGGTGCTGGTTCATGTTCGTCTCCTACATCGTCGTCCATACCGTCGATGTCTTCGGAGTCGAAGTCGAGCATGTCGGTTAAATCATCAACAGTGGCTACGAAGTGGGTGGTGGGTGGGCGTCGAATTTCTTCATCATCCGCATCCCAATCCTGTTGGCCATAATCCGGCCAGGGCTCTCCTGACAAAGAGAAAGACCTTAGTGAATTCAGAATGTCGTCGAAGGGCGAGTGCTGAAAGATATCCACGGCGGTGAATTCCATGATCGGTGCCCAATCGGATTCGATTGGCAGGGGCGCGGGCGGTTCGGAGTCAGAAAAAGAGTCCGGCACCTTGGAGTCATGGGCTGCGCAGAGGATTATGCTGGTGTTCGGCTCGATCGCCATTGAGACTGCAGCCCCTGAGGCGGTGTCTAACCACCCGTCCTCGATTGGCGCAGTTGGGTCAGAACTAAGGGTCGGGGCTGATGCGGGCGCGGCCTCTGGGGTACTGTTCGGCGGCAGAGCTAGGTCATACCCATCGCGACAGTGCGGCGCGCCCAGCTGTGGCTCGAATTCGTCGAAGATCAAGTCTCCGCGGATGTCGGTCGTGTAGTTCAAACTTCCAAATCTGACCTGATGGCCAGGGGCGTAGCTTTCAATCTGCTCCAGATGGCCAAGCGAATTAGCCCGCAGTGCAAAGCCGCCGAATACGAAGATTTGTCCGGGGAGAAAAGTCTCACCCTGGACCGCATCGCTATCGATGATAGTAGGAGCCATCAAGCCTAATGGCGACGACATAGAGGAACTCTCAATGAAAGCACCAATGTCGGTGTCAAAACTGGCAGATCTCGGGTAGGGGGTCTCGAACTGTGCGTCTAGGCCGGACGGTAACAGGAGGCAGGGGACACGATGTTTTACCCAGGTTCGGGCCCTCTTGATGGAGGTAAAACCCTACGTCCTGCTTGATTAATATTGATGATATGGGTAGTACAAGAGTAGATCTACCACGAGATCAGAGAGGCTAAACCCTAGAAGCTAGCCTATGGTATGATTGTATGTTGTGATTGTTGTCCTACGGACTAAAACCCTTTGGTTTATATAGACACCGGAGAGGGTTAGGGTTACACAAGGTCGGTTACAAAGGAGGAGATATCCATATACGTATTGCCTAGCTTGCCTTCCACGCCAAGTAGAGTCCCATCCGGACACGAGATGAAGTATTCAATCTTGTATCTTCATAGTCTAACAGTCCGGCCAAAGGATATAGTCCGGTTGTCCGGAGACCCCCCAATACAGGACTCCCTCAGCTGGGCTTAAGGTTTTCATCAGATTCATTCTCACTTGATTCAGAGGAGGTATATTTGAGTACCTTGGCACCCTTTGCCATGAAGCAATAGGTGGGAGCGTAGTCATCATCGCCTTCATCAGCCTTGTTGGTGAGGTCATTTTCTTCAGTGTTCAAGATAGACTTGCTGACGAATGCAGTAGTGAGAGCTAGGCTTGCCTCTTCAGATTCAGCCTCAGAGTCCATTTCCTTGCCAATGAATGCCCTAGCCTTCTTGGAGCTGTTCTTCTTGTGATATGAAGACTTTAAGGATTTTGATGATGAAGATTTTGTGGATTTCTTCTTTTTCTTCGCATCATGAGAACTGCAATCCTTGTATTTCTTCTTCATTGATTCCTTTTCCCACTGAGGACAATCTTGAATGAAATGTCCAGGTTTCTTGCACTTGTGACAGAGCCCCCTCTTGTAGTCACTGGGTGAGGAATCATTGCTCCTTGAGGATCTTCCAAGGCGACCACGTCTTGAGAACTTTTGGAACTTCTTCACAAGAAGAGCCAGATCATGGCTTAGTTCTTCAGGATCACCAAGGCTGCTACCAGAGTCTTCATCTTTGGACTCAGATACTGCCTTGGCCTTCAGTGCATGTGTTCTGCCATAGCTTGAACCATACAGATCTCTCTTTTCAGCAAGTTGTAACTCATGAGTATTTAGCTTTTCGAGAATATCAGTGGGATCAAGTGACTTGTAATCAGCACGTTCTTGTATCATCAATGCCAGAGTGTCAAATGAGGAATCAAGCGATCTCAGCAATTTCTTCACCACCTCATGGTCGGTGATGTCAGTGGCACCAAGTGCTTGAAGCTCATTTGAGATGTCAGTGAGGCGATCGAAGGTTTGTTGAACATTTTCATTGTCGAGTCTTTTGAAGCGGTTGAAGAGACTGCGAAGAACATCAACTCGAGAGTCATGCTGAGTTGAGACTCCTTCATTCACTTTGGACAACCTGTCCCAGATAAGCTTCGCTGTCTCCAAAGCACTCACTCTGCCATACTGTCCTTTGCTCAGATGGCCACATATGATATTCTTCGCTTGAGAGTCGAGTTGCTTGAATCTCTTCACATCAGCAGCATTCAGAGAAGGTGTGACTGAGGGAACACCATTTTCCACAACATACCAGAGATCGTTATCAATTGCTTCAAGATGCATTCGCATCTTATTCTTCCAGAAGGGGTAGTCCGTCCCATCGAAGGTAGGACACCCAGCAGAGACCTTGATCATACCTGCGGTCGACATAACTAAAACTCCAGGCGGTTAAACCAAAATCACACAGAACAAGGGAGTACCTCGCTCTGATACCAATTGAAAGTGCGTTATATCGACTAGAGGGGGTGAATATGCGATTTTTATGAAATTCTTCATTGAGGAATTTGCCGGTGAGGAAATTCCTTAGAGAAGAACTACTAGCAGCGGAATACGTGCTCAACGGTAAACATAACAGAATACAAACATAGTCATCATGATGAAATGAAGGTAGGCACAGAGTACAGGAAGCGTAAGCACAAGATAACACATGATGAAGACAAACAGACTGAAGAAATTGAACTGAGGAAATTGAGAAAGTCTTCAGTCAAAATCTTCAAACACAGATATGAACAAGTACACAACTCAATTATGAGGAAATGGAAGAGTTGAGGAAATGGAACCAGTAAGCTTGGTGAAGACAATGATTTGGTAGACCAGTTCCAATTACTGTCTCAGTTGTACGTCTGGTTGGAGCGGCGGAGTATTTAAACTCGAGGACACACAGTCCCGGACACCCAGTCCTAAACACGCAGCTCAGGACACCCAGTCCTCACCGTATTCTCCTTGAACTAAGGTCACACAGACCTCGCCCAATCACTTGTGGTAAGTCTTCAGGTGACTTCCAAACCTTCACAAACTTGGTCACTCGGTGATCCACAATTCCTCTTGGATGCTCTAGACCATGACGCCTAACCGTCTGGAAGAAGCACAGTCTTCAAAGGTAACAAGCATCAGATCCACGCAGGATCAATCTCTTCAGTGATGCTCAATCACTTGGGGTTTGTAGGTGTTTGGGTTTTGGGTTTTTCCTCGCTTGATGATTTTCGCTCAAAGTCCTCAGAGGATGGGTTGCTCTCAAATGACAAGTGTCAGTTTCTCTCAGAGCAGCCAACCAGCTAGTGGTTGTAGGGGGCGGCTATTTATAGCCTAGGGAGCAGCCCGACATGATAAGACATAAATGCCCTTCAATGATATGACCGTTAGGTGGATAGATATTTCGGGACAGCTGGCACATAGCACAGCAACGGTCGGAATTTTGAGTAGCAAAATCCTCAGGGCTATCATGTTCCTCACTATGTAGGCAATCCGCACTGGCGAATTCCTAACTCCTCAGTCAGGACAAATTCCTCAGAGACCAGAAGAACTTTGTCTCTGTCACTGAAGAAATTGACTAAACTGTATGAGATTTCCAATGGCTTCACTCGAAGGGATTGGTAGGTGTAGGATTTTGAGTTGATCATCACATGAAAAATTTTCCTTAGTATTTCCTCAACCCCCTTTAACAGTACGGTGTTTCCTATGACTCAAGAAAGAGAAAATGAAACTACAAAAACAAAAGTCTTCACGCTTCATGTTCCTCGAATGAATACCAAGTCTTCACGGTCACACCAATTTCTTCACTTTCAAAGTCTTCAGAAAGTCTTCAGAGATACAAAGTCTTCAGTCGAAGAACTTCATTTTTAGGGGTCGACTTTCTCTGTAAATATCAAACTCCTCATAGACTTATAGACCTGTGTACACTCACAAACGCATTAGTCCCTTAACCTATAAGTCTTCAATACACCAAAATCACTAAGGGGCACTAGATGCTCTTACAGTTTTTCCTCACTTGATGATTTTCTCTCAAAGTCCTAGGAGGATGGGTTGCTCTCAAATGACAAGTGTCAGTTTCTCTCAGAGCAGCCAACCAGCTAGTGGTTGTAGGGGGCGGCTATTTATAGCCTAGGGAGCAGCCCAACATGATAAGACATAAATGCCCTTCAATGATATGACCGTTAGGTGGATAGATATTTTGGGACAGCTGGCGCATAACACAGCAACGGGCGGAATTTTGAGTAGCAAAATCCTCAGGGCTATCATGTTCCTCACTGTGTAGGAAATCCGCACCGGCGAATTCCTAACTCCTCAGTCAGAACAAATTCCTCAGAGACCAGAAGAACTTCGTCTCTGTCACTGAAGAATATGACTGGACTGTATGAGATTTCCAAAGGCTTCACTCGAAGGGATTGTTAGGTGTAGGATTTTGAGTTGAGCATCACATGGAAATTTTTCCTTAGTATTTCCTCGAACCCCTTTAACAGTACGGTGTTTCCTATGATTCAAGAAAGAGAAAATGAAACTACGAAAACAAAAGTCTTCACGCTTCATGTTCCTCGAATGAATACCAAGTCTTCAAGGTCACACCAATTTCTTCACTTTCAAAGTCTTTTGAAATCCAAAGTCTTCAGTAGAAAAACTTCATTTTTAGGGGTCGAATTTCTCTGTAAATATCAAACTCCTCATAGACTTATAGACCTGTGTACACTCACAAACGCATTAGTCCCTTAACCTATAAGTCTTCAATACACCACAATCACTAAGGGGCACTAGATGCACTTACAACTCAGTCCTCACAGTATTCCCCTTGAGCTAAGGTCACACAGACCTCACCCAATTACTCGTGATAAGTCTTTAGGTGACTTCCAAACCTTCATAGACTTGGTCACTCTATGATGCATAATATCCTCTTGGATGCTCTAGACCATGACGCCTAACCGTCTGGAAGATGCACAGTCTTCAAAGGTAACAAGCGTCGGATCCACGCAAGATCAATCTCGTCAGTGATGCTCAATAACTTGGGGTTTGTAGGTGTTTGGGTTTGGGTTTTCCTCACTTGATGATTTTCACTCAAAGTCCTCGGAGGATGGGATGCTCTCAAATGACAAGTGTTAGTTTCTCTCGGAGCAGCCAACCAGCTAGTGGTTGTAGGGGGCAGCTATTTATAGCCTAGGGAGCAACCCGACATGATAAGACATAAATACCCTTCAATCACTACCGGACTCGCGGTCTATGCCTACGGCCAGGGGCCGTCGGCATAGGTCCTTTGCCGTCGGCATAGATCTATGCCTACGGCTGCCGTCGTCATAGACCCGTCGGCGTAGATATCGCCAGCGTAGTCTTGTCAGACCGTCGGCGTAGTATAGTCGTCGGCATAGGGCCCTATGCCGACGGCCGGGGTCAGCCATCGGCATAGTTTAGCCGTCGGCAGTGTTTTTCCGTCTGACGGCAACGGACGGCACCGTCAAAAGCGTTGACGAGTCATGGGACGCCACGTGGCAGTGGTACGCCGACGGCTTGGCCGTCGGCATAGGTAGAAATCTATGCCGACGGCCTAGCCGTTGGCGTACCTCTGCCACGGGGCGTCCCGTGGTGCTCCTAGTGGCAGTGCTATGCCTATGGCAAAGCCGTAGGCATAGATGGAATCTATGCCGATGGCTTTGCCGTAGGCATAGCCCTTTCATCTATGCCGACGGCATTGCCGTAGGCATAGATCTGCCACGTGGCAAGCCCTGGTAACTCCTGGGCTTATATATGCCGACGGCTTTGCCGTAGGCATAGTTTTTTTTTGTTTTTGTTTATTTTCCCTGTTTTCTCTTTTTCAATTCATTTGACAGCATTTCAAAGCAGAATAATATGGAATTATGCAGAAATATGACAGTTCATCATCTAAACATACTCAAGTTCATCATCATCTAAACATAGTCAAGTTCATCATCATCATCTAAAGATCATCACCGGCGGAAGTTCATGAACATAAAAGTAGTGCAAGACATGGAATATCATAAAATTAGCAACATGAAAGGCATGGCACGACGGCCACATGCACGGAATCATCATCGACATCAAGCAAGACCACCTCCGCCAAAACTACCACCACCAAGACCACCTCCTCCAAAACCACCACCACCAAGAACACCTCCGCCAAAACCACCACCGCGACCACCATCACTCTGCCAGATCAGAGTGACTGGGGTCGACGGAGCAGTAGTCGAGCCACCAGTCCCCTACATGTTTCAGAAAAGATTCTAACAGTAAATATTATATGATAGTGTTGAATGAACGAGAACTAGTTTGCCAGTAGTTAGGCAAATGTACTAACCAGACCATCACTGCCTAGTGCCACCCATTCATCGAACGTGGGCACGTGTGGGGGTTCTCCCACAGGTGGTGGTGGGGGTCCCATTTGTGGTGGGTCCGTGCGGTTACTCCAAGACGCCAACATAGCCTGAATGTTAGTTAAACAAGCAAACTAGAAGATCAGAAGGAATGAAAGTGCAAAAATTTAGCTTGGTTTTAAGAGGGCAAAACTAACCGTCATCATCTGACGGTTGTAATCATCATTTGCCTTCACTCGTTTCAAGTACTCCCGCACCTCGAGATTCCTATGCTCGACAAACTCCTTATATGCCTACATAATTTAGGTTGTTTCTAAGTGAGCAATGCTGAAAATAAACTGAGAATGCTAGATAGAAAAAGATAAAGAGGAAGTACTTACAGCATGCTGGCGGGCTAAGGGAGTCTGTGAACTCCCCGTACTCTCTAACTAGCTCGGGTTGGTAGCCCGAAGTTGTGAGTACGAGATCGAAGGAGTGATCAAGCCATTGAAACATGGATACCGGCCATTCTTCTTCCCCTGGATGGCCACCACTGCTGTGTCGTCGATCTGTGACTGGGCGATCTCAGCAACAGGAACATCCAGATGCAACTCCTGATAGTGATGAGTGTAAGACCCCAGGTGCTCCTCGGTCTTGTCGTAGTACTGGCTCTCGCCCTCCTTGTGATGACTCCGCTCGCGGGCCAGCTTCCACGACTCCATGTCTGAGAGCGGCCTCTTCAACTTGTCCTCCTACAACGTCAAACAGAAGTTAGCCATACATAAGAACATGACGGTAAAGAATAACAAAAATGCATCATGCATATAGATATACCTTCATGGCCTTGAAGCCCCAGTGGTTCCTGTTTCCTTGGCCGTGTGTCCCGTCGGCTCCACGGTTAGCCCGGGCCTTGATGCTCTTAGAAGCAAACTCTGCATCGGCGCCGAGCCACCTATCCACCAAACTCGCCCATCCGTCATGCCTTCCATAGCACCAACGAGGAACAACCTATGCAAATTTTGGAAGCATGACATGTGAGCACGAAACATATAGTTGACTGCTTGAAACAATGAAAAGTTAGTAATAGTTACCATCATGAACTGCTCCCTGTTCAAGGTAAGTCGTAGCTTCTGCGCTTGAGTTTTGGTCATCTTTTGGTGCAGGTAGTAGTGGTAGTACTGCGAGACGGCAACCCAGCGCACCTCGTACTGCAACTGACGAGCTTTCTTCTTCGCAGCCGCAAGCAAGACCACGTCGGCTCTGGCCTTGTGCTCATCAAGAACTCTATAGAGTTGCTGCAATCATGCATAAACCAGAAGCAAACAAGGCATGAGTTGAGTGATTCAATGATAGACTATGAACGAAACTGAAGACAAGTGATTCAGAAGAGAACTTACCCAAAATTTCGTGAGCACGGCCTTAGCGGCCGTCCCGTACTCCGCGTTGCTGCAAGCCTCGTAGTGGGCCCAGCTCGTGGCCAAAACCCGCAGCTGCGGGTCCCTGTCTGGCCGTAGGCAGAATAGGCCAGGCCAAAACTCCTTCAACAGGACAGTGATAAGGCCGTTTGGTTTACGGCCCTTTCCGCGAAGGATCCAGTTTCTGCAAAAGAATCAAATGATTGCCATGTGTACAATAAGAAAATGTTGTCATGTGTTGAAAATATGATTGAGAGGCACTTACTCTGTCCCCACAGGTTCAATGAGCCACTTGTGCTCCTCGATAGAAGGTGGTGTAGGTAGTCCAGCATTACCACGCAGCCACCCCTGCGGAGCACCCGGTGGCAAGTCACCCCACAACTCGGGATCAACCTCCCCTCCACCCTCCTCGCCCTCCTCCTCACCCTCCTCCTCGGCCTCCTCCTCCTCTCCCTCCTCCTCCTCGCCCTCCTCCTCCTCACCCTCCTCCTCCTCGCCATCAGGAACATACTCCTCCTCCTCAGACTTAGAAGGTGCCTCTGTATAGGAGGGCATCGAAGAAGACCCTCCTATTTCGGACACGGCCCGGAGTTTTTTGCCCCGGCTGCCTCTCCCCCCACCTCCTCCTCCTTTAGGGGCTCTCCCCCCACCGCCTCCTCCTCTAGGGTCTCCTCCCCCGACCCCTCCACCTCCCTGTGAGGTTTCATCCTCGCGTAGTCGGGAGGGAACCTTGTGGGCTCGTCCACTCCGAGTAAGTCCTTTGAATTTACTGAGGAAACTGGCGCCGCTGGACTTGCCCATGATTAGAAAACCTGCATTGAGAAGAGAATAAACAATTAGTAAGGATATCAATTAAACAAGCATATAGGAAAAACATTAATACCAGAAGAGCACATTAAGCATACTATTGTAATGATCATTAAAAGAACTTACATTTTCTAGAACCCATATGAATCATCACTATTGTAATCTATTTGTGGACCGGTCTCATCATCACTATCACGCATATCTTCTTCGTTCTCTGACGGAGGTGGAGGCTCTTCCTCATCGTCAGCATCTTCATTTAACTTTTCAAGCATAATTATGTCTCTTTGATTCACAACTACCTCACCATCAATCCGTGCGTCGTCGTTGTTTGGGTCCAGGTCAACATTACCCCATTCATCATCCTCGTTGTTTCGGACCACGTCATCATGTTCCTCTTGATAGAACACTCCCTCGTATGTCATGGGGTTTATGTTGTAGTAATCATCATCGTTCGGGTCCGGTAGCTTACCATGCGGCGACACCTTGAACACAACTTCCCAGCCCTTTAGGTACTCTTTCTGGCATGGGTAAGGCAGATAATATACTTGTGTGGCCTGGGTAGCGGCGATAAAGAGATCAGCTCCGGCATAGACGGTTGATGGTTTAACTTCAACTAAACCAACAGAAGGCGTATGTCTCAGACCCTTTTTGGGGTCGAACCATCGGCATTTGAACACAGTGAGACTTAGGTGTTCGCGGCCACGTTTGAATGTAAGCTCGTATATTTTTCCTACCCTTCCGTAGTAATCTACTTTATTATCTCCTTCAGTGAAGACTCTGGTATTTATGGTTTTGGGATCAGGCCGACTATTCTGGTGCTCCTCTGTATGGAAGCGATACCAATTCACATCATACTTTTGGCATGTCATGACGATAGGGTCAAAACCCATGGAAACCCATCTCAATTCTTCATCCATTGATTCGGTCGGATCATTTCCCTGCAAGTTTAATTGAAATTATAGGGTGCATGAGTTTAATTGAAATTATAGGGTGCATGAGTTTAATTGAAATAGGTAATAGGGAAGTGTGAAAAATTACTTTCTCCACGAACCACGCAACGAAATTTTTCCTTCCATCAGCACCCTTTCGGAGAAGAGCAAGTGCCTCTGCTTCGGTAGGAGGCAGCATTCCCGTCCATTCTTCTTCAACGAATCGACTACAATAAGAAAAGCGGTATAAGAACTAGGCAAAGTGAACATAACGAATTGACTAAAAGAATGGTGCAAAGTTATTACCTCATCCACTCATCCTCAACTTCCTTGATGTTGTGCAAGATATAGAACATGACATCCTCCCACTCATCTCGTGGCATGAGATAAGGTTTCGAGCATCCAGCCCTACCACCTTGCCCGATGAATAGAGGCAACTTGGGTTTATACTTGGGTTCTTTTGTATTGTATCGAGACACCTTATTGTGCAACGTGGGAACATGGTCCGGATAGTAGGATGTCCTGAGGTCTGCCACCTCCTCTAGGATAACTGCCTCAGCTATGGAAGCTTCAATCTTAGCTTTGTTTCCACATTTCTGTCTCAGATACTTGTTCTGTCTCTCAGGGCCGTACTGCCAACGATTCTGCACAGGGCCCCCCAACAATACCTCGTTCGGGAGGTGCAAAATGAGATGTGTCATTGGAGTAAACAAGCCTGGCGGGAAGATCTTCTCTAGCTTGCATATTAACTCCGGCGCCTTCTTATGCATTTCTTTTATCTTCTCAGGACATACTTCTTTAGCACAAAGCGTGCGGAAGAAATGGCTTAACTCTGCAAGCACACGCCAGACACGCTCGGGAACATAGCCCCGAACCATCACCGGCATAATCCGCTCAATCCATACATGATAGTCATGACTCTTGAGCCCGGTCACTCTGCCCGTTGAAAGATTGACCCCCTTACTTATATTCGACACATAACCATCAATGAACTTCACGATGTGTTTTAGCCACTTGAATGCCTCCATCTTATGATCCTTTTTAAGTACGAAGTCAGCATCTGGCTTGAACCAAGATTTTCGACTGCTTGTGGGAGGCTGCATGTGTAGACGTGGTCTATCACAAATATTCTGTTGCTCAACTCTAGCATTAACATTATCCTTTGTCTTATCAGGAATGTTGAGGATCATGCGAAAAAGGGACTCTGCGACATTCTTTTCGGTGTGCATCACGTCTATGTTGTATGGAAGTTTGAGGTCCTTAAAATAGGGAAGCTGCGTCCAGTTGTGCGTCTCACCATATCCTTTAAAAAAATTCCCTTTACCTTTTCCTTTGCCCTCACCCTCGTCTTCGCCTGTGGCTTTGCCTTTGCCTTTGCCTTTCCCTTCACCGGCAGGCTTAAGAGCTTTCAGCTGAGCAAGCACATCCGCACCAGAAAACGTTGGAATCTCGTTTACTTCATGGACAACTTTGCCTTTTGTGAAGTTCTTCTTGTCTTCCCTATCAGGATGGTCTGGAGGGAGGAACTGTCGACGCAGGTCAAATGCAACATACTTGCCACCCTTCTTCAGCCAAATGAAAATCAAGGCCTGCATGCACACTGGGCAAGGCATCTTTCCACTTGTACACCATCCGTGGAACAGGGCATAACCGGGAAAGTCATGCATGCAATATTGTAGCCAAACTTTCATCAAGAAATTTTTCTGCAGATGTCGGTCGTATGTCAACCTCGGGAAGTACCAAGAATGGTGCAAATCATCCACCAATGGCTGCATAAACACACTCAAATTCTTCCCCGGATATTCAGGCCCCGGAATTATAAGCGACAGGAACATGGTCTTGCGTTGCATTATGGTGCCAGGAGGGAGATTGAGCGGAATAACAAATATGGGCCAACAGTTGTATGGATTAGACGACATACCATATGGATTGAACCCATCACCTGTTATAGCAATTCTGACATTCCCAGCCTCGGCTGCTTCCTCCGGGTACTCTATATCGAATGACTTCCATGCTTCACCTTTTGATGGATGTACAATTTTTTTTGGATTGTACCTTTTCCCTTCCTTGTGCCACTTCATCATTTTGGCAGACTCCTCGGTGATGAAAAGGCGCTGCAGTATTTTTATAAAATCAACATACCGAAGAACCTTCACAAGGATTTTTAGCTGCTGCTTCTGACCATGCTTATCAACCACCTCAATATACCGAGAGGAACCGCACTTCCTACAGTACTTGTCATCCGCATACTCATGCCTAAACAAAAGGCAATTCTTTGGACAAACATGTATTTTCTCATAGTCCATGGAGAGCGCCTTCATGATTTTCTTTGTAGCGTACATGGCGGCAGTTCATGGCCCTTAGGCAGGCTGTTAGCCCATACTCCCAGAAATGCTTCGAAGCAACCTCGACTACAGTCGTACTCAGCCTTGACTGCCATCAGTTGCAAGATGGCATCTAGCACAGACAGCTTGGCACCCTCATAGAGAGGTTTCTTTGACGAGGCCAAGATTTCCAGGAAGGCCTTTGCGGTTTCCTCCGGTTCATTCACTGAATGTGACGGAGGTGTCAGCTGTGCAGCAAAGACATCATCTAGCATGTATCTAACCCCATTGTCCTCATAACCAGCGACACGTTGTCGTATCACATCCAATCTACCGTGGTCCCGCTGGGCAAAGTTTATCGTCATATTAAAGTTGGGCATAAATCCATGCGTGCGAAGGTGCTTAGTCATCTCACTCTTATCTCTGCGGATACGTCTCTTACATCTGGCACACGGGCATTCTGGCACCATCCTCATTGGACTACGGAATATCTCTTTCAAAAACACATCAGTTTTCTCAACCCACTCTGTTGTTACTTGATTCCGACAGAAAAACCCACTATACATCCACTGATTATCTGCCATCTCTGCTTTATTGGAAGCCACACAACAAAATTAAGGATTCATTTAAATTACTCACATCAATATTTTATTTTTTACAAGGTTGACGAGAAACGACATTTAATCCACCTACATCTCTAATAGGTAAAGATGGGTCCTAATCCCACCCGAGAATGTGTAGATTGAGTACGTTGTCCATGTTCTACCCCATTCCGAGACAAAATTTCGGCAGCACCTCCCCGCTGTTCTCCAAATACACGTCTCAGCAAAATGCCGAGAGAATGTGCATCCGGAGAACAACAGGGAGGCACCGCCGAAATCCTGTCTCGGAACGGGGTAGAGCATGAACAACGTACCCAATCTACACATCCTCGGGCTGTCCGTGGAAAGCGCTGGACAATCCGAAAGAGCTGCGGTGATAAATATGCAATTGAATGCATATTTATCGATGCAACCCTTTCGGGCGGGAGACCTAGGTTACGCGACTTGATGTGAAAATTTAATCTAGTTAAAAGAGGCTAGGAGGTGAAGGTGGATTCGTAGCTCACCCTCCGTTGTAGAGGAAGTAGTCGAGTGGCGGCAGGATCACGGACCAAACCCAGACAATGAAGGCTCCAGGGAGATGAATACCACAAAGCCTGTAAATTTTACCAAGTCAAAAAATTTGACGGCACCACATCACATAAAGCATTGACACTTCAAACTATAAAAAAATCATATTGCTAATGACATCTAGTCAAGGTTTTAGATCATCATGATACTTCAAATCCTAATTTTCATCAAGTGTCAAATTTTGTTCTTCAATTTTTTTAGCAAGATCATCATGATAAAATAACTACTCATCAGATACCAATTTTGTCAACATCACAAAATGAAACTATAGCTATTTGACAACATCTCAAATATACCAATTTCGTTCTTCAAATTTGAAAACATTTGACAACATCACTAAGTTGACCAAAGCTATAACTAACCAATATACATTAATCCATCCATTCATCCATACAACATGCATCTATCACATAACAAGCAGTAAAAAATGCAAAAAAATAATTAAAAAAAAGCTCACCGGGGCGGCCGCGGACGGTGAGGCAGGGGCGGAAGGGGACGGTGAGGCAGGGGCGGCCGGGGCAGCGGCGAGCAGGGGGCGACGGTGGAGGGCCGAGGCAGGGCGGCCGGGGACGGGTCGGGAGGGCAGGGGCGGCCGGGGACGGGTGGGCCGGGCGTGCGGGCCGGCAGGAGCCGCGGCCGGCGCGTGGTCGGGGGGAGGCCGGGGCGGTGTTGGGGTTAGGGGAGGCCGGGGCGACGCAGCGCGGTCGGGGGAGGCCGGGGCGACGGCGGGTGGAGACGGCGACGGGGGAGACAGGGGTGGAGACGGCGGGGACGGCGGGGAGACAGCAGGTGGAGACGGCAGCGGGGCTGGCAAGGGCGACGGCGGGTGGAGACGGCGATGGGGGAGGCAGGGGTGGAGTGGGCGGTGGCAGGCGGCGGGGCTGAATGCGGCGGCGGCGGATCGGGGTCGGGGGCGAGCTGGATCGGGATCGGGAAACGACTGGACAGGGCGCGCCCGGGGATGGATAAGGCGACCTATGCCGACGGCTTAGCCGGCGGCATATATTAATCATGCCACGTGGCATGTATGCCGACGGCTAAGCCGTAGGCATAGGTATATTTTCTTTTTCAAATACACGTTCTTGAATTTTTTTTTGAATGATACATGGTATATAATTATATTAAAAATGATACATGGTATACATATTTTTTACATGCATGAACATTATTTAAAATGTACCATACATTTTCTTTAATGGTTTGAAACATTATTTTTAATTACATGATCCTTTTTTTATATTGTACAACAATTTTCTAAAATATCACGTATATTTTTTTCTGAACCAGACCTTTTCTATGGTCAGCAACATTTCTTTATAATATAATTATTTGCTAAATTGTACTAACAAAAAATTTATATTGTGTTAAAATATTTCGAAATAAATTGAGGGGGCAACATTTCTTTATGATATAAATACTTTTTATGGTCTCGTGAAGGGTGATACATAGGAGAGCAACTGACTTAGGGGTACCGTTACCGAGTACCTGATCCGGTAACTATGCGAGTGCCTCATCCGTCTACTAGCGTGTCATCGTCGTCCGTGAGGGGGGGCCACGCCCCGGAGACGCGTGTCGTCTCTTCGGACATGCCACCACACCACCCCGCATGTATGAGGGCCCGGTGCGACGCTCCGGTGGCATTGCTACCAACCCAGGGCCCCCGTCCCGCCTAACCCTATAGCGTTTGACCACGGGATCTAGCCCTTTGACTTTGCACGGACGGGCTTTGACCAACGGACCTCCCCGCTCGGTTGTGTTAGGTTAGCCCATAGGAACACTTTGGAGCAACAACCGGGCCAGACCCACAGCAAGATCCCCTCCGTGTAGACCCGACGCGTCCGTTTCCCCCCTCTAGGTGCTGGTGGTGGCACTGTCCGTGAGGGGGGGCACACTCCGGACACGCGTGTCAGGCGTTTGCAACCGCCACAACACTTCCAGACTTGTGAGAGGCCGCCTACGCAAGATTTGGCGGCATGCTAGCCCCCGGAGGCCGCCGGCCACAGCTGTAGATGCGCGAAGGGCAATCCGCGTAGAGGGAATTTTTCGGATACTTCTCCATCACCAAAAATTATGAAAAAATACCATCGTTCCTATAGCACATGTGCCCACGTCGTGCAAAAAAACTCATGATTTTATCGCGCTCCGAGTATTTAATAATATTCACACCGCATCGTTACCGCAGAACGTCTACTACCGTGTCATCGCCGTCCGTGAGGGGGGGCCACGCCCCGGAGACGCGTGCCGCCTCTTCGGACATGCCACCACACCATCCCGCATGTATGAGGGCCCGGTGCGACACTCCGGTGGCAATGCTACCCCAGGGCCCCCGTCCCGCCTAACCCTGTAGCGTTTGACCACGGGATCTAGCCCTTTGACTTTGCACGGACGGGCTTTGACCAGCGGACCTCCCCGCCCGGTTGTGTTAGGTCAGCTCATAGGAACACTTTGGAGCAACAACCGGGCCAGACCCACAGCAAGATCCCCTCCGTGTAGACCCGACGCGTCTGTTTCCCCCCTCCAGGTGCCGGCGGCGGCACCGTCCGTGAGGGGGGGCACACCCCGGACACGCGTGCCGGGCGTTTGCAACCGCCACAACACTTCCAGACTTGTGAGAGGCCGCCTACGCAAGATTTGGCGGCATGCTAGCCCCCGGAGGCCGCCGGCTACAGCCATAGACGCGCGAAGGGCAATCCACGTAGAGGGAATTTTTCGGATACTTCTCCATCACCAAAAATTATGAAAAAATACCATCGTTCCTATAGCACATGTGCCCACGTCGTGCAAAAAAACTCATGATTTTATCGCGCTCCGAGTATTGAATAATATTCACGCCGCATCGTTACCGCAGAACGTCTACTACCATGTCATCGCCGTCTGTGAGGGGGGGCCACACCCCGGAGATTCGTGCCGCCTCTTCGGACATGCCACCACACCACCCCGCATGTATGAGGGCCCGGTGCGACGCTCCGGTGGCATTGCTACCCCCCAGGGCCCCCGTCTCGCCTAACCTTGTAGCGTTTGACCACGGGATCTAGCCCTTTGACTTTGCATGGACGGGCTTTGACCAGCGGACCTCCCCACCCGGTTGTGTTAGGTCAGCCCATAGGAACACTTTGGAGCAACAACCGGGCCAGACCCACAGCAAGATCCCCTCCGTGTAGACCCGACGCGTCCGTTTCCCCCCTCTAGGTGCCGGCGGCGGCGCCGTCCGTGAGGGGGGGCACACCACGGACACGCGTGCTGGGCGTTTGCAACCGCCACAACACTTCCAGACTTGTGAGAGGCCGCCTATGGAAGATTTGGCGGCATGCTAGCCCCCGGAGGCCGCCGGCCACAGCCGTAGACGCGCGAAGGGCAATCCGTGTAGATGGAATTTTTCGGATACTTCTCCATCACCAAAAATTATGAAAAAATACCATCGTTCCTATAGCACATGTTCCCACGTCGTGCAAAAAAACTCATGATTTTATCGCGCTCCGAGTATTTAATAATATTCACGCCGCATCGTTACCGCAGAACGTCTACTATCGTGTCATCGCCGTCCGTGAGGGGGGGGGCACGCCCCGGAGACGCGTGCCGCCTCTTCGGACATGCCACCACACCATCCCGCATGTATGAGGGCCCGGTGCGACGCTCCGGTGGCATTGCTACCCCCAGGGCCCCCGTCCCGCCTAACCCTGTAGCGTTTGACCACGGGATCTAGCCCTTTGACTTTGCACGGACGGGCTTTGACCAGCGGACCTCCCCACCAGGTTGTGTTAGGTCAGCCCATAGGAACACTTTGGAGCAACAACCGGGCCAGATCCACAGCAAGATCCCCTCCGTGTAGACCCGACGCGTCCGTTTCCCCCCTCCAGGTGCCGGCGGCGGCGCCGTCCGTGAGGGGGGGCACACCCCGGACACGCGTGCCGAGCGTTTGCAACCGCCACAACACTTCCAGACTTGTGAGAGGCCACCTACGCAAGATTTGGCGGCATGCTAGCCCCCGGAGGCCGCCGGCCACAGCCATAGACGCGCGAAGGGCAATCCGCGTAGAGGGAATTTTTTGGATACTTCTCCATCACCAAAAATTATGAAAAAATACCATCGTTCCTATAGCACATGTGCCCACGTCGTGCAAAAAAACTCATGATTTTATCGCGCTCCGAGTATTTAATAATATTCACGCCGCATCGTTACCGCAGAACGTCTACTACCATGTCATCGCCGTCCGTGAGGGGGGGCCACGCCCCGGAGATGCGTGCTGCCTCTTCGGACATGCCACCACACCACCCCGCATGTATGAGGGCCCGGTGCAACGCTCCGGTGGCATTGCTACCCCCCCCCCCCAGGGCCCCCGTCCCGCCTAACCCTGTAGCGTTTGACCACGGGATCTAGCCCTTTGACTTTGCACGGACGGGCTTTGACCCGCGGACCTCCCCGCCCGGTTGTGTTAGGTCAGCCCATAGGAACACTTTGGAGCAACAACCGGGCCAGACCCACAGCAAGATCCCCTCCGTGTACAACCAACGCGTCTGTTTCCCCCCTCCAGGTGCCGGCGGCGGCGCCGTCTGTGAGGGGGGCACACCCCGGACACGCGTGCCGGGCGTTTGCAACCGCCACAACACTTCCAAACTTGTGAGAGGCCGCCTACGCAAGATTTGGCGGCATGCTAGCCCCCGGAGGCCGTCGGCTGCAGCTGTAGACGCGCGAAGGGCAATCCGCGTAGAGGGAATTTTTCGGATACTTCTCCATCACCAAAAATTATGAAAAATTACCATCGTTCCTATAGCACATGTGCCCACGTCGTGCAAAAAAACTCATAATTTTATCGCGCTCCGAGTATTTAATAATATTCACGCCGCATCGTTACCGCAGAACGTCTACTACCGTGTCATCGCCGTCCGTGAGGGGGGGCCACGCCCCGGAGACGTGTGCCGCCTCTTCGGACATGCCACCACACCACCCTGCATGTATGAGGGCCCGGTGCGATGCTCCGGTGGCATTGCTACCCCCCAGGGCCCCAGTCCCGCCTAACCCTGTAGCGTTTGACCACGGGATCTAGCCCTTTGACTTTGCACGGACGGGCTTTGACCAGCGGACCTCCCCACCCGGTTGTGTTAGGTCAGCCCATAGGAACACTTTGGAGAAACAACCAGGCCAGACCCAAAGCAAGATCCCCTCCATGTAGACCCGACGCGTCCGTTTCCCCCCTCCAGGTGCCGGCGGCGACGCCGTCCATGAGGGGGGGCACACCCCGGACACGCGTGCGGGCGTTTGCAACCGCCACAACACTTCCAGACTTGTGAGAGGCCGCCTACGGAAGATTTGGTGGCATGCTAGCCCCCGGAGGCCGCCGGCCACAGCCGTAGACGCGCGAAGGGCAATCCGCGTAGAGGGAATTTTTCGGATACTTCTCCATCACCAAAAATTATGAAAAAATACCATCGTTCCTATAGCACATGTGCCCACGTCGTGCAAAATAACTCATGATTTTATCGCGCTCCGAGTATTTAATAATATTCACGCCGCATCGTTACCGCAGAACGTCTACTACCGTGTCATCGCCGTCCGTGAGGGGGGGGCCACCCTGGAGACGCGTGCCGCCTCTTCGGACATGCCATCACACCACCCCGCATGTATGAGGGCCGGTGCGATGCTCCGGTGGCATTGCTACCCCCCAGGGCCCTCGTCCCGCCTAACCCTGTAGCTAGCGTTTGTCCATGGGATCTAGCCCTTTGACTTTGCACGGACGGGCTTTGACCAGCGGACCTCTCCACCCGGTTGTGTTAGGTCAGCCCATAGGAATATTTTGGAGCAACAACCGGGCCAGACCCACAGCATGATCCCCTCCGTGTAGACCCGACGCGTCTGTTTCCCCCTCCAGGTGCCGGCGGCGGTGCCGTCCGTGGGGGGGCACACCCCGGAGACGCGTGCCGAGCGTTTGCAACCGCCACAACACTTCCAGACTTATGAGAGGCCGCCTACACATGATTTGGCGGCATGCTAGCCCCCGGAGGCCGCCGGCCATAGTCGTAGACGCGCGAAGAGCAATCCGCGTAGAGGGAATTGCTCGGATACTTCTCCATCACTAAAAATTATGAAAAAATTACCATCAGTCCTATAGCACATGTGCCCATGTCGTGTTTAAAACTCATGATTTTATCGCCCTTCGAGTATTTAATAATATTCACGCCGCATCGTTACCGCAGAACGTCTACTACCGTGTAATCGCCATACGTGAGGGGGGGGCACACCCCGGAGACGCATGCCACCTCTTCGGACATGCCATCACACCACCCCGCATGTATGAGGGCCCGGTGCGACGCTCCGGTGGCATTGCTACCCCTAGGGCCCCCGTCCCGCCTAACCCTGTAGCGTTTGACCACGGGATCTAGCCCTTTGACTTTGCACGGACGGGCTTTGACCAGTGGACCTCTGCACCCGGTTGTGTTAGGTCAGCCCATGGAACATTTTGGAGCAACATCCGGGCCAGACCCACAGCAAGATCCCCTCCGTGTAGACCCGACGCGTCCGTTTCCCCACTCCAGGTGCCGGCGGTGGCGCCGTCCGTGAGGGGGGCCAAACCCCGGACACGCGTGCCGCCTCTTCGGACATGCCACCACACCGCCCCGCATGTATGAGGGGCCAGTGCGATGCTCCGGTGGCATTGCTACCCCCTCAGGGCCCCCGTTCCGCCTAACCCTGGAGCGGTTGACCACGAGATCTAGCCCTTTGACTTTTCATGGACGGGCTTTGAACAGTGGACCTCTCCACCCGGTTGTGTTAGGTCAGCTCAGAGGGACACATGGGAGCAACATCCGGGCCAAACCGACAGCTACATCCCCTCTGTGTAGACCCAATGCGTCCGTTTTCGCCCTCCAGGTGCCAGCGGCGGCGGCGTCCGTTAGGGGGGGCATGCCCCGGAGATGCGTGCCGCCTCTTCGAACATGCCACAACACCACCCGGTTGTGGTAGGTCATCCCATAGAAACACTTGAGAGCAACGTCCCCTCCGTATAGACCCGATGCGGCTGTTTCCGCCCTCCAGATGCTGGCGGCGGCGCCGTCCGTGAGGGGGGCACACCGCGGACGTGAGGGGGTCACACTCCGGAGACGGGTGGCGGGCGTTTGCAACCGCCACTCAACTTCTATCGCATAGCTATTTTTGATTTTAATAAAATTTAAGGACCTATATTCAAAAGAACATGACAGCATATTATTAATGTGCTCGGAAAAAATACAAACTATATATATATATATATTCATAATCTATGGAAAAAATTACAAACTACATATATATTCATATAATACATAAAAAAGCATGAAAACATATTTTTTTTAAACATAAAAACATATGCAAAAAAACGTATGTAAAAAAAGCATTAAAACATATGCAAAAAAAGTATGTAAAAAATAGCTATGCCGACGGCAAAGCCGTCGGCATAGATACGGCAGGGTTCTGGTGGGCGCCGTGCCGCGGATCCGTGACATGGCAGATATGCCAACGGCTGCCGTCGGCATACCTACGCCATGGATCGGTGACGTGGCATGCGGAGATATGCCGACGGCCGCCCGTCCCGACCGTCGGCATAGGTTTGACGGCGTTAGCCGCTAGTCACGGGCGGGGTCGCCGGGCCCACAGTTATACCGACGGCTGATTTATGCCGACGGCTGCTGTCGGCATGTCTGCGGCTAGGTCGACGGCCGTTCTGTGCCGACGACGGCCGTCGGCATAGATCCCATGTAACCCGACGGCCAGTGTAAGCCGACAGCCAGGACTGGGCTGTCGGCATATCTCAAACTAGGCCGACGGCAACCGTAGGCATAGGTTTGGTCATCGGCGTATGCCCGTTTTCTGGTAGTGAATGATATGACCGTTAGGTGGGTAGATATTTTTGGGACAGCTGGCGCATAGCACAGCAACGGTCGGAATTTTGAGTAGCAAAATCCTCAGGGCTATCATGTTCCTCATTGTGTAGGCAATCCACACCGGCGAATTCCTAACTCCTCAGTCAGAACAAATTCCTCAGAGAACAGAAGAACTTCGTCTCTGTCACTGAATAATATGACTGAACTGTATGAGATTTCCAATGACTTCACTCGAAGGGATTGGTAGGTGTAGGATTTGAGTTGAGCATCACTTGGAAATTTTTCCTTAGTATTTCCTCGACCCCCTTTAACAGTACGGTGTTTCCTATGACTCAAGAAAGAGAAAATGAAACTACGAAAACAAAAGTCTTCACGCTTCATGTTCCTCGAATGAATACCAAATCTTCAGGATTACACCAATTTCTTCATTTTCAAAGTCTTCAGAAAGTCTTCAGAAATACAAAGTCTTCACTCGAAGGACTTCATTTTTAGGGGTCGACTTTCTCTGTAAATATCAAACTCCTCATAGACTTATTGACCTGTGTACACTCACAAACGCATCAGTCCCTTAACCTATAAGTCTTCAATACACCAAAATCACTAAGGGGCACTAGATGCACTTACAGTCTCCAACGTATCTATAATTTTTGATTGGTTCATGCTATTATATTATCAATCTTGGATGCTTTATATACATTTTTATGTAATTTTATATTATTTTTTGGGACTAACCTATTGACTCAGTGCCCGGTGCCAGTTCCTTTTGGATTTTTAGAAAATCAGTACCAAACGGAGTCTAAACACGATGATACTTTACGGTGATTTTTTCTGGACCAGAAGAGCTACGAGAGAGCCAGAAGCTCATAGGGCGCGCCCCTTGAGCTCGTGGGCCCCATGCAACCCCGTTTGACCTAATTCCACCTCTATAAATCCACAAATATTTCTGAACCAATAGAGAGCTACTCGAAATACTTTTTTCTCCGCCACAAGCTTCTGTTCTTCCGCGATCCCATGTGGAGGCCTTTTCCGGTACTCTGCTGGAGGGGGAATCGATGGAGGGTTTCTACTTCATCTTTCCTGCCTTTTGAGGATGCGTGAGTAGTTTACCACAGACCTACGGGTCCATAGCTAGTATCTAGATGGCTTCTTCTCTCTCTTTGATCTTCAATAGAATGTTCTCCTTGATCTTCTTGGAGTTCTATCTGATATAATCTTCTTATGCGGTGTGTTTGTTGGGATCTGATGAATTGTGGACTTATGATCAGATTAGTCATTCAAAGTAACGGAGTCTTTTCTGAACTTTATTATGCATGATTGCTATAGTTTTGTATTTCTCTCTGATCTATCTGTTTGGTTTGGCCAACTAGATTGATTTGTCTTCAATGGAGAGGTGCTTTGTAATGGGTTCAATCTTGCGATGTCCTCACCCAATGATAGAAGGGGTAGCGAGGCACATATTGTATTGTTCCTATTAAGGGTAAAATGATGGGGTTTATTCATATTGATTGGGTTTACTTTGTCTACATCAAGATGAAACGATGTAATATCATAGCGGTTGATTGGTGGAGTAATAGTAGTATATAATGCAGGCAGGAGTCGGTCTACTTGTCACAGATGTGATGCATATATACATGATCATTGCCATGAATAGGTCATGACTATGTGCTTTTCTATCATTTGCCCAACGGTAATTTGTTCACCCACCGCGTGCTATGTGTTCATGAGAGAAGCCTCTAGTGAAAATTATGGCCCCGGGGTCTACTTTTACCATATTATAAAAACAAAAAATACCTTGCTGCAATTTTATACTTTTTATTTTACTTTCCTTTTTATTATCTATCACTATCAGAATTAATCCTTGCAAATAACGAGTTCAATGGGATTGACAACCCTCTTGCCCGCGTTGGGTGCAAGTATTTGTTTTTGTGTGTGTAGGTGTTGTCGAAGGGAGTTTGCTTGGTTCTCCTATTGGTTTCATATCCTTGGTTCTCACCGAGGGAAATACTTATCTCTACTATACTGCTTCACCCCTCCTCTTTGGGAAAAATCCAAATACAGTTTACAAGTAGCAACCCAGGTCTATTCTCCTTTATTGAAATCTTTGCTACAATTACTGTCTTTGTTGCACCATATTATCTACCTGTCAACTATCATCATCGTGTGCAATTAATCTTGTAACTAGCAAGACAAGAAACTTAACAACCTTCTTGATGTGCTGGCAACAAGTTTGTTTTGTGTTGTTTGTGCAGGTACAAGTGACTTCTTTGCTGGGAGGATTCGTGCTAGTTCGATAAACTTTCGTTCTCTAATCGAGGGAAATACTTATTTCTAGTTTACATCACCTAACGCTTGAGGTATACCCAACCACTCTTACGAGAGAGCGAGCAAGATTTTTGGCGTCGTCGCCGGGGAGTTCTTCTCAAACAAACAGGTCCTTTGCACTATCGCACTACACTATTGTTATCTATCTTCCCTAGTTAATTTTATCCTTTTGCTTGCTAACAAAAATCTTCAAAATAGCTAAAATATATTTAGTTACTATTTATGTTCTAGTTGAAATCATGTCTACTGCTGAGAATACTAAGCTATGTGATTTTTTGTACTACTAATAATAATTTTATTAGTACTCCTATTGCTTCTTCCGTCAGAAGTGTGGGGTTACATGAAATTAAACCTGCTTTGCTAAATCTTGTCCTCTTTTCTCTAAGAGGTGGAGCTAAGGAGCAGTGCATCCTCCATGAAGAAGTGCTAGCATCAGTGCATTTGATTTCAGTGTCTCTTCCTGTTGCTCATGGGGTGTGCCACTGCATCGCCGTTCGGATGGCCGTAGTTTCCATCGTGCTCGTCTTTGTGCTCCATCGCCCCCAGCCTCCCATCGGAGCTGCCGTTTGTAGTAGCAAGGGCAACCTCGTCATCGTCATCCTTTGTGTCGGCGATGCGATCGTACGCCCCATGTGTGTCTAATGAAGTTGTGTTATATGAGAGTCGAGGCATGGAGATAAGATGCTTGAAACCATGCAGAAAAGTCGGTTTTTGAGTTGGCCTTAAAAGGCATGGAATGGAGCAAAAGCCATCTCGGCTGTGTGGTAGCAAGGGACAAACATTTACAGGTTGTATCAGGGTGGCATGAAGGAGGTGCTAAAATGGCGGGGTTCATACATGTAGACGGTTGCGTTATCAAGCAAGAGATGACATGTGACAAGTTCAAATATACGTACATTCATGGGCGGATATTGAAGCGAATTCGGACGGTGGACCTGATTGGCTTGTCCTCTGCCCTTGCTTTTACTATCATGGTCGTGATAGTTTGAAGCGTCTTCGCATCATAAATGATGGAAAGCAACTTCATATCTTCCAAGGAACCAGCGTATTCATATATCGGGTAACGCCCAGCCTAAAGGGGTTGTATACTCCTGCCTAGCCAAGTAACTATAATATCCATACATGTGATGTTGACATCGATAAGGTGTTGGCGGAGCCACTCAACGTCCTGCATCTCGGAAACGAAGTGGAAAGGGCAACGTCGAAGATCTTGATGCGACAAATCTAACGATAAAAACGCTTGGAAGAGATAAAACGTTTTGAACAAATGAATCTACGAAAAAAAGGAAAAACTCAGATTATGACAAGTGGCGAACATACAATGCACCTGCCGGGGTACTGATCCACGGGCACCTATGGGACCGGCGGACCGGGTCCCTTTCGGTTCGGCGGGGGCGGAGATCGTGCACAGAGCAAACCGAGGCGATACACGCGAGCGATTTACCCAGGTTCAGGCCGCACAGATGCGTAAAACCCTACTCCTGCTTTGTGGTTTGTATTGATTTCTTGCTCAGGAGCGCGAAGTGCTACAGTACACTTCAGCAGCTAACGAGACCGAGCGTGAGTGTTTTTCGAACCCCCCTCTACGTTGCACACGGGCCTCCTTTTATATGCTCAAGGGATCACCGACAGGTGGCAACGGAGGCAAAGGGTAAAAATGGAAAGGTGCTGCGGTAGGTATAGCTACCTGCTACAGTGTATCATACCTAACCCTGACGGCAGGGGACAAGGGCCTTAAATGCCCGTCTGTGTCGCCTAAACAGTGCAAAAAAGGACCGTCAGGGGCGCCACCGCTCGCCACGATGGCAAACTTGTCAGCGCCGCTTGCCACCGCGCACCGCAAGCTGCACAGCCTTCCGCCACGTACGCCTGGAGGGGTCCCAGAGCGACACGTTGGTGGATGTGCTGGAGCGCGGGCACAGTGGTGTCTTGCCGCGGCAAGCGCCTTGCCGCTGTCGTTGTCTTGTCGCGTCCGGGAGCTTGTCGCTCACCGGGCCTTGCCGGGACGCGTGGTGCGCCGCGGCAAGTTCCTTGAAATGCCTTGGATGGCCTTCCCGGCAAGCTCCTCTTGCTGGGGTCTTGAGGTGCCTTGGTTGGCCTTCCCGGCAAGCTCCTCTTGCCGGGGTCTTGTCTTCTTGGCTTAGACACTTCGTTCTTGAATGGCTCCAAAGGAACCACGGAGGACCTTGGCGGTCACCCGGCAAGCCTTGCCGCGGGATGCTGCGACTGCCCGTGCACAAGTTCGGGATACTAGGGTACCCCTACTCTAGTAAACCGACAGGAGCCCCCGGGCCTGGGCCATACACGGTGCCGAGCGCTGTTGGGCCAGGCCCAAAACAGGGCACGGGCACGCGTGGCCTAGGTTACGCCGTATCTCACTCCATATCCACCGCGCCCTCCCCGAACGGCACGCGCTGAATGCGGCATCATGGGAGAGATCGTGGGTGGTTTCTTTATTCGGAAATGCGGAACGTCCGCCCCCTCCCTCTTTATAAGCAGGGGAAACAGGGGCAGTTCGCCCACTTGCCCGTTGTCGTTCCAATCTCAGAAATCTCCGCCGCTCCCTCGCCTTCCCAAAGCTGAGAGAGAGAGAGCAGCGCTCCGCCCCCACATCGCCACCAGCAACACCAACACCGTCGACCTCCTCCACTGCTTCCGCCATGGCTCCAAAAGCCGACAAGGGGAAGGCCGTGAAGTCGACCGAGGCGCAGCGGCTCGCGGCGCTGCGGAAGGAGCGGGTCGTCTTCCCCCCGCAAGCTTGGCACGAAGGAGCTGAGGGAGAACTACTACCTTTTCTGGTCGGCGGAGACGTGAGCGCATCCGCGCACGAAGGTACTCCCCGCCGCTGCTTGGAAGAAGGCCCCAAATGGATACCCTTTCTTTGCTCTGTTCTTCTACTGCGGGCTCTGCCCGCCTTTCTCTGAATTCTTTTGCGACATCATGAATACCTACGGGTTCCACCTCCTTGAATTCACCCCCAATGCCGTTCTGACCATGGCAGTTTTCGCACATTTCTGCGAAAACTTTGTCGGAGTCCTTCCCAACGTAGCCCTCTTCCGCCACTTCTTCATACCTCGAGTAGAGATAGGAGAATCTTTATCCGGTGGAATCGCCTGGATCTCAAGGGCCGGCAAGAAGGAAACGTATCTGGAGGGAGAATTCCGCGGCAAGTGGGAGGAGTGGAGGGCAGATTGGTGCTGGATTGACGAGGAGAGCCCGCAGCCATTCACCACCCGGCGCCGAACCCCAGTAGCACGCGGTAGCGATTGGAGTGACGTGGCCCCGGAAGATGACAGGCTGAAGATTGCCGTCACCAGGATCCTGCGTCTCAGGCTTGCCGGGCTAACTGTAGGCGCTGTTGGCGCGGACTTTCTTCGCCGCCGCATCGCCCTCCTGCAGGAATGGGGGAGGCCCACTTGGGAGTTCAAGAATGCGACAGACATCATGAGGCTGCGGCCGGGCCTCAATTACAACTTCACAGTCTTGGAGCTCAACGCGATGCTTCAGGAGCTCTTCAAGTATGACCCCCAACATCCCGAGGTTTTCAGGTTGCCGAGGGGCGTCGTTCCGCTGTGCAACAATTCCTCGCTCGACCGCATCCGTGCAATGATGCCGGAGTGCGACTCGCATGGGATTGTGCCAATTTGGCAGGAGCCTGCAGATGACGTCGTGCAGCAGTTCTTCGATGACTTGGTGGAAGTGCCGATCTGCTCCGACGAGAAGGATGGCCTCACCCGCGACACCACCGACGCAGAGATGGCGCTCATCGCCACTAGGCTGGAGGAGGCAGCGGCAGCCGCAGCCGCGGGCGAGTTTGAGTTCATTGTGGAGGAGGCAGATGCAGCAGAGGCGGCAAGCCGTGCCGAGCGAGGGGAGCCCGCCGGCAAGAAGGAGCTTGCCGGGCGTGACACCGAGCCGAGCGAGCCCGCCAAGGACACAAGCGGCTCGTTGGAAATCATCTCCTCTTCCTCCTCATCTTCGGGCAGCTCGCCGCAAGCAGAGCCTCCATCCCCACCAAGAAGGCGTCTTCGCAAGGCCGGTGACGTGGCGGAGCAGCAAGCGGGTCAACAGTCGCCGCGCCGCGTGACACGCTCCACCGCGGCAAACACCGTTGCCTCGGGAGCGCCTCATGCTGCGACGGCAACTGGAGCGGAGTCTAGCCGGACCACCGCTTCAGATCCTGCCGCTGCTCACGCCGCGCCGACAGCCGGAGCGGGGTCGTCTCAGACCACCGGCACTGCTCCCGCCAAGCGGCCAAGGGAAGCTACCCCTCCGCCTCCTCGCGCCGGGCGCGCGCCATACTTCGACTTCTCCGCGTTCAGCTCCGACGAGGAAGAAGAAGAAGAGTAAGCTTCTCTTGCTATGCTTGTAGTTCTTCAGTTCTTGCTGTTTGTCTTGTATCTGACTTGCTTTTCTCTGAACTTGTTCCTCTTTAAGACTCTGGCCCAGAGAGCGGCAAAGAGAGTTAAGGTCCCGGTGATCGTCATCGAGGACGAGCCTACTGCGACAGCAGGTGGCGCGCCCGAGACAACCTTGCCGGACCCGGCGACTTTTCTCCAGGGCAGCCCCCAGCGTAAGTGTATGATTTGCTTTCCGCTGCGAGGCGCGCATGGGTAGTTGTCTTTGCTGATATCTGCTTGTGGACTTGTGTAGGAGCCGACCAGCCCCACCAGGAGCCAAGGGAGAATCCCCCGACAAGGGAGAATTCTCCGGCAAGGGAGGGCTTCCCGGTAAGGGAGAAGTCTCCGGCAAGGGAAGGTTCTCCGGCAAGGGACAGCACCAGCGGCCCCCCGACGGTGGAGACCACGACTGCAGAACCTGGTGCAGGTACTCCTCTTGCTCCAAAACTTCCCTTGGATTCTTCTTCTTTTGATCTTCTTGGGTTTTTGCTGGATTTTGCTTGACTCTTCTCCCCTTGCCGGTTGTCAGACCCATCTGCTGCGGAGCGGATGGAGACCGAGGTCGCCGCCGAAGACGTAGCCGGCGCTGGTGATGCCGCTGGCGCAGAGGCCGCCAAGGCCGCCGCCGCAGCAACTGGCGAAGGGTCTGGTGATCGCACTGACGGCCCTGAGGCCGCAAGAGCGCCAGGCGCTACACCGACCACCGACCCGTCCGCCGAGGCCGCAGCGCCAAGCTCCGAGGAGCCCCAGCCGGGCGTCTACTTGAAGGCCGGCGAAGGCGTCTTCATCAACCTCCCCTGGGCGTCAAGCTCCAGGGCACCGTTCGAGGGGGAGATCTTCGACGGAGAAGTGCTTGCCTCCGCGGGGTTGATGGTGGTTGACGCGCCAAGCAGCAGCAGCAACGAGTCTGAAGAGGAGCGGCTGCTGCGGAAGTTGCTGTCGCTCTACCGCGCGCGGCAAGCCAAGCTGGAATCCCGCGAGGCGCTTGTCGCGAAGGCGGGAGCAGACATTGAAAAGCGCGCGGAAGAGCTCGGGGGTTTCCACCGGGAAGCCCTCCGATCCCTGGCGGAGGAGCGGGAGCAGCTCGCTGAAGCGCAGAAGGCCTTCCTCCTCGAGAAGGCCGAAGTCGAAGAGCGGCAGCGACTTGCCGCTGTGAAGCTAGCCGCGGAGGAGGGCGAGCTGGCGCAGTGGAAGGTCAACCTCGACGCCCACGAGGAGGAGCTTGCCGTGCGCGAGGAAAAACTCGGGGGAGCCCTCAAGCAAGCAGAGGACGCTGCCGCCGCCGCCGAGGCCGCCAAGAAGGGGTTGGAGACGAAGGTGGCGCAGTTAGAAGCCGATCTTGCCGAGAAGGGCAAAGAGCTCAGCGCCGCCAAGGACTCCAATGCGGGTCTTGAGTCGAAGCTAACCACTTTGACCAAGACTCTGGACAGCGCCAAGAAGCGGGAGGCGACCTTGAAAGAAGAGATCAAGGCCGACAAGGCGCTGTTGGAGAGCATTGCCGCCACCCAAAATGCCTTCAGGAAAAATGTGGAGCACTGGACGGAGAGTCTTGTGGATGCTGCCACAGATATCGACAAGGAGCTGGCGCAGCTGGGGATGGAAGATCTCGGGTATCCCTTCGACGACAACCTCCAACCCAGTGCCAAGCTCGTCCTGTTCTTCAAGGGCGTGGCGACGGCCCTTCAGCGGCTCCGGGAAAGGATCCCCAAGCAGCTGGCCGACGAGTCGCGCAAGATCTGCGCGGGAGCTCTTCAGAAAGTGTTGATGAAGGTGGCCTTCTGCAATCCGGGCCTCCGCCTCACCAACGTCCTCAGGACCTTGCCGCCGGAAGCTGATCTGGAGGAGCTCAAGGCCCTTGTCGCACCCATTGTGGATAAGGTGAGCGGGATCAAGAGGGTCGAAGGCGATCGTCTAGATTAGGCCGCCCATTTCTTCTTTCCTTATCGCTGTTTAGCATGTCATGAAAACAATCTGTTAGAGCTGTGACAAGCTATCTTTGTAATATAACTTTTATTCTGGGCAATGATTGCACTGTTATTCCCTTTACTTGATTCCTCCCTTTGTATGTCTTTTTACCCTACGCTTTTAGGGAACTTGCCGGTGCAGGCACCAGAGCCGCGAGCGCTGAGTGCGGGACGTCAGCAGCCTGCTGGCGGTGCCGCTACCGACAAGAAACCTTGTCGCAACTAGTCGCAGCTCACATAAGTTGCTGAGCGGACTCGAAACAAAGTAAGGGCGCTAGCGGCTCACTTAAGTTGCTGAGCGGACTCGAAACAAAGTAAGGGCGCTAGCAGCTCACTTAAGTTGTTGAGCGGACTCGAAACAAAGTAAGGGCGCAACTAGCTACGAGTTGGTTCCTCCGCGCACAGGTTTTCCATACAAAGTGCGGTCGTTCAAGGGAGATAACTTAAAAAATTTAAAAATCTGATTGCTCAAACTTTGGCAACTTAGCTTTTCTGTTGTTTGCTTCCCGGCAAGGTGAAACTTTCTTGAACGACGCCTGGCCCATACCATCGTCTTCTCCTTTCCTCCCCGGCAAACTTGTGGGCGAGGGAACCTTCCTTTCTTGAGAAAAAAGAAGGGAGAGAAAATAGAGATATGGAGCTTTACGGCTCGTTATTGCTTACCGGGGTTTAGGTGCTGCACAAAGTGTCAGATCATATATGCCAAAAAATAAGAAGCATGAAATCGACAAAATGTGCGGAGCACATGAGCTTTACTTATGCACGGGGTCTGCGCCCGGCTTTGTACAAAGGATTACATGCAACGGCGGCAAGACTTGTACAAAATGTGGTTGCTGGAACAGGTCCCGGCAACTGCGCCTTACGGGTAAAACTTACGAAGATGCTCAATGTTCCAGGAGTTGCTCACCGGAATGCCATCTTTGGTCTCAAGGCGGACAGCGCCAGGCCTAGTGACTCGTTTCACCCGGTAAGGGCCTTCCCACTTCGGCGTCAACTTGTTGGAATTCTTGGCGGACTGAACTCGCCGAAGAACAAGGTCGCCTTCCTCGAGACTTCTGGCGTTAACTTTGCGGCTATGGTAGCGGCGCAAAGCTTGCTGGTAGCGAGCAGCTCGCACAGCAGCCTGAAGACGGTCTTCCTCAAGGAGCAGCGCGTCATCTTGTCGCAGCTACTCTTACTCGAGCTCATCATAAGCGAGCACTCGAGGTGACCCGTATACGAGTTCCGTGGGGATTGTTGGGGAACGTTGCAGAAAAAAAAAATTCCTACTCGTTTCACCAAGATCCATCTAGGAGTTCGTCTAGCAACGAGTCATCGGATGCATCTACATACCTTTGTAGATCATGCGCGGAAGCGTTCAAAGAACGGGGATGAGGAAGGCATACTCGACGTGATCCAAATCACCGATGACCAAGCGCCGAACGGACGGCACCTTCGCGTTCAACACACGTACGGGACGGGAGACGTCTCCTCCTTCTTGATCCAGCAAGGGGGAAGGAGAGGTTGATGAAGATCCAGCAGCACGACGGCGTGGTGGTGGATGCAGGGCGTCACAGTAGCAGGGCTTCGCCTATACTACGAGAGAGAGACGTAACGGGGAGAGAGGGAGGCGCCAGGGGCTGGTGTATCAAGTATCTCCTCTCCCCCACTATATATAGGAGGGCCAGGGGGGGTGGTGCGCAGCCTAGGAGATCTGATCTCCTAGGTGCGGCGGCCAGGGGGAGGATTCCCTCCCCCCCAAGGCACCTTAGAGGTGCCTTCCACCACTTGGACTCCTCCCCCATGGAAACCCTAGGCGCATGGGCCTAGTGGGGCTGGCGCCCTTGGCCCATGCATGCCAAGGCGCACCCCCTACAGCCCATGTGGCCCCCCGGGACAGGTGGCCCCACCCGGTGGGCCCCCGGGACCCCTCGGTGGTCCCGGTACAATACCGATAACCCCGAAACTTGTCCCGATGGCCGAAACAGCATTTCCTATATATAATTATTTACCTCCGGACCATTCCGGAACTCCTCGTGACGTCCGGGATCTCATCCGGGACTCCGAACAACATTCGGGTTTCTGCATATACATATCTTCACAACCCTAGCGTCACCGAACCTTAAGTGTGTAGACCCTACGGGTTCGGGAGACAAGCAGACATGACCGAGACGACTCTCCGGTCAATAACCAACAGCGGGATCTGGATACCCATGTTGGCTCCCACATGCTCCACGATGATTTCATCGGATGAACCACGATGTCGAGGATTCAATCAACCCCGTATGCAATTCCCTTTGTCAATCGATATGTTACTTGCCCGAGATTCAATCGTCGGTATCCCAATACCTCGTTCAATCTCGTTACCGGCAAGTCACTTTACTCGTACCGTAATGCATGATCCCGTGACCAGACACTTGGTCACTTTGAGCTCATTATGATGATGCATTACCGAGTGGGCCCAGTGATACCTCTCCGTCATACGGAGTGACAAATCCCAATCTTGATCCATGTCAACCCAACAGACACTTTCGGAGATACCCGTAGTATACCTTTATAGTCACCCAGTTACGTTGTGACGTTTGGTATACCCAAAGCACTCCTACAGTATCCGGGAGTTACACGATCTCATGGTCTAAGGAAAAGATACTTTGACATTGGAAAACTCCAGCAAACGAACTATACGATCTTGTGCTATGTTTAGGATTGGGTCTTGTCCATCACATCATTCTCCTAATGATGTGATCTCGTTATCAATGACATCCAATGTCCATAGTCAGGAAACCATGACTATCTGTTGATCAACGAGCTAGTTAACTAGAGGCTTACTAGGGACATGTTGGTGTCTGTTATTCACACATGTATTACGATTTCCGGATAACACAATTATAGCATGAATAAAGACAATTATCATGAAGAAGGAAATATAATAATAATGCTTTTATTATTGCCTCTAGGGCATATTTCCAACAGTCTCCCACTTGCACTAGAGTCAATAATCTAGTTACATTGTGATGAATCGAACACCCATGGAATTCTGGTGTTGATCATGTTTTGCCCTAGGGAGAGGTTTAGTCAACGGATCTGCTACATTCAGGTCTGTATGTACTTTACAAATCTCTATGTCTCCATTTTGAACATTTTCACGAATGGAGTTGAAGCAACGCTTGATGTGCCTTGTCTTCTTGTGAAATCTGGGCTCCTTGGCAAGTGCAATAGCTCCAGTGTTGTCACAAAAGAGTTTGATTGGCCCCGACGCATTGGGTACGACTCCTAGGTTGGTGATGAACTCCTTCACCCATATTGCTTCATGTGCTGCCTCCGAGGCTGCCATGTACTCCGCTTCACATGTAGATCCCGCCACGACGCTCTGCTTGCAGCTGCACCAGCTCACTGCTCCACCATTCAACATATACACGTATCCGGTTTGTGACTTAGAGTCATCCAGATCTGTGTCGAAGCTAGCGTCGACGTAACCCTTTACGACGAGCTCTTCGTCACCTCCATAAACGAGAAACATTTCCTTAGTCCTTTTCAGGTACTTCAGGATATTCTTGACCGCTATCCAGTGTTCCTTGCCGGGATTACTTTGGTACCTTCCTACCAAACTTACGGCAAGGTTTACATCAGGTCTGGTACACAGCATGGCACACATAATAGAACCTATGGCTGAGGCATAGGGGATGACACTCATCTCTTCTATTTCTTCTGCCGTGGTCGGACATTGAGCTGAGCTCAATTTCACACCTTGTAGCACAGGTAAGAACCCCTTCTTAGAATGATCCATATTGAACTTCTTCAACATCTTATCAAGGTATGTGCTTTGTGAAAGACCTATGAGGCGTCTCGATCTATCTCTATAGATTTTGATGCCTAATATATAAGCAGCTTCTCCAAGGTCCTTCATTGAAAAACTCTTATTCAAGTAGGCCTTAATGCTGTCCAAGAGTTCTATATCATTTCCCATCAATAGTATGTCATCTATATATAGTATGAGAAATGCTACAGAGCTCCCACTCACTTTCCTGTAAACGCAGGCTTCTCCATAAGTCTGCGTAAACCCAAACGCTTTGATCATCTCATCAAAGCGAATGTTCCAACTCCGAGATGCTTGCACCAGCCCATAAATCGAGCGTTGGAGCTTGCACACCTTGTCAGCATTCTTAGGATCGACAAAACCTTCCGGCTGCATCATATACAATTCTTCCTTAAGGAAACCATTAAGGAATGCCGTTTTGACGTCCATTTGCCATATCTCATAATCATAGAATGCGGCAATTGCTAACATGATTCGGACGGACTTTAGCTTCGCTACCGGTGAGAAAGTCTCATCGTAGTCAACCCCTTGAACTTGTCGATAAACCTTAGCGACAAGTCGAGCTTTATAGATGGTCACATTACCATCCGCGTCTGTCTTCTTCTTAAAGATCCATTTATTTTCTATGGCTCGCCGTTCAACGGGCAAGTCAGTCAAAGTCCATACTTCATTTTCATACATGGATCCTATCTCGGATTTCATGGCTTCTAGCCATTTGTAGAATCCGGGCCCGCCATCGCTTCTTCATAGTTCGAAGGTTCACCGTTGTCTAACAACATGATTTCCAAGACAGGGTTGCCGTACCACTCTGGTGCGGAACGTGTCCTTGTGGACCTTCGAATTTCAGTAGGAGCTTGATCAGAAGTATCTTGATCATTATCATTAACTTCCTCTCTAGTCGGTGCAGGCACCTCAGGAACATTTTCTTGAGTTGCGCCATTTTCCGGTTCAAGAGGTAATACTTCATCAAGCTCTACTTTCCTCCCACTTACTTCTTTCGAGAGAAACTCTTTCTCTAGAAAGAGTCCGTTCTTGGCAACAAAGATCTTGCCTCCGGATCTGAGGTAGAAGGTATACCCAATAGTTTCTTTAGGGTATCCTATGAAGACGCATTTTTCCGACTTGGGTTCGAGCTTCTCAGGTTGAAGTTTCTTGAAATAAGCATCGCATCCCCAAACTTTTAGAAACGACATCTTAGGTTTCTTCCCAAACCATAATTCATACGGTGTCGTCTCAACGGATTTCGACGGAGCCCTATTTAAAGTGAATCCGGCAGTCTCTAAAGCATAGCCCCAAAAAGATAGCGGTAAATCAGTAAGAGACATCATAGACCGCACCATATCCAATAGAGTGCGATTACAACGTTCGGACACACCGTTACGCTGAGGTGTTCCAGGCGGCGTGAGTTGTGAAACTATTCCACATTTTCTTAAGTGTGTGCCAAATTCGTGACTCAAGTATTCTCCTCCACGATCTGATCGTAGAAACTTGATTTTCCTGTCACGTTGATTCTCGACCTCACTCTGAAATTCCTTGAATTTTTCAAAGGTTTCAGACTTGTGTTTCATTAAGTAGACATACCCATATCTACTCAAGTCATCAGTGAGGGTGAGAACATAATGATAGCCACCGCGAGCCTCAACACTCATTGGACCGCACACATCAGTATGTATGATTTCCAATAAGTTGGTTGCTCGCTCCATTGTTCCTGAGAACGGAGTCTTGGTCATCTTACCCATGAGGCACGGTTCGCACGTGTCAAATGATTCATAATCAAGAGACTCCAAAAGTCCATCTGTATGGAGCTTCTTCATGCGTTTGACACCTATGTGACCAAGGCGGCAGTGCCACAAGTATGTGGTACTATCATTATCAACTTTACTCCTTTTGGTACTCACATTATGAACATGTGTAACATTACGTTCGAGATTCATAAAGAATAAACCATTCACCATCGGAGCATGACCATAAAACATATCTCTCATATAAATAGAACAACCATTATTCTCAGATTTAAATGAGTAGCCATCTCGAATTAAACGAGATCCTGATACAATGTTCATGCTCAAACTTGGCACTAAATAACAATTATTGAGGTTTATAACTAATCCCGTAGGTAAATGTAGAGGCAGCGTGCCGACGGCGATCACATCGACCTTGGAACCATTCCCGACGCGCATCGTCACCTCGTCCTTCGCCAGTCTCCGCTTATTCCGTAGCTCCTTTGGTGTTGCCGGCCTTCTTGTCCGCTAAGTATTTGGGGCAGTTCCGTTTCCAGTGACCCTTCCCTTTGCAATAAAAGCACTCAGTCTCGGGCTTGGGTCCATTCTTTGGCTTCTTCCCGGCAGCTTGCTTGCCAGGCGCGGCAACCTCCTTGCCGTCCTTCTTGAAGTTCTTTTTACCCTTGCCTTTCTTGAACTTAGTGGTTTTATTGACCATCAACACTTGATGTTCCTTCTTGACTTCTACCTCCGCTGATTTCAGCATTGAGAACAACTCAGGAATGGTCTTTTGCATCCCCTGCATGTTGAAGTTCATCACAAAGCTCTTGTAGCTTGGTGGAAGCGACTGGAGGATTCTGTCAATGACCGCATCATCCGGGAGATTAACTCCCAGCTGAGACAAGTGGTTGTGTAACCCAGACATAGTGAGTATGTGCTCACTGACAGAACTATTTTCCTCCATCTTACAGCTGAAGAACTTATCGGAGACTTCATATCTCTCGATCCGGGCATGAGCTTGAAAAACCATTTTCAGCTCTTCGAACATCTCATATGCTCCATGTCTCTCAAAATGCTTTTGGAACCCCGGCTCTAAGCTGTAAAGCATGCCGCACTGAACGAGGGAGTAGTCGTCAACACGTGTCTGCCAAGCGTTCATAACGTCTTGGTTCTGTGGGACGGGTGGATCACCTAGCGGTGCTTGTAGGACATAATCTTTCTTGGCAGCTATGAGGATGATCCTCAGGTTCCGGACCCAGTCCGTATAGTTGCTGCCATCGTCTTTCAGCTTGGTTTTCTCTAGGAACGCGTTGAAGTTGAGGACTACGTGGGCCATTTGATCTACAAGACATAGTGTAAAATATTTTTTAGACTAAGTTCATGATAATTAAGTTCATCTAATCAAATTATTAATGAACTCCCACTTAGATTAGACATCCCTCTAGTCATCTAAGTATTACATGATCCGAGTTAACTAGACCGTGTCTGATCATCACGTGAGACGGACTAGTCAACGTCGGTGAACATCTTCATGTTGATCGTATCTTCTATACGACTCATGCTCGACCTTTCGGTCTTCTGTGTTCCGAGGCCATGTCTGTACATGCTAGGCTCGTCAAGTTAACCCTAAGTGTTTTGCATGTGTAAAACTGTCTTACACCCGTTGTATGTGAACGTAAGGATCCATCACACCCGATCATCACGGCGTGCTTAGAAACGACGAACTTTAGCAACGGTGCACAGTTAGGGGAGAACACTTCTTGAAATTGTTATGAGGGATCATCTTATTTACTACCGTAGTTCTAAGTAAACAAGATGCAAAAACATGATAAACATCACATGCAATCAAATAATAGACATGACATGATATGGCCAATATCACATAGCTCCTTTGATCTCCATCTTGGGGCTCCATGATCATCTTGTCACCGGCTTGACACCATGATCTCCATCATCATGATCTCCATCATCGTGTCTCCATGAAGTTGCTCGCCAACTATTACTTCTACTACTATGGCTAACACGTTTAGCAATAAAGTAAAGTAATTTACATGGCGTTTCTCAATGACACACAGGTCATATAAAAGAATAAAGACAACTCCTATGGCTCCTGCCGGTTGTCATACTCATCGACATGCAAGTCGTGAATCCTATTACAATAGCATGAACATCTCATACATCACATATAGATCATTCATCATTCATCACAACTTTGGCCATATCATATCACAAACCATTTGCTGCAAAAACAAGTTAGACGTCCTCTAATTGTTGTTGCAAGTTTTACGTGGCTGAATTAGGGTTCTAGCAAGAACGTCTTCTTACCTACGTTAAAGCCACAACGTGATTTGTCAACTTCTATTTACCCTTCATAAGGACCCTGTTCATCGAATCCGCTCCAACTAAAGTGGGAGAGACAGACACCCGCCAGCCACCTTATGCAACTAGTGCATGTTAGTCGGTGGAACCGGTCTCACGTAAGCGTACGTGTAAGGTTGGTCCGGACCGCTTCATCCCACAATACCGCTGAAGCAAGATAAGACTAGTAGCGGCAAGAAAGTTGACAAATCTACGCCCACAACTAATTGTGTTCTACTCGCGCAAGAAGAACTACGCATAGACCTAGCTCTGATACCACTGTTGGGGAACGTTGCAGAAAACAAAAAATTTCCTACTCGTTTCACCAAGATCCATCTAGGAGTTCATCTAGCAACGAGTCATCGGATGCATCTACATACCTTTGTAGATCACGCGCGGAAGCGTTCAAAGAACGGGGATGAGGAAGGCGTACTCGACGTGATCCAAATCATCGATGACCAAGCGCCGAACGGACGGCACCTCCGCGTTCAACACACGTACGGAACGGGAGACGTCTCCTCCTTCTTGATCCAGCAAGGGGGAAGGAGAGGTTGATGAAGATCCAGCAGCACGACGGCGTGGTGGTGGATGCAGGGCGTCACAGTAGCAGGGCTTCGCCTATACTACGAGAGAGAGACGTAACGGGGAGAGAGGGAGGCGCCAGGGGCTGGTGTATCAAGTCTCTCCTCTCCCCCACTATATATAGGAGGGCCAAGGGGGGGTGGTGCGCAGCCTAGGAGATCTGATCTCCTAGGTGCGGCGGCCAGGGGGAGGATTCCCTCCCCCCCACCAAGGCACCTTAGAGGTGCCTTCCACCACTTGGACTCCTCCCCCATGGAAACCCTAGGCGCATGGGCCTAGTGGGGCTGGTGCCCTTGGCCCATGCAGGCCAAGGCGCACCCCCTACAGCCCATGTGGCCCCCCGGGACAGGTGGCCCCACCCGGTGGGCCCCCGGGACCCCTCCGGTGGTCCCGGTACAATACCGATAACCCCGAAACTTGTCCCGATGGCCGAAACAGCATTTCCTATATATAATTCTTTACCTCCGGACCATTCCGGAACTCCTCATGACGTCCGGGATCTCATCCGGGACTCCGAACAACATTCGGGTTTCTGCATATACATATCTTCACAACCCTAGCGTCACCGAACCTTAAGTGTGTAGACCCTACGGGTTCGGGAGACAAGCAGACATGACCGAGACGACTCTCCGGTCAATAACCAACAGCGGGATCTGGATACCCATGTTGGCTCCCACATGCTCCATGATGATTTCATCGGATGAACCACGATGTCGAGGATTCAATCAACCCCGTATGCAATTCCCTTTGTCAATCGATATGTTACTTGCCCGAGATTCGATCGTCGGTATCCCAATACCTCGTTCAATCTCGTTACCGGCAAGTCACTTTACTCGTACCGTAATGCATGATCCCGTGACCAGACACTTGGTCACTTTGAGCTCATTATGATGATGCATTACCGAGTGGGCCCAGTGATACCTCTCCGTCATACGGAGTGACAAATCCCAGTCTTGATCCATGTCAACCCAACAGACACTTTCGGAGATACCCGTAGTATACCTTTATAGTCACCCAGTTACGTTGTGAAGTTTGGTATACCCAAAGCACTCCTACGGTATCCGGGAGTTACATGATCTCATGGTCTAAGGAAAAGATACTTTGACATTGGAAAACTCTAGCAAACGAACTATACGATCTTGTGCTATGTTTAGGATTGGGTCTTGTCCATCACATCATTCTCCTAATGATGTGATCTCGTTATCAATGACATCCAATGTCCATAATCAGGAAACCATGACTATCTGTTGATCAACGAGCTAGTTAACTAGAGGCTTACTAGGGACATGTTGGTGTCTGTTATTCACACATGTATTACGATTTCCGGATAACACAATTATAGCATGAATAAAGACAATTATCATGAAGAAGGAAATATAATAATAATGCTTTTATTATTGCCTCTAGGGCATATTTCCAACAGGGATAACTGCCTCTGCTCCATAGACTAGAGCGAAAGGTGTCTGGCCAGTGGCTCGATTTGGCGTCGTTCTGATCGACCAAAGAACCACCGGCAGCTCCTCGATCCAGTTTCTTCCGCACTTGTGCAGCCTGTCGAAAGTTCTGGTCTTGAGCCCGCGCAGCACTTCAGCATTTTCCCTCTCCGCTTGACCGTTGCTTCTCGGGTGAGCAACAGAAGCGAAGCAGACCTTGGTGCCAAGGTCTTGGACGTATTGCATGAAGGTGCGGCTCGTAAATTGTGTACCGTTGTCGGTGATTATCCTGTTAGGGATCCTGAAGCGGCAAACAATCGACCTGAAGAACTTGACTGCTGACTGTGCTGTCACCTTCCTCACTGGTTCCACTTCCGGCCACTTTGTGAACTTGTCGATTGCAACGTACAAGTACTCAAAGCCCCCGATAGCTCGGGGAAAGGGGCCGATGATGTCGAGCCCCCAGACCGAAAATGGCCAGGATAAAGGGGTCGTCTGGAGAGCTTGAGCTGGTTGGTGTATCTGCTTGGAATGGAACTGGCACGCTTCACACTTGGTTACTTGTGCAGTTGCATCCTGGAAGGCTGTTGGCCAAAAGAAACCTTGCCGGAATGCTTTACCGACAAGTGCTCTTGCGCCAATGTGGTGACCACATATGCCTCCATGTATCTCTGCCAACAGCTTTTGTCCGTCTTCCCGGTGAATACACTTCAATTTCACACCGTTGAGTCTTCTTCTGTGCAGTGTCTTGTCGATAAACTGGTACATACTTGACTGCCGGGCTACTCTTTCCGCTTCTTCTTGCTCTTCGGGAAGTTCTCCTGTTTGAAGGAAACGGACAATCTGCTGCGCCCATGCTGGAGCTTGTGGCTCGACAACAAGGACTAAATGCAAATCTGCTGCTGCGGGAACATCCGCTTCAACGGCGAGAACCTGCGGCTCTGCCGGAGCTTGACGTTCCCCGGCAAGCTTGCCGGAGCAAAACTTGCCGGGAGCTTCTGCTTCAACGGGACAAACCCTGGGGTTTGCCGGAGCAGATTGCTCCTCAGCGCTCTTGGCGTTGATCTTGGGGACTGCTGCGGGAACATCCGCTTCTACGGCGAGAACCTGCGGCTCTGCCGGAGCGTGACGTTCCCCGGCAAGCTTGCCGGAGCAAAACTTGTCGGGAACTTCTGCTTCAATGGAACAAACCCTAGGGCTTGCCGGAGCAGAATGCTCCTCAGCGCTCTTGGCGTTGATCTTGGGGACCTTCTTGGCGGCGGCTTCGGGGACCTCTGCCAGCAAATAGTCACCAGAAATCAACTTCCTCTTTTTGCTCTGTCCAGTTGATGGCGTTACGGACGGTTGAGTTAGCTTGAGCACAAAGATTCCTGGTTCCACAGGTACCTTAAGTGCGGCGCACTTTGACAGGCCATCTGCAATGGCGTTCTGAGCTCTTGGAACATGTTCCATTTGTAGGCCGTCAAAGTGCTCTTCTAGCTTTCTCACTTCATCGACGTAATCTTCCATCAACGGACTCTGATAATTCTTGTTTACTTGGCGGATGACAAGTTGTGAGTCACCCCTGACAATGAGCTTCTTGATCCCAAGGTCTGCCGCGATCCTGAGACCGGCAAGCAAGCCCTCATACTCTGCAGTATTGTTTGTTGCTTGCTCCTTGGGAAAGTGCATCTGGACTACGTACTTGAGGTGCTCTCCGGTGGGTGCGACAAGCAGCACACCAGCGCCGGCGCCTTGCAGCGAAAAGGCACCATCAAAGTACATCAGCCACTCTTTGCTTGCTTGCTTGACGGGGATGCTCGTTTCTGAAATTTCTTCATCTGGTGTTGGCGTCCATTCTGCTATAAATTCTGCCAATGCTCTGCTCTGGATAGTTGAAGTACTTTCAAACTTGAGGCCAAAGCTTGACAGTTCCAGTGCCCACTCAACAATCCTGCCTGTCGCTTCTGGATTCTGCAGTATCCTCTTTAGCGGAAAGCGAGTGACAACCGTGATCTCATGTGCTTGGAAATAATGGCGCAGCTTTCTCGAGGCCATGAGAAGGCCGAAAAGCAACTTTTGCACGCCAGAGTACCTTGACCTAGCCCCCTGCAGAAGGGAACTGACAAAGTAAACTGGGCGCTGCACCATTTTCTTCTGTATCTCTTCTCGCATCTGTGCAGATCCATCTTTGCCGGGACCAGAGCTTGTCGGGGAAGCGCCCTGCTTGTCGCTGGATGTGCTTGCCGTGCCTGCGGGCTCGTCATCTGCCTCCCTCTCTGCTACTAACGCAGCACTAACCACTTGATTGGTTGCCGCTATGTACAGCAGCAACTTCTCTTGTGGCTTAGGTGCGACAAGTATTGGAGGGGAGGACAGGTATCTCTTCAAGTCTTGCAGCGCAGCCTCTGCTTCCGGAGTCCATCTCATTGGACCTGCCTTTTTCAATAATTTGAAAAATGGCAGGGCGCGCTCAGCAGACCTAGAGATAAACCTGCTGAGAGCAGCCACGCAACCGGCAAGTCTTTGTACATCCTTGACGCGCTTTGGTGCTTCAATCTGCTCAATGGCCTTGATCTTGTCGGGATTGGCTTCAATTCCCCGCTGAGACACAAAGAACCCGAGAAGCTTGCCGGAGGGGACTCCAAACACACACTTTTCTGGGTTGAGCTTGAGGCTGATCTTGCGCAGATTTGCGAAGGTTTCGTCTAAATCTTGGATCAAAGTTGCTCTGTCCTTGCTCTTGACCACTATGTCATCCATGTAGGCTTCCACATTTCTGTGTATTTGTGGCTCACGAGCAACATGGACCACTCTTGCAAATGTTGAACCAGCATTTTTTAATCCGAAAGGCATTCGTACGAAACAGTACGTGCCACATGGAGTAATAAATGCGGTCTTCTCCTCATCTTCTTCTGCCATGAAGATCTGATGATATCCTGAGTATGCGTCAAGAAATGAAAGCAGATCACATCCGGCTGTGGAGTCAACAATCTGGTCAATGCGCGGCAAAGGAAACGGGTCTTTGGGACAAGCTTTGTTAACATCGGTAAAATCGATACAAAGTCTCCATTTCCCGTTTGCCTTGCGCACGACTACAGGATTGGCCAACCACGTAGGATGGAGCACTCCTCTGACAAGGCCTGCTGCTTCCAGCTTCTTGATCTCTTCTGCTATGAATTCTTGGCGCTCCACTGCCTGCTTCCTGACCTTCTGCTTGACGGGCCGCGCATGAGGACAAACGGCAAGGTGGTGCTCAATTACTTTCCTGGGAACACCGGGGATGTCAGACGGTTGCCACGCAAACACGTCGACATTCGCCCGCAGGAAAGCAACGAGCGCGCTTTCCTATTTAGGGTCGAGAGTGGCGCTGATGGTGAAAGTACCACCAGTGCCGTCCTCCTTGGCGGACACCTTTTTCGTCTCTGGTGGAGCTGCCATCGTCTTCTTACACTTGCCGGTGGAGTTTGATGGTGCGTCCTCGACGGTAGCGCAGCACTCCGAAGAGGTGCGCTTGCCGGAGTGGGCATCGGAACTCTTGCCGGACTTGGTCTTCTTCCCCCCGGGAGCTTCAGCGGTAAGTGGCTCGCGATCTGCTGCAGCTGCTGCTTCCCGGTAGATCTTGTCGGCGCAGATAAGAGCAACCTTCTTGTCGCCAGGGACAGAGATGACGCTTATTGGGTCTGGCATCTTCAGCATGTTGTATGCGTAGTGAGAGGCTGCCATGAACTTGGCGAGTGCTGGACGGCCAAGTATCCCATTGTAAGGCAATGGAATATCGGCAACGTCAAATGTGACCCTCTCAGTCCTGAAGTTCAGCTCGCTGCCAAATGTTACTGGCAGCGTGACCTTCCCCTTCGGCTTGCTTCTTCCCGGGTTGATTCCTTGGAAAGTGCCGGTCTCTTCGAGATCGCTGTCGGGGATCTGGAGTTTCTGGAGTACAGCGGAGGAGATCAGGTTCAAGCCGGCCCCGCCGTCAACTAGCATCTTAGTGACCTTGAGGTTGCGTATAGTTGGTGAAACCAACATCGGCAAGCACCCGACCGCAGTTGTGCGATCAGGGTGGTCCTCAATGTCAAAGATGATAGGCGTGCTGGACCATTTCAGAAGCTTGCGCGATTCGATAGGTGGTTCTGCTGCATTGACTTCCCGCACCCACTGTTTGAGTTGGCGGTGCGAAGTATGCAGAGAAGCACCACCGTCAACGCACAAGACCTCTGTGGCTTTTTGGAACTCCTGCTCACTGGTCTCGACATCATCCATATCTTCGTCGTCATCGTTGTCTTCATCGTTGTCGCGGCCGCGGGGAGGTCTATCTCCTTGCCGCTGCTTGGCCTTGCCGCGGCTTCCTCCCCGGCTGGCGCACTTCTTGCCGGATTCTCCAACACCTCCTTGGGCCCTCTCCTTGTCGCGTCGCTCGTACTCAGCCTTTTGCTGCTGGACAAGCTGCTCGACCTTCTTGCAGCTCTGGAGGTCATGGCCCTTGGTGCGGTGAATCTTGCAGTACTGCTTGTCGGAGCCGTCCTGCTTGTCGGCGACCGCCACAGCCTGGCAGTTGGCGCACGCGGCAATCTCCTTGCCGGAGCTACCAACCTTTGCTTTGTTGGCGCCACCCTCGTTGCCGGACTGCTCAACAACTATCACATCTTTGCCTTTCTTCTTCCTGTTCCGCCGCCGGTTCTTCTTTGCCGGGGCAGCATCCTCGCTGTCAGATCCTCCTGCTCCTGCATTCTCTCCGGGGAGTCTCCTCCCTTCCTCAGCACGTGCACACTTGTCGGCCAGGGCGTATAGCTCACTGACGTCTCTGATCCTGCACATCGCCATCTCCTCCCGCATCCTGCGGTTACGCACGTTCTGATGAAACGCGCTGATGACCGCGGCGGGGTGGACGTCTGGGATGTTGTACTGTACACGGCTGAACCTCTGAATGTACTTGCGCAGGGGCTCTCCTTCCTTCTAGATGAGCAGATGAAGGTCACTCTCTTGGCCATGAGGTTTGTGGCCGCCTGTAAAGGCGCCGACAAACTGATGGCATAGGTCCGCCCAGGAGGATATGGAGTTGTCCGGCAAGTGCATGAGCCAGGACCTGACATTGGGCTTGAGCACCAACGGGAAGTAGTTGGCAAGGATCTTGTCATCCCGCCCCCCGGCAACCTGCACCGCGATGGTGTAGATGCTGAGGAACTCCGACGGATGCGTCTTGCCGCCGTACTTCTCTGGTACATCTGGTTTGAAATTCTTCATACTGGGCCACTGGACTTGCCGCAGCTCACGGGTGAACGCAGGGCAACCTACCGCGTACGGCAAGTCGCCTGGTTCCCCTGGCGCATGCATGTCGATAGAGGGCCCAGCGCGCTGGTCTGATTGACGTCGCGCTTCTCTTCGGCGCTCGATGCGAGTACGAGCGTCCTCTTGCTGCCGTTCTTGAAGAACTTGGCGCTGATCGCGACGAGCTCGCGGATCTGATGACGCGGTGGAGTCGCTGTCGAGGTGGATCCGGCGAGTCGGTGATCTTGGCCTTCGGGGTGGAGAGTGCACAGTGGTTGCACCCCCACCAGTCTTGTCGCCACCGGCTCGTGCCTGGCTGACTTGCCGCGGCTGCGACGTGCTCGGCTGCCGTTGAGTGTCGCCGTTGGCGAAGCCGATGAGACTCTGGATGGTGGCCCTCCAGTCGTCGATCTTGTCCGCCGTTGGAGGGTAATCTAGGAGCAGCTGAGCTCGTGCCAAAGCTTCTGCTGCAGTGGCGGATGGCGGTGGCGAACGGTGCGAGGAGCGGGATATGCTCGGACTTCTAACCACGTTAGAAGGAGCGGTATCCCGTCCAGGCGACCGTGTCCCGCTCGCGCCAGCATGTTGGTGTGCATGGTGGTCCTGAGCGCTCCGAGATCCACCAGCTCGATCTTGGTCTAGCAAACGCATGGTACCGTGAGTACCATGACGCTGCCGGTCCCGCGCCTCCTGAGATGGGCGCGGTGCATGTACGGACGCCGAGGTCTTGGAGTGCGCCCGGTCGTTGTGGGAGCCGGCTACGCCGCCGATGGGCAGCGCAGCCTTGTCCTTGGACCTGGCAGCACCGTGAGCTCCCTCGTCGACGCGCGTTCTTCCGCCGGCGCCTGCCCCATCAGCCGTTCGCTCCGGCGATGGTGGGTTCGGCGCGGACGGAGCAGCCGCCTCCGAAACCTTCTTCTTCGGTGGCATGTTGATGAAGATGATGAAGATCTAGCTCGCGAGAACGCCGGATCTGGTTCACACAACTTCGACGCCCCCTACCTGGCGCGCCAAAGATGCCGGGGTACTGATCCACGGGCACCTATGGGACCGGCGGACCGGGTCCCTTTCGGTTCGGCGGGGGCGGAGATCGTGCAAAGAGCAAATCGAGGCGATACACGCGAGCGATTTACCCAGATTCGGGCCGCACGGATGCGTAAAACCCTACTCCTGCTTTGTGGTTTGTATTGATTTCTTGCTCGGGAGCGCGAAGTGCTACAGTACACTTCAGCAGCTAACGAGACCGAGCGTGAGTGTTTTTCGAACCCCCCTCTATGTTGCACACGGGCCTCCTTTTATATGCTCAAGGGGTCACCGACAGATGGCAATGGAGGCAAAGGGTAAAAATGGAAAGGTGCTGCGGTAGGTACAGCTACCTGCTACAGTGTATCATACCTAACCCTGACGGCAGGGGACAAGGGCCTTAAATGCCCGTCTGTGTCGCCTAAATAGTGCAAAAAAGGACCGTCAGGGGCGCCACCGCTCGCCACGATGGCAAACTTGTCAGCGCCGCTTGCCACCACGCACCGCAAGCTGCACAGCCTTCTGCCATGTACGCCTGGAGGGGTCCCAGAGCGACACGTTGGTGGATGTGCTGGAGCGCGGGCACAGTGGTTTCTTGCCGCGGCAAGCGCCTTGCCGCTGTCGTTGTCTTGTCGCGTCTGGGAGCTTGTCGCTCACCGGGCCTTGCCGGGACGCGTGGTGCGTCGCGGCAAGTTCCTTGAAATGCCTTGGATGGCCTTCCCGGCAAGCTCCTCTTGTCGGGGTCTTGTCTTCTTGGCTTGGACACTTTGTTCTTGAATGGCTCCAAAGGAACCACGGAGGACCTTGGCGGTCACCCGGCAAGCCTTGCCGCGGGATGCTGCGACTGCCCGTGCACAAGTTCGGGATATTAGGGTACCCCTACTCTAGTACACCGACAGCACCACTTGACAGCGTATGAGAAGGTGGGAGTAATATTTGCAAGGGGTAATCTTCAACTAGAGGCACGCGTGTACCTCGCTCGACGTGAGTTCAGATTATGACAAGTGTTAAAGATCTTGATGCGACAAATCTAACGATAAAAATGCTTGGAAGAGATAAAACGTTTTGAACAAATGAATCTACGAAAAAAAGAAGAAACTCAGATTATGACAAGTGGCGAACATACAACGCACCACTTGCCAGCGTATGAGAAGGTGGGAGTAATCTTTGCAAGGGGTAATCTTCAACTAGAGGCACGTGTGTACCTCGCTCGACGTGAGTTCGATGCTAGACTCACCTGAAGTCATTTTGTTTTTCTATTTCTCGCTTTTTTGATTTATGATTCTTTGTTTACCATTTTTATACTTTCAAATATTCCAAGCATGTATATTACAAAAGTACTCTTTACATACATTTTTGAAAAATGTTAATCATGCATATGAAAAATGTTATATGTGTATCGACAAAATGTTTCCGATGTATATACAGAAAAAGTACTCTCTCCGATCCATACTATTTGTCGCTTAAACGGATGTATCTAGTTGAATGTGTCTACATACATCAGTTTGAGCAACAATTAATATAGATTGGAGGGCGTACAATGTGAATGGAAAAAAGTAAACATAATAAATAAATAAGTTTTTAAAAATGTTAATCTATCATTTGAAAAAATTTAAACATGTATATAAAAATGTATAATGTGTATGCAAAAAGTAGACATTAAAAAATATATGTTTTAAAAAATGCCAATCATTTATTTAAAAAATGTTAAATGTGTACAAAAATATATTTATGACACATACCAAAAAGTAGGACGTGTATTAAAAATGAACATAAAAACATAATTTATAAAATGTTGATCATGTATAAAAATTGTTAATCATATATTTCAAAAATTTAGAACATGTATTCAAAAAATTGAACATAAAAACATAACATTTTAAAAATGTTGATTGTGTATAAAAAATGCTAATCATATACTTCGAAAATGTTAATATGTATAAAAAAATGTTCCTGCTTTATACCAAAAAAGGTACAATATGTATGAAAAATGTAGTCATCAAACACAATTTATTTAAAATGTTAAAAATATATTTAAATATGTTAAATATGTACAATTCTTTTGCTCATATATAGGAAAAATTTAGAATGTGTATTAAAAATTTTAATACAAAAAGCATAATTTTTAAAATGTTGACTGTGTATATTTTTTAATAATATATTTAGAAATGTTAATCATGTATTAGAAATGTTCCTAGTATGTACTAAAAATGTATAATATGTATGAAAAACTTAGTTAGCAAAATTAATCTTGTATTTGGAAAATGTTAAACATATATAAAAAAAATATTTCCTGACGTATACATACAATGTACAAATGTATATGAAAAACTTAAACAAGTGTTGAAGAAAAAAGAAAAAAAATGAAGAAAAACAGTGAAAACCGAAGAAACAGAAGAAAGGAACAAGAATATACCTCAGAAACAAAGGAAAACGAAAAACCCAAACTGAACCATGAAAACCCATGAGGAAACAAAAAATACAAAACAAAACCCAAGAAAACTAAGATAAGAACAAAAACACCAAAGAAAATGAGGAAAATAGAAAAGAAAAGAAAAAACCAATAAAAACGGAGAAATGAACAAAAAGGGAAGAAAAAGAAAGGAAGAAAGAAAAGCCCAGTAAAAACCAGAGTAAAACGAAAAAGGTGAATAAATTTAAAAAATCCAAGAAAACTGAAACAAAGAAAACCAAAAGAAAAAAAAAGAAAACCGGATCCAAACCGATGAACAAGCAGGCAATCGAGCAACGAGAAGCTAGCGGCTGAAGAAACGCCGAAAATGAGCCGGCTCAGAACCAACCTGCACAGGTAAAACTTTGGCACCAGAGATGTTTCCATCTCGCTTGAAGCGTGATATAATATAGCTGTCACGTTTAACTAGTGATTTCCCTAAAATTGGTCAGCTATAGGGGATGCTCTAATAACCGAAAACGGGTTGAAAACTTCTGTTTGTTTGGGCTGTGCTGGGCCGAATGGCGTTTGAATGGCTGATGTCCGTTGGATTGCGTTTGAATGGCTGATCCATAGCCGCATGTTGCAGCCTGACTTGCCAAGTCACCTGATCTCTGTCCGGAGATGAGAGGAGTTTTAATGATGACCGTGAGCTGGGCGCCTTGTAAGCTTGTGTGACATGCGAGCAGAGCAGGCAGGGCAGGCCGGCCAGCGCTGCTCAGAGCGCGAGCGTGCATGCGGAGCTGTGCAGGTTGCCCTCCTGCCCCGCTCTCTCTCTCTCTCTCTCTACAGATGGAGAGAGAGAGAGAGGTAGACAGAGGCCGGCAGAGACAGGGGGAACAGATGGTAGTTTGCAAGAAAGGAGACGTCGATAGGGAGAGAAACACGGAGAGAGAGAATGGAGGGGAGGTTCATCAGCATCCGCGCCTGAGAGGTGATCTGCGGCCCAGTGCTGAAAAAAAGCCTGCCTCGTATCTCCACTCCTCAGACATCCCCCGCCATTAATCTAATCATGCGCCGGATTCCATCGCGCAGACATACCCCTTTCTCTCTCTCTACATTTTCTCCTTTCTTTACGTCTCCTTCTCTGCAGCTCTAGGCCCTTTGCCCTTGGCCTCTAGCTGGAACAGCACGTAGCAAAGCAGCAGGAGAGAGAAAGGGTGAGAGAGAGAGGGGGGGGGGGGGGCATGCAACTGCAGAAGCAGGCGCATGGGGATGGGGGCCATGGATCACTGTGGCAACTCTGGCCAGCACCCAGCAGGCCCAGAAACACTGGAGTACGCAGTACCACTCCTCCTGCTCATCAGATCGCTTGCATGGGTGGCTCCGTCCCGGATTTGCCCTTGCATGATCACATCAAACATTGGGTTTGCGCACTGATTTGTTTTCCACAGTTTATCATCGCCAGCATGCACGTTTCGCCTCGTGTCCGTGAATAAAGTGGCGCTGATTGCACCATTGAATGAGCGGTGACGACACGAGGAAGGAACGGCAGGGGCTCTCCATTTAAGAAAGACGCTTCCAAAAGGCCGAGACGCATTCCCTTCTCCGAGTGTGGGTGCTACAGTCGTCGTCGTACGCGCTCGCAGGACGGCAGGAGGAGCGGAGCGGAGCACGCACCGCTGGGTCGTCGGGGCATATGCACGGCGGATCCGCCGCTACAGTGGGTGAGATCGTGGGGTGCTCCGCGCATTGAATGCCCACCTGAGACTGGTGAGCTGCCCCGCCGGCCGGCCGTGCGCCGGATGGATGGGATAAACCCAGAAGGTGACAACGTTTCTTGTTCAAGCCAAGCCACGGCGCAATAATTGCCGGCAGCATCAACGTCGGCTTCGACGGGCTTCCTGGTACAGTGTGTGGAGTATCTCGTTGACAGGGACGCTTCTTCCATGCATTAAACTATGTGCTTGTGGAGATCGGGTCCAGAGATCCTCTCCTGACTCGCGCCGTGCCGTTGCCATGATTTCCGTCGCGCATCATGCGTGCGTAGTACTGGAAGAGTATATGGGCGAGTCATCTGCGTTTCGATTCGATTCATTTATTAATTCTGCCCGGCAGGATATGCATATTCTCTCGAGATTTTTTTTATCTTTTAAGATGCTCTCTAGTTTGTGTGTCGAGGAAATTGCACAAACCATCTATTTTTGGTGTTGATTTTGCATAGAACACCTACTTTGCAGGTTTGTTGCATAAAACACCATATTCCGAGGTAATTCGTTGCAGCCAAATCTAATCCATCAGTTGCATGTGTTGACACGATTCCTGACAAACGAGTCCAGTTTGTGAGTGTGCCGGTGGCAAAAAACCAGGCCACATCAGCTAGTAGATAGACTGAGCAAAGAACAAACAAAGTAAAAAAAACGTTTGAAGAAGTGGGCTGAAAGCCCAGGCGCATACGCGCGCAGAACCTGTTGGGGATCGTAGCAGAAATTAAAAAAATTCTACGCATCACCAAGATCAATCTATGGAGTATTCTAGCAACGAGGGGAATAGAAGTGTATCTATATACCCTTGTAGATCGCGAGCGGAAGCGTTCAAGTGAACGGGGATGATGGAGTCGTACTCGCCGTGATTCAAATCACCGATGACCAAGTGCCGAACGGACAGCACCTCCGCGTTCAACACACGTACGGTTGGGAAGACGTCTCCTCCTTCTTGATCCAGCAAGGGGAAGGAGAGGTTGATGAAGATCCAACAGCACGACGGCATGGTGGTGGATGCAGCAGGATCCCGGCAGGGCTTCGCCAAGCACAAGCGGGGAGGAGAGGTGTTACGAAGGGAGAGGGAGGCGCCAAGAGCAAGGTGCGGCTGACCTCCCTCCCTTCCACTATATATAGGGGCTAGGGGGCGCATGCCCCCTTGGAGATCCCATCTAAAGGGGGGGCGGCGGCCCCTGGGGGCAACGGCCCCCTTAGGGTTTCCAACCAGGGGCGCATGCCTCCTCGGGGGGCAACGGCCCCTAGGGCACTACTAGGAAAAGGGCTATAGATAGGATTGATACTAATGGCGCACCATGGAAGCAGTGCGCCACTACTATATACTAATGGCGCACCGGTTGGTGATGCGTCATTAGTGTGGAAGACACTAATGGCGCACCAGAAACAGGGTGCGCCACTAGTATTAATTGTTTTTCCATTTTTTCATACAAACTAATGGCGCATCAGGTCGAAGTGCGCCATTAGTAGTTCTAACTAGTAATGACGCACCAGACAGACAATTCGCCATTACTGTAAAAAAAAATTATTCTTTTTTTTGCAAAACTACTAATGGCGCACCGTTTCACAGTGCGCCATTACTAGTTTAAACTAGTAATGGCGCACTATTATCCGGTGCGCCATTAGTATATATATATATATATATATATATATATATATATATATATATATATATATATATATATATATATATATACTTTTTTGCAAAAACTACTAATGGCGCACCATCTGCAGGTGCGCCATTAGTAAACAGTGTTACTAATGGCGCATTTGCTGGTGATGCGCCATTAGTAACCTGGGACCCCAACAAGATATTTTGGACAGCCCCACACCTACCCACTCACTTTTCCCACTTCATTCCCTCCACCCCCTTCTCCAAGATTTCGGCTGCCTCCTCCTCCTCACCTCATTTCCACCATAGATTCATCAAAATTAAGTGGTGAAATTACCTTTTTTTGATAGGCAAGTAAGGGGAAAGCTATCTTCATGATGTAGATCTACTTCTTTTCTCCCTAGCTCGCTCCAACAACGTGCACATGCACTTTTTGTGGCCTAGCTAGATCTATGTATGTTTGTGGTGTTGCATGTGTTTGTGGTGTTGCATATATGTTTGTGTTTGAAGGTACCGGTATTTGAAATGCGATAGTTGCCAATATTTTGCCGGAATGTTTTGATTCATTTCCGTTTCGGCGAGAATTTTGGCACTATGCATTCTTTTTGGTCCTATTTTTAGGGAAGGTCATGCCAAATTTTTTCTTGGTTCTAAAATATCGTTTTGCTCTACCCCGCAGGCGACCATGGTCCGCACGATGACTGAAGGCATGGTGAATAGGTTTTTGAGCTCCGCGAAGGCCGAGACGGAGATAAGATGTCCGTGTCGAAGATGCAAGCTGAAGAGCCTTATTGCGGACCCGGATTCCGGGCAGGTGCGGGACCACCCGCTCTTGCGTGGTTTCATGGATGACTATCGGTGGCAAGGTGATGAAGATGACTATGAAGTCGTCCATGGGGGCCGGGCAAGAAATGAGGAAGGGCAAAAAGACAAGTACCACCACGGCGAGGGCGGGCGAGAAGACGAAGAATCTCCAGGACATGATCACGACGGTGATGCTGTACACAGTCATCATGTAGAAGATGTCATACATGATGATGAGGAAGACCAAGACGAAGGGCATGATCATGAAGATGATGCCGGAGCAGACGACGATGGAGGCTGGGTGCAGGACCCTCATATTCAAGAGCTGCTTCTCAAGCAGACGGATAACGCAAGAGCTGCCGCCTGAGAGAAAGCCAAGCTGGATCAATTGGAGATAGACGCGGTTACTCCATTGTATGAAGGATGCAGGCCCGAGGATACCCGCCTGAAAGTAACGCTCATGGCTCTGGAGATGAAGGTAAAACACAAAATGACCGACGCATGCTTCGACGAGAACATGTCATTCTGGCACAAACGTCTTCCCAAGGGGAACAAGTGCCCGACCAGTTTCGAGGAGGCAAAGAAAATCGTGTGTCCTCTGGATTTACCGCACGTGAAATACCATGTGTGCATGAACAATTGTATCATTTATCGGGACGAGCACGCGGAGTCTACCATATGTCCGGTGTGCGGCGTCACTCGATACAAGAAGAGGAAGAAAGCTCCTCGAAAATCGGTGTGGTACTTTCCGATCACTCCTCGTCTGCAGCGGTATTTCGCGGACCCTAAGGTAGCAAAGCTTCTGCGTTGGCACGCGGATAGGGAGGAGAAGAAGCGGGAAGATGACGGAAATGATCCGGAGATAAATAAAAAAGGTAAGATGCTGAGTCACCCTAAGGATGCGAGCCAGTGGCAAGCGTTGAACTTCGAATACCCAGAATTTGGGAAGGATCCAAGGAACATCGTGCTGGGTGCGAGCACCGATGGAGTCAATCCGTTTGGCAGCCAAAGAAGCACACATAGCACCTGGCCTGTGTTTGTGTGGATGTACAACCTTCCCCCTTGGTTGTGCATGAAGAGGAAGTACATTCACATGAGTATGCTAATTGAAGGGCCGAAACAATCAGGGAACGACATCAATCTGTATCTGGGGCTGCTGAAGGAGGAGCTAGACACGCTGTGGAAAACGCCAGCCAATACGTGGGACGCCGCAGAGAAAGAATATTTCCCTATGAGAGCCGCACTGCTCACGACGGTGCACGACTATCTCGGTTACGGATATCTCGCAGGGCAGGTAGTCCACGGATTTTCTGGATGCGTAAGGTGCATGGATGACACAACGTATCGCCAGCTAGATAGAGATCCTGGATCTTCGAAAACCGTGTTCATGGGACATCAAAGGTGGCTTCGCGATGATGACCCGTGGAGGAAACGCAAGGATCTGTTCGATGGTAAAACCGGACCCCGAAAACGCCCGTGTACGAGGAGCGGCGAGGAAATAGACGAGCTGTTGAAAAATTGGAAAGACTGCCCACTGCCGGGAAAGAAGCAAAAGGCGCCAGAGCCGGGAAAGAAGCGAAAGGCGCCAGAGCCGCTGCTGAAGGTATGGAAAACGAGGTCTGTTTTCTGGGACTTGCCGTACTGGAAGATCCACTGTGTGCCTCACAGCCTTGATGTCATGCATATCATGAAGAACGTGTGCGAGAGTGTGCTTGGTACCCTGCTCAACATGCCAGAGAGGACTAAAGATGGGCTGAAAGCAAGGGCAGACTTGAAATCAATGGGCATCAGGCAGGAGCTTCACGCTAATGATGATGATGAGGCGAAGCAGGACACAGAAAGTCGTCGCAAAGGCAAAAAGGCCAAGAAGACCGGAAATGACTACCCTCCCGCGTGCTTCACTCTAAGTCAGGAGGAGATCGAGCAGTTTTTCACCTGCCTCCTAGGAGTAAAACTTCCTTATGGTTACGCGGGGAAGATAAGCAGATACCTAGACTCAGCGAAGCAGAAGTTCAGCGGGATGAAGTCTCACAACTGTCACGTGCTGATGACGCAGATACTTCCAGTTGCAATCCGTGGGATCATGGACGCGCACGTCCGTGAAACGCTATTTAGCCTATGCAACTTTTTCGACGTTATCTCTCGGAAGTCGATTGGCGTGAGGCAACTCAGAAAGCTACAGGAAGAGATCGTGGTGATACTATGCGAGCTTGAGATGTACTTCCCGCCCGCATTCTTCAACGTTATGGTGCATCTGTTGGTCCATATCGTGGAGGATATCATCCAACTCGGGCCGACGTTCCTGCACAGCATGATGCCGTTCGAAAGGATGAATGGTGTCATCAAAGGATACGTTCGCAACATGTCACGTCCAGAGGGAAGTATAGCCAGGGGCTTTCTGACCGAAGAGTGCATCTCCTACTACACGAATTATCTAGGCATCGAGAACCCCGTTGGTCTGCCCGTCAACAGGCACCTCGGCAGGCTCGCTGGATGGGGCCACCGTGAGGGTCGCCGCGAAATGCATGTCGACTTCAAGGGTCGACTTGCCGACTTTGAAAGAGCAAACCTAGTCGCGCTACAACACATAGAAGTGGTCGATCCTTGGGTGGTAGGGCACAAAACCTTTATTGAGAAGACGTACAATGACCGAGGCCAACAGAGGACGGACGGAGATATACTCAAAGAGCACAACTCATGTTTCACGCGTTGGTTCAAGCAGAAGCTTCTGTCGTACCCTTTACATGAGGATTCTTCCGCGGAAGAACAACTCATATTCGCCTTGTCACAGGGTGCCGAGCACAACCTGATGACCTATGAGGCGTACGATATCAACGGCTACACATTCTACACCGAGGACAAGGACATGAAGAGCGATGGTTATCAGAACTTCGGGGTAACGATGGAATCCTACACCGGTAACGACAAGGACAGATACTACGGAAGGATCGAGGAGATCTGGGAGCTGAGCTACGCTGGAGAGAAGGTCCCGATGTTCCGTGTCAGATGGGCCAAGAGCGTTCTAAAAGAAGACCGGTATTTCACCACCATGGTTATACCCGAAGCTAAATCCAAGACCGCAGGCGCAAACGTCACCGCGAAAAATGAGCCATGGGTACTGGCTTCCCAAGTGGACCAATGCTTCTTCATTACCGACCCGTCAAAGCCCAGTCATGTTGTCGTGAGGAGAGGCAAAAGGAATACCATCGGAATGGATGGAGTAGCCAATGAGCAAGACTTCGACAAGTACAGCGACCCGAAGATCGAACATGACGACGACGATGAAGTAGCAGCACACACCACAAGAAGAAGCAGGACCACCCTACCTAAAGGACGTCCGTTCCACAGAAGAACTCCATTTGCGAAAAAGAAGGGCAAGAAGATTGTGAACAGATAGCTAGCTAAGATCGATTGTATTTAAATCGTAGTCTTCATTTCTCGATTGTATTTCATGGGCACTTTTTGATATCATGAATATTTTTAAATTTCATGGGCACTTTTTGAATTCATGAGGACACTTGATCTCGATCCCCCTCCATCTCGATCTCGATTCCCCCTCCATCTCGATCTCGATCCCCCTCCATCTCGATCCCACCCTCACCCTCCCCCGCTCCACCGTCACAAATGAATGCAACTAAAAATCCAAAAAACAAATTTGATTATAATTTCAAAAAACAAATTTGATGATATTTTCAAATAACAAATTTGATGATATTTTTTAAAAATTATTACTGTTTTTATAAAAATTTATTACTGTTTCATATTCATATGCATTTTCTAAAAAATTATTAGATGCAACAAAAAATAATAAAAAATTTACTTATGGCGCACCGCTGGCTGGTGCGCCATTGCTTTGCAAAAAAAAAGATTACTTATGGCGCACCGCTCGGGGGTGCGCCATTGCTATCAAAAAAACATTCTAATGGCGCACCGCCAGGGGGTGCGCCATTAGTAATGTCCCCCTAGCTAATTCGCCCGATCCCTTCGTCCCTCCCTCGCCAGATCCACTTCCCCCCTCACCACACCCTCACGCGCACCCCCTCCTTCCACCGCCCGCTCCATCGTCGCCGCCCTACCTCCTCGGGCTCCACCGTCGTCGCCCTGCCTCCTCGAGCCGGGCAGCCACATGCGCCCAGCCTCCGCGGCCCCGACTCCGGCACCACAGCACCTCCCTCCCTGTCCCCGGAGCAGCCGCCCCCACCCAGGAACGCCGCCGCCGAAGTTACGTCGGCGACCGGTCCATAGGCAGGTAGCCACCACCCCTCCTTCCTCCTCCCTCCCCCTCCCTCCTTCCCTATTGCATCCTATGCCCGCTCAAAATCCCCCCTAATTTCTGCACTGGATGAGCACATGCCTTGCTGCTGCCCGCCCTCGCCCCGCCTGCACCGGCCCCCGCCTCTGCTCTCGCCCCGCGCATCGCGCTCGGCCTACCGCCGGCTGAGCCCCGACCCCGCCCGCGCGACCCTGCTGCCGCTGCTCTGTCGTGGTTGCACGCCTGCGCCGCCGCGCTACTGTGCTGCTCTACATGCTGCTATTGCCGCCTCCTTTCCTCGTCCTTGCTGCTCCTCTCCCCTCGCCCCTAGTGCTGCTACTCCACTTCTCTAAATCCTTCTTGCTGCCGCTCTCTACTGCTTCTACTCCATCTTTATGCTATGAGAAATAACTGTCATCGAAATCTTGCTTTGTGATTGAGTAATCTGCTAGTATAATTGTGTGTTCACCTTGTTTACTAGTCCATGTACTAGTTATGTTTGTACGTGTTTGACTTTCAGTCCTTGCTCACTATTTGCTCATCTGCACGTCAAGGAGCTGGAGCTGCATCTGCACTCCAAGGAGCGGCTGGTTAGTAATGCTTGTTCTTGTACCCAGAGCAGTTGGTGATGTTGCAAATAGAAGTAGAGTATTGCTTGTTGTACTTGTGATCTTGCAAATAGGAGTTGGAGTAATTTAACTTAACTGGAGTAATTTGTTGCATCTGTTGTAGGTGGTCTAGTGCTGCCCATCTACTGCCCATTTCCTCTGGTACCAGAGTTGGAGTTTAGTGTACTGGACACTTTCATAGATTGCTAGGGTACTTCCTCTTCTTTCTCTCCTTTAGTGTACTAGAAACTTCCATAAATTTCAGAAACTTCATATAAAAAAATTTATTCACTGCTGCTGATGTACTACTTGTGATGCTGCTGCTGCACTACTTGTGATGCTGCTGCTACTTGTGATTTTGTCAACTTGTGATGCTGCTGCTACTTGTGATCTTCTGAAATGACCCCTTTCTCCTGAAATGTTGATTAATTTCCGTTTCGGTTGAGAATGGGGCACTCCTAGGTCAAGAAAATTAGCAAAGGTCATGCCCAATTTTCTTGACCTAGAAGGTGCCCGATTCTCAACTGAAACAAAAATTAATCAACATTTATAGTTTGACCTAGAAGATGCCCAATTTGTTAACTCTAGTTCAGGTGTTGAATGTTAATCTGAGTGTGTGTGATGGTGACTGAACAGATAAATCATGTCTCCCAACATTTTCAGCTAAGTGGACTCTCACACACACACTATCTAGCTTTACACTTAAGCAGTGGCGAGATCTGCTCCCTCCACACAATGTGCAACAAGCAAGCAGGTGGATCTAGGTAGCTTGGCTAGATTAGCTATGAGCCAATGTGGTCAAGTCAAAAGAGATGATGCAGATGGATGGATAGATGGATGGGGATGCAACACCACTCCACCACCTTCACTTGTCTAGCTTGTGGTTTACCCCTCACTCTCTCATGCACCAGAAGAATATGATACATACATCCACTTTGATAAGCTAAAACTAGTAAGAGAAGCAGGGCAAAAAATAATTTCTGTATTTATTTTAGATCACATACACAAAATAACCTACTAGCAATACAAATCTAGTTTCAGAAACATGTGATACATACATCCACTTTGATAAGCTAAAACTAGTAAGAGCAACAGGGCAAAAAATAAATCTATGTACGATATAGGGGTGCTACAGCTATATCCTCCATCCCGTCCCACCGGAGCAAGCAAACCTACAAGCTGCTCCTCATGTTTTTCGCTCTACTAGTAGACTGGAACTTCCCAATGCTGGCTAGTTTGCACCCTCTACAAGTTGCTACTGCTTCCGAATAACCTAACAGCCATCGAAATCTAGTTTGAATCAGAAAAATGTGAGAAAACCCATCGATTGAGGCGGACAACTAGTTGTAGATGAGGAAGGGCATTTGAGGCCCTATCGAGTCTATGAAGATGTGATGGGTCCTGATATATTGACTTGCGGATTTATTTTTTCCTAGACTGCCTCGGTGTCGACAAACCCTAAATGATGAGACCATGATCTTTTTCCTTGACAATAACCAACTTTTTGACCAAACTTTTTTCCTATTTAGAGCGAAACATGGCCCACAACGATGAGGCCGGCGGTTCAGGCGGCAAGCAATTCTGGGAGCTGTCCCAGGAGATGGAGGAAGAACCTCACCGCTATGAGGACGCCGCGGAAGACACCGATCCTGACTACACAACCCCTAATGGCGTCGGGGATGACACCACTGATGGTGCCGCTGAGAATGCCACCACAGATGATGGCGGCGCACACACAGATGGCAGCCAACCGAAGAAGCAAAGGAAGGACCGACACCCGAATGCGCTCCGCACCCTCAAGGAGGAATTCACTCAAGTGGACTCCGACAGGAATCCAACGGAGCCCAAACATATAGTCAAGGGGTACTCGGTTCAGCTCGGGTGCATTCTCCGGAGCACCGTCTCGATCAACACCGAGAACCTTAGGCATAAGGACCGAGGGAATTTGCGCAACCTCCTCTTCACAAAGCTGCACAAATGATACAAGTTCCCCGCCGAATTTGAAAACACATGCCTCTCAGGGAATAAAGTGAACAGTGCCGCCCTCACGAAGATGAGTACGGCCCTGTCTACTTGGAAAAGCGCGATGAAGAGAATGATTGATAAAGGTGATAGTTATGAGAAGATCAAGGCGAAATATCCTTTGATGAGCGAAGATGAGTACAAGGAGTTCAAGATCAAGTGCGAGAGCAGTGCAACCTCTGAATCAAGTCAGTGGGGGAAAGAAATGCGGGAGTTGAACTTAGGGGAACACAAACTCGGTCCCGGCGGTTATAGAGTGGCGGAGCCTATATGGGACAAGGAGGAAGCGGAGCGTGCCGAGCAAGGCCTACCGCCCCGCTTCGAGAAATACAGCGGTGACAAGTAGACCAGGAACTATGTCAGGGCCCGATACAAGGAGGACCCGATAACAAAGGAGCTTACCACGGATCCGAAGACCAGGGCGCTTGAGCTTCTTCTGGTAAGGAATACACCCCCGCGTAATTAGCTCCATATGGTTGCACTCTAATTAATCCCCAATATTTCTAAATGGTTCACGTTCCTTTCGCAGGACACTGAAAGCAGTAGCGCGGGGTCGTCTAAGAGCTCCCCTTTTGACACCCCTTTAAATAGGGCGTTGAACGTAATGAAAAACAAGGATAAGCTCACTAAGCCGACGTCAGCTGGTCGTGTGGCCGGCAAAGGCTTGTCCACAAAATGGGGGTCATACTATACCGCTGGTGTGCGGAAGGAGAAAAAGACCAGCTCGGAAAGCCAGACGCGCGAGGTTGAAGAACTCAAGGCACAAGTGGCGCGGATTCCGGAGCTTGTCCAAGAGCAAGTGCAACAACAACTTGGAACGACGCTCAACGCCATGGTGCCTACATTGATTCATGGGCTGACGACGTGGATTGCGGGAGGCCAACAGGGGCCTCCCCCGGTTCCCAGCTTCACGGCCAGCAACTCGCACAGCGCGCAGGTGGCGCCATTGGTGTCTCCGGCGGCGGCGCCATTGGTGTCTCCGGCGGAGGCGGTATTCGTGTCTCCGGCGCCGGCACGGGCATTGGAGCTTAATGCACCCGGGTGTACACCGGCCGGCACCTCGCCAACAAGCGCCCCCTCCGTCAGATGCATGCCCGCCGTTGGCGGTGCCTCGACATTAGCCGAGCTCGACGGCATCACGGTAACTAAGCCTCTCGGCTGATTACTTCATCTCCTTGCCTTTGACTGGACATCCCTGACGCCCTGTACATGTTTTCGCAGGGCACCGCCGACGTTCCTTGCACTCTTCTGCACTTCGTGGGCGCCGAGTTGGTCGATGTCGCCAAGGGCAGAATCATTCAACCGGGCAACCCCATGTTCGACGGTAATCCGATGCCACCCACAATGTATAGGGTTGAAGTGGTTCGGGTGCTGCCAGGATGCGACGAGCTGTTACCTCCGATTCGACCCGCTGGGGCCGACGAAGAAGATGAGATGACCCTCAGCGCCTGTGTAAACTGGCCCCTGCTTTGGCCGAAGAGCCAGATTCGTTTGGGGGCGGGGGACACCACCCCACAGACAAGACCGCCAGTCGTGCCGGCGCCAAGCCATGGAAAGAACGCCGCAACACTACCGGACCTGCCGGACATCCCTATGGCACAGGATCCGGACAGCCCTATGGCATAGGATCCGGACGGCGACGACAACGACGACGGTACATTTACCAACGTTGATAAGTACTTTGCCGAACATGGGTACGCTGACGAGTTCTGCGGGCCTCTTTCTCAAGAACCCAACCAAGACCACCGCGATCTAGCTGGTACGGCGGAGAATTCCAATTGCAACAGGTGTCGCCTGGCGTTCAGTTCTCAGGACACGCCTCCAGCTCCCGCCTTCACCGAGCCTCAGATACCTGAGGTGCGAAATATTATCAGCCCCAACACGCTCAAGAAGGCGGTCTGTGAGCAGAACTCGGTCCCATTATAGGAGATCAAGAAGAAGGGACGGAAACGAAAGACTAACAAGGACGCCGGTGCGAGCCAGCCGGCACCGAGTTCGATCCGTGCTCAGGACGGGCCACCTTCACCTAAGGATATCTCGAGGAGGGTGCATGTGGCGGGTAGGGAGATGCTACCACCAAATATGCTGAATGCTGCAACTGGTGCTATGCGGAGTCTGCACAACAGTGTTCTTTCTTTGGAGAAGCGGCGTCTCAGAGAGAAGGATGTGGCATACCCGGTTTTCGTGGCCAAGGTGCCAGAGGGCAAGGGCTTTGTGGATGGCGACATCGGGGTTACGATCGTCCTGCAGTTTGATGACATCTTTGCTATGTTTAACCTTCATCCGCTGCACTACACCTTCGTTCGGCTGTTTTCACTGAGTATGGAGATGCGGATCATTAGAGACAAGACCCCGGACATCGTGATAGTCGACCCCTTCTACATGCGTGCCAAGCACTTGAGCAGCGCTGGGGACCGCCAAGTTGCGAGTTCACACCTCGAAGGCGTCATTCTGGCAAACCCAAATAAGGATAACTTCCTTGTGGCTTACTTTCCCGAGTAAGTCATCCCTTAACCGCCCTGTAACATATGATTTCTTAGATTTCGATCGTTCTTTTTTTTCTAACATTCCGTGTTCTGTGCGGTGACACACATTGCACACTCATCCTCTTAAGCCCGAAATATTCCATGGCCATGTATTTCGACCCGAACCGTAACTCCAACATAGACTACACAAATGTCAAGAAAGTTCTTGATGATGTTCTCCCCGGCTACACCAAATCTAGAGGCACCTTCACCAGGGCAGTTCATAAGTACGGCAAGCACATGTTCTCACACAATACGAAGTTCTGCTGCGTCAAGCAGCCGCCTGGCGGTCAGAAGGATGCCTACTACGCCCTCCATCACATGCGGGCGATCGTAAGGGACCATCATCAACTTCTGCTACCAGATAATCTCAAAGATTGGGCCGCGAGCTTGTCGGCAGTCCAGGACGCGGACCTCATACAAGAATTCTTTCGCATCCAGTCGGAGTTTGCGGACATCATCCATCAAGATGTCCTTCATACCTCGGGGCAGTTCTTCCTCAGATATCAACCGTCCAACAGTGAGATAGATGAAACGCTACAAATGCAGGGTGACAACGACCGCGATTTCATGACCATCACGACAGACGACGGCTTCATCCACGTTCCTGTCCGATGAGGCGAGTCGAAAGTAGTGATGTGTAGTTCTAAAACATTGATTGGCTCATGTTGTAATTATACTTTAATGAATTCGTATGTCTCTATGGTTTGGACAGTCGTTCAACTTAGATGTAATCGATGCTATTTATTAGTAGGATCATGAATCGTGCTATTAATGTCTTGCTTTTCTCTTCCGATCCTTTTGTTGCATACTTACATATTGCTTATGTATTGTCTGTTGTTTGGCTTGTGCATAGAGATGCCGTCGTATGTCGTGTACAAGGGTAAGGTTTCCGGAGTCTACGACGACTGGGAGGAGTGTCGAAGACAGGTTCACCGTTTCAGCGGTAATAGTTACAAAGGGTACACCACTAGGGCGGAGGACGAATGTAGATACGCCCGCTATCTAGCGGGAGAGAGGAGGGAGCATTGGAGGAACCGGATGAAGACCAGTTTGATCGCGATGATGCTCATCGTGATGACCACAACTCTCTTCTATGTGATGGTAGTTTAGATGATCGATATGGACTTGTAATGTGAAGGCAAACTCGATACTCGCGGTCTTGAGACTTGTAATGTTTTATCTTTGTTCGGTCTTTTGAATTCGAAGACTAATATGATGAATTGTATTCGAAGACTAATCTTCTATTGTATTTGATGAATCTGATGTTGCTGTGTGCTGCTGTCTATATTCTGTCCAATAATATATTTTGTAACCTGTGCAAAAATCAGAAAAGCAAAAAAAACCTAATATTCATACTAATGGCGCACCACACAAGACACTAATGGCGCACTGTGATCATCACACTAATGGCGCATTAACTGCTGGTGCGCCATTAGAATGCCAAAGCACATGGGTACATATGCCCCCCTGGGAGGCATTCTAATAGCGCACTGCAGGCTATACTAATGGCGCACTACGTGGTGCGCCATTAGAACACCAGATACTAATGGCGCACCACTGGTGCACCATTAGAATTTAATTCTAATGGCGTGATGCCAGTGGCGCACCGGTAGTGCGCCATTAGAAGGCAAATTCGGTGCGCCACTAGCATGCCTTTTCCTAGTAGTGGGGTTTCCAACCCTAGGCGCCTTGGGCCCTTGGGTGGGGCGCACCAGCCCATCAGGGGCTGGTTCCCACGCCACTTCAGCCCATGGGGCCCTCCGGGATAGGTTGCCCCATCCGGTGGACCCCCGAGACCCTTCCGGTGGTCCCGGTACAATACCGGTAACCCCCGAAACCTTCCCGCTGGCCGAAACTGGACTTCCTATATATAAATCTTTACCTCCGGACCATTCCGGAACTCCTCGTGACGTCCGGATCTCATCCGGGACTCCGAACAACTTTTGGGTTACTGCATACTAATATCTCTACAACCCTAGCATCACCGAACCTTAAGTGTGTAGACCCTACGGGTTCGGGAGACACGCAGACATGACCGAGACGCCTCTCCGGTCAATAACCAATAGCGGGATCTGGATACCCATGTTGGCTCCCACATGCTCCTCGATGATCTCATCGGATGAACCACGATGTCGAGGACTTAATCCATCCCGTATTCAATTCCCTTTGTCAATCGGTACGTTACTTGCCCGAGACTCGATCGTCGGTATCCCAATACCTTGTTCAATCTCGTTACCGGCAAGTCACTTTACTCATACCATAATGCATGATCCCGTGACCAACCCCTTGGTCACATTGAGCTCATTATGATGATGCATTACCGAGTGGGCCCGGAGATACCTCTCCGTCATACGGAGTGACAAATCCCAGTCTCGATTCGTGCCAACCCAACATACACTTTCGGAGATACCCGTAGTGCACCTTTATAGCCACCCAGTTACGTTGTGACGTCTGATACACCCAAAGCACTGCTACGGTATCCGGGAGTTGCACAATCTCATGGTCTAAGGAAATGATACTTAACATTAGAAAAGCTCTCACAAAACGAATTTACACGATCTTTGTGCTATGCTTAGGTTTGGGTCTTGTCCATCACATCATTCTCCTAATGATGTAATCCCGTTATCAATGACATCCCCATGTCCATAGCCAGGAAACCATGACTATCTGTTGATCAACGAGCTAGTCAACTAGAGGCTCACTAGGGACACATTATGGTCTATGTATTCACACATGTATTACAATTTCTGGATAATACAATTATAGCATGAATAATAGACAATTATCATGAACAAGGAAATATAATAATCATTTTATTATTGCCTCTAGGGCATATTTCCAACAGTCTCCCACTTGCACTAGAGTCAATCATCTAGTTACATTGTGATGAATCGAACACCCATGGAATTCTGGTGTTGATCATGTTTTGCTCTAGGGAGAGGTTTAGTCAACGGATCTGCTACATTGAGGTCTGTATGTACTTTACAAATTTCTATGTCTCCATTTTGAACACTTTCACGAATGGAGTTGAAGCGACGCTTGATATGCCTGGTCTTCCTATGAAACCTGGGCTCCTTGGCAAGGGCAATAGCTCCAGTGTTGTCACAGAAGGGAGTCATCGGCCCCGACGCATTGGGTATGACTCCTAGGTCGGTGATGAACTCCTTCACCCAGATTGCTTCTTGTGCTGCCTCCGAGGCTGCCATGTATTCTGCTTCACATGTAGATCCCACCACGACGCTTTGCTTGCAACTGCACCAGCTTACTACCCCACCATTCAAAATATACACGTATCCGGTTTGTGACTTAGAGTCATCCAGATCTGTGTCGAAGCTAGCGTCGACGTAACCCTTTACGACGAGCTCTTCGCCACCTCCATAAACGAGAAACATATCCTTGGTCCTTTTCAGGTACTTCAGGATGTTTTTGGCCGCTGTCCAGTGTTCCTTGCCGGGATTACTTTGGTACCCACCTACCAAACTTACGGCAAGGTTTACATCAGGTCTGGTACACAGCATGGCATACATAATAGACCCTATGCCTGAGGCATAGGGGATGACACTCATCTCTTCTATATCTTCTGCCGTGGTCGGGCATTGAGCCGTGCTCAATCGCACACCTTGCAATATAGGCAAGAACCCCTTCTTGGACTGATCCATATTGAACTTCTTCAATATCTTGTCAAGGTACGTACTTTGTGAAAGACCGATCAGGCGTCTCGATCTATCTCTATAGATCTTGATGCCTAATATATAAGCAGCTTCTCCAAGGTCCTTCATTGAAAAACACTTGTTCAAATAGGCCTTTATGCTTTCCAAGAATTCTATATCATTTCCCATCAACAGTATGTCATCCACATATAATATGAGAAATGCTACAGAGCTCCCACTCACTTTCTTGTAAATGCAGGCTTCTCCATAAGTCTGCATAAACCCAAACGCTTTGATCATCTCTTCAAAGTGAATGTTCCAACTCCGAGATGCTTGCACCAGCCCATAGATTGAGCGTTGGAGCTTGCACACCTTGTTAGCATTTTTAGGATCGACAAAACCTTCCGACTGCATCATATACAATTCTTCCTTAAGAAAGCCGTTAAGGAATGCCGTTTTGACGTCCATTTGCCATATATCATAATCATAGAATGCGGCAATTGCTAACATGATTCGGACGGACTTCAGCTTCGCTACGGGTGAGAAAGTCTCATCGTAGTCAACCCCTTGAACTTGTCGATAACCCTTAGTGACAAGTCGAGCCTTATAGATGGTCACATTACAATCCGCGTCTGTCTTCTTCTTAAAGATCCATTTATTTTCTATGGCTCGCTGATCTTCGGGCAAGTCAGTCAAAGTCCATACTTTGTTTTCATACATGGATTATGTCTCGGATTTCATGGCTTCTAGCCATTTGTCGGAATCCGGGCCCGCCGTCGCTTCTTCATAGTTCGAAGGTTCACCGTTGTCTAACAACATGATTTCCAAGACAGGGTTGCCGTACCACTCTGGTGCGGAACGTGTCCTTGTGGACCTACGAAGTTCAGTAGCAACTTGATCTGAAGTTTCATGATCATCATCAACAACTTCCTCTCTAGTCGGTGCAGGCACCTCGGGAACATTTTCTTGAGCTGCACCACTTACCGGTTCAAGAGGTAATACTTCATCAAGTTCTACCTTCCTCCCACTTATTTCTTTCGAGAGAAACTCTTTCTATAGAAAGGACCCATTCTTGGCAACAAAGATCTTGCCTTCCGATCTGAGGTAGAAGGTATACCCAACAGTTTCTTTAGGGTATCCTATGAAGACGCATTTTTCCGACTTGGGTTCGAGCTTTTCAGGTTGAAGTTTCTTGACATAAGCATCGCATCCCCAAACTTTTAGAAACAATAGCTTAGGTTTCTTCCCAAACCATAATTCATACGGTGTCGTCTCAACGGATTTTGACGGAGCCCTATTTAAAGTGAATGCGGCAGTCTCTAAAGCATAGCCCCAAAATAATAGCGGTAAATCGGTAAGAGACATCATAGATCGCACCATATCTAATAGAGTTCGATTACGACGTTCGGACACACCATTACGCTGAGGTGTTCCAGGCGGCGTGAGTTGTGAAACTATTCCACATTTTCTTAAGTGTGTGCCAAATTCATGACTCAAGTATTCTCCCCCACGATCTGATCGCAAGAACTTGATTTTCCTATCACGTTGATTCTCAACCTCACTCTGAAATTCCTTAAACTTTTCAAAGGTCTCAGACTTGTGTTTCATTAAGTAGACATACCCATATCTACTCAAGTCATCAGTGAGGGTGAGAACATAACGATAGCCACCGCGAGCCTCAACACTCATTGGACCGCACACATCAGTATGTATGATTTCCAATAAGTTGGTTGCTCGCTCCGTTGTTCCTGAGAACGGAGTCTTGGTCATTTTACCCATGAGGCATGGTTCGCACGTGTCAAATGATTCGTAATCAAGAGACTCTAAAAGTCCATCTGCATGGAGCTTCTTCATGCGTTTGACACCTATGTGACCAAGGCGGCAGTGCCACAAGTATGTGGGACTATCATTATCAACCTTACATCTTTTGGTATTCACACTATGAATATGTGTAGCATTACGCTCGAGATTCATTAAGAATAAACCATTCACCATCGGAGCATGACCATAAAACATATCTCTCATATAAATAGAACAACCATTATTCTCGGATTTAAATGAGTAGCCATCTCGAATTAAACGAGATCCTGATACAATGTTCATGCTCAAAGCTGGCACTAAATAACAATTATTGAGGTTTAAAACTAACCCCGTAGGTAAATGTAGAGGTAGCGTGCCGACGGCGATCACATCGACCTTGGAACCATTCCTGACGCGCATCGTCACCTCGTCCTTCGCCAGTATCCGCTTATTCCGCAGCTCCTGCTTTGAGTTACAAATGTGAGCAACCGCACCGGTATCAAATACCCAGGAGCTACTACGAGTACTGGTAAGGTACACATCAATTACATGTATATCACATATACCTTTAGTGTTGCCGGCCTTCTTATCCGCTAAGTATTTGGGGCAGTTCCGCTTCCAGTGACCAGTTCCCTTGCAATAAAAACACTCAGTCTCAGGCTTGGGTCCATTCTTTGGCTTCTTCCCGGCAGCTTGCTTACCGGGCGCAGCAACTCCCTTGCCGTCCTTCTTGAAGTTCTTCTTACCCTTGCCTTTCTTGAACTTAGTGGTTTTATTCACCATCAACACTTGATGTTCCTTTTTTACTTCTACCTCTGCTGATTTCAGCATTGCAAATACTTCAGGAATGGTCTTTTCCATCCCCTGCATATTGAAGTTCATCACAAAGCTCTTGTAGCTCGGTGGAAGCGACTAAAGGATTCTGTCAATGACCGCGTCATTCGAGAGATTAACTCCCAGCTGAGTCAAGCGGTTATGCAACCCAGACATTTTGAGTATGTGCTCACTAACAGAACTATTTTCCTTCATCTTACAGCTGAAGAACTTGTCAGAGACTTCATATCTCTCGACCCGGGCATGAGCTTGAAAAACCATTTTCAGCTCTTCGAACATCTCATATGCTCCGTGTCTCTCAAAACGCTTTTGGAGCCCCGGTTCTAAGCTGTAAAGCATGCCGCACTGAACGAGGGAGAAATCATCAGCACGTGTCTGCCAAGCGTTCATAATGTCTTGGTTCTGTGGGACGAGTGCGTCACCTAGCGGTGCTTCTAGGACATAATCTTTCTTGGCAGCTATGAGGATGATCCTCGGGTTCCGGACCTAGTCCGTATAGTTGCTGCCATCGTCTTTCAGCTTGGTTTTCTCTAGGAACACGTTGAAGTTGAGGACAACGTTGGCCATTTGATCTACAAGACATATTGTAAAGATTTTAGACTAAGTTCATGATAATTAAGTTCATCTAATCAAATTATTCAATGAACTCCCACTCAGATAGACATCCCTCCAGTCATCTAAGTATAACATGATCCGAGTTAACTAGGCTGTGTCCGATCATCACGTGAGACGGACTAGTCAACATCGGTGAACATCTTCATGTTGATCGTATCTTCTATACGACTCATGATCGACCTTTCGGTCTTCTGTGTTCCGAGGCCATGTCTGTACATGCTAGGCTCGTCAAGTCAACCTAAGTGTATTGCGTGTGTAAATCTGTCTTACACCCGTTGTATTCGAACATTAGAATCTATCACACCCAATCATCACGTGGTGCTTCGAAACAACGAACCTTCGCAATGGTGCACAGTTAGGGGGAACACTTTCTTGAAATTTTACGAGGGATCATCTTATTTAAGCTACCATCGTTCTAAGCAAATAAGATGTAAAACATGATAAACATCACATGCAATCAAATAGTGACATGATATGGCCAATATCATTTGCTCCTTTGATCTCCATCTTCGGGGCTCCATGATCATCGTTGTCACCGGCATGACACCATGATCTCCATCGTCATGATCTCCATCATCGTGTCTTCTTGAAGTTGTCACGTCAACTATTACTTCTACTACTATGGCTAACGCTTTAGCAATAAAGTAAAGTAATTACATGACGTTTATATTGACACGCAGGTCATAAATAAATAAAGACAACTCCTATGGCTCCTGCCGGTTGTCATACTCATCGACATGCAAGTCGTGATTCCTATTACAAGAACATGATCATCTCATACATCACATATATCATTCATCACATCCTTTGGCCATATCACATCACAAAACACTTGCTGCAAAAACAAGTTAGACATCCTCTAATTGCTGTTGCAAGTTTTTTACGTGGCTGCTATAGGTTTCTAGCAAGAACGTTTCTTACCTACGCTAAAACCACAACGTGAATTGCCAATTTCTATTTACCCTTCATAAGGACCCTGTTCATCGAATCCGATCCGACTAAAGTGGGAGAGACAGACACCCGCCAGCCACCTTATGCAACTAGTGCATGTCAGTCGGTGGAACCGGTCTCACATAAGCATACGTGTAAGATTGGTCCGGGCCGCTTCATCCCACGATGCCACCGAATCAAGATAAGACTAGTAACGGCAAGCAAATTGACAATATCGACGCCCACAACTACTTTGTGTTCTACTCGTGCATAGTAACTACGCATAGACCTAGCTCATGATGCCACTGTTGGGGATCGTAGCAGAAATTAAAAAATTTCTACGCATCACCAAGATCAATCTATGGAGTATTATAGCAACGAGGGGAATAGGAGTGCATCTACATACCATTGTAGATCGCGAGCGGAAGCGTTCAAGTAAACGAGGATGATGGAGTCGTACTCGCCGTGATCCAAATCACCGATGACCAAGTGCCGAACGGACAGCACCTCCGCGTTCAACACACGTACGGTCGGGAAGACGTCTCCTCCTTCTTGATCTAGCAAGGGGAAGGAGAGGTTGATGAAGATCCAGCAGCACGACGGCGTGGTGGTGGATGCAGCAGGATCCCGGCAGGGCTTCGCCAAGCACAAGCGGGGAGGAGAGGTGTTACGGAGGGAGAGGGAGGCGCCAAGAGCAAGGTGCGGCTGACCTCCCTCCCTTTCACTATATATAGGGGCTAGGGGGGGCATTCCCCCTTGGAGATCCCATCTAAAAGGGGGGCCCTGGGGGCAACAGCCCCCTTAGGGTTCCCAACCAGGGGGGCGCATGCCCCCTCGGGGGGCAACGGCCCCCTAGGGTTTCCAACCCTAGGCGCCTTGGGCCCTTGGGTGGGGCGCACCAGCCCATCAGGGGCTGGTTCCCACGGCACTTCAGCCCATGGGGCCCTCCGGGATAGGTGGCCCCATCCGGTGGACCCTCGGGACCCTTCCGGTGCTCCCGGTACAATACCGGTAACCCTCGAAACCTTCCCTCTAGCCGAAACTGGACTTCCTATATATAAATCTTTACCTCCAGACCATTCCGGAACTCCTCGTGACGTCCGGGATCTCATCCGGGACTCCGAACAACTTTTGGGTTACTGCATACTAATATCTCTACAACCCTAGCGTCACCGAACCTTAAGTGTGTAGACCCTACGGGTTCGGGAGACACGCAGACATGACCGAGACGCCTCTCCGGTTAATAACCAACAGCGGGATCTGGATACCCATGTTGGCTCCCACATGCTCCTCGATGATCTCATCGGATGAACCACGATGTCGAGGACTTAATCAATCCCGTATTCAATTCCCTTTGTCAATCGGTACGTTACTTGCCCGAGACTCGATCGTCGGTATCCCAATACCTTGTTCAATCTCGTTACTGGCAAGTCACTTTACTCGTACTGTAATGCATGATCCCGTGACCAACCCCTTGGTCACATTGAGCTCATTATGATGATGCATTACCGAGTGGGCCCAGAGATACCTCTCTGTCATACGGAGTGACAAATCCCAGTCTCGATTCGTGCCAACCCAACAGACACTTTCGGAGATACCCGTAGTGCACCTTTATAGCCACCCAGTTACGTTGTGACGTTTGATACACCCAAAGCACTGCTACGGTATCCGGGAGTTGCACAATCTCATGGTCTAAGGAAATGATACTTGACATTAGAAAAGCTCTCACAAAACGAACTTACACGATCTTTGTGCTATGCTTAGGTTTGGGTCTTGTCCATCACATCATTCTCCTAATGATGTGATCCCGTTATCAATGACATCCCCATGTCCATAGCCAGGAAACCATGACTATCTGTTGATCAACGAGCTAGTCAACTAGAGGCTCACTAGGGACACATTGTGGTCTATGTATTCACACATGTATTACGATTTCCGGATAATACAATTATAGCATGAATAATAGACAATTATCATGAACAAGGAAATATAATAATCATTTTATTATTTCCTCTAGGGCATATTTCCAACAGAACCATCTCACCTCTCTTTCTCCTCAAACTCGAGTAGAGCCATGACCTCGCTTCGAAGAGCGGGCGGCGAGGGCCGTTCCTCCGCTGGCGAAGTGACTGTCGGTGATGAAAGCATGCCGTTTGTGCTATCTACAAAGCTAAAGAATTCATCTTCGGGGAGCCACCGCGAGGAGTAGGCTTGTATGTGGCCGGGCAATCTGTTTTGCCTGGGTCTTGAGCTTTCGCCCTTTCTTTTCTTTCCGGTCCTAGGACCCTCACCAGCTTGTTGTTTTCGTTGCTTCCTGCTATTATCAATGAAAAGCTAGCAATTGTTGGATCCAAAAAAAAGAATTCCCATAGGATTATGTTAGTGATTCTTTAAAAAACCCATGTACAAAGAGGCATACAAGAATCTCATATATCCATTGCCAGGACCCCTTGGATGGATAAGAACAAAAACACCTGATATAGACCCTCTTGAGTACGAAACAAAGTGTGGAATAAAACAGAAGAAAAGACACAAGGGGAAACATGAATCCTCCAAGTCGGTGTTCAAGAAAGAATGACCACAATCAAATTTCTATAGCAAGCTAATGTTATTTCACATGAAAGTTTGTCGTGTGGTACTAGCTAGATGTAACCAGTAATGCTGGAAAGTTTCAGCTGATTTGGATCACATTATAATGAGATATACACTGGATCATACATTTTATTTACTCAAAATACAAAAATTTCAAGAAAATGCAAAACAGTTTTAGTAAGTCACACATGTATCCAATACTATTCTGGGGACTTATTGAAACTGTTTTGCATTTTCAAAATTTTGGAGCAACAATTTGTGAGATATTTGCAATGTTAGTTGGCTTGTTCTTTTTTTTGGTTCAAAATTTAACATTTTCAAAAAATGTAAAAAAATCAAGTAAATCATACATGCACTAACTAATATTCCGGGCAAAATTCAGCTCAATTGGAGGAAAGGATTGTGAGATATTGACAGTCCTAGTTGGCTGCTGATGTGGCGGTTTTTTTCTTTTTTTGCCAACGATGCACTTAAAAATTGGACCCACTTGTTAGGAATCATGTCAACACACCCAGTTGATGGATTAGACCTAGTTGCAACGAATTACCCCAATATATTGTGTTTTGTGCAACAAACTTGGAAAGTGAGTGTTTTGTGTAACACTAGCACCAAAAGTAGGTGGTTTGTGCAATTTCCTCTTTGTGTGACACATCACAGTTTTTGCAAAACACGAAGTCCCCGAAAGTTCAGTATTCCCATGCCTAGACATGCTCCGATTTCCAATAACCGTGGTTTTTCTCGATCAGTAAAAGAAAATAGTTGAGACTTTTTTTTAGTACTATAAAAACACAATGTTGAAAATACTACAGCTTGTAAGAGGGTGATATTTTTTAGTGTAAAGGACATCGAAAGTTTTTTTTTGGGAAACACTGATTATAGTGTAGAGACGCACACTCATACCACCGCACGCACACACAACGCCTACTGAAGATCGGATCAGAGTCGCAGAGCTTTTGATTCTTGATGGGATAAAAAGCTTTGGTAGTAGTCTAAGCTAGCTTAAAATGTGCTATTGCATGGTAGAGAGATTTGTGTGCTTAGATCGAACGGATGCTAGTAGTCTAAGTTAGCTAATCTGACAACTATGACAACTTTGATGAGGATGCTAGTAGTTCAAGCTAGCAAACCCAAAAAAAAAAAAAAACTTTGATGAAGTAGAAGCACATGTGCGTGAAAAATAGTTACTACTCCTTTTGTAAATAAATATAAGACGTTTTATAGACTTGACATGTTCTTCCTCCGTATTGAAATATAAGAGTGTTTAGATCACTTTAAAAACTTCTAGCGAGGTTTGTCTTGGTAAGATATATAGGTGTGTTTTTCTTTCGGATTTCCGAACGCGTTGCAGTTCCATTTTACCGTCTCCTAGAAGGAAACAATTAACCTCGTCACCACCGGAACACTAGCTGTTGCATACACGATACATCCGTTGACGAACTGTTGTGCAGCCCAACAGTGTGCATCTCTGTTTCTCGCTAATCACGTCAGTCACTGCCACATGCATTACTTCCTGCCAAAGCTGTTGTCATTTAAAACAGAACAGTGTTCTCCTCGGAACATTCGCTGAGCATCATCCAACAACAAGTGATTTCTCGTGGAGCATTGCTATGCACACTACGTTGCGTGGACGATTTGCGCACGACAGCGTGGATCAACTTGTCCATTCATATCCCCGCAAAAAGAAAAGAAAACTTGTCCATTCATTCATATCACTAAGGCTGCGTTCGGTTCACAGAGAATTGAAGAGGTTTGGCAGGGATTGAGGAGGATTAGATCTCCTACAAGTCAAATCCCCTTCAAATCCCTTCCAATTCCTGTGGAAAGAGGTGTAACCGAACAAAGCTTAAAGGTGCAGCGACGGCTGGATTGGCTTCGTGCAAGTTTCGTCTAGGCTATTCGTCGTCCACAGAGCAGTTTCGTTTCGTTTCTCGCGAGCTCTGTAGCCCAGCAGGGGAAGACACAGTGTTGTATCTCCATACAGGATTCCATGACCCATAGAAAGCCCGTAGCGTCTGAACTTGGTAGCCCGCAACAGAATGTGTTGGCCTTAATATTTTGTCACAATCATCTTCATATATTGGAGTAATCAGCCTTTCTCAAAATAAAAATAAAAAATGGAGCAATCGGCCTTTGTAAAATACGAGACGGGGGGACTGAACTGAACCGAACTTTATGAAAAGTGTGTGTTAGCTCAGATTGCGTGCAGGTGGTGAACAATATCAAAACGAGAAACAAAAGGAATGGCTTTTGATCAGTCGACTGAAATTTTAAAGTTGTCAGTCGATTTCATTCCAACGTCAGATCAAGATCCAATGTCCAGGCATCATCTTCCACTTCTTTCTCTTCTTCCTCACCCAATCTCTCTCCAGCTGCCACCACGGACCACTGACCGGACCGCCGCCCCCCCCCCCCCCCCCCCAACGCCCCGCGGCCGGCGGCGCTTCCGCGCCGCCTCGCCGCCCCGCCCTCTCCAGAACCACCTCCCACCACCGGTCTCCCTCCGCCCCGGCCATTTCTCTAGGCCCCGCCGCACCGAGTTTTTTCTCCGGCGACTCCCCACACCATCGCCCCCCACCACTGCCCCACCCTGAACCCAAAGATAGACACCGGGGTAGCCTGCTGAACGAGCTTCTTCCTTCCATCCGACGAGTTTCTTCCTCCCATCTGGCTATTTCTCCTTTCGACAGAAATCGACCGTCCCAACTGTGAAAATTCAGTCGACTGAAATGCAGCTATTGCGGGAAACAAACTAACTGAACATGGAGCCGTGCTGAAAGTGGTTGAAACGAAGCAAACATTGATGCATTGGGTCTCGATCGACCACGGGCGTCAAGAGCATAATGGGATGCACATTCTTTAGTGAAGTAGGCGACCTCTGCATATCTTAACAGGAAAGCTTTTTTCCGTCAGTTTGTGAGAAACTCATGGCACCTTTAGGCTTTGGCGGTTTCGCTCGTCGGTAACGGATCAGATCATCAAACCAATGAGCTAGCAGTCCCAACTCTGAAAACACACACGGCTGTCACACGCATGTATGGCGCGCCGACTGCACGTGCATACGTCCCTGCATGTCTGATGGATTCGACACGTAAGTTGACTCGGCAGATTTGGACGGCGCGGCGCACGCACGCATGCATGCATGGATACCTGCATGGCATAGCGCTAGCGCGGGCCCTGCCGCGTCGGCCGCACGGCAACGATGCCCCGCCGTGCAAGCGAGCCCGATCGTGCGCACCGGCCGCTGTCGTGGTCGCCGTCGCCGTCCTCCCCAGGCGCCCAGCTGCATGCAGGCGTACCAGATCTAGAGACTAGAGGCACCTGAGCCGGCCGGCACGGAAGGCAGGAGCACCAGAGCGCAGGCGGCGCGGCATTGAATGCCCGCGCATGGGCGCCCACGCGCGCCCGTGCTGGCTTGCTACAGCGTGAAGCCGTCGTGTGCACTCTATATGCGTGCAAGGGGAAGATCGAGAACGACGGCCACGGCAGAAGCCCCAGTGGCCCTGCAGTTGGGTAGCGCACACGCGACCGTGGCAAAGGGGCCCTTCAGGCCAGTGCACAAAGCAAAAATGCTAGACATACGAGGTCCTACGGGCTATTAGAGCATCTACTACAATCATAAATTCACAGTTAGTTAGCCAATCCGAGTACGCAACGAGTCCGCGGACACAATGTGGGTACGTCCTTATTTGCCCTCCTCCACAACCATACTTCCCACATTTTCTCATATCGCGATACCTAAAATCAGGCACATCCATCGTATAACGCAAATTCATCACAAATTCAATGATGCAAAAACGAATGACAATTCATTACATGCTAGAATAAAATTAATGATTCACACATAGATAAGCGATACATGAATGAATCAATGACTTCAGTTGACGCAGCCATTGATCATCTTTTTCATGCGGACTAACCACTTCTTCTCTTCATCATCCAAGAGACTGATGTCCTGCAACATGACCCTTGACTCGCCCGCCTCTCTCGTAAGCCTCAACCTCCCTCCCTCTCTCTCTCTCTCTCTCTCTCTCTCTCTCTCTCTCAATTCCTTGCATTGTCACCGTTTGTTCAAGCTCCTGTTTTGTAACTTTCTATTGCTTCTCCAATTCTATTTTGTCCTTCTCCAAGATCAACCTCTCCCGGTCGAACTGCATCTTCTCCTTTGCACTTCGATGAACATCTTGCACCTTTCCTCCTTCGCCATCTTGGCAGAAAAATGCCCGTTCAAGTGGCGGACATTTTGCTTGCCGCACCTTCACGCGCCACCCTGTCCTTCTCCTACTTGTTCCCCATCACATGCCGGTTTCTCTTCGGCGCGGTTGCTTGCATGTCTGCCTCACCATTTTCTTCTTCTTCCTCATCCAATCCAATTGATTGAGCGGAGCTAGAGCCATCATTTCTTTCATCTTCTTCATGTTGTTTTAAATCTCCTCGAGGACGGTTTGCCACTTCGGTTTCCCATTCAACTTCATTCAAAACAATGTGAAAAAAGTGAATGCCTTCTTCTCCACTTGATGGTACAAAGTCGCCGCCAGAGTTGTGTGGGTTTGGATTCCGATACTGCTAAATTCCGGCCAACAACTTGTTTGAGATAACCAACAAATTTGCTCACGCCCTCTTGGAGAGAGCACGAGACACGATTGATAGAGATTGGGTGTGGCTTCACATAGTGTTTTTTCTCATGGTAAAGTTTGTGAATTTTTTAAGAATAATTCTTGCCTTTTTACTTGGTTCCACATATCGGATACATGCTGGTGTTAGACCAACTTTTGCACAAAAAAACATCTTCAAATTGTGTGAATGCAGAACCTCTTGGCTTCACTACTTTCACACCAACTTTCTTCTTTTTAGTGTGTGATATTTGCCCAAATTTTAACAACAGGGAATTGGTATCCCCATGGTAAATTGCAAAGACTCTTGACCATAATTTATCATGTCTTGCAATATTTATTCCTACAATATGCATCGCAATTTAACTATCGTCCTAAAAGTTTGATCATATGGTTTGTGCAACAAAAGAATCTATGAATGCAAGTGCGAAAGGGGGCAAAGATTGTACCGAGTCATGGTCGGGCTTTTCATCGAACAACGTGTGGGCATGTGTACGATCGGAAGTATATCTAGGGGGGGGTGAATAGATTACTTGACCAAATAAAAATCTAACACTTTCCCAATTTTAGTTGTGGGCAGATTTTCGCAAATCTAACAAGTCAAGTATCACCCTATACATGCAATTCTAAGAGTATAGCAGCAGAAAGTAAAACATTGCACATGTAAGTAAAGAGGGGTTTGGAGATTTCAAACTCAGTGAAGACAAGATGATTTTTGGCATGGTTCCGATAGGTGGTGCTATCATGCATCCACATTGATTGAGGCTTCAACCCATGGAGGGTAACGGTTGCGCAAGTCCACAGAGGGCTCCACCCACGAAGGGTCCACGAAGAAGCAACCTTGTCTATTCCACCATGGCTTCCGTCCATGAAGGACTAGCCTCACTCGGGTAGATCTTCACGAAGTAGGCAATCTCCTTGCCATTACAAACTCCTTGGTTCAACTCCACATGATCTTAGAGGCTCCCAAGTGACACCTAACCCATCTAGGAGACACCGCTCTCCAAAAGGTAATAGATGTTGTGTTGGTGATGAACTCCTTGCTCGTGTGCTTCAAATGATAAGTCTCCTCAACACTCTCTCTCACATATTTGGCTTGGGTAGGAGAAGGATGGAGTGGAAAGCAACTTGAAGAGGCTAGAAATCAAGGTTCAAATGGTAGGAATGGAATCTCTTGATCTCAACACATGAGTAGGTGGTTCTCTTCTCAGAAAATGAATGGTGCAAGTTGTGTTTCGATGTGATGGCTCTCTTTGAGAGTAAGTGGTGGTGGAGGGGTATAAATAGGTAGTACCAAAAATCCAACTGTTACAACCTTTGACCCAACTCGGTGGCACCGATATGATAATCTCTGTGAGACCGACTAGTGCAAAAGACTTAACCGTTAGGATTTTCATTGAGACTGATTGTACCAACTTAGTTGGACAAAAGTGCAATGGCTAGGGCAAAACCTCGTTTCGGTAATTCCGATCGACTCATCTCGGTGATTCCGAAATGAAGTGACTTCATTATAGAAGCTTGGCAAGGCTATCTCAGTGGGACCGAGAACCATTTCGGTTAGACCGTGTCAATAGAATGATCATCTCGGTGGGTTTGGAGTAGGAGATATGGGTGGGACCGAAATGATGAATTAGGGTTTGGAGAAATGTGTTTTGTGAAAGTGATGGAGGGTTTTTGGAACAATATCACTAAGCACTTTGAGCAAAAACCTCATCAACAATATCTCATCCCCTTTTAATAGTATTGGCTTTCCTAAGGGACTCGATGTGATCTTGGATCACTAAACCAAAAAATATAGTCTTGGGGTAGCCAATTCTTGTTCTTGACATTTTTAGGGGTCCACATCCATTAGTCCTTGCCATGCCAATCATTGATCTTTTCTGAAATATATCATCAATGTTCATTTCAATGACATATATGTTTTTTATTAATTACCAAAACCACCCAGGGATTAGCTGCACTTCCAATCTACCCATTTTTGGTAATTGATGACAACATATAGATCAAAGCTTTGAAAAATGATATAATGAATGAAGTACATCATCCCTTTGAGAAGTATGTCATAAACAAGAGCTCCCCCTAAATTATGTTGGGGAACGTAGTAATTTCAAAAAAAAATCCTACGCACACGCAGGATCATGGTGATGCATAGCAACGAGAGGGAAGAGTGTTGTCCACGTACCCTTGTAGACCGTTAAGCGGAAGAGTTATGACAATGCGGTTGATGTAGTCGTACATCTTCACGATCGACCAATCCTCAGTACTGAATGTATGACACCTCCGCGTTCAGCACACGTTCAACTCGGTGACGTCCCGCGAACTCACGGTCCAATAGAGCTCGGGGAAGAGTTTTGTCAGCACGACGGTGTGATGACAATGTTGATGAAGCTACCGTGACAGGGCTTCGCCTAAGCACCGCTACAGTATGACCGAGGTGGATTATGGTGGAGGGGGGTGTCGTGGTTCCAAGTCTGACAGTAGTGTAGGGGGGTAAGTATGGAGATGCAAGATCTTAGCTATGGAGAAGTTGTAAGCACGCAAGGTTTACGAGTTCAGGCCCTTCTCGGAGGAAGTAATAGCCCTACGTCTCGGAGCCCGGAGGTGGTCGACTGGATTATGCGTGTATGAATTACAGGGGTGCGAACCCTTTACACTGAGGAGGGGGATGGCTTATATAGAGTCCGCCAGACCCCTCCGGCCCTCAGTTATGCAGGGTTTTAAGTACATTAAGGTCGGGCGTTACTGGTAACGCCCCTAATAAAGTGCTATGATGACCATAAAAGCTACTTAATGACCGACCGTTAGCGTGCGGAGTGACTTTAGGTCTCCTGGCCGTCGGGTGGTTGGATCTTGGTCGAGTGGTTGCTTCTTGGTCGAGTGTCGTCTTCGAGTCCGTCGAGTGAAACACCGCCAAGTCGATTGAAATGTGATTTCTTCTGGAGGTGTCCTTGGGTAGGTCAGTTTGGACAGGTCCATGGCCCTACCCTAGGTACATAGCTTCATCATTAGCCCCCGAATGGATCGAGGTTTCAGTGGGAAAGGGTTTGAGCACATCTCCGACTCATTTTTCATGTCGTGAACATACTTTGTTTCGGATCAATGGACCAGAGTGATGACAACAACTTTCTTTCCAGTTGCCTTGATCCATTCTTAGGTTTTGTCGAGTGAGTTCTTATACTTGAAGAGTTCTGAGTGACGGTGTGGAGGAGATCTTCGGTCCGACGAGTTGTTCTGCAGCCCGCGGATTTCATGGGATCCAAATTTCGGGAAGCGCGCGGGACAGGAGAGGCCACAGTAAATGGATGGGATAGCGCGGAGTCGCCTTGATCCTCACGCCACCTTTTTTGCCATGTATCGCGCGCGCGATCGCCACGGGATTTGGCGGGGCCGTCCGGGCCTACCAGCAGCCACTCGGAAGCAGCCTCATATAAGGTGTTGGGCCGGGGCTCTGTTCCGCACGCCACCATTCTCTCTCTGTTTTCTCCCGATTTCTCCGCCACCCTTGCTCCCGTCTCGTCGCCGGATCTCCGCTCGAGCTCGAACTGCCACCATGGGGAAGGACAAGACGGCGATGTTGGAACGCGCGAAGAAGGCAACCGCGAAGTTGAAGGGCAAGCGGACCAACCGGGGCGGATCCTCGTCGAGGTCCGGCCTGCCGGCGGGCTGGATCCAGGGCGACTGGATCCGCTCAGCAATCACGCAGGACGACCTTGACGACCTGGTGGAAGGGGGATTTATCCCCCACAAGTCGGCTCGGCTCCCGGGAGACGAAACTGAGCCGCAACCCAGAGAGGGTGAGTGCGTCCTCTTAGCAACTCACATAGATCGTGGGTTCTCGCTGTCTCCCCACCCTTTCTTCCGGGGTTTTTTGAACTTCTTTGGGGCTCAGCTCCACCATTTTACTCCGAATACCATAGTCTATCTGGCCGCTTTCGTGTCTATGTGCGAAAACTTCTTGGGCTGTCGACCGCACTGGGGGCTCTTCAAACATATCTTCACTTGCCGTTCCCAGTCGGTCAAAAAGACCAAGTCGAGTGACGAGAGGACCCGGGTGATCCAGATGTGCGGTGGTCTGGGGATCCAGATGAATAGCAAAAGTACCTTCCCAGCGATGATCCTTCCCGACTCGGTCCAGGGCTGGCAGTCGACTTGGTTTTACTGCAAGGATCAGCCGACCCCTGGCCAGTCGACTGGGCTTCATCCTTTCTTCTTGGCTTGAGTGGAGAAGCCTGCTCCCCTGAAGATAGTTCCAGAAGAGAAGGTGCAGGTCAAGGAGCTGGTCGAACGGGTCGTCCAGCTCGTCCGCGAAGGAGTGACCGGGATGGATCTGCTGGAGGTCTTTCTCGGTCGACGCATCCAACCCCTTCAGGCGCGCGATCATCCGATGTGGATGTATTCTGGGCTCGAAGATACCACTCGGATCCACCCGGAGGAGGTCAGTGAGGATACCTTGGAGAGCTGGTTGAGAGGAATCACTGGCAACAAAGACAACCCTCGGGGATCCAGGAGGGTGATTCCATTCGACAACTCGCGTTAGCCGGAGCAGGTATGTTTCTATAAGTAACTTTCCGACTCTCCATGTGATGTCCCGTTTGCGGTCGACTGAATGTCTTTTGATTGTTATTTTTTCAGGCCCTCATTGAAATGTACTCGATGCCCAATGGAGAGCAAGGGCAAGACTTGGAAGGCGAGGCGAGCGGCGGCGACAGTGGCGAGTGGACTTCTGATGGTGAAGAGGATGGAGAAAGCGAAGACTCAAGCGACGAAGAAGAAGTTGAGTCGCCTCCTCGCAGGGAGAGGCGATCCAAACTTGCCCAAGAACGACCGAGCGTCCGTGAAAAGGCGACTGCTCAAGCTGGTCAATCTTCGAAGCGTCCTTGGATCTCTTCACCAACCCCGACCGAGAAAGCGCCCAAGCACCCCAAAGTTGTGGAGCCGAAAATCCGGAAGGCGTTGCCGAAGATTAAGATTGACATCCCCGTCGCTTCTACGTAAGTGTCTTCCTCTGTATACACTCGACGCTCAGCGCCGTTTGTTTTTCTTGTTTTAACCGGACGAACTTTGGAACCGTCAGCGCTGCCACTTCCGGGACCTCAGCTTACAGGGACGATGATGTGGTGATGGAGGATGCGGTCACTTCTAATCTAGGTATGATTTCTGCCATACTGTCTTTGTTCGGTCGATTCAACCACAATGTGCATCATTGGGTGACGTGATTTTGGCAATTGAACTTTGCACAGCTCCCAACATTATTGACCTCCTCGATGATGATGAAGAGCCCGAGAGGTCTTTGACGAGGAAGAATAGGCAAGCTCCTGCAAGCGAGGCGCTACAGTCGACGTCGAGGGCGGAACCAGTCGTTCAGGACACTAGCGACGCTAATCGGGGGTCTGTTACCTTCGCCGTGCCACTGTCGAGTGCCTTGCCTTCTTCGTCGACTGCTCAGGCCCCTGTCGACCCACCTTCAGTTTTTGCTAACCATCATGTCCCAGAAGATGAAGTGAATGCTACCAGGGAAGCTATACGCCAGGCGGGCGTCATGATGGAGAAGATGAAGATGGTGCGGGACGCCAGTCAGGCTGCCTATGACGCCAGCTCGGCTCTCCAAAGCAACGTTCAGGTTAGTTGGTCGCCGCTTGTTCTGTTAGGATATGATATCTGAAGACTCTTTCCGAAAATCTTTGCATCTGTACACCCACTGGGTGCGTCGATTGAAAATTTTGAACCGGTGGGGGCACGCTGAGTGCACCCACTGGGTGTAGTCCCTGAGACTACGGTGGACTGCTGGCAGTCGACTGTAGTCGTTGTATTTTTTCGAATGTATAAACCAAACTGGTGGTTTGTCTCTTCCACTCGGTCTGGTTGAGTGGGATCAAAACCGGTGGGGGCACGTAAAGTGCACCCACTAGGTGTAGTCCCTGAGACTATGGTGGACTGCTGGCAGTCGACTGTAGTCTGAGTTCTACTTTCTCTTTTTTTTTACTTCCTAGACTCGACTTCGGCGGGCCGGTCGAGTGGGATCAGAACCGGTGGGGGCACGCAAAGTGCACCCACTGGGTCTAGTCCCCGAGACTATGGTGGACTGCGGGCAGTCGACCGTGGTCTTAGTATTTATTGCCTTTGTTGTTTTTCGCTGTAAAATAACTTCTCCTCTTTGATTGCAGAAATCTTGTGATCTGGGAACTCGCTTTGCTGATTTGGAGAAACAGCAGATCCAACTGAACCTTGACTTGGAGCTGGCCAAGACAGAGCTGCAAAAGGCTAAGGATGGTGCCAATGGTAAGACGAGTTTGTCGACTGGTTTGCCTTGGGCTTGAGTACCCTTCTGCTCTTTCTAAATCAAGCACCATTTCTTTGCAGAAAAGCTGAGAGAAGCTCTGGCAAAGAAGGACCAGGATCTGGCTTCTGCCCGAAAGGAAGCTGACGACAGAGTCGCTCTGGACGAACAGAAGCTGGCTTCGGTCGGCCAGTTGGAAGAAGAGAATACCAGGCTGAAGTCTGCTCTGAATGACTCCAACAAGGAGTGCTCGCGCTGGAAGAAGGCGAATCTCGTTCAGGGTGAGAAAATGGAAAGCATTGCTCGCAGGAGGGATGATCTGGAGAGCTATTTGAGAAGTCTTGCCAAGAAGTTGTTCATCAAGCTTGAAGGTGCACATTCTGAATGAGAATTGACTTATCCTTGGATTGTGAATGCAGAGTTTTGCCAGAACTTTGAAGAGGAGACTGGGCGGATCGAACCAGGTTTGGATCCAATCAACTCTCCCATGAAAGATGAAACTGCCATGAATCTGCTCCGACTGGAATTTCGCATCGACGGTGCCATGGACTACTTGGCTCGACTGAAGGTCGCCATGTCACGGATCGACCCGGCACTTTGGCCAGAGGCCACACTCCAAAACGATCTCGAGTCTCTGATGACTCGACTTAACGGAATCTCTGACCGAGTGCAGGAGTGGAAGAAGTCTTCTGCTCGGTGTGGCGCTGATGTGGCTCTGTCTTTGGTTCGTGTCCACTGCAAGGAGGTGCGACAAGATAAGCTAGCCGCAATCAAGGTCGCCAACACCCAAAAGCACGACTTCCAAACTTTTATGGAGACTTTCATTGCTGCCGCCACCCGGATTGCCGATGGCGTCAACCTGGACGAGTTCGTCGAGCCTGCTAGCCCTCCTTCTGCGGAGTGAACAAACTTTTATGCCCCACCTTAAATTTGCCTCGGAATGCCGAGTGGTTTTTGTAACCGTTAAACTCTTTCGGGCTGAATGCCTGAGCACTTTGACCTGTGGTCCGGACCCTTTAGGATTTATCTGAACTCGGTTTATCGTTGAATATCTTTATGAATCCCCCGTCGAGTGGAAATAGTTCTTCTTTCGAGACAACTTTTTTGTACTTGTGGCGCGGCTCCGAAGGGGAAGGTAGCAGTCGACCTGCACCTCATTACTTCAGAGCAGGATGGAGTGCACGTTGTATTTGTGGCGAAGCTCTCCAAGGAGGAGGTGGCCGTCGATCTATAGCTTGTTACTGCAGAGCGGGATGTGTTTCGTACTTAGGCGAGTACCCGGCCGCAGCTAAGTCTTCAAACGAGAAAACTTAGGCAAGTACTGGACTGTAGCTAAGCCCCCGAGTGGGAGGACTGCTCTCTACTCAGTAGGATTTTTCAAACTTAGGCGAGTGCCTGACTGCAGCTAAGTCCTCAAGCGAGAGAACTTAGGCGAGTACTGGACTGCAGCTAAGCCTCCAAGTGGGAGGGCTGCTCTCCACTTGGTAGGATTTTTTGTTTTTCAAACTTAGGCGAGTGCCTGACTGCAGCTGAGTCTTCAAGAGAGAGAACTTAGGCGAGTACTGGACTGTAGCTAAGCCCCCGAGCGGGAGGGATGCTCTCCACTCGGTAGGATTTTTTCAAACTTAGGCGAGTGCCTGACTGCAGCGAAGTCTTCAAGAGAGAGAACTTAGGCGAGTATTGGACTGCAGCTAAGCCCCCAAGTGGGAGGGCTGCTCTCCACTCGGTAGGATTTTTTCAAACTTAGGCGAGTGCCTGACTGCAGCTAAGTCCTCAAGCGAGAGAACTTAGGCGAGTACTGGACTGCAGCTAAGCCTCCGAGTGGGAGGGCTGCTCTCCACTCGGTAGGATTTTTTTCAAACTTAGGCGAGTGCTTGACTGCAGCTAAGTCCTTAAGCGAGAGAACTTAGGCGAGTATTGGACTGCAGCTAAGCCCCCGAGTGGGAGGGCTGCTCTCCACTCGGTAGGATTTTTTCAAACTTAGGCGAGTGCCTGACTGCAGCTAAGTCCTCAAGCGAGAGAACTTAGGCGAGTACTGGACTGCAGCTAAGCCTCCGAGTGGGAGGGCTGCTCTCCACTCGGTAGGATTTTTTCAAACTTAGGCGAGTGCCTGACTGCAGCTAAGTCCTCAAGCGAGAGAACTTAGGCGAGTACTGGACTGCAGCTAAGCCCCTGAGTGGGAGGGCTGCTCTCCACTCGGTAGGATTTTTTTTTCAAACTTAGGCGAGTGCCTGACTGCAGCTGAGTCCTCAAGAGAGGGAACTTAGGCGAGTACTGGACTGCAGCTAAGCCCCCGAGTGGGAGGGATGCTCTCCACTCGGTAGGATTTTTTCAAACTTAGGCGAGTGCCTGACTGCAGCTAAGTCCTCAAGAGAGAGAACTTAGGCGAGTATTGGACTGCAGCTAAGCCTCTGAGTGGGAGGGCTGCTCTCCACTCCGTAGGATTTTTTCAAACTTAGGCGAGTGCCTGACTGCAGCTAAGTCCTCAAGCGAGAGAACTTAGGCGAGTACTGGACTGTAGCTAAGCCCCCGAGTGGGAGGGCTGCTCTCCACTCGGTAGGATTTTTTTTTCAAACTTAGGCGAAGCGGATTCGCAGCTAAGACTCCGAGTGGGAGACTGGCTCACCACTCGGTAGGAAACCGTTTTTATAAACTTAGGCGAAGCGGATTCGCAGCTAATCCACCCACTGGGGGATTTCTTACGTAAACAAAAACAATAATAATCACTGGGAAAATTATAATGCTCTTGTCTTTGATAAATAAACTACAGGAATTTTTTCTTATTACATCTTATCTGAATGATAACTCAAGTATAAAAGGGGGTGGAGTAGCTTCGCATTCCAGGCTCGTGGCTCATCAATCTGGCGATCGACATTGTAGAGGTGGTATGCTCCATTGTGGAGGACTCTGGTGACTATGAAGGGGCCTTCCCAAGTAGGAGCGAGCTTGTGTGGTTTTTGCTGATCCACTCGGAGGACTAAGTCTCCTTCTTGGAAGGCTCGACTCTTCACGTTTCTGGCATGGAATCGACGCAAGTCTTGCTGATAGATGGTCGATCGAATCAAGGCCATTTCTCTTTCTTCTTCTAGGTGGTCGACTACGTCCTGCCGGGCTTGTTCTGCTTCATCTTCAGAGTAGAGCTCGACTCGGGGAGCGTTGTGAAGCAGGTCACTCGGTAAGACTGCCTCGGCTCCGTAGACCAGAAAGAATGGGGTTCTTCCGGTCAATCGATTCGGGGTTGTTCTTAATCCCCAAAGGACCGATGGAAGCTCGTCGACCCATGCACCTGCTGCGTGCTTGAGATCGCGCATCAATCGGGGTTTCAGTCCTTTGAGAATCAGGCCGTTCGCCCTTTCTGCTTGCCCATTCGACTGGGGGTGAGCGACCAAAGCATAGTCGACTCGAGTGCCCTGAGAGGCGCAAAAGGCCCTGAATTTGTTGGAATCAAAGTTTGACCCGTTGTCGGTGATGATGCTGTGTGGAACTCCATATCTGAATATCAACTCTCTGATGAAACTGATAGCGGTGCAAGCATCAATATTCTTGATAGGCTTGGCTTCAATCCATTTGGTGAACTTGTCGACTGCTACCAGCACATGAGTGAAGCCGCTCCTGCCTGTTCTCAGTGGTCCAACCATGTCCAGCCCCCAAACAGCGAAGGGCTAGACGAGTGGAATGGTTTTCAGGGCTGACGCGGGCTTGTGCGGCATATTGGAGTAATACTGACATCCTTCACATTTGTCGACTATCTCTTTTGCCATCTCATTGGCTCTTGGCCAGTAGAACCCCGCTCGGTATGCTTTAGCCACAATGGTCCAAGAGGACGCATGATGACCACAGGTCCCCGAGTGGATATCGTTAAGGATCATCTGACCTTCTTCTGGTGTGATACACTTCTGGCCGACCCCAGTCACGCTTTCTCTATATAACTGTCCCTTTATGACTATAAAGGCCTTGGATCGACGGACGATCTGTCGAGCCTCTTCTTCGTCTTCAGGGAGTTATTTCCTTAGGATGTACGTGATGTACGGTTCTGTCCAGACGGGAGTGATAACCAAGACTTCCATGATCAGGTCGACCACAGCTGGAACTTCAACTTCAGTCGGATCCGTGGCACTTTTTGGCTGCGGGGCCTCTTCAGTGAAGGGATCCTCCTGGACTGATGGTGTGTGGATGTGTTCCAAAAACACATTGCTGGGAATGGCTTCTCTTTTGGAACCTATTTTTTCCAGATCATCAGCTGCTTGATTTTTCAGTCGGGGTATGTGATGAAGCTCTAACCCCTCGAATTTCTTCTCTAGCTTTCTCACTGCATTGCAATAACCAGTCATGGCTGGACTTCTGACGTCCCATTCCTTCATCACTTGATCAACCACCAAATCTGAGTCGCCATAGACCATGAGGCGACGGACGCCGAGTGAAATGGCCATGCGCAACTATAAAAGTGCTTCGTATTCTGCCTCGTTGTTAGAGGAATCAAAGTGGATTTGAAGAACATATCTGAGTTTATCTCCTCTGGGGGAGACCAACACCACTCCGACGCCAGAACCATTTAGCATCTCAGAACCGTCGAAGAACATGGTCCAATGCTCCGAGTGAACCTGAGTCGGCAGTTGCTGTTCAATCCACTCGGCGACGAAATCCGCGATTGCCTGGACTTGATAGCTTTCTTTGCCTCAAACTTGATATCTAGAGGAAGGAGTTCAATCGCCCATTTTGCCACTCGACCAGTTGCGTCCCTGTTATGCAAGATCTCTGACAACGGAGCGTCGCTGACGACTGTAATGGAATGATCAGAGAAGTAGTGGGCAACTTTCTTTGTGGTCATATAAATCCCATATACGAGCTTCTGATAATGAGGATATCTTTGCTTCGATGGGGTCAAGACTTTAGAAATATAATACACTGGGCGCTGAACTTTGAAGGTTTTCTCTTCTTCTTCCCGCTCGACCGTAAGTACCATACTGACGACTTGTCCTGTGGCTGCAATGTAAAGCAGCAAAGGCTCCTTGCTGATTGGGGCAGCAAGCACCGGCTGGGTGGAGAGCAGAGCTTTGAGCTCTGCGAACGCTGCGTCAACTTCAGGAGTCCACTCGAACTTGTCAGACTTCATCAATTAGTAAAGAGGCAATGCCTTTTCACCGAGACGAGATATGAATCGACTTAGGGCGGCCAAGCAACCAGTAAGCTTCTGAACATCGTGCACTCGCACAGGACTTTTCATTCGGAGTATAGTACCGACTTTTTCTGGATTGGCGTCGATTCCCCGTTCGGAAACGAGAAAACCGAGTAACTTCCCGCCAGGAACCCCGAATGTGCATTTTGATGGATTAAGCTTGATATCAAACCTTCTGAGGTTGGCAAAGGTTTCAGCAAGGTCAGTCAGCAGGTCGGAACCCTTCCATGACTTGACCACAATATCATCCATGTACGCCTCCACATTCCGACTGATTTGGGTGAGCAAACACTTCTGAATCATCCTCATGAATGTGGCTCCGGCATTCTTGAGGCCGAATGGCATGGTAACATAACAGAAGCACCTGAATGGAGTGATGAAAGCTGTTTTGATCTCGTCAGGTCCATACAGATGGATCTGATGGTACCCGGAATAGGCGTCTAAAAAAGACAGTTGCTCACATCCTGCAGTCGAGTCAACTATCTGGTCGATGCGGGGGAGAGGAAAATGATCTTTCGGGCATGCCCGATTGATATGTTTAAAGTCAATGCACATGCGAAGTGACTTGTCCTTCTTGGGGACCATGACAACATTAGCGAGCCACTCGGAGTGGTAGATTTCTTGGATGAACTCCGCCGCTAAGAGCCAAGCCACCTCTTCGCCAATGGCCTTTCTCTTCTGGACGGTGGACCGTCGGAGATGTTCCTTGACAGGATTTACTTTTGAGTCGACTCTTAGGTGGTGCTCAGCCAGCTCCCTGGGAACACCCGACATGTCAGAGGGCTTCCATGCAAAAGTGTCCCAGTTCTCACGGAGGAACTGGATGAGCGCTTCTTCCTATTTGGAGTCGAGTGTTGTCGAGATATGAGTTGGAGCAGCACTGGGGTCGGTCGGGTGGATGTGAGCTGTCTTCGTATCGCCAGTCGACTGAAAAGCTGACTCTGTAGCGGGCTTCTTGGCTCGCAACAAATCACTCGGGTCTGCAGTCTTTTGGTATTCCTGCAACTCCACCACTGCCATCTGAGCATCAGCGATCTTCGAACCTTTCTGAAAACATTCTTCCGCTTTCTTCCGATTGCCCGTAATAGCGATCACACCTTTGGGGCCAGGCATCTTCAATTTGAGGTACACGTAACATGGTCGGGCCATGAAGCGTGCATAAGCCGGCCTCCCCAAAATAGCGTGGTAGGCACTCTGGAAGTCTACAACTTCGAATGTCAACTTTTCTTTGTGGTAATATTTGGAATCACCAAAAACCACATCAAGAGCAATCTGGCCGAGTGATTCAGCCTTCTTCCTAGGAATGACTCCATGGAAACTCATGTTGCTGGCACTGAGTCTGGACATCGGAATGCCCATCCCTTTCAACGTCTCAGCATACAATATGTTCAAACCTCTGCCACCATCCATCAGGACTTTGGTCAGTCGAGTGCCTTCAACAACTGGGTCGACCACCAAAGCTTGCCTCCCAGGGGTGGCGATGTGCGTTGGGTGGTCGGACTGGTCGAATGCTATGGCAGTCTGAGACCATTTCAGGTAACTAGGTGTCGCCGGAGCGACCATATTCACCTCTCGGTTAATAACTTTCAGTTGACTTTTGCTTTCAACATCGGCAAAAATCATCAGAGTGGAATTGACCTGAGGGTATCCGTCGTCACTTTCTTCTTTGTCCTCGACCTTGTCCGACTCCTTTTCCTTACCTTTGGGCTGCTTGCCCTGGAACTGCTGGATCAAGAGTCGACACTGTCGAGTGGTATTTTCGGGTAAACGAAATTACCCTCTTCATCTTTCTTTGTGTGGACGAGACATGGTAAGTCCAACACATCATATCCATCCTGGTCTTTAACCTTTTTGGGGTTCCAAGGTCCTTTAGGTTTCCTTTTAAACTTTCCTTGGGTTAAAGCCAAGGCTTCCCCGGGAGCCGCTGGCTCGGCTTTCCGCTTCTGTTTCCGATTGGAATTTCCTCCGGTTTCTTGGGCGACTGACTTGAGCTTGCCACTCCTGAGTCGATCCTCATCTTCACCATTAGCGTACTTGGTGGCAATCTCCATCATCCGATTCAGGGACATATCTCCGGTTCGACCGAATTTCAAATTCAGTTCTCTGTACTTGACGCCTTCCTTGAAGGCACAAACTGCTTGGTGGTCAGGCACATTCTCCACCGAGTGATGTAACGTGATCCACCTCTGGATGTAATCCCTCAAAGTTTCATTCGGCTTCTGCACGCAAGACCGCAGTTCCGTCAGCCCTGCCGGTCGCTTGCATGTGCCTTCAAATGTGGTGACGAACACTCGGGAGAGATCTTCCCAAGTGTAAATGCTGCTAGGTGCTAAGTGGTTCAGCCACGCTCTGGCCGAGCCCTCCAACATGAGAGGCAGGTGCTTCATGGCCACTTCATCATTGCCGCTGCCAATCTGGACGGCCACTCGGTAGTCCTCAAGCCAAGTATCGGGCTTGGACTCACCAGTGAACTTACTGACTCCAGTCGCCAACCTGAAGTTGGAAGGAATCACAGCGGCCCTGATGGCTCTACTAAAGCACTCTGGCCCCGAAACATGTACTCTGCTGCTGGTAGGTGCATCTCTATCGTGACCTTCTCGGTGAGCCCTGTTCCTGTCGACCAAACCTTGGACGAGAATGGATCTCGCATCAAAGCCTGGCCCTCTGGGGTCGACTGGAATCCTTCGCCCACCACCATGAGGGCGCCTGTCATCCTACTGGCAAGGCACATACGACCCGCTCCTTGGGGGAGGCGTGGGCACTCGATGTCGACCGTCACGATCGACTCGGTGATCATACTGCTCATGGTTCCCATACTGGTCACGCCGGTCTCCACGTCCCTCACGCCTCGGGGCGATCTCGGGTTGTGAGCTGACTGGACTGTGTCCGCGGCAACGGATCTGCTGTGAATCCTGTTCCGCGACTGAGAAACAGCGGAATTCTGGTCTCCTGCTGCCCGGATAATGCTCTGATCTGCAGCAAGCCTCTGCCAGCCTCCGACTGGGAAGGCTGAATCGACTCCGCTATACGGGCCGCAGCTGCTAAATTCTGAATCGGAGTTCGATATACCTGCGGGGGCGGGAAGAGCTGACGTCGACTGGATTCGGGAACCCGTTGTCGCGCACGCTCGTCGAGTGCTCGCTGGAGGTTCTCCAGTCGAGTGCGCTCGACCAAGTTTGCCAGGTGCGCGTCTTCCAAGGCGCGAGCCTCGGGGGTTTCTCCAACGATAGGAGTGTGCAGTGAATTCACGTTCCGGTGGCGAAGTTCTTCTCTCTGCAGCGACGTGAGAGGCTCGGGAAGATACTCCTCATGGGGACGTGACGGGTCGCCTCCACCCGCGCCTCCGTCAATGCGGGGAAAATCGGGAGGACTAGGCGGTCCATCGACCATCAGAACCTCCGCCACTAGATTGCTGCTGTCGCACTCGGATGGGGTCTCTGTGGAGCCAGTCGACAGGTCGAACAGGCCGTAGAGGGATTCGTCGGGCTCGATCGCCACGACTTGCGGGGTGGCTGACTGACGTGCCACCGCGTGTCTCACCCACCGCTGAAGTCTCGACCGACCGGAGCGCTTGCGCCGGCGGGAAACGGGGAGGGAGGACAACACAGGAGCCGACCGGTAGGGGGTCGACGGTTGCCGCAGGAGAACGCCGCGGACACATGCGCTAAAGTGCGTTGCCCCATGAACAGGGAGTGCGTCCACGTCGAGCGGAGCCTCCTGGAGCTAAGCAGAGTCGTCGACGATGAACGTGAGCACACCGAGATGGATCTCGCGGCCCTCCACCAAAACTCCGCTGAAAACCATGATGATTCGGGTCAGAAAAGGTCGCAACTCCTCCAACGAACGCTAAAACACCTGCCCCACGGTGGGCGCCAACTGTCGTGGTTCCAAGTCTGACAGTAGTGTAGGGGGGTAAGTATGGAGAGGCAAGATCTTAGCTATGGAGAAGTTGTAAGCACGCAAGGTTTACGAGTTTAGGCCCTTCTCGGAGGAAGTAATAGCCCTACGTCTCGGAGCGCGGAGGCAGTCGACTGGATTATGCGTGTATGAATTACAGGGGTGCGAACCCTTTACACTGAGGAGGGGGGTGGCTTATATAGAGTCCGTCAGACCCCTCCGGCCCTCAGTTATGCAGGGTTTTAAGTACATTAAGGTCGGGCGTTACTGGTAACGCCCCTAATAAAGTGCTATGATGACCATAAAAGCTACTTAATGACCGACCGTTAGCGTGCGGAGTGACTTTAGGTCTCCTAGCCGTCGGGTGGTTGGATCTTGGTCGAGTGGTTGCTTCTTGGTCGAGTGTCTTCGAGTACGTCGAGTGAAACACCGCCAAGTCGATTGAAATGTGATTTCTTCTGGAGGTGTCCTTGGGTAGGTCAGTTTGGACAGGTCCATGGCCCTACCCTAGGTACATAGCTTCATCAGGGGGCACTGCACACGGCTGGGAGAGATCTTTGTGATCAACTTGTGTGTCAAGAGGTGCCCCCTGCCCCTGTATATAAAGGAGCAAGGGGGAGGCTGGCCGGCCCTTGTTGGTGCGCCAGGAGGAGGACTCCTCCTCCTAGTAGGAGTAGGATTCCCCTCTTTCCTACTCCTACTAGGAGGGGGAAAGGAAAGGAGAGAAAGAGAAGGAAAGGGGGGCGCCGCCCCCCTCTCCTAGTCCAATTCGGACAGAGGGGAGGGGACGCGCTGCCTGCCCTAGGCCGGCCCCTCTCTCTTTCCCTTATGGCCCAACAAGGCCCATTAGCCCTCGGGGGGGTTCCGGTAACCCCTCCGGTACTCCGGTAAAATCCCGATTTTACCCGGAACTCTTCTGATGTCCAAATGTAGGCTTCCAATATATAAATCTTCATGTCTCGACCATTTCAAGACTCCTCGTCATGTCCGTGATCATATCTGGGACTCCGAACTACCTTTGGTACATCAAAACATATAAACTCATAAAATCGATCGTCACAGAACTTTAAGCGTGCGGACACTACGGGTTTGAGAACTATGTAGACATGACCGAGACATGTCTCCGAATAACCAATAGCGGAACCTGGATGCTCATATTGGTTCCTACATATTTTACGAAGATCTTTGTTAGTCAAACCGCATAACACTATACGTTGTTCTCTTTGTCATCGGTATGTTACTTGCCCGAGATTCGATCGTCGGTATCCCAATACCTAGTTCAATCTCATTACCGACAAGTATCTTTACTCGTTTCGTAATGCACCATCCCTCCAACTAACTCATTAGTTGCATTGCTTGCAAGGCTTATAGTGATGTGCATTACCGAGAGGGCCCAGAGATACCTCTCTGACAATCGGAGTGACAAATCCTAATCTTGATCTATGCCAACTCAACAAGTACCATCGGAAACACCTGTAGAGCACCTTTATAATCACCCAGTTACGTTGTGACGTTTGGTAGCACACAAAGTGTTCCTCCGGTATTCGGGAGTTGCATAATCTCATAGTCATAAGAACATGTATAAGTCATGAAGAAAGCAATAGCAGTAAACAAAAACGATCAAGTGCTAAGCTAACGGAATGGGTCAAGTCAATCACATCATTCTCCTAATGATGTGATCCCATTGATCAAATAACAACTGGTTTGAAAACTTAACCATCTTTGATCAATGAGCTAGTCAAGTAGAGGCATACTAGTGACACTATGTTTGTCTATGTATTCACACATGTATTATGTTTCTGGTTAATACAATTCTAGAATGAATAATAAACATTTAATCATGATATAAGGAAATAAATAATAACTTTATTATTGCCTCTATGGCATATTTCCTTCAGTCTCCCACTTGCACTAGAGTTAATAATCTAGTTCACATCGTCATGTGATTTAACACCAATAGTTCACATCTTTATGTGATTAGTTCACATCTCCATGTGACTAACACCCAAAGGGTTTACTAGAGTCAATAATCTAGTTCACTTCGCTATGTGATTAACACCCAAAGAGTGATCATGTTTTGCTTGTGAGAGAAATTTAGTCAACGGGCCTGCCACATTCAGAGCCGTATGTATTTTGCAAATTTCTATGTCTACAATGCTCTGCACGGAGCTACTCTAGCTAATTGCTCCCACTTTCAATATGTATCCAGATCGAGACTTAGAGTCATCTAGATCGATGTAAAAAGCTTGCATCGATGTAACTCTTTACGACGAACTCTTTTTATCACCTCCATAACCGAGAAATATTTCCTTAGTCCTCTAAGGATAATTTTGACTGGTGTCCAGTGATCTACTCCTAGATCACTATTGTACTCCCTTGACAGAATTATGCTAAGGTATACAATAGGACTGGTAAACAGCATAGCATACTTTATAGAACCTATGACTGAGGCATAGGGAATGACTTTTCATTCTCTTTCTATTTTCTGCTATGGTCGGGTTTTGAGTCTTTACTCAACTTCACACCTTGCAACACAGGCAAGAACTCCTTTGACTATTCCATTTTGAACTACTTCAAAATCTTGTCAAGGTATGTACTCATTGAAAAAACTTATCAAGCGTCTTGATCTCTCTCTATAGATCTTGATGCTCAATGTGTAAGCAGCTTCATCGAGGTCTTTCTTTGAAAAACTCTTTTCAAACACTCCTTTATGCTTTCCAGAAAATTCTACATTATTTCCGATCAACAATATGTCATTCACATATACTTATCAGAAATGTTGTAGTGCTCCCACTCACTTTCTTGTAAATACAGGCTTCACCGCAAGTCTGTATAAAGCCATATGCTTTGATCACTTTATCAAAGCATATATTCCAACTCCGAGATGCTTGCACCAGTCCATAGATGGATCGCTGGAGCTTGCTCACTTTGTTAGCACCTTTAGGATCGACAAAACCTTCTGGTTGCATCATATACAACTCTTCTTTTAAGAAATCCATGAAGGAATATAGTTTTGACATCCATTTGCTAGATTTCATAAAATGCGGCAACTGCTAACATGATTCGGACAGACTTTTAAGCATCGATACGAGTGAGAAAATCTCATTGTAGTCAACACCTTGAACATGTCGAAAACATTTTGCGACAATTCGAGCTTTGTAGATAGTAACACTACTATCAGCGTCCATCTTCCTCTTGAAGATCCATTTATTCTTAATGACTCACCAATCATCAGGCAAGTTAATCAAAATCCATACTTTGTTCTCATACATGGATCCCATCTCAGATTTCATGGCCTCAAGCCATTTCGCGGAATCAGGGCTCATCATCGCTTCCTCATAGTTCGTAGGTTCGTCATGGTCAAGTAACATGACATCCAGAACATGATTACCGTACGACTCTGGTGGGCATCTCACTCTGGTTGACCTACAAGGTTCGGTAGTAACTTGATCTGAAGTTACATGATCATCATCATTAGCTTCCTCACTAATTGGTGTAGGAGTCACATGCACATATTTTTGTGATGAACTACTTTCCAATAAGGGAGCAGGTATAGTTACCTCATCAAGTTCTACTTTCCTCCCACTCACTTCTTTCAAGAGAAACTCCTTCTCTAGAAAGGATCCATTCTTAGCAATGAATGTCTTGCCTTCGGATCTGTGATAGAAGGTGTACCCAACTGTCTCCTTTGGGTATCCTATGAAGGCACATTTCTCCGATCTGGGTTTGTGCTTATCAGGATGAAACTTTTTCACATAAGCATCGCAACCCCAAACTTTAAGTAACGACAAATTTGGTTTCTTGCCAAACCACAGTTCATATGGCGTTGTCTCAACGGATTTAGATGGTGCCCTGTTTAACGTGAATGCAGCTGTCTCTAATGCATAACCCCAACATGATAGTGATAAATCGGTAAGAGACATCATAGATCGCACCATATCTAATAAAGTACGATTATGACGTTCGAACACTCCATTACACTGTGGTGTTCCAGGTGGCATGAGTTGAAACTATTCCACATTGTTTCAAATGAAGACCAAACTCGTAACTCAAATATTCTCCTCCACGATCAGATCATAGAAACTTTATTTTCTTGTTACGATGATTTCCACTTCACTCTGATATTCTTTGAACTTTTCAAACGTTTCAGACTTATGTTTCATTAAGTAGATATACCCATATCTGCTCAAATCATCTGTGAAGGTGAGAAAATAACGATAGCCGCCGCGAGCCTCAACACTCATCGGACTGCATACATCAGTATGTATTATTTCCAACAAGTCTGTTGCTAGCTCCATTGTTCCGGAGAATGGAGTCTTAGTCATCTTGCCCATGAGGCATGGTTCGCAACCATCAACTGATTCATAATAAAGTGATTCCAAAAGACCATCAGCATGGATTTTGTTCATGTGATTTACACCAATATGACCTAAACGGCAGTGCCACAAATAAGTTGCACTATGTGACGTCCCGAGACCGATGTGCCAGGTGTCTTCTAGTTATTCCCCGACGCTGCCATGTCGTTTGCTTGCGTGTTACATTTCATCATGTCATCATGTGCATTGCATCATCTGTTTTCAAAACTTGCATCCGTCCCGATCTCCTAGTTCTTTCCGTTGTCCGTTCTGAGCTCAGCCACACTCGCACGCGCCCGCGGCACCTCCGAAATAGTATTTTATAAGTGGCCGGAGAAATGTTCTCAGAATGGGTTGAATGTTGGCGTGCGGTCTAATTATAGTGTAGATAGACCACCTATAAAGTTTCATCGCATTTGGAGTCTGTTTGATGCCCCAACGGATAAATATAGCGGCATTATAGCAGGTCATACGTCGGACATTTTCGGTCTCCGGAAACGGTTGCCGGGTTGCTTTCCTCCTCTCTCTTCTCAGTATAACCACACACTTGACCCCGTTTGCCTAACCCCTCCTTGCATAGTGCATCGACCCCCTCGAGTGCATGTCCGGAGCTGTCCCGAACCCGACCCGAGCAGTCGTCACCGTTGAACTCGGTTCATCCCCTAACATCTATAAAACATCACTGTTTTCTTATTTGGACTCCCTAGCCTATTTTTCTCGACCGCCCGATTTCGATCGGAGGGTCCAACCTCAATTGTTTTTACATATATATAGTCCACCGCCTACTAAATCAGATCAAACCCTAGTCTAAACGTACCCCTAGACCCTCCCCTAACCTCTCAGCCGCCAGCCACCTACCCCACTCCTCAATTTCCGAAGCCACCCTCTCCCCGCAGCCACTTGGCGCCTCCTCCACCACCAGCCGCCGTGGCCCGTGAAGCCCATCCAGGGCCCGTCCAGGCCCGGGTCTCTCCACCATCGCCCGTATGCCGGATCGAGCTCCTCCCGCTCGATCTGGTACGTCCCCGCGCCGGTCGAACCTCCACCTCCTCCTCCTCCTTACCTCATCGCCGGCGAGCGCCGTCGTCGGACAAACCGACCAGGCCAGTACCCCGCCGCATTGCCCTTTTTGCTGGCCGTCTCCCTCTCCTCCTCCCTCTAACCTGTCTCTCTCCTGCCATGTTCAGGGTCCCCCATTGCTGCTGGATCTGGGTGCCGCCGTCGTCGTCCTGCACGTTTCCGGCCTCCCCTGCCTCTGTCTCGCCCGGATTAGGTGGATCCAGCGAGTTCTTCGCCGCCGCCGTCCGCATCAAGTTCCGGTTCGTTCCCTGCTTCAGGAACGAGAGGACGAGGCGCCCGTTCGTCCCGCGCCTCTGCTCGCTAGGTTGACCCGATCCGGCCTTGACAGGCCCAGCACCGCCCCCCTTCCAGACGAACCTCCCTCACCACCAATCTGGGCCAGGCCCACTGGGTGAGAACCCCCCCTGTGCACTTTGGGCCATCCAGACTCGGCCCAGAGTCTTTTTTTAGGCTCTGTGATTTTGCTTTTTATCCATACTTTACCAGTTTTACAGAAAAGCCCCTCTAGATCATGCATTTAATAAATCATCAACCGTGCATCGGATTAAAATGTTTTCAACATGTAACTTGCTTAGAATTTTGTGTAGATTAATAATTTCCAACTTTCATGCATGTTTAAATGTTTAAAATGTCGTTTTATTAATTTTGCACATATGCCATGCTAAAATGCCTTAATTCATAACTTAATAACCGTAGCTCGGTTTTTAATAAACTTTATATGTAAACGGGGTAGAAAAATGTCTAGTTTAACATGGTGGCTTTACTTTGCATGTTTAACAACTATACAATATGGTTTAGGGCAGAACAGTACCAAATCCATAAATATGCACATGAGGATTTTACGGACTTGTTGCTTGTTGTCTCGGCCTCATTTAAACTTGCCTAGATAGGTAGTTTTGTTGTGCTTCACCCCTTGCCATGCTAAACAACATTTAATATTGTTGAGTACATAAACAAGAGCTAACTAAATAATTGATGTGGTGTTCCGTCGATATGCAACTCGTTGCATATTGAGCTCGACTTAATTTGTAGAATTGCTTGTGCACTTTGCCATGCCGTGCTTCATTAAATCGGACATGCATCATACTTGGTTGTGCATCATGCCATGATTATGTGGTGGTTGTTTACTATGTGGTTTGCTTCTTTCTGGTGTTGCTTCTTCGGGTTGGTTCCGATAACGTCACGTTTGTGAGGATCCGTTCGACTACGTCCGTTTGTCTTCTTCATGGACTTGTTCTTCTTCCTTGCAGGATCTTAGGCAAGATGACCATACCCTCGAAATCACTTCTATCTTTGCTTGCTAGTTGTTCGCTCTTTTGCTATGCCGCGATACCTACCACTTGCTATATCATGCCTCCCATATTGCCATGTCAAGCCTCTAACCCACCTTTTCCTAGCAAACCGTTGTTTGGCTATGTTACCGCTTTGCTCAGCCCCTCTTTTAGCATTGCTAGTTGCAGGTGAAGATGAAGTTTGTTCCTTGTTGGAACATGGATATGTTTTGGGATATCACAATATATATCTTATTTAATTAATGCATCTATATACTTGGTAAAGGGTGGAAGGCTTGGCCTTATGCCTGGTGTTTTGTTCCACTCTTGTTGCCCTAGTTTCCGTCATACCGGTGTTATGTTCCTTGATTTTGCGTTCCTTACACGGTTGGGTGTTATGGGAACCCCGTGACAGTTCGCCTTGAATAAAACTCCTCCAGCAAGGCCCAACCTTGGTTTTACCATTTGCCTCACCACCACCTACTTTTCCCTTGGGAGTCGCGCTCCCGAGGGTCATCTTTATTTTAAGCCCCCCGGGCCAGTTCTTGTCTAAGTGTTGGTCCGAACTAGAGTCCTTTGCAACGCCACCTCGGGGAAACTTGAGGGTTGGTTTTAGTTGTACGGAGCGCTCATCCGGTGTTGCCCTGAGAACGAGATATGTGCAGCTCCTATCGGGATGTCGGCGCATCGGGCGGTCTTGCTGGTCTTGTTTTGCCATTGTCGAAATGTCTTGTAACCGGGATTCCGAGACTGATCGGGTCTTCTCGGGAGAAGGAATATCCTTCATTGACCGTGAGAGCTTGTGATGGGCTAAGTTGGGACACCCCTGCAGGGTTTGAACTTTCGAAAGCCGTGCCCGCAGTTATGGGCAGATGGGAATTTGTTAATATCCGGTTGTAGAAAACTTGACACATAACTTAATTAAAATGCATCAACCGCGTGTGTAGCCGTGATGGTCCCTTTCCGGCGGAGTCCGGGAAGTGAACACGGTTCTTGTGTTATGCTTGAACGTAAGTAGTTTTAGGATCACTTCTTGATCACTTCTAGTTTCTCGACCGTTGCATTGCTTCTCTTCTCGCTCTTATTTGCGTATGTTAGCCACCATATATGCTAGTGCTTGCTGCAGCTCCACCTTACTACCCTTTCCTACCCATAAGCTTAAATAGTCTTGATCTTGCGAGTGAGATTGCTGAGTCCTCGTGGCTCACAGATACTTCCAAACAGTTGCAGGTGCTGATGATACCAGTTCAGTTGACACAACCGAGCTCAAGGAGGAGCTCGATGAAGATCATGTTCGTTGTGTTGTTTCGTTTCCAGTTGATCAGTAGTGGAGCCCAGTCGGGGCGATCGGGGATCTAGCATTAGGGGTTGTCTTCCTTTATTAGGTTTTGTAGTCGGACCTTGATTGTATCTGGATGATGTAATGCTATATGTATGTTTTGTGTGAAGTGGCGATTATAAGCCAACTCTTTATCCCTCTCTTATTCAGTACATGGGATGTGTAAAGATTACCCCTCTTGCGACATGCCTACTATGCGGTTATGCCTCTAAGTCGTGCTCCGACCCGTGGGAGATATAGCCGCATCATGGGTGTTACACACTATCATTATTAACTTTGCATCTTTTGGCTTCAATATTATAAATATGTGTATCACTACGATCGAGATTCAATAAACCATTCACCTTGGGTGTATGACCACAGAAGGTTTTATTCATGTAAACAGAATAACAATTATTCTTTGACTTAAATGAATAAACGTATTGCAATAAACATGATCCAATCATACTATGCTCAACGCAAACACCAAATAACTTTTATTTTAGGTTCAACACTAATCCCGAAAGTATAGGGAGTGTGCGATGATGATCATATCAATCTTGGAACCACTTCCAACACACATCGCACTTCACCCTTAACTAGTCTCTGTTCATTCTGCAACTCCCATTTCGAGTTACTAATCTCAGCAACTGAACTAGTATCAAATACTGAGGGGTTGCTATAACACTAGTAAAGTACACATCAATAACATGTATATCGAATATACATTTGTTCACTTTGCCATCCTTCTTATCCACAAAATAGTTGGGGCAGTTCTGCTTCCAGTGACTAGTCCCTTTGCAGTAGAAGCACTTAGTCTCATGTTTAGGTCTAGACTTGGGCTTCTTCATTTGAGCAACAACTTGCTTGCCGTTCTTCTTGAAGTTCCCCTTCTTCCCTTTGCCCTTTTATTGAAACTAGTGGTCTTGCCAACCATCAACACTTGATGCTTTTCTTGATTTCTACCTTCGTCGATTTCAGCATCACGAAGAGCTTGGGAATCGTTTCCGTTATCCCTTGCATATTATAGTTTATCACGAAGTTCCACTAACTTGGTGATAGTGACTAGAGAACTCTGTCAATCACTATCTTATCTGGAAGATTAACTCCCACTTGATTCAAGTGATTGTAGTACTCAGACATTCTAAGAACATGCTCACTAGCTGAGCTATTCTCCTCCATCTTGTAGGCAAAGTACTTGTCAGAGGTCTCATACCTCTCGACTCGGGCATGAGTCCGAAATACCAATTTCAACTCTTAGAACATCTTATATGTTTCTTGGCGTTCAAAACATTTTGACGTCCTGGTTCTAAGCCGTAAAGCATGGTGTACTAAACTATCAAGTAGTCATCATACCGAGCTTTGTCAAACGTTCATAACGTCTGTATCTGCTCCTGCAATAGGTCCGTCACCTAGCGGTGCATCATGGACATAATACTTATGTGCAGCAATGAGGATAACCCTCAGATCATGGAGCTAGTCCACATCATTGCTACTAACATCTTTCAACTTATTTTTCTCTAGGAACATATCAAAAATAAAAGGGGAGCTAAATCGCAAGCTATTGATCTACAACATAGATATGCAAATACTATCAGGACTAAGTCATGATAAATTAAAGTCCAATTAATCATATTACTTAAGAACTCCGACTTAGATAGACATCCCTCCAGTCATCTAAATGATCACGTGATCCAAATCAACTAAACCATGTCCGATCATCACGTGAGATGGAGTAGTTTTCAATGGTGAACATCATTATGTTGATCATATCTACTATATGATTCACGCTCTATCTTTCGGTTTCAGTGTTCCGAGTCCATATCTGCATATGCTAGGCTCATCAAGTTTAACCCGAGTATTCTGCGTGTGCAAAACTGGCTTGCACCCGCTGTAGATGAACGTAGAGCTTATCACACCCGATCATCACGTGGTGTCTCAGCACGACGAACTTTGGCAACGGTGCATACTCAGGGAGAACACTTTTATCATCAAATTTAGTGAGAGATCATCTTATAATGCTACCGTCAATCAAAGCAAAATAAGATGCATAAAAGATAAACATCACATGCAATCCAAATATGTGACATGATATGGCCATCATCATATTGTGCTTTTGATCTCCATCTCCAAAGTACTGTCATGATCTCCATTGTTACCGGCATGACACCATGATCTCCATCATCTTGATCTTTTATCAACGTGTCGTCACATGGTCGTCTCACCAGCTATTGCTTTTGCAACTATTGCTATCGCATAGCGATAAAGTAAAGCAATTACATGGCACTTGCATCTTATGCAATAAAGAGACAACCATAAGGCTTCTGCCAGTTGCCAATAACTTCAACAAAACATGACCATCTCATACAACAACTTATATCTCATCACGTCTTGACCATATCACATCACAACATGCCCTGCAAAAACAAGTTAGACGTCCTCTACTTTGTTGTTGCAATTTTTACGTGGCTGCTACGGGCTGAGCAAGAACCGTTCTTACCAACGCATCAAAAACCACAACGATAGTTCGTCAAGTTAGTGCTGTTTTAACCTTCTCAAGGACCGGACGGAGCCACACTCCGTTCAACTAAAGTTGGAGAAACTGACACCCGAGAGCCACCTATGTGCAAAGCATGTCGGTAGAACCAGTCTCACGTAAGCGTACGCGTAATATCGATCCGGGCCGCTTCATCCAACAATACCGCCGAATCAAAGTGTGACATGCTGGTAAGCAGTATGACTTGTATCGCCCACAACTCACTTGTGTTCTACTCGTGCATATAACATCTACGCATAAAACCTGGCTCGGATGCCACTGTTAGGGAACGTAGTAATTTCAAAAAAATCCTACGCACACGCAGGATCATGGTGATGCATAGCAACGAGAGGGGGGAGTGTTGTCCACGTACCCTCATAGACTGTTAAGTGGAAGCGTTATGACAACGCGGTTGATGTAGTCGTACGTCTTCACGATCGACCGATCCTCAGTACCGAACGTACAGCACCTTCGCGTTCAGCTCGGTGACGTTCCGTGAACTCACGATCCAGTAGAGCTCGGGGACGAGTTTCATCAGCACGATGGCGTGATGACGATGTTGATGAAGCTACCATGACAGGGCTTCGTCTAAGCACCGCTACAGTATGACCGAGGTGGATTATGGTGGAGGGGGGCACCGCACACGGTTGGGAGAGATCTTTGTGATCAACTTGTGTGTCAAGAGGTGCCCCCTGCCCCTATATATAAAGGAGCAAGGGGGAGGCCGGCCGGCCCTTGTTGGTGCGCCAGGAGGAGGAATCCTCCTCCTAGTAGGAGTAGGATTCCGCTCTTTCCTACTCCTACTAGGAGGGGGAAAGGAAAGGAGAGAAAGAGAAGGAAAGGGGGGCGTCGCCCCCCTCTCCTAGTCCAATTCGGACAGAGGGGAGGGGGCGCGCTGCCTGCCCTAGGCCGGCCCCTCTCTCTTTCCCTTATGGCCCAACAAGGTCCATTAGCCCCCGAGGGGTTCCGGTAACCCCTCCTGTACTCCGGTAAAATCCTAATTTTACCCGGAACTCTTCCGATGTCCAAATGTAGGCTTCAATATATCAATCTTCATGTCTCGACCATTTAGAGATTCCTCGTCATGTCTGTGATCATATCCGGGACTCCGAACTACCTTCGGTACATCAAAACATATAAACTCATAAAACCGATCGTCACAGAACTTTAAGCGTGCGGACCCTACGGGTTCGAGAACTATGTAGAAATGATCGAGACATGTCTCCGGTCAATAACCAATAGCGGAACCTGGATGCTCCTATTGGTTCCTACATATTCTACGAAGATCTTTATCGGTCAAACCGCATAACACTATACGTTGTTCTCTTTGTCATTGGTATGTTACTTGCCTGAGATTCGATCGTCGGTATCCCAATACCTAGTTCAATCTCGTTACCGACAAGTCTCTTTACTCATTTTGTAATGCACTATCCCTGCAACTAACTCATTAGTTGCATTGCTTGCAAGGCTTATAGTGATGTGCATTACCGAGAGGGCCCAGAGATACCTCTTTGACAATTGGAGTGACAAATCCTAATCTTGATCTATGCCAACTCAACAAGTACCATCGGAGACACCTGTAGAGCACCTTTATAATCACCCAGTTACGTTGTGACGTTTGGTAGCACACAAAGTGTTCCTCCGGTATTCGGGAGTTGCATAATCTCATAGTCATAAGAACATGTATAAGTCATGAAGAAAGCAATAGCAGTAAACAAAAACGATCAAGTGCTAAGCTAACAGAATGGGTCAAGTCAATCACATCATTCTCCTAATGATGTGATCCCATTGATCAAATAACAACTCATGTCATCACATGGAATATGCTGGCAAGATAACACTACAGAGCAATGAACAAATAACAACTTCACTACATGCATATTTGGCTGGTGGAGGCTCTATGGTTATCATTTTGATAAAGCTATTTTTTCCCTACAAAAAGGAATATATTTTATTTAACTACCAAGTTTATGTCATTATTGAGAAGATTCCTCCAACTCAATCCCAAAATAATATTAGTTACCCAACAAATTCATTAAGTAAAGTGATGAGATCAATCAATAATTAAAATACCACATACTCAAGATGTCCATAACCAGGGACACGGCTAACCATGATTAGTTTATACACTCTGCAGAGGTTTGCACACTTTTCCCCACAAGACTCGACCACATCCATGTTTGGAAGATCGAGACATAGTCTTTCTGAAGCATTAACTCTTTACTCTGGGTAGGCAGTACCACCTACTTTCCTCTACATCTGCTAGCCTACCACTGAAAGAGGTCACACAACTTACTCAACTATGCTAGAGCCCATAATGGCTTGTGGCTGCACACGGAAGTTTCTAAGCAGGAATAATATTATGATCCCTTTAGTTTGGGTGGCATTCCATGGGATGATCACACGAGTACTCCGGGATATCTTAGGACAACACTAGATTGCTCCAGGAGCCCACAACCAATCCACCCAGATGTGTATTGAAGTAGTCACCTTAAGTTTCCCTTAGTTATATATTAACTCTCGCATCTTTAATGAATCTCACATACCAATCCCGTCTACGAGCATGGCTAAGCAATATGAGCATAACGTATAATTCCCGAGGTTGATAAAAAGGACAATAGGTTCCTACCTCATCAACTACTTCCCATATCCACATGTTCACAATCCTACTCGTGCAATGTTTGAGGGTTGAAACTAATGCATAAAACTGGGTAATAAAGGGTTATGATCAAAGTGTAACTTGCCTTGCTGACGATCAGAAAACCCTAGAGATTCATGGTAGCAAGCTTCGCACTCCAGGTACTCTATCGTAAACAAACAATAACATACATAAGCACTCCAGCATAAGATGCAAAGGTATAACCAAAAGAAAAGATGTAAACACAAAGTTCAAGTGAAGAGATTCAATTTGCAAAAAGAATCCATCAAATCGGAGATACGAAACTCAAACTACGATAAAAAAAGTTCAAATTCAAATATGCTTGAAACCAAATTTTAAATTTTCAAAATCATGTTCAAGTTGTTTATCTGGACAGAGGGGAACAAGACGAAGATTTTGGCGTTGGTTTCATTGGATTTGGATGAACAAGCAAAAAGTAGTGAGATTTTGAAAATTGGGGACTAATCTGCGATGAAAAATAATTAGGGATAGGTCCCTGGTCGAAAATTAAACTAAAAAGAAAAACCTAACGAACGAAAACTGTTCGCTACTGAATATTAACGGACGAACGTCCGCTAAATAACTATTCTAATAAAAATAAACCTAATCTAAAAGAAAAACAAAAAAACGGGTCGGTGATTCGGTTTATACCGGTTCGTCGGAGAAAACCGGCGGCAACGGCAACTCCGGCGAGAGCGGGGTGGTGCGGCAGTGGCGGGGTGACGACGAGGCGCGCGGCGGCGGCTAGCGGCATAGGGCGGCGACGCGGGTGGCGGGAGGCGGCGGCTTGCGGGCGGCGGGAGACGATGACTTGTGGGGAGGAGAGGCCTGGGGCGGTGCCTTATAAATGGGAGGGAGGGGGTGCTTGGAGGAGGGGAAAAGACGGGGCAGCGCAGAGTCCTAGCTGGACTCGGGCGGCGGCGAAGGCGTGCGGCAGCCGGACTCGGTCGGGGCGGCGCGCTGCTGGGCCGGCTAGGCTTCGGCCCAGTCGGCCCGAACTTTTTTTAAATAATAATTTCGCCACAGAGAAAAATCCAAAATAAAATAAAATAAAAATCCTAAAATTCCAAAAATAGTTTTCACGGTCCTCTCCTAATATTTAGGACAAAGTGAACATTTTTCTGGGCTAAAATGCAATTTTTTAAAAAGATTTTTTTTCCTTAATTTAACCGAATAAAATTTGAGAAAAGATCAAATAAACATAATTTTATTCAAAATTAAATTTCCAATATTTTCTAGCTGTTTTGAAGAAGTCATATTATCTTCTCTCATTTATTTAAATTGAAATATTGGAAAAATAATTTCAAATAAAAAATCACTTTGACCAAAATTACCAATTTTGAAAATTCAAAAATGGAATTTTATGAAGACCTCCAACTCTCTCAAATGGTCCTTGAGTTGCTTAAGGTTGCTAGGATCAAAATGTCCAAATAAATCAAATTCAAAAATGCTCAAATCATGGATGCATACGATGACCTAATGATTAACATCCAAATTGAAAATTGGGATGTTACAAACCTACCCCCTTTAATATGAATCTTCCCCTCGAGATACGGGTTGGCTAGCAAAAATGCATGGGCGGTCTTTCCATAGGTCTTCTTCTCGCTCGCAAGTGGCTTCTTCCTCGGTATGGTGACTCCACTGAACTTTACAAAACTTGATGACCTTGCTGCGTGTAACTCGGGTGGCAAACTCGAGAATCTTGACGGGTTTCTCATCGTAGGTTAGGTCACTCTCCAACTGAATTGCTTCCAGGGGCACTGTATCTCTCAGAGGAATATCAGCCATCTTTGCATGTCACTTCTTTAATTAGGAAACGTGAAACACATCATGAACTCCTGACAAACCTTCGGGTAACTCCAACTTGTAGGCAACTTCACCCATACGTTGCAAAACTTGGTATGGTCCTACAAATCATGGGGCTAGCTTTCCTTTGACTCCAAATCTTTTAACTCCTCGAAGTGGTGACACACGGAGATATTCTTTGTCTCCGTCTTCATAGGCTGCCTCCTTGCATTTAGTGTCAGCATAACTCTTTTGCCTGGACTGAGCTATCTTCAGTCTATCACGAATCAACTTAACCTTCTCTTAAGACTCTCTGATTAAATCTGGTCCGAACAATTGTCGGTCTCCAACTTCATCCCACATCAATGGTGTCCTGCACCTCCTTCCATACAAGGCTTCGAAAGGGGCCATCTTCAAACTAGCTTGGTAGCTGTTGTTGTACGAGAACTCTGCATAAGGAAAATTATCATCCCAACTAGATTCATAATTTAGCGCACAAGCTCTCAACATGTCTTCCAGAATCTGATTGACTCTCTCGGTCTATCCATCTGTCTGTGGATGAAAGGCTGTACTGAACTCTAGCCTGGTGCCCAAAGTCTGGTGTAATTGATTCCAAAACTTCCAGGTAAACTGTGTTCCTCTATCTGATACGATGGTTCTCGGAACTCCATGCAAACATATGATCCTGGTCATATATATCTTGGCCAACTTCATGCTCGTGTACGTGGTTTTCATGGGGGTAAAGTGAGCCACTTTGGTCAAGCGATCTACTACTACCCAAATGGAATCATATCCTGATCGTGTCCTGGGTAATCCGGTGATGAAATCCATGCCAAGATTAGCCCACTTCCATTCGGGTATCGGCAAAGGCTGAAGTAATCCTGCTGGCTTCTGGTGTTCTGCCTTAACTCTGTGACATACATCACATACGGCTACATACTCGGCAATATCCTTCTTCATACTTGTCCACCAGAAACGTTCCTTCAAATCCAAATACATCTTGGTGTTTCCTGGGTGAATCGAGTATGGCGAGTCATGAGCCTCCTGAAGGATTAACTTCCTGATCTCTGGGTCATTGGGCACATAAATACGATTCTCAAACCATTAAGTTTCGTGTTCATCTTCACGAAAACCTTTGGCCTTTCGTTTACTCATATTTTCCTTTATCTCTGCAATCTCCTTATCAGTTTTATGAGCTTCTCGAATCTTTCCCAACAATGTGGACTGAACTTCCATTGATGCAACAAAACCTCTCGGAACTATCTCCATTCAAAGTTCTCTGAGATCTTCGGCTAAATCCTGAGGTAATCCTCCGGTTATGAGGGTATTAACATAACTCTCGTAGCTCAACGCGTCTTCTACAACATTGGCGTTTCCTGGATGGTAATGTAGTTTCATGTCATAATCCTTTATGAGCTCCAATCATCTCCTCTGCCTGAGGTTCAACTCCTTTTGCATGAAGATGTACTTCAAACTCTTATGATCCGTGTATACATCACAACGGTTTTCAATAAGAAAATGTCTCTAGGTCTTGAGCGCATGCACTACGGCTGCTAACTCCAAATCATGTGTGGCATAATTCAACTCATGAGGTCGAAGCTGACGTGAGGCATATGAAACAACTCTTCCGTCTTGCATAAGTACGCCTCCAAGTCCCTGGCGAGAAGCATCACAATATATTTGGAAATCCTTGCGTGTATCCGGAAGGATTAGCACCGGGGTTGTAACTAAATGTTTCTTCAACTCCTGAAAACTGGCCTCACATTCTTCGTCCCATTTGAACTTGGTGTCCTTCTTCAATAACTCTGTCATGGGCTTCGCAATCTTGGAAAAATTCTCAATGAATCTCCGATAGTATCCTGCGAGTCCAAGGAAACTGCGTATCTCTCCAACTAAGATGGGTGCCAACCACTCGGTGATAGACTGAACCTTCATAGGGTCTACTGCTATACCTTCTCCAGATATAACATGTCCGAGAAATCCGACTTCTTTCAACCAAAACTCGCATTTGCTGAAGTTGGCATATAATTGATGTTCCCTGAGCTTCTCGAGAACCAAGCGGAAATGTTTCTTCTGTTCTTCTTCATTCTTCGAGTACACCAATATATCATCAATGAACACCACAACAGACTTATCCAAGAACTCCATGAACACCTTATTCATCATACTCATAAAGTAGGCAGGGGAGTTAGTCAAACCAAAAGACATGACCGCATATAACCCGTACCTTGTGGTAAAAGTTGTCTTAGGTATATCATGTTCTCGGATCTTTAGCTGGTGGTATCCTGATCGAAGATCAATCTTGGAGAATACTTTAGCTCCCTGCAGCTGGTCAAACAAATCATTGATCATTGGTAGTGGGTATTTGTTCTTGATTGTCACCTCATTCAATGCATGATAATCAACAACCATTCTCAAGGATCCATCCTTCTTCTCAACTAAGAGCACTGGGGCTCCCCACGGTGATGAACTTGGTCGAATATAACCTTTCTCCAATAACTCCTTAATTTATTTCTTAATCTCCTCCAGATCATTTGCGTGTTGGGGAACGCAGTAATTTCAAAAAAATTCCTACGCACACGCAAGATCATGGTGATGCATACCAATGAGAGGGAAGAGTGTCGTCCACGTACCCTCGTAGACCGTAAGCGGAAGCATTATGACAACGCAGTTGATGTATTCGTACGTCTTCACGATCGACCGATCCTAGTACCGAACATACGACACCTCCGCGATCTGCACACGTTCATCTCGGTGACGTCCCGCGAACTCACGATCCAGTAGAGCTTTGAGGGAAAGTTTCGTCAGCACGACGGCGTGATGATGGTGACGATGATGCTACCAGAACAGGGCTTCACCTAAGCACCACTACGATATAACCGAGGTGGATTATGGTGGAGGGGGCACTGCACATGGCTAAAAGATCAATGATCAACTTGTGTGTCTATGGGGTGCCCCCTCCTCCATATATAAAGGAGTGGGGGAGGGGGAGGATGCCGGCCTCCTAGGCGCCCCCCAAGGGGAGTCCTACTCCCACCAGGAGTAGGACTCCAACCCTTCCATGAGTAGGAGTAGGAGGGAAAGAAGGAGGAGAGAAGGGGGAGGAAAAAGGGGGGCGGCGCCCCCCCTTCCTTGTCCAATTCAGACTAGAGGGGTAGGGGGCACGCGGCCTGCCTTGGCCGCCCCTCCTCTACTCCACTAAGGCTCATGAGGCCCATTACACTCCCTGGGGGGTTCCGGTAACCCCCAGGTACTCCGGTATTCATCCGAACTTGCCCGGAACCCTTCCGAAGTCCAAACCTAGTCATCCAATATATCAATCTTTATGTCTCGACCATTTCGTGACTCCTCGTCATGTCCGTGATCATATCCGGGACTCCGAACTACCTCCGGTACATCAAAACACATAAACTCATATTACTGATCGTCACCGAACGTTAAGCGTGCGGACCCTACGGGTTCGAGAACTATGTAGACATGACTGAGACTCATCTCCGGTCAATAACCAATAGCAGAACCTAGATGCTCATATTGGCTCCTACATATTCTACGAAGATCTTTATAGGTCAAACCGCATAAAGGTATTGTAGGATCGAAAGTATGTCTAGAGGGGCGCGGGTGATTAGACTACTTGACGAAATAAAATCTAGCCTTTTCCCAATTTTAATTCTTGGTAGATTTTAGCAACTTAGCACAAGTCAAGCAATCAACCTACACATGCAATTCTAAGAGTATAGCCACGGAAAGTAAAACAATTGCATATGAAGTTAAAGGGAGGAGTTTGGAGGGAGCAAACACAATGTAGACACAGAGATTTTTGGCGTGGTTCCGATAGGTGGTGCTATCGTACATCCACGTTGATGGAGACTTCAACCCACTAAGGGTAACGGTTGACGAGTCCACGGAGGGCTCCACTCACGAAGGGTCCACAAAGAAGCAACCTTGTCTATCCCACCATGGCCGTCGCCCACGAAGGACTTGTTTCACTAAGGTAGATCTTCACGAAGTAGGCGATCTCCTTGCCCTTACAAACTCCTTGGTTCAACTCCACAATCTTGACGGAGGCTCCCAAGTGACACCTAACCAATCTAGGAGACACCACTCTCCAAGAGGTAACAAATGGTGTGTTGATGATGAACTCCTTGCTCTTGTGCTTCAAATGATAGTCTCCCCAACACTCAACTCTCATAGGATAGGATTTGGTGGAAAGATGATTTGAGTGGAAAGCAACTTGGGGAAGGGCTAGAGATCAAGATTTATGTGGTTGGAGTGGAATATTTTGGCTCAACACAAGTGTAGGTGGTTCTCTCTCAACTGAACTCGGTGGCGCCGGATAGACAGATTTGGTGGGGCCAAGTTTGACTTTTAGTTTGGGACATATGTGGATGTGAGAAAGTAGTAGAGGGTTTTTGGAGCATATCACTAAGCACTTTGAGCAAGAAGCTCATTAAGCAACACCTCACCCCCTCTTGATAGTATTGGCTTTTCCTATGGACTCAATGTGATCTTGGATCACTTAAAATGAAAAAATGTAGAGTCCTGAGCTTTGAGCTTGAGCCAATCCTTTGTCCTTAGCATTTTGAGGGGGGCACATTTCTCATCCATGCCAATGCCAATTATTGAGCTTTCCTGAAATGTTTATATTGAAGTAGCATTAGCTCAATGAGCTATATGTTCTTAGGAATTACCAAAACCACCCAGGGATAGTTGGACTTTCAATCTCCCCCTTTTTGGTAATTGATGACAACATATAGATCAAAGCTTCGACAAAAGATAATAAGATTGAAAAACATCGTTGCTTTGAGATGTATGTGATAAGCAAGAGCTCCCCCTAAATTTGTGCATTATTTACAATTTGCTTTTGAATGCAAATGCACAATTAATTAGGATCATGGGTTACTCTTCCATGTCACATACATCTTGGTGGAGCGCTCAAAATGGTAGATGTTAAAAACATGTACTCATCACCAAGCAAGTGAATGATCATATAGAGATATAAGAGATAATATCATCCAACAAGCATTAAGGGTAGCATATGATCAAACAAGTATCTCACAAGGACATAAAGTATCTCACACAAGGACGCAATATAGTTCAACCAAAATAGCAAGAGAGATAAAAAGCAACACTCTCTCTCGAAGCCTATCATCTATACATTTTTCTCCCCCTTTGGCAACAAGTTACCAAAAAGTTTGAAAATGCATAGTGCTATATGTCTCTCAGGCTTGATCTTCAGGAGGTGGTGTAGAGAGAACTCCAAGGACGAAGGCTTCCGATGAAGTAGTTGGAGCTGATGGAGTGGGTGCTGGAGGTGGCACTAGAGCTGTAGCTGCTGGTGCTGACACTGAAGCTCTAGTATCTGAGACTGGCACTGCAGCAGACCTTGGACCTTGTGGCACTCGCTTGAAAGCATCAGTGGTTGCTTTTCCTTTCCTCTCCTCTGCTTCCTCCTGATGCTGCTCAACTGCAGTCTGAATCCCAGTCACTTTGACATCAAGATCATAGAATTTCTGCTCAACGATCCTCTCCAAGCTCTCATGGTTTTGAGTCAGGGTGGCCAAGCCCTTCTCAATCCACAAGGTGGATTGGATCAGATATCCAAGCTGATCTTGCTTGGTCTTCAAGAATACTTGACATGCTTCTTCAATAGTTGGTATCTTTGCAGCTTTCTATGCCCTTGCCTTCTCTCTCTTCTCATGTGCTTGAGCTGATGATGGTTCATTTTCATTCATGAAAACAGTGTTGTTTTCAAATTCAGGGTAGATGTGCAGGTGCTCCTTATCCAATAGATATTTGCATGTGCCCATCTTGGAGTTGATGAGCTCCTGAATTTGTGGGGCATACCCACAACTTCTCTTCTGATCAGCTGCTGTCGTTTTGACTGTCTCCACAATCAGACTCATGACTTTGAACTTTTGAGGCACATCAAACAAATGGAGCAAAACGATAGCATGTCCTCTGATCATCTTCTGATCACCTGACTTGGGTAGCAATGTGTGACTTAGGATCTAGTTGATGGTAGGCAGACCAGACAACAAGAAGTGGACAAATCCAAACTTATGAGTATCCAATGCATCATCTGGGATCTCTTTGTACATGTTAGCCATAGAGTTATGGTCTTTCTTCTTTTCAACATAAACATCCAAGTCATCCTCACTTTCTTCTGGGGCATTGATCAACTGAGCCCATTCTTCAATGGTAGATTGGTACCTTGTACCTTCATACATCCGAATGATCTTCCCATCTGGGTAGAAGTGGGCAGTGGAGTAAAACTGCATGATCAACTCATCATTCCACTTGGTGAGCTTCTGGGCAACAAATGTATCGACTCCACATGCTTTGAAGCTGTCATATACACCTGGACAGTGATCTTCATTATCCTTGATGTACTCCCAGTCAACCCATCTCATGTCACACACTATGGGCTTCTTGTCAAGCAGAATTGTCTCATAGAAGTCTTGTTGTTCCTTAGTGTGAAACCTGTAATCCACAACAGTTCTCCTCCTGACAGCATATGGATCAGACTATCTCCATAATCCCAGTCCTGAATCCTTCCTGATTTTCATGTTTTCTGCAACAAGATGTGCATCATTGTGGTCAGGGATCTTGGGCTTGAGCTTCCTTAGCACTTGGGCTTCATCATATTCTTCACCAACAGTCTCAGGCACTCGGGCCTTGTTCTTTTCTGCAGCTGAAATGTGTCTAGTGCTTCTCTTTGGAGCAGACTTCTGAGCTGGAGCTTTGGGAGCAGACTTAGGCTTTGATGGTGCAGCCCCTGACTTGATTGCATCTCCCATAAGCTTCTGAGCCTTAGGAGCTGGTGCAGCATCCTCTTCCTCTTCATCTGAACCTCTCATTATGGATGATCTGCCAAGCACTCTGGCAGTGGTTTTCTTGACCCTTTCCTTCATTTCCTTCCCTTCTCTAACTGCCTCTTCAGTTGGCTTGGAGGTTTCAGCAGTGGATGCTCTAGCCTTAGACATAGGAACTCTCTTTACTGGAGCCTTATTATGCATCCCTGGCTTAACTGTAACAGCTGTGCCATACTCCTTTTTCAGCACCTTTTTCCTTGAAGTGGCCTCATCCTCAATGGCCACATAATCCTCATCCTCAGATTCTGAGGTTTTCTTCTTCCTGGGTCTGGTTGCTGCCTTAGGTAAGTTGCTTGGAGTGCTCCTGCTTCCATCATCAGAAGAGCTGGAGGGACTAGTGCCCTCACTCATCTGAACTGTTCTTCAAATTTGTTCTAGCTGTCACTTTGATCGGACATCTTGCAGGCAAACTGTCAGCAGACCCTGTGAATAGGTTGTAGATGAGGTAGAGTAGATGAGCATCACAAAGTACAGCAGTTTTGCAAAATAATTGAGTCAAAAAGCTTAGTTTTAGTTCTCTATAGAAGTGATCTCGGAGCTACCGAATTGACAAACTGGTGATACCGAAGCAACACTTGGAACCTAAACTAGTGAACTCAGTAGGGCCGAGTCACCGTTCGGTGGCACCGAGATTGCTAGGGTTTCACAGAATTTTGAACTCGGTCACACCGATTTGCACGTTTCGGTCAGACCGAAAAGCGCATGTGCAATGGCCAAGGCCGAATCGATGAGACCGATTTCTACAGTTTGGTCAGTCCGATATGAGTTCTGCGGAGAGCTAACCCTAAAAATTTGGAATCAATCTAGACCTAAGGGAGTTTTAGCTGGATGGATCAATCTCAGTCGTGGCAACAAACATGGCATTGTCCTTGTGCACGAAATCAGAGTGAAAAAGACAACACAAGGGTCGAACACTTACCCTAGGTCGGCGAGTGTTTGCTACGGCGGCAACAACGGAGAAGATTGCCATTGACGGCGGTGGAGACCAGCGGTGGGAGGTCGCTGGCGGCGAGAGGACAATCCAGAGACCCGAAGAGGCAGAGCAGGTTACGCGCGGGTGAAGGGTTTCGGAAGATTTTCCAAAATTTGACCTGTTAGTATATATAACCTAACCCTATCGGTGTGACCGAGTGGAACAACTTGGTGGCACTGAGATGCAGAACTGCAAGCGGTTACTGCAACTCGGTGTGACCGAAACGTTCTAATCGGTTGCACCGAGATTGAAAACCTAGATCAACTTAGTGATCTCGGTGTGACCGAAATGGATGACTCGGTCATACCAAAATGCACAAAGAGGTTTTGGAAGTTTAAGTCTATGATGAACCAGGGACTCCGAGTGCTCCTCACACAGTGGTTCGAATCTGACTTGATCAAACTTTGTGATGTAGCATGAATAGAGTTTGAGACGAGGAAAGCATAGATAGCTAGAGGGAGTTCTTAGGCATTCTTCTCCATCCATTTGGCAAAATAGAAAAAGCCAAACAATCAAAGCAACAAATGGATGTCCTCGAATGAGTAAAATATGCATCCAACATGCTCACACAATAAGATGGCAAATGAAATATGTGACAAAGTACGCACAATCACTCTAGCATCTATCAAGCAATTTGGCGATGACTAGGTCATCTATATATGAGTATATTTACTTAGGAGTCAAATGAGAACATTTGATCATAGGTCATACTCATCGTTTAAGCACAAGTGGGGTTGCCACTTTTACATAAAGCATTGTTGTGTTCACACCATTAGAGTTGCTTTAGCTCAATTGATTGGAGTAAAGCTCCCCCTAGATGTGATATCCCCCGTAAGAGAGATGAACTAACCTTGGGTTTTGTCGATGATGACTTCATGTAGGTGTTGAAGATGTAGATGCTCAATGTTGATGTAGATCTTTTGGAGCAATCCTTTGGAGTGAGTTGCACTTTCAATACCTACACGGGGTAGTCCCACAAGGAACAAACAAGGATATCCATAGACATAGAGTGATGTTCACATAGGATGATTTCCATGAAGGCATTTGGTTACCTTGTCCCTTGTCTTACCAGCAAGAGGGTTTGTGACTCCTTGAACTAGTGCAAGATATGGAAGTTGTTTGCACTTGTCCTCACCAAAATGATATGAGTGAAGTATGTTGGCAGAGTCACCCTCAGGAACTCTCTAGTTCTTCTTCTTCAGGATCCACACCATCTTGATGGGAATCCTTGGAGTTGTAGTTGTACTTGATGAAGTAGAACTTGATGTAGTCTTGGGAACCCACTTGACCAAGGCCTTAGGTGCTTCTTCAAATGCATCAATCTCCTCTTGAAGCATGTCCTTGCCTTTTAGCTTGTGGTCTTGTGGTGGAAGATCATCTTGAGCTTGTGTTCCTTGGAAAGAAGTAGGATCATACTTCTCTTGTTGAGGAACAAACTTCATCTTGGGGTATTGATCTTCTTCCCACTCAACTCCATTGGCATTGAACTTTCGTTCAAAACCTACACCTTGATTCTTCCGGTGTCTTCCTTGCTTGCATACAATTTCCTCGAATTTCTTACTCCCGGCAAGGCTCTTGTAAACACCTTTCTCTATAATTCCCTTCAATAAGCTGTTTTCTTGCTCAAGTGTAACTTGGCTAAGAGAATCATTAGTGGAATCAAGAGAACTACTAGAAGCAACAATATTGGATTTAGCATGATTGTTGTTACTACTTGAAGAAGAATCTTTCTTACTCTTGTTGCTAGTTTTAACTTGTGTCATGTAACTAGACAAGAGTAAACGCTTGGCAATGCAAGAAGAACTTTTCTTGCGAAGATCATCATTGATTGCTTTTAAGAATTCATGCTCTTGCTCAAGGTTGAGTTTTTCAAAGCATAGCTTCTCATGAGTCTTTAAAAGTTCTCGATGATCTTCCAAGGTAGTTTCATGAGCTAACTTAAGAGTATTTAGTTCTTTAGTTAGACGCTCAATCTTCTTCTTATCATCGTCATTCGTTTTATCTTGATTATTATGATTAATAGCAAGTTCATCATAGTTTTCAGAACTAGAGTTGTCAACAAGTAAATCATCATCTCCTAGCAAATCATCTTCATCACTATTGAAATCAACATACTCAGGGTGTGTTACCTTTGGACCTTTAGCCATGAAGCATCTTCCAATTCCTTCATTTGGTGAGTCAAATATGTCGTAGGAGTCTGTTGACACAAGTGCTAGACCGGCAACACCTTCATCTTGAGTATATCCGGAGTCGGAGTGATAGCTTCTTTTGGAGTGATTGTCGGAGTCGGAGCCGGATACCCATTCACCAACATGAGCTTGATGTCTCCTTTTTGTGTAGCTCTTTGATGATTTGTCCTTCCTCTCCGAATCCTTGCTTCTCCAAGAGGGTCTTCGTTCATAATGATCATCTCTACTCCTTCTCTCTCTTGGCGGTGATTCTTCTCTCCTACTTCTTCTTTTGGGAGAATCTTCTCTTCTTTTGTAAGGCGCCGTACACTCATTTGAATAGTGTCTGGGTCTTCCACAATTGTAGCAGTTACGCTCACGACTATAAGATCTTTTGTCATTGTAGGACCTTGACTTGGAACTTCTTTCCTTGATTATAATCTTGTAGAACTTGTTGAAGTTCTTCACCATTAGGCTCAATTCTTCATTAAAGGTTTGCTTCCCATTTGATGATGTGGGGGCATCACATGAGGCTTTGTAGGCACCACTTGACTTGTTGTGGAGCTCTTCCTTATCCTTGAGTGACATCTCATGAGCAACAATTCTTCCAATGACTTCCGTTAGCTTGAGATCTTTGTAGTTGGGCATCATTTGGATCAATGTGCACACGGTATCATATTTTACATCCAAGGCTCTTAGGATCTTCTTGATGATGAATCTATCAGTCATCTCTTCACTTCCTAAGCTGGCAATCTCATTTGTAATGAGAGCAAGCCTAAAGTACATTTCAGCGACACCTTCACCATCCTTCATTTTGAACTTGTCAAGTTGACTTTGAAGCACATCCAATTTGGATTCCTTGACGGAGTCGGTACCTTCGTGCATATCAATCAAAGTATCCCAAATTTCCTTTGCATTCTCAAGACAGCCGATTTTGTTGAATTCTTCGGGGCACAATCCGTTGAAGAGAATATCACAAGATTGAGCATTGTATTGCAGCATCTTCAACTCTTCCGCGTAGCTTCACGGTTCGGTTCTCTCCCATCAAATAATTCACCTTGCAAGCCAATACACACAATAGCCCAAACGGCGGGGTTATGTCCAAGAATATGCATTTTCATCTTATGCTTCCAACTAGCAAAATTAATACCATCAAAGTAAGGACCTCTACGGTGGTAATTTCCCTCGCTAGACGCCATACTCTCCCAGGTTGTGAAACCAAGGCTATGACCACCAAAAGCTATGGAAATCAAAGCAAATGGAGACCAAAGCTCTGATACCACTTGTAGGATCAAAAGTATGTCTAGAAGGGGGGTGATTAGACTACTTGACCAAATAAAATCTAGCCTTTTCCCAATTTTAATTCTTGGCAGATTTTAGCAACTTAGCACAAGTCAAGAGATCAACCTACACATGCAATTCTAAGAGTATAGCAGCGGAAAGTAAAACAATTTCATATGAAGGTAAAGGGAGGAGTTTGGAGGGAGCAAACGCAATGTAGACACAGAGATTTTTGGCGTGGTTCCGATAGGTGGTGCTATCGTACATCCATGTTGATGGAGACTTCAACCCACGAAGGGTAACGGTTGCGCGAGTCCACGGAGGGCTGCACCCACGAAGGGTCCATGAAGAAGCAACCTTGTCTATCCCACCATGGTCGTCGCCCACGAAGGACTTGCCTCACTAGGGTAGATCTTCATGAAGTAGGCGATCTCCTTGCCCTTACAAACTCCTTGGTCCAACTCCACAATCTTGACGGAGGCTCCCAAGTGACACCTAACCAATCTAGGAGACACCACTCCCCAAGAGGTAGCAAATGGTGTGTTGATGATGAACTCCATGCTCTTGTGCTTCAAATGATAGTCTCCCCAACACTCAATTCTCTCTCATAGGATAGGATTTGGTGGAAAGATGATTTGAATGGAAAGCAACATGGGGAAGGCTAGAGATCAAGATTTATGTGGTTGGAATGGAATATCTTGACCTCAACACAAGTTTAGGTGGTTCTTTCTCAGAAAATGTATGTTGGAAGTGTAGGCATGTTCTGATGGCTCTCTCCATGAATGAAGAGTGGGTGGATGGGTATATATAGCCTCCACACAAAATCTAACTGTTACACACAATTTACCAAACTCGGTGGGACCGAATCGTGAAACTCGGTCAGACCGATTTAGTTCATAATGTGACCGTTAGGATTTTTGGTGGGACCGACATGTCAACTCAGTGAGACCGATTTCGTTAGGGTTAGGGCATAACATAATATCGATGAGACCGATTACACAAACTCGGTGGGACCGATTTTGGTAATAGACAAACAGAGAGTTGGTTAGGCAAACTCGGTGGGACTGATTCACTCATCTCGGTTGTACCGAAACGTTACGAAAGGGAAACAGAGAGTTTGCATTGCAATCTCGGTGAGACCGATCGCTCATCTTGGTTTGACCGAAATGTTACGAAGGGAAACAGAGAGATTACAATCCCATCTCGATAAGACCGAAAAGACTAGGGTTTTTGGAAGTAGCTATGTCAACTAAACTCGGTGGCGCCGGATAGACAGATTCAGTGGGGCCGAGTTTGACTTTTGGTTTGGGACATATGTGGATTCGAGAAAGTAGTTGAGGATTTTTGGAGCATATCACTAAGAACTTTGAGCACGAAATTCATTAAGCAACACCTCACCCCCTCTTGATAGTATTGGCTTTTCCTATGGACTCAATGTGATCTTGGATCACTTAAAATGAAAAAATGTAGAGTCCTGAGCTTTGAGCTTGAGCCAATCCTTTGTCCTTAGTATTTTGAGGGGTCCACATTTCTCATCCATGCCATGCCAATCATTGAGCTTTCCTGAAATGTTTATCTTGAAGTAGCATTAGCTCAATGAGCTATATGTTGTTAGGAATTACCAAAACCACCCAGGGATAGTTGCACTTTCAGTCTCCCCCTTTTTGGTAATTGATGACAACATATAGATCAAGGCTTCGACAAAAGATAATAAGATTGAAAAACATCGTTGCTTTGAGAAGTATGTGATAAGCAAGAGCTCCCCCTAAATTTGTGCATTATTTAAAATTTGCTTTTGAATGCAAATGCACAATTGATTAGGATCATGGGTTACTCTTCCATGTCACATACATCTTGGTGGAGCGCTCAAAATGGTAGAAGTTAAAAACATGTACTCATCACCAAGCAAGTGAATGATCATATAGAGATATAAGAGATAATATCATCCAACAAGCATTAAGGGTAGCATATGATCAAACAAGTATCTCACAAGGACATAAAGTATCTCACACAAGGACGCAATATAGTTCAACCAAAATAGCAAGAGAGATAAAAAGCAACACTCTCTCTCGAAGCCTATGATCTATACATTTTCTCCCCCTCTGGCAACAAGTTACCAAAAAGTTTGAAAATGCATAGTGCTATACGTCTCTCAGGCTTGATCTTCGGGAGGTGGTGTAGAGAAAACTCCAAGGACGAAGGCTTCCGATGAATTAGTTGGAGCTGATGGAGTGGGTGCTGGAGGTGGCACTGGAGCTGTAGCTGCTGGTGCTGACACTGAAGCTCTAGTATCTGGGACTGGCACTGCAGTAGACCTTGGACCTCGTGGCACTCGCTTGAAAGCATCAGTGGTTGCTTTTCCTCTCCTCTCCTCTGCTTCCTCCTGAAGCTGCTCAACTGTAGTCTGAATCCCAGTCACTTTGACATCAAGATCATAGAATTTTTCTCAACGATCCTCTCCAAGCTCTCATGGTTTTGAGTCAGGGTGGCCAAGCCCTTCTCAATCCTCAAGGTGGATTGGATCAGATATCCAAGCTGATCTTGCTTGGTCTTCAAGAATACCTGACATGCCTCTTCAACAGTTGGCATCTTTGCAGCTTTCTATACCCTTGCCTTCTCTCTCTTCTCATGTGCTTGAGCTGATGATGGTTCATTTTCATTAATGAAAACAGTGTTGTTTTCAAATTCAGGGTAGATGTGCAGGTGCTCCTTATCCAATAGATATTTGCATGTGCCCATCTTGGAGTTGATGAGCTCCTGAATTTGTGGGGCATACCCACAACTTCTCTTCTGATCAGCTGCTGTCGTTTTGACTGTCTCCACAATCAGACTCATGACTTTGAACTTTTGAGGCACATCAAACAAATGGAGCAAAACGATAGCATGTCCTCTGATCATCTTCTGATCACCTGACTTGGGTAGCAATGTGTGACTTAGGATCTAGTTGATGGTAGGCAGACCAGACAACAAGAAGTGGACAAATCCAAACTTATGAGTATCCAATGCATCATCTGGGATCTCTTTGTACATGTTGGCCATAGAGTTATGGTCTTTCTTCTTTTCAATATAAACATCCAAGTCATCCTCACTTTGTTTTGGGGTATTGATCAACTGAGCCCATTCTTCAATGGTAGATTGGTACCTTGTACCTTCATACATCCGAATGATCTTCCCATCTGGGTAGAAGTGGGAAGTGGAGTAAAACTGCATGATCAGCTCATCATTCCACTTGGTGAGCTTCTGGGCAACAAATGTATCGACTCCACATGCTTTGAAGCTGTCATATACACCTGGACAGTGATCTTCATTCTCCTTGATGTACTCCCAGTCAACCCATCTCATGTCACACACTATGGGCTTCTTGTCAAGCAGAATTGTCTCATAGAAGTCTTGTTGTTCCTTAGTGTGAAACCTATAATCCACAACAGTTCTCCTCCTGACAGCATATGGATCAAACTATCTCCATAATCCCAGTCCTGAATCCTTCCTGATTTTCATGTTTTCTGCAACAAGATGTGCATCATTGTGGTCAGGGATCTTGGGCTTGAGATTCCTTAGCACTTGGGCTTCATCATCTTCTTCACCAACAGTCTCAGGCACTCGGGCCTTGTTCTTTTCTGCAGCTGAAATGTGTCTAGTGCTTCTCTTTGGAGCAGACTTCTGAGCTGGAGCTTTGGGAGCAGACTTAGGCTTTGATGGTGCAGCCCCTGACTTGATTGCATCTCCCATAAGCTTCTGAGCCTTAGGAGCTGGTGCAACATCCTCTTCCTCTTCATCTGAACCTCTCATTATGGATGATCTGCCAAGCACTCTGGCAGTGGTTTTCTTGACCCTTTCCTTCATTTCCTTCCCTTCTCTAACTGCCTCTTCAGTTGGCTTGGAGGTTTCAGCAGTGGATGCTCTAGCCTTAGACATAGGAACTCTCTTTACTGGAGCCTTATTATGCATCCCTGGCTTAACTGTAACAGCTGTGCCATACTCCTTTTTCAGCACCTTTTTCCTTGAAGTGGCCTCATCCTCAATGGCCACATAATCCTCATCCTCAGATTCTGAGGTTTTCTTCTTCCTAGGTCTGGTTGCTGCCTTAGGTAAGTTGCTTGGAGTGCTCCTGCTTCCATCATCAGAAGAGCTGGAGGGACTAGTGCCCTCACTCATCTGAACTGTTCTTCAAATTTGTTCTAGCTGTCACTTTGATCAGACATCTTGCAGGCAAACTGTCAGCAGACCCTGTGAATAGGTTGTAGATGAGGTAGAGTAGATGAGCATCACAAAGTACAGCAGTTTTGCAAAATAATTGAGTCAAAAAGCTTAGTTTTAGTTCTCTATAGAAGTGATCTCGGAGCTACCGAATTGACAAACTGGTGATATCGAAGCAACACTTGGAACCTAAACTAGTGAACTCAGTAGGGCCGAGTCACCGTTCGGTGGCACCGAGATTGCTAGGGTTTCACAGAATTTTGAACTCGGTCACACCGATTTGCACGTTTCGGTTAGACCGAAAAGCGCATGTGCAATGGCCAAGGCCGAATCGGTGAGACCGATTTCTACAGTTTGGTCAGTCAGAGATGAGTTCTGCGGAGAGCTAACCCTAAAAATTTGGAATCAATCTAGACCTAAGGGAGTTTTAGCTGGATGGATCAATCTCAATCGTGGCAAGAAACATGGCATTGTCCTTGTGCAAGGAATCAGAGTGAAAAAGACAACACAAGGGGTCGAACACTTACCCTAGGCCGGCGAGTGTTTGCTACTGAAAGTGCGTTATATCGACTAGAGGGGGGGTGAATAGGCGATTTTTATGAAAGTCTTCAAAACGTGAGAGTTATGAAGACAAACAGTGAAGATTATGCCTATTACTATGCAGCGGAAGTTAGATTACACTAGGCCAGCCATGGTCATGTATCCAATAGAATGAAAGCGCAATGACAAACAGCTTCAGTGTAATAAGGATCAGGTAGGAAGAAGTTATGAAGCCAAACAGATCATATATTCATGTTGTGAAGACAAAAGATAAAGCAAGCATGCAATGGCTTCACAATGAATAACTGTAAGTGAAAGGAAGTGAAGATGAAACCAGTGACACGTTGAAGACAATGATTTGTTGGACCAGTTCCAGTTGCTGTGACAACTGTACGTCTGGTTGGAGCGGCTAGGTATTTAAACCAAAGGACACACAGTCCCGGACACCCAGTCAAGGACACTTAGTCCAAGACACCCAGTCCTCACCGTTTTCTCCTTGAGCTAAGGTCACACCGACCTCGCGCAATCACTCAGGTAAGTCTTCAAGGTAGACTCCCAAACCTTCACAGACTTCGTTCACTGGCAATCCACAATTTCTCTTGGATGCTCAGAACGCGACGCCTAACCGTCTGGAGGATGCACAGTCCTCAAGTGTAATAAGTCTTCAAATCACACAGACACGAAGACTTAAGTGATGCCCAATTTACTCTGGCTCTGGGTGGTTAGGGCTTTTCTCCTCACTAGGAATTTTTCTTTCAAAGGCTTCGAGGTGGGTTGCTCTCAAACGACAAAAGCCGTGCACTGAAATCTGAGCAGCCAACCGTTTATGGTTGTGGGGGGTGGACTATTTATAGCCACTTGGCAACCCGACCTGATCTGTCCGAAATGACCCTGGGTCACTAAGGAACTGACACGTGTACCAACGGTCGAATTTTGAACTCACACGGCAACTTTACTTGGGCTACAAGTAGAGCTGACTTGTCTGACTCTGGACAAGATTTTCTCTCAAAGTCTTCGCTTGAAGACATGGGATTTGAATTAGGCATCACTTCAGTCATTCTGACTGGTTCTCTTGGACCCCACTTAATAGTACGGTGATTCCTATGACACAACATAAATGAAATAAAACTACGAAGGATCTAAGTCTTCGAGCTCCATAAGCTTCATAGGGAGTCTTCTCATGTCATTGTCTTCAATATGAATATCTTCATAAACCACCATTGTCTTCAATGTCTTCGTACATTTTTAGGGGTCATATCTGGTAATAAAACCGAATCAATGAGGGACTTCTACCTGTGTTTTCCTGCAATTCTCACAAACATGTTAGTCCCTCAACTAGGTTTGTCGTCAATACTCCAAAACCAACTAGGGGTGGCACTAGATGCACTTACAATCTCCCCCTTTTTGGTGATTGATGACAAACTAGTTGAAGTTTTCAACGGGGAACATAATTTGTGAGATAGTAAAGGAATTTGTCTTCATAAGTTGCAAGGGCTCCCCCTGAAGATGTGCATATAAGTAATTTGCCTTTTGAATGCAAATGCACATGGCAGGTTGTACTTGTGGAGATCCACTTCAACTTATGATGACAATCCACTATGCATGTGAAAGTATATGAAGATAATGACATGCATAATGGAAAATGGACGTCTGCAGTAAGAGATGAGTGCGGAATTTATCGTCGCACATGCGGAATTTATCTTCGCATAACGGAGTGACAAGCAGGTAGCAGACGGCCATCAAGGCTAAGTGTTACAACTCAAAGAAGCAAATGTAGCAAAAACGGGAGTTGTAAGCACGAAGCAAAATGTAGCAAAATATAGAGGCACCCGCCCAAAGTGACCCGCTTGAAGACTATAAACATCATGCTTCTCCCCCTTTTGTCAGTGATGACCAAAAAGGTTTGAAGACATAGAGTTTTCTACGCGTTCCCAGGCGCAGCAGGGTCGGTGGAGTTGTTTGGTGGCGGTGCAGATGAGCTTGGTGCAGATTCGACGTGTGTTGAAGTAGGTGGAGATGATGTCGCGTCGTCGTCTTCTTCAATAATCCGGGCAGACACGGTGGCAGCAGAAGAAGAGAATTCTGACTCTTCAAGTGATGGTGTGCTTCGCATCACAGCTCTTCTTGGAGGCGTGGAGTCAAATTGGAATCTCTCTCTGAAGCCATCCTCTTGCAGTTGAGCTTCATTGCTCATCATGGTGAGGCCTTTCCAAGTGCGGCGACAGGTCTCGTGTGCGACAAACGCATTCTTGGTTGCCAGATTTCTGATGCGATTGACGTCTTGCATGATGCTTCTCATCTGTCGTTTGAGCCAGTCGTGATGCCTATCTTGCTTTTGGTGAAGAGCCACAAGAAGCTCTCGGTCATTGAGTGCTCGAGCGCGCTTCTTGGGTCTCTTGGCAGCTGTGCTGTCAGTGGCTTCAGTTGATGCAGGGGCACGTGTGGTGCCAGCCATTGGATACACTCGGGAGAGAGCTTCAACACCTTCAATATTTTGAGTGAAGCTCTGGTGTTCTGCATTTTGAAGACTTAATGGTTGCTTGCCAGGCTCTGGATATATTGCTTCAGCAGATGTGTCCACATCTGGCAAAAATATCCTATGGTTGCGGGCTGAGGGTTGATAGGAGATTGCAGAGTGAAGCTTGATCAACCTCATAACCCAAGGAGCATAGAACTTTAATCCAAACAGTTCTGAGGCAGATGCTGCAAAGTGACGGATGAAGAGATCCTGTGCATTGAAGCATTTTCCATGAAGAATGCAGAAGATGAGAGTCTTCATTGCACCATCAATTGTTGCATATCGAGAGTGTCCCTTTACAGGCCATAGAGTCCGCCTTATGATGTGATATATTGTTCTGGGTAGGTACTCTAAGTCTTCAACGAAGAACCTAGTTGGATAGGGTGCATTAGGAGGCAGTGGCTTCATTATTGAGAGCATCGGACTCATATCTGGCTCAGGACGCTGAAATATGCTCTCAATTGCTTCAGCATGGAGTTGGCACCCTTCTTCAAAGAATTCGCCAGGAGTGGGAAGGCCGGTAAGCTCAATTAGGTCGAAAGCATTGGCTTCATGATGGATATTGCCCGTCATCCACTCCAGAATCCATGTCTTCGGATCTCTGTTATAGCCTTTGATATGCAAAGTGGCATAGAACTGGAGCAGAAGCTCTTCGTTCCAGTGCTCTTCATTAGTGATAAATGGCAGCAAACCCACTTGCTTGAAGCAATCCAGTGCTTCTTCCAGACCAGGCAGACCAGCAACAGCTTCAACCTCAAGGCGCTTGTGAGGAAAGATGCGGCCTTGGTTGTATAGGATGCATGAATAATAGCTGCGCTGTTGATGGCTCCAGAACCTATCTGATACAATCCGTTCCCTTGAATAAGGGTTCTTGGAGCGGTCGAAAAACGTGTTATCTGCCCTGAAGCCGTTGATGTTGAAGGAACCAGGAGCTGATGCAGGACCTGGGAACCTTGGCAGTCGTGGGATCGGCTTCTGGACCTAGGGTCTGTACGCAATATGATAGTTGAATTGTGGTCCGGCAGCAGACTCAGGCACAGAATGTTCAGGAGCAGTAGCTTCATTGTCTTCTGAAGCTATTGTTGGGTTGGGCTCCACATTGGCTTCGGCGTTGTTTGTGGCAACCTCAACATTTGCAGACTCAGGCACGTTCTCCTGGAGAACTGCTTCTTGTTGGCGTGGGGGAGTTGGAGCTTGTGGTATCTCTGCATGCTCTTCGGCTGATGCAGCCGGAATGTCGTCAGCAGCCTGAGCCCTTGGCCCTTTGCGAAGCCTACGGAATGTAGGCGCCGGTGGTGTTGTAGTGGGTTGGGGCTCATCTTCCTCCTGTGGGCGATCTGCCCACGATGTATCTTGTGTGATTGGCGTCAATGGACGACCAATACTGATCAGTTCGCTTGTCTCAAGCTGAGGAAGGGCTGCATCACCTTGCACATTGTCTTGAAGACCAATGTCTTCAGCAGCGTTGGGTTCGTCTGCTGGAATGTCTTCAGCGTTGGGTTCATGCACAATCAACTGACGATCTACGTCAGGATAGCGGACGGAGAGGGGTTCAACTGTCAAGGGCTCTGTGGGAGTAGCCTGAGATTTCTTGGTCTTGCGCTTCTTGATGATGGGTTCAGAAGAAGAGGCTTCAGAATGTTTTCTCTTTTTAGCTTCAGCCTCTGCAGTCCGTGTCTTCTTGTGCTGTGAGGCGGTTGATCGACTCTTTGGCTTCGAGCCAGTCGTTGCAGCGGGGAAGACAATCGGAGCAGTTTCTGACCTTGGCGCTTCAGGTTCAGGCACAGCAGCCTTCTTTTTCTTCTTCGCGGCCATCCTGGGGTCAATGCCGGGACGCCCAAGTGCCTTGCGCTTTTCTGCCTCATTGTAGGCTTGCACGCAGCGATCAGCCAAAGTCTTCATGCGTTCTCGCGAGCCTTGAGCTTCGGCACGCGTCTTCAGGAAGTTCTCTTTCAGCTCGTGCAACATGATCTTGAAGTTTTTCACTTCTTGCACACTGAGCTTGGCCACGTGCTTCTTGAATTGAGCCTTTTCATGATCAATTTTCTGCTTCAGTTCTACAATTCGCTGGGCTATTGCAAGTTCTGAAGCAATTGCACCTTGAAAGGCAACGCTGAGGCCTATGGGTAGCTGCAGATCATTGAAGCTTATGTCTGGTGTGTCAAACCATTCATCAATGAAGCTATGGATGACGGCGACATCAGACAGAGGCAGATTGTTGAAGATTTCAGCCTCCTCCTTGCTCTTGATGAGCTGCTCAAGTGCGTCATCTCCAAGATCTTCATCGCTTGATAGATCAATGTTTTCACAGCGCAGAACGGCAGCAGCTGTGAGCTCTTTGCCTGTGTGTGGCTGAGGCTTCTTGGCTTCTTGGGGCTTGGACACTCATGATAAGCCTTCTGACTGCATACTGGCTTCAGGAGGTGCAGTTGCTAAAGGCTTCACTCTTGCGATCTTGGGAGAAGCGGCTGGCTTTGAGCTTTTGGCTTCTTCTGCTTCGGCTTCGGCGCAGCAGGGGCGTCATCTGACTCAGTATCTGCTGGAGGGTCATTCACAGCAGTCCCTTGGACTAGGATGCGAGTGATGAGGCCTGCGAGATTTGCATACGGCCCGATGATATTGGGATCGGCGTCGCGTGTGCCATCTGCCCTTGGTGAGGAGGGACCAGGGTTGAAGTCAAGCCCAAATTTCTTCTTATTTATCTTCGCTGATTGTTGTGCAAACTGAAAGTTGCGCTTGAAGAGATTATCATCGCGGCACCAGAGAAGTGATGACGGATGTGCTTCAGCTGGCTGTGGTCCTCTCACCATGCATGGATAGAAGCCTTGAGCAATGGCTTCGACTCTGGACCTGGGTACGAGATTTTTGTATAGTACGTCTTCCCACGGTCTCTTGATGGCGCACTTCTCCGCATATTCCTGAGTGACGAAGCGGTAGTGGAACCATTGCTCTGCCCAATATCTTTGAATCCATTGGATTCGTGTCTTGCGCTGACCATAGCTTTCTTCAGGATCAGTTTTGTACATCTCTGCCAATTCATCAGGCAGATCTTTGGACGTTTCACCACGTCGCTGTCTGCCTCCCTTCCTTGCTGCTGTTTCTGAAGCCATGAATAACTTGGAAGGCTTCAAGATGTTCAAAGGCTTCAAAGGCTTCCTTTTGCAAGAACTGGCTTCAGGAGAGTTGATGTGATGCTGCAAGTACTCTGCAAATGAATGCAGACTATGAGAACCAAAGGATTCTCCCACGGACATGTACCTGTGACAGCATTAAGGTGCGAGGGAAGGGGAAGAGGTCATATGCATTCTCAGAAGATTTTGAAGATAAATCGGTTTAGAAGACATAGACCTCATTGTGCGAAGACATTCACTCACAGATAAGAAGTTGGTTCCAGATTTGTACGAACCCACAGATCAGTACAAGTGAGGAATCTAACTACCTTATGAAGCACAAGTGAATATACTAGGCATGTCATGAGATGTAGCAAGATAACTAACTGATGTGAAGAGAAACTCCTTATGGCAGAAAGTGACTGAACTATGGGATCAAAAGAGGCTATAAAAAGAGGTTTTATTTACCACACTTGGAACTGCTAGACGAAGTGAGAGTTGAGGTCGAGCAGTTCGATCCTCCGTGCCCTAACTTGGCGACGGAATACACCTACGGCGACGGTGGAGGGAGCGATGTCCGCTGTCGGCGTGAAAACGGCGTCGGAGAGGTTGCGGCAGTGAAGTGCTTCGTCGCCGGCGTCGTCGAGTGCTAGCGGTGGCGCTAGGGTTCGTGCGAGGGTGGAAGAAGGAGATAATGACCGCAGTGAATCGTGTATTTATAGGGATAGAGGCGGCACTGCGCTATTACGCAGGTACCCCAGGCGGTTCGCGTTTGAGGCACGCGTGGCCAGTTAGAGGAAGATTGGGATTTGTTCCATGTCCCACGCACGCCTAAATTGTCGGGCGGTCGTTCCTGCTTCTCCGGAGGAATGAGCATTAAAAACGGACTTTTATGGTTGTGACTATGTCTTCAGCTGACAAGGACACAGTGAAGACATTTGACAGTTTCAACAGAATGGATATGACTTGGAGAGATAGAGTTTGAGATAGAAAGCATAGAGAGGTTAGGGTCCGATCACATTCACTTAGTTCAAAAGATTCAACCAAGAAGACATAGCTATAAGTGAATGCTGTAGAGGATAGAACATCAGTACATATATATCCATATAATCAACGCAGTGAAGATAATCATGAAGACATATTGAGAATGAAGCCAAACCAAATGTGAAGACATTGAGAGGTAACGCCATGAGAGAAACACTTCAAAATGGAACGTTTGGTGGTGGCGTTACCCACCGTATAGGAAGTATTAGACCCAGACATGGCGCACAATTATCATGGCGCTCCGAAGTCAAATTCCACATTAATGTATTCACACTTAGAATGTATGTCTTCATTGTTTGAAGATATACGCTACTTCGTGTGTTTCACATCTAAGTCATCAACATGCTTAAGTGTTAGGATGTGTGCCTGATCACAGGACATTTGAGGATTCCAAGATATTTAGCTCACACCGTAACTTGCAAAATCTCTTCTCATCCAAGGGCTTGGTGAAGATATCTGCCAATTGCTCTTCAGTGTTGACGTGTATGATATCAATGTCTTCCTTCACAACATGATCTCTGAGAAAGTGATGACGAATTTCAATGTGCTTTGTCTTCGAGTGCTGAACTGGGTTGTTGGCAATCTTGATGGCGCTTTCATTGTCGCAGTAAAGTGGCACTTGCTTCAGATGAATGCCATAATCCTTGAGTGTTTGCTTCATCCACAGAAGCTGAGCGCAGCAAGATCCAGCAGCAATGTATTCAGATTCAGCAGTGGAGAGTGATACACAGTTCTGCTTCTTTGAAGACCAACATACAAGTGATCCTCCCAGAAAGTGACATGTGCCTGATGTAGACTTGCGATCAACCTTGTCACCAGCATAATCAACATCCGAAAATCCAACCAAATCAAACTCTGAGCCCTTTGGATACCATAATCCTAGAGTTGGGGTGTGAGCCAAATATCGAAGAATTCGCTTCACAGCTAAGTGATGCGACTCCTTTGGTGTCGCTTGAAATCGAGCACACATGCAAACACTAAGCATGATATCTGGCCTAGATGCACATAAATAAAGCAAAGACCCAATCATGGAGCGGTATACCTTTTGATCGAACTCTTTACCATTGTCGTCGGGACCCAGATAATGCTTGGCTGGCATTGGTGTTGTGAAGCCTTTGCAGTCTTGCATACCGAACTTCTTCAGGCACTCTTTAAGATATTTCTCTTGAGATATGAAGATGCCGTTGCGTTGTTGCCGTATTTGAAGACCGAGGAAGAACCTCAGCTCCCCCATCATGGACATCTGATATTGCTCTTGCATCATGTATCCAAACTCTTCACTATACTTCTGATTGATGCAGCCGAAGATAATGTCATCCACATATATTTGGCACACAAACAGTTCACCATCATATCTCTTCGTGAAAAGAGTGGGATCCAGGGAACCAGGTATGAAGCCTTTGCTTTTCAGAAAGTACTTGAGTGTATCATACCAGGCCCTAGGGGCTTGTTTGAGGCCATACAGTGCCTTGTTGAGCTTATATACCATATCAGGATGTTTTGGATTTTCAAAGCCAGGTGGTTGTGCAACATACACTTCTTCTTCAATCTTGCCATTGAGAAAGGCACTTTTCACATTCATCTGATAGAGAAGTATGTTATGATGATTTGCATAGGCCAGCAGTATGCATATGGCTTCAAGCCTAGCCACTGGAGCAAATGTTTCATCAAAGTCAATGCCCTCCACTTGAGTATATCCTTGAGCAACGAGACGAGCTTTGTTTCTGACAACTTGACCATGCTCATCTTGCTTGTTGCGGTATATCCATTTGGTGCCTATTATGTTGTGCTTCCGTGGATCAGGACGCTTAACCAGTTCCCATACATTATTCAGATCAAACTGTTGAAGCTCTTCTTGCATAGCTTGAATCCATTCAGGTTCCATGAAGGCTTCTTCAACTTTCTTGGGTTCTGATATTGAGACGAATGCGAAATGCCCACAGAAGTTTGTTAGCTGAGTTGCCCTTGCACGAGTGAGTGGACCAGGTGCATTGATGCTGTCAAGTATTTTGTCAATTTGTACTTCATTTGCAACACGAGGATGTATAGGGCGAAGACTTTGCTCTTGTTGATCTGTGTTGTCATTTGGAGGTATATCTTCAGGCTGAGCATTGTCTTCATGTGGATCAGGTGCTGAGATGATAAGTTCTTCTTCAGGATGAGCTTCAGAAGGTACAATTTCTCCAGTTCCCATAAGCTTGATTGATTCATTTGCTGGAACTTCATCTAGCACATTTGGCAATTGCTCTCTTTGTGATCCATTGGTTTCATCAAATCGCACATCCACTGTTTCAACCACTTTGTAGTGGAAGAGATTGAAGACTCTGTAGGAGTGCGAATCCTTTCCATATCCAAGCATGAAGCCTTCATGTGCTTTTGGTGCAAACTTTGAGGTGTGATGTGGGTCCTTGATCCAGCATTTTGCGCCAAATACTCTGAAACAACTGACATTCGGCTTCTTGCCAGTTAGGAGTTCATAAGATGTCTTGTTCAGAAGCTTGTGAAGATAAACACGATTGATTGTATGGCATGCAGTATCAATGGCTTCAGTCCAGAATTTTCTTGGAGTCTTGTATTCATCTAGCATTGTTCTGGCCATCTCAATGAGTGTTTTGTTCTTGCGTTCGACGACGCCATTCTGCTGTGGCGTGTATGGAGCTGAGAATTCATGTGTGATGCCCAAGGTATCCAGATATGTATCAAGGCCAGTGTTCTTGAATTCAGTGCCATTGTCACTTCTGATGTGCTTTATCTTGGCGCCAAAATTGTTCATAGCTCGATTTGCGAAGCGTCTGAAGACATCCTGCACTTCAGTCTTGTAAAGGATTATGTGCACCCAAGTATATCTAGAATAATCATCAACAATTATGAAGCCATAGAGGCAAGCAGAAGTAGTAAAAGTTGAGTAGTGAGTGGGAACGAAAAGATCCGTGTGAAGCAGTTCGAAGGGTTGAGTAGTGGTCATGATTGTCTTCGAAGGATGTTTTGCCCTTGTCATCTTCCCTGCTTCACAGGCACCGCATAAGTGATCTTTCTTGAACTTGACGCCCTCGATGCCTATGACGTGCTTTTTCTTCGCAAGGGTGTGGAGGTTCCTCATGCCAGCATGCCCGAGCCTTCGATGCCAAAGCCAGCATTCTGAAGCTTTTGCAAGAAGACATACTGCAAGTTGTGGTCCTGCTGAGAAATCTACCACATACAAATCACCTTTCCTATACCCTTCAAACACTAGAGATTTGTCAGATTCCATTAGCACCAGGCAGCGATATTTGCCAAACATTACAATCATATTCAAATCGCAAAGCATTGAGACAGACATTAAGTTGAAGCCAAGGGATTCAACAAGCATGACTTTATCCATGTGTTGATCCTTTGAGATTGCAACTCTACCTAGACCCAATACCTTACTTTTACCAGTGTCAGCGAATGTAATGTGGCTCTTGTCGGATGGACGTAAAGTTGAGTCCATAAGAAGGCTTCTTCTGCCAGTCATGTGATTTGTACACCCACTGTCAATAATCCATTCTGAAGACTTTGAAGTCGCTGGTGTCGTACCCTACAGTGCAGTTAGGGGGATAGGCTTCACGAAGAGTGTTGTGAAGCATAAACATTTGACGAACCAGTGGGTTATGAAAACTTAGATCCAGATTAGGACTAATGGGGAGAGTAGCATGCGATTCAGGAACGAAGTACATAATGATGCCATTTGGGCAGTTTATCTTGCTCCCCACAAGATTTTTATGGTCCCCAGCAATAGCATCAGAAGATTTTGTTTTTGTGCTGGAGACCTTTCCCTGCAAAAGAGAGTTAAGCTTTCTTAACCACCCACATCTTCAAGGGTGGCTTAGAAGCTATAAGTCTAAGTGCAGCATCTGAGAATTTTGGCTTTGAAGCCTTAGCAAACAGTCTAGCAGGGGGACAATAATACTCATAGGCATAAGCCGAATAATTTTTGGTCATATGAACATGACGGTTCGATGAACCGCTCTCATATTCATATGCCTGAGTATGGTTTCCCTGCAAAACATTTGCGTTAGTGTGACTTAGGTGAGTCCTCTGTCTGTATGAAGCCTTTGGACCGAGGTTTGTCTTCTTCAAGTGAGGTGTCATGAAGACATTCATAGGAAGATTTTCCAGACATGTTTTCGGAACCCAGATCTTCTTCATAGGCGGTCCATTCCTGCAGTTAGCACCAATGTACCTGGAAAACACTTCACCATTCTGATTCTTAAACAGTTTATAGTTTGCATCAAAGGATTCATCAATGATAATTGGGTTAGCACAAGTGAAGCCAGACAGATTGGATGGATCTACTGAGGATTCCTTTGCAGCAACCCATATGGTTTTGGGGTACTGCTCAGGTTTCCAGTAAGAGCCATCTGCATTAATTCTCCTCTCGAACCCAACACCCTCTTTCCTGGGGTTTCGGTTCAGAATCTGCTTCTTAAGGACATCACATAATGTTTGATGCCCTTTCAGACTTTTGTACATACCTGTTTCAAGCAATGTCTTCAACCTAGCATTCTCATCAGCAATAGCAGTGGTATCCTCAGCAGAGGGGTTAGTTGCCACATCAACAGTTGAAGATATTGAAACAGTAGTAGCAGTGGAACACTCAGCAACAGAATTAGCATTATTACGCTCAATGCATTTAAGACATGGTGGTTCAAATCCTTCCTGAGCGGGACTGATCTGTTCGACGCGAAGTGACTCGTTTTCCTTTTGGAGATCTTCATGAGCCACCCTCGATTTCTCAAGTTCTTGCTTCCTTTGAAGATAGTCATAGGAAAGCTTTTCATGAGTTGTTGAGAGAGTATCATGACGATCTTCAAGTTCCTGATACTTAATGTGAAGGTTTTTTATGTCTTCAATTAAGGATTCAGATCGGGTCATTTCAGCACCCAACAGATCATCGCTTCTGTCTAACAGTTTTTGAATATGTTCCATAGCTTTCTGTTGTTCAGTTGCAATTTTAGCAAGTGTTTTGTAGCTAGGTTTTGAATCACATTCAGAGTCATCGTCACTAGATGTTTCATAGCGAGTAGTGCGTGTGTTTACCTTGGCACCGTGTGCCATGAAGCAGTAGGTAGGAGTGGATTCGTTCTTGTCATTTGCGTCGGTGTCGGTGATGCAGTCATTGTCTTCAGTGTTGAAGATGGACTTGGCGACGTATGCTGTAGCCAGACTCGCAATGCCAGAATCAGACTCCTCCTCAGACTCCACCTCTGCCTCCTCAGATGCGGACTCCTCTTCTGAATCCATCTCCTTTCCAACAAACGCACGTGCCTTGCCAGATGAGCTCTTCTTGTGTGATGAAGACTTTGATGAAGACTTGGAAGAAGACTTTGAGTGTTTCTTCTTCTTCTTGTCGTCAGAATCATATTCCTTGCTCTTCTTCTTCCTTCTGTTCTCATTGTCCCACTGCGGACACTCAGAGATGAAGTGCCCAGTTTTCTTGCACTTGTGACATGTTTTCTTCTTGTAGTCATGAGCAGAAACTTCATCATTCCTTGAGCTTCATCGTGAAGATTTTCTGAAGCCTTTCTTCTTGGTGAATTTTTGGAACTTCTTCACTAGCATTGCAAGTTCTCTTCCAATGTCTTCAGGATCATCAGAACTGCAGTCAGATTCTTCTTCAGATGAGGAGACAACTTTTGCCTTCAAAGCACGAGTTCGCCCATAGTTTGGACCGTAGATATCTCTTTTCTCAGAAAGCTGAAACTCATGTGTGTTGAGCCTCTCAAGTATGTCAGACGGATCGAGTGTCTTGAAATTAGGACGTTCTTGAATCATCAGGGCCAGGATGTCAAACGAACTATCAAGTGATCTCAGCAGCGTCTTGACGATTTCATGTTTGGTGATCTCAATGGCGCCGAGGGCTTGAAGCTCGTTTGTGATGTCAGTAAGTCTGTCAAATGTGTGCTGGACATTCTCATTGTCATTTCGCTTGAAGCGGTTGAAGAGATTGCGAAGGACACTGATTCTTTGATCTCTTTGGGTTGACATGCCTTCATTAACTTTGGAGAGCCAGTCCCAGACCAGTTTGGATGTCTTCAAAGCACTCACACGGCCATACTGTCCTTTGGTCAGATGACCACAGATGATATTCTTAGCAGTAGAGTCCAGTTGAACGAATTTCTTGACATCAGCAGCAGTGACACCTTCTCCAGCCTTGGGAATGCCGTTCTCGATGACATACCATAGGTCGACATCAATGGCTTCAATATGCATGAGCATCTTATTCTTCCAGTAGGGATATTCAGTTCCACCGAAGACGGGGCAAGCAGCGGAGACTTTGATTATCCCTGCAGTCGACATAGCTAAAACTCCAGGTGGTTAAACCGAATCACACAGAACAAGGGAGCACCTGGCTCTGATACCAATTGAAAGTGCGTTATATCGACTAGAGGGGGGGTGAATAGGCGATTTTTATGAAAGTCTTCAAAACGTGAGAGTTATGAAGACAAACAGTGAAGATTATGCCTATTACTATGCAGCGGAAGTTAGATTACACTAGGCCAGCCATGGTCATGTATTCAATAGAATGAAAGCGCAATGACAAACAGCTTCAGTGTAATAAGGATCAGGTAGGAAGAAGTTATGAAGCCAAACAGATCATATATTCATGTTGTGAAGACAAAAGATAAAGCAAGCATGCAATGGCTTCACAATGAATAACTGTAAGTGAAAGGAAGTGAAGATGAAACCAGTGACATGTTGAAGACAATGATTTGTTGGACCAGTTCCAGTTGCTGTGACAACTGTACGTCTGGTTGGAGCGGCTAGGTATTTAAACCAAAGGACACACAGTCCCGGACACCCAGTCAAGGACACTTAGTCCAAGACACCCAGTCCTCACCGTTTTCTCCTTGAGCTAAGGTCACACAGACCTCGCGCAATCACTCAGGTAAGTCTTCAAGGTAGACTCCCAAACCTTCACAGACTTCGTTCACTGGCAATCCACAATTTCTCTTGGATGCTCAGAACGCGACGCCTAACCGTCTGGAGGATGCACAGTCCTCAAGTGTAATAAGTCTTCAAATCACACAGACACGAAGACTTAAGTGATGCCCAATTTACTCTGGCTCTGGGTGGTTAGGGCTTTTCTCCTCACTAGGAATTTTTCTTTCAAAGGCTTCGAGGTGGGTTGCTCTCAAACGACAAAAGCCGTGCACTGAAATCTGAGCAGCCAACCGTTTATGGTTGTGGGGGGTGGACTATTTATAGCCACTTGGCAACCCGACCTGATCTGTCCGAAATGACCCTGGGTCACTAAGGAACTGACACGTGTACCAACGGTCGAATTTTGAACTCACACGGCAACTTTACTAGGGCTACAAGTAGAGCTGACTTGTCTGACTCTGGACAAGATTTTCTCTCAAAGTCTTCGCTTGAAGACATAGGATTTGAATTAGGCATCACTTCAGTCATTCTGACTGGTTCTCTTGGACCCCACTTAACAGTACGGTGATTCCTATGACACAACATAAATGAAATAAAACTACGAAGGATCTAAGTCTTCGAGTTCCATAAGCTTCATAGGGAGTCTTCTCATGTCATTGTCTTCAATATGAATATCTTCATAAACCACCATTGTCTTCAATGTCTTCGTACATTTTTAGGGGTCATCTCTGGTAATAAAACCGAATCAATGAGGGACTTCTACCTGTGTTTTCCTGCAATTCTCACAAACACGTTAGTCCCTCAACTAGGTTTGTCGTCAATACTCCAAAACCAACTAGGGGTGGCACTAGATGCACTTACAGCTATGGCGGCAATAACGGAGCAGATTGCCGTTGACGGCGGCGGAGACCAGCGGTGGGAGGTCGCTGGCGGCGAGAGGACAATCCAGAGACCCGAAGAGGCAGAGCAGGTTACGCGCAGGTGAAGGGTTTCGGAACATTTTCCAAAATTTGACCCGTTAGTATATATAACCTGACCCTATCGGTGTGACCGAGTGGAACAACTCGGTGGCACTGAGATGCAGAACTGCAAGCGGTTACTGCAACTCGGTGTGACCGAAACGTTCTAATCGGTTGCACCGAGATTGAAAACCTAGATCAACTTAGTGATCTCGGTGTGACCGAAATGGATGACTCGGTCATACCGAAATGCACAAAGAGGTTTTGGAAGTTTAAGTCTATGATGAACCGGGGACTCCGAGTGCTCCTCACACAGTGGTTCGAATCTGACTTGATCAAACTTTGTGATGTAGCATGAATAGAGTTTGAGACGAGGAAAGCATAGATAGCTAGAGGGAGTTCTTAGGCATTCTTGTCCATCCATTTGGCAAAAGAGAAAAAGCCAAACAATCAAAGCAACAAATGGATGTCCTCGAATGAGTAAAATATGCATCCAACATGCTCACACAATAAGATGGCAAATGAAATATGTGACAAAGCACGCACAATCACTCTAGCATCTATCAAGCAATTTGGCGATGACTAGGTCATCTATATATGAGTATATTGACTTAGGAGTCAAATGAGAACATTTGATCGTAGGTCATACTCATCGTTTAAGCACAAGTGGGGTTGCCACTTTTACATAAAGCATTGTTGTGTTCACACCATTAGAGTTGCTTTAGCTCAATTGATTGGAGTAAAGCTCCCCCTAGATGTGATATCCCCCCTAAGAGAGATGAACTAACCTTGGGTTTTGTCGATGATGACTTCATGTAGGTGTTGAAGATGTAGATGCTCAATGTTGATGTAGATCTTTTGGAGCAATCCTTTGGAGTGAGTTACACTTTCAATACCTACACGGGGTAGTCCCACAAGGAACAAACAAGGATATCCATAGACATAGAGTGATGTTCATGTAGGATGATTTCCATGAAGGCATTTGGTTACCTTGTCCCTTGTCTTACCAACAAGAGGGTTTGTGACTCCTTGAACTAGTGCAAGATATGGAAGTTGTTTGCACTTGTCCTCACGAAAATGATATGAGTGAAGTATGTTGGCAGAGTCACCCTTAGGAACTCTCTAGTTCTTCTTCTTCAGGATCCACACCATCTTGATGGGAATCCTTGGAGTTGTAGTTGTACTTGATGAAGTAGAACTTGATGTAGTCTTGGGAACCCACTGGACCAAGGCCTTAGGTGCTTCTTCAAATGCATCAATCTCCTCTTGAAGCATGTCCTTGCCTTTTAGCTTGTGGTCTTGTGGTGGAAGATCATCTTGAGCTTGTGTTCCTTGGAAAGAAGTAGGATCATACTTCTCTTGTTGAGGAACAAACTTCATCTTGGGGTATTGATCTTCTTCCCACTCAACTCCATTGGCATTGAACTTTCGTTCAAAACCTACACCTTGATTCTTCCGGTGTCTTCCTTGCTTGCATACAATTTCCTCGAATTTCTTACTCCCGGCAAGGCTCTTGTAAACACCTTTCTCTATAATTCCCTTCAATAAGCTGTTTTCTTGCTCAAGTGTAACTTGGCTAAGAGAATCATTAGTGGAATCAAGAGAACTACTAGAAGCAACAATATTGGATTTAGCATGATTGTTGTTACTACTTGAAGAAGAATCTTTCTTACTCTTGTTGCTAGTTTTAACTTGTGGCATGTAACTAGACAAGAGTAAACGCTTGGCAATGCAAGAAGAACTTTTCTTGTGAAGATCTTCATTGATTGCTTTTAAGAATTCATGCTCTTGCTCAAGGTTGAGTTTTTCAAAGCGTAGCTTCTCATGAGTCTTTAAAAGTTCTCGATGATCTTCCAAGGTAGTTTCATGAGCTAACTTAAGAGTATTTAGTTCTTTAGTTAGACGCTCAATCTTCTTCTTATCATCGTCATTCGTTTTATCTTGATTATTATGATTAATAGCAAGTTCATCATAGTTTTCATAACTAGAGTTGTCAACAAGTAAATCATCATCTCCTAGCAAATCATCTTCATCACTATTGAAATCAACATACTCGGGGTGTGTTACCTTTGGACCTTTAGCCATGAAGCATCTTCCAATTCCTTCATTTGGTGAGTCAAATGTGTCGTAGGAGTCTGTTGACACAAGTGCTAGATCGGCAACACCTTCATCTTGAGTATATCCGGAGTCGGAGTGATAGCTTCTTTCGGAGTGATTGTCGGAGTCGGAGCCGGATACCCATTCACCAACATGAGCTTGATGTCTCCTTTTTGTGTAGCTCTTTGATGATTTGTCCTTCCTCTCCGAATCCTTGCTTCTCCAAGAGGATCTTCGTTCATAATGATCATCTCTACTCCTTCTCTCTCTTGGCGGTGATTCTTCTCTCCTTCTTCTTTTGGGAGAATCTTCTCTTCTTTTGTAAGGCGCCGTACACTCATTTGAATAGTGTCTGGGTCTTCCACAATTGTAGCAGTTACGCTCACGACTATAAGATCTTTTGTCATTGTAGGACCTTGACTTGGAACTTATTTCCTTGATTATACTCTTGTAGAACTTGTTGAAGTTCTTCACCATTAGGCTCAATTCTTCATTGAAGGTTTGCTTCTCATTTGATGATGTGGGGGCATCACATGAGGCTTTGTAGGCACCACTTGACTTGTTGTGGAGCTCTTCCTTATCCTTGAGTGACATCTCATGAGCAATAATTCTTCCAATGACTTCCGTTAGCTTGAGATCTTTGTAGTTGGGCATCATTTGGATCAATGTGCACACGGTATCATATTTTACATCCAAGGCTCTTAGGATCTTCTTGATGATGAATCTATCGGTTATCTCTTCACTTCCTAACCCGCAATCTCATTTGTAATGAGAGCAAGCCTAGAGTACATTTCAACGACACCTTCACCATCCTTCATTTTTAACTTGTCAAGTTGACTTTGAAGCACATCCAATTTGGATTCCTTGACCGAGTCGGTACCTTCGTGCATATCAGTCAAAGTATCCCAAATTTCCTTTGCATTCTCAAGACGGTCGATTTTGTGAATTCTTCGGGGCACAATCCGTTGAAGAGAATATCACAAGCTTGAGCATTGTATTGCAGCATCTTCAACTCTTCCGAGTAGCTTCACGATTCGGTTCTGTCCCATCAAATAATTCAACTTGCAAGCCAATACACATAATAGCCCAAACGGCGGGGTTATGTCCAAGAATATGCATTTTCATCTTATGCTTCCAACTAGCAAAATTAGTACCATCAAAGTAAGGACCTCTACGGTGGTAATTTCCCTTGCTAGACGCCATACTCTCCCAGGTTGTGAAACCAAGGCTATGACCACCAAAAGCTATGGAAATCAAAGCAAATGGAAACCAGAGCTCTGATACCACTTGTAGGATCAAAAGTATGTCTAGAAGGGGGTGATTAGACTACTTGACCAAATAGAATCTAGCCTTTTCCCAATTTTAATTCTTGGCAGATTTTAGCAACTTAGCACAAGTCAAGCAATCAACCTACACATGCAATTCTAAGAGTATAGCAGCGGAAAGTAAAACAATTGCATATGAAGGTAAAGGGAGGAGTTTGGAGGGAGCAAACGCAATGTAGACACAGAGATTTTTGGCGTGGTTTCGATAGGTGGTGCTATCGTACATCCACGTTGATGGAGACTTCAACCCACGAAGGGTAACGGTTGCGTGAGTCCACGGAGGGCTGCACCCACGAAGGGTCCATGAAGAAGCAACCTTGTCTATCCCACCATGGTCGTCGCCCACGAAGGACTTGCCTCACTAGGGTAGATCTTCACGAAGTAGGCGATCTCCTTGCCCTTACAAACTCCTTGGTTCAACTCCACAATCTTGACAGAGGCTCCCAAGTGACACCTAACCAATCTAGGAGACACCACTCCCCAAGAGGTAGCAAATGGTGTGTTGATGATGAACTCCATGCTCTTGTGCTTAAAATGATAGTCTCCCCAACACTCAACTCTCTCTCATAGGATAGGATTTGGTGGAAAGATGATTTGAATGGAAAGCAACTTGGGGAAGGCTAGAGATCAAGATTTATGTGGTTGGAATGGAATATCTTGACCTCAACACAAGTGTAGGTGGTTCTCTCTCAGAAAATGTATGTTGGAAGTGTAGGCATGTTCTGATGGCTCTCTCCACGAATGAAGAGTGGGTGGATTGGTATATATAGCCTCCACACAAAATCTAACTGTTACACACAATTTACCAAACTCGGTGGGACCAAATCGTGAAACTCGGCCAGACCGATTTAGTTCATAATGTGACCGTTAGGATTTTCGGTGGGACCGACATGTCAACTCAGTGAGACCGATTTCGTTAGGGTTAGGGCATAACATAATCTCGGTGAGACCGATTACACAAACTCGGCGGGACCGATTTTGGTAATAGACAAATAGAGAGTTGGTTAGGCAAACTCGGTGGGACCGATTCGCTCATCTCGGTTGTACCGAAATGTTACGAAAGGGAAACAGAGAGTTTGCATTGCAATATCGGTGAGACCGATCGCTCATCTCGGTTTCACCGAAACGTTACGAAGGGAAACAGAGAGATTACAGTCCCATCTCGATAAGACCGAAAAGACTAGGGTTTTTGGAAGTAGCTATGTCAACTGAACTCGGTGGCGCCGGATAGACAGATTCAATGGGGCCAAGTTTGACTTTTGGTTTGGGACATATGTGGATTCGAGAAAGTAGTTGAGGATTTTTGGAGCATACCACTAAGCACTTTGAGCAAGAAATTCATTAAGCAACACCTCACCCCCTCTTGATAGTATTGGCTTTTCCTATAGACTCAATGTGATCTTGGATCACTTAAAATGAAAAAATGTAGAGTCCTGAGCTTTGAGCTTGGGCCAATCCTTTGTCCTTAGTATTTTGAGGGGTCCACATTTCTCATCCATGCCATGCCAATCATTGAGCTTTCCTGAAATGTTTATCTTGAAGTAGCATTAGCTCAATGAGCTATATGTTGTTAGGAATTACCAAAACCACCCAGGGATAGTTGCACTTTCAGGTATACGTTGTTCCCTTTGTCATCGGTATGTTACTTGCCCGAGATTCGATCGTCGACATCTCAATACCTAGTTCAATCTTGTTACTGGCAAGTCTCTTTAATCGTTCCGTAATGCTACATCTCGTAACTAACTCATTAACTACATTGCTTGCAAGGCTTATTGTGGTGTACATTACCGAGAGGACCCAGAGATACCTCTCCGACAATCGGAGTGATAAATCCTAATCTTGATCCATGCCAACTCAACAAACACCATCGGAGACACCCGTAGAGCACCTTTATAATCACCCAGTTACGTTGTGACGTTTGGTAGCACACAAAGTGTTCCTCCGTTATTCGGGAGTTGCATGATCTCATAGTCATAGGAACATGTATAGTTATGGAGAAAGCAATAGCAACAAACTAAACGATCATCGTGCTAAGCTAACAGTTGGGTCAAGTCAATCACATTATTCTCTAATGATGTGATCCCGTTAATCAAATGACAACTCATGTCTATGGTTAGGAAACATAACCATCATTGATTCAACGAGCTAGTCAAGTAGAGGCAAACTAGTGACACTCTGTTTGTCTATGTATTCACACATGTACTAAGTTTCCGATTAATACAATTCTAACATGAATAATAAACATTTATCATGATACAAGTAAATATAAATAACAACTTTATTATTGCCTCTATGGCATATTTCCTTCATTGCGGGCATCCGATACGGTCTATTAGATATTGGTCCGGTGCGTGGTAACAGCTCGATCAAAAACTCTATGTCTCGGTCCGGTGGCATGCTTGGTAATTTCTCCAAAAATACATCGGGATAATCCTTCACAACTGGCACCTCCTCTTGAACAAATGCCAAGAGTGAATTTACCTGAGTCCTCCTTGGCGCATGCCTAGACACATACCTGATCCGTTTACCTTCTGGGGTGGTGAGGAGAATTGACTTACTAGCACAATCGATGTTTCCTCCATACTTCGATAGCCAATCCATGCCTAGTATTATATCCAATCCTTGTGATTCCAAAATAATAAGGTCTGAGGGGAAAACATGCTTACCAATGGTCAATGGCAACCGATCACACCATCGGCTGGCCATATACTCCGCTCCTGGTGAGCTTACTAACATGGGTGACCTAAGGGCTAATGTTGGCAATTTAAACTTGTCCACAAATCCCCTTGATATGTATGAATGCGATGCACCAGTGTCAAAAAGAACAAGGGAGGTAAATGGCTTAATCAAAAACTTACCAATCACTGTGTCAGGCTGCTCTTCAACTTCCTCCACGTTGATGTGGTTCACGTGACCTCAGGTGAAGGGATTTGGCTTCTTCCCTGAGCTTCCATTGCCATTTCCATTCTTTGCTCCAAGACACTCGGTGGCGTAGTGTCCAGTCTTCCCGCACTTGAAACAAGTAATGTGACTTAGATCCTCCTTGGCGGGTGTAGCAGGGTTGGAACGGTTCTGACTGGTGTTTCCTCCATTCCCATTACCATTCTTAGGGCCACTGTGGTTGTGTGAACTTCCTCCATTGTGAAAATGGCCTCCATGGTTATGATGGGTGTGTACTCCCAAGTATGGGGTAAAACGAGGCTTCTGCCGAGCTCCAGAGTTGTACTTCCTCTGTCCATACTTCCGTTTGCGATTCTCTATCTGCTGCTACTTGCCTTCAATCATGAGGGCCCTGTATACCAACTCCTGATAGTTGGTGAATTTTGCCACCATCATCTGCATACTCAGCTCATCATTCAACCCCTTAAGAAACTTCTCCTGCTTCGCGGCATCTATGGCCACATCATCTGGGGCGTAGCATGCTAACTTGTTGAACTCATCCACGTACTGCGCCATAGTACGATTCCCCTGATGTAAGTTGCGGAACTCACACTCATGGATCCAGTTAAGACATGTGCAGTGCGGAATGCTTGCTGAAACTGATCCCAAGTGACATTGGCCACGGGTAAACTGGCGGTGTAGTTCTCCCACCATGAGGCTGCGGGTCCATCCAGTTGATGTGCGGCAAAGTGCACCTTCTCAGCATCTGTGCAACCTACGGTGGTCAGCTCCCTTCCAATATTGCGGAGTCAGTCGTCAGCAACAATCGGCTCAGTGCTGCTAGAGAACACCGACGGATTCAACCTTAGAAAACGAGCTAAGTTGTCTACTGGGGGTAGCGGTGGTGGGTTGTTGTTGTTGTTGCCTTGGTTCTGGACTAGCAACTGCATCAAGGCATTCTGCTGTTGGATCAACTGAGTGAGCCCCGGTGGGAAAATGAATCCGGGGTCATGTCTCGGAGGCATCTGATAGGTTTAGAGAGGTGAGAATAGAATAGAGTAAGGTCTAAAGAGATATTTCACTGCCCATATGCACATGAGACAAACATATTCATTCCACACCACTCAATATCAAACAAGATTCATACAATCGATCTAAGCTATCATTACAAAATCTCATGGACTATTACTATGTACATGGAAGTACTCTAATGATAATATGGTGGTTGACTAGAAATTTTGATCGGTGGAAGACTCCATAATATCTGCTCCAGCTTCGTCTTCATAATTATCATCGTTGTCGGGGTCGGAGACTATGTTGTCTAGTATGATGTAATCTTTTGAACGGATGTCCAGTCCAGGTTCAGGATCCCCCATGAATATTCCTAGCTTCTTCTTCAGGTCTTCATTCTTCTCCAGTAGTACAACAATTTCTTCTTCATATCCATTGCGTGTAGACTTGAGTTCTTCCTCCAGCTCCATGTTCTGGGTCATCACCTTCTTCCTATCGATCATGTTAGCGCACATCTAGTTCTCGTAGCGTCGAATGTGCTGGTTCAACTCATGTATGTAGGCTGCAATGGATTTATCCTTCATGGTGCGAATCATCTCACATTGCTCATCTCGGCGTCCACATATCTGGTAGGTGGTGTCTTTAAGATCCTTGTTGTACACCTCTCCTATGCGTCCAATGTCGATGTGGGCGGCCATGCTTTTTCCTAAACTCCAGGTTGGTGCATTAAAAGAGAACTCGATGGGCTCGGTAATTGGTGCGAACGTCCTCCCTGGAACACGAACTTGAATCGTCCAGCGCTCCTCTTCTGGTAAAGTGGTGATGAAGGTTCCGGTGAAGCTTGGTATGCCGATATTCAGGTACCTAGTGACCTCCTTCAAGTGTCGTCCGAAAGGAGTGTTGTCATCCGGTTGAGTGGACTTGTTCCTTGGGTCCGCCATCTATAGAGTACAAATGGAGAAGAGTTAGAAATGAGTACAGAAGAGTATCTTGTGGGTTTTCCTAGTGGCCGCATCCTACAGTCAGCGTGTGCTCTGATACCATCTTGTAGTGACCTGACCCAAATGGATTGAAGTCTGTGTGCTTGCGTGTCATCCCTAGATCGGTATTGCTGACACACACAATACTCGAGGATTTATAACAGAGTTCAATCACAAACTTATTACATCGAGTGTCTCATAAAGAGTACTTATTACAGTAATATGGCTAAAGGCCATCTAAATAACTTGCGGAAGCATCGAAGATAAATGAGTCCATCCAACTCCATGGCAAAACTGAGTGCACGACAACGACCTATCGCACCTTACTCTTCGTCTGAAAATTCTGCAACATGATACGTTGCAGCCATGTAGGTCAGCACATGTAATATGCTGACAAGATAACACTATAGAGCAATGAACAAATAACAGCTATCATTACATGCATATTTGGCTGGTGGATGCTCTATGGTTATTGTTGGGGATATTACTACTGGGCATAAACCGGCCTACCTGGGCCGGATTAACTTCATCAGTAGATCAAAGGTGTTAAAGCCTAAAGAGGCAGATAAAGGCCCAGGGCCCGTAGTCGGTTTACAACCTGTAGCCGTACATCGACGTTTGTGCATATACTTGTACTGTAAGTTAGGAACAAGGAGGGACCAACTCGGATACGAGTACGAACCGGTGTTAGGACTCTCTGAACCGGCGGGTGTCACCCGTGTATATAAGGGGGCGACCTGGCGGCGGTTCAGGGACGACAAACAACAACTTGAGACATAGGCGAAGCTTGTTTGCTCCCTAGTCATCGAAACCCCATCAATTCCATCACAACTAGACGTAGGCTTTTACCTTCCTTGAAGGGGCCGAACTAGTATAAACTCTCTTGCGTCCTTGTGTCCGCTTTAACCCCTTCAAGCTAACCTATCGCAATGGCTCCAGGACTAAGTCCTTTTTTCTAGGACATCTACCGTGACAAAACCACGATAGTTGGCGCCCACCGTGGGGCTATCACACGATGGTTTCCGGTTCTTGGAGGGCCGCTTTGAAGGACTCGAGGGCTATGCTGTAGGACGGATGACTAAGAGTCGTCACGGCAGGCTCTACATCAACGACGCAGGCTGGGGCCCCGAGGCCGGCTCAGTTGAGTACGGGTACCGGGTCCCCTTTGGTAGCATTCACGTTTTCATTGGTAAGATCGGTGAACCGGGCCCTGAGCCGGACATCTGCACCGACCTCGTCGAGACGGCTCAGCGTGCGCAATCCGCCCGGGTTAAACCGGCCATGAAGCGTGCCTTCGTGGGAGTCATCCATGGAGGAAGTCATGAGGACGGATCGGGATTTCGTGAGGCGACTGTCATTTGTTCCGGTGACGAATCTTCGGCCGGAGAAACTGAATCTCTTTATCAGCTACAAGATGGCCGGATTGGGAGCTGTTCCGATGGCGACAGTATTCCGGACCCCTCTGATCTGCCCAACCGGGTTGGAATATTCATGGCCGGAACACAAGCAGCGCTTCATTCTTCGACAACTGCGGCAATGATTTCCGGTTCAGCAGCAGCGACGGCCGCTGGGGCAGGAGGCCCTGTGCGCCCGCCGGCTCAGGTTCTATCAGAGCTATTTGATGCGTGCTTATGTGCGCCCGCTGTGCTTATGGCGGAAGTTAATCCGCCAGATCAGGACGTTCACAATACGGAGATTGCAAGGGTAAAGGAACAGATCACCCAGGCCAAAGCGGATCTGGCGGCTGAGGACACCAGGATGGCCGCAGAGCGGGCTGCTTTAGACGCACATGCCTACAGGCTTATGTTAGACCAGAGCGCATCACATGAAGTCATGAGGAGGAAGCACCGATCCCGCCTACCTCCGGTTTTCAAGGCCAGAGACCTTTTCAACACTCCAGGGCCAAGAGCCGGCAATCCGCTGGAGGGGAACCAGGCAGAAGCCCCTGGGACCGGTGCACCGGTTCAGCCTCGTCAGATCGACCCGCCTCGTCAAAACACCATTGTACCTCAGGCTGCTTTAACACCCCCGGGTCACTACTCCAACCCAATGGACAATCTTGTTGCCGCTGCTGCACGGCTGGAGGCCATTCCAATTGAAGGTGACTCGTCGCAGGCAGTAGAGACACGACGGGTCAAGGAACTTCTGAGGACCGCTTTGGCCCAACAGGAAGCATACTCGTACAGCCGCGACCGGATGCACTCGACCCCTCGTCCAAGACGGAGCTATAACAAACATATGGATGAACCGGCAGTATCGAGTAATGAACGACGTGGGGCACCCCGGGACAACAACCCAGCGGGTGGTGCTGATGACGCTCAGGGAGTGGTGGACCGGGCCCGCACGCGCAGGGAGGCCGAGTTAGCCGCACAGCATCAGGCTCGGCAGCTCACACCAGTTCATCCAACCACCTTGACTGAACCTGGTGTTACTTCCAGTTCTTTGGGGGTGCCTTGCCTTATCCCCGCTTTACGTAACGTGCGCCTGCCCAAGGATTTCAATGGCCCGCGCAAGGTACCAAATTACACGGCGGATCAACCTCCAGAGACATGGGTGGAGAGCTACAAGATGGCCATGGAGATGCTCGATGTGGATGGCACGGGGTGTGCAAAATACTTCACCATGATGCTCGAAGGAACGGCCCGTACTTGGTTAAAAAGCTTACCGGCTAATTCTATCAGTTCATGGGCCCAATTACGGGCCCGGTTTATCAGCAATTTCAAAGATACCTGTAAACAGCCTATGTCGATAGTGGACTTAGCTGCATGCGTCCAGGAGGAAGGAGAATCAACGACTCATTGGGTGCGCCGGGTTTCACAAGTGTTGCACTCCTCAGACCGCATCAACGCTGACACCGCAGTATTAACCCTAGAGGGCAACTGCCGGTTTGGACCCCTGAAGCTGAAGTTGGGACGGATGAAGCGTCATTGCACCGACATGGGGACTCTCATGGCCGCTTTGGTGAAATATGCTGATTCTGATAGTACCAAGGATCCCGAATCTGATGATGACAAGACAGGGAAGGGAAAGAAGAACAACAGCTCCAAAGGTCAGCAGCATCATTGGGTAGGCAATGGCGGAGGAGGCAAGCGTAAAGCGGACGGTAACATGGACTTTGTGGCTAATACCAACGCACAGAACAATGGCCAGCGATGCAAGGGTAGGCCAAGAAATCATAGTGGGGCACCCAACCCTAACCCAAACCGCCTAAACTATCTGCTAAGCCAGCCCTGTCCAAAACATGGGACGAAGGAGGAACCAGCAAACCACCTTTGGAAGGATTGCTCTATTATGCAGGAGTTCAAGAATTCTAATAATTTCCGGTATGATCGCGAATCTGGCGATGGCTCAGGGTCCGGGCCGGGTTACGGTGGAGGAAGTTCCGGTTCAGGGTTTAATGGTAATCCGGGCGGAAATAATGGTTAAAATAATCGGAACAACCAGGGTGGTTACAACCAACAGCAGCAGCAGCAGCAGTCGGGTTACCAGAGCAACCCAAAGCAGTTGAGTGGTGGACAGTACCATGTCTTTACCACTAGCTTGGACAAGCGAGACCGGAAGGTTCAGAGGCGGGCAGTCAACTCTGGTGAACCGGCCATACCCCGTTACCTACGTTGGTCTGAACAGCCGATCATATGGAGCAGAGAAGATCACCCACCCCAGGTCGATAATCCGGGTCAGTTGGCTCTGGTGGTGGCGCCTCAGGTGGGAGGTTATAAGTTTACCAAGGTGCTCATGGATGGAGGGAGCAGTATTAACATCCTGTACTATGAGACCTTCCGACGTATGGGGCTAACAGATAAGAATCTCAAACCGTCTAATACAGTATTCCACGGTGTAGTGCCTAGCAGATCAGCATATCCCGTTGGTAAGATAGCTCTGGAAGTGGCCTTTGGGGATGATCATGATTCTAGGTCGGAGACATTGACGTTTGAGGTGGTGAAAATCCAATGTCCATATCATGCCCTGTTTGGGCGACCGGCATACGCCAAGTTTATGGCTCGGCCCTGTTATGTATATTTGCAGCTCAAGATGCCGGGTCACAACGGGACAATAACGGTTCATGGAAGCCGCAAAATCGCTTTGGAATGCGAGGAAGGAGATGCGGCTTATGCAGAGTCAGTTTGTGCCACCGAGGAGTTGAAGTACTATAAAGACAATGTTGATCCGGCGGACATGACTCCGTTGAAGAAGCCAACTACGGAGCATGATCCAGCCCTGAAGTTCAAATCGGCAGCAGAGACTAAGCTTGTTGATTTCGTACCTGGTGATTCGTCCAAGCAGTTCAGCATCAGTGCCAACTTGGATCCGAAATAGGAAGGCGCGCACATCGAGTTCATCCGTGAGAATCGGGAAATTTTCGCATGGAAACCTTCTGACATGCCAGGTGTACCGAGGCAACTCGCTGAGCACACACTTAATGTGGATCCTAAATACAAACCGGTGAAACAGTTCCTCCGCCGGTTTAACGAAGAAAGGCGCAAGGCGATTGGAGAAGAGGTAGCCAGGCTCTTAGCAGCTGGCTTTATTATTGAAGTTTTTCACCCTGAGTGGCTTGCCAATCCGGTGCTGGTCCTCAAGAAAAACGGCACCTGGCGCATGTGTGTGGATTACACAGATCTTAATAAGGCTTGTCCAGCAGATCCTTTTGCCCTCCCCCGTATTGATCAAATTATTGATGCTACGGTGGGTTGTGAGCGTCTAAGTTTTTTGGATGCGTATTCTGGCTATCATCAGATCAAAATGGCAGTTAAGGACCAGGAGAAGACAACATTTATAACTCCCTTTGGAGCCTTCTGCTATGTGTCTATGCCCTTCGGGCTCAAGAGTGCCCAGGCAACTTACCAACAGTGTGTACAAAATTGTCTTCACAAGCAGATTGGCCGTAATGTACATGCTTACGTGGATGATATCATGGTTAAATCCAGGGAGAAGGAGACTCTCATTGATGATTTGAAAGAAACCTTTGATAATCTAAGAACATAGAAGATGATGCTTAATCCGGACAAGTGTGTTTTTGGTGTACCGGCAGGCAAGCTATTGGGTTTTCTAGTGTCCAACAGGGGAATTAAGGCTAACCCGGAGAAGATCACAGCTATCACCTCCCTGGCTAAACCGAAGTGTATCAACGATGTTCAACGCCTGGCAGGCAGAATTGCTGCGCTAAGCCGGTTTATCAGTCGCCTGGGTGAGAAGGAAATCCCTTTGTATCAGATGTTGAAAAAGACGGATCAGTTTGTCTGGAGTTCTGCTGCTGATGAAGCGTTTGAGGACTTAAAGCGATAATTGGTCAATCCGCCTGTGCTCGCCGCTCCCGTTGACAAGGAGTCATTACTGCTATATGTTGCTGCTAATGTTCGGGAGGTCAGTGTAGCTATTGTGGCAGAGCGAAAGGAGGCAGGTAAGGAGCATCCGGTTCAACATCCGGTTTATTACATCAGCGAGGTGCTCATTGAGTCCAAGCAAAGGTATCCGCATTGGTAGAAGCTGGTGTATGGAGTCTTTATGGCAAGCCGTAAGCTTAAACAATATTTCCAAGGGCACTCAATTACGGTGGTCAGTTCTGCTCCTTTGGGAGATATCATCCAGAACCGGGAAGCAACTGGCCGGATTGCAAAGTGGGCCATAGAGCTGGGGCCATACGGTTTGAAGTATGTGCCTCGGACAGCGGTTAAGTCTCAAGCGCTTGTTGATTTCATCAATGATTGGACGAAAATTCAAGCACCTGAAGAAAAGCCGGATCATACGTATTGGACCATCCATTTTGACGGATCCAGGCAGCTGGAAGGCTCGGGGCTGGAGTCGTATTAACTTCCCCACGAGGTGATAAGTTTTGTTATGTTCTCCGTTTAATGTTCCCTTGTACTAACAATGCAGCTGAGTATGAAGCCGTGCTCCATGGTCTCCGGATGGCTAAGGAGATGAATCTAAGTCGAGTTAAGTGCTTCGGTGACTCGGACCTTGTGGCCCAGCAAGTGTCTGGCACTTGGGACTCCAAGGACCCACTCATGGCAGCATATCATCGTGAGGTGGATACTGTCGCATGTTATTTCAAAGGCTATCAGGTGGATCACGTGGACCGGCGGAAAAATGAAGCGGCAGACGCTTTAAGCCGGCTGGGCTCTCAGCGCAAACCGGTCCCACCCAATGTTTTTCTGGATGTGCTGCACAACCCGTCGGTCAAGATCCCTGGTGAAGAGGATTTGGCTATTCCTGATCCGAAGGCTCGATTGGTGGCGGCTCTTCATGTTATTCCGGATTGGACGCTTCCTTACCTGGCGTACAAGAACCAGGGTGAGTTGCCAGAGGATGAAATTCTAGCAAGGCAGATAATCCGGCGATCCAAGTCCATGGCTATCATCAACGGCGAGTTGCATCATTGCAGTATATCAGGGGCTTTCCAACGCTGTGTGTCTCCTGAAGAAGGCCGTGAAATTTTGCGTGAGATCCACGAAGGAGATTGTGGTCACCACGCCGGTTCAAAGTCTCTGGTGGCTAAAGCGTTTCGCCATGGTTTTTATTGGTTAACTGCTCATGCTGATGCGGAGGATCTGGTCAGACGGTGTGATGGTTGCCAAAGGTTTTCAAGGCGCGCTCATGTACTGGCTCAAGAATTGAGAATGATTCCGATTACTTGGCTGTTTGCGACTTGGGGGCTGGATATGGTTGGGCCTTTCAAAAGGTCCAAAGATAAGAAGACCCACCTCCTGGTGGTGGTTGACAAGTTTACAAAGTGGGTGGAGGTAGAACCTGTTAGCAAGTGTGATGCGGCCACGGCGGTTCAGTTCATCAAAAAGGTGATTTTCCGGTTTGGCTTTCCGCACAGTATTATCACAGATAATGGTACCAATTTATCCAAAGGTGCTATGAAGGAGTTCTGCGAACGAGAGCACATCCGGCTCGACGTTTCATCAGTGGCACATCCACAGTCCAATGGTCAAGCAGAAAGAGCTAATCAAGAGATCTTGAGAGGCATCAAGCCCCGGCTCATGGTTCCTTTGCAGAGAACGCCGGGTTGTTGGGTAGAAGAATTACCATCTGTGCTATGGAGTATCAATACAACACCCAACAGATCAACAGGATACACACCGTTCTTCATGGTTTATGGAGCGGAGGCGGTTCTCCCCAGTGATATCCGGCATGATTCACCTCGTGTCACAGCTTATATTGAAGCGGACAACGAGACAACACGGCAATATGCTTTGGACCGGTTGGATGAAGAGCGTGACATCGCAGCCGCCCGATCGGCGATTTACCAGCAAGATCTTTGTCGTTATCATAGTCGCCGGGTTAGAACCAGAACCTTTTAGGAAGGAGATTTGGTGCTTCGGCTCATCCAAGATCAGACTAACATGCATAAGCTATCCCCACCTTGGGAGGGGCCTTTCATGGTCAGCAAGAATCTGTACAATGGGTCGTACTATCTGATCGATATTCGAGAGCATAAGGACTCACGTACATCAAAGGAGGAGACTATCAGGCCGTGGAATATAGCTCATCTTCGGCCTTACTACACCTGAGCCATTGGCTATACTTATGTACATATTACGACAATGTATATATTATGATTAAATATCATAAACCGGAACCTCAGCTAAAGCGGGGTATCTGTTCTTTTACATCATGTGAGGTTACACGGAGTTGCTCTAAAGCAGCCTCCGGTTTACCCCTTGAGTTTGCTTTGCTAAAAGCATCGTGTTATATCACTTGGAGGATTGGTCGTGTCCGAACCAATACCATGCCTCTTGATAGGCGAAAGCCACCAGATCACTTGGGGACTTGGTCATGTCTGAACCAGTCATGCCTCTTGGTCGGCCTAAGGCCACAGAATCACTTGGGGGCTTGGTCGAACCCGAACCATGACCACGCCATTTGGTTGGCATAAATGCCACGGTTTCATCTGGGGACCTGGCTGATTAGAACCGTAGTTACACCTAACGGGAACTTGGTCGTGTTTAGCCATGGTAACGCCATTTGATCAGCTTAAATAAAACTTTTCTTTTGCTTCACACTTTTCTTTGAAGGGTTTTTTTGCTTTTCATTGTGTTTCTTAACCGACAATTTTTTTTCGATTGACGGAACACATATCACGTCAATCCGGAGGCTATTTGACCGGTTTGATCCGTGTTGTTAACATCCTCTTATGGAGTAACGCGGTGTTTATTATAACCCGGCACGGTTTACATGGTAAACCAACGTCATATATATATACAGGAGCTGTTATCTCCTCCAACAGTATGGGTTTGCAAAACTCCACTTCAATATTGGCCAAGCCAACTTCACGCTCAATGACGGCAGGTATCATGTATCTCAAAATTTGGTCATACTTAAAATTTTGTTTTCATATATGCAGACATCATATTCCGCCTGATGGTACAACCGCGGTGGCACTTGACGAATTTTTCATTTCAGAAAGTGTTTTGGAAAGTTCATTGCCACAGGAAGAACAAATTATGCACGAAGGCATATCAACATCAAAGGTATCAGCTAGCCTATTACAAGGAAACATGGTGCCCATAATAATATAATTGTTTTTTGCGAAGAAGAAGCAGTTTTAAACCGGCGTCCGGTTCAAGCTTGGTCATCAGCTTGGCCTGATGGTTGTGGGTCGTCCTACGCCGCTTCAGCCTCCGTATCCCTACCCAGTGGCTGGAAATCCACAGTTGTCCAGTCGATTCCCATTAATGCTTGAAAAACAGCTTCATCGTGGATCAGCAAGGACGGGTCAATATCGGGAGCGTAAGTATGCTTACGGATTGGAGGAATCAGATTTTCTGATTCATGGATTGGCGCAACTATTCGCTTGTTCTGACTATCATATTGCGCTTGATAACGAGACAAGTCAGCTTCCTCAGCCAACTGACAAGCTAGTGGACGCACCTCCCGGTTTATCGCTCGCAGATCTGCTTCACCGAATTCTGATCCGTTTTCCTTCAAGCTGGGATAGCCCTGAGCCGCTTCAACAGGATCAAAATCCGGCACCCAGGCTTTTGCCTAGATTAAAGCATTGATTGCGCCGGTTTGAGCAGCATATTTCTTTAGCTCTTCAATCCAGGCAGGAAGCACCGATAGTTTCATCAGAGTATCTTGAATCAAAGTAGGCGCCGGTTTGTTATGAGAGGCGGTACAGATGATCCGCTGGGCACCAGTATACAATTGTTCAACCAATGTATAGGCGGCTTTTAGCTTCTTCCGTACATCTGACCCCAAGTGACCAATGCGTGTCCCTGAAATACCATAAAGGGTTAATAAACCGGCAACTTTGTCAGAAGGCAGAGCCAATTTAGTAGGAAAACTGGCTTACCAAAGGTAGCAGCAGTCATGGCATGCACGTGCCGCTTTATGCTGGTCAGTTCATCTACCACTGGTTTTAGTGCAGCCTCAGCATCCTATGCTCGTTTGATCAAAGCGGATTTCTCAGTGGCCCAGTCCGCCCGTTTATTCTTGAAGTTCTCCTTAAGTTGTTCCATGGCGCTTAAAGCACTAGCCAATTCCTCTTTTGCTTTGGAGGTTTCAGCTTGTTGGGTTTTCAGGGCTTCTTGAAGATCGATGACTTGGTTCTCTTTCGTCTTCAGCTCCGCCTGCATGCATACAGATATATGCTTCAACAAATTGGTAGAAGGATTCAAGTACCAACCACATAACAAGTTATGCGCTTAGTACTTGGGGGCTAATGCATATTTGATCTAAAGCGGCCTCCGGCTTACCCCTTTCATCTTTCGATTGTTTACAAAGTCCCAAGATCAATACAAGTATTCAACTTGGCACTTGGGGGCTAATGGCTACTTGATCATATATATTCTGAAACGGCGGTTTCAATTACTTAAAGTACCGGTTTAACTACGCTAAAGTTGAACCGGACCTTGGGGGATACATCAGCAAATTTCAAAGCAACAAGATTCATATTATTTAAGTCCCGGTTTGAAAGAACATTCCAAACCGGCCCTTGGGGGCTAGGAGAGTCAGGAATGGAAGCATACAAGCAGGAAGGAGCATATGGAAATTACCTCATATTTGTCTTTCATCATGTTGACCAAACCAGCTTCATAGTCACGGCTGGTATACAGCTGGTTCAGATAGCCGGAATGGATATCTTGGGCGTTCAGAGCAGCGTAAGTCGTCAGATCAGCGTTCCACTTGCCTTTACCAAAGGCAGCAAGTTCTTCCTTGGCAGAATGTTTGGATAAAGCGACAGGATTGTTTGGCTCAGTATGGCCAGTACCAGTAATGACAACCTCATCATCTTTGGTACCGCCGGTTTGCATTGGAGCTGTTGGTTTGTCAGTAGGCTTTGCTGGACCGGTGGAGCTTTCAATCCGGATGGAACCTGTAGGCTGATGGGTAGGACCTGAGGTGTCAGTAGGTCTCTCTTCTGCAATAAGATCATCATCTTGCTGCGGTGGATCGTTGGGAATATCCTCAGGAATAGCCGTTTGAGCATTGGGTGTCTTGTTCGCTTCAAGAATGACATCCTCTTCGGCCGCTTTGTCCAGGTGGGCCTTCTTGCTTGGCCTAGGTTTGGCCCTGAGAAGGATAACAAAATCAAATACAGAATATGTTCTAAGGCAATGTACTGCAAACATCACAATAAGTATAGCTTACCCAAACACCGTTTTGAGCGGTGGGAGCTGAGTAGCCGATGACTCGCCAGAAGATGAGTGGGAAGTAACCTGATAATTGGAGTCAGATGGAGTAAGAGGTTGACGACAGCAGCCCGCTTTAGGACAAGCACTGACAAGCAAATTAGAGACCTCGGAATGGCGTTTCCGAACCGGACTGTTCGGTAAACCGGCGGAGGTAACTACCTGACCGCTGTGCCGGGTGGTGCGGCGAGCTTCGTGTTGTTGGGTCTTCATAAGAAGTTTAGGATCCAAATAAGCAAGAGGATGAGAAAATTTAACTTTCCGGTTTTCCTGACAGATTTTTTGTGAAGGCAAAGTTTCTGAATCGGAAGAGGGAATAATTACCTCGGCAACATCCGCGTGGCTGGCTTCGACATCATCTTGACAAATATCATCATCAATAAGACGCATGAAAAATAAACCAAGTGAGTCAAGCTCTACCACAAAGTCCGGGTTATCAACCTCATCGTGAGGAGCCGGATTAGAAGAGGCAGTGGTTCTTTTCCTATGGGCAGTCTTCTTCACAGCTTTAGTCTTTTGCCGGGTTGCTCTTTCTGGTTTGTCTGTTTCTTCTGGCTTCTCCTGCGGTAGTTTTTTGCTCCAAAACGGATCATCGCCCTGATTATGCAGACACTAATATTAAAAACAATGACCAGACATATCAATAACAGATTCAATAAAGGGAAAAGTCAAAGTCTTATAGCTGGCGGTTTGTTGGTGGCACAGAAGGGAAGCAGGCCGGTTCTGGCGCAGATGTGTTCCGGTTCATTCAGTATCTTACGCACAGCCTCTGTGATTTCTTCACCAGAGAGCTGGAGTCTTGAGTGTCGCAGTGGGTCATCAACACAGTCAGTATACTGGCACATCAAACCGGAGCGCAGACTAAGAGGCAGTATGCTCCATGAAATCCAACAGCGAGCAAGGTCGACCCCTGTTAAACCGTTGGCCATAAAAGCTCTGAGCTTTGATAGCTGAGGAGCGTATTTACTTCTCTCCTGTGCAGTCAATCTTTGTGGAGAAGGGTGTGTGTTGCTGAGCCGCTCCGGTCAAAAGCCAGGCAAGGGATTTTCACCAGCAGGGGAGGTGTCTATGCAGTAGAACCATGTCTGATTCCATTCTTTGGGGTGGCTATGCAGTTTTGCGTGAGGATATGTGACCTCTTTCCTTTTCTGAATCGCCACACCACCCAACTCCGTATTGGAGCCGTCAGTAAATTCAGTATGAAGATTTAGATGGAATAGGTCTCTGAACAGTTCCACTGTGGGCTCCTCTTGAAAGAACACTTCACAGAGCACTTGGAAGTGACACATATTTGTAACAGAGTTGGGGCCAGTATCTTGTGGATGGAGCTGGAAATCGGCTAAGACATCCCGGTAAAATTTAGAACCGGCCGGCTTAAAGCCCCGGGCTAAGTGATCTACGAAAACAAGAACCTCTCCTTCTCGAGGTGTGGGAGGGCATTCTTTGCCAGGATCCCTCCAATGGATTGTATCCTTACTGCCTAAAGCACCAATCAGGACTAAATCGTCCAGTTCAGCCTCTGTGACGCGAGAAGGAACCCAATTGCACTCATACACTTGCTTGGCCATGATGGAATCTACAAGGTAAAAGATCCCGGTTCAAAAATGCATTGATTAAAATGCACTGGTATGTACAATGTTAAACCGGAAACAACCCTATCTAAACCGGAGTTTCATGAAGCAACCTACATCTGGCAGTTCAACAAGGGGACTAATGGCATATACCGGTTTGGAAAATTTTCTATAAGGTTAGACCGCCTGACCTAAACATTGAAGCAATTGAGATTGTGGATGATTAAGTATGCAGAAACAGGTTTCACAATATCTTATTACGGCGTTGGATCTGAAGCAAGTTCAGAAAATAAGAAAAATAGTCGAAGACCGAAGCAGAACAGTATGGAATCAATGAGTAGAAGTATATGTGAGATCTATGGTTTTGGGCAGGAAACTAGCGGCAGATACTGAAAGTTACCGCTACAAAAAGCAAGGGTTCACATGTGCATCCAGGAGCTAGTACATGAGTATGAACAAATGATGAACACCGCAAGAACACGAAGCCCTAGATCAAATTTATGTTGAGAAGAACAGAAGACCTACCAGAGCTGAGGAAGACGCGGAAGGTCGCCGCGACTTTCTAGTGCGTTCAAGTTGATGCAGCAGCCAAGGGTGATGCAGAAGACGACGGCGGCGGCGGAGCTCTGAGACTGGCGACCCAAGGAAGACGAAGAAGAAGGGCACGAACGGAAGAAAAGAAATGACCCTTCGGGCCTATTTATAAGGCAAAGGACATGTGTCAGGCGCGGGAATCAAGGGACCGTAGATTTTGGAAGTGGGGCGGTCACCTCGGTTATTGCAAATCTATTAAACAAGAGGATATCATGGATGTTTTCTTTATGACAGATGATGTCACGCCGGTTTACAGCAAATAGAGAAGATGACGTCACGGCGGTTCAACAACTACAAGAAGATGTTGAAGACGAAGATTTTTGCTAAGGATTGACATGAACCTGTTCAAATCAATCTGGGGCCTAATGTTGGGGATATTACTACTGGGCATAAACCGGCCTACCTGGGCCGGATTAACTTCATCAGTAGATCAAAGGTGTTAAAGCCTAAAGAGGCAGATAAAGGCCCAGGGCCCGTAGTCGGTTTACAACCTGTAGCCGTACATCAATGTTTGTGCATATACTTGTACTGTAAGTTAGGAACAAGGAGGGACCAACCCGGATACGAGTACGAACCGGTGTTGGGACTCTCTGAACCGGCGGGCGTCACCCGTGTATATAAGGGGGCGACCTGGCGACGGTTCAGGGACGACAGACAACAACTCGAGACATAGGCGAAGCCTGTTTGCTCCCTAGTCATCGAAACCCCATCAATTCCATCACAACTAGACGTAGGCTTTTACCTTCCTTGAAGGGGCCGAACTAGTATAAACTCTCTTGCGTCCTTGTGTCCGCTTTAACCCCTTCAAGCTAACCCGTCGCGATGGCTCCACGACTAAGTCCTTTTTCTAGGACATCTGCCGTGACAAAACCACGACAGTTATCATTTGCATAAAGCTAATTTTTTTCCTACAACAAAGGAACAAATTTTATTTAACTACCAAGTTATGTCATTATTGAGAAGGTTCCTCCAACTCAATCCCAAAATAATATTAGTAACCTAACAAATTCATTAAGTAAAGTGATGAGATCAATCAATAATTCAAATACCAGATACTCAAGATGTCCATAACCGGGGATATGGCTAACCATGATTAGTTCATACACTCTGCAGAGGTTTGCGCACTTTTCCCAACAAGACTCGACCACATCCATGTTCGGAAGATCGAGACATAGTCTTTCTGAAGCATTAACTCTTTACTCTGGGTAGGCAGTACCACCTACTTTCCCCTACATCTGCTAGCCTACCACTGAAAGAGGTCACACAACTTACTCAACTATGCCAGAACCCATAATGGCTTGTGGCTGCACACGGAAGTTTCTGAGCATGAATAATATTATGATCCCTTTGAGTCTGGGTGGCATTGCATAGGATGATCACACAGATACTCAGGGATATCCTAGGACAACACTGGATTGCTCCAGGTCCCCACAACCAATCCATCAAGATGTGTATTAAAGTAGTCACCTTAAGTTTCCCTTAGTTTGAGGGTTGAAACTAATGCATAAAACTGGGTAATAATGGGATATGATCAAAGTGTAACTTGCCTTGCTGACGATCGAAAAACCCTAGAGATTCATAGTAGCAAGCTTCGCACTCCGGGCACTCTATCGTAAACAAAAAATAGTATACATAAGCACTCTAGCATAAGATGCAAAGGTAAAACCAAAAGAAAATATGTAAAAAGAAAGTTCAAGTGAAGAGCTTCAATTTGCAAAAAGAATCCATCAAATCAGAGATACGAAACTCAAACTACGATCAAAAGAAGTTCAAATTCAAATCTTCTTGAAACTAAATTTTAAATTATCAAAATCATGTTCAAGTTGTTTATCTAGACACAGATTTTGGCGTTGGATTCATTGGATTTGGATAAACGAGCAAAAAGTAGTGAGAGATTGAAAATCAGGGACTATTCTACGATGAAAAATAATTACGGATAGGTCGTTGGCCGAAAATTAAACTAAAAAGAAAAATCTAACGAACGAATGTTCGCTACCGAAACCTAACGGACGAAAACTGTTCGCTACTGAATATTAACGGACGAACGTCCGCTAAATATCTATCCTAATAAAAATAAACCGAATATAAAAGAACAACAAAAAACCGGGTCGGCGGTTTGGTTTATATTGGTTCGTCGGAGAAAATCGGCGGTGGCGGCAGCAACTCCGGCGAGGGCGGGGTGGTGCAGCAGTGGCGGGGTGGTGCGGGGCGACGGCGAGGCGGCGCGACGGCGGCGAGCGGGCGGCGGGAGGCGGCGAGTTGTGGGGAGGAGAGGCCCGGGGCGGCGCCTTATAAAGGGAAGGGAGGGGGTGCTTGGAGGAGGGGCAAAGGTGGCGGCGGCGCAGAGTCTTAGCCAGACTCGGGCGACGACGAAGGCGTGCGGTGGCCGGACTCGGTCGGGGCGGCGCGCTGCTGGGCCGGCTGGGCTTCAGCCCAGTCGGTCCGATCTTTTTTTAAATAATAATTTTACCACAGAGAAAAAACTAAAATAAAATGAAATAAAAATCCTAAAAGTCCAAAAATAATTTTCACGGTCCTCACCTAATATTTAGGACAAAGTGAACATTTTTTTGGGCTAAAATGCAATTTTTAAAAATGAAAATTTTCCCTAATTTAACCGAATAAAATTTTAGAAAAGATCAAATAAACATAATTTTATTCAAAATTAAATTTCCAATATTTTCTAGCTGTTTTGAAGAAGTCATATTATCTTCTCTCATTTATTTAAATTGAAATATTGGAAAAATAATTTCTAATAAAATATCACTTTGACCCAAATTAACTATTTTGAAAATTCGAAAATGGAATTTTATGAAAACCTCCAACTCTCTCGAATGGTCCTTGAGTTGCTTAAGGTCTCTAGGATCAAAATGTCAAAATAAATCAAATTAAAAAAAAGCTCAAATCATGGTTGCATATGATGACCTAATGATTAACATCCCAACTTGAAAATTGGGATGTTACAATCAAGCAAAAGTGACTCAAAGTAGCAAGAATCTCTCAAGGGAATCAAACAAACAAAAAGCAAAGAAAAATACTCTCTCGGAGCCTAATGATCTATATACTATTCTCTCCCTTTGGAAACAAGTACCAAAAAGTTCAAATAAGTATAGAGCTAAAAGTCGCTCTAAGCTTGATCTCCTGAAGCTCCTGGTGGTGAAGTCTTCTGACTTGCGGCGCTGGTGTGCGTCGATGTCGGAGTGGAGAGAAGTGCATCTACAAAAGCCTCAGACGAAGTTTGCTAAACTGGAGGAGTGGAGACGACATGAGACACTGAGGGGGTAACCGATGGTGTAGCTCCTGGAACTGAGACTGTAGCTCTGGAAGATACTGGTACTGCAACCGATCTAGGCATAGTCTAGAACTGAGTAGTCGTGGCAATGCCATCACCAGGGGTGTCGTCATCATCACTAGAAGCTCGTGACTTGGCTTCATCCACTTCACGCTTAAGGCTCTCAATAGTGGTCTTAACTTCTGTCACCTTGACATCTAGATCATGAAATTTAGTCTCAAAAATCCTCTCAAGACTCTTCTGGTTCTCTGCGAGGTTGGCCAGACTCTGCTCGATCCTCCGAGTAGCTTGAATGAGATATTGCATCTAGTTGGTCTTGGCCTTGAGCATTGGAGCTGAGGAAGCACTAGGTCCTGAAGCCCTTGCAGCCTCCGAGTATGCGATTGATCCATTGTCACGGTGTTATCCTCAAACTCAAGCCGAAGTGGTAAATGCTCATGATCCAGCAGAAAGTTCTTGTTTGCACCCTTAGAGTTGATAAGAATCTGAATGTGAGGGGCAAACCCACAAGACCTCTCCTGATCAGCAGTTGTCCTCTTGGTGGTTTCCACTATGAGATCCACGACCTTAAATTTCTCATGTTGGTCAATATGATGCAGCACGTTAATGGAGCGGCCTCGAATCATTCTCTCATCACCTGACTTGGGCATCAAAGTACTCCTCATGATAGTGATGGAGGTAGCAAGTCCTGCCAACAAATGGTAAACAAAGCCAAGCTTGTGATAGTCCTTGTACTTGTCAGGAATCTCTGTGTACATGTTAGCCATGGAATTGTGGTCCATCTTTGGCTTAGCATACACATCGATGTCATCTTCATTAGCTTCGGGCACACCAAGCAATGTGGCCCACTCAAGCATGCTAGACTGGTATCTGACTCCTTCGGTCATCCAAAGTATCCTTCCATTAGGATAGAAGTGAGCTGTTGAGTAAAATTGCATGATCATCTCATGGTTCCATGTAGTCAGCTTCTTCCCAATGAATGCATCACTCCTAAAGTCCTCATGAACATGGGGAAAGTTGTCCTCATGCATATCAATATACTTCCAGTCCACCCACTTCATGTCACTGACTATGGGCTTCTTTTCAACCAACACTATCTCATAGAAATCATGTTGTTCTTTGGTGTAGAAACAATAATCTACAACAATCCTCCTTCTGATGGAGTGGGGGTGAGAGTCTCTCCAATTCCTCAATCATTTGTCCTTCCTTTGATTCATATTCTCAGCAATTGGATGTGCGTCATTGTGTTTAGGCAGTCTGGGTCTGAGCTTCATAAGCACCGGGGCATCTTCTTCTTCTTCTTCTTCTTCTTCTTCTTCTTCTTCTCACTACAAAAAAATACACTTCCGTGATGATACGTGTTTGTCACAGTAGGTCGCGCTTTTTGTCATGCATGTACATCCATGACGATTTTATGACAGAATCAAGATAGTCATATCCGTGCTGTCGTAGAAGTGTTCCATGACATTACCAAAATTATCATCACGGAAGTGTCCACTTCCATGACGATAAATCGTGTGTCACGGAAGTTCTTTCGTCAAGGGTGACTGACACGTGGCATCCACCATAATGGAATGCCGTTAAGCTATTGGGTCCGGTTTTGGATCCGATAACCCGCTAACAGCCCCGACCAATGGGGATTTTCCATGTGTAAAATCATCAATGGCTGGAGGAAACACGTGTTGGCTCACTGTTGGGACAGATGTCATCCACTCATTGGACCGAAGGCACCTATGATACATGGACATGTGGCACGGCTGAACAGAGGCCCATTCCCGTGAAAAGGCCGGCCCGTTTGACTTGGTCAAAAGGTGGCGGGCCGGCCCACAGAAAGCCTGTTAACGGCCTGTTGGCATATAGCCCATTTACAACCCGCTAACCCAGCGTCATTTGGGCCGTCCAATATGATTCCAGCCCATTTTAAGTTCCGGCCCATGTATGGCCCATGATGTCTTTCAGTCCATATGAGGCCCTTTGTAACTCTTGGCCCATTAACGACCCATGGTGAAACTGGCCCGTAATGAATAGTGTATCACTTTATACCCATTAACGGCCCATTAATCCATTGGGCCATTTGCAGCCCATGTTATCTTTCGGCCTTCTCAGGGCCCATTTATTCTTGGGCTCATTTCCAGCATCCGGTTACTTATGGCCCATTACTGCCATTTTCTGCTTGTGGGCGAAATTCAGCCCGTGGTTACAGTCGGCTCGTTTGTGGCCCGTTAATATGTGGGGCCGTTTTCATTGCGTCATCAAATACGGCCTATTAACGACGACCCGTTATGGTCGGCCCATGAACGGACGACTCCAACTCTAGCTCGTTTACGGCCATAATGCGGTCTGCTTTTGGCCTATGTTTGGCCAATCGATCATACGGCCCGTATAAGGCCCACTGATGATACAGCCCGTAGAAGGCCCATTGTTTCTACGACCTGTAGAAGGCCCATTGTTTCTACGGACCGTAGAAGGCCCATTGTTTCTACAGTTCGTAGGAGGCCCAGTGTCACTACAGTAAATATGTAGCCCATGGCCTGTTAAAGGTGGGAAACTACTATAGGTTTAGACCTGCTAATGGCCCAAGATGATTATAGGCCCACGTTTTGGCCCATATGAGTAACGGGCCGGCCTGAAGACCGACAACACTGAGATCCACTGAACCTTCCGGCCTAAATTACAGTATACCGACCAAAGAATAAACCTAGACTATACAATAAAGAAATTATGTCATATTACATCCACTAGCAATCAAAGTTCGCCACCGGTGATAATAAAGCGCAACATCACCGCGGATTACATACACTGGGCATCAAAGATCGCCACCAGTGCATATAAACACGCAGACAAAAGAATATACAAAACTGAGAGCACTTCAGAAGGCAATAGACCTGGCAAGGTCGGGCCCCACAAGCAGCCGAACAAGGTGATGAGACCTCATTTGTGTCAACGATAGATGCTTCATCCCTAGCTGTATGGCACCATAGTGCGCAAGGAAGTCCCCTGACATCTTCATTACATCTTTGACTTCCAGTCGGAGCTGAGCTGAAGCAAGCCTTTTCGCTTTAAGTTGAGACTGAAGAAGTCGAACAGATTGAGGCAGCGACTGCACAGAGGTTGTCTCACACCTGCTGGTGAGTAGCTTCAACTCACTGTCTTCATCAAGACAGGGCCTTGGGGTCATCTCGCTGTCCTCAAGATGGTTTGGCTCACCATCTTTCCTAAAGTTCTGGCTGACATAAGAGATACGACTCTGAAAGAGAAACAAGGAGACACGTAACATGTTCACAATTATATAAGCAAATAAATGGATCTGTTCTGCATAAGGAACATGTTTTTACAACTAGAATTTAAAACTGGTAGTTGTTGCAAACATCCAATCAGATGTAAACAGCAGTGGAGGACATGATGCCTATCCAAATCTATACTAGAACAAATTTTGAAGGTTTGAGAAGGATGAACTTACATTACATGTTAACACGGGCTGGACAAAGCCCTTGTCCATGTTGATGGAAGGATAATTCAATAAATTCCCCAAAGAAAATTCTTTATAAGCGTTGCCATTATTCTACATTTTGCAAAGAGTAAATATAGATCAAATAATATTGGAAGAAATAGAGGATAATGAAGCTCAGGTGCAGACTGATGATACATAATCAAATAGCAATTAATTAAGTACAGCATTACAAGGCAAAAGGTGCTGACAAGAGGAATGCAGACATCAACATGTGCAGCGGCATTGGCTTTATTCAACATTTTGGTAAGAGTAAATGTAGATATGTTAATTTGGAGAAAGTGGCGGGCAGGGCAGATAAGATGCAGAGTAATGCTAGACAATCAACTATCTCGCGATGCACGTATAGTAATACCACCACCGTCCGTTATTACTTGTCGCTCAAATGGATGTATCTAGCACTATGAAGTTCTAAATACATCCAATTAATCAACAATTAATTCGATATAGAGGGAGTACATGACAACATGTACTTACATGAGCAATCCAAAACTTCATAACCATTGTGTTAATTCTACATTTATCTAAGATTAAATATAGATCTTATAATTTCCAGCAAAGGGAGGATAAATAAGCAAACATTTACAGTGATGCTGCATAATCAAACAACAATGAGTGTAAGTATGCTAACAAAGGGCAAGAGGTACTGACAAGAGCAATGCAGAGCCCAGTATTGTCGTGAGATCCTATTATCCTTTGAGCAAGGAGATTCATCTGAAATTAGTTTTCATACAAGAGGGAAGGTAAGGCACTTGGAGAAATTTAGGAGTTCAAATTTTGAATTGATATCATAGACAGTACCTGACGCTGGGCTCTCAGCAGTTCTAATAGGGGTTTGGCCACTAGAGTAGGGGCAAAGTCTGGTACAGTTAGGCCTGTGTTTTCTGTGGCTGCTAATCTATCTGATTTAACAGGTATCACTGCCTTTTCCAAATACCTAGTTTGTACTTCTTGGGGATCTGCACTCACCCTCTTCCTTTTGGACATCTATTACGAAAGAACAACATTTGACTGGAAAAACATAGTATGAAGACACATGGAATAGGTACAGAAAATGGATAGGTATGGCATATACTCATATATGATGCTTAAACTAAGCAGATGATGTAACAAAGTAGAAGTAATGCAAGAGGTCAGATGCAAAATATGTGCGACTAATACAACCTTGCCAAGTTAGAGCATGCACCTTGATGGGTGAATAAGATAGGCCATCCTCCACCATGTCAAGTTTGTTAGCCAGTGGATTGTTCCGCAATATTCCTCTCGTGCACCCATTCTCATATTCATTTTGATAATGTTCAATACCTGACATGCATGAAAACATAAAAACAAGTGAGATTATCTTTGTAATGCAGAAGTGATTCTAATCCAATACTTCCTCCCTGTAAACCCCTTTGTGCTATCTCTGCAATTCTTCTAAGAGGTGCCATGCATGCTATAATTTGGTGTGTGCATTAATATAATGTGGCCTACTACTCAAAATATGAGAGCTCCAGAAGTGATGATACTCCGCAGATGACAGCTTCAACATATAGTAAAGAAGAACAAGTCGACCTGACCTGACAGGTTCAAAATATACTAAGGGAAAATAACTCGACCTGACCAGTCGACCGCAAGAGAAGAGGATCATCTTAAAGAAGAGTAGAAGAGCAAGCAGATTGAAGATATTACAAGTCTTTCTATACAATGTCGGTTGGCCACCCATGATGAACCAGAGCGCACAGAGAAATACTATTCCTTCCAGTCCATCCATATGTGGCTCACATGCATTTCGAAACTAAAGTAGGAATATTTAGCTGACAATTAAACATCTCTCAGTTTTACTAATATCAGCATAATATCAGATTTGAATTTGTACAACTAAGCTTGTTTAGCTCGATGGGTGGAGCAGTGCTATTATCACACGAACCACGTAGGTTGATCGTGGTCATCATAAAATGGGGAAACCGTAAGCATGATGAGTATAGTGTTGACCGTGGTAGTGGGATGGCAGATCTGAAGCTGCAAACCGCGCAAAGGGTAGTTAGCAACCGATGTTTGCTTTGAAATAACAACTAAGATTTGGTATGGGCAAGAAAGTACAGTCAACAAGTGACAAAGAAATGCAATTCTGCTGTCTCTCTATATGTCGCGAGATGCATTTGGAAACTCAAGTGGGACCTTTAGCTAACCAATTAAATGTGTCTGTTAACTAATATCAGTATCATATCACAATCATATATGAACAACTAAGCTTTGGAATTTTGAGTGTTGTGTTGTTTAGCTTGAAGGGTGGAGTAATGCTAGTACGACAGAAAGCACCTACACAGATCATAGTAGAGTAGATAAAAGGGGAAAACCCTAAGCATCAAGAGTAAAATCAGGAAAGTGGAACTAGCTGGAGGAACGTTAGGTGACCAATTAAACGTCCTCTGTTTTAGTAATATGAGCATCATATCAGATTCGTATTTCAACATGTAAGCTTTGGAATTATGAGTGGCATGTTGTCTCGCTTGATGGGTTGAGGTCTTGAGGAGCAGTGCTAGAACGACATGAAGCAGTGAAGCACCTATGATGATGGTAGTGAATATAAAGGGGGGAAACCATAAGCTTTACGAGTATAGTGACCGTGACAAGGCGGATCTGAAGGTGCAAACCGGACAAAGCTACTTCGCAACCAATGTTTGCATTCAACTAGCCACTATGATATGTTACAGACAAGAAAAGTACGGTAAACAATTTAAGATCTATTTTCCGGGTGAGATCAATAACTTAAGCACATATGGAAGAGTACCACCTCTTTTGCGACGCCATGTAGGCCCCTGCTAATATGTTGAGGGTGTTGCAGGTGTGATGGCTGTCGGCGGCGGGGAAGAAGACTTTAGATGGCAGACGGCCGGGTCAGGGGATAAATCCTGTTGCGATGGACGAGGCGGTCGTAGGAGCAGCAACGGCAAGGTGGACGACGACGCCGATGAAGCGAGAAGATGCGATGAAAGGATCCTGGTCCGACACTGTGGATGAGAGACGTCCATCTCTTGCAGTGGATGATAGGGTAGGGGTAGCGGCTCCGACAAGGTGGAGGATGGGGTGGTGGACGGAGGAGGCTGGCCGCAGTGGGGAGGTTGTCGTGGCGTCAACGGTGTATGAATGGGGAAATGGAGGGGGAGGGGGGATCTCAAACTTTAGGACGCGCTTGTCTGAAATGTGGGAAAGTTACGGACTTATCCTCCGTTTAAAATTTCGGACATCACGTCGGTTGGGGATAGGACGATAATCTCGCATCTCCCAAATATTTGTCGGTAATGATTTTGGGCGAGGAGAGGGTGTTTTGCCGCCCATGGTTGGCGCCCATGATGTATGAACGGGGCTGACAGGTAGGGCGGTTGTGTCACGTCTGAGGGAAGTTACACATCTGCCCCTATTTAAAATATTAGCCTACATCGATTTCGGATGAGGAGAGTTTTTTTGCCGCCCACCGTGGATGAATGAGGAAATGGAGGGAGAGACACATGTGTTTCGGAAGAGCTTGAATCAAATGTGTTTTGCCGCCCACGTTTGGCACCCACCGTGTCTGAATGGGCTAAGAGGCCGTCGTGTCACGTCTGATTGAAGTTACTAGTCTACCCCTATCGGCAGCAGTGTAAATCTGGTCGATAAGGATGTCAAGTGTTAGGGGTAGACAGCAATTTCCATCTCGCAAACACTTGCTTCGAGCAGCCCACAAATGATAGTGGGTGTTTAGCCGCTTTGTTCCAAACTTGGGAGAATTAGCATTCACGTTTGCCCTGGGCCCTGGCAACCAATCCTAATCCAATTTTTATTCGATTACGAATATCCACAGATAATTCTACGTTTTGTTATTTATTTCTTCAAAACCATAACAAAGATTTATTCCACCTTTATATATGATTATTATTTAGAAATGCTGTGATCTTCGAATTCAGTAGGTTGGATACACTTTGAGTCAAATAGTTATTTCATCCAATACAATATGCTCACACGAAAAACAGTTCACCTTATGTCAATCATACAAGTACTGTGGATTACCTCGCCTAAAAAATTCGGATCATTACAACACATGGACAACATAGGGGGTCTTACAACATAAACCATTCAGAGACATGAAACAACATGCAAGTACAATAATCTAATGACAATTTCAACTGGTATCGAAAGAAGAACTGGGATTACCCTGGGCTTCAGATAGCAGAAGCAGCAGGACCTCCTCCGTCTTCAAATGCAACATTCTTACTTCCTCCAATTCTTGGGTTGCTTGCATAATGCGTGCAGCTAATTGCATAATTTCCAGCTTCAAGATCAAGATTACCTTATTCATGGCAGCCACACCATCTCTTTCTGCCTCTAGTAGAGCCTCAAGAACTATAATATTTGTGCTCAGACTGCTCTCCGGCGGTGTTGCCTCTGAACTGCTACCATATGGAAACATGGATGGCGCACTGCTTCCACAAATAGATTCTGGGGTTGTACTGTAACACCCTCGATGCGACTATATCTCCCACGTGTCGAGGCACGACTTAGAGGCATAATCGCATTGAAGGCATATGTCGCAAGTTAGGCAATCTTCACAACAACCCATGTAATATAGATAATAAAAGGGGAGATAACATAGTTGGCTTACACTCGCCACGTCAATCAAGTAAATAAATAACAATACATCATCCGACCACTCATGGCCCGACTACGGCGCCAAAATAAAAGATAACCCAACATGCGACACGGTCCCGATCAACCCCAACTGAGGCACCACTACTGATCATCAGGAAAGGAAACATAGTAACGTTGAGAGTCCTCGTCGAACTCCCACTTGAGCTCAAGCACGTCTCCTGGAGCGGAATCATCAGGCCCTGCATCTGGTGTAATAGTAATCTGTGAGCCACAGGGACTCAGCAATCTCGCACCCTCGCGATCAAGACTATATAAGCTTATAGGTAAGGCAAGGTAAATATGTGGAGCTGCAGCAAGCGACTAGCAAATATGGTGGCTATCCTGTTCGCAAAAGAGAGCGAGAAGAGGAAGCAAAGCGCGAGCGAGAAACTAGAGAGCAACCTGCGCAAACATTACTCCAACACCGTGTCCACTTCCCGGACTCCGCCGAGTAGAGGCCATCACGGAAACACAATCAGTTGATTCATTTTAGTTAAATTAAGGTTCAAGTTATCTACAACCGGACATTAACAAATTCCCATCTGCCCATAACCGCGGGCACGGCTTTTGAAAGTTCAAATCCCTGCAGGGGAGTCCCAACTTAGCCCATGACAAGCTCTCACGGTCAACGAAGGAATAGACCTCCTCCCGAGACGTTCCGATCAGACTTGGTATCTCAGTTATTCAATACACTTCGACAGGTTAAAACAAGACCAGCAACACCGCCCGAATGTGCTGACAAATCCCGATAGGAGCTGCACATATCTCTTTCTTAGGGCACAATCGGATAAGCAATCCGTACAACTAAAACTAGCCCTCGAGTTTCCCCGAGGTGGCGCTGCAAGGGGCTCTAGGGTGGACCAACACTCAGAGGAGCACTGACCCGGGGGGGGGGGGGTTTAAATAAGATGACCCTCGGGCTCCGGAAACCCAAGGGAAAAGAGGCTAGGTGGCAAATGGTAAAACCAAGGTTGGGCATTGCTGGAAAAACTTTAATCAAGGCGAACTATCAAGAGGTTCCCATTATAACCCAACCGCGTAAGGAACGCAAAATCCGGGAACATAACACCGATATGACGGAAACTAGGGCGGCAAGAGTGGAACAAAACACTAGGCGAGAGGCCGAGCCTTCCACCCTTTACCAAGTATATAGATGCATTAATATAACATGGCAATATAATGATATCCCAACAAGTAAATAATGTTCCAACAAGGAACGGTCTCCAATCTTCACCTGCAACTAGCAACGCTATAAGAGGGGCTGAGCAAAGCGGTATCGTAGCCAATCAACGGTTTGCTAGGACAAGGTGGGTTAGAGGTTTTGACATGGCAATTTGGGAGGCTTGAAAGCAAGTGGTAGGCATCGTAGCATTGACATAGCAAAAGAGCGAGCAATCTAGCATAGCAAAGATAGTAGTGATTTCGAGGGTATGATCATCTTGCCTGCAAAGTTGTCAGAGTTGACTGGATCCTCGAAAGCAAATCAACGGGCTCCTCGTTAGCGAACTCGTCTCCCGACTCTACCCAAACAAGACAAACAAGCAACAAGGACACAATCAACCACGTGCAAGGATCAAACAATATGATGCAAGGATGGTATGCTATGCGGGATGCGATGCGGGATGCATATGCAAGATCTGACAAAAGATGCATGAACCTGGCCTGAACTTGGGAATCCAAGTGTGCCACTGGAAAGATGAGATGAAATCGCTTGAAACCGATATAAAGAACGCCAGAACCGGAGTTACGGTTTGGAAATGGCAAGCAATTCAAATATGACACCGGTCTGCAATTTACGGCAAGTAGCCATCTAAATGCAATGAGATGAGCATGCTACAGCACCCAAACATGACAACACAATACATGGCAGGGATGCATTCATGATGCTTAACAAAAGTCTAGCACTGAGCTACGGCCAATTCATCCATTAACAGGTTCAAACAAGCATGGCAAAAATGCATATGGCAAACAGATCTCAGACTTAGTGAAATTAACACTTGTCTGGAATTTCAGATCAGGTAGCACTCTTCGGAGCAACAAAACTATATGCTACAGGACCTGAACATGGCTAAGTAAAGCATGGCATGGATCTACTCAAAGATCTTAACAAAAGTCCCTTAGTGACATTGAGCCAAAAGGGATCAGAAAATACAATTGCAAGCATGTGAACATAGCAAAAGCATAATCAGTTTTCAGACTTAGTGAAAACTGGAGCATGCTGAAAACAGATATCAAGTAGGCATGTTTACGAGCTCGATGCACTCACTACGGAGCAAGTCATGATAATCTAAGCATACACCCATCAAGAATACACAAAATACAAGCTAGACATGGCAAGATCAATAACATAGCATGCATGGATCAACTACAACATCATCGGCAAAATCGCTAACAAGTAGACAATCTGCCCAGATTCACAAAGTAGCAAAAGTAGAGCTCGATTGACTCAAGCTAGGGTGCTCCATAATTGCAAAAAAAGACATGGATGTATAGAGCACTACAAGACTAATAAAACATCCTTACTGATCATCCTCAAAAGAGGCACGGATCACTAGGAAACAACATGAACATATGGCCATATGAGATAAACAGCTCAAGGACTTAGTGGAAATGCTAAGTCCCTGAAATCAGAATTACCAAGTGCCTCTCTTTGCAAGCTCGTGCTAGTCACCACACACATCAAAAAAATACATGGGTTGTACCTCTGGAAAGATGAAAAAACCCTTAACAAAACATACGCAGAGCTCATGGGCATAACATGCACACAAAAATCATGGCAAAAATGTCAAATATCTAAATGGAGTAGCAGATCTGACAAATATCTCAAGTAGCACTCTTCTAACAGCATTTCGGGCATCAAGATGAACTCAAATGAAAATGATGCAATGGAATGAAATGATGTACTCTCTGAGATGAACATTTTGATATGCTATATGCCAAAAACGGAGTTACGGATGTGGAGATACGACACGATGAACAGGAGCATATGGATCTGGGATTTTTGGGACTTAGAAGAAAAACCACCTCCCAGATCTAGGGTTTGCACGTGCCCCGAGGTTCACCGGGGTCTTGCCGGCGTCGATGGCTGTGCGGCAGCCGGAGTAGAGGGAGGAAAAGGAGGCCGAGGGAGGAAAGGCCGGGGCGGCGCCGGTGGTGGCGGGCGGCGCGGGACCGGAGCGGTGGCCGGGCGGGGTGGCCACGGCGATGGTGGCGGCGGCCGGAGTCATGGAGCCGCGGCGGAGGTGGTGGAGCGCGGCGCCGGCTCGGGAGGAGAAGCGGAGCGGGCGCGGGCGGCGGTCGGCGGCAGTCTGCGCCGGGGAGGGCCTCCCGCGGGCTCAGGCGGGCCTCGGGCGGCGGCGGTGATGTGGGGCTCGCCCGGCCACGTGGCGAGCGCGGGTTGGCGGCGGCGGAAGCGTCCGGCCCGGATGGACGTGTCCGGCCGGCGCGGAGACGATTTTTTTAGGGTTTTGGACGAGGGGGATCCGGATTTTTCGAGGAGGACCTATTTATAGGCATAGAGGGAGCTGGGAGAGTCCAAATGAGGTGCGGTTTTCGGCCACGCGATCGTGATCGAACGATCTAGGTGATGGAGAAGGCTTAGGTGGGTTTTGGGCCAAATTGGAGGGGTGTTGGGCTGCAACGCACACGAGGCCTTTTCGATCCCTCGGTTAACCGTTGGAGTATCAAACGAAGTCCAAATGATACGAAACTTGACTGGCGGTCTACCGGTAGTAAACCAAGGCCGCTTGGCAAGTCTCGGTCCAATCCGGAAATGTTTAATTCCCACACACGAGAGAAAGGTAGAAATGACCACCGGAGGGGAACGAAGCGCCGGAATGCAAAACGGACAACGGGGAAAATGCTCAAATGCATGAGAAGAACACGTATGCAAATGCAATGCACATGATGACATGATATGAGATGCATGACAACGACCACAACACACGGAGACAAAGACCCGAACCCGAGAAAATATAATAACTTAACGCCGGAAACAGCAAGAGTTGGAGTACAAATTGGGAAAGTCATATCCGGGGTGTTACAACACTCCACCACTACGAAAGGATCTCGTCCCGAGATCTAGGACTGAAAGAATGCCGGATACTCAGAACGGAGGTGATCCTCATGTTCCCAGGTAGCTTCATGGTCCGAATGGTGTGACCACTTGACTTTGAGGAATTTGATCGACTTGTTGCGAGTCTTGCGTTCAGTCTCTTCGAGAATAGCAATGGGGTGCTCATGATAGGATAGATCTTCTTGGAGCTCAATGTCCTCGAAGTTGACGGTGCGGTCAGGAGTCTTGAAGCACTTTCGGAGCTGAGAGACATGGAACACATCATGAACATTTGGAAAGTTTGAAGGAAGGTCGAGTTGATAGGCGAGATCGCCTCTCTTGCTGACAATCTTGAAAGGTCCCACGTATCTGGGGGCAAGCTTCCCTTTGATACCGAAGCGACGAGTACCTTTCATAGGAGAGACGCGGAGATAAACATGATCTCCGATCTTGAAAGCCAAATCACGGTGCTTACTATCATAGTAACTCTTCTGGCGGGATTGGGCTGCTTTGAGGTTATCACGAATGACTTTGCACATTTCCTCTGCCTCTGTGATTAAGTCATTACCCAAAAGCTGACGTTCACCGGTTTCAGACCAGTTGAGAGGGGTACGACACTTCCTGCCATACAGAATTTCAAATGGGGTCTTGCCCGAACTTGCTTGAAAACTGTTGTTGTAGGAGAATTCAGCATAAGGAAGACAATCCTCCCACTTCATGCCAAAGGAGATCACACAAGCCCTGAGCATATCTTCAAGAATCTGGTTGACACGCTCGACTTGACCGCTAGTTTGGGGATGGAAAGCTGTGCTGAAGAGGATGTTAGTGCCCATGGCCTTCTGAAAAGAATCCCAAAACTTTGAGGTAAAGATGCTGCCACGGTCTGAAGAGATCACTTGTGGAATACCATGCAGAGAGACAATTTGAGAGGTATAGAGTTCCGCCAATTGGGCTGCAGTGATCGACTCTTTGATAGGCAGAAAGTGAGCCACTTTGGTGAGTTTATAGATGACAACAAATATAGCATCATTGCCACGCTTGGACTTTGGAAACCCAGTCACGAAGTCCATCTCAATGTGGTCAAACTTCCATTCTGGAATGGCAAGAGGTTGGAGGAGACCCGCTGGCCTTTGGTGTTCTGCCTTCACTCTTCTGCAGACATCACATTCATTCACGAATTGAGGAATCTCGCGCTTCATTCGAGTCCACCAATAAGCCTGTTTGAGGTCCTGATACATCTTCGTGCTCCCAGGGTGGATGGAGAGGAGAGAATTGTGAGCCTCATTCATGATCATTTCACGGAGGTCACCTTTGGGCACAACAATACGATCCTCGAAGAAGAGAGTATCCTTGTCGTCAAGGCGGTAGCACTTGTACTTGGGTTGACTCTTGGCAATCCCAATCTTTACATTTTTCACCATAGCATCAAGAAGCTGGGCTTGGCGAATTTGGTCTTCCAAGTTAGGAGAGACTTGAAGGTTGGCGAGGAAACCTTGAGGAACAACTTGCAGATTAAGTTTGCGGAAAGCTTCACAAAGCTTGGGTTGATAAGGTTGAGAATCAGACTGTTGCAATAAGCCTTTCTGCTCAATGCGTCAGCAATCACATTGGCCTTTCCTGGAGTATACTCGATACTCGGATTATACTCTTGAATCATTTTGACCCATCGAGTTTGCCTGAGGTTGAGATTAGGCTGAGTAAATATGTACTTGAGACTCTTGTGATCAGTGAAAATGTCCACTTTTCTTCCCAATAAGAGATGTCTCCAAGTCAAAAGAGCATGCACAACTGCCGCCAACTCGAGATCATGAGTGGGGTAGTTCTTCTCATTAGGCTTCAATTGGCGAGAGGTATAAGCAACAACTTTCTTCTCTTGCATCAATACTGCGCCAAGGCCTTGGAGAGAGGCATCACAAAAGACCTCGTACGGCTTGGATTCATCAGGAGGAGTTAGAACTGGAGCAGTGGTCAATTTCTCTTTCAAAGTGTTGAAAGTAATGTCACACTCCGGAGACCAAACGTACTTGACGTGCTTCTGGAGAAGATTTGAGAGAGGCCTCGCGATCTTAGAAAAGTTTTCAACGAATCTTCGACAGTAGCTTGCGAGACCGAGGAAGCTACGGAGTTGCTTCGCGTTCTGAGGAGGTTCCCAATTCACAATTGCAGACACCTTCTCAGGATTCACGGCAATGCCCTTGGCAGAGATGATATGACCAAGATAAAGAACCTCATCGAGCCAAAATTCACACTTGGAGAACTTGGCGTAGAACTGGTGTTCTCTGAGCTTATCAAGCACCAAACGCAAGTGTTTGGCATGATCTTCCTTGTTCTTTGAGAAAACCAGAATGTCGTTAAGATAGACCAAAACGAAGTCATTGGTGTAGGCGTTGAAGATGAAGTTCATCATGCGAGAGAACGTCGGAGGAGCGTTGACGAGGCCAAAAGACATGACAGTGTATTCATATGAACCATAGCTTGTCCTGAAAGCCGTCTTTGGAATATCTTGCTCACGGATTCGAATCTGGTGATAACCCATACGGAGATCAAGCTTGGAGAATACTTGGGCACCTTTGAGTTGTTCGAACAGCTTGTTGATGTTGGGAAGTGGGTATTTGTTCTTGATGGTCTTCTTGTTCAATGGACGGTAATCAACACAAAGTCAGTCCGTTCCATCCTTCTTCTTCACAAAAAGAACACCACAACCCCACGGAGAAGAACTAGGCCGGATGAGACCCATTTTCTCTTGAATATCGAGTTGCTTCTTCAGCTCCTTCAACTCTTCAGGTCCGAGCTTGTAAGGACGTTTGCACACAGGTTCCGTGCCAGGCTCAAGATCAATAACGAATTCAACTGGCCGGTGCGGAGGCATTCCTGGAAGCTCTTCTGGAAAGACGTCTTGATATTCGCAAACGACTGGAATTTGCGAGATGGCATTGAGTTCACCCTTCTCATTGAGAGAAAACAGACGGATAGTATCATCACAAGCGGCAAAGACAATTACATCCTCAAACGAATGAGTCAATTGAATCTGCCTGGCTACACAATCAAGTTGAGCCTTGTGCTTCGAAAGCCAATCCATTCTGAGAATAAGATCAATATCTGAGTCACCAAGAACATTTGGAGAGGACAAGAACTTATAGTCACCCAAAGTGATTGTAACATCCGGAACGCATACTCGAGATGTCATTTGACGGGCCGGAGAGACAATAGCCAACGGTTTTGGCAACACTTGAGTAACAAAATCATTCTTAGATGCAAAAGGTCTCGAGATGAAACAATGCGATGCACCAGTGTAAAAAAGAACTCTTGCGGGAATATCGTTAACAGGAAGGTTACCCATAATGACATCTGATGAGTCCTCTGCCTGAGCTGCATTCACCATATTGACCTTAGCATACTTGGTGTTATGCTTGACCACAGTTGTACTTGCCGATCTGACAGGAGGAGGAGGACGAAGACGCCTCTGGTTGAAACACTTGTTGGCATAGTGACCCTTCTGTTTGCACTTGTTGCACGTGACCTCTGAAAGCGGACGGTGATACGGAGCACTCGATCTTGGAGGTTGAGACGAAGTCTTGTTCTGAAAGCCAGGGTTGGGTGGGTGGGAAGAACCACTGCCACCTTTGCTCTTCTGCTGATATGGCTGACGGAACGGAGGAGGAGGAAGCCAATACTTCTGCTTCTTGGCCACTTGAGTAGAGGAAGAAGGAGTAACATCTTTGACTCGCTTCTTGGAAGCATCACATCTCAGTTGAGCAGCCTCTTGCTTCAATGCCATGTTGTAGAACTCATCGTACCTCAAGGGCTCAAAGAGGACAAGAGCTAGCTGAATTTCTTCTCTGAGACCACCCCTGAACTGATATATCATGCTCTTCTCATCAGGTACGTCCTGCTTGGCAAAGCGGGCGAGATTCTGGAACAACTTGTTGTAGTCATAGACAGACAAAGAGCCTTGCTTCAGGTTGCGGAATTCCTCACGCTTGCTTTCAACCACGCTCTGAGGAATATGATGAGCTCTGAAATCTCGACGGAATTCATCCCAAGTAATTACACGTCCACCTCTGGAATCCTTGTACTGCTGGAACCACTCTGCGGCTTGGTCTTTGAGTTGGAAGGAAGCGAACTTGACAAAGTCCTCAGGCCTGACATTACTGCACTCGAAATGCTTGCACAGATCCACAAGCCAATCGTCAGCATCGGTTGCCTCAACACAATTGCTGAAAGTCTTTGGCCCGTTAGCAAGGAACTGGTTGAGTGTAGCAAAATGATTCTGATTGTTGCCTTGGTTCCCTTGGTTGCCTTGATTGTGCTCTTGAAGAATTTGCATGATCAACTGTGTGTTTGCATTGGTTGCGGCCATCACAGCTTGCCATGCCTCCGGAGGAGGTGGAGGTGGTGGCGGATCAGGATTCGGAGTCGTGCGCGTTGGAGGAGCCATCCTGAAGAGGTTGACATCCATTAGCACATTGATAGACAAATATTGAAGCTGAATTCAACGGAATGAAAATTGCAACATATAGTCTTCACATCCGAACAAAATGAACGAATGCATTCCTCTTGAAATGGTCACATATCCATAAATTGAGAAGCCACTTAGAATTTAGGTAGAGAAATAAATCAACAAGGTGTGGATCAAGAACGAATACTTGGTAAGAAATCCCAATCTCAAACCAAATATCCTTGGAAGAAGAACTAGAGCTACTAGAATTCCCACCTATGAAACTCCCGAACCTTTCCGGTTATGCAATCAGGTGTTGGGGATACAGGGGAAGCATAATATCTCACCCAATTCTAGCAAATCCTACATCCAGCTGTATCCATCCTTCAACACATAACCAAGAAAAACTTCGGAAACCATCTACCTCAACCTTCGAAAACCATCCGTTATACAAGTTATGGCGATACTCCCGAACTCCCGCCCCAGTACTGGGTGGCGTCGAGGTTATCTCACCAACGAACTGCATAAAAGAGATTTTCGATGTCGGCGTACTAAACTCAGGTATTCAAGAACTGCAACGATAAAATTATGACGACAACACCTCAGAGCTCAACTCCCCGGGACACTTCCACAAAACCCCTGACATGAGGCACCAAGACAATGTTCTCATCATAAAACCATCGGAACGATTCCAAGATACCCGCGTGATCCTAAATTTCTTTTAGTGAAATTTGAGAAGAGAAGAGTCAAAACTCTACGTCAGGATGCCTTACCAGAGCGATGAGGAGACTGGGAAGTAAAAAGAATTCCTAAACTCTCCGATATATAATTCCTAAATGATTCAAAGCATTTTTTTTAGACACAACTCGGCCGCTAAAAACGATCAAGCAATGGGGCTCCTAAGGTCGGGGAAGGCTCTGATTACCAACTTGTAACACCCTCGATGCGACTATATCTCCCACGTGTCGAGGCACGACTTAGAGGCATAATCGCATTGAAGGCATATGTCGCAAGTTAGGCAATCTTCACAACAACCCATGTAATATAGATAATAAAAGGGGAGATAACATAGTTGGCTTACACTCGCCACGTCAATCAAGTACATAAATAACAATACATCATCCGAACACTCATGGCCCGACTACGGCGCCAAAATAAAAGATAACCCAACATGCGACACGGTCCCGATCAACCCCAACTGAGGCACAACTACTGATCATCAGGAAAGGAAACATAGTAACGTTGAGAGTCCTCGTCGAACTCCCACTTGAGCTCAAGCGCGTCTCCTGGAGCGGAATCATCAGGCCCTGCATCTGGTGTAATAGTAATCTGTGAGCCACATGGACTTAGCAATCTCGCACCCTCGTGATCAAGACTATATAAGCTTATAGGTAAGGCAAGGTAAATATGTGGAGCTGCAGCAAGCGACTAGCAAATATGGTGGCTATCCTGTTCGCAAAAGAGAGCGAGAAGAGGAAGCAAAGCGCGAGCGAGAAACTAGAGAGCAACCTGCGCAAACATTACTCCAACACCGTGTCCACTTCCCGGACTCCGCCGAGAAGAGGCCATCACGGTAACACACTCAGTTGATTCATTTTAGTTAAATTAAGGTTCAAGTTATCTACAACCGGACATTAACAAATTCCCATCTGCCCATAACTGCGGGCACGGCTTTTGAAAGTTCAAATCCCTGCAGGGGAGTCCCAACTTAGCCCATGACAAGCTCTCACGGTCAACGAAGGAATAGACCTCCTCCCGAGACGTTCCGATCAGACTCGGTATCTCGGTTCTTCAAGACACTTCGACAGGTTAAAACAAGACCAGCAACACCGCCCGAATGTGCCGACAAATCCCGATAGGAGCTGCACATATCTCTTTCTTAGGGCACAATCGGATAAGCAATCCGTACAACTAAAACTAGCCCTCGAGTTTCCCCGAGGTGGCGCTGCAAGGGGCTCTAGGGTGGACCAACACTCAGAGGAGCACTGGCCCGGGGGGGGGGGGGGTTTAAAATAAGATGACCCTCGGGCTCCGGAAACCCAAGGGAAAAAGAGGCTAGGTGGCAAATGGTAAAACCAAGGTTGGGCATTGCTGGAAAAGCTTTAATCAAGGAGAACTATCAAGGGGTTCCCATTATAACCCAACCGCGTAAGGAACGCAAAATCCGGGAACATAACACCGATATGACGGAAACTAGTGCGGCAAGAGTGGAACAAAACACTAGGCGAGAGGCCGAGCCTTCCACCCTTTACCAAGTATATAGATGCATTAAGATAACATGGCAATATAATGATATCCCAACAAGTAAATAATGTTCCAACAAGGAACGGTCTCCAATCTTCACCTGCAACTAGCAACGCTATAAGAGGGGCTGAGCAAAGCGGTATCGTAGCCAATCAACGGTTTGCTAGGACAAGGTGGGTTAGAGGTTTTGACATGGCAATTTGGGAGGCTTGAAAGCAAGTGGTAGGCATCGTAGCATTAACATAGCAAAAGAGCGAGCAATCTAGCATAGCAAAGATAGTAGTGATTTCGAGGGTATGATCATCTTGCCTGCAAAGTTGTCAGAGTTGACTGGATCCTCGAAAGCAAACTCAACGGGCTCCTTGTTAGCGAACTCGTCTCCCGGCTCTACCCAAACAAGACAAACAAGCAACAAGGACCCAATCAACCATGTGCAAGGATCAAACAATATGATGCAAGGATGGTATGCTATGCGGGATGCGATGCGGGATGCATATGCAAGATCTGACAAAGGATGCATGAACCTGGCCTGAACTTGGGAATCCAAGTGTGCCACTGGAAATATGAGATGAAATTGCTTGAAAACTATATAAAGAACGCCGGAATCGGAGTTACGGTTTGGAAATAGCAAGCAATTCAAATATGACACTGGTCTGCAATTTACATCAAGTAGCCATCTAAATGCAATGAGATGAGCATGCTACAGCACCCAAACATGACAACACAATACATGACAGAGATGCATTCATGATGCTTAACAAAAGTCTAGCACTGAGCTACGGCCAATTCATCCATTAACAGGTTCAAACAAGCATGGCAAAAATGCATATGGCAAACAGATCTCAGACTTTGTGAAATTAACACTTGTCTGGAATTTCAGATCAGGTAGCACTCTTCGGAGCAACAAAACTACATGCTACAGGACCTGAACATGGCAAAGTAAAGCATGGAATGGAGCTACTCAAAGAGCTTAACAAAAGTCCCTTAGTGACCTTGAGCCAAAAGGGATCAGAAAATACAATTGCAAGCATGTGAACATAGCAAAAGCATAATCAGTTTTTCAGACTTAGTGAAAACTGGAGCATGCTGAAAACATATATCAAGTAGGCATGTTTACGAGCTCGATGCACTCACTACGGAGCAAGTCATGATAATCTAAGCATACACCCATCAAGAATACACAAAATAAAAGCTAGACATGGCAAGATCAATAACATAGCATGCATGGATCAACTACAACATCATCGGCAAAATCGCTAACAAGTAGACAATCTGCCCAGATTCACAAAGTAGCAAAAGTAGAGCTCGATTGACTCAAGCTATGGTGCTCCATAATTGCAAAAAAAGACATGGATTTATAGAGCACTACAAGACTAATAAAACATCCTTACTGATCATCCTCAAAAGAGGCACGGATCACTAGGAAACAACATGAACATATGGCCATATGAGATAAACAACTCAATGACTTAGTGGAAATGCTAAGTCCCTGAAATTAGAATTACCAAGTGCCTCTCTTTGCAAGCTCGTGCTAGTCACCACACACATCACAAAAATACATGGGTTGCACCTCTGGAAATATGACAAAACCCTTAACAAAACATATGCAGTGCTCATGGGCATAACATGCACACAAAAATCATGGCAAAAATGTCAAATATCTAAATGGAGTAGCAGATCTGACAAATATCTCAAGTAGCACTCTTCTAACAGCATTTCGGGCATCAAGATGAACTCAAATGAAAATTATGCAATGGAATGAAATGATGTACTCTTTGAGATGAACATTTTGATATGCTATATGCCAAAAACGGAGTTACGGATGCGGAGATACGGCATGATGAACAGGAGCATATGGATCTGGGATTTTTGGGACTTAGAAGAAAAACCACCTCCCAGATCTAGGGTTTGCACGTGCCCCGAGGTTCACCGGGGTGTTGCCGGCGTCGATGGCCGTGCGGCGGCCGGAGTAGAGGGAGGAAGAGGAGGCCGAGGGGAGGAGAGGCCGGGGCGGCGCGGGTGGTGACGGGCGGCGCGGGACCGGAGCGGTGGCTGGGCGGGGCGGCCACGGCGATGGTGGCGGCGGCCGAAGTGGCGGAGCTGTGGCGGAGGCGGCGGAGCACGGCGCCGGCTCGGGAGGAGAAGCGGAACGGGCGCGGGCGGCGGTCGGCGGCAGTCTGGGCCGGGGAGGGCCTCCCGCGGGCTCGGGCGGGCCTCGGGCGGCGGCGGTGATGTGGGGCTCGCCCGGCCACGTGGCGAGCATGGGTTGGCGGCGGCGGAAGCGTCCAGCCAGGACGGACGTGTCCGGCCGGCGCGAGACGATTTTTTTAGGGTTTTGGACGAGGGGGATCCGGATTTTTCGAGGAGGACCTATTTATAGGCATAGAGGGAGCTAGGAGAGTCCAAATGAGGTGCGGTTTTCGGCCACGCGATCGTGATCGAACGATCTAGGTGATGGAGAAGGCTTAGGTGGGTTTTGGGCCAAATTGGAGGGGTGTTGGGCTGCAACACACATGAGGCCTTTTCGGTCCCTCGGTTAACCGTTGGAGTATCAAACGAAGTCCAAATGATACGAAACTTGACTGGCGGTCTACCGGTAGTAAACCAAGGCCGCTTGGCAAGTCTCGGTACAATCCAGAAATGTTTAGTTCCCACACACGAGAGAAAGGTAGAAATGACCACTGAAGGGGAACGAAGCGCCGGAATGCAAAACGGACAACGGGGAAAATGCTCGAATGCATGAGAAGAACACGTATGCAAATGCAATGCACATGATGACATGATATGAGATGCATGACAACGACCACAACACACGAAGACAAAGACCCGAACCCGACAAAATATAATAACTTAACGCCGGAAACGGCAAGAGTTGGAGTACAAATTGGGAAAGTCATATCCGGGGTGTTACATGTACATTGTGTCCTAGTGTGAACGACATCCCGAAAGGTTTCCGCTGGACATAAGTAAGAGATAGTTATCGCATGATCCAAGTAGTAAGCCTACATGGTAAACGACATACGAATTATTGCCGAGTATGGAAAGCTATATTTAAATGGTTCGAAGCAGCATTAGCCGAAAAGAAATTAAAATGGTAAGAAGAAACTAGGGATGTAAGTGGAAAATAAACGAAATCCACCAGTCCCATCTAGTTACTTTTCGCTAGCTCCCTGTTTCATTTTCCTCAAAAAACAAAAACTCTTTTGAACTATCATACCACTAGTGGACTTTAATTGGGATTAAACGGGACCCAGTTGACATCCCTAGTTGAAAGGGTGTGTACTACCGCTATATTTAAGTTGCCAAGGCATCTAAGCAGTTGAAATAATCTGAGAAAGCACTTAACAGTGTGGCCTCATATAAACTACGAAGACAATGTTGTGATGAACTTCAGAGGAAAATTAAGGACTCAAATGAACTAGGCATGCATTTCTTTATGATAGTACAGCAGGCACTGCTGACATATTGGCCAACTCAGGTATAGCGTAACAAGTAACAAACAAGCATTCGAATCAAGCAATACAGCAAAGCAGACAACTGAACTATTTGTTATTCTGCAGGATTACAGGTTGAGGGCACAAGCCAAGAAAGCAGCCCACACGCATTACATTTCACATGTACTAAAACATACTGGCTTACCATATGTTGCTGCGAAGCCTCACTGTTGTTGCAATGTTCTTTGAAGATATCGTCAGCATCCCGTGGTTGCAAATCTACTTGTTGTAGTTTATTCTGCACCCTCTATTTAGGTAAAATTAATTTTAATCACATGCACTAGTTCGAATTGATCATCAATGGTTCATCTAAACTAATGAAAGAAGGGTGTGTGCATACATGACAATATATCCGCTTCCCTCTATTTTTATGCTTGTTCGAGGTGCCAGCCCTAAAAGAACAAATATTTTGCTTGATGGGGTTGGCAGCTCCATAATTAATAGAATCATCAAATTATTCATGCAACTTGGGAAGATCAAGAACACACAAAAAAGTAATGAACAGAGGCTCGCAACAGTGATGTAATAGCTAGCATCACAAAATGTAGGGTAAAATGAACAAAAACCAGCGGAACCACATGCTAGTTTGCTGACGTGTAATTAAGCATAGAGAACATGAAGCAGTCTGATGGAACCAACTGGTGGCATCAGAACAACACCATCATCATAAATATAGCATGCAAGAAGTAAAATAGTAGGCAGTGATATCTAGGAAGTACAGTAATACTTAGGACAAAACTAAAGCATATTAACTATATGCACACTGGTATGTAACTTAGCAAATGTAACATGTTCACTCCCAGAAGTATGGCCCTACAGGTGCAAGAAGAATAACGCGTCTCATGAAAAACTGAATGATGCCCTGAAGAAATTCAAAGGTACGGTGCTTATGCTAAGAAAGTGAACGTAGGCACCGGCCGTTGGATAATAGTACCTGATTCTCGGTGGTGTATGGGTATCATTGGCATACTTGATAGCTAAGGATCGTCGATGGTGCTCATGTTGAGGTTGAGTTTGGGCCGGCTATTACCGTCGCTGAAGCGGCTCCGGTGCTACGGTTGCGGCGCCTGTCGACATACAAGAAAGCTCATCTATGGTAAGTGAACAGTTGCACGATAAAGAGAAAAACCGAAGGAGTACAAATCGAAATAACCTGATGAGGCTGCGGCGTTGGTAAAGCAGGGCCGGTGGAGTTGAATATGGTGTCCGTGGAGTGGGTCCGGTGCAGTGGACAAAGGCTTCGACGGGTGTGTTGTACGGTGCTTTCGGTAGGCGGATCTGTTGCAGCGGATGAGGGCTTGTATGAAGGGCCAGCGAAGGGACGGACAAGGAAGTTAGTGAAGGGCCTACACTATGACGGACGAGGGCGCTGGTTAAGCACATCCGGTGCGGTGGACCATGATGGCGGTCAAGGAGATCTGGAGCGGTGGACAAGCCAGTCGCTGAAGCGGCTCCGGTGAAGTGGTGAGTTGGCAGTTGGGGGTTCCAAGGTGCGAAAGGTAGATCCGTCGGGGTGTGAGGTCAACCGCTGCGGCGAAGGACAAGATTCGGTGGCTTGACGTGGTTGGGGGGTCGGGGAGGGGAAGGGGAGGGGCTCTGGGGAAGAATGTTGGGGGCAAAGAGGGGAAAACAATGGAGTTACCAAAGCAGCCCTTTTCTGTTCATGTGGTAGGGTTAAAACAGGAATATCGCAGGGCTAAACATTCGGGCGCGAGATATTTTGATGTGAGCGGGAAGTTTGAATGCTTTTGGCACCTGAAATTATATTCTGCTCTTGTACGGCCGACTATGATATCATGGCCGGGAATTTTTTTGTTTTGCATGCAAAAAAAGTGCAAGTTTTGAAAATCAATGTTTCCAACTCGAAACTTAGATTGTCCATTCAATTCAAATATGGATGATTGAGCTACTACAAGCAAATACCATCATACGGTCCAATTCAAATGAAATTCCAAATGTTTATCCTAAATATGATGACAAAAGCAATAATGTGTTTGTGTATGAATAAAGTGGATGATTATAAAGTTTGAACATGCCCGTATGTGTATATCTCTAGGTTTGATAGATGAATTTGAAATCACAAAATCCCGACTTAAAAAATGTACCTCCGTTTAAATGAATTACAAAAGCTAATGATGGAGTCGAATTCCAAAATTCCAATCTTAGGTTTGTAATTATGGTACATCAAGGTATATCACACATGTTCAAAAGTATCGTTATCTCATAGTCCAAACTATGAAACAAATTGATCAACCATGAGTGCACACACTATTGACCATGTATATCTCAATTATGCTAAAGTCCCTCAAATATAGACACCTCACTCTTTATCTGAAGCCAACCCCCCCCCCCTTGTCGCCCCCTCGTCGCCCACCCCCCTCGTCGCCGCCCCCCCCACACACAGAGATAAGTCGTTCTCTCCCCCCAAACACCAACAAACAAGCACATTAACACCCCTCTCTCTTCTAAAGTCCAGACCCCGATATAGGTCTCTATCACTTTGTCCCTTGGGAATGCACACATCTCTTCCCCAACTCTCTAGCTAGGTCTCCCAGCATCTCTCTTTCCCAAGCACACGCACTATGTAGAGTGTATCTTTCCCGTACACACAAAACGTCGCCCCCAAACGTCTATCTCCCTAGTTATGTGGTTCTCGCACACTCACCTCACACAGCACCCCACTGCAAACAAGCACACTTTGTCTCCTTGTGCACCACTCTCCTCTTTCTATCTCTCCCACATGCGGACCTGCCCCAGCTCCTCCTTGTATACATATATGTCGTGACTCTTTCCACAGCTCCCTAATGTATCATCGTTCTCGATCTCGCACATTGTTCTCTACACCATCTATTCTAGATCTCTCATGAAGTCCCTATCAGACACACGATGACTCGCTTCCCTTGCGTATCCGTACATAGGCCCATTTCAAACAACATCAACATTGTCTCCCTATCTATACGCCATTTATGGACACAAATGCCCCCTCTCTTGCAACTCGAAACAGGGGATACGGATTAAGCGAAGATTCGCTAAGGACGAGGTGACGATGCCCGTGGGAAATGGTTCCAAAGTCGACGTGATCGCCGTCGGCACGCTACCTCTACACCTACCTTCGGGATTAGTATTAGACCTAAATAATTGTTATTTGGTGCCAGCGTTGAGCATGAACATTATTTCTAGATCTTGTTTGATGCGAGACGGTTATTCATTTAAATCAGAGAATAATGGTTTTTCTATTTATATGAGTAATATCTTTTATGGTCATGCACCCCTGATGAGTGGTCTATTTTTACTAAATCTTGATAGTAGTGATACACATGTTCATAGTATTGAAACCAAAAGATGCAGAGTTGATAATGATAGTGCAACTTATTTGTGGCACTACCGTTTAGGTTATATTGGTGTAAAGCACATGAAGAAACTCCATTCTGATGGACTTCTGGAATCACTTGATTATGAATCACTTGGTACTTGCAAACCATGCCTCATGGGCAAGATGACTAAAACTCCGTTCTCCGGAACAATGGAGCAAGCAACAGAGTTATTGGAAATCATACATACTGATGTGTGTGGTCCAATGAACATTGAAGCTCGCGGCGGATATCGTTATTTTCTCACCTTCACAAAGGATTTGAGTAGATATGGGTATATCTATTTAATGAAACATAAGTATAAAACATTTGGAAAGTTCAAAGAATTTCAGAGTGAAGTGGAAAATCATCGTAACAAGAAAATCAAGTTTCTACGATCTGATCGTGGAGGCGAATATTTGAGTTATGAGTTTGGACTTCATTTGAAACAATGCGGAATAGTTTCACAACTCACGCCGCCTGGAACACCACAGCGTAATGGTGTGTCCGAACGTCGTAATCGTACTTTACTAGATATGGTGCGATCTATGATGTCCCTCACTGATTTACCGCTATCGTTTTGGGGTTACGCTTTAGAGACAGCTGCATTCACGTTAAATAGGGCACCATCTAAATCCGTTGAGACGACACCTTATGAACTATGGTTTGGCAAGAAACCCAAGTTGTCGTTTCTTAAAGTTTGGGGCTGCGATGCTTATGTGAAAAATCTTCAACCTGATAAGCTCGAGCCCAAATCAGAGAAATGTGTCTTCATAGGATACCCAAAGGAGACTGTTGGGTACACCTTCTATCATAGATCCAAAGGCAAGATACTCGTTGCTAAGAATGGATCCTTTCTAGAGAAGGAGTTTCTCTCGAAAGAAGTGAGTGGGAGGAAAGTAGAACTTGACGAGGCAATTGTACCTTCTCCCTTATTGGAAAGTAGTTCATCACTGAAATCAGTTCCAGTGATTCCTACACCAGTAAGTGAGGAAGCTAATGAAGATGATCATGAAACTTCTGATCAAGTTACTATAGAACCTCGTAGGTCAACCAGAGTAAGATCCGCACCAGAGTGGTACAGTAATCATGTTCTGGGAGTCAAGTTACTTGACCATGACGAACCTACGAACTATGAGGAAGCGATGATGTGCCCAGATTCCACAAAATGGCTTGAAGCCATGAAATCTGAGATGGGATCCATGTATGAGAACAAAGTATGGACTTTGGTTGACTTGCCCGATGATCGGCAGGCCATAGAGAATAAATGGGTCTTCAAGAATAACACTGACGCTGACAGTAATGTTACTATCTACAAAGCTCGACTTGTTGCGAAAGGTTTTCGAGAAGTTCAAGGAGTTGACTATGATGAGACCTTCTCACCCGTAGCGATGCTTAAGTCCATCCGAATCATGTTAGCAATTGCCACATTTTATGATTATGAAATTTGGCAAATGGATGTCAAAACTGCATTCCTTAATGGATATCTTAAAGAAGAGTTGTATATGATGCAACCAGAAGGTTTTTTCGATCCAAAAGTTGCTAACAAAGTGTGCAAGCTCCAGCGATCCATTTATGGACTGGTGCAAGCCTCTCGGAGTTGGAATATACGCTTTGATAGTGTGATCAAAGCATATGGTTTTATACAGACTTTTAGAGAAGCCTGTATTTACAAGAAAGTGAGTGGGAGCTCCGTAGCATTTCTGATATTATATGTAGATGCCATATTGTTAATTGGAAATGATACTGAATTTCTGAATAGCATAAAAGGATACTTGAATAAGAATTTTTCAATGAAAGACCTCGGTGAAGCTGCTTATATATTGGGAATCAAGATCTATAGAGATAGATCAAGACGCTTAATTGGACTTTCACAAAGCACATACCTTGATAAAGTCTTGAAGAAGTTCAAAATGGATCAGGCAAAGAAAGACTCAATGCCTGATTACAAGGTGTGAAGTTGAGTCAGACTCAATGCCCGACCACTATAGAAGATAGAGAGAAAATGAAAAGTGTTCCCTATGCTTCAGCCATAGGCTCTATCATGTACGCAATGCTGTGTACCAGACCTGATGTGTGCCTTGCTATAAGTTTAGCAGGGAGGTATCAAAGTAATCCAGGAGTGGATCACTGGAAAGCGGCCAAGAACATCCTGAAATACCTGAAAAGGACTAAGGATATGTTTCTCGTATATGGAGGTGACAAAGAGCTCGTCGTAAACGGTTACATCAATGCAAGCTTTGACACCGATCCGGATGACTCTAAGTCACAGACCGGATACGTGTTTTTATTAAATGGAGGAGCTGTCAGTTGGTGCAGTTCCAAGCAGAGCGTCGTGGCGGGATCTACATGTGAAGCGGAATACATAGCTGCTTTGGAAGCAGCAAATGAAGGAGTCTGGATGAAGGAGTTCATATCCGATCTAGGTGTCATACCTAGTGCATCGGGTCCAATGAAAATCTTTTGTGACAATCCTGGAGCAATTTCCTTGGCAAAGGAATCGAGATTTCACAAGAGAACCAAGCACATCAAGAGACGCTTCAATTCCATCCGCGATCAAGTCAAGGAGGGGGACATAGAGATTTGCAAGATACATACATATCTGAATGTTGCAGACCCGTTGACTAAGCCTCTCTCACAAGCAAAACATGATCAGCACCAAGACTCCATGGGTGTTAGAATCATTACAATGTAATCTAGATTATTGACTCTAGTGCAAGTGGGAGACTGAAGGAAATATGCCCTAGAGGCAATAATAAAGTTGTTATTTTTATTTCCTTATATCATGATAAATGTTTATTATTCATGCTAGAATTGTATTAACCGGAAACTTAGTACATGTGTGAATACATAGACAAACAGAGTGTCACTAGTTTGCCTCTACTTGACTAGCTCGTTGAATCAATGATGGTTATGTTCCCTAATCTGTCGTTAGAGAATGATGTGATTGACTTGACCCATCCGTTAGCTTAGCACGATGATCGTTTAGTTTGTTGCTATTGCTTTCTCCATAATTATACATGTTCCTATGACTACGAGATCATGCAACTCCCGAATACCGGAGGAACACTTTGTGTGCTACCAAACATCACAACGTAACTGGGTGATTATAAAGGTGCTCTACAGGTGTCTCCGATGGTGTTTTTTGAGTTCGGTAATAGGATCGGTCGATCGTGAAGACGTACGACTACATCAACCGCGTTGTCATAATGCTTCCGCTTACTGTCTATGAGGGTACGTGGACGACACTCTTCCCTCTCGTTGCTATGCATCACCATGATATTGTGTGTGCGTAGGATTGTTTTTGAAATTGCTGCATTCCCCAACAAATATCTGCCCGCATTGAGAGTTTTTCTGTTTCATAACACACGGTTGTTATCTCCGGACCGTGTGCGATGCACTATCATCAAAATTTTCAATAGCCCGACATTTCTCTCCCGTGTTTGACTCCCGCGTAGTAAAATTTTCAGTACCCGCATCATTTCCTCAAACACCCCGCCCCCCTCCACACACACACACACACACTGCAGCCGCAAGGCCTCCATTGTCAACATTTGCCGTTTTGCCCGTGCAGCTTACCCACCAATCTCCATACCCAGGCCGCCCTGAGTTTCTTAGATGACGCCTGCCAAATGCCCCATTTCCCACATATCCCCATCCCCCACTCCAGAGCATCGCAGCGTAAGCCCGGCTATGCTTCCCGTGGAGCTCAAGGAGTGACTGGCCCAAAAGAGGTGTATAGCGGTCTGTTCGCCCTACGTCGCCGAGGAAGCTGACGATCATTACTGGCGGCAGGCACTCAAGCAGCGGGCTAGAGTATGCGAGCATGTCTCAGCTGCCGGCTACGACATCGAGGTCGTCGACAACGACGGCCTGAGGCGGGCTATGTCACAGGTTAAGTGGCCCACCCCCAACCCCTTGGGTTCAACCGCCGTTGATCTCATCCATGGCCCCATCGCTGATCTCCTATGGCTCAATGTCAACAATTTGCATTCTACATCGCCATCGAGCCCCTTTTGTCATTTCTAAAGGACACATTCTACGACGGTGGCTTGGGGTCCACAGCTTCCAAGTCAGACCTCATCGACGGTGACCACAAGGAGGGCACCCTCTCCGGCTCTTCCAAGGGGAAAGAGCCCATCTGCTCTTCCAAGGGGAAAGCGCCCGTCTGCGACATCAGGGAGGGCACCCTACAACCGTTCTCTTCCAAGGGGAAGGAGCCCATCTGCGACAACATGGAGCGCATCCAGGGTTTGTGCTCTTCCCACGGGAACGAGTCCATCTGTGACAAGTGAGGAAACCCATGATTTATTTTGTCGTGCCTCTTCACAGGAGGAAACCCATGATTTATTTTGTCGAGTCCCTTTTGTAGTGTAGTGAGAATATGTCCAGTTTTAATTGCTATATCTGGTTGTTTGTAGTATGCCTTTTTTATTTCAGTTGTTCACAATGTGATGCTCTATATGTGCAATTATTTACAGTGCAGTACATTTCATCAATCCAGTTTTAAACATGCCGATAGGAATGCATATATTTGCTTGCTGTTAAGCCTATGATAGCTAGCATATGCCTCTTATAAAGATTTTTGATTGTTCGGTTGTTTGTAGTTAGCATATGTCCAGTTTCAAATGCTATCATTGGTTGTTCGTAGTATGCCTTGTTTATTCCAGTTATTCACAATGTGATGTTCTGTATGTGCAAGTATGAACTGTGCAGTTCAATTTCATCAATACCAGTTTCAACAGTACCACTATGAATGACTACATTTGGTTGTTGCATCTTGTAGTTAGCACGCCTTTCCATTTTTATTTAACAACAACTAGTGTACTTAGACCGGCCAATACCAGTTTGAATGACTATGTTTGCTTGTTGTTAAATGTTAGGCCTGTTGTAGTTAGCACACCTTTCCACTTGTTTTGCTTTACAAGCGTGCTTAAACCTGCACATTGAAGCTATCTTTTGGAGATTATTTTGTCTGCCATGGATAATTTTGGTTGAGGTTTAGCCTGTTGTGCTTAACATGCTTCTCGACATACCTACACAGGACAATTTTGGGAACGACGGTTGTTTTCCATTGAGGTTAGTTTCATCCCATGGCTTATATCTACTCACTGTTCAGGATATCAGTAGCTGGTACCATATAGGCCGGCGGCTGATAAGGGACTAATTGGTGAATCGGACTTTTAACTGAATATATCCGCAACCCATTTATCCTTAGGTTAACTAGGGCCATATGTAATATATCTGAGGCTACATAGCAACATGCACTGTACTTAATGTCTAAATATGCAATCCTAGGCTACATAGCAACAAGGAAGAGTGTTACATTAATGTTCTAATGATATCTAGATATACATAGAAGAGCAGCAGCAACAACAACAACACAACCCTGTTTGGATACTCAACTTAGCTAGAGGTTAGAATTAGTTTCTAGCTCATGACTAACCCTGACCTAACTCTATCGAAATAGTTGTTTGGATGGCAGGGTTAGATTGACAATAAATGCACTAGGAGAACTAGCTCCAATTAGCACCTCTTGGGTTGGATAGTTTTTTTGGGTGGGTTATAGATACAACTAGCTCAAACTATCCCTCATGTTTAGATATACTTTAGGGATATATCAGCCTGAACTAGCTCAAACTAACTATAACCCATGGATACGGCAACAATTAATCAGCCGATAATTTGTAAGAATGCACTAAACTCCTTCCGGACCATAATATAAGATGTTAATTCATCTAATATGTGAGTATATTGGATGTTATAAGATACTACCTCCGTTCCTAAATATTTGTCTTTTTAGAGATTTCAAATGGACTACCACATACGGATGTATATACACATATTATAAAAGAGTGTTGTACTACATCATTGTGCAATTGTTGTTTAGCTTCTAATATTAACTTGGTGCTTTTAGGTACATATGTCATTGGTAAAGATCCGCGCTTCGACCCTTTCTACGTATGGGGCAATGAGATATCGATGAACCAGCATCAAGTGAGGAAGCTGATAAAGATTGTTAGTAAAATGGGTCCAAAGATCGCAATTAAACTATTTGTTTACACTTTATCCAAGACGACAGCGAACTGCAAGATGGTAAGTAAGGACTCTGCAGCCTTCTTTCTACTGCCCATAATGAGTTGTGTTAGATGACAATGTCTGAATCTTTTTCCTTTACAGTGGTTGCCAAAGCAGTTTACTCAAGATTAATTCTCAAACTACATGATTGGTGGCATGCAAAGGTTAAAGTATTTCTACCAGAACACGATGATTATCTAGATGTTTTCATGAAGACCATGAAGGATGGGTGGTCGGCCATCAGAAGGGGTTAGACTAGAGTCGTGCGTGCCTTCTGCATGGAGGAGGGCACAATATGGGCATTCCGCTTCACCTTGTTCAACAACCAGAATATATTTTGCCTCTTTTTTACCATCTTTAGTAGTACAAGTATACAACTGTGGTTCATCATTCTTTATTTGGTTCTTATGTAATTCTTGAACATATGTACTATGAATCGAATAATGCATTTGTTGTTTGAACCTGATGGATATGATTAAAGCTGTAGCATACATTCAAATTCAAATCCAAATCCAAATCCGGTACAATTTGAAAAAGCAACAATCAAATTACGGTGAAATTACTCTCTCCAGGTTGTTACGGCACACACGGTTGGTAAAACACAAACATTTGCGATACGCGTCATAATCCGAGACGGTTCACAGAGAGGAAACGTGTGCAAGCATGCACAAAGTCGTCGTTTGCAAAGCGTGTGCAATGTCAGACAATATCACAAATGGTGCGGGCAAACTAAACGTTTGTGTTAGTTGCCTTATCATACACGATTCGCAACCATGAACTGTTTCTGATGAAGTATGCATCGTAAATGTTGCACCACAGAATAGTGTGTGCGATAGTTGTCGTGTACAACGATGTTACGGCGGTCCGACATTTCGTAATCCTGTCCGACACTCGTACGACGATTAGCTAATCTTCTTAACAATGAGCGTTTGTGATGGTCCACGCACCATACACGTTCTATAATAGTGAACCGTTTGGGATGGGCGCGCATCGTAAATGTAGCACCACAAAACACTGACTGCGATGGCAATGCGACCAGAAACGAGTAGGAGTACTGTAGGGGCCCTATCTCCGACGGTTTCTGGGTCGTGTGGGAAGGACCCCCTATCGCCCACACTCACTAGGCGACGGTTCCAAATGCCGTCACGGAAAGGGGTTAAAAACCATTTGTATAGCACCGACGTACACCAGTGCTTGTTCAATTCTATTAGGATGGCCTTCAGGATACAAGGGTTCCTGAGTCATTTTACCACCCCTAGTCACAACTCTAATAGCATGATCATTCATCTTATTGTTCATCTCATTAAGCAGATCATTTTGTGCTTTGAGAACTTCTTCTACTTGAGTTTTTATTATGGAAGCATGTTTACTAACAACCTTGAGATCACTAACATTTCTAAACATATAGTCACTCAAGCGTTCAATCATATAAGCATTTCGTTTCAATTGTCTACTAACATATGCATCGAAGTTTTCTTGTTTAACAATAAAGTTATCAAATTCATCCAAGCATTGACTAGCATATTTAGTATAAGATATATCACCTTCATCAAATCTATAGAGAGAATTTACCTCTACTACCTGTGTCGGGGTATTAAGACCGTGTATTTCTTCAATAGGTGATAAATTCTTAACATCTTCAGCTTTAATACCTTTTTATTTCATAGATTTTTTTTGCCTCTTGCATATCTTCACGATTGAGAAATAGAATACACCTTTTCTTCGGAGTTGGCTTGGGCGGTGGTTCGGGAGGAGTCCAATCATTATCATTACTCAATATAGTATTCAATAATACCTCGGCTTGTTCAAAAGTTCGTTCCCTGAAAACGCAAGCAACACAACTATCTAGGTGGTACCTAGAAGCATCAGTTAGTCCATGAAAAACCACAAGTATAGGGGATCACAACAGTTTTCGAGGGTAGAGTATTGAACCCAAATTTATAGATTCGACACAAGGGGAGCCAAAGAATATTTGCAAGTATTAGCAGCTGATGTCGCTTGAAGCTACGTCGGTTTTTTCCCCAAAGAGGAAGGGATGATGCAGCACAGTGGTGGTAGGTATTTCCCTCAGATATGAAACCAAGGTTATCGAACCAGTAGGAGAACCAAGCAACACAACATAAACCGCCCCTGCACACAAATTACAACACCTCACAACTCGACGTGTTAAAGGGGTTGTTAATCCCTTTCGGGTAACGGCGCCAGAAATGGCATGTGGACGGGGGATAGTTGTAAATATTGATAGATCGAATGCCAAATAAAATAAATTGCAGCAAGGTATTTTTGTGTCTTTGGTTTAATAGATCTGAAAATAAAAGGAAAATAAAATAGATCGTGAAGGCAAATATATGAGAAATAAGACTCGGGGGCCGTAGGTTTCACTAGTGGCTTCTCTCGAGAAAAATAGCAAACGGTGGGTGAACAAATTACTGTTGGGCAATTGATAGAACCTCAAATAATTATGATGATATCTAGGAATGATCATTACATAGGCATCACGTCCTAGATTAGTAGACTGACTCCTACCTGCATCTACTACTATTACTCCACACATCGACCGCTATCCAACATGCATCTAGTGTATTAAGTTCATGGAAAAACGGAGTAATGCAAGAAGAATGATGACATGATGTAGACAAGATCCGTTTATCTATATGGTGGTAGATATAGATCTCGTCTTTTTATCCTTAGTAGCAACGATACTTAAGTGTTGATTCCCTTTCTGTCACTGGGATCGAGCACCGTAAGATCAAACCCACTACCGGGCACCTCTTCCCATTGCAAGATAAATAGATCAAGTTGGCCAAAGAAAACCCAAATATCAGAGAAGAAATACGAGGCTATAAGATATCATGCATAAAAGAGATCAAGGAAACTCAAATACTTTCATGGATATAAAAAATATAGATCTGATCATAAACTCAAAGTTCATTGATCCCAACAAACACACCGCAAAAGAGTTACATCATATGGATATGCAAGAGACCATTGTATTGAGAATCAAGAGAGAGAGAGAGAGGGAGAGAGAGAGAGAGAGATGAAGCCATCTAGCTACTAACTACGGACCCGAAGGTCTACAAAGAACTACTCACGCATCATCGGAGAGGCACCAATGGAAGTGGTGAACCCCTGTATGATGGTGTCTAGATTGGATCTGGTGGTTCTGGACTCTGCGGCGGCTAGATAAATATTTCGTCGCTCCCCTAGGGCTTCTGGAATATTGGGGTGTTTATAGAGCAAAGAGGCGGTCCGGGGGCACCCGAGGTGGGCACAACCCACTAGGGCGCGCCGGGGCCTCCTGGCGCTCCCTGGTGGGTTGTGCCCCCCCTCAGGGCACCCCAGGTGCAACCAAGGCCCGTTGTTCCTTCTATCCCATAAAGAATCTCCGTAAAGTTTCGTGGCATTTGGACTCCGTTTGATATTGATTTTTGGCAATGTAAAAAACATGGAAAAACAGCAACTGCCACTTGGCACTATGTCAACAGGTTAGTACCAAAAAATGATATAAAATGATTATAAAACATCCAAGATTGATAATAAAACAGCATGGAACAATCAAAAATTATAGATACGTTGGAGATGTATCAGCATCCCCAAGCTTAACTCCTAATCGTCCTTGAGTAGGTAAGTGATAAAAACAGAATTTTTTGATGTGGAGTGTTGTTCATCATGTCATATCATATTCTTTTCTTTGTAGCATGGACATTTGGACTTTTATGTGATTCAAAGCAATAGTCTAGTTTTGACATAATAATTTAGGTACTCAAGCATATCAACAAGCAACCATGTCATTCAAAATATCAACGCTAAAATAAGTTATCCCTAGCCCATCATGCTCAAACATTGATCCATTCATGAAACACACTCGAATATTAACTACACCCAATACTTAAGTACGATCATATTACCTCCTAGTTGGTGCTTTTATAAGAGAAGATGGAGACTCAAATTCAAAAATAAAAATTGCATAAAGTAAAAGATAGGCCCTTTGCATAGGGAAGTGGGGATTGTAGAGGTGCCAGAGCTCAAAGTGAAAAACTTAGAGATAAAAACATTTTGAGAGGTGTATACATCCCACCAACGGAAATGAATTAGAGTTCCCAATACTTTCCATGCATAGATATATCATAGGCGGTTCCCAAACAGAAAATAAAGTTTATTCCTTTTTCCAGCATAACTTTCACTTTCTATTGCTAACCGTATCCACGGGTGCCCTCCATACCAACACTTTCCAAGGAATTTATTATTTGACAACATAAAGTAAATTCATTTGTTTTTGCATTTCGGGACTGGGCATCCCTAATACATTTGGCTTACTCTCGTGCAATGACAAGTGAATAAGCATTCATCTTGAGAATAACACATATAGCATGGAAAATATTAGCCACCCCTCACCGCTCTTCGAGCGAAACAAACACACAAAAGATAAGTTTATTTTGAAAATTAAAGATGGCACATGCAAATTTGCTTAGAAAGGCAAAAGAATACCGCATATAGGTAGATATAGTGGATTCATGTGGCAAAAGAGGGTTAAAGGTTTTTGGATGCGCAAGTAGAGGTCGTCCTTAGTGCAAAATGAAGGATAGCAAAAGATTGGGAAGCGACCAACCAAGAAACGAATAATCTCATAAGCAAGCATTAAGCATAATTAACACCGAATAATGCACCACAAGTAGGATATAATTTCATTGCATGATTATTGACTTTCGTGCATGCATAGGGATTCACAAACCTTAACGCCAATATTCTTTCTAAAGCATAATTACTCATCAAGATGACTCACATATCACATCATCATATCTCAAAACTATTACTAAGAATCAAGTTTATTTTGTCGTATGATCTTCATGACATTTTTTTCTTTTCTTTATCCTTCTTGGATATCTATCACTTTGGGACTAACTTTCATGTGTTGCTTTTCATAAGCTCAAACAAATATAAGTGAAGATCATGAGCATAACAAATTTTCTTTCTCTCAAAATAATGTAAGTGAAGCAAGAGAGAATTTCTTAAAAATTTCACTAACTCTCAAATAAATCAAAGTGAAGGAAGAGAGCATTTTCCAAAAAATAACAAAGCACACCATGCTCAAAAAGATATAAGTGAAGAACTAGAGCAAGTCCATTGCTCACAAAAGATTTAAGTGAAGCATAGAGAGCAATTCTAACAAGTAATAACATAATTTTGGCTCTCTCAAATAAGTGTGTCCAGCAAGGATTGATGACTTAAAACACAAAATAAAACAAGCAAAGATATGTATCATACAAGACACTCCAAGTAGAACACATATCATGTGACGAATAAAAATATAGTCTCGAGTAAAATACCGATAGTTGTTGGAAGAAAGCGGGGATGCCACTCGGGGGCATCCCCAAGCTTAGTTGGTTGCTCATTCTTGGATAATAGCTTTGGATGCCAGGGCATCCCCAAGCTTAGGCTCTTACATCCTTCCTTCATCCATCGTAAGATAACCCAAAACTTGAAAACTTCAATCACACAAAACTCAACAAAACCTTCATGAGATCCGTTAGTATAAGAATAATAAATTACTACTATAGGTGTTGTATCAAACCAATTCATATTTTGTTTTTGTATTATATCTACTATATTCCCACTTTTCTATGGAAAAAACTCATCAAAGAAAACCATAGAGCCATCAAAATAAGCACACAACACAAAGAAAACAAAATCTGTCAAAACAGAACAGTCTGTAGCAATCTGACCATTTTGAATACTTCTGTAACTCCAAAAATTCTAAAAAATTAGTACGACCTGAGAAATTTCTATATTGATCTACTGCAAGTGGAATGGGTATTTTAGCTGTCAAAACAGAAATTTCTATAAAAGTTTCTGTTTTTTCAGCAAGATCAAACAACTATTGCCCAAGAAGATCCTAAAGGCTTTACTTGGCACAAACACTCAAAAACAGGAAGCAAAAAATCAAAAATAAATTATATTCATTGGGTTGCCTCCCAACAAGCGCTATAGTTTTACGCCCTTAGCAAGGCATAAGGCAAGGATCTAAGTTTTGTCATCCTTGTTCCTGACTTTCTTAGAGGTATTTTCATCATGAGGCTTTGTAAACACAACATAAAACATGTTATCCATAGAGGCCTTTGCAATTCTAAGTTGGTTTTCATCATACCCCTTTTGATTTCCCGCAACAATCCAAGAGTAATGTTGATTAACATTATTGAAAACTTGTTGGATTATATCTAGAACTGGGACTTCCTTTTTAAGATTCTCATCAAAGATCTTATTGTCCCCAAGCAAATGCCTTAGTGCATAGTCACTATTGTAAAGAATTTCATCTATCACGGGGTTTTCACGATTCATACCATAAAAATCAAAGATTTCCCTAGCTTCCCGTATTATGTAGTCAAACTCATTCATAAGAACGAGAGTGGCCAACTTTTTAGCTCTAGGATTCTTTATAACGGGGAGCTCAAAAAACAATCTTTGCAAGGTCGGATGGGTACGAATAAATTTACTTTCAAGTTTCAGAACTAGTGCTGGAATAGCATCCGCATAATATCTAGTAGTTTTAAGTATAGGAGCATCATTAAGACTATGCTTCCCAACACAATTGAAAAATTCCTGGATACGTTCTTTTCCCATAATGTTCCCTTGCCCCAAGATAAAAGTTTTAGCATCCAGATTGCCCGTACGTCCTATTTTAGGAGTTAGTCCATCATCCGTTGGTGCCATACCGAAATCACTCATGATTTCAAGCAAATGATAGATCTGACGACGAAACGGTGAACGGAAAAGGAGAGGCGAATAAAACGGCAAATTTTTGTGAAGTGGGGGAGAGGAAAATGAGAGGCAAATGACAAATAATGTAAATTGCGAGGAGATGAGATTTGTGATTAGGAACCTGGTTATGATCAAGATCCTCCCCCGCAACGGCGCCAGAAATTGGCGAGTTGTCGGGAGCCTATCTTTACTTGATTCTCCTCGGCAACAGCGCCAGAAATTGGCGAGTTGTCGGGAGACTATCTTGACTTGATTCTCCCTGGCAACAATGCCAGAAATTTCTTTTGATGTCGCTTGAAGCTACGTCGGTTTTTCCCCAAAGAGGAAGGGATGATGCAGCACAGCGGCCGTAGGTATTTCCCTTAGATATGAGACCAATGTCATCGAACCAGTAGGAGAACCAAGCAACACAACGTAAACAGCCCCTGCACACAAATAACAACACCTCGCAACTCGACGTGTTAAAGGGGTTGTCAATCCCTTTCGGGTAACGGCGCTAGAAATGGCATGTGGACGGGGGATAGTTGTAAATATTGATAGATCGAACGCCAAATAAAATAAATTGCAGCAAGGTATTTTTGTATCTTTGGTTTAATTGATCTAAAAATAAAAGGAAAATAAAATAGATCGTGAAGGCAAATATATGGGAAATAAGACCCGGGGGCCGTAGGTTTCACTAGTGGCTTCTCTCGAGAAAAATAGCAAACGGTGGGTGAACAAATTACTGTTGGGCAATTGATAGAACCTCAAATAATTATGACGATATCTAGGCAATGATCATTACATAGGCATCACGTCCAAGAATAGTAGATTGACTCATGCCTGCATCTACTACTATTACTCCACACATCGACCGCTATCCAGCATGCATCTAGTGTATTAAGTTCATGGAAAAATGGAGTGATGCAACAAGAACGATGACATGATGTAGACAAGATCCGTTTATCTATATGGCGGTAGATATAGATCTCGTCTTTTTATCCTTAGTAGCAACGATACTTAAGTGTCGATTCCCTTTCTGTCACTAGGATCAAGCACCGTAAGATCGAACCCACTACCGGGCACCTCTTCCCATTGCAAGATAAATAGATCAAGTTGGTCAAACAAAACCTGTCGGGGTTCAAGAATGACACCTATGGGATCATAGGGAATCCCTACTACGGTTGACAGGCCGCGGGGCTGTGGAAAGAGCGGGTTTAGAAGATCAACGCGGGGGAATTTTACCCAGGTTTGGGCCGCAAGCGATGCGTAATACCCTAATCCTTCTTTGGTGTATATTTGGTGTTCTTGAGTTCTTGAACTAGCTGCGGTGCATCCTAGCCCAAAAAGTCTGAATCCTTTCTAGTATGCCTCGGGCCTCCTTTTATATGTCAAAGGGGCTGCCACAGCGGCACACAGGAGGTGGAAAGTGTCTATAGTGTACAAGTCTATCCTTGAGATCGTGGGACAAAATGCATTTAATGTGCTGCCGACATGTCCTCTTGCTTTATCGGGGACGGCAAGGAAGCTCGTCTTGTCTGTCGCCACCTCGCCTCGCTTCGACATGCGTCCAAGCTGACGAGGCATGTAGCGCCACACTGGCTGGCTATTGTACTGGTGCTGTGACAGAGTCTTCACGAAGATCTGCATGCCACCACGTAGGTGCTCACCTAATTGGCCTAGAAGCTACATGCTGCCATTGTAGGTGTGTGCCTAGTTGGCAGGCTAGCAGCTGTGTCGGAACGGCCATGGGGCAGCGGAGCCTTGGTAGGCATGGGCCTAGCTGTGGCCCTGTAGATATCCCCGGTAAGGGTCTTGCCGGGGTCCCGGCAAGGGTCTTGCCGGGTTTCTGTGGTCATCCCCGGCAAGGATCTTGCTGGGGGCCTTTGTCTTCTGGTTCTTACCCAGTCTTGCAGGCCTCTATTCATCACAAAGATCTGCATGCCACCATGCAGGCGCTCCCAAGCTTTGGTCTTGATGTTGTCGATGGCGTCATAATTCTCAGGCTCAAAGGTGGCGTTCTCAATGGTGTTAGGCAGGTTCCCCTGGCAAGGCTCTTGCCGGGGCGGCATAGGTCGTGCCCGGCAAGGCTCTTGCCGAGGGAAACCCATCTTGTCCCTTTGCTCTTCGTTCCTATGGCTTCAGCGCTGCTCGGGTAGTCTTGTATCTTCGCTCCATCTGCCCCGCCAAGCATGGTCGTAGGTGTGGCTACAACTGCCCATGCACAAGTAAAGGGGTACAGAAGGCCCCTACTCTTTTACACCAACAGGAGCCCCCGGGCCTGGGCCACACATATGCGCAGAGCGTTGTTGGGCCAGGCCCAGAACGGTGCACGGGCACGCGTGGCAGGGTTTTAACTGCGGTACCTCCTCCACCAGCTGCGCTTCCCCACGACCCATGTTGAATGCGTGACGTGCGGGTCGTGCGTGGAGCGGTTGCTGCCCGTTTGCATCACATCGTGGTAAATGGTAAAGAGGCGGTCCATGTCTTCCCCATAAAAAGGAAGAACTGCAGGGTGCTGCTCATTTACCCTGTGCGCCTTCTCCAATCTCGAAACCGCCATTCCCCTCTTCTTCTCCAAACGCAAGTCCAAGCTCTCGCCCCCGCTCGCCGCCGCCGCGCCCCCATTTCCTTTGACCCCTCATCCCCTCCCAGCTGCCATGGTGCCCAAGACCAGCAAGGGTAAGGGAGAGGCCAAAGACAACAGAGGGAAGGACGCACAGGAGAGAGAGTTAGTGGAGCTTCCGACGCAGCGCGCCTTCTTCACCTCGACGGTCATCACGCTCATCCTCTGGGACATGTTCGGGCCCCTGTGGGGAAGGGATACGTCGGGGCACCCCTGTCGGATGTGGGGTTCCGGCTAACCCTTAAGGTTCGAGCACTGGGGTGCGCGCGAAGTCTTTCCCTCCTACCGATCTACGCTCTAGCTCGCTAGATCTCACGGACGAACTCGACGAACTCGCAAGACAGAAATACACGGGGTTTATACTGGTTCAGGCCACCGTTGTGGTGTAATACCCTTCTCCAGTGTGCTGGTGGTGGATTGCCTCTTGGGCTGATGATGAACAGTACAAGGGGAAGAACCGCCTCCTGAGGTTGAGGTGTTCTTGTGCTTTCAGACTTGTGTGTCTCTCTAGGTCTGATGAGTCTCTCCCAGCTCAGCTCCCCTCTACTGTGGTGGCTAGTCCTATTTATAGAGGCCCTGGTCCTCTTCCCAAATATTGAGCGGGAAGGGAGCCAACTATGGCAGGCTAATTCAAAGGGGGGCAGCTAGTACGAGCCATCCTGACAAAAGTAGTCTTCGCCTATGAAAAGCTCTGGTGGTGACATCGTCTTGGGCTCCATGATGACCTCTGTCTTGGAGTTCATGGTCTTGGTCTTGGTGCACCAAAATGGCAACCTTTGCCTAAGGCCTCGGTACTCCGCGGCTGCGCTTGCCTCCTTTGCACCAAAGAGGAAACAAGGACGCTGCGCGCGTTGGCGCCCGCCTGGCGCCTGCCTGGTGTCGATCGTCATGGCTCATGTCACGAGAGTCTCGTGAGGTTCACCCCGCCTTGATATCTCCGCTCCTCGTGAGCCTGCCTGGCTCGGCAACTCCAGAGGAGGTCTTGCGTCATTGATGTCTACTACACAACCTTCTTCTTGTATACGTTGTTGGGCCTCCAAGTGCAGAGGTTTGTAGGACAGTAGAAAATTTCCCTCAAGTGGATGACCTATGGTTTATCAATCCGTAGGAGGCGTAGGATGAAGATGGTCTCTCTCAACCAACCCTGCAACCAAATAACAAAGGGTCTCTTGTGTCCCCAAGACACCCAATACAATGGTAAATTGTATAGGTGCACTAGTTCGGCGAAGAGATGGTGATACAAGTGCAATATGGATAGTAGATAATGGTTTTTGTAATCTGAAAAATATAAAACAGCAAGGTAACTAATGATAAAAGTGAGCAAAAACGGTATTGCAATGCTAGGAAACAAGGCCTAGGGTTCATACTTTCACTAGTGCAAGTTCTCTCAACAATTATAACTTAATTGGATCACATAACTATCCCTCAACATGCAGCAAAGAGTCACTCCAAAGTCACTAATGGCGGAGAACAAACAAAGAGATTATGGTAGGGTACGAAACCACCTCAAAGTTATTCTTTCCAATCAATCCATTGGGCTATTCCTATAAGTGTCACAAACAGCCCTAGAGTTCGTACTAGAATAACACCTTAAGACACAAATCAACCAAAACCCTAATGTCACCTAGATACTCCAATGTCACCTCAAGTATCCGCAGGTATGATTATACGATATGCATCACACAATCTCAGATTCATCTATTCAACCAACACATAGAACCTCAAAGAGTGCCCCAAAGTTTCTACCGGAGAATCACGACGAAAACGTGTGCCAACCCCTATGCATAGGTTCATGGGCGGAACCCGCAAGTTGATCACCAAAACATATATCAAGTGAATCACGTGATATCCCATTGTCACCACAGATACGCACGACAAGACATACATCAAGTGTTCTCAAATCTTTAAAGACTCAATTCGATAAGATAACTCCAAAGGGAAAACTCAATCCATTACAAGAGAGTAGAGGGGGAGAAACATCATAAGATCCAACTATAATAGCAGAGCTCGCGATACATCAAGATCATACCACCTCAAGAACACGAGAGAGAGAGATCAAACACATAGCTACTGGTACATACCCTCAGCCCCGAGGGAGAACTACTCCCTCCTCGTCATGGAGAGCACCAGGATGATGAAGATGGCCACCGGAGAGGGATTTCCCCCTCCGGTAGGGTGCCAGAAAGGGTCTAGATTGGTTTTCGGTGGCTACGGAGGCTTCTGGCGGCGGAACTCCCGATCTATTGTGCTCCCCGGTCGTTTTAGGGTATATGGAGATATATAGGCGGAAGAAGTACGTCAGGGGGGCCACGAGGGGCCCACGAGGGTGGAGGGCGCGCCCAGGGGGTGGGCGCGCCCCCTGCCTCATGGCTTCCTCGTTGATCCCCTGACGTGCACTCCAAGTCTCCTGTATTGCTTTCCTTCCAAAAATAAGTTCCGTGAAGTTTCAGGTCAATTGGACTCCGTTTGATTTTCCTTTTCTGCGATACTCTAAAACAAGGAAAAAACATAAACTGGCACTTGGCTCTAGGTTAATAGGTTAATCCCAAGAATCATATAAAATAACATATAAATGCATATAAAACATCCAAGGTTGATAATATAATAGCATGGAACAATCGAAAAATTTAGAAACGTTGGAGGCGTATCAGTCATCCGCCTCGCGAGGCTTGGACCCTCGCGAGGGTCCTGGGTGCCTTGTTGAGGAAGATGGGCCGTACGGCCTACTGCTTGGCCACACCGCGGGCCGCGGGCAGTCATGTCTGGGGACCCCCGTTCCCAGAACGCCGACAGTAGCCCCCGGGCCCAAGGTGCGCTCGGGCTTGGCTTTGCGGCGAAGCCAAGGGTCAAGTTCGGAGCACCGCGGGCCCCAAAAGCCTGCGACCTCGGTTGACGCGTGGCGGTTGATTGGACGTGGGCGTCTCCGCTTCCCCATGCTGCCTTTGAATCCGTCTGGCTATGCGGCCCCTGCAGCCTACACAGTTATTTTTTCCTTCGCCACGCCTGGTCCTTCCAATCTCCCTGCTTCCTCGACGTCCTTCTCCACCTTCCCAATCCAACTTGCGCTCCGCCGGCTTCACCGCCATGGTGCTGAAACAGACCGGGAAGGGGAAGAAACCCTTGTCCTCGCCAACTGCGCCTCCATCCTTTGAGCCGGCGCTCAGACGGCCTCGGGTGCTCAACGACGAGGCCATGGGCAAGGTGCGCCCCATGCTTGCCTCCAGCTTCAACGAGTGGGGAGAGACGCCAGCCTGGCCTGTGTCTCGCTCCAGCATGGCTCGGGCAGTCACCGAGGTTCCGATCTTCATTGACGCCCTCTGGGCTGGCCTGCTTCCTCCCTCCTCCGCCTTCTTTAATGTGGTGCTCGAGCATTATCAGATCCACATGCTCCATCTCGACCCTCAATCTGTGACCCTTCTTGCCGTCTTTGCTTTCGTGTGTGAGGCCATGGTGGGCATCACCCCCTCCGTGGCACTCCTCCACCACTTCTTCTCGCTGCATCTCATCGGTGCCCGGTAGAGCTCTGGGTGTGTGGGCTTCCAGGCCGTGGCTGCAACAGCAGGCATGGGGATCGACTTCGAGCTCCTTTCATCCACGAGCGAGTTCCGCACGCGATGGGTGTTTGTTGATGCCGGCGTGCTCAACCCTCTACTCCAAGCTCCGGTGGGGCCTGCCATTCCGAACTCCGGCTGGGGCCATCAGAAGCTCACGAGCTCATGCCTTGCCCCCGTCTGGGCTAGGCTGAGGTGGTTGAAGGACCTTGGCGTGACCGCGCCAATGGTGGTGAGGGAGTTCGTCAGGCATCGAGTTGCTCCGCTTCAGCGCCATTCTCGCCCGATGTGGGACTTGCTTAGCAGACTGGACAACTTGAGGGTTCAGGAGGAGGGGCTCCCTCTTGCTGCATGGCAAATGGTGCTCATGGTCCTATCTGGTGTCCCTCTGCCTAACGAGATGCGCAGGAAAAGCTGCATGTTGTACTGCTGCGAGAACAAGGTCACCTTTGCCGCGAACATGCCTTCCTTTGATGAGTGGGGGCTGCGCCCAATCGGCTTGGTGGGGCCCTGCGAGAATCCCGTCATCGTGGTCCCCGTCTTCACTGCCGGTGCCGAGCTCGCCCCAGGTGACGGTGCGGGGGAGCGTGCGGCGATGGTGGCCGGCTGCTCAGATGTTGAGGAGCACATGCCGAGCGGTGATCTGGGGGCGTCGTCCTCAGGAGCTTGCGACGCCCCTCCTGAGGCGCCGGTCGCTGATCAAATGCGGCATGCGGCTCCCGAGGCCGAGGCTCCAGGAGCCTTGGGAGATCGCAACGAGGAAGAGCCGGGCTGTTCGCCACAGCCGGGCTCCCCTGAGGCTATCCCTCTTGGTTCTTATTCGGCTCCGCCGCGCTCTGGCCGTCACGTCCAGCGCTTCAGTCGACTTTGTGTGGACTTCGAGGAGATTCGCAAGAGGAAAGGATCCCCTAGCAGCGGCAACATCTTCGGACCGTTGAAGCGACGGAAGTACATCGCTATCGATGAGTAAGTACCTCATCTTGGTGATCTTCTATGTGCCGCCTTCCTTTCCTGATGATTGTCCCCTCAGGTCCCCTTCTGCTAAGGTCATGAAATCTCCAGAGAAGCAGCTCCCTCTCATCCCATCGCACTCGCCAAGCTCCAGCGCTACAGGCTCGGATGCTGCTCACGGCGTGGGGTCAGCCACGGGAGTTGGTCCGTCATCAAGGCGCCCCGAGCTTGCGCCTTCTCCGTTCTTTCTTTGCGGCCTTGCTCGGAGCGCAGCAGGCGTGCCAATGGCTCCTCCCTTAGTCACGGTTGGTAGCTGGCTAGCCTCGATCCTGGAGTCTTCTTCAAGCAGCGGGCCTTGTTCGGTTCGGGCCCCTCGCGAGGGTCAGCTAGCGCCTGGGGCCGTGTCAGCCCCCAGCCCCCAACCGGGAGGTGGTGCGCCACTTGATGCTTCACCCATAGCCCCCGAGGTGGAGGACGAGGTGGGCCGAGCATTCGAGCTCGAGCGCAGGCGCAACATTTTCCGCCACGAGCTCTTCCAGGAGGCGATGGGCGCGATGAACCGCCTTGGTGAAGAGCTTGCTGGTGTCGACTTGTGTCTTGAGGCTGAAGGTCTTCGGTTGGTGGAGGAGCGGCACAAGCTGCGAGTGGCCATCAACCTTGGTCGTTACCATCTCGACCTTGAGAACACGAAGGCCGAGGCATCCCTCAAGATTTCCAATGAGGCCCGCTCGCAAGCTTTCGAAGAAGCTCACGAGGCCGATCGCCGCCGTGAGGCTGCGGAGGAGCGCGCGTGGGAGCTCCAGGCCTGGAGCGCGTCCCTTGAGCAGCAGGTCGAGGCGCGTAGGGCCGCCCTTGCGTCGATGAGGGGGACGCCTGCGGAGGAAGAGGAGGTCTGGCGGCGCGAGGAGACGCTGGCCCTGGAAGCCGTGGAGCGCAGCCTCGAGCTCAAGCGACTGGAGACAAGGGAGCGTCAAGTCGCTCAAGCTGAAGATGTCGTCGGGGCCCGCGGGGCAGAGTCGAGGAGGAGATCAATCGTCGGGTGGCCATGGTTCGCGCAGATCTAGAGGGCAGGTACGACTTGAAGCTGAAGCTCGCCGGTCAGGAGGGTGCGGGCAGGGCCGCCGCCCTCAGGCCCAAGTTGGACGAGGCCAAGAGGCGTGTGGAGGCCACAATCACCGCCCTGGTGATGGTGCAGGCGGACTTGGCCTCCGCCCGCGCCGAGCTGTTTCCCTCCGGAGACGAATTGACGATGTCGAGGCCGTCGCTCGGCAAAACAGGGAGGAAGTGCTTCAACACCGAACGCTGGAGCGCGAGCATGCTCCTATGCTTCAAGACCTTCGGAACAAGGCCAACGCCGCCTTGGGTTATATCTGCGTCGAGAACGCCCCGACCCCACACTCAAGTAACTACGCCGGCCACCTGACCTTCTTCACCGAGGTGGTGACACACCTGGAGGCTCAATCTGCCAGAGCTCGGTAGCTTGTGGAGGATAGGGGTCGTGGCCTGCTTTAGCGCGCCTTCTCCCATGTCTTCAGTCATCTTCTGAACGCCGACCCCAACTTCGACTTCGATGCCGCCATTGCCCCTGTACCCATGGCCGTCCGGGGCAACCTGGTGCGTTGGGCAGAGGACCATGTCGACGCGTTGGTCGGGGCCTTCACGTCGGAGAACGATGGGGTGGTGGTCGTCGCAGATGAAGGTGACATGGTCGACGACGGTGGTGGGGGCGTCGCTGATGGCGGCGATGATTCTGATGAAGATGATGATGATGATGCGAGTGACGCGTCCATGGATGATGCAGCGAGCGATATCTCTTGCTGATCCCATATCCTCCTGTTGTTTTATTCTGCACGCAAAACTCGGGCATGGCCCTTGGAAAACTTGTAAGAGCATTTTGGGAGGGGGAGCCCCTCGTGTAAGCAAATCACGGTTCTTAGTTTCCTATGCGATGTGGGTATGTGTCCTCGTGAGCTCATGAAGCTGGGGGTGAGTTTCCTGATGTGGTTACCTTAGTCAGCGCCAACTTAGGGCTGGGTCATGAGGCGACGAGTTCCTGAGAATCTCGCGGAGCTTATCGCCCTGTTGGAGGGGGCCCCGCAAGGGGTGAGCACCAGGCGTAGTGCTAGCGTGTGCTTTGCGCGGTCCGGCTCGCGAGGAGCTTTGCGAGGGAAAGGCGATGGATGTGAGTCCCAAACCAAACAAGATCCAGAAGGCGAGAAACAGCTCGAACAAGAAAAGGCACCCCCCCCCCCCGCGTGCATCGATAAAACTTCAGCTTCAACTTAAGTCTAGAATCAAAAAGCAAAGCCACAGAAAGAGAGATCCAAAGCAAAAGGCCGCGTCCGTCACCTAGTCTATTCTTCGGGTCTTCAAGTCTACTCACCAGCGCGGAGCTAAGTGCTGTCCACTAGGCATGGGAGGGAGCCCCAGGGCCTGAGGCCAGCGCTCCTGAGACTCCGGAGCGTGTACAGCCCCAACTCATTATTACGTGAGAGTGTCACGGGCGGCGAGCTTCACAGGCACCGGGCCTTCTTCACAGGTTCCGGCCTTGCTTCATATCACCAGACGAGGGCCCCGCCTTGCGCCACCCTTGACCTCTTTGAGCCGACTGGAGACCAGGATGACACAAAGGAGGGAAAGAGGATGCCAGCGGTTCCCTAGGCGACCACGGGTCCTCTATCGAGGGAAGGGTCGTTGAAGCCACCCCGGCAGAGGGCCTACCTCCGGGTGTCCCCTGGTTTCGCGTGCCTTGGGGAGGGGCCTTGCTCCTGGCTCCCTCCTAACGGCCCCCAGCGTGTCTCCCTTGTTGAAATGGGTGCCTCTGTGCCAGGGTCGCTGATCGATGCTGCGACCTGATTCATCTGCAGCCCATGGTTAGCATAATCATGTTCCTGAGAGGTTAGCGGTACCCTGTAGTTGTCATTGCCGGTGCGATCGTTGTGGTTCTCTGCTGGCTCTTGGAAGGCTTCGACTCCTAGCGCCCCTTCTCCCCAATCTTCTCCAATGAATGAGCCGATGTCGTCCTCTGGTGCGTACCCTTGGTCCATCATACGGGGCACGTAGGCTTCCGGGGCCGTCACCCCGAACACCTCGACGTGGTGCCCCATGCTCCATGTTGCTCTGCCCATGATGGCGTCCTGGGGATGATAATATGGCATCCGGCCGGGACCATGGGGGGTGATGCTTGCGCTCGTGCTTGTCGAGGGCGGCATGGGGGGGTTGGAGCCCCCTACGCCGCCAGCCGTGCTGATGTTGATGAAGCCCCCGGGCGTAGTCGATGGAGCGCAGATGTGGTGAGGCTCACCGCGCGACCCTGCAGTGGCCTGGGATGGGAGTTGATAGCAGAAGGGTGGCGCTCCCGACGCTGCTACATCCAGCAGCTCAGCAACACGCTCAAGCAGCGTGTCCCGGCCGCTCTCCATCAGCCTACATCGCAGCAGCTCCCTTGCCACTGTGAGTGCCGCCCGCATGTTCGCTTGCTCCCGCCGTGAGTGCGGCGGTGTTGCTACGGCGTGACTCGCTGCTCTCGCCGTGGCTCGTACTTGCCGCGGGGTGAGGGTGGATGATGCTTGGCCGCGCTGTCCACGCCCAACGGAGCTTGGTGGCGCCCGCGCCGCTTGGAGTGCGGGGTCGAGACCTTCATGGGCAGGCGGCGCCGTCCGGGCCGGCCAGGCTGCCCAGTGGTCGGATCCGGCCCTTGGGTCACCAGGCATTGTCGCCGGTGAACGTCTGAGAGCTGATTGGCGGAGAAGAAGCTCCGGCGCACCCCTACCTGGCGCGCCAAATGTCGGATGTGGGGTTCCGGCTAACCCTTAAGGTTCGAACACTGGGGTGCGCGCGAAGACTTTCCCTCCTACCGATCTACGCTCTAGCTCGCTAGATCTCGCAGACGAACTCGACGAACTCGCAACACAGAAAGACACGGGGTTTATACTAGTTCAGGCCACCATTGTGGTGTAATACCCTACTCCAGTGTGGTGGTGGTGGATTGCCTCTTGGGCTGATGATGAACAGTACAAGGGAAGAACCGCCTCCTGAGGTTGAGGTGTTCTTGTGCTTTCGGACTTGTGTGTCTCTCTGGGTCTGATGAGTCTCTCTCAGCTCAGCTCCCCTCTACTGTGGTGGCTAGTCCTATTTATAGAGGCCCTGGTCCTCTTCCCAAATATTGAGCGGGAAGGGAGCCAACTATGGCGGGCTAATTCGAAGTGGGACAGCTAGTACGAGCCATCCTGACAAAAGTAGTCTTCGCCTGCTAAAAGCTCTGGTGGTGACGTCGTCTTGGGCTCCACGAAGACCTCCGTCTTGCAGTTCATGGTCTTGGTCTTGCTGCACCGAAATGGAAACCTTTGCGTGAGGCCTCGGTACTCCATGGTTGTGCTTGCCTCCTTTAAACCAAAGAGGAAACAAGGACATTGCGTGCGCTGGTGCCTGCCTGGCGCCCGCCTGGTGTCGATCTTCATGGCTCACGTCACGAGAGTCTCGTGAGGTTCACCCCGCCTTGATATCTCCGCTCCTCGTGAGCTTGTCTGGCTCAGCAACTCTAGAGGAGATCTTGCATCGTCCGCCTTGCGAGGCTTGGACCCTCGCGAGGGTCCTGGGTGCCTTGTTGACGAAGATGGGCCATACGGCCTGCTGCTTGGCCACGCCACGGGCCGTAGGCAGGCAAGTCTGGGGACCCCCGTTCCCAGAACACTGACAACCCCGCCACATGTATCATCCCCGCTGCTTTTTCCAAGGATGGCCTGAATCGGTACCCCTTCTTCATTGAGTACTTCTCCTATGGGCTCTGCCCCCCTTTCTCTGATTTCTTTAACAACATCATGCATACCCCTACGGCTTTCACCTTCTTGACTTCACACTGAATGCCCTGGCGTGCATGGCCTTCTTCGCCCATCTTTGCAGGGTGCTCTTCCGCCACTACTTCTATCCTCGCATCTAGCCAGGGGGTGCCATCTTTGGCTGCGTCACCTGGATCCCGAGGACCCAGGGCAGGGGGACGTACCCGGAGGGTGCCTAGAAGGAGCAGTGGGAAGAGTGGCAGGGTTGGCGGTGCTGGATTGAGGAGGCAGATCCGCAGGAGTTCTGCTGGGTCCGTCGGGCGCCGCCGGTCCGTAGAAAAGACTAAGGTGATGTCGACGCCAACGACAGAAAACTCACGATGGCCACCACCAGGATCCATCACCTCACTTAAGCTGAGCTCACCCTCGAGATAATTGGGGCTGACTTCATCCACCGCCGGATTGCCCCACTGCACAACAAGGGGAGGCCGGCCTACGACTTCAGGAATGCGGCCCATGTCATGAGGCTCCGCCCTGGCTTGAAGCACAATTTCACGGTGCTGCAGCATGCCCACCTCTGCCAGGGGCTTTTTCAGCTCAAGGTCTATGAGACCAGCGGAGTCGAGAGGACTGGCAAGGCTGAGAAAGCCGGCAAGGTCGTCAAGGCCGGCGGGTCTTTGTTTGGGTTGCCAGCGGGGGTGGTCCCGTTGAGCAACAACTCTTGCCAGACCGCCATCATTGCTATGATGCAGGACTTTGACACACACGACCTTGATCCAAGATGAGCTGAGCCAGAAGCGGAGCGGGTTCAGGCCTTCTTTGACAATATGTCGGAGAGGTATGTCCGTGACGAGCCACTGCTCATCTGCGACACTACCAAGGCAGAGCTGGCGTATATTGCCGCCAGGGCGGAGGAGGCGGAACTCGCCAAGGAGGTCGGCAGCACCGGCATCATGGAGGACGAGGCTGACATGGCCGTAGCAGAGAAGGAGCTCGTCGAGTGGGCGGGGTGTGCCGGGGAGGCCAGCGGCACCGACACTGGGGCCCTCCTTGTTGAAGACAAGGCCGAGGAGTCGGCCGAAGAGGAGACCGAGGTGGATGACCCCCCGACCTCGGGAAGAAAACGTGTCATGTGGCGGGCTAGCTCCGGCGAGCCGGTCCGGCCCGGCAGGACCATGCAGCGATAACAGGCCCAGGCGCAGCCCGGGCACCAGACGAGGGCCATGGTAGCGAAGAAGGCAGTGGTCGCCGCCTCATCCTCGTCCAAGCGGCGCAGGACCCCATCCCCTTCTCCTTCCCCTTCGGACAGCGACCCGGAGGCTGATTTCAACCTCGGGTCCTTCAGCCCGAAGAGGAAGAGGAGACCATAGGAGGAGGAGGAGTAAGCACCTCGCCCTTCATCATCTTTAACCTTCAGCTCGTGCTATGTTTCCTACCATGATCTCATCTTTGCAGGGACATGGAGACGCTAGCCCAGAGGGCGGCAAAGAGGGCCAAGGCTTCGACGGGCGACAAGCCTTCGGCAAGCACTTCGCGCACGCCGACGGTGGTGGAGATCAGCCCGGACCCCGGCCCTCGATGCAGCCCCCAGCGTGAGTACATGACCCACTCCTCGTCGGCGGGTGCCGGGGCGGGGATTTTTGGTGCTGACCTTGCCGGGTTTTGCAGGAGGAGAGCGGCAGCAGGAGGAGCCGCTGAGGACCACCCCCGACATGCCGCCCCCATCGACCACGCCGCACGGAGGGGCGTCCCCAGCAAGGCGAACACCACCGACCCCACACGCGTGGAGGAGGAGGAGGAGACAGGCACGGGCGCCGGTGGTTCCGTCCAGCCAAAGGATGTGGGCGGGAAGGGAAACACTTCTCTGCAACTCGGCATGGGTAAGTGGCCTGCTTCCTGTCCCTATTTTTTCCCTTTGTTCTGAACCTTGTCGTTGGCCTTCTTTCGTCCTTCCTTTCTGGTTTCTAGACCCTCCCTCGATGGACCATGAGGACGTCGACACTGTCATTGGGGAGGTCGCCAAGGACGCCGAAGCTGAGGCCGCCAAGATCGCGGCTGAGGAAGCCGCCAAGTCTTCCACTAAGGAGGCCCGCAAGGGGCCTGCCGGGGAGACCGGTGGGACCACTGCCGGGGAGGCCTGCAAGGCTGCTGCCGAGGAGACTGGCGAGGCTGCTGCCGGGGAGGCCGCCGAGGGGCCTGCTGAGGAGGAGGTGGCCAACGACCAACCTTCCTCCCCTGCAGCCCCTGCCCCTGGCAAGTACCTGAGGGTGGGCGACGACCTGTTCGTCCACCTCCCAAGGACGGCGAGCACCAGAGCGCCAGCTGAAGGGGAGGTGTTCCATAATGAGGTGCTCACCACCGCTGGGCTCCAGGTTTTGTACGAACCGAGCACCGGCGACGGTGGTTCCAAGGAGGAGCAGCTTCTTCGGGCCATGAGCAACAACTTCCAGAAGCTCCAAGCACTCCACCGTGCCCGCCATGACAAGGTGAAGTCCAGGATGGAGGCGGTGGACAAGACAGAGGCAGATTTTGGGGAGCGCGTCACCTAAACGCAAGTCTGGTTCGCTAAGGCCCGGGAAGAGCCGAGGACTGCCCATGATGAGTTGGATGAGCGAGGGAGAGAGAGAGCTCATCCTGAAGCAGGCCGACATCGAGAAGGTCTAAGAGTCGGAGAGGGAGCAAGCCACCAAGGATGAAGCCGCGCGGCAGCGGCTAGCTCTGCTGGACAGCCAAGAGGAAGACCTCATTGTGCGTGAGCGGGCGCTTGCCACCACGCTCCGCGGCAAGGATGAGGAGATTGGGAAGATTGTTGTGCAGCGGACCGAGGAACTGGAGCAGAAGCACAAGGACACACTTAGTGCTCTGGCTCTGGATCACACCGGCAAGGTGAAGGAGCTGGAGTGGGAGGAGCTGAAGAAAAAGATCTTGGGGCTACCGGAGAAGAGGGTCACGGCCAACCGCACTCTGGCGGATGCGCAGGTCGCCATCTCCGACAAGGCCAAGCTGCTCTCCGAGGCCAACGACTCCATCAATGACCTGAAGCTGAAACTGGGCGGCTTGGAGGGGAAGCTTTCGGAGGCCGGGGCTCATGAGGAGACCCTGAACAAGGCCCTGGAGGACAAGAAGTGGCTGCGGAGCGATGACGCCGCTGAGCACAAGGATTACGCAAAGGGCGTAAACCTCTGGATTAGCCGCCTCGTCGACGTTGCTGGGAGGATCTCCGTGAAGCTGGCCGCCATGGGCATGCTGGATGGTACTCCCAGGAGCTGAACATGAGCCCCAGTGCCAGGTTGACCCTGTTCTTCGAGGGAGTCCTCGGCGCCCTAGAGCAGCTCAGCTCCAATCGAGCAGTTTATCTGGCAAATGAGTCCCGGAGGCTCTGCCGGGGCGCCCTGACCAAGGTGCTCACCAAGGTGGCATTCTAGAACCCCTGCGTCGACTTCGCCGACGCACTGGAGAGCTTGCCGGAGGGTATGGACCTCACGGTGCTCGAAGGGCATATCGAGCCCATCATCAGCTGCGTCGATGGAGTCAAGAGGGTGGAGGGCCAGCGCCAGGACTAGGCACCCCTTTTCTCATCGCCGTTGCGAGTTCATGACCAAGATAATTTTATGTTAAGTTAGAACCGCAACAACTATTGATGTAACATAACCCTGCAGTACTTTGAAATGAAGCATGCTATCTTCGTGTTCAATCTTTTCTTGTATGTACACACCCTACGCCTAGTTGGATAGGTTTGCTAGCGCGTAAACCCATGCACTACAAAAAAGACACTTCCGTGATGATACGTGTTTCTCACAGTAGGTCACGTTTTCTGTCATGCATGTACATCCATGACAATTTTATGACAGAATCAAGATAGTCATACCTATGCTGTCGTAGAAGTGTTCCATGACATTACCAAAATTATCATCATGGAACTGTCAACTTCCATGACGATAAATCACGCGTCATAGAAGTGCTTTCATCAAGGGTGACCGAGACGTGGCATCCACTGTAACGGGTCACCGTTACACTATTGGGTCCGGTTTTGGATCCGATAACCCATTAAGAGCCCAGACCAATGAGGATTTTCCACGTGTAAAATTCTCATTGGTCAGAGGAAACATGTGTTGGCTCACTGTTGGGACAGATGTCATCCATTCATTGGACAGGAGGCGCCTATGATACGTTGACACGTGGCACGGCCCAACAAAGGCCCATATAGGTTAAAAAGGCCGGCCCAGTCAAAGGCCCGTAGTACTTACTCAGGTACTAGTGGGCCAGCCCAATAATGGCCTATTTAATAAGGCCCATTTACGGCCTGAAGCCAGATCTGGACCGTTAATTGTTCATCAAATATTTGGGCCCAATTATGGCCCAGTGACTTTCGGCCTGCTAGAGGCCCGATGTAGACATGGGCCCATTTCAGCCTGGTGTGTCTTTCGGCCTGGGAATGGCCTGTGCTGCCCATGGGCCATATATGGTTCGACGCTACATCCGGCCCACTAACGGCCCGTGGTAACGGTGGCAACAGTTCAGCCCAACGTGACTTTGGGCCTGTTAAAGGCATGTCGTATAATTCGGCTCGTTGATGCATGTACTAAGCTTTCAGCCTCTTAAAGGCCCATGATATTAGTGGGCCAACTCAGGCCCGAAATATATTTCGTCTTGGTAACGGCCCATCATATAACTGGGCCTAAAAAGGCTCGGTCTACCTTTCAGCCTACTGAAGGCCCATCGACGACTAGTGAAAATTGAGGCCCAACATGAATTTCGGCCTGCTAAAGGCCCATGGTTTCTTCTGGGCCATAACAGGCCACCAGAATATTCAGCCTGTTAATGGCCCAAGGCTACATGGGCCAAACTAAGCGCTGGGTCCACAAAAGGCCCAACTAAAATTTGGGCTGAATATAGGCCGGAGTAAGTTGTGGGCCTGGCGCAAAGTGTGAAGCCCCCAATGGCCATTCAGGCCCAAGAAAGATGCAGGCCGGCCCAATTGTGGCCCGCTAAAAACGAGGACCGTTATAGGCGAATGTTTCGGCCCGGTCGACTACATCAGATTTTTTTCAGATAGCGAATGATGGCAGTAACTAGTAGGAATTAAGAACAAACCTACTCTATACAATAAATAAATTATGGCATGGTAACTTAGAATAAACCTACACAATACAATAAAGGATTTATGGTATATTACATCCACTAGGCATCAAAGTTCGCCACCAATGATCATAAAGCGCAACGAAGAAGCAGATTACAAAAATTGGGCACCATTGCAGCATAACAAAAATAATACTGAACCGAGACCACTTCCAAGACAGTTCAAGAAAGGTTAGCCTTGCGTGGGAACTGATGCACAAGCTGCTGAGTAAGGCTGTGAGACCGGCCTAGCATGTCAGTCATAGCTTCTAGGTGTAGTTGTTTAGCAATGAGGTTCTCATTGGTGTTCTTCGCAATCTTTCTTAGAGATAGGACTTCAAGTCGAAGTTGAGTTGGAGAATGACTTTCTGCTAGAACTTGGGACTGAAGAAGTCGAATTGATTCAGACAATGAATTCTGTGAGCTTGTCTGACTGCTAGTTTCAAGTAACTTGAACACTGCATCAAGACAAGACTTTGGGGTTGTCTCGCTATCTTCAAGATGTTTTGCCTTCTTTGCTGCAATATATGTTGGGTTTGTGTCACAGCCTTCAGCAGACTTGTGCATGCCATCAGGCATATCAGCCTGAAACAAGTAGAGAGATGACAGGTTTTGCACGTGTATAAACAAAGATGATAACTGTGTTGTCAATTCCATCCAATTTCAAATTAGAAAATAAAGAGTAAGTTCAAAATATCAATAGCATAATTTGGCATTGTTCATAATGCGGGGAGCTTCACCACACTACCGGATTACCGTGTCAACATGACAAGCATAGATGAAGGGCAAAGACAATCATTGTATCTATTTTGGTTAATGTGCATGGCATGCTGTTCACATCATCAGCCACGTCAGTAAGTCAAAACAGGAGATGACAAGGTGCAAACATGGGCTGCTTCACCACACACTGTATTATAGATCCACAAAGACAAGCATACATATAGGGAGTATTGAGTAATGTGCATGGTATGAATAAGGAATTTGGTTTTACAAGTAAAACTTGGAACTTACGGTTGTTGCGAATATGCATTTTGATAGAAACAACAAACTAAACAACAGTAAACGATATGGAGTATGAGCAAATTAAACAGCAGTTGAGGACAAAGGCTTTAGAAGGACTGACTTGCATTAACAATTAACACTGGCTTTATAATGCCCTTCTCCATGTCAAGGGAAGGATAACTCAAGAATTTCAGCATAGAATCTTCTTCATAAGCATTGCCTGTACTCTACATTTTGTAGAGAGTAATTATAGATATGATAATACTGGAAGGGATAGAGGATAATGAAGATAAGATGCAGATTGATGCTATATAATCAACTAGCAATCCCTGGAAGTACAAGCATTACAGGATAAAATGTACTGACAAGAGCAATGGGCTACACTTCTGCACTGGCATTGTCTGTGTATTCAACTTTTTGGTAAGATTAAATATAGATCTGATATGTTTTTAGTAAATAGTGGGCAAGGGAAATAAGATGCAGAATGCTACACAATGAACCAATTCCTCTTCCCATAATACGAGAGTGTTTTGAACACTAGTATACTGTACAAAACGTTCTTATATTATGGGACGGAGGGAGTAGTTGTTAATGAAAGTACAGTGATAGACGACGTTCAGTCCTTACAAGAGGACTGCAGAGCTAAACCTCTTCAAAAGCATTGGGTTGATTCTAAATTTATGTAACCGTCCATATGGATCTTACAATGTCCACCAAATGGACGATAACGAGGCTAACATGTGCAGTGACGCTACATAATCAAACAACTATGAAAGTAAGTATGGTCATACAGGGCAAGAGGTACTCACAAGAACAATGAAGTGTACAGTATAGTTGCAAGATTTTGTGGTCCCTTGAGAATGAATGTTCTTCTGCCAACAGTTTTCATAGAAGTGAGACGTTAAGGCAAATGCAGAAATGTAGTTCAAATTGTGATGTGATATCATAGACAGTACCTTACTGTCGGCGTTCTGGGAACGGGGGGCCCCAGACTTGCCTGCCAACGGCCCACGACGTGGCTCCACTAGCGGCCTGGTACGGCCCATCTTCACCAACAAGCACTCAAGACCCTCGTGAGGGGGACGACTCAATACCTCCTCAAGGGCAGCCTCGCTAGGCTGGCTCGCGACGAGCGGGGAGATCAAGGCGAGGGGCACCTCGTGAGGTTCCCGTGACGCGAGCCATGACAACCAAGGCCAGACGGGCGCTAGCCGGCGCAGAGCACCAGTTGCCTCTTTGGTGCTAAAGGAGCAGGCGCATACAAGGAGTCCCAAGGCATCAGGCAAAGGTTTCCATATCGGTGCAACAAGACCAAGACCGGTAGGATGGCAGGACGGAGGTCATCGCGGAGCCCACAGCGGCGTCATCACCACAGCCTTTGGCAGGCGAAGACCACCTTTTGTCAGGATGGCTTGTACTAGTTGTCCCCCTTCAAATTGGCCGTGTGGGATCCCTTCCCGCCTAATATTTGGGAAGAGTACCAGGGCCTCTATAAATAGGACTAGCCATCACCATAGGAAGGGGATCAGATCCATTCCACCCTCATACGCACCAGCTCACCAAGCTCAAGAACACCTCCCCTCAAGAGGCAGTTCTTCCCTTGTACTTGTTCATCCTCAGCCTACAAGGCAATCCACCACACCACATTGGAGTAGGGTACTACACCACATCGATGGCCCGAACTAGTATAAACTATTGTGTTCCTTATTCTTCGGGTTCGACGAGCCGAGCCTTGAGATCTTGGTGAGTGAGTGAGATAGGGGGAGGGAGAGATCTTCGTGCGCACCCCAGAGTTCGAACCTTGAGTGTTTTGCCGGAACCCGAAATTCGACATTTGCACGCGGCGAGGGCGGCCTGGCGCTCAGCACTCGATGCAGCTCCCCATCATGGCGAGGACGGCGGGCTGCGCATCTGCGTCGACATACCATGGCTCAATAGGGCCACGTCTCAGGAGCGCGTCTGGCCTTCGCGCACTGGCCGGTGCGAGGGCCCATCTCACAGCTACGTTCGCATGCCATTTGGCCTGCCGAACGCGATTGTTACCTACCAGCGTCTTCTATGGAGCATCCTGGCGGCTCAGGAGGCAAGGTACCACGCAGTCCTGGCGGAAATGGCGACGGTCCTCAAGGAACCACTCGACCTCCCAGAGCCTCCTAAGGCTCAGGGCCCTGGTGGATCGCGAGTAGCGACTCTTCGACACGCATCATCATCTACTCCAACACCACTCCGGCAGCGTTATCAGGTGACTCTTTCCAGTTCATTCAGTTGGGGGCGCCCCTCGGGCTAGATAATCCCCAAGTCATACGGGTCTTCCCCTGTGATGTGTATCCTTTTGCACCTCTAGCTTACCCTGCTGGGGGCGCCCCTCGGGCTGGATCATCCCTAGGACGCTCGGGTCCGTCCTAGTGGCATGTATCATTTTTACATCTATTTGAACTAGCTTATCTCCTTGCATGGTTCTTTTACGGCTATCGCTTGTTTGATTACATCTCGCGACATCCCTTGTTGCTGACCAATCTCCTTTCTACCCCATGGCGAAAACTCCACATACTGGCACAATGCTTGTGCTTGGGTCCATTCCTGCAACGCTGATAAATCTGAGAGATCGAGTTCTAGCTCGCGGCCCGCTCCGCACACGTCACCTCATTAGATCCTCAGTGTCGTTGTCTTCTTGTGGGGAAATCAGCAACTGGGTAACAATGCGACCATGGGCTATGCTCTCTCTCTCTGACTAACCTGCAGGAACCTCCCTAGGATAACAGCGGGCGGTACCGCGGGCTCCTTCCTTTCCCATACAATTCGCTTGCGCGTTAAAGGGGGGGCACCTGAGCATCGCGCCTCAGGAGCCCTTACTGGCTCTCCAGCCCTCACCCCCTGGCCTTGACCATGGCATCGTGACCTGGCATACCAGCGGCGACTGAGCTCGCTCAAGGGCCGGGACCCGAGGACATAGAGCACACGGAAGAGCGTGGTAGAGAAGGGAAAGCTCGCACGGACCTAACCCGGCTACACTGTGGCCATTGACGCGTGAGCCTGGCGTAGCTCGAGGAATCAACTCTGGACCGCTAAGATAAGTTTCGCACTCGGGTCAGCCAAGCGCCGTGGCATAGGATTCCCATCTCTTGCAGCCTTGCTACGGCGATACCGCCTAGCTTTCCTATCCTTAGGTAGCTGCTTGCGTGCTAAAGGGGACCTCTTGAGCATCGTGCCTCAGGAGCTCTTACTGGACCTCGGGCCGCTCACCTCCTGGACTTGACCACGGCATCGCGACCAGGCATACCAGCGACGGCTATAGCCTGCCTGGGGACCGGGACCTGTCGGCATAGAGCACCAAGCTACCGCAAGGTTGGAAAGGGGGGACTGAGCCAAAGCAAGACACGCAGTCGTACATCTTCATAATAAGGACAATATTAACCAAAGGGCAATACAGATCCTTTACACGCCCCCACGGGGTTCGTCTCGATTCCTCGCAGGGAACAAAAGAAGAAGGTTTCTAGGATCCCTATCTATGAGTGTCAACACCACCGACGCCATCATCAACAGTGGGCCACGGGAGGCCGACGCCAACCCCATCCAGATCACCGACGACTGCGGGCAGATGCCGCAGCTGCGCTCTAGGCACGGCGAGAGCTCGAGGGCACATAGCTGTTGTCGCTCGTCTCCGGAGTCTCGTAGGGCTCGGGAGAGTCGCTGGACTCCCAAGCACCATCGCTGTTACTGGAGGAACTTCTAGCTAGGCCAGCGGTCGGCCCGGCTCTTGCCGTTGTGCCATCCTAATGACCCCCTCTAGGGCAGCACTCCAGGCGGCGGCCTTCCTCATCAAAGACCTTGAAGAACATCATGGAGGCACCATCGTATTCGAAGTGGATGGCGAGGGCACCCTCTGCGCGGCAAACCCGGGTGACCTCGCCCCATCTGCGGGTCATGAAGATCTTGCCCGGGTAGACGGCCTCAACCTCCTCCCACGTCGCCGGGGCATCGCACTCAGCGTGATGCAGCCATAGCTCGAGTGGACCCCTCGGCGGCATTTCGGCGGAGAAGGACGAAGGGAACCGGATCCACGTACGCGGTGGCATCGCCGTCCACACCACAAGTTCACGCGAGGAGTCCTCGGCATGGGTTCGTGGGGCGGCGGCACGCGCCACCACAGCAGGGCAGTGCGGCCGTGACGCGAGGGGCGTCGGTCCCTACCTCCTCCTCCGGAGTCCGCTGCGTGGGCGTAGAAGGACAGCGGATAGCCGGGGGGAGGCCGTTCGTGCCAAGGCCTTGACACCTCCGGCCTTGCGACGACATCGTGAGAGCGGACAAGCCTCTTCTTCGGCAGGAGAGGCCGAAGCTCCTCATGAGGGGCTTTTCCCTTCTCAGTGGTGGAAAACCTCCGTATCGGTGCCATGGATGACGCATCGAAGCAGTGTAGCAAGGAACAAGAAGCAAGCGGGACGGATGAAGAGATGGGCAATGGGGACTCCTCCCCCTCCCCATTTATAGTGGGAGAAGGCCAACCGATGACCCCCACAATTGTAGGTAATGATGGCTTTTCTGCATGCACCAGGGACTCGTCAAGTCAGGCAGTTGTCGAGGCAATCTGGGGAAGCGGAGATGCCCACGCCCCGTCAGTCGTCACATGTCAATCAAGGCCACAGGCTATTGGGAATGCGGTGCTCCGCACTTTCCCCTTGGCTTCGCCTCGAAGCCAAGTCCGAGCGCGCCTTGGGCCCGGGGGCTACTGTCAGTGTTCTGGGAATGGGGGTCCCCATACGTGCCTGTCTGCGGCCCACGGCATGGCTCCTCTAGCGGCCCACGGTGTGGCTCCTCTAGCGGCCTGGTACGACCCATCTTCACCAGCAAGCACTCAAGACCCTCGCGAGGGGCCAAGCCTTGCGAGGCGGATGACTCAAGACCTCCTCAGGGGCAGCCTCGCTAGGCTGGCTCGCGAGGAGCGGAGAGATCAAGGCGAGGGGCACCTCGTGAGGTTCCCATGACGTGAGCCATGACGACCAAGGCCAGGCGGATGCCAGGCGGGCGCAGAGCACCAGTTGCCTCTTTGGTGCTAAAGGAGTAGGCGCAGACGAGGAGTCCCGAGGCATCAGGCAAAGGTTTCCATATCGGTGCAACAAGACCAAGACCGGCAGGACGGCAGGATGGAGGTCATCGCGGAGCCCACGACACTTACGCTGCAAACGAGACCAATGTGTAACAAGATTATTCCGGTCACTGTCTGATAAATGTAGCACCGGCGACTTTACAGAAATTTCATTTAATGGCTTGCCATCGAAGTGCGGTTGCCTCAGGTAGGAACGATACTTCATCAATGAGTCCTTGTAAAGTGCAATCAACCCTTGCTCATCTTGACAATCCAGTTTAGTCCTCACCTATTTAAAAGAATGAAATCTTGTGTCTTCTGTCAGCAGAAACATATGCAGTAATTACCATGAATAACATTAGTACATTACTTACGCGTAAGTTGCGGACGAAGACTGGAAATTGTTCTGTGTCTGTGGTATAATATTTCCATGAAGGAAAGATGCGCAGAAAGTTCCTAACAACAATATAAGCTTCAAATTATAAACTGGGAAGAAATGGAACAAGGGTCCTATTTGCTGCAATTGGGGCTCTCTCTGGCTCGAAAAGGGATTTCGCAACTAGATATGGTGTACTCTTTGCTGGAATGGGGGTTTTGCATCGTAGAGCTGGTGTTATGTCAACTGGCATCATCATACTGTTTGCTGCAGTTGGGGTCTGCTGAGTTGGGGCATCAGAAATGACCAGTGTAGTAGGGCTAGAGTCTGCTAGAGTTGGGGTGTTTTGGGGTCAGGTGATATTGCAACTACACCTAATGGGATATTTGATTTATCAGGTGTCACTACCTTTTCCAAATACTTTGCTCTCTTCCTTTTGAACGTCTGATACACAAGAACAACATTTGAATGGATAAATATGGTATGATGACAGATGGAATATGTACTGAAAATGGATAGGCAGGGCGTATTCCATACACGATGTGTAAACAAAGCTAATGGCAATGCAACAAAGTAGAAACAATGCAAAGCATCAGTTGCGAGATATGCGCGACCAATATAACCTTGGAAAGTTAGAGCAAGCACCTTGATGGGTGAATAAGATAGGGCATCTGCCTCTGACTCCTCCACTAGGGAGCTACATTGACTTAGGTCTCCCTCTAGCTCAGAATCAATGTTAGGATCATATTCTGAGCATGAATCTGTAGGTGGAGAGCGTTTGGATTGCATTGCATCCAGACTTGATTTCAGTCCCTTAATGCCAAGTTTGACAGCCATTGCATTGTTCTACTTTATTCTTTTCATGCGCGCAAGCTCATAATCATTATGAAGCTGTTCAGAACCTGAGATTCATGAAAACATAAAAAGTAGTCATATTATCTATGAAATGCATTGCGGATTCAACTCTAAGAGTGTCTCCCTATAAACCCCTGCATATGCAAAGTTCACCCCCAACCATGCTGACCAGACCACACACAGAAATACAAACCTCTTATGTCTCTATAACAGGCAGACACACATTTCAAAACTGAAGTAGGAACATTAGAATCATATCAAATTCGTATTTGAACAAATAAACTAAGGAATTATCAGTGGCATAATGTTTAGCTTCAAGGGTGGAGTGCTGGTAGTGCGACACAAAGCAAGTAGGCAGATTGTATTCCATGTAAAAGATCGTAGTCTATGTAAAAGCCGGAAATGACACTTTCTTTCTATACAAAGCAGTGCTCGTTGCCCACACATGATGGAAGAGATCACACAGAGAAATACTATTCACTCATGTCTACGGTTCCAGTATTTTGAAACAGGGTGGTCCACCCTAAAAGAATATTCACAACAAATATGACAAGGCAAGCATAGATGTAGTGAATCAATCATTTACTTGTGAGCTTACTAGGGCAGGTATTTATAATTGTAACTGCAGTAAGAGACCGTCCAAAATCTGAATCAAGAAGGTTGTCTAGCACTTATTGTTTGCAACTAATTGACGTGAATAATTGGACATCATATCGAATGAGTAATAAAGACAAGTAAAATTTTCAACAAACCTGGCCTGCAGTAGTAATCTGGGTCAATGTCACTAGACCAACGATCCAAAATGACTAGTGTCTGTTCCTAGGGCTAGAATTTTGAAACCCTGTGAACTTTACAAGTACTAAAGATTACTGAAATACATCTGAACCATTAAGTGTAGGTAGCACTCAGCACACAACAAACCCTAATGACAGTCCTGCCTAATGAGTAATGAATCAATTAGAAAATGGGTGATGAGGAGTGGCTGCTAAGAGTTGAGGACGTATCTCAGGATAAATCGGGTTGGCTTAGTGGGTGTTGCACGCCTGAGCCCTGAATGGACTGGGAAGGTAGGCACGGCGGTGCACCCAGGCAGCGGTGACACTGTTGGGCGAGTGTCTCCTGACCTCCTGTTAGTTCGGTGTCTCCTCCTAGAGTCATGCCATGCGGGGACGGCAAGTCGTCGGCGAGGCAGGTGGCTGGGGGAGAGTAGAGACCGGAAGCGCGCAGCAGAACAGAGGGGAATTGGGGCCTGGGCCGACCCAAAATCCCAGGGTGGGCCTCGGCCCACCGTGGGCACCCTGTAGAGATACACACCCGAGCGGAGAACATGCATTTTCGAAACTAAATTAGGAACATTTAGCTGACCAATTAACAACTCTGTTTTAATAATATCAGATTCGTATTCGAACAACTAAGCTTGTTTAGCTTGATGGGTGGAGCAGTGCTATTATGACACGTATAGTGATCATAAAAGTGGGAAACCCTAAGCATTTTTTTGAGCAAAAGAGGGTTTACCCTCCGACTTCTATTAAAGAAACCACCACGGAACCAACATGATCAATTAAACCCTAGGCATGATCAATTAAACCCTATTATGACTGTGCCATGGCAGATTTAAAGTTGCAAACCGAGGAAATGCTATTTAGCATCCATTGTTTGCTTCAAACTAAGAAGTAAATTCTAAGAGCTGAAAAGAAAGTACAGTGACCAAGTTATGATCTATTTTCTGGTTGAGATCAAAAAGTTGTGGAGATATGAAGTAACCCCTCTCTTGCGGCGTCGTGTAGGAATCAGGGGTGCGATGGTTGTTGGTGGCATTGAAGCAGGTCTGCGACGGTAGATGGGTGCATCGGGGGATAAGTCCCATTGCAGTGGAAGAGAAGGTCGTGTGAGCAGCCCCGGCAAAGAGGATGACCATGCTGATGAAGCGAGAGGACGCGATGCAAGGCTCTTGGTCTGTCGCTGTGGATGAGAAACGTCCATCTCTAGCAGTGGACGACGTGGTCTTGGTAGGCGCTCCGGCATGGTGGAGGACGGTGGCGATGGATGGGTGGAGGATGGCGGCGATGGATGGGGTGTAGGACAGCGGCGATGGATGGGGTGGCGGACGGAGGAGGCTGGTGTGGGGATGGTGTTCTAGAGCGGACGGTGTATGAATGGGAAAATGGAGAGAGAGGTACGGGGAACCATGTTTTTGGGACGCGCTTGTCTAAAATATGGGAAAGTTACGGAGTTAGCCCCCATTTAAAATTTGGACGTCTCATCGGTTGGGGATAGGACGGTAATCTCGCATCTCCCAAATATTTTCCTAGAGCGATTTCGGGCGAGGAGAGGGTGTTTTGGCGCCCATGGTTGGCGCCCATGGTGTATGAACGGGGCTGGCAGTTAGGGCGGTTGTGTCAACCTGCCCCAGTTGAAAATATTTGCCTACATCAATTTCGGCCGAGTCGAGTTTGTTTTGCCGCCCACCGTGTATGAACGGGGAAATGGAGGGAGAAACAGAGGTCTTCCAGACGAGCTTGAATTAGATTTGTTTTGCCGCCCATGTTTGGCGCCCACCGTGTCGGAATGGGCTCAGAGGCGGTCGTGTCACGTCTAGTTGAAGTTACTAACCTACCCCTATTGAGAGCAGTGGAAATCGGGCCGATGGATTGTTCGTGTAAGGGGTAGACAGTAATTTCCATCTCCCAAACACTTGGCTTCGGGCAGCGAAGTGGGAGTGGACATTTTGCCGCTTCATTAGAATTTTGGGACAATAAGCATCCATGTTTACCCCGGCAACTAAATTCGAATACATTTTGTATTCCTATACAAATCTTTATAAATCATTCTATGTGTTTTATATATCTTCAAAATCACGACAAAGATGTATTCCACTGTCATATATGAATATGATTTACAAATGCCGATACTCGAATTCAGAAGCTAGAATCCAGTTTAAGGTGAATTCGAATATTTGGAACACTTTATGTCCAACTCAAATGTCACACGCAACATAATGTGTACTCCCATTTAGATATGTACACAAGCGATGTATCAAGATTCAAATACCGAGTCAATCAACCAATAATGTACAAAACTAACACACATATAAACACTTATAGAGTATATGGATCAATAATATCAACTAGCATACATAAGCCAGGCCGTCGTACTCTTTTTTTTGCTAGAAGAGCATCCTTTTTTTAGCGAAGCTAGTACAACATCTTGGCCCTTTCCGATGCATGCCACTTATGGTCCATCTATACTACTATTATTGCTGAATGCACATTCAGCCTGATTGGCATATTTGTAGGTCTGGCATAGCAATCAAAATGAAATGTCTCTGAATCTTATCAATTAATACAGACTTGTGCTCAAATAAAATTACAAACCAAAAAACAAAAAACAATTATTACATGATCTCTAAAAAAATGGTTTGATCGATTACATGAACAAACAACACAAAGGTTATTCAATGATGGAAAGAAAACTTCACCTATGATTTACCAAGTGGGAATTTAATTTCCTTTTTTCCTTCAGGACCTTAACAATGCGGTCAGTCTTAGCTTCCTTTGTTTTGAAATCCACCAAATATTTAATGGTTGTCTTGAGTACTGCTTGTGATTGTGTTGTTTGCTTCCTCAACATGTCAACTTCATCTCTACGTGCAGAAGCAGAATCTCTTTCTACCACTAGTTTAGCCTCTGGAGCATGAGCAGTTGGCAATTCATGCTGCATGATTGGGCCGGTGCCACTGCTGTAGGATGATACAACGTCCATGGGGACCTCGCTCTTTGATCTTGGGCTAACCTGTTTTGCCATTAAAGTTCCGATTGGATTCCGAAAAGTTGAAGTTAGCAAAACATCTAAACTGGGAGTTATAACAGCAAACCAGTTAAACAAACAAGGAAATAAAGAGTTTCAATTGGATGCTGAAAAGTAGTTATTAACATCATTGTAACCGGTTGTTGCAGCAGCAACGTAGTTAAACAAACAAGTTTTGCAAAAGGTACCTATTGTGGCATTGGAGTTTCTCTTGGATCCTGAAAAGTTGAGTAGCCAGTAACGTGATTAGAGCAACTGGTTGCAGCAGCAAAGCAGTTAAACAAACAAGTTTTGCAAAAGGAACCTGTTGTGGCATTGGAGTTTCTCTTGGATCCTGAAAAGTTGAGTAGTTAGTAACTTGATTAGAGCAACAAGTTACAGCAGCAAACCTGTTACACAAATATATTTTTGAAAATGTACCTGCTGTGCAATTGGACTCCCAATTGGATCCTGAAAACTTGAAGTTGGTAAGATGATTACAGCAACAAGTTACAACAATAAACCAGGTAAACAAGGAAGTTTCTGAAAACATACCTATTGTGCCAACGCAGTTTCAGTTCGATCCTGCAAACTTGAATATTAGCAATCAATAAATAAAGTTTTGCAAAAGCCATAAGAAACTACCATCAAACTAGTAAAACTAACCAGTTTTGGCAACGTATTTAATTACACATGAACTAGTAAAACTATCAAGTTCTTGGCAACGTATTAAAATAACAAGTCAGTACCGTTTACCAGCAACACAGACATTTGTAAATTTGTTTGATGTAAGCAAAATGATTCCAAAACATATATAAGTTAAAAAGACGGTGTCCCTCATATAAACCTGACAGTTGTCTATCTATGAACATGCAAACATTACTAGTCCTACAAGTGATAACAGCAAACCATTTAAACAAATAGGGTATCAGAACGTAAATTACACTTGAATTCTGCTGCACCCTAGAAGTACATATAACCAGCTATCTATGTGCTTAAGTAGCTATTTAAGTTCAGGCAAACAGGTAATTCTTAACAGTAAGTATCAAACACATAGATAGGCCGAGTCTATAATAGGATTAATAGGCTATGGCATTATGTAATCAGTAGCAAACTAAGTTAAGCCAAGCAACGTAATTAAACAATTTTACAATAAGTGGCTAACTAAAATTCCGAGAAGCGGGTAAGTGAACTTACGCTAGCTCTTTGTACAGGCACACTGCAACTTCTTTTTCGCTTACAAGGTTCTGCGAATGAGTCCATGGCATCAATTGCTTGGATATGCAGTCCCAATACTTCTTTCTTTCCACACTGCATTGGTAAGTCAAATGATTAATCTAGTAAGATGGTGCGTCCTTGATATGTTATATGAGGACGTGTAGTCAGACTAGTTGTAGCCACACACATCACATTGGCTTTTACTGTATATTTCATGCGTTTACATTTGGCATACCGAGATCTAAGAAATCTACAATAGGATGAAAGACTGGCATCCTTCACATTATTGGTGAACTCAATTCATAGAAATAAGCAATTCAACCATTCTGTGGGTAAATCAAAAGCGCCACTGGAATATTTTTCACTACCCCAATCATACACGCAAAAAGGGGCGACGCCACTGTAGGAGCTGGTATGGGCGGCCGCCACGGGTGGCTGGAAAGTGTGCACCTATTTTGAGTCGTCTAGGTTGGCCCAGGCTAGATATGTTCGTCCCAACGCATGAGCAGGCAATGTAAAAAATGAAGAAAAACGTTTCAATTTGGATGGGAGAATAAGTAAGTGCAAGGCAGGCCCTATAGCAGGCTCGCGGCCCAAACAAGCACCTCCCATATCGATCGACAGCAGGAAAAATCCCAATTCGTTCCCTCCAGCCTCTAGTCTGGTTCGCTCCTAACCTAGCCGTCGCTGGACAGACCAACACAACACTTCCTCGCGCCCTCGTTGGAGGGCGATCATCGGGCTTCAAGCAAATGCAAGGACAAGAAGATGAAGATCCAGCCCTGGGTGTAGCCTGCGTGGGAGGCAGCGGCGGTAGCACGAGCATGGCATCGAGCTTGCGCAAACGGACAGTCGCAGCTTGCAAGAGCAGCATGCGCAATGAGCAGGTACATCACATCCCTGATTATATCTAATTCAACTGTTCAATTTCTGGTCAATAGTTAAACCTGACGATGTTGTGGAACTGCTTGTATGTAGGGAATCTATGAGAAAATGAAACCAATTTTTGCTTATTTTATAACTCCCCCAATCAATACTGAACTGACTGAATCTGATGTATCTAATCAAGTTTCCGGTGCAAACATACAAGCTCATGTTGTTCTTGAGCCTGAAGTGTCTAATGAACAGACTGCTAATGAAGGATTTGATGCAAACATTTCGCATGCTCCTGCTGATGAACATATAGTGTCTAATGAGGGATCTAATGCAAGCTTTTTGCAAGCTCCCACTGAAGAATTTAGTGTCTAATGATGATCTTCTATGTTGAGAGAGACATAGAGATTTGTAGGCATTGATGACAAGCAAATTATAGTACATTTTCATATACCAAAAAGTCCCTGTATTATGACAATGTAGCATAAATACTTTTCTAATCTGTTGTTTGAAACTATTGTCATACTTGTGCAGGATAAATATATTGATATGTAGTATGCGCACTGGTTATAGGTGCAATTACACTTTGATATTTTCAGCCAGAGAACGAATAATTCAAGCAGGTACAGACCATGTTAGTAGTCCTTGTACACCATGTTGCATTTTGTGTTTTTTGGTGCTTGCATCATTTAGTGTTTTATAATCTGAACTACTTTGGATCATTAGCTGGTTTTCAAAGTGTATGCAGCTTCACATTTCTCAAGTTATGTTGATTTCTGGAGTGCAAGTGCCTTCGTATTTTTTAAGTTAAATGTTTGCCCCTGTAACTTGAATTCGTAGATCCGCCACTTCACACAAATCATACACGCGGGCCAGTACGAATTAAATGAAATGCAGGGACTTATGCTAGCTCATTGTACAGGCTCACTGCAGCTCTGCTTGCACTTGGGATGTTCCATGTACCAGTCCATGTTACCACTTGCTTGGATGTGCAGGTCTTGTGCTCCTTGCATCCCCCTCTGCATTTTTGACATGGCGAATGGTTGATCAAATAAGAGGAATCGACCTTGCTGTTGTACCAGAGGACAGATACTTACAAGGTTATACGGGTGAGCAGGATGTGTACCAGATCCCGTAGTGCCGTCATGCTTTGCTAAAAAATGGTTTTGCTTGTTTCAGATGATATCTCCAGAAGAAAAAAGATTGCATAGGCGTGTAAGCTAAGAGAGCAATGAAAGGATATCCAAAAATCATTAGAACAGTGCATAAGGGAGTGATGTGTGGATACCTAGTTCAGGCCGTAGTTTGGGCATGATCGGCTAGCTAGAGAGCGGGTCACTTCAGAGCCGTTGAGGGTGATGTGCTGGCGTTGGCTGGCCGTGCACGGATGCAGATCTAGAGTGACATTGGAGCGCTACGATGCGGTGGACGAGACCGTTGGTGAAGCCCCAACGGCCTCGGGGGCGGAGGTGCGACGATGTGCTCGGTGAAGTAGGCCCGATGAGGTGGGAGACGGCGTCGGTGAAGCTCCCCTGATGCGGTGGAAGTCGGTGTCTATGAGGCACGTTGGTTGCGGTGGCCGACATTGTCGGTGGACCACCCGGTGCGGTGGACGAGGGCATAATGAGGTAGCTCCAGTGCGGTGGTGAAGCGCCACCGTCATCTTCGTTGTCGTCGTCCGGCACAGAGGTGGGGAAAGAGACAAGACGAGGGGTGATTCGAACTTTGCTTGGGTTGGCGGCAAATTAGGGATTTGAGCAATCTAGGCACGGAAGGGGACGGTGGAGAAGGGAGATTTTTCAGGGCTGGAATTGGGGCCGCCAGATATTTCAATCCGAAATGTGGAAGCGCGAACTTAATTTGTCGTCGTTTTTTTGGGGGGGAGGGGGGGAGGGAGGGGGTGGGTGGGTGCTAAGCGTCCGTACGGCACACGTGACCACCATGACACGGCCCTAGTCTGCCTGGTGCGCCTACATTTGAGAATGCAAACTAATCTTCTTTCATTTGCAAACGAATCTGTATGTATTACCATGCCCATGTTTTCCTTGAAAATAATTAGTCATTCGAAACGAGATACTATAAATTAATTAATGAGGAGTTATTTGAAAATAAAATCGAAATGGTATCCACGGTATCCACGCTAACGTGGATTAGAGTGTGTGTCACATAATTAGTTATTTGAATTAGAGTGTGTGTCACATAGCAGTCTCCAATTCTAACATGGATTTCGCATTTCACGGTATCCTTGCTACTTTTTTTAATACAAATTCATATGTATATGATGAACACCATGGTAGTGAGAAAACTTTGGGTGGATTCAAACATATGACCTACAAAATAGCACAATAATCGAGTCAATGTCAACTTTTCCAAACCTAATATGGCACGAATTCGAAATAATTACCCATATGCATGGTCCTTAGTTCAAATCTTACAATGTGCATAGAATTGAAACATCGATATTAAGTCTCGTACTATCTACATTCAAATGTTGTTTTTAGCCCCCCCCCCCTCGGCACACACGCTACATACTTCCTATATCGATCAATCTTCCTCTCCTAACCACCTTAGGAAGCTATCGGTTTTCGACACACGTTCATTCTTTCTCTCCATGTTTCGATCTCTAACTCTCAACTACACAACCCCCTTTCTCCACTTTGTTACCAAATGTATTTATCTCACACGCCTGCCATTGCACCCCATGTCGGGCTCTCTCTCTCTCTCTTTCCCTCCCACCCTCTCTCGCTAGATACATGCATTGCCTATGTAGCCCCCCAACCGCTCGTGTGCACGCATGCACGTTGTCTATCTAGATCACTACCTCGAGACTATCTCACTCTTTATTCCGCACGGTGAGCCACACTCACTCAATCTCGCTCTCTTTATCTTAGTCTTGATTAACCTCGTTTTCTTTCACACACAAATGATATATCTCCCTATTCGGGCCTCGATCGACACACTCTTTCGACCTCATGGCGGGCTACACTCTTTCGACCTCATGGCATCCAAGCTGCCCCCACTCTTTCGACCTCATGGCGGGCTACACTCGCTCAATCTCTCTCTCGCTCGCTCTCTCCCTCTCTCTCTCTCTCTTTGTATGTCTCGATTAACCTCGCTCTTTCTCGGACACAAACGATATATCTCCATGTGTGAGCCCAAATCGGCATATTCATATTGTATACTCTCTCATGCACATTGTCTATCTAGGTCACTCTCTCCAACCCGTCTCACTCTTTTGATCGCACGACGACCCACACTCGCTCAATCTCTCTCCCTTTATACATGTAATCCAATGACCTTGCTTCCTCCAATGCACAAAATATATCTGCATGTATGTGGCTGGATCAACTCTCAAGCTCCATCTTACAGCCCTCACCCTTCTCAAAATCTCAATCCGACAATATCTCTCCAGAGCATATATATCTTTTCAATGAATGTCAGACCACACTCACTCTGTCTCTCTATCTATATGTCTCTCGATTGACCTTGCTTTCTCACGCCATATCTTCCACACATTGAAGCTACCTCTCCATCCCTTGCAAAGCCGGAGATATTTACATTGTGAGGGGGACTCCAACCTTGGATTAATTTGTGTAGGTATTTATTCCGGTGGGTTTATATTATATTTTTGTAGCATTCGGCCCACAACTACTCCGAACACCGTTGCAACCCCCGCACCTCCCCCAATTGATTTCCCTCTGGCTCGGTCATCGCTCTCTCGCACGTCCTTTCTCGCCTTCAACGTTGCACCATGGTATTATTGCAAAAAACTCTATTGTTCTCTTTAATTATTACAAATAAGCTACAAAACTACACACCGATAGTCCACCTGGAATGGAACAAATTTCGACCCACAAATTAAAGTGCTACAAACTACACACCGAGCGGCCACCTGTCATGAAACAAATTTGGACCCATATACAAATTAAAAAAATAAAGGATGAGGATCGAACATGCGACCAGGGCCTTCAAGCCGCACGTCAATAGGCAACGTACGTAGAACAACAATGTTTGTTGTACCCCCCCCCCTTTGTTCATATAATGTTTTTATATTACCACATCCTATTTAATGGATAACATGTAATATTATTTTTAGTACATTAGTGGGACCGGCTCGTTAGCACGTAGTATTATTCGCCTTCACTTACTGGTGGGTTCCATGTGTGCTCTCTCTCTCTCTCCTCCCCTTCTGCGTTTAGACGCACGGGCAAACACAAAGAACTCGCGGGCGATGTTGTCGTTGACCATATCTGGACGCGTTCACAAGTTAGGGCACCAGTTTCACGGACTAGTAGTACTAGTCAATGTGTACATGCAATGCACGTCAATTTGGAAGTATATTAAGTGCATGCGGATATTAAGTAGGATATTATTTGCGTGTTATTATGTGATTAGCACTATTTTTGGCATGAAATTAACTGCACGCTAAATGTGTTGAGCGCTCGACATTGAAGCAATCTAGGTCGTTGGATGAGAAGGAATACATGTGGCTTCATGATGTTTTATATTTAATTTGATATGGCTCTAGGAGAACATTCAATCGGTCAAACAATAGATTTCATTCGGTCTGACTCCGACTTTACATTCATACGATGATTGATCTAAAATAAACGGAAATGATGAACATTCAGATTTTAAGCATGGCAATCCGAATGTTTTTCATGGCAAATTTAGATTATGCGACGGCGACGGGGACGTCTTGCGGTGGGAGGTGGCTCATCTGTCGTGCTCTACGTGTCATCGAGCCACTGACCGACGGCGATGGCGGCGTCTTGCGCCGTTGTTGGCGTACTCCTGGACGTTGTCCCTAGCTTCAAGGAAGGCCACAATGTTCTGGACTTCGGTCTCCAGGAGCGAGTCAACTGGCGGGAGGAGGCGACTGGCGTTGGTGCAAGGAAGCGGTCGATGGCGGCCATCCATGCCGCTGAGGGGGGCACCTGCACCCGCGCGGGGACAGGTGCTGGCAACGGCGCAACGGAGACATTCGTGTGCACGGGCACCGGCACGGGCGCGCACGTCAGTGCACACGCAGGCGCATGCGCTGGCAGGTGCATGGGCGCGTGAAAGTCGGCGGGGACCTCGTGGAACCCCGTGGCATCAAGCTCGGTGACAATGTGCGGCTCCCAGCCCATCAATGCCACGGGGATGGGCGCTGGCGCAGACGGGGCGACGGGAGGTGGAACGGGAGCGGGGACAGGCACGACGTCTTCCCACAAGGCCGGTTCAAGCTCGTCCCAAAGCGCCTTATGTTCTTGAGACTCCGGCTGGGTGTCTTCCTCAGGAAACTGGAAGACTAAGGGCAGACCATCGTGATGCGGCATGGCGTACAGTTAGGTTAGGTTGGTTGGAGGTAGACGACAGGAGAGGAAGAGAGGAAGAGAGAATATTGTAGCAATACCGGGTAGTGCGGGGTTGATTTTAAACTGTGGCGCCGACGACATTAAAAATGGGAGTAGTTGGGACGAAGGTGGGCGTCAGAGCCTGGTCAAAGGGCTCGCCTCCCGGTGAGCTTGAGCAGCGGTCTGCTCACACGCCTCCTATCAGCCGGCGCAACGGTCTGCTCGCACGCCTCCCGTCGACTCACACGCTTGCTCGTACGTCACCTGCCGATGAGAAGTGGGACTCGTGGCGGTACGTAAACGCCCACGGTTTCAATAAATACCTTGGCCCTTCATTTGTGCAACTTTGCATAAGCAGCCTGTCTCAAATTTAAGAAAAAATTACGTAGGAATATTTGTGCGATATCACGTGACCATGCTCAGTTTCATGAATTCCTGGTCAGTTTTGGATTTTCTGAAATTTAAAATCCAGGATCCGAAACAATATCATAACCTGCATCATGAAATAAATTTTCAAGCGATACATCTTTCCTGCTGTATTTCTTAAGAAAGGATTTGGTCAAACATTTTGCTTAGTTAGACTTCAGACAAGTTATATATGTAGAGTAAAAGGATAATCCCTCTGTACTAGTACATTACCTGATATATTAAGTCAAGTACTAGGCATGAACAAAAGGGCTCAATTATGTGCTCATCCTGGTATAGTACTACTATTAGTAGTACTAGGCAATGCAGTTGATGGGTGACCTTGGGTAGCGGCGACCGAGGGAATTGAACCGTGCTCCGCACGGTAGGTAACGTTGTCTAGTTACTAAAGCATCCCTCCATTGTTCATCGATAGTCACTATGAACCAGGGACATGAGGGGAATTTCCTAGGGCTGGAATTCTGGCCGCCAGATATTTCGACTTGAAACACGGAGGCTCGACTAGTTGGGGTTGGCTAATGTGTGTACCACGCACGCCACCAGAAGGACACGAGCCCGGTTTTTTTTGAGGATCAACACGAGCCCAGTTTTTTTTTAGGATCAACACCAGCCAAGGTCTGGCTAGTACGCCGTTGGATCCTACCATTCGAGTATACAAAATGAATCTTTCAAATTGCCGAACGAATCTATGTGTATTACAATGCTCATATTTTCCTTGCAAATAGTAATCTCAACGTGGTAATTGATTTATGATGAGTTCTTGAATTAGAGTGAGTTTGTGATATAGTGATATCAATGTGGATTTCACATTTCATGGTATCCCTAGTAAGTTTTTCATTGCAAATCCAAATTTAAAAGATGAAGGGTATGGTGGTGATAAAACTTTGTATGTATCAAGCATATGACCACACACACACATGAACACAACAACAATCCAATAAGTATAGTGCATCTATTTTTCCAAACCATGCATGTATGACATGAATTCAAAAATACTCCTTCTGTTCCTAAATATTAATCTTTTAGAGATTTCAACAAGTGACTACATATAGAGCAAAATGAGTGAATCTACACTCTAAAATATGTCTATATACATCCGTATGTGGCAGTCCATTTGAAATCTCTAAAAAGACTAATATTTAGGAATGAAGGGAGTAAAATGTAAGACATGCATGGTCCTCAATTCAATATTCAAAATGAACAGGAAACTGAAACATGAATATTAAGTCTAGTGCTACAGTACATGCAAATGTTGTGTTTAGGCGAAGTTATGTAGATTGTCGGGGGTTAAGCCCTCGACCTTAGATAAAATTGTGAAGCTATGTTTAGGATTCTTTAGATTATATTTGTCCCCACCCTCCCAAACACCGATTGGTTCTGCACCCCCTCCTCCCAGGGAGAATATCATGTGCCCCCACACCTTAGATGCTATATACTGATATGAGTTCCTTGGATCTTGTAGATCTGAGATATAGGAGCTCACGGGATGTCTTAATATTTTTACAGCAAAACTTGATGAGTTTGAGAATTACACACAATTTTTACAGAAACTACTCAGATGCTCTTGGATCCCATATCCAACGACCTCGAAGCTCGTATCACCGTAGCATCTAAGATGAAGGAGGACATCATATTCTCCTGTATGTAAGAATATCATGTGCTACCTGTAGCGACCCGACCTCAAACGGTCAAGTCTCTGTGCTTCGATGTCATCCCTGGATCGGTAATGCTGACACACACAACACTCGAAGGATTTATAACAGAGTGGCAATCACACACTTATTACATAGAATGTCTCAAGAGAGGACTTATTACAATAAATATGGCTTAAGGCCATCTAATACGATAACAGCGGAAGGCTTGGAAGATAAAGTGAGTCCATCAACTCCAATGGCATAGCTGAGTGCATGACAAACGACCTATCGCACCTTACTCCTCATCTAAAAAGTCTGCAACATGATATGTTGCAGCCTGAAAATGGGTCAGCACATGGAATATGCTGGCAATGTAACACATGAGAGTATTGAACAGATAAAAGCTATCACTATATGCATATGTGGCTGGTGGAGGCTGTATGGTTAATATGTTTTGCGTAAAGCCAATTTGTCCCTACAACAAAGGAATATATTTTATTTAACTATCATGGTAGTTGAACAATATTGAGAAGGTTCCTCCAACTCAATCCCAATTAAAAGTAATTATCAAACCAACAAATTATTTTAGAGTGATGAGATCCATATGATAATCCAAGAACCAGATACTAAAGATGTCCATAACCGGGGACACGGCTAACCATGACTAGTTTGTACACTCTGCAGAGGTTTGCGCACTTTTCCCCACAAGACTCGATCTCCTCCGTTGGATTTCTCGCACTATAGGGTGTTCGAGAAACGGATGACCGAGACACAATCTTTCAGAAGCATTTGCTCTCTACTCCGGGCGGACCGGTACACCTACAATACCCTACATCTGCTAGTCCACCACTTCAAGAACTCACACAACTTACTCAACTATGCTAGAGCCCATAATAGCTTGTGGCTGGACACGGAAGTTTCTAGCATGAATAGTATTATGATCCCTTTGAGCCTGGGTGGCGGACCGTAGGATGATCACACGGGTACTCCGGGATATCCTAGGACAACACTGGATTCTCCAGGTGCCCACAAGAAATCCACCCAGATGTGTATTAAAGTTGCCACCTTAAGTTGAACCATTAATTAACAACTCACATCTTTCATGGATACACTCAAACCCAAACCACGTCTACGAGCATAGCATGGCAATATAAGCATAATGTAGAAGTAACTCCCAAGGGTTTGATAACAAAACTGGTAATAGGTTCTACCTCATTATCTACTTCCCAGACCCACATGTTAAGAGATCCTACTCATGCAATGTGTGAAGGTTGAATCTAATGCATAAAAACTGGATGATAAAGGGGTATGATCAAAGTGTTACTTGCCTTGCTGACGATCTGCAAATCCTAAAGACTCGTAGTAGCACGCTTCGCACTCCAGGTGTTCTATCACAAACAAACAATAGCATACATAAGCAATCAAGAAAAGATGCACAAGTAAATCTCAAATAAGAAGATCTAACTAGAAAGTTCAACTGAAGAACTCCGATTTGCAAAAAGAATCAAATCAAACGGAGCAACGAAACTCAAACTGCGAGAGAAACAAGATCTGATTACTAATCTGGACTAAAGTCGAATTTTACAGTACCAAAATCTTGTTCAAGTTGGTTAAACATAAAGAGGGCTTCGAGACGACGATCTAGGTGCTTGAATCGCCCGATTCCGATAAATGAGCGAAAAGATAAACTAAAACGAAAAGCAGGGCAGAAATCGCAATCGAGAATAATCACAGAAAAACCCTGGAAAAAGAGAACTAATGAACAGGCTAATGAACGAACGTTCGCTGTCTGTGGGTAACGGGTGAAAACCGTTCGTTAAAACGAACGTACAAACGGGCGTTCGCTAAATAACTAAACCGGGGAAAAAACCGAACCGATCTATTACAAAAATGGATCTAGGGTTTTTACCGGAAAAACCAAACCGGCAAAGAAAATCGGTGGCGGCGAACTCCGGCGAACGGCGCAGGAGGCGCAGGGTGGCGGCGTGGCACGGCGGCGCAGCGGTGGGGCGGCAGCGGCGGCGGCGGCTGGTGCGGCGGCGGCGCTAGGGCGGCGGCGGCTTAGGGTTTCGGGCGGGCCGCTGGGCCGCTGGGGTCGGGCCTCCCGGCTTATAAAGGCCGGCTGGGCCAGGACTCCTAGGCGGACACGTCCCGGTTAGGTCGGTTACTTTTTAAAAAAATCCGTGCAGAAAAACAAAGAAAAGAAATACTAAACAGACTCTAAAAATCCTGAAATAAATTTTCCCCGTCCTCTAAAAATACGCCGGACAAGGTGAACATTTATTTGGGCCTCTAATGCAATTTTGAAAAACGCATATTTTTCCTAATTCAAATAAAATAGCGATAAAATCCCAAATAAAAATACAAATTGATTTTAATATTTTCCTCCAACATTTCATTTATTTTGGAGAAGTCATATTATCTCCTCTCATATAATTTTAATATGAAATATTTTTGGGGGAGAAAAATAATTAAAACCAAAGTGATCCTTGTTTCAATATTTGATAAAACTCAAATATGAGAACGAGGGAAAATCCCCAACTCTCTCTGAGGGTCCTTGAGTTGCTTAGGATTTCGAGGATCACAAGAACGAAATGCAATAAAATATGATATGCATGGATGACCTATGTATAACATTCCAAATTGAATATTTGGGATGTTACACTACCACACCTTAGATGCTTTGGTGATACAAGCTCTTCGGAGCCGTTGGATTTGTGACCCAACAACTCCTCGGTGGTTCGAATGTTTTTTTTGCAGAAAAGCCCCCAAAGAGTTTGTCCACTGCTTACAAGCACAAAGACTGCTCAGATGCCATTGGATCTCAGATCAAATGAACTTGAAGCTCGTATCACCGTAGCGTCCAAGCTGCGAGAGCACCTGATGTTTTCTCGCACAGGAGAATATGAGGTGCCCCGCACCGTAGATTCTATGGTGATACGAGTTCACAGAGATCTAACGGCTCACAGTAGGAGGTTTGAATGTTTTTGCAATATACGCCTGAGAGAGTTTTGGAATTGCGCAGAAAGTACAAGTACTACGCATGTGGCATCTGATCACAAATCATACGACCTAGATGCTTGTATCAGCTAATTAAGCTACGGGGAGCACCTAATATGAGCAACCGGGAGCCGTTGGATCCAAGATGCAGCGGCACACACGAGGCCTAAATGTTTTATTTGCAAAAAAACCCTTGGAGAGTTTGGAAATTGCGCATAATTACAGAGACTACTCCCAAGCCATTGAATCTCAGTCGCAACGATGTAAAAACTCGTATCACCATAGCATCTAAGCTATGGGGTGGATGTGATATTCTATGGCGCTGTCATTTTTTTGTAAACTTGCAAAATACGTGTAACTCGTGCCATTACTTGTCTAACCGCGCAAAGTGTTTGTTCAAAAAACCATCCTACACTGAAATATTGTAACAACACACGGGGATCCCACTTGTCATTGATCAAATATGGACCTAAAACTAACAAATCTGAAAGATGAGATTCGAACTGGCAACTTGGACTACAAAGCGTAAGTCGATAGCTTGAAACAACAATGGCCGTTGGCTTTGTCCCATAACTTGATTTTATACGGTATTACGTTGAGTAGAGTAGAGGGAGTGCCTCATCAACACACGCATGACCGTTGACTCACTTAATGGTGGGTCCCAGGTCTGCGATCTCTCTTTTATCTCCATCGTCTAACCTTTAGATGCACGGTCACACACGAAGATCGGCGCTAGCTTGCCGTGGTGTTATTATAACTAAAAAGCTTGGAAAATAGAAGAATCGCCTAGAACAAGAGATGTTGTTGCTGGTCGAGACAGAGCTAACCACACCTATCCTCTGTGCCACATTAGCATGATGAAGCTGTGTGGCTAGTGGGGTGTTTTCGACCGATTGGCTGGGTCGCGAGGTCAAACCATAGGTACTACTACGTCTGATACAGTATATTTTTACACGCACATTTTCCCTCCATGCCGAGATGTGGCACACCCTACCGTGCGGTTTCGGGGTCCTCTCGGGTGGTGCACGCATATATTCTTCTTTGCTGAGATGTGGGATGCCCTACCGCGCGTTTTTTGGGTCCTCCTCGGTCGTAGCGCCGAAGCAAGTAAATGAGTCGTCAAATCACGAAAGACCACCTTTCCCGCCGAGTACATCAGTGAAACACGGTGGCTAGCTAGTTGGGCTAGTGCGACCGATTAGCTAGGCCGCCGCCACATTAGTTTTTTCACCCTTTTTTATCTCCTTGCCGGCAGGTAAATTTAAATATCCACTGCGGCATTGCTCTAGTCTTTGGGTGCGGTAGGTGCGGCAGGATTTTTAATTTTTTGATTGACGGGAGCAGGTGCGGCAAGATTTTTAATTTTTTGCTTCCTCTCCCCATTTCTTCTACCTGGCGCCATGGCAGCGCAGCAGATCACGGAGTCTGAGGTGAGGCGCCTGACACAGGAGCTCAAGGCCAAGGATGCGGAGCTCAGGGCCAAGGACGTGGAGCTCCGTGAGCTCAAGGAGGAGAGGAGTGCCATGCTCCTCCGTTATGTGTGGGAGTTCACAAGGCTTCAAAAGCGGCATGCGTCCACCACAAGGATGCTCGAGGCATCGGCGGCATTGCTGCAGAAAGTGGGAGATACAATAGGCCGTCAGGGGATATGGCTGGAGCGCGAGCGGGCTGATCGTGACGAGGTCCAGGATCGCCTCAGCCACTTGGTGGACCAAGTTGCCATGCACATGTTGCGGCTGCGCGATGCCTACTGTCGTGCCAGCGCGACCATGTCGATCGTCGGGTTAAACCCATTCGACCACCCCATCGACTCCAACGAGCTGCGGCTTCCTGACCTGTTCTCCTTCTTCACCTATATCTCCGAGGAGCTGAGCCATCTCCGCGCGATGGTCGGGGTGGAGCTGGACAAGGAGGGGTTGCAGGCTGCCGTCGCCGTTGCCGGGCGAATCCTCTCAGGGCTCCGTCACCGGAATCCATTCGTGACATTGGACGCCGTCTTTGACGAGCTGGCTCCCGTCGACTGGGAGCGGGCTCTACGGGCTGTTGCACCCTGCATCACCAACGTCGTGTGCCTCGAGAAGCAGAGGGACTTCGGTGGTGTTTAGGCGTCCTCTGCATGGGCATGTCCATGTCTCGGCGCAACATGACCATTGGATCAAACTCAGACGGTGCAGATCAGTCACTATAGCACAAAGCGTGGGTGTGTTTGGTTGCATTCTCATCTCAATATAGTTGTTCCCTCTTCGTGTATTTGTGTTAACCTACTAGTGTGGACTCATGCACCCTTCATGCACTCTGCCAAACACCCAAAAGTGGGTCGAGAAGGAAACTTTTGCTCCCATCCCGTGCACCCTCCATACACCCTGCCTAACACTGAGTCGTCGTGCTTCATATGGTTCATGTTTCATGAAGTACTGTAGCATCGTACTATTCGTGCGCTGTAGACCTAGTTCTGCTAACATTGATCTCATCGTTCATTCTCGACCGGACAGTCGAAAAAGCGGTACTATGTTACATTATTGTTCATATAGTTGACATGCGCACACCATCATTTGTTATCGCCATATCTTACTACACTAGCAACAAAATTATGCAGTACTGGCGTATGAACTACTGCACATGCCTAGTAGTAGGATCATTGTGTATGTTCAAGTGGCTACCGTGTTTCGCACTCCTCCGTCGTAAGAGTGGAAACGCTTGCTGTAATCATTTTTTTTCTTCAGAAAAAATAGTGGACTCGCTCTACCATGGGGATCCTCCTTGACGGTCGTCGGGAACTTTGCTACTCACTTTCACCGACGTGTGGGACAGCCATCATCAGGGTCCACCAGCCATGCACTAAATTACTCCGTAGTAGAGTGTCCAACTGCACGCTAGACTACCCCGATCGAAGCAACGTAGTAATGCCCAATGAGCCATCAAATCACAAAACCCCTCCTTTACAGCAGTAAGTTGGATGGACGAAGCAACCATCATTTCACTCTTCTCTCTCAGCTTCCTCTCTACCCAACCCTCGCTTCTCCCTCATCTTGTTCCTCATTTCTACAAGAAAACCCCGACCTGCTTCTGTCATTGTTCTTCTCTCCCAAAGAAGGAAAGGTGAGCGCATCAATGGTGTTGATTCTGGCCAAGGCCCGGTCTTGCAACCCTAAGACTGATCCTATAACTCCCTCTCTGTTCTTCTTTTGGGTTTGTGATTATGGTTTCTTTTCTTTTATTTCTATTTGACAATTTCTTGATGGATGCTGGAGCACCCCGCCGAGACTACCACAGACAAGCTCAAAGCCATCGCCCTGTCCAAGCCCCCCTCTCCGGGATCCCTCATTAAGCAAGTCTAGGTAATATCTCTTCTTGACGATCTTTTTCTCGATCTTGATCGTGTTTTTTCATCTAACACGCAGTACTAGTACTAGTAGTACAACTTTCTGGGTAATCTTGCATGTGATTTTTGTGTTCCAAATAGTGGTTCTAAATTCCTCTTTTGACCAAAACATGCGAGAGGTTGACACTGATTTCTTATAGATTACTTTCAACTACTTTATGAACATCAATGCTACCTTTGAAGAGGGTATATTTGCATCAGTGACTTGTGTTATGGATATTGCAAGTAATCCCTCTGCTCTCATGCCTTTAAAGACATGTTCTAGTGTCTTTGTTCACTCTTATCTGTGCGTATATGTAGTCATATATGGAGTAAAATATCGAAAATCATCTTATATTTCTGAACGGAGGTAGTAATAAAATATTTGGTTTCTGTTTGAATTAGAACCAGGTCCGCGGTGGAGATGAAGTTCTCAAAGTCATGCCATGTGAACTAGAAGACCTGAGGATGAGTTCTACTACTAAACTATCCAACTTCTGTGTCCTTGTCGCCACATGTCCTGAACTAGTGTTTTCCTGTAGCATTGTTGTCAGGCGTGTTCTCGAGGCTGTACTTGACCACAACAATTTCCTGGTCGTGCCTTCGATTATGAAGGGTGTGCTTCTTGTAAAGCTACCCGAAAAATCTGATGCGACATGTCTTCATCGTCATGTTTATGAGTGGAAAGACCACTCTGTTAGGTTCTCCAATGTTGAGGAGATGGTGATGGTGTCGGTAGACATCTCTCACGAAGTCCATGGCCTAGTCAGTTATGCGGGGTTCATCCCGTAGGTCGGTGGCGAGAAATAGTCTATAGAGTTTAATTAGTGCAACTTTGCTTGTCTGTAGTAAGTACTATTGTTCAGTACTTGATTTGTGTTTGTGAACCCTGTATTGTTTAGTACTGCCGCTTTTGGTGTGTGGTGAGTCCTGAGAACAGTCTATGTTAATGTTTGTCCACTCAATTTAGTCTATGTATTTTGAAGTATCCAGATCATCTTTTTTGCGAGGAAAGTTTATCAATTATGATTACACTCCAATCTCTGTATGCATTGCAGGGTTTATCGCACCCACCAGGATTTCTAGTCCCATGGATGTTCGGTCCATACGATTTGTCACGACCTTTGGACTGTCCTGCTTGTCGGAGTAGGCGGGGGCCCTGCATGCCATGCGTAGTTGGACGACCAATCTTCTGTTTAGTACTTCAACATAGTGATTTCCTGGTAAGGATTCACTCGTCTCACATCAAGTAAATCTTATTGATTTATTGTCTAAATCTTATTGATTTAATGTCATGTTTTCTTTCTTTTGTTGCAATTTTACGATGCAGGTTTTGCCATGTGACATTCATCATAGAATAAACCATTTGGTTTGCTCTACGATAGATATTTTTGCAGGTTTCACTTCTTATGTCGTGTCAGTAACGAAGGCACTGTCCATCACTAATATTACTGTAAAAAAATTGGATCAGTCTGTTGTCTGAGTACAAGCTGAATCCCTATGATGAACTGCAGTTTGGTTTAACAAACATGCCACAATTAGTTCTTCTCGCGTTTAAAAGAAATGAAGAAAAAGATTGGATCACGGTCACGGAGCCTAGTCAAGTTAGAAAGCTGATCATAGCAGATCAGACACGATCGTCGCTGTCTCGCACATCAGTACCACCTTCAGTAACAGATCGAGCACCGGCAGTTGCTCTTGCACTGACAGCGGCAGCAGCTCAGTCTGATCCAGCTGAGGATTGGGCACCGATCGCATCAGCGGATCAGGCTGATCTACCAGAGGATCGGGCATCAACACCGGCACCTGCTCCGACACCGGCACCAGCTCTACAAGGAGCACCATCTCCGGCAGCAGCAGCGGCACTACCAGTCGCACCGGCACGGGCACCAGCAACGGCTTCGGCACCTGCACCAACAATTGCACTTGCATCTGCTCCGGCCCGTGCAGCGGCAACGGAGCCAGTAGTTGCACCGGTAACAGACTACGCTGCAGTTCGCAATTCATATACCAAAGTCCTTACAAAAACCGACATGTCCACCTTCTTGGTAAGCATTTGCCGCCCAAGTGCTTCATTCTTTTTTCTTTCCATGTTGTTTCACATGATTCACTGTGTTGATCTAACTGTTTGTGTATGTCTTCTTGTTCGCAAACGGAGAATTCCTAGAGCAACGAGGGAGTCGTTCAAGAATCCGGGTGACTGTGGCCAAGTTTCTCTTACCATGCGCAGCCATGGTGTGAATGAACCTGCTCAATATACCGTAAGCACAAAGGATGGTCGCATGATGATTGATGCTAAAGGATGGTCAAGGTTCAAATCTAAATCATATCTTGTGGTAGGGGATGATTTCAAAATCAAACTTTCTCGGCAAGGAGAGCGAGTCCAAATCAACTTTGAAATTCTTCAGTAGCAGCACGCAACTGCCGAACTGATCTATCCTTCGAGAGATTTTGATGTAATACTCTAGCATGGTGAAACAAGTGTCATGTGTGTATAAGTAGTACGATAGTATCGTTGATAGAATTGCAACTCTGATTGCTTGTTAGGAACTGTCGTTTGATTTCATTCCAACAGTTATCGTGTTTTATTCAATTTTGTGTATTCTCCTTGTGACAGCATCTAAAACTAGCATCGTACCAACCGCTTGCAATATGAAAAGCACTGAGGTAGAACACATGGGCCCCCAAACACGGGGGCCCACCGGCCTGTGGCCCAAAGTCCAGAACCGTGAGCCTGTCTGAGTATTTCTCAGCTGAACCCCCATAATGCCCGTGCGTTGCACGTAACATCAAGATGCATTTGTATGAGTATTTTATCTTGTGAGAGAAAAGGATGAACGAGGGAAGGCCTTATTTTCAAATGTGGAGAGGTGTGTGGGTACCTTTTTGCAAAATCGCCATAGTTTCCTTCCTATCCATCAAATATAAATCGGACGACCTATATTGTAGGATAGCAGGCACACCATCATCACCAACTCATCTATACCATGTTAAAAAAACTCTATTTTTATAATTATATATGTTATGTATATTCCCCTTGATTTTTCTTATGTATAAAGTTGTGATATAAAAGATCTTTATATTTCTTTACAGAGGGAGTAACTCTCTATCAAAAATATATTTATGTGTAACTAGTTACTCATGTCTTTCTACTTCCTTTCGCTGATATGTGGGGCATCCGACAATGGGGTCCATGTGCCATATGCACCAAATTAGAGTGCACAACTGCACGGTAGACACACCACAGTCGTAGCGCCGCATTAATGCCCGATGAGCCGTCAAATCACAAAAAACCCAGCTTTCCAGCTTTAGCAGTAAGCTGGACGGACGAAGCGGCAATATTTCACTGGGCCTGAATCCCCTTCTCCCTCGTCTGCTTGTTCAGAGAAAAGCCCCGCTCGGCGATTGCATAGGGTTTTCTCATGGAGAACCTGGTATGAATTCTTCATCCATCCCCGATAAATCCAAGTCCCTTGGTCGCGGGTACTCCTAGGATCACAGCCGCCGCCGTTGATGCATTTTTCTTCCTACTGAATCTAGTGTGTTTTATTTGCAGTGCCCAAAGTGCGAGGAACATATAGGTTTCTACGCCCTCAGCGAGACGCCACACTTGTTCCTTCTCATCCTAACATAGGATTTTAAAACGCGCATAGTATGTTCCTAGAATCCTCTTTTCTATCCGGGAGAGTGGGGTTTTTTGAACATGATGTCGACTAATTTGGAAATTTGGATTGCTATATTTGGATAAAAGGTACTAGTACCATGGTCAACACTAATGTGAAGGAGGAAATTATTTCTAGATTTGGATATAGGGAATACATTGTGTTCTCATATTATTTTTCCTGGAGTGCATTCCTTGCTCTGCCAGAACACATGTACTCAAGATGCTCGGCCTTGCCATAACTGAATATACCAGGTTAATGGTCACAGTGAAGACAAGCCATAGATATAAGTTTCAAGTTGGGTTCATGAACCAAGAAGATCGCTACTTGTTTTATGGCCGAACTTGGATAAACTTTCTCAAGTGGTATGGACTGAAAGTTGGCGCACGAATGTTGATGGAAATAGCAGAACCTGGTCTCATCTTCACTGCGATCTTCCACCCTGACATTGTTCCAATTGTTCATCCACGTTAGTTTTGTACCTGGTTCTTGCTTCTTGCCTCGATTACTTCTTAATCCACCTATTCTGTCTAACTAATCACAATTTAACTTTAGAAGTAGCAACAAATCTCTCACGAAGATGCTACTTCTAACTAATATTTTCTTATAATTGGTGGCACGTGTAGGTTTTTTTAGAGTTAAGCAGGCTACTCGTTTGTTATTCTATAAGAACTCGGCTGTTACTCATGGCACTGAAGTTTACTTGGACGACATCCACAAGTTCCTACACTTTATTGATCGTCTTGAGGTCCTTGTGGGGCGTTTCAATGGTGGAAGCCCACATGGGATATGTGTGCCACTGCTGCACACATTGAACAGGTCCAACTGTGTTGAGAAACTTATGGTACGAGATGTTTTCTGTTACATATGTTGTTCATAAACTCTTGCTTATGCACAATTTTACAATTGTGATCTTCTTGAAACAGGAATTGCCCAGGTCTATTGTTCCTATACAGATGCCTGACCATGGTCGGGTCAGACTTGCGCTTGGTCCAACATGATGTTTATGTCGACCTACTCCATTCCCCTTAGAGGTGAAAAGATACTTCTTCATGGGTGGTCTCAAATAATGAAGGCCCGTCCATCTTGGAGAATAGGACAGAAGATTATGTTCCTGCTTTTCCATGGCTCTAAAGCGAATATCCTGTTTATTGACCACATTGCGAGATCAAGCCTCTTTCAGAAGGTTGTGGATGCGCGAGGTGGCGCCTGGGGCTTGGCGGCCTCACCCTTTGGTTAATTGTAGGAAAAGTAGCACTGTTCGAGGCGTGCTTTGTACGGTTGAACCTGTATAAGTACTCATACGGCTTTCAGTTATGGTTGTTAAGTGCCCGTGCTGGTTTCAGTTAAGGTTGCTAAGTACTCCTGTTGCTTTTACAGTCTGTCGTGTTTCTTCAGTCCTGTCTTCCTCCAGCCGCCAAAACCAAACCAGCGCCGGCGGGGCCGCCTGCTTCCTCCTCCCAAGGCTAGTTGCGCCTCAGCGCACGCATTGCCGCCCCGCCGTCTCCTAAATCATTAACACCGACCTCCGAGGCCTCGCCATCGTCCTCCGCGCGCTTTGCTGCGCTCGCCGCGGCGCCGCCCTTTCGTGTTGTCAACATGGTCAACAAACAAGAGGAATCGGCAGAGGACTGTACGTGGAGAGGATGATAGTAGGGGCCCACCATGTCCATGGCCGGACACAAGGAAGTTCCTCATTTTTTGTTATATATATACCCCATTGTCAGTGTATGGAAAAATAAAATGCTTCCTGCTAGTGGTTTCCTGACATCTGGGACCCACGACATTGTCAGCGTATATATTCAATAGACAAGAGAACAGCACAAGATCAGCTGACACCTGGGACGTAGCTACTCAAGCAGTATTTTTTTTGTTATTGTTGAGATGGAGCAGGGTTTCAACTAGGTTGTGGCTCGTCTAGCCCACGCTTATATTTTATGTTCACCACATGACCAGCCTAGCTATTTTTTGTTTGTGAAAATGAGCCCAGTTTATTTTTTTCTGAAGAATACCCAATCCAGGCCTACTTATTTTTCTACGCCCTGATGGGCTGCAACTCTTTCAAGACACCTGCAAATCTTGAAAGTAATATGAAATGGGCTGTAAATATAAAAAACAGATGACAAATTAGCAATTACTTTATAATTTCTGATTTTTTTTTCACATTTTCACATTCCAATTTCACTGGGCTTTAACCTAATTGAAATATATATTCAAAGTACTTTAAATCTGGCTTGACATTTCGATATTAAAAATAGTTTGGAACCCACAGAAATATGCGAAATTTTGTTTAAATTTTTAACCCTGGCCCTGGCCAACAAAAAAATGGACTGCAATAAATTGCATAAGAAGTTGCAATGAGCTATATATAAATTATTAAAAAAATAGGGAATGGTCTGACTTGTGGGCCTATTAAGTACACGCGTATGCAAGATTTTTTTTTACTTATTATATGCGACAAAAAACGATTCTAGCAGACGTAACCGTTGGATGTCAATCCAACGGTCATCGTGTTTCTTCAATCTATGATCTTCTTGCTCTAACCGCCAAATCCAGCACCGGCAGGACCGCCTACTCCCGCCTCCAGTGGCCGGCTGTGCTGCCGCGCAGGCCTCACCACCCCCTAATACCCCCACCGCTAGCCAGGCCATCCCTCTACTCACCCACATCCCTCCATTGTTGTGGCTTCGCCACCTCCGAGACATTCCCTTCCTGGGTCTCGCCGTCGTCCATCGCGCTGGTGTTCTCGGCACGGCGTGGTCAACGTTGTCAACAGACAACAACATAGGAAGAGGGACGTACATGGAGAGGTTGACAGTTGGGACCCACATGATCCATGGCCGCGCGCAAGCAAGTACCTCCTTATTATGCCAAAAAGAATGAATACTCCCGCTGACAGCTCGGACCCACCAGATATATCTTCGCACGCAAGGAAGTGCCTCCTTATTACACACAAAAAAATGAATACACCCCCTGCTAGCTGGGACCCACCATAGTGGGAGGCTGACTTGTGGGCCTACTAAGTTGACGCGGATGGAGGGCTTTGTCAACTTAGTCAACAAATGATTCTATCACCAGTGACCGTTGGTTTGTTAACATCGAACGGTCGTCCTGCTTCTTAAACCTCTGATTTTCTTGCTCCAGCTGTCCAAACCACCGCGTGCTATTGCCTCCCATGGTCGGCTGTGCTACCGCGGAAGCCTCACCGCCCCCTACTACTCCCACCGCTGGCCAGGCCCTGCGGCGATGGCAGCCTCACACTGCAGCCGAACCAGTGAACCCTCGTACTCCTCTCCGCGTGGGCATCCACTGCCGCATCTTCCCCGGCTCCGCGTCGTTCCCTTCCTAGGCCTAGCTTCATCATCGTGTCATCATCGTGTTCATGGGGAGGCAACGGAATGCGTCGTGTTCATCGGGAGGCAACAGAATGCGTGCTGTTCATCGGGAGCCAACCGGCTTGGATGGAACAGCCAATGGAAACGAGGCCTGGAGTACCGCAGAACGGAGGAAACGGCCTTGTGTTCGACCGGCCACGGTGGAAACAGGATCTTGTTCATCGGGAGGGGTATGGCGTACCGCAAAATGGAGGAAACGGACCTCCTACAGTGGAAACGGGGTCCTGTTGATCTGGAGGGGTGTGGCATACCGCAAAACGGAGGAAACAGACTTGTGTTGGAGCGCTACGGTCGAAACGGGGGTCCTGTTCATCAGGAGGGGTGTGGCGTACCACAAAACGGGACTCCACGGGATACTGCTCATCTCCACCGTCGACCTCCTCCAGCCTCCGCGGGCTACTATTCATCCACCGTCGACCTCCTCCAGTCTCCACCTGCGAATGTTCATCCACGGGCTCCTGTTCATCCAACCTCCACCGAGCGCTCCTCCACCGGCTACTGTTGAACCAGCCCTCTCCAATGGGTCCTGTTCAACAACCCCTCCATGGGCTACTGTTCATCCAGCCCTCCACTGGCTACTGTTCAACCAGCCCTCCACCGGCTACTGTTCATCCAGCCCTCCACGGGGTCCTGTTCATCCACCGGCTCGATCGATCGGGGTCATGTTCATCCAGCGGCAACGGCCTCTACTACCATGCGGTCCTGTTCATCCAACCCCCCACCAGGAACTGTTCATCCAAACCCCCCAATAACACTCACTGTTGGTCAAGATGCAGCATCAATCGGCTTCAGTTAGCAGCAGTAGCGAAGGAATCACTCGGGTTTAGTTAACAGCAATGGATTGATCGATCGCTCGGGTTCAGTAACGCATAGCCTGCAGTGCAATCGCCCGGGTTCAGTTAGAGCGCAACGCCTCACACACAGGCCCGTACGTACGAGAGAAACGTGCATCGCTCGGCCCCCGACCACCCACCGTAACCGGGAACTCCCTCGATATTCTCCTCGCCCTCGCTTCTACCATGGTTTTCTCCATCATGGACAGCCCAAAGAATGTCATGCAGCTGAGTCTCAGGCCCGCCCAGGACGAAAAGCCCATTTTCTGTCATGATTTTTTTCATAGAAGTAGGACCCCACCACATCTATGATGATACCGGGTTTTGTCACAATTATCGTCATAGAAGTGTCATAAGCATGACAGCAAAAATTTCATTCGGCCCAAAATGTCACGGATGTGTCTTTTTTTTGTAGTGATCCTATGGCGCTTTGAAGGACGGATCCTTAGTAGCCAGCCGAGGGGCACTTGCTGCCAGGCAAGCCACCATGCCGTTCTCAGCGCAGCCGCTTGAACTGTTCGGCGGACTCGAAACAGAATGAGGGTGTTGCCAATGGCGGAAGGGTTCCATCGCGTACAGGTTTTCCATACAAGGGGCAAGATTTTTCGAGGAGAATAACCTTAGATTAAAAAGGAATTTCTCAAGGTTTTGCTTGACTTAGCTTTTCCGTTCGCGCGCGGATGGTTGTTGCGGCTGCGGACAACATTGCATCGCCTGGCTGATGGGGCCAGAGCATGGCTGATCGACGTAGCCTTCTTCTCTCGAGCCACCGCGACGAAGGAGTCGATGAGTTGACTTCAAAACCGGATTCCACTGCTTGCGCCCCCTACCTGGCGCGCCAAAATTGTCGGGGTTCAAGAACGACACCTATGGGATCACAGGGAATCCCTACTATCAGTGTCAAAACCAGCGGATCTCGGGTAGGGGGTCCTGAACTTTGTGTCTAAGGCGGATGGTAACAGGAGGAAGGGGACACGATGTTTACCCAGGTTCGGGCCCTCTCGATGGAGGTAATACCCTACGTCCTGCTTGATTGATCTTGATGAAATGAGTATTACAAGAGTTGATCTACCACGACATCGTAGAGGCTAAACCCTAGAAGCCAGCGTATGGTATGATTGTTGTTGTCCTACGGACTAAACCCTCCGGTTTATATAGATACCGGAGGGGGCTAGGGTTACACAAAGTCGGTTACAAGGGAGGAGATCTACACATCTGTATCACCAAGCTTGCCTTCCACGCCAAGGAGAGTCCCATCCGGACACGGGACGAAGTCTTCAATCTTGTATCTTCATAGTCCAACAGTCCGGCCAAAGGATATAGTCTGGCTGTCCGGAGACCCCCTAATCCAGGACTCCCTCAGTAGCCCATGAACCAGGCTTCAATGACGATGAGTCCGGCGCGCGGATTTGTCTTTGGCATTGCAAGGCGGGTTCTTCCTCTGGATACTCCATGGAAGATTTGGAACACAAGGATGGTGTCCCGCTCTGCAAAACAAGTTCCACAGACCCCCATAGAGAGAATAATATTTCCACAAATCTAATCTGCTGACACGTTTAGCAACATGACATCACGTCATGGCCCGGTCATTATTCGAACCTTTTTCTCAACCAGCGCTGAACATATTGCGAGGCGGTTTTCTTGACACGTCTTGTCGAAGCAGAGATCGTGTCCCCCTTATTACAGGATTCTCATCAATACGGACGTGGGTAACCCAATCGTGCCCGTTGGTATGACTCCTCGATTTTAGGAAAGTCCCAAACGGCCACGAGGAGGACGCTTGATATACAAGGACTCGAAGAGATGTACACCGCAAACTATTCAACACTTCCTCGGCATGACGCTCGAAGAGATGTACAAATTGTTCTTCGGACCACAAATAAAGTGTCCGGACACCACCGAGGATGCGGGTCTGAGCTGTAATCGCCCAGATACCCAAGTAAGTAATCCCGTGGCTGAACACGATGTCTTTTTATTTATCATAACATTATTCTGAAAAGTCGCTCCTTGACCAGGACTAGGTAACAAAGGCGAAGATGATCAGGTGTTCGGCCCCCCTTCCCGAAGGCTCAGCAAATCAAATACTAGCCAGAATGCTCGAGCCGGCGACTTATCAGGCACCCTCAGGGGAAGATAAAGGGGGGAATAAAGAGGCTGAAAGCAGGCCTCACTCGTTATTCATCCAAACTGGGGGAATTAGAGCCTTCGCGAAGGAGGATAACCAGGGAGAAGAATCTGAAATTCCCTCTCCCCAAGGAAGGAAGAGGACCGCCTCTGAAGACCCGGAAACAAAGGTTTCCAAACGGGGGAAGAAATCTTCGCCAGAGGGTCCTGCCTCGGAGGGTACTCTTGCCGCACAGCGCCCGCAGGGGGATCAGCCCTCTACCGAGCTGTAAGTACATAAAAAGTACTTAATAGTAACAATATCCTACATTACTTCTGAAGACAATAACCGAAGCATATGTCTTGTAGTTCGGGTCGTAGCCCTTCTCGACAGAGTTCATCTTCAGGGGATCTTCTTCCGGAGATGATGGAGAGCGAAACACCTCCCCCTGCCACCCCGCCTCATGAGGCGGGCGACCCTGAAGTGTCGTCGCGGAGGGTTTCTCCTGATCCGCCAAGGCCAGAGAGTATCCTTTGGCCACCCGAAGTCCTCAATATCCGTCTCCTAAAGAGAGCAACAGGAAGAGCCAGGAACCGTACAGTGTGTGGTCAGACGCACTGAAGGATCTTCTGGAGCAAGCGGCCATCTTAGAAGCGCATCGTACGCTAATGGGTACGGTGATTGAAAGGCTTTCATCCGTCGAAAGCGGGTTGCATGAAGCTTTTATGAGTCTGCTGAAAGGCTTTGAGGTACGTGAAATAGTGTATGTTTTTGACAGTACCGCACACGTTAGGTGTGCCCTATGTAGATAGTAGCCCCTGAGACTCTGGTTGCCATCGGGAACGGTGGCAAACAGAGCATCATAGTCCCAGTTAATAATCAGGCCGCCTTCATGTGCAGGTGGCTGAAGGTCCGGTGGCTAGCTGGACTGATGAGTTTTCCGAGCTCAAGCGGCAACTTGATGCGGCAGATACCGACATCATGCTTGTCAACAAGCAGCTTGACGAGGCACAGGGTATGTGATTTCTCCAGTGATCAACACATAGTAGGAGGAGCATGATGCCAGTATCTTTAATATGTTATGACTGCAGATGGAGCTGCCACCGTGGAGACCCTATGGGCGGAACTTGCCCGAGCCAAGGAACAAGCCAGGAATAGTGATGCGGCCGCTCTAAAGGCGGTCGAAGAGCTGAGGGCCGAAAAGGCCGTGCATTGCCAAAGCAAGGAAAGAATGGCCAAGATGGCCGTTGAGTTGAAGGATGCCGCCGACCGTTACCAGCTTCTTGAAAAAGAAAGCCGAGCGAAGGCGACGGACCTGGAGAAGGCCATGGTAGCAGCCAAGGAAGCCCGCTCCAAAATTAGAGCAGCGAAGGAGGAGTTGCGTCAAGCTAGAGATATCACGGTTGGGAAGCCCTTTTTGTTGCGGACTAAGTTCGGAGATCCTAAGTATGCCCCTCTTGATCAACTATGGAGTTCTACAGTTGCATACGTGGATTTGGAAGCAAGTGCTGCTGATGCGGCCGAGTACTTCAAGGATCAAAAAGATCGTGAAGTGGAAAAGTTGTTCTGGTCACAGTTCCATGCTCCAGTGAGTCTGCTGCTGTTGAATGAGCGAATGGCCGAGTGGGCCGAGCTCCATAGGTTGTCCAGACTTGCCATGAGGTCTGTTGTGGATCATCTGTGGCCGGAAGGGCCAAGGCCGAATAGTTACTTTAGTTTAGTGCAACAATTCCTTGGTGTTGTGCCGCACATCGACGCTATGAAGAGGTCGGCATGCATAGAGGGTGCGCGGATGGCACTTGCCCGTGTCAAGACATACTGGGCAGATATGGAGGCCACCACTATTGCAACACAGGGTTCGGCCGTGGGCCGAGTTGCTGCCGAGCACTACTTTGAAGAAGTCCTTGAAGGCACTCGTTCGATAGAGGCTCAGTGCTCGAAGAATATTATGTTCTAGTGACATGTGTTCCCATTGTAAAAACAATGTTTTATTGGATTATAAAGGCTGTGTTTATACTTTTGCCTGAAAGTATTACGATGCCTCCTGTGCGGCAATTTATGTATATATGTATATAACCTGAAAGTTTGCAGTTGTCGGCTTCAGCCCCCACGCATATAATGCGGGGGTGTTCGCAAAAAACGCATATTCACACTTGATCCAACGTCTTGGTCCATGAAGGAGGTGGTAGCGCAGCGAACGAGGCAATCGGACTATATTGCTTTAACACTTTCACTTAGCCATAGGAGTTTGACGGTGGGACTACTATATAGGCCCTGGTACTTCCGCGCTCGTCCGAATACTGGACGTGTACGTACATGACCGGGAAACGGCCCTTCGTTAATGCAGAGGAATCCCGAAGATTCCGCTAAGTCATCGAGTGGTTGACTAGTCTCGCGCTTTATCATGACAGTCAGTTTTCGGCTTTCTCTACTGAGGTGCTCATCCGGATGAACCAGGGCACAATCATAGTAGTTCTCCCGGTGCCGCCTTAGCTGATAGAGCGGAACGTAAGGTAGCAAAACACGGGAGCCGGTCAAACCCAACATTTGACCAAAGACATGATTCGGAGTTGATGCATATAAGGCCAAACTCGTGACGCCGAACACTCCCTAAGGTATTCGGTCTTTATAACATATGCCGGGCTAAACAACACCCTTAATAATAAACCCCGAGTGTCCAGGTACGTGCAATATCCTAACGTGGCCACATGCCAATAACGTCAGCATCCTTCTCGGTTGTATTGAGTATCCGGAGGATGTGAACAACAAGAGACAGTAAAAAAGGTTTACGCAGGGTCTAAATCTGAAAAGAAACCTTTGAGCGGGTCCCTGCCGCATGTCTACGCCTATGTCTCCGTTGTGCCGTGTCCTGGACGGGTGTAGCATGATTGTCATCTGTAAAAGAGAAGAACTTAGGTGAAAGTTGTCGTGCCCAAAAATTGGTTATTATCAATAAGCCATTAAAATTCAAGATAAGTCAAGTTGAGACGAACTAGCCCTGATTACACGCGGGAAGCCCCTAGTGTCGTCTATGAGGGTTTAACCATCAAACCAACCTCAGGTATATCTAGTGATGCGCCGGACTCGTCGAACCATGTCCACGGTCTTGACGACCTGTCATTTATTCTGGTTGGTGAGGCCGTCTAGTGCTCGGCTGTCAAAGCCGCCGCACGTTCTTCCGCGCGTAGAGAACGCTCAATATTTCCACTAACTGTAATGGTGCCACGAGGACCAGGCATCTTAATCTTAAGAGAAGTGTAGTGTGGTATCGCATTAAAACGAGCGAAAGTTGTTCTTCCGAGTAGTGCTTGATAGCCGCTTCGGAATGGAGCAATGTCGAAGTCTAACTTCTCACTTCGGTAGTTGTCGGGTGAACCGAATACAACCTCTAGTATTAGAGAGCCCGTGGAGCGGGCCTCCGGGCCTGGTATTACTCCCTTGAAGGTAGTATTACTGTGGCTGACTTTTGTCGAGTCTATCCCCATGTTACGGTTTGTGTCCTGATATATCAGATTTAGACCACTGCCGCCGTCCATAAGGACTCGTGTGAGATGGTATCCATTTATTATTGGGTCTAACACCAAGGCAGCCAATCCGTCATGCCGGATGCTTGTCGGGTGATCCCTGCGATCAAAAGTGATCGGGCAGGCCAACCAGGGGTTGAACTTAGGGGTGATGGGCTCTACGGCGCGTATGTCTCGGAGTGCATGTTTGCTTCTCCTCTTCGTCATGTGGATCATGTTTACTGTTTTAACCTCTGGTGGGAATTTTTTCTGTCATCCAGTGCTTTGCTGGCGAGGTTCGTCCTTGTCTTCGCTTGGTGTCTCCCTCCCCTTGTGTTCGGCGTTTAGCTTACCGGCCTGCTTGAAGACCCGGCATTCTCTGTGGGTGTGATTTGCAGGTTTATCGGGGGTGCCATGAATCTGACATAATTTGTCTAGAATCTTGTTTAGGCTGGATGGTCCATCTCTGCTACCTTTGAAAGGCTTTTTCCGCTGACCTGGTTGAGAGCCCTTGAATCCAGCGTTTACCGCCGTATTATCTGGGCTGTCTTCTTTATTTTGACGCTTGCTTTTACTTCGTCGTGGTTTTCCATTGCCATCCCTGACTTCGGATGTGTTTGGGTCGCTGGTGCTACTGCAGGTTAACCAGCTATCTTCGCCCGCGCAAAAGCGGGTCATGAGGCTTGTTAGGGCTGCCATTGTTCTCGGTTTTTCTTGGCCGAGGTGTCTGCCAAGCCATTCGTCTCGGACGCTGTGCTTGAAAGCTGCTAAGGCTTTAGCGTCCGGACAGTCGACGATTTGGTTCTTCTTAGTGAGAAACCTGTTCCAAAGCTTTCGGGATGACTCTCCAGGCTGTTGAATTATATGACTTAAATCATCTGCATTCGGAGGTCGGACATAGGTCCCTTGAAAATTAGCCTGAAAAGCATCCTCGAGCTCCTCCCAACTTCCAATTGAGTTTTCGGGGAGGCTTTTCAGCCAGTGCTGAGCTGGTCCTTTAAGCTTGAGGGGCAAGTACTTGATGGCGTGGAGATCGTCTCCGCGAGCCATATGGATATGGAGGATAAAGTCCTCAATCCAGACCCCAGGGTCTGTGGTCCCATCGTACGCCTCTATGTTCACTGGTTTGAATCTTCCTGGAAATTCATGGTCCAACCACTCATCGGTGAAACATAGGGGGTGTTTGGCACCCCTGTATTTGGATGCGTCATGGCATTCGGACGGTTGTAGTATTCGGTTTTGATTTTGTGCCGGAGCGTGCTTCCTAGATCCATAGATGGATCTGGTCATACTGGATTTTTGGCGCAAGTCCTCACGTAGATCATGTGTTGACTTATGTGAGGCCTTGTTAGCCGCTCTATCGCGGTCACAAGGTGGTTGATCCGGCCGGTTAGCCGTTTTATTTTTCGGCCGTGTGGGCTCTAAGGCCTCATCGTCGAATTCAGGTAATAGCTTGTGCTTTGGATAGCTCTTTGTGTGGTAACTTCCACCATACTTTTCTTCGTTGTCGAGCACTTTCTTCCACCAAATGTTGAGCATATTTTGTGTAGCCTTAAGCCTTTGCTTCTACTTCTTCAGACTCCTCACTGTGGCAATAAGCCTTCTGCGGAGGTTCTCTTGCTCCAAGTGCGTTTCCGGGATGATGTGTGCATCTTCGTCCGGACTGTTTTCCTCCCCAGAGGAGGTTTGATGAGGTTTATCCTCGGCGTCGCCATGTTCGGACATCGGATCCGTACTATGTTCGCCGTTTGCAGTTTCATCGTGCTCTGCCGCTGGGTCGATGTGGTCGTCGTTTCCTCTGGAGTCGACTGGAGTGTTATTTTCTCTTGCGCTATTATCGTTGTTTTTGCCGAGGCGGGATTTTGAGCGGTGCCTACGCCGACGCTTTGATTGCTTCTCGAGGGAGCTATTCTTCGCTGCATCCTGCCGTTCTTCGTCATTGTTTTCTTTGGGTGTATCCACCATGTATATGTCATGTGGTGAAGTGGTTGTCCAGCGCCCTGTGGGTACCAGTTTCTGTTCCTCTCCTGCATCGTCGTCCATACCGTCGATGTCTTCGGAGTCGAAGTCGAGCATGTCGGTTAAATCGTCGACAGTGGCTACTAAGTGGGTGGTGGGTGGGTAGCGAATTTCTTCGTCGTTCGCATCCCATTCTAGCCGGACATAGTTTGGCCAAGGTTCTCCTGACAAGGAGAGAGACCTTAATGAATTTAGCACGTCGCCGAAAGGTGAGTGCTGAAAGATATCTGCGGAGGTAAACTCCATGATCGGTGCCCAATCAGATTCGATAGGCACGGACGCAGGTGGCTCGGAGCCTATGGCCAGGGACGAATCCAATGGTTCGGCAACACGGCTCTTGCAAGGTGTGAAGTCAGTATTCGGCTCTATCGCCACTGAGAGTGCGGCCTCCATGGCGGGGTCAATCCGCCCGTCCTCGGATGGCGCGATTTGCTCCAGATTGAAGGCCGGAGTAGTTGCAGGTGTGATCTCCCGAACACTGTCCGATGGCAGAGCTAAATCATGCTCGTCGTGATCATGTGGCGCACCTGACATGGGCTCGAGTCCGTCGAAGATCAAGTCTCCGTGGATGTCGGCAGTGTAGTTTTAGTTTCTGAACCTAACCTGATGGCCAGGGGCATAGCTCTCGATCTGCTCTAGATGGCCAAGCGAGTTGGCCCGCAATGCGAGGCCGCCGAATACGAAGATCTGTCCGGGGAGGAAAACCTCACCCTGGACCGCATCGTTACCGATGATCGAAGGAGCCATCAAGCCTTACGGCGACGGCACAGTGGAACTCTCAATGAAAGCACCAATGTCGGTGTCAAAACCGGCGGATCTCAGGTAGGGGGTCCCAAACTGTGCGTCTAAGGCGGATGGTAATAGGAGGCAGGGGACACGATGTTTACCCAGGTTCAGGCCCTCTCGATGGAGGTAATACCCTACGTCCTGCTTGATTGATCTTGATTATATGAGTATTACAAGAGTTGATCTACCACGAGATCATAGAGGCTAAACCCTAGAAGCTAGCCTATGGTATGATTGTTGTTATCCTATGGACTAAACCCTCCGGTTTATATAGATACCGGAGGGGGCTAGGGTTACACAAAGTCGGTTACAAGGGAGGAGATCTACACATCCGTATCGCCAAGCTTGCCTTCCACGCCAACGGGAGTCCCATCCGGACACGGGACAAAGTCTTCAATCTTGTATCTTCATAGTCCAACAGTCCGGCCAAAGGATATAGTCCGGCTGTCCAGAGACCCCCTAATCCAGGACTCCCTCACCTACTGCGGTTGACGGGGCGCGGGGTTGTGGAAAGAGTGGGTTTAGAAGATCAACTCGGGGGAATTTTATCCAGGTTCGGGCTGTAAGCGATGCATAATACCCTAATTCTGCTTTGGTGTATATTTGGTGTTCTTGAGTTCTTGAACTAGCTGCGGTGCATCCTAGCCCAAAAAGTCTGAATCCTTTCTCAATATGCCTCGGGCCTCCTTTTATATGTCAAAGGGGCTGCCACAGCGGCACACAGGAGGTGGAAATGTCTACAGTGTACAAGTTTATCCCTGGCATCGTGGGACAAAACACATTTAATGTGCCGCCAACATGTCCTCTTACTTTATCAGGGACGGCAAGGAAGCTCATCTCGTCTGTCGCCGCCTCGCCTCTCTTCAACGCGCGTCCAAGCTGACGAGGCATGCAGCGCCACGCTGGCTGGCCGGCTGCTGTGCTGGTGCGGTGACAGAGTCTTCACGAAGATCTGCATGCCACCACGCCGGTGCTCACCTAGTTGGCCTAGAAGTTCATCGATCCCAACAAACACACCGCAAAAGAGTTACATCATATGGATCTCCCAGAGACCATTGTATTGAAAATCGAGAGAGAGAGAGAGAGAGAAGCCATCTAGTTACTAACTATGGACCTGAAGGTCTACAAAGAACTACTCACGCATCATCGGAGAGGCACCAATGGAAGTGGTGAACCCCTCTGTGATGGTGTCTAGATTGGATCTGGTGGTTCTGGACTCTGCGGCGGCTGGATGAATATTGCGTCGACTCCCCTAGGGCTTCTAGAATATTGGGGTATTTACAAAGCAAAGAGGCGGTCCGGGGGCACCCGAGGTGGGCACAACCCACCAGGGCGCGTCTGGGCCTCCTAGCACGCCCTAGTGGGTTGTGCCCCCTGAGGGAGTCCTGGGCTAAGGGGTCCTTGGGCGTCCGGCCTGTTGGACATGGGTCGGACTAATGGGCTGAGAAGATACAAGATCGAAGACTCTCTCTCCCGTGTCAGGATGGGACTCTCCTTGACGTGGAAGGCAAGCTTGGCGATCAAATATGAAGATTCCTTTCTCTGTAACCGACCTTGTACAACCCTAGTCCCCTCCGGTGTCTATATAAACCGGAGGGCTTAGTCCGGATCGGAAGATAGATAATCATAGTCAGACGGGCTAGACTTTAGGGTTTAGCCATTACGATCTTGTGGTAGATCAACTCTTGTAATACTCATATTCATCAAGATCAATCAAGTAGGAAGTAGGGTATTACCTCCATAGAGAGGGCCCGAACCTGGGTAAACATTGCGTCCCCTGTCTCCTGTTACCATCGATCCTAGACGCACAGTTCGGGACCCCCTACCCGAGATCCGCCGGTTTTGAAACCGACATTGGTGCTTTCATTGAGAGTTCCATTATGTCGTCGTCAAAAGGTTTGATGGCTACTTCAATCATCTACAATGACGCTGTCCAAGGGAAAGTCTTCCTCCCCAGACAAATCTTCCTATTCGGCAGCTTCGCACTACGGGCCAACTCGCTTGGCCATCTGGAGCGAATCAAAAGCTATGCCCCTGGCCACTAGGTCAGATTTGGATGCTTGAACTACGTCGCGGATATCCATGGAGACTTGATCTTCGATGGATTCGAGACCACGGCAGCCGCTCCCTGCCACCACGATGAACATGATGCAAATCTGTCATTGGTCCATACGTAGGAGATAGCACTTGTAGCTGCTCGGGCCCTAGATCCGGAGGAGCTCGCGCCATCCGAAGACGGGAAGCTTGACCCCGTCGCAGAAGCCGCAGACTCAGCGGCATTGGAGCCGCACACAGACTTAACTTCAAGTGACATCTATGTCACCGGAACCACGGACTTGTTCCCAGCTACAGGTTCCGAACCTTGTGCGTCCACGTACGTCGAGCTTGATCGGTCATCGATCGTCGAATTCAGCTCTGCGGACATCTTCCGACACTCGCCTTTGGGCGACGTGCTAAGCTCGTTAAGAGCACTATATTTAGTGGGGGCTCACAGCCGAATTGTATCCAATTCGAACCGGAGGCTGATGATGGAGAATTTCGCTTCCCACCCACCGCCCACTTCATAGCCACTGTCGAAGACTTAACTGACATGCTCCATTACTACTCCGACGACATCGACAGTATGGACGACGATGCCGGAGAAGAAGAGGCCCAGAACCCGTCGTTTACCGGACGCTGGACGGCCACTTCCTCGTATGATGTATACATGGTGGATGCACCAAAAGAGAATAGCGGTGATGACAAAGAAGATCTAGTTGAGGATAAACCTCCCGAGGTACAATCAAAGCGCCGGTGTCAGCGGTGCTGCTCCAAGTCACGCCGAAGCAAATACAGCAACACCAGCACAAGAGAAGATAACACTCTGGAAGGCGCCGAAGACAACGAAGACCCCGTTGATGCAACTGCCGAACAGGATGAACGGGAAGATGGGCAAGTTAGCCCTGGTAAACAGGCCATGCACGAAGACTCGAAGGACAGTAATTATCTTCCGCTCTTCGAGGATGAGGCGAGCCTCGGCACTGAGGATTTTATCATGCCTAAGGAACCTCTTGAGCAGGAGCGCTTCAAGCGCCAGCTAATAGCCACTGCAAGGAGCCTGAAAAAGAAGCAGCAGCAGCTTCAAGCTGACCAAGATCTTCTCAAGGATAAATGGACCAATGTCCTAGCAGCCGAAGAATACGGCCTTAAGCGCCCAGCGAAAAGCTACCCGAAGCGCAAATTGCTACCTTACTTCGCCGACGAGGCGCTGGAGCACATACCCCCATCACGTAATGCGGCTGACCGACCACCACGTGGTCAGGATAAAATGGAAACTCAAGCCGAACACCAGCCCTCCCAGCCTCATCGCAAAGGCAGAGGTACAACAGCTCGCGGTCATACATATGACCTTCGGCAGGACCTGAACAATAGAGCAGGAAACACCAGATCAATCTACGGATCATGAGGACGTGCCTCGACACGTGACGACGACCATCTATTTGGACGTGACAAACCTAGTCATGCGCGGGCCAAAAGCCGCAGACGGACTCCATCAGAGCTACGTCGCGATGCGGCCTGATATAAAGGCGTCGCACACCCTCTTTACTTCACGAACGAAGTCATGGAACATGAATTCCCAGAAGGGTTCAACCCCGTAAATATAGAATCATACGATGGGACCACAGACCCCGCGGTATGGATCGAAGACTTCATTCTCCATATTTGTATGGCCCACGGCAATGACCTTCACGCCATTAAATACCTCCCCCTAAAACTCTAAGGGCCAGCCCTGCACTGGCTGAACAGCCTGCCCAAAAATTCCATCGACAGCTGGGAGGACTTGGAAGAAGCCTTCCTTGACAACTTCCAAGGTACATATGTTCAACCTCCGGACGCTGATGACTTAAGCCATATAGTTCAACAGCCCGGAGAGTCTGCCAGGAAATTCTGGACTAAGTTCTTAACTAAAAAGAACCAAATCGTCGACTGTCCGGATGCCGAAGCCCTAGCAGCCTTTAAACACAGCATCCGCGATGAATGGCTCGCCCACCACCTCGGCCAAGAGAAGCCAAAGTCCATGTCAGCCCTCACGGCACTCATGACCTGCTTTTGTGCGGGTGAGGATAGTTGGCTGGCCCATAGCAACAACAATGGAAGCGATGCCGGCACCCCGGAAGCCAAAAATAGCAACGACAAGTCCCAACGCAACAGATACAATCGTCAAAACAACAATGACAACACCGATGATACGACGGTCAATGCCGGATTCAGTGGATCTAAGTCCGTTCAGCGGAAGAAGCCGTTCAAAAAGAACAATTCAGGCTCATCTAGCTTGGACCGCATACTTGATTGTCCATGCCAGATTCATGGAACCCTAGACAAGCCACCCAATCATACCAACAGAGATTGTTGGGTTTTTAAACAAGCTGGCAAGTTAAATGCCGAAATCAAGGAGAAGGGATCGCAAAGCGAAGATGACGACGAGGAGTCCTGGCCACCGAACACAGGGAACAAAAGAAGTTTCCCCCTTAGGTCAAAACGGTGATCCTGATATATGCTACGCACATCCCCAAGAGGGAGCGCAAGCGCACGCTCAGGGACGTCTACGTGATAGAGCCAGTCACCCCAAAATTTAATCCATGGTCGTCATGCCCGATCACTTTCGATCGCTAGGATCATCTGACCAGTATCCGTCATGGCGGTTCAGCTGCACTAGTCTTGGACCCAATAATTGATGGGTTCCACCTGAAGCGAGTCCTGATGGACGGTGGCAGCAGCCTCAACTTGCTCTATCAGGATACAGTGCGCAAAATGGGCATCAATCCATCACGGATCAAGCCCACAAAGACTACCTTTAAAGGAGTCATACCAGGTGTAGAGGCCCGTTGTATGGGCTCAATCACACTAGACGTTGTCTTCGGATCTCCGGACAACTTCCGAAGCGATGAGTTAATCTTCGATATCGTCCCCTTTCGCAGTGGCTACCATGCACTGCTCGGACGAACCACATTTGCTCGATTCAATGTGGTACTACAGTACGCTTATCTTAACCTCAAGATGCCTGGACCACAAGGCGTCATAACAGTTAGTGGAAACACGGAACGCTCCCTCCGCACCGAGGAGCATGTCAGATGTGGGGTTCTGGCAAACCCTTAAGGTTCAAATACTGGGGTCCGCGCGAAGTCTTTTCCTCCCACCGATCTACGCCCTAACTCGCTAAGATCTTGCGGACGAACTCGATAAACTCTCAACACAGAAAGACACAAGATTTATACCGGTTTGGGCCACCATTGTGGTGTAATACCCTACTCCAGTGTGGTGGTGGTGGATTGCCTTTCGGGCTGATGATGAACAATACAATGGGAAGAACAGCCTCCTGAGGTTGAGGCGTTCTTGCGCTTGGCTAACTTATGTGGGTGAGAGTGATCTCAGATCTGCTCCCTTTCTATGGTGGTGGCTAGTCCTACTTATAGAGCCCTGGTCCTCTTCCCAAATCTTGAGCGAGAAGGGAGCCAACAATGGCGGGCAAATTTGAAGGGGGCAGCTAGTACAAGCTATCCTGACAAAAGTGGTCTTCGTCTGCCAAAGGCTCTGGTGGTGACACCGTCTTGGGCTCCATGATGACCTCCATCTTGCCGTCCATCTGGTCTTGGTCTGGTTGCACCAAAATGGAAACCTTTGCCTGATGCCTCGGTACTCCTCGCATGCGTTGGTTCCCTTAGCACCAAATAGGAAACAAGGACGCTGCGCGCTGGCGCCCGCCTAGCGTCGATCGTCATGGCTCACGTCACGAGAGCCTCATGAGGTTCGCCTCGCCTTGATATCTCCACTCCTCATGAGCCTGTCTGACTAGGCCGCTCCAAAGGAGGCCTTGTGTCGTCTGCCTCGCGAGGCTTGGCCCCTCGCGAGGGTCTTGGATGCCTTGTTGATGAAGATGGGCCGTACGGCCTGCTGGCTTAGCCACACAGCGGGCTGCAGGCAGGCAAGTCTGGGGACCCCCATTCCTAGAACGCCGATAGTAGCCCCCGGGCCCAAGGTGCCCTCGGGCTTGGCTTCGCGGCGAAGCCAAGGGTCAACTACGGAGTACCGCGGGCCCCAAAAGCCTACGGCCTCGGTTGACGTGTGGCAGTTAATTGGACGTGGGCGTCTCCGCTTCCCCACACTGCCTCAGCAACTGCATGACCTGACGAGTCCAAGTGACATGCAAGGAAAACCATCATTACCTGCGATCGTGGGAGGTGTCGGTTGGCCTTCTCTTGCTATAAATGGGGAGGGGCGGAGCCCCCGTTGCCTATCTCTTCCCTGGTCGCTTGCTTCTTCCTCCTCGCTCCACTGCTAGCTTTTTATTCCTTGCTTCGTTGCTAGCACCAATGGTACCTATCAGAAGGTTCTCCGCCGAAGAAAAGGGGAAGGCCCCCGGGATGTCCAGGAGCAACTTCCACCGAAGAAGAGGTCGATCCATCACCGTGAAGAAGCGGCGATGCAGGTGGTGACGAGGCCTTGCTGTGAGCGGCCTCCCCCAGGGTATCTGCTACCCCTGTATGCCCAAGCCGAGGACTCAGGAAGGCGGAGCGACGAGCAGCACCGCCGGCGCCGCGCCCGGGGTCGCCACGCCGCGGCGACGCGCGCTGTCGCCCCAGGAATCCACGGCGCGGGCTCCTCGCGCGAGCTGGTGCTGTGGGCGCCGATGCCCCCAAGCTCTTGGATCCGCTTCCCACGGTTCTTCTCCGACGTGATGCCTCCGAGGGGGCCTCTCGAGCTCTGGTTGCAGCACGCCGACTGCGGCGCTCCGGCGATGGGAGCGGAGATTGAAGCGGTCCCCACCAGCAAGATCTTCATGACTCGCGGCTGGGGCGAGATCGCGCGGGTCTCCCGCACGAGGGGCGCCCTTGCGATCCATCTTGAATACGACGGCATCTCCACGCTCTTCTTCAAGGTCTTCGATGCCGAGGGCCGTCGCCTAGAGTGCTGCTCCAGAGAGGAGCGCGAGGCTGATGTGTGCTCCGCTTGCGACCACTCTAGCAGCAGCAGCCCTTGGGAGTCCAGCAGCTCTCCTAAGCTCTGCGAGACTCCAGAGACGAGCGACGACAGCTACGTGCCCCCGAGCTCTCGCCGCGCTCGGAGCAGTGCTGCCGTGTCCGGCCATCGCCGCCGCTGATCTGGATGGGCTTAGCGTCGGCCTCCCATGGCCCACTCTTGATGATGGCGTCTGCCACGGGGGGGGGGGTGTAGATAGGGTCCTCCTTAGTTTTAGCTTTTGTTTCCTGCGAAGAATCATGAAGCGCCCCGTGGGGGCATGTAAGGTTCTGTAATGTCTTTTGTGCTTATCTTCCCTTTTATGAAGATTTGATGAACGCGCGTCCCGTTAAGGCTCGGTCCCCCTTTCTTTCCTTGCGATAGCTTGTTGCTCTACGCCGACAGGTCCCGGTCCCAAGCAGGCTATAGCCATCGCTGGTATTCCAGTTCGCGTGTCGTGGTCAAGGCCAGGAGGTGTGCGGCCCGAGGTCCAGTAAGAGCCCCTGAGGCGCGATGCTCAGGAGGTCCACCTTAGCGCTCAAGCGGCCATGGTAAGGGAAGAAAGGGAGTTGACGTGGCCGCAACGGGATTGCGGCAAGGCGTGAGTATCCATAAGGCCCGGACATTTAGCCGATCCGAGGGCGAGACTTATCTTGTGAACTTCGTGGCGATTCCAGATGTTGCGATGGGGCTGCGCACCAACTTGTGCGGCACAGCCAGGCCGGCCCATACAAGTTTCCCTCCTCCCATGCTCTCCTTAGTGCTTTGCGTCCTCGGGTCCCGGCCCTCGAGCGAGCTCAGCCGCCGCTGGTATGCCAGGTCGCGATGCCGTGGTCAAGGCCAGGGGGTGAGGGCTGGAGAGCCAGTAAGAGCTCCTGAGTCGCGATGCTCAGGAGCCCCCCTTTTAACGCGCAAGCGAATTACACGAGAGAAAAGGAGAATCGCGGTGCCGCCTGCTATCCTCCCCGCGGGGTCCCTGTGAACAGGCACAAGAAGAACATGGTTTGCCATTACAGCCGTCAGCCTGCCGCTGGTTGGTCCGGATGAAGTGAAGGCACTGAGGGCCTGGTGAGGTCACGTGCGCGGAGCGTGCCACGAGCCAGAGCTCGACCGCTCAGATTTGTCGACGTGGCAGGAACGGACCCATGCACCAGCATCGTGCCTGTGAGGAGGCCCCGTGGGAGGCGATGATCGAGCAGGTGATAACCGTAGGCAGGTTAAGCAGGGAAGGCACATCAGCTTGGGTAAATGCAGGAAGATACATGCCACTGGGTCCAGCCCGAGCGGCTTGGGGATGATGCAACCCGAGGGGCGCCCCCAGTTAGGTAAGCTAAAGACATAAGCAAATGGTATACATGCCATAGGGACGGACCCACACGGCCTGGGAATAATGCAGCCCAAGGGGCGCTCCCAGCTTAAGGAGCTTGGAAGATGTCACCTGGTTCTGTAGATGAAGCAGAGTTAGTGCAACTGAAGGCGTGCATCGAAGAAAGGACTCCTCATGAGCCACCGGAGCCCTGAGCCTCGGGAGGCTCTGAGGGCTCAGGAGGCTCCCTGAAGACGGTCTCCATTCCCTCCAGGACGACGCGGTACCTGCCTCTCGAGCCGCCAGGTCGCGCCGCATGGCGCGCTGATAGGCCGACGCCACGCTCAGCAAGCCGAGGGGCAAGCGAATGTAGCTGTGTGGCGGGCCCTTGCAACGTCCCACACGCGAAGGCCAGAAGCACTCCTAAGACGCGGCCCTGTTGAGCCCTGGGACATTGATGCAGACACGCTCTGTGAGGGGCTGTCGCCGCGCATGGCTCTTGCGTCATGCAGTTCCTGTGTGGTCTTGGCGATGAGATCCTCAGCGGTGGGCACCCCTTGCCCTACGTTCTGCTGAGGAAAACGTGTCGCGTGGCACGCCTCCAAGCGGTGCCCAAGCGCCTCTCTCGTGAGGTTGGCAAGGCCTGAGACCCTCCAGAAGAGAGCCCTCGAGCCCTGCCTGAGGAGGGCACCGGGCGCGCCTTCCTATGCGATGGAAGGAGGCGCCCCTGCGACGGACGCTGATCCTGATGAGGCTCCTACCGCGATGCCATCCTCCTGAGGTCCTGTGCGGTGCAGCTGCTTCTTCTTGGGGATGGCCTCCGTAGGGCCTTCACTTCTGTTGTCGGGGTCGTCGATTGCTGCATCTTGGAAGGCGCGCTCGAGGGAGCACACCGCATCCCTTTCTTCACACGGGACCGTGATGACCCTACCACTTCTAGGCATCTTGAGTACGTTGTAGCCGTGGTGGGTGACCGCCATGAACTTTGCCAGGGCCAGATACCCGAGGATGGCGTTGTACGGTAGGCGGATGTGCACGACGTCGAAGTCGATGAGCTCGGTGCGGTAGTTGTCGCATGTGCCGAAGGTGACAGGCAGGTGGACCTGCCCTATCAGTATGGTGGAGCCGTCGGTCACTCCTGAGAAAGGTTTGGTAGGCTGGAACTGCTCATATGGCACTTGGAGGTTGTCGAAGGTGTCGATGGACAGGACGTTGAGCCCTGCACCGCCGTCGATCAGGGTCTTGGTAACCTGCACATTGCTGATGACTGGGGAACACAACATCGGGAGGACGCCGGCGGTGGCCGCGCACTTGAGCTGATCTGCCGAGTCGAAAGTGATGACGCACTGGGATCACTTGAGCGGGCGCGCGGCCTCAAGCTTGGGGAGCGCCGCGTTCACCTCGCGAGCGAACCGTTTGAAGATGCGCTGAGAAGCTGGGGCCTAGGCGCTGCCCAAGATGCAGGCGATTGCACGCAGCTCCTGGAAGCCCCCAGCCCCCTCGTCCTAATGATGGTCGTCGTCCCTTCTTGGTGGCGGCAGTGGAGGAAGACCGGTGTTGCCTTGGGGGCGATCCTCAAGAGGCTGGTCCCTCCAGGGCCCCTTGTGAGGATGGTCCTGCCAGCGGTCCTCACGAGGCCTGTCGCGCCATTCCTGGCGCGGGCCACGGTCGTCCCAGCGTCCGCCTCCTCGTCCTCCTCCACGGCCGTAGCCCCGGTCGCTGCGCTCGGGGTGTCAACCATAGCGTCCCTCGCGTAGGGCTCAGAGCTCTTGGCAGTCGCTGGTGTTGTGGGTCTTCAGGTTGTGGAAGGCGTAGAACGGTCGGCTGTTCTTGGATGACTCGGGCTGATCTCTGCCCCATTTGGTGTCGGGCTCCGCAGCTAGCACTACCGCTTCCTTGTGCTTCACATCCTTGGCCTTGGCTTTCTTCTCCTCTGTGCCTACGACTGGCAGCTCAAGGAGGGAAAGGCACCCCTCCTCAACTCTTGCGCACTTGGTCGCCAGGTTGAACAGCTCCTGAGACGTGCAAAGCTCCTCGTGGATAGCGAGCTCTTCCTTCATCTTGACGTCACAGACACCGTCGGAGAACGCGGAGATGATGGCCTCATCCGTGACCTTGGGGATCTTGAGGCGGGTGTTGTTGAAGCGCTAGATGTACTTCTGGAGGGTCTCCCCGAGTTGTTGCTTGATGCGGCGCAGGTCGTCGCGGCCGGTGGACGATCGCGAGTGCCCTGGAAGTTGGCGATGAAGCGGTCGCGCATCTCGTCCCAGGAGGAGATCGAGCCGTGCTGCAGGTTCAGGAGCCAAGTGCGGGCCCCATCCTTGAGAGCCATGGGAAACCAGTTCGCCATGACTTTCTCGTCGCCGTTGGCTGCTTCGATGCTCAGCTCATAGAGCTGTAGGAACTCCGCGGGGTCGGCGGTGCCGTCGTAGCGAGGAGGCACATCCAGTTTGAACTTGCCTGGCCAGGCGACGCTGCGAAGCTCGGGGGTGAAGGCGCGGCAGCCGGCCGTGGTTACCGGGGCCCGCCTTGGAGGTGGAGCTTGGTCTTTTCGAGGTCCGCGCGGCACTGCCGCAAGCGGCGCACGGTCTTGACAAGGCGGCGCGGGAAGTGCGGGTGCAGCTTCTTGCGGCAGTGGGATTTCTTGGCAGCTTCTCTCTTCGCGCGCGGGCATCGGGCGTGGCGGATCGCACCGCGGGGCCGCATGCCTTGGTGCCAAGGCGCCGTCTTTGGGCTGGGGTGGTGGAGGCGCACCTCGGGCCTCGTCTCCCGTGGCTGGCTAAGGGCGAGGCCGAGAGAGGGACGGCGTGGGGGAGCCCCCTGCGGCACGGACGAGCTCAGCGACGCGGTCAAGCCACTCCTCGTAGAGGTCGTCGACTGGGAAGTAGCGCAGGAGCTCGTTTGCGGCGAGGAGTGCGGCCTGCGCCTCCATGGGAGCGCGGTGTGCATGAGAAGAAGAGCAGGCTGGGGCCAGCAATGGAGTGGCGGTGCGGCCGTCCTGCCGCACCGAAGGATGCAGCGAAGACGCTTGTTGCTCGTTCCCCACCAGGCCGGTGGTAGCGTTGGCGGTGGGAGACGGAGAATGACGTGGTGGCCTGCCGATGGGAGCCGTCTGAGCAACGCGGGCGGTGAGGGCAGCCCGACGCTCAGCTCGAGCACGGCGAGCGTCCGCCATTGAGACGATGGGGCGACGGAGTGACGAACTGATGGAGGGAAAGCTACAGCGCACCCCTACCTGCCGCGCCAAATGTTGGATCTAGGGTTCGGGAAAACCCTTAAGGTTCGAACACTGGGGTGCGCGCGAAGTCTTTTCCTCCCACCGATCTACGCCCTAACTCGCTAAGATCTCGTGGACGAACTTGACGAACTCTCAACAGAAAGACCCAAGATTTATACTGGTTTGGGCCACCGTTGTGGTGTAATACCCTACTCCAGTGTGGTGGTGGTTGATTGCCTTTCGGGCTAATGATGAACAATACAATGGGAAGAACAGCCTCCTGAGGTTGAGGTGTTCTTGCGCTTGGCTAACTTATGTGGGTGAGAGTGATCTCAGATCTCCTCCCTTTCTATGGTGGTGGCTAGTCCTACTTATAGAGGCCCTAGTCCTATTCCCAAATCTTGAGCGGGAAGGGAGCCAACAATGGCGGGCAAATTTGAAGGGGGGCAGCTAGTACACGCTATCCTGACAAAAGTGGTCTTTGCCTGCCAAAGGCTCTGGTGGTGTTGCCGTCTTGGGCTCCACGATGACCTCCATCTTGCCGTCCTTCTGGTCTTGGTCTGGTTGCACCAAAATGGCAACCTTTGCCTGATGCCTCGGTACTCCTCGCCTGCGCTAGTTCCCTTAGCACCAAAGAGGAAACAAGGACGCTGCGCGCGCTGGCGCCCACCTGGCGCCCGCCTGGCGTCGATCGTCATGGCTCACGTCACGAGAGCCTCGTGAGGTTCGCCTCGCCTTCATATCTCCACTCCTCGTGAGCATGTCTGACTAGGCCGCTCCAGAGGAGGCCTTGTGTCGTCCGCCTCGAGGGTCTTGGATGCCTTGTTAATGAAGATGGGCTGTACGGCCTGCTAGCTTAGCCACGCAGCGGACCGCAGGCAGGCAAGTCTGGGGACCCCCATTCCTAGAATGCCGACAGAGCACACCGCTGCCTTAGCAGCAGAAGTACAGAGCGGCCTTTTCAAGCAGAACCTTAATTCGGCGGCCGATCCCCCGGACACTGTCAAGAGAGTCCGGACCATTCTGCAGCAGGACAGCTCGGCTCGTCAAGAGCTCGACTAGCAATTCGGCCTCCGTCCCAGTCCCGACCAAGTGGAGGCAATTGTACCGCGTGTACATAACTACGCACTAAAAATACCATGGGCACGGATGGAGGCATAACCAGCTTGTGATCCACAATACGTCTCGACCGCCCCGGACACACATACTTTCACTATTTCCTTTTCCCCCTTTTTTTAGGTTTCTTTTTCATAGGCCTTTCCTGACGGCTTGACCATCGATTCTTTTCGAAGGATAAAAACACCAAGACAACAAGAAGCATGGACGTACTGGGCAATTTTTAGGTGGTTTCTTTAATGATCCATTTACCTGTTTTCAGGACCCACACGCAGCTCTCCCTTAGTTAAGGCATAGTAAATAGCCTTCTGCTTATTGCACTACTTGTATAAATGCGCTTCAACGCACCAATGAAATTATAATGGAAACAGTTTGCAGCCCAAATTTTATGGCTCTAGCTTACTACCTTTTCTTCTTTTTCTTTTTTGATAACTTTATCAAATAGCACCCATACTCTCTGGTACGTTTCAATTTCCCAGGGGCTTCATAGCACCCCACAACATGGCAACAAAAGTCCGTACACTTCTACAGTATAGTTCGGCACCCTGAATTTAGCACTATATGCATTGGCTCTGAATCATGTCTTTGGTCAATAGTTGGGCTGCCCGGATCCTGTGCTTACTACCTTACGTTTCACTGTATCAGCTAGGGTAGTAAAGGGAGAACTACTGCGATTGTGCCCTGGTTTACCCGGATGAGCACCTCAGTAGAGAAAGCCGAAAACTGACTATCATGATGCGGCGAGAGCCGGTCAGCTCTTCGGAGGTCTCAAATCCTTAGAGATTTTTTCCACAATACGCGAGGGATTGGTACTTACCCGATCAAGTGTTTACAGTATCCTAGTTCGAATACTAGGGGTTGCGCCTATATTTCTATTGTCAAACTCCTATGGCTAAGTGAGGGTGCTAAAGCCGCATAGTCCGATTGCCTGGTTCGTCGCGCTAAACACCTCCTTCAAGGACCAAACAATTGGATCAAGAGTGTTTAGACTACATCCCGAACACCCCCGTATTTCCTACGTGGGGGCAGAAGCCGACGATTGGCCAACTCTCAGATTTCACATAACACGGCCGCACAAGAGGAGAAATTCTTTAAATAACAAAACATTATATTACATAGCGATTTTGTTTCATCATACAAGGCAAAGACAATGTGAATGTATTCATTCGAAAATAATGTCTTGCGCACATTGCGTTGCCACAATGCGAGACCCCTCCAGGACATCTGCAAAATACCACTCGGGCGTGCGGTGCTCCTTGCCCTCTGGCGGCCCCTCGGTCGTCATCTTGACGGCATCCATCTTCGCCCACCACACCTTGGCGCGGGCGAAGGCCGTGCGCGCCCCTTCAATGCAGGTCGATTGCTTGACAACGTCCAGCTGAGGACAGACGTTCACCAGCCGCTTCACGAGCCCGAAGTAGCTGCCGGGCATAGCTTCGGCAGGCCATAGCCGGATTATTAAATCCTTCATGGCCAGTTCGGCCACCCTATGCAGCTCGACCAACTATCTTAGCTTATCGGTGAAGGGCACTGGATGCTCTCGCGCAAGGTATTGTGACCAGAACAACTTCTCCGTTGAGCTCCCTTCTTCGGCTCGGAAGAACTCCGCAGCATCGGACACACTGCGCGGCAGATCTGCAAACGCCCCTGGAGAGCTCCGAATCCGGGTTAGTAAGAAATACTTCTTATTCACATACTCTCTTTGCATACTAAACGCCTTACCTGCCACGATCTTATTGGCCTCCTGGATCTCCTGGAGGGCACCCTGGGCTTCAACCCGGGCCACTTCCGCGCTTTGACGAGCCTTGGCGAGTTCGGTCTCTCAAGCCGACACATCGCCCTCCAAGGTTTCATACTTCTTCACAGCGTCCTGGAGCTCTTGCTGGACCTCGTTCAGCCTGGCCTTAAGCTTCTTACGAGAGGCCTGCTCCTTGACAGCTTTCCCCTTGGCTTCGGCCAGGGCCTTTTTAAGGGCCTCGACCTCGGTCGTTGCTCCCACACATATCATGACACTACGGTCAATATACATCATTTATTCTTTCTGAATATATAGCGAGTAATTACATACCTTGCTGGTCTTCCAGCTGCTTCCTCGCTTGGCCGAGCTCCTCCTCGGCCCGCTCCAGTCTCTGCTTTAGTCCGGAGACTTTGACAGTGTGTGAGGTCGCGGCCAGCAACGACGCCTGCTTATTCACATCAGACACATTTTAGTTAGTTTCCTGCAAAAATTAATTGATCCTATGCCCGGCTTTTCTTTCCGAACACCAGACAATGTCTCAGGGGCTACTGTCTATATTGGGATTTTCCTTGTTACGCCGCTTACCTCAAAACCTGTTAGCAGGCCGCTACAGGCTTCGACCAGTCTGCTCTTGATGGACTGAACCTTCTCAATCACCGTACCCATAAGGATACGGTGTTCTTCTACAATGGAAGCGCCTCGTAGCACTTCCAGTAGATTATCCAGTGCCTCCGGTTGGACAGAGGTCACCGGTGGAACAGGCACACCCCCTTCTTTCGAAGGAGGTTGCTCGCTGGATTCCAGAGCCATATAGGTCCCCGGACTTGTATTCGACTGGGGGCCAAATTGAGCAAGGCCCCCGTCCCCAGTCGCCATGGGGATCTCCCCCCCCCCCATGTGTCCGGAAGCCGAGGTCTTTGTCAGTGTCAAAACCGGCGGATCTCGGGTAGGGGGTCCCGAACTGTGCGTCTAGGATCAATGGTAACAGGAGACGGGGGACACGATGTTTATCTAGGTCCGGGCCCTCTCTATGGAGGTAATACCCTACGTCCTGCTTGATTGATCTTGATGAATATGGGTGTTACAAGAGTTCATCTACCATGAGATCATAATGGCTAAACCCTAAAAGTCTAACCTGTATGACTATGGTAATGAGTATATCCTTTCCGGACTAACCCCTCCGGTTTATATAGACCCTGGGGGGAATCTAGGGTTACATAGAGTCGGTTACATAAGAAGGAATCTTCATAGTCGGTCGCCAAGCTTGCCTTCCACGTCAAGGAGAGTCTAATCCGGACATGGGTATAGTTTTCGGCCTTCATGTCTTCACAGCTCATCAGTCCGGCCCATGGATAACAGGCCAGACGCCCGAGGACCCCTTAGTCCAGGACTCCCTCAGTAGCCCCTGAACCTGGCTTCAATGACGAGGAGTCCGGCGCGCAGATTGTCTTCGGTATTGCAAGGCGGGTTCCCTTCTAACCGAACTTCAAGATAGTCTTCAGATGCAATGATAGTATCCGGACTTATCACACACACCATTCATAACCGCAAAGAGAATATATATTTTTTTACACGAGTCTAATCTGCTGATGACCTCACGTCTGTCCGGTCATAATTTCGAACCGTTTTTCGTCTGCCGCTCCATGTTTCGAGACGCGGTTGCCATTGGCACGTCTTGTCGAAGCAGAGATCGTGTCCCCTTATTACGGGATTCTCATCAATACGAGTGTGGGTAACCCAACCATGTCGTTTATACAGCCCTTGGGAATAGGCAAATCTTAAGGCGAGTCAGGAGGCGTTCAATGTTCGCTGCCTTTATAAGGGGATAAGGATTCCCTCTTCCTCTCTCACGCTCTCTCTCTCTCTCTCTGTGTGTCTCTGCCTTTCCAACCTCGAGCTCCAGCGCCCAAGTTCTCATCTCCTTTCCACTCAAGCAACCATGTCCGGATCCGAAGGCCAAGGCAAGTGGATGGTCTCCTCCGCCAAGGAGGAGGACATTACTGAGCTCCGGGCGGCCGTATATTTGGCGAACGAGATCTCTCATCGCCTGCCAACCGAGGGACAAGTCGTCCCCATGCTGAAGCCCACCGAGAGGGTAGTGTTCATCCCCCATTTCTTCCGCAGGATAGGGTTTCCACTCCACCCTTTCGTCCGCGGGCTGATGTATTATTACGGGATAGATTTCCATGATCTGTCACCGAATTCCTTCTTCAACATCTCGGTGTTTATCGTCGTGTGTGAGGCCTTCCTCCGCATACAACCCCACTTCGGGCTGTGGCTCAAAGTCTTTAACGTGAAGCCGAAGGTGGTGGACGGCCAGCACGCGGAGTGCGGAGGACCTATGGTGAGCAAGCTGTCCAACGTCTCCTGGCCCAAAGGTACTTTTGTGGACATAGTAAAGGAGTGGCAGAAGAAGTGGTTCTACATCATAGAACCTCGCGGCACCACCTGGGCCGCAGCTGTAGAATTCTGCTCTGGCGCTCCCATGCGACTCACCTTCTGGGTCGAGAAGAGTCCGGACTGGGTTCCCCTGACGAGGTGATAGCGCTGCAGACGCGCGTTCAAAGCATGGCAACCAAGAAAGTTAAGCTCGTTGATGTGATCCAGGTGATGCTGGTTCGCCGGATCCTTCCGTGCCAGCGCCGAAGCCGTCCTCTGTGGGAGTTCAACCCGAAGAAGCATCAGACCCTGGTGAGGCTCTTCAAGACTACTCATGAAGGCGCATGGAAGTTGCTATTTAAGGGCAACGAGAAACCACCGACCACGGATTCAGACCGTGGTCATGATTATAAACACCTCGCCAGCGAGGTATGCTATTTTTTGATGTATTCCCAACTTAATCGTTTCAAGGATGATCTCTGAGCTTATCATTGCATTTCCAGGACTGGATGGAGAGGGCGAAGCGGATCTAGTGTCCGGCTCCGCTGCGTGAAGAACCGGTCATCCCACGTCTAGCGAAGATGCTGGTACCGGCGCCTTATAAGGCGCCGGAGAAGAAGGCCAAGGGGGCCAAGAGTGGCCCCCGTCACAAGGGCACTTCGGACGTGATGTCCGAAGACGACGAAGCTCATTCCTCTGTCCCTGAGGACAATGGCGAGGAAGAGGAGGAGGAGGAGGAGGAGGAGGAGGAGGAAAACAACCCTCCCCCTGAGGAGAGGGAGAAGAAGAGGGCGGCTTCGGCGCATCTGGAGGCGTAAACGCCCAAGAAGGGGAAGAGCGTCCCAGCGGTCAACACCGCGTGGGAAGTTGATAGCAGTCCGGAGAGACGCCCCCGCACTAAGCCCCAGGCCGCATCGTAAGTGACACGGCTCGCTCATGCGCACATCCGGCCCTTTCTCTTCATTATCTTGACATAGTTAATTGTGCTATTGCAGTCCGGCCCGCGACCTTATCAAGCGATCCTCATCTCGAGGTTCGTTGGCTCCGTCGGAGATGTCGAGCATGTCGCCACCGCCTGCTTATTCCCCCGGGGCCAGGTACGACACTGAAGTGTTATCCCAGAGGACCACGCCGAACCGGGAAGGAGCCCAGGACATTGTCCGGGAGGCGCCACAAGGCGAGACCTCCACTTCCGGACACATGGAGGAGCCGATCCCCATGGAGATTGGCGAAGAGGGCCGCATCCAGTTCGACCCTCAGCCAAATACGATTCCGGAGGCCCATATGGCTCCGGAGTCGGGCGAGCTACCCCCTTTGAAGGAGGGGGTGCGTTGCTTCCACCGGTGGCCCCTGTCCATCCAGGGGCACCAGATAACCTGATGGAGGCGCTTCGAGCACTACAAAAAAATACACTTTCGTGATGATACGTGTTTGTCACAGTAGGTCACATTTTCTGTCATGCATGTACATCCATGACGATTTTATGACAGAATCAAGATAGTCATACCTGTGTTGTCGTAGAAGTGTTCCATGAAATTACCAAAATTATCATCACGGAAGTGTCCACTTCCATGACGATAAATCCCGCATCACAGAAGTGCTTTCGTCAAGGGTGACCGACACATGGCATCCACCATAACAGAACGTCGTTAAGCTATCGGGTCGGGTTTTGGATCTGATAACCCGTTAACAGCCCCGACCAATGGGGATTTTCCACGTGTAAAATCATCATTGGCTGGAGGAAACATGTGTCGGCTCATCGTTGGGACAGATGTCATCCACTTATTGGACAGAAGGTGCCTATGATACGTCGACACGTGGCACGGCCCAACATAGGCCCATTCCTATGAAAAGGCCGGCCCGTTTGACTTGGTCAAAAGGTGGCGGGCCGGCCCATGTAAAGCCTGTTAACGGCCTATTCGCATATAGCCCATTTACAGCCCGCTAACCCAAGGCCCGTTACGCCCTATCCGAATTAGGCCCAGTAGCGTCATCTGGGCCACCCAATATGATTCCAGCCCGTTTTCACTTCCGGCCCATGTATGGCACATGACGTCTTTCGGCCCATATGAGGCCCTATGTAACTCTTGGCCTATTAACGGCCCGTGGTGAAACTGATCCGTAATGAACAGTGTATCACTTTACACCCATTAACGGCCCGTGGTGAAACTGGCCCGTAATGAACAGTGTATCACTTTATACCCATTAACGGCCCGTTATTCCGTTGGGTCATTTCCAGCCCATGTTATCTTTCGGCCTTCTCAGAGCCCATTTATTCTTAGGCTCATTTCCAGCATTCGTTTACTTACGGCCCGTTACTGTTATTTTCTGCTTGTGGGCCAAATTCAGCCCGTGGTTATAGTCGTCCCGTTTGTGGTCCGTAAATACGTTGGGCCGTTTTCATAGCATCATCAAATATGGCCTATTAACGATGGCCCGTTATGGTCGGCCCATGAACGGACGATTCCAACTCTAGCCCGTTTACGGGCATAATGCGGCCTGTTATTAGCCCATGTTTGGCCAATCGATCATACTGCCCGTATAAGGCCCGTTGATGATACGGCCCGTAGAAGGCCCATTGTTTCTACGGCCCGTAGAAGGCCCACTGTTTCTACGGCCCGTAGAAGGCCCACTGTTTCTACGGCCCGTAGGAGGCCCAGTGTCACTACAGTAAATATTAGCCATGGTTATTGTGGCCTAGTTTTAAAAAATAGGTTATTGCAGCCACTAGCAAACCACGGAAAAAGAACTGCAATGACTACAAGCAAACAAATAAACAAGACAACAAGGAAATAAATAAGCAAGCAACTTACGCTAGGCTATCACGACTATCACACATATTACATCCACTGGGCATCAAAGTTCGCCACCAGTGCAAATAAACACGCCGACAAAAGAATATACAAAACTGAGAGCACTTCAGAAGGCACTAGGCCTGGCCAGGTCGGGCCCCCAAAACAGCTGAAGAAGTTGAGTAGACCTCAGTTGTGTCAACGATAGATGCATCAACACTAGATTTAAGGCATGATGGTGCGCACGGCAGTCCTCTGACATCTTCATTGCATCTTTGACTTCAAGTCAGAGCTGAGCTGAAGCAAGACTTTCTGCTTTAAGTTGAGACTGAAGAAGTCGAACTGATTGAGGCAGTGACTGCATAGAGGTTGTCTCACACTTGCTGGTGAGTAGCTTCAACTCACTGTCTTCATCAAGACAGGACCTTGGGGTCATCTCGCTGTCCTTGAGATGGTTTGGCTCACTATCTTCCCTAAAGTTCTGCCTGGCGTAAGAGATACGAGTCTGAAAGAGAAACAAGGAGACACGTAACTGGTTTCACAATTATATAAGCAAATAAATGGATCTGTTCTGCATAGGGAACATGTTTTTACAACTACAATTTGAAACTGGTAGCTGTTGCAAACATCCAATCAGATGTAAATAGCAAAGCAAACAGCAGTGGAGGAAATGATGCCTATCCAAATCTATACTAGAACAAAGTTTGAAGGCTTGAGAAGGATGAACTTACATTACATGTTAACACGGGCTGGACAAAGCCCTTCTCCATGTTGATGGAAGGATAATTCAATAAATTCCCCAAAGAAAATTCTTTATAAGCGTTGCCATTATTCTAAATTTTGCAAAGAGTAAATATAGATCAAATAATATTGGAAGAAACAAAGGATAATGAAGCTCAGGTGCATACTGATGATACATAATCAAATAGAAATTAATTAACTACAGCGTCACAAGGCAAAAGGGAGAGAGGTACTGACAAGAGCAATGCAGATCCCATTATTGTTTTGAGATCGTATGATCCTTTGAGCAAGGAGATTCATCTGAAATTATTTTTCATACAAGAGAGAAGGTAAGGCACAAGCAGAAATTTAGGAGTTCAAATTTTGAATTGATATCATAGACAGTACCTGACGCTGGGCTCCCAGCAGTTCTAATAGGGGTTTGGCCACTGGAGTAGGGGTAAAGTGTGGTATAGTTGGGCCTGTGTTTTTTGTGGTTGTTGATCTATCTGATTTAACAGGTATCACTACCTTTTCCAAATACCTAGTTTGTACTCCTTGAGGATCTGCACTCACCCTCTTCCTTTTGGACATCTATTACGAAAGAACAACATTTGACTGAAAAACATAGTGTGACAACACATGGAATAGGTACAGAAAATGGATAGGTATGGCATATACTCATATATGATGCTTAAACTAAGCAGATGGTGTAACAAAGTAGAAGTAATGCAAGAGCTCAGATGCAAAATATGTGCGACCAATACAACTTTGCAAAGTTAGAGCAAGCACCTTGATGGGTGAATAAGATAGGCCATCCTCCACCATGCCAAGTTTGTTAGCCAGTGGATCGTTCCGCAATATTCCTCTCGTGCGCCCATTCTCATATTCATTTTGATAATATTCAATATCTGACATGCATGAAAACATAAAAACAAGTGAGATTTTCTTTGTAATGCAGAAGTGATTCTAATCCAGTACTGCCTCCCTGTAAACCCCTTTGTGCTATCTCTGCAATTCTTTTAAAAGATGCCATGCATGCTGTAATTTGTTGTGTGCATTAATATAATGTGGCCTACTACTCAAAATATGAGAGATCCAGAAGTGATGACACTTCACAGATGATAGCTTCAACATATAGTAAAGAAGAACAAGTCGACCTGACCTGACAGATTCAAAATATACTAAGGGAGAACAACTCGACCTGACCAGTCGACCGCAAGAGAAGAGTATCATCTTAAAGAAGAGCAGAAGAGCAAGCAGATTGAAGATATTACAAGTCTTTTAATACAATGTCGGTTGGCCACCCATGATGAGCTAGAGCGCACAGAGAAATACTATTCTTTCCGGTCTCTCCATATGTGGCTCACATGCATTTCGAAACTAAAGTAGGAACATTTAGCTAACCAATTAAACATCTCTCAGTTTTACTAATATCAGCAATAATATCATATATGAATTTGTACAACTAAACTTTTTTAGCTCGATGGGTGGAGCAGTGCTATTACGACACGAACCACGTAGGCTGATTGTGGTCATCATAAAATGGGGAAAACATAAGCATGATGAGTATAGTGTTGACCATGGCAGTGGGATGGCAGAGCTGAAGCTGCAAACCATGCAAAGGGTAGTTAGCAACCGATGTTTGCTTTGAAATAACAACTAAGGTTTGGTATGGACAAGAAAGTACGGTCAACAAGTGACAAAGAAATGCAATTATGTTGTCTCTCTACATGTCGCGACATGCATTTGGAAACTCAAGTGGGACCTTTAGCTAACCAATTAAATGTGTCGGTTAACTAATATCAGTATCATATCACAATCATATTTGAACAACTAAGCTTTCGAATTCTGAGTGTTGTGTTGTTTAGCTTGAAGGGTGGCGTAATGCTAGTATGACAGAAAGCACCTATGCAGATCATAGTAGAGTAGATAAAGGGGAAAACCCTAAGCATCAAGAGAGAAATCAGGAAAGTGGAACTAGCTGGACCAGTGGGTGGTGCACATGCTTTTTGAAACGAATATAGGAACATTAGGTGACCAATTAAACGTTCACTGTTTTAGTGATATGAGCATCATATCAGATTCGTATTTCAACACGTAAGCTTTGGGTTGAGGTCTTGAGGAGCAGTGCTAGCACGACACGAAGCACCTATGATGATGGTAGTGAATATAAAGGGGGGAAACCATAAGCTTTATGAGTATAGTGCCCGTGCCATGGCAGATCTGAAGGTGCAAACCGGACAAAGCTACTTCGCAACCAATGTTTGCTTTCAACTAGCCACTACGATTTGGTACGGACAAGAAAAGTACAGTAAACAAATTACGATCTATTTTCCGGGTGAGATCAATAACTTAAGAACATATGGAATACTGCCACCTCTCTTGCGACGCCGTGTAGGCCTATGCTGATACGTTGAGGGTGCTGCGGCAGCCTACGGATGTGATGGCTGTCGGCGGCGGGGAAGAAGACTTTAGACGGCAGACGGCCGGGTCGGGGGATATATCCTATTGCCGTGGACGAGGCGGTCGTAGGAGCGGCAACGGCAAGGTGGACGACGGCACCGATGAAGCGAGAGGAGGCGATGAAAGGATCCTGGTCCAGCGCTGTGGATGAGAGATGTCCATCTCTTGAAGTGGACGACGGGGTAGGGGTAGCGGCTCTGGCAAGGTGGAGGATGGGATGGCGGACGAAGGAGGCTGGCCGCAGTGCAGAGGTTGTCGTGCCGCCGACGGTGTATGAATGGGGAAATGGAGGGGAGGGGGGCTCTCAAACTTTGGGACGCGCTTCTCTGAAATGGGGGAAAGTTACGAACTTATCCCCCGTTTAAAATTTTGGACATCGCGTTGGTTGGGGATAGGACATTAATCTCGGATCTCCCAAATATTTGCCGGTAACTATTTCGGGCGAGGAGAGGGTGTTTTGTCGCCCACGGTTGGCGCCCATGGTGTATGAACGGGGCTGACAGGTAGGGCGGTTGTGTCACGTCTGATGGAAGTTACACATTTGCCCCTATTTAAAATATTAGCCTACATCAATTTCGGACGAGGTGAGTTTGTTTTGCCGCCCACCGTGTATGAATGGGGAAATGGAGGAAGAGACACATGTCTTTCAGACGAGCTTGAATCAAATGTGTTTTGCTCTGAATGGGCTCAGAGGCCGTCATGTCACGTCTGATTGAAGTTACTAGTCTACCCCTATCGATAGCAGTGTAAATCCGGTCGATAAGGATGTCAAGTGTCAGGGGTAGACAGTAATTTCCATCTCGCAAACACTTGCTTTGGGCAGCCCACAAATTATAGTGGGTGTTTAGCCGCTTCGTTCAAAACTTGGGAGAATTAGCATTCACATTTGCCCTGGGACCTAAACTAAATTCAAATCCAATTTGTATTTGATTACGAATATCCACAGATAATTATACGTTTTGTTATTTATTTCTTCAAAACCACAACAAAGATTTATTCCACCTTTATATATGATTATGATTTAGAAATGTTGTGATCTTTGAATTCAGTAAGTTGGATACACTCTGAGTCAAACAGTTATTTCATCCAATACAATATGCTCACACGAAAAACAGTTCACCTTATGTCAATCATACAAGTACTGAGGATTAGGTCGCCTAGAAAATTCGGATCATTACAACACATGGACAACATAGGGGGTCTTGCAACATAATCCATTCAGAGACATGACACAACATGCAAGTACAATAATCTAATGACAATTTCAACTCGTATCTAAAGAAGAACCGGGATTACCTTGGGCTTCAGATAGCAGAAATAGCAGGACCTCATCCGTCTTCAAATGCAACATTCTTACTTCCTCCAATTATTGGGTTGCTTGCATAATGCGTGACGCTAATTCCGTAATTTCTAGCCTCAAGATAAAGATTACCTCATTCATGGAAGCCACACCATCTCTTTCTGCCTCTAGTAGAGCCTCAAGCACTATAATATCTGTGCTCAGACTGCTCTCCGGTGGTGTTGCCTCTGAACTGCTACCATCTGGTAACATGGATGGCGCACTGCTTCCACAAATAGATTCTGGGGTTGTACATTGTGTCCTAGTGTGAACGGCATCCTGAAAGGTTTCCGCTGGACATCAGTAAGAGATAGTTATCGTATGATCCAGGCAGTAAGCTTACATGGTAAATGACGGACGAATTATTGCCAAGCATGGCAAACTATATTTAAATGGTTCAAAGCAGCATCAGCCGAAAAGAAATTAAAATGGTAAGATGAAACTATGGATGTAAGTGGCAAATAAACGACATCCGCCAGTCCCATCTAGTTAGTTTTTGCTACCTCCCTAGTTCATTTTCCTCAAAAAACAAAAACTCTTTTGAACTATCATACCACTAGTGGACTTTAATCGGGATTAAACGGGACCCAGTTGACATCCCTAGTTGAAAGGGAGTGTACAACTGCTATTTTTAAGTTGCCAAGGCATCTAAGCAGTTGAAATAATCTGAGAAAGCACTTAACAGTGTGGCCTCATATAAACTACGAAGACAGTCTTGTGATGAAGTTGAGAGGAAAAGTTAAGGACTCAAATGAAATAGGCATGCATTTCTTTACGATAGTACAGTAGGCACTGCTGACATATTGGCCAACTCAGGTATAGCGTAACAACAAATAAGCATTCGAATCAAGCAATACAGCAAAGCAGACAACTGAACTATTTGTAATTCGGTAGGATTACATGTTGAGGGCACAAGCCAAGAAAGCAGCCCACTCGCATTACATTTCACATGTACTAAAACACACTGGCTTACCATATGTTGCTGTGAAGCCTAGCTGTTGTTGCAATGTTCTTTGAAGATATCTCAACATCCCGTGGTTGCAAATCTAGTTGTTGTAGTTTATTCTGCACCATCTATTTAGGTAAAATTAATTTTAATCACATGCACTGGTCCGAATTGATCATCAATGGTTCATCTAAACTAATGAAAGAAGGGTGTGTGCATACACGACAATATATCTGCTTCCCTCTATTTTTATGCTTGTTCGAGGTGCCAGCCCCAAAAGAACAAATATTTTGCTTGATGGGGTTGGCAGCTCCATAATTAATAGAAGCATCAAATTAGTCATGCAACTTGGGAAGATTAAGAACACACAAACAAGTAATGAACAGAGGCTCGGAGCAGTGATGTAATAGCTAGCATCAGAAAATGTAGGGTAAAACGAACAAAAAGCAGCGAAACCACATGCTAGTTTGCTGATGTGTAATTAAGCATAGAGAACATTAAGCAGTCTGATGGAACCAACAGGTGGCATCAGAACAAAACTAAAGCATATTAACTATATGTGCACTGGTATGTAATTTAGCACATGTAACATGTTCACTGCCAGAAGTATGGCCCTACAGGTGCAAGCAGAATAACGCGTCTCATGAAAAACTGAATGATGCCCTGAAGAAATTCAAAGGTGCGGTGCTTATGCTAGGAAAGTGAACGTAGGCGCCGGCTGTTGGATAATAGTACCTGATTCTCGGCGGCGTATGGGTATCGTTGTCATACTTGGTAGCTAAGGATCGTCGATGGTGCTCGTGTTGCGGTTGAGTTTGGGCCGGCTGCCGCCGTCGCTGAAGCGGCCTCCGGTGCTACGGTTGCGGCGCCTGTAGACATACAAGAAAGCTCATCTGTGGTAAGTGAACAGTTGCACGATAAAGAGAAAAACCGAAGGAGTACAAATCGAAATAACCTGATGAGGCAGCGGCGTCGGTAAAGCAGGGCCGGTGGAGTTGAATATGGCGTCCATGGAGCGGGTCCGGTGCATTGGACGAAGGCTTCGGCGGGCGCGTTGTACTATGCTTTCGGTGAGGCAGATCTGTTGCGGCGGACGAGGGCTTGTATGAAGGGCTAGCGAAGGGGCGGACAAGGGAGTCAGTGAAGGGCCTACGTTGTGGTGGACGAGGGCGCCGGTTAAGCAGATCCGGTGCGGTGGACCATGATGGCGGTCAAGGAGATCTGGAGCGGTGGACAAGCCAGTCGCTGAAGCGGCTCCGGTGAAGTGGTGAGTTGGCACTTGGGGGTTCCAAGGTGCGGAAGGTAGATCCGGCGAGATGTGAGGTCCACTGCTGAGGCGGAGGACTAGATTCGGCGGCTTGCCGTGGTTGGGGGGTCGGGAGGGGAAGGGGAGGGGCTCTGGGGAAGAATGTTGGGGGCAAAGAGGGGAAAAATGGAGTTACCAAAGCAGCCCTTTTCTGTTCATGTGGCAGGGGTAAAACAGGAATATCGCAGGGCTAAACTTTCGGGCGCGTGATATTTCGATGTGAGCGGGAAGTTTGAAAGCTTTTGGCGCCTAAAATTATAAGTATTCTACTCTCATACGGCCGACTATGATATCATGGCCGACAATTTGTTTGTTTTGCACGCAAAAAAATGTGCAAGTTTTGAAAATCAATGTATCCAACTCGAAACTTAGATTGTCCATTCAATTCAAATATGGATCATTGAGCTACTACAAGCAAATACCATCATACGGTCCAATTCAAATGAAATTCCAAATGTGTTTATCCTAAATATGATGACAAAAGCAAAAATGTGTATGTGTATGAATAAAGTGGATGATTATAAAGTTTGAACATGCCCGTATGTGTATATCTCTAGGTTTGATATATGAATTTGAAATCATGAAATCCCGGCTTAAAAATGTACTCCCTCCGTTCCGAATTACTTGTCGCAGGTATGGATGTATCTAGATGTATTTTAGTTCTAGATACATCCATTTCTGCGACAAGTAATTTGGAACAGAGGGAGTACCTCCGTTTAAATGAATTACAAAAGGTAATTGTAGCGACCAGACCTCAAACAGTCTGATCTCTTTGCTCCGGTGTCATCCCTGGATCAGTAATGCTGACACCACACAGTACTCGGGGAATTTATAACAGAGTAGCAATCACACACTTATTACATCGAGTGTCTCAATAGAGAACTTATTACAATTAATATGGCTTAAGGCCATCTAATAACGATAATAGCGGAAAGCTTGGAAGATAAGTGAGTCCATCAACTCCAACGGCATCACTGAGTATAGAACCACGACCTAAAAACTCCTTAATCATCGTCTGAAAAGTCTGCAACATTAACGTTGCAGCCCGAAACAGGTCAGCACATGGAATATGCTGGCAAGGTAACACATAGAGGGTAATGGAATGAAACAGCTATACTATATGCATATTTGGCTGGTGGAAAGCTCTATGGTTACAGTTTTGCGTAAAGCCAATTTTTCCCTACTTCAAAGGAATAAATTTAATTACTATCATGGTAGTTGTTAAACATTGAGAATGGTTGACAGCATCCTCAATCCCAATTAAGCATCATCATTAAACAAAACCAACAAAATTAATTTAGAGTAACATGTTGAGATTCACATGATAATCCAGGTACTAGATACTCAAGATGTCCATAACCGGGGACACGGCTAACCATGATTAGTTTATTACACTCTGCAGAGGTTTGCGGACTTTTCCCCACAAGACTCGGTCGCCTCCGTTTGGTTTCTCGCACTACAAGGTGTTTGAGAAGACGGATGACCGAGACATAGTCTTTCAGAAGCGCTAGCAACTTACGATCGGGTAGACCGTACCACCTACATCCCCTACATCTGCTAGTCTATGTTGGGGAATGCAGTAATTTCAAAAAAATTCCTACGCACACGCAAAATCATGGTGATGCATAGCAACGAGAGGGGAGAGTGTTATCTACGTACCCACGCAGACCGACTGCGGAAGCGTTGACACAACGTAGAGGAAGTAGTCATACGTCTTCCCGATCCGACCGATCCAAGCACCGTTACTCCGGCACCTCCGAGTTCTTAGCACACGTACAGCTCGATGACGATCCCCGGGCTCCGATCCAGCAAAGCATCGGGGAGGAGTTCCGTCAGCACGACGGCGTGGTGACGATCTTGATGTTCTACCGTCACAGGGCTTCGCCTAAGCACTGCTACAATATAATCGAGGTGGAATATGGTGGTAGGGGGCACCGCACACGGCTAAGGAACGATCTCAATGATCAACTTGTGTGTCTAGGGGTGTCCCCTGCCTCCGTATATAAAGGAGCCAAGGGGAGGGGGCTGGCCGGCCAAGGAGGGCGCGCCAAGGGAGTCCTACTCCCTCTGGGAGTAGGACTCCTCCCCCCAATCCTAGTTGGAGTAGGATTCGCTGAGGGGGAAAGAGAGAGAGGGGGGCCGGCCACCTCTCCTTGTCCTAATAGGACTAGGGGAGGGGGAGGCGTGCGGCCCATCTAGGGCTGCCCCTTTCTCCTTTCCACTAAAGCCCATTAAGGCCCATACAGCTCCCGGGGGGTTCCGGTAACCTCCCCGTACTCCGTTAAAATACCGATTTCACCCGGAACACTTCCGATATCCAAACATAGGCTTCCAATATATCAATCTTTATGTCTCGACCATTTCGAGACTCCTTGTCATGTCCGTGATCACATCCGGGACTCCGAACTAACTTCGGTACATCAAAATGCATAAACTCATAATAACTGTCATCGTAACGTTAAGCGTGCGGACCCTACGGTTCGAGAATAATGCAGACATGACTGAGACACATCTCCGGTCAATAACCAATAGCGGGACCTGGATGCCCATATTGGCTCCTACATATTCTACGAAGATCTTTATCGGTCAGACCGCATAACGACATACGTTGTTCCCTTTGTCATCGGTATGTTACTTGCCCGAGATTCGATCGTCGGTATCCAATACCTAGTTTAATCTCGTTACCGGCAAGTCTCTTCACTCGTTCTGTAATACATCATCTTGCAACTAACTCATTAGCTGCAATGCTTGCAAGGCTTATGTGATGTGCATTACCGAGAGGGCCCAGAGATACCTCTCCGACAATCGGAGTGACAAATCCTAATCTCGAAATACGCCAACCCAACATCTACCTTTGGAGACACCTGTAGAGCTCCTTTATAATCACCCAGTTACGTTGTGACGTTTGGTAGCACACAAAGTGTTCCTCCGGTAAATGGGAGTTGCATAATCTCATAGTCATAGGAACATGTATAAGTCATGAAGAAAGCAATAGCAACATACTAAACGATCGGGTGCTAAGTTAATGAAATGGGTCATGTCAATCAGATCATTCAGCTAATGATGTGACCTCGTTAATCAAATAACAACACCTTGTTCATGGTTAGGAAACATAACCATCTTTGATTAACGAGCTAGTCAAGTAGAGGCATACTAGTGACACTAAGTTTGTCTATGTATTCACACATGTATTATGTTTTCGGTTAATACAATTCTAGCATGAATAATAAACATTTATCATGATATAAGGAAATAAATAATAACTTTATTATTGCCTCTAGGGCATATTTCCTTCAGTCTCCCACTTGCACTAGAGTCAATAATCTAGATTACACAGTAATGAATCTAACACCCATGGAGCCTTGGTGCTGATCATGTTTTTCTCGTGGAAGAGGCTTAGTCAACGGGTCTGCAACATTCAAATCCGTATGTATCTTGCAAATCTCTATGTCTCCCACCTGGACTAGATCCCGGATGGAATTGAAGCGTCTCTTGATGTGCTTGGTCCTCTTGTGAAATCTGGATTCCTTTGCCAAGGCAATTGCACCAGTATTGTCACAAAAGATTTTCATTGGACCCGATGCACTAGGTATGACACCTAGATCGGTTATGAACTCCTTCATCCAGACTCCTTCGTTCGCTGCTTCCGAAGCAGCTATGTACTCCGCTTCACATGTAGATCCCGCTACGACGCTTTGTTTAGAACTGCACCAACTGACAGCTCCACCGTTTAATGCAAACACATCCGGTTTGCGATTTAGAATCGTCCGGATCAGTGTCAAAGCTTGCATCAACGTAACCTTTTACGGTGAGCTCTTTGTCACCTCCATATACAAGAAACATATCCTTAGTCCTTTTCAGGTATTTTAGGATGTTCTTGACCGCTGTCCAGTGATCCACTCCTGGATTACTTTGGTACCTCCCTGCTAAACTTATAGCAAGGCACACATCAGGTCTGGTACACAGCATTGCATACATGATAGAGCCTATGGCTGAAGCATAGGGAACATCTTTCATTTTCTCTCTATCTTCTGCAGTGGTCGGGCATTGAGTCTGACTCAACTTCACACCTTGTAATACAGGCAAGAACCCTTTCTTTGCTTGATCCATTTTGAACTTCTTCAAAATCTTGTCAAGGTATGTGCTTTGTGAAAATCCAATTAAGCGTCTTGATCTATCTCTATAGATCTTTATGCCTAATATGTAAGCAGCTTCACCAAGGTCTTTCATTGAAAAACTCTTATTCAAGTATCCCTTTATGCTATCCAGAAATTCTATATCATTTCCAATCAGTAATATGTCATCCACATATAATATCAGAAATGCTACAGAGCTCCCACTCACTTTCTTGTAAATACAGGCTTCTCCAAAAGTCTGTATAAAACCAAATGCTTTGATCACACTATCAAAGCGTTTATTCCAACTCCGAGAGGCTTGCACCAGTCCATAAATGGATCGCTGGAGCTTGCACACTTTGTTAGCTCCCTTTGGATTGACAAAACCTTCTGGTTGTATCATATACAACTCTTCTTCCAGAAATCCATTCAGGAATGCAGTTTTGACATCCATCTGCCAAATTTCATAATCATAAAATGCGGCAATTGCTAACATGATTCGGATAGACTTAAGCATCGCTACGGGTGAGAAGGTCTCATCGTAGTCAACCCCTTGAACTTGTCGAAAACCTTTTGCGACAAGTCGAGCTTTGTAGACAGTAACATTACCATCAATGTCAGTCTTCTTCTTGAAGATCCATTTATTCTCAATTGCTTGCCGATCATCGGGCAAGTCAACCAAAGTCCATACTTTGTTCTCATACATGGATCCCATCTCAGATTTCATGGCTTCAAGCCACTTTGCGGAATCTGGGCTCACCATCACTTCTTCATAGTTCTTAGGTTCATCATGATCTAGCAGCATGATTTCCAGAACAGGATTACCGTACCACTCTGGTGCGGATCTCGCTCTGGTTGATCTACGAGGTTCAGTAGTATCTTGTCCTGAAGTTTCATGATCATCATCATTAGCTTCCTCACTAATTGGTATAGGTGTCGCAGAAATAGTTTTCTGTGATGTACTACTTTCCAATAAGGGAGCAGGTACAGTTACCTCGTCAAGTTCTACTTTCCTCCCACTCACTTCTTTCGAGAGAAACTCCTTCTCTAGAAAGGATCCATTCTTAGCAACGAATGTCTTGCCTTCGGATCTGTGATAGAAGGTGTACCCAACAATCTCCTTTGGGTATCCTATGAAGACACATTTCTCCGATTTGGGTTCGAGCTTATCAGGTTGAAGCTTTTTCACATAAGCATCGCAGCCCCAAACTTTAAGAAACGACAACTTCGGTTTCTTGCCAAACCATAGTTCATAAGGCGTCGTCTCAACGGATTTTGATGGTGCCCTATTTAACGTGAATGCGGCCGTCTCTAAAGCATAACCCCAAAACGATAGCGGCAAATCAGTAAGAGACATCATAGATCGCACCATATCTAGTAAAGTACGATTACGACGTTCGGAAACACCATTACGCTGTGGTGTTCTGGGTGGCATGAGTTGCGAAACTATTCCACAATTTTTCAAATGTACACCAAACTCGTAACTCAAATATTCTCCTCCACGATCAGATCGTAGAAACTTTATTTTCTTGTTACGATGATTTTCAACTTCACTCTGAAATTCTTTGAACTTTTCAAATGTTTCAGACTTATGTTTCATTAAGTAGATATACCCATATCTGCTTAAGTCATCTGTGAAGGTGAGAAAATAACGATATCCGCCACGAGCCTCAATATTCATTGGACCACATACATCTGTATGTATGATTTCCAACAAATTTGTTGCTCTCTCCATAGTACCGGAGAACGGTGTTTTAGTCATCTTGCCCATGAGGCACGGTTCGCAAGTACCAAGTGATTCATAATCAAGTGGTTCCAAAAGTCCATCAGTATGGAGTTTCTTCATGCGCTTTATACCGATATGACCTAAACGGCAGTGACACAAATAAGTTGCACTGTCATTATCAACTCTGCATCTTTTGGCTTCAACATTATGAATATGTGTGTTACTACTATCGAGATTCATCAAAAATAGACCACTTCTCAAAGGTGCATGACCATAAAAGATATTACTCATATAAATAGAACAACCATTATTCTCTGATTTAAATGAATAACCGTCTAGCATCAAACAAGATCCAAATATAATGTTCATGCTCAACGCTGGCACCAAATAACAATTATTTAGGTCTAATATCAATCCCGAAGGTAGATGTAGAGGTAGCGTGCCGACCGCGATCATATCGACTTTGGAACCGTTTCCCACGCGCATCGTCACCTCGTCCTTCGCCAGTGTTCGCTTAATCCGTAGTCCCTGTTTCGAGTTGCAAATATTAGCAACAGAACCAGTATCAAATACCCAGGTGCTACTGCGAGCTCTAGTAAGGTACACATCAATAACATGTATATCACATATACCTTTGTTCACCTTGCCATCCTTCTTATCCGCCAAATACTTGGGGCAGTTCCGCTTCCAGTGACCAGTCTGCTTGCAGTAGAAGCACTCAGTTTCAGGCTTAGGTCCAGACTTGGGTTTCTTCTCCTGAGCAGCAACTAGCTTGCCGTTCTTCTTGAATTTCCCCTTCTTCTTCCCTTTGCCCTTTTTCTTGAAACTAGTGGTCTTGTTAACCATCAACACTTGATGCTCCTTCTTGATTTCTACCTCCGCAGCTTTCAGCATTGCGAAGAGCTCGGGAATAGTCTTGTTCATCCCTTGCATATTATAATTCATCACGAAGCTCTTGTAGCTTGGTGGCAGTGATTGGAGAATTCTGTCAAGGACGCAATCATCTGGAAGATTAACTCCCATCTGAATCAAGTGATTATTATACCCAGACATTTTGAGTATATGCTCACTGACAGAACTGTTCTCCTCCATCTTGCAGCTATAGAACTTATTGGAGACTTCATATCTCTCAATCCGGGCATTTGCTTGAAATATTAACTTCAACTCCTGGAACATCTCATATGCTCCATGACGTTCAAAACGTCGTTGAAGTCCCGATTCTAAGCCGTAAAGCATGGCACACTGAACTATCGAGTAGTCATCAGCTTTGCTCCGCCAGACGTTCATAACATCTGGTGTTGCTCCAGCAGCAGGCCTGGCACCCAGCGGTGCTTCCAGGACGTAATTCTTCTGAGCAGGAATGAGGATAATCCTCAAGTTACGGACCCAGTCCGTGTAATTGCTACCATCATCTTTCAACTTTGCTTTCTCAAGGAACGCATTAAAATTCGACGGAACAACAGCATGAGCCATCTATCTACAATCAACATAAACAAGCAAGATACTATCAGGTACTAAGTTCATGATAAGTTTAAGTTCAATTAATCAAATTACTTAAGAACTCCCACTTAGATAGACATCCCTCTAATCCTCTAAGTGATCACGTGATCCAAATCAACTAAACCATAACCGATCATCACGTGAGATGGAGTAGTTTTCAATGGTGAACATCGTTATGTTGATCATATCTACTATATGATTCACGCTCGACCTTTCGGTCTCTGTGTTCCGAGGACATATCTGCATATGCTAGGCTCGTCAAGTTTAACCTGAGTATTCTGCGTGTGCAAAACTGGCTTGCACCCGTTGTAGATGGACGTAGAGCTTATCACACCCGATCATCACGTGGTGTCTGGGCACGACGAACTTTGGCAACGGTGCATACTCAGGGAGAACACTTCTTGATAATTTAGTGAGAGATCACCTTATAATGCTTCCGTCAATCAAAGCAAGATAAGATGCATAAAAAGAAAAACATCACATGCAATCAATATAAGTGATATGATATGGCCATCATCATCTTGTGCTTGTGATCTCCATCTCCGGAGCACCGTCATGATCACCATCATCACCGGTGCGACACCTTGATCTCCATCGTAGCATCGTTGTCATCTCGCCAATCTTATGCTTCCACGACTATCGCTACCGCTTAGTGATAAAGTAAAGCATTACATCGCGATTGCATTGCATACAATAAAGCGACGACCATATGGCTCCTGCCAGTTGCCGATAACTCGGTTACAAAACATGATCATCTCATACAATAAAATTCAGCATCATGCCTTGACCATATCACATCACAACATGCCCTGCAAAAACAAGTTAGACGTCCTCTACTTTGTTGTTGCAAGTTTTTACGTGGCTGCTACGGGCTTAAGCAAGAACCAATCTCACCTACGCATCAAAACCACAATGATAGTTTGTCAAATAGACTCCGTTTTAACCTTCGCAAGGACCGGGCGTAGCCACACTTGGTTCAACTAAAGTTGGAGAGACTGTCGCCCGCAAGCCACCTATGTGCAAAGCATGTCGGGAGAACCGGTCTCGCATAAGCGTACGCGTAATGTCGGTCCAGGTCGTCTCGTCCAACAATACCGCCGAACCAAAGTATGACATGCTGGTAGGCAGTATGACTTATATCGCCCACAACTCACTTGTGTTCTACTCGTGCATATAACATCAAACCATAAAACCTAGGCTCTGATACCACTGTTGGGGAACGCAGTAATTTCAAAAAAATTCCTACGCACACGGAAAATCATGGTGATGCATAGCAACGAGAGGGGAGAGTGTTGTCTACGTACCCACGCAGACCGACTGTGGAAGCGTTGACGCAACGTAGAGGAAGTAGTCGTACGTCTTCCCGACCCGACCGATCCAAGCACCGTTACTCCGGCACCTCCGAGTTCTTAGCACACGTACAGCTCGATGACGATCCCCGGGCTCTGATCCAGCAAAGCGTTGGGGAGGAGTTCCGTCAGCACGACGGCGTGGTGACGATCTTGATGTTCTACTATCACAGGGCTTCGCCTAAGCACTGCTACAATATAATCGAGGTGGAATATGGTGGCAGGGGGCACCGCACACGGCTAAGGAACGATCTCAATGATCAACTTGTGTGTCTAGGGGTGTCCCCTGCCTCCGTATATAAAGGAGCCAAGGGGAGGGGGCTGGCCGGCCAAGGAGGGCGCGCCAAGGGAGTCCTACTCCCTCTGGGAGTAGGATTCCTCCCCCCAATCCTAGTTGGAGTAGGATTCGCTGAGGGGGAAAGAGAGAGAGGGGGGCCGGCCACCTCTCCTTGTCCTAATAGGACTAGGGGAGGGGGGAGGGGGGAGGCGTGCGGCCCATCTAGGGCTGCCCCTTTCTCCTTTCCACTAAAGCCCATTAAGGCCCATACAACTCCCGGGGGGTTCCGGTAACCTCCCGCTACTCCGGTAAAATACCGATTTCACCCAGAACACTTCCGATATCCAAACATAGGCTTCCAATATATCAATCTTTATGTCTCGACCATTTCGAGACTCCTCGTCATGTCCGTGATCACATCCGGGACTCCGAACTAACTTCGGTACATCAAAATGCATAAACTCATAATAACTGTCATCGTAACGTTAAGTGTGCGGACCCTACGGTTCGAGAATAATGCAGACATGACTGAGACACATCTCCGGTCAATAACCAATAGCGGGACCTGGATGCCCATATTGGCTCCTACATATTCTACGAAGATCTTTATCGGTCAGACCGCATAACAACATGCGTTGTTCCCTTTGTCATCGGTATGTTACTTGCCCGAGATTCGATCGTCGGTATCCAATACCTAGTTTCATCTCGTTACCGGCAAGTCTCTTTACTCGTTCCGTAATACATCATCTTGCAACTAACTCATTGGCTGCAATGCTTGCAAGGCTTATGTGATGTGCATTACCGAGAGGGCCCAGAGATACCTCTCCAACAATCGGAGTGACAAATCCTAATCTCGAAATACGCCAACCCAACATCTACCTTTGGAGACACCTGTAGAGCTCCTTTATAATCACCCAGTTACGTTGTGACGTTTGGTAGCACACAAAGTGTTCCTCCAGTAAACGGGAGTTGCATAATCTCATAGTCATAGGAACATGTATAAGTCATGAAGAAAGCAATAGCAACATACTAAACGATCGGGTGCTAAGTTAATGAAATGGGTCATGTCAATCAGATCATTCAACTAATGATGTGACCTCGTTAATCAAATAACAACACCTTGTTCATGGTTAGGAAATATAACCATCTTTGATTAACGAGCTAGTCAAGTAGAGGCATACTAGTGACACTAAGTTTGTCTATGTATTCACACATGTATTATGTTTCCGGTTAATACAATTCTAGCATGAATAATAAACATTTATCATGATATAAGGAAATAAATAATAACTTTATTATTGCCTCTAGGGCATATTTCCTTCAGTCTACCACTGTAAGAGTTCGCACGACTTAGTCAACTATGCTAGAGCCCATAATAGCTTGTGGCTGCACACGGAAGTTTCTAGTATGAATAGTCTCATGATCCCTTTGAGCCTAGGTGGCGGTCCGAAAGAAAACAGGCAAGTCCTGGAATACCCAGGTGCCTCAATCCACCCAGATGTGTGTTTAAGTTGCCACCTTAGATAAACCATTAATTAACAAACTCACATCTGTCATGGATATCACTCACCCAATCCACGTCTACTAGCATAGCATGGCATAATAAGCAAACGCGGAAGTAACTCCCAAAGGTTTGATAATAAACAGGTAATAGGTACTACCTCAACTACTTCCCATCCCATAATTTAATTAGAATCCTAATCATGCAATGTGTGAGGATTTGATCTAATGCAATAAAACTGGGCAGTAGAAAAGGTATGATCAAAGTGTTACTTGCCTTGTTGATGATCCGCGGAACCTAGAGATTCGAAGTAACAAGCGGCGCACTCCGGGTACTCTATCGCAGACAAACAAACAAGCATACAATAAATACTCATCTAATGCACAGGTAAAACTCAAATAAGAGATCTAACCAGAAGGTTCAACTTAAGAACTCCGGTTTGCAAAAAGAATCAAATCGAACGAAACAACGAAAGTCAAACGGCGAAAGAAAACAACTTCATTCTAGAAATCTGGATCTAGGGCAAATTTTACAGTAGCAAAATCTTGTTTAAGTTGGTTAAACGGATAGAGGGTTTCGAGACGAAACTCCAGGCGCTTGAATCGCCTGATTCCGATAAACGAGCGAAAAGATATACTAAAACGAAAATCGGATCAGGAATCGCGATCAGAAAAATCGCGGATTTAATCCGAGAAAAAGAAAAAAACGACGAACGTTCGCTAGAGAGAACGAACGGACGAACGCTCGATATTTAAATAAACCGGAAAAACCGATCTATTTAAAAAAACCGAATGTAAAAAAACCGACGGAAAAACCGACGGAAAAACCGAACGGTTTTTCGAAAAAAATAAAAAAACCGGTGCGGAAATCGAGGCGGTGGCGGACCTCGGGTGGCGTGCGGTGGCGGCGGCGGGGGCTGGGGCGGCTTGGGGCTGGCTAGGGTTTCAGCTGGGCCTCCCCTAGCTATATATAGCCTAACGGGCCGGGAGTCCTAGTCGGACACGGCCCTAGGTCGGTGCGCGTTTTTTTAGGCGCAGAAGAAAAAAATAAAAAGAAATACTAAACAGACACCAAAAATTCTGAAATAAATTTTCAGAGGCTTCTAAAATCAAGCCTCACAAGGTGAACATTTATTTGGGGCCTAAATGAAATTTTGGAAAACGCACATTTTTCCTAAATTCAAAAAAAACCGAAAAACTCCGAAATAAAATCTTTGATTTTATTATTAAATCCACAATATTTCTTTATTTTGGGAAAGTCATTTTATTCCCTCTCTCATATTTTTGTAATAGAAATAATTGATGATAAAATAATTAAAATCAAATGATCCTATTCTCAAAATTTGAGAAAACTCAAATATGAAAATAACGAAATCCCCAACTCTCTCCGTGGGTCATTGAGTTGCGTAGAATTTCTAGGATCAACCAAAATGCAAAAAAAATAAAATATGATATGCAATGATGATCTACTGTATAACATTCCAAATTGAAAATTTGGGATGTTACAAACCTACCCCCCTTAAGATGAATCTCGCCCTCGAGATTCGGGTTAGCTAGGAAATAGGTGAGGGTGGTCCTTGAGCAATTCTTCCTCTCGTTCCCAGGTGGCTTCATCCTCTGTGTGGTGGCTCCACTGAACTTTGCAAAACTTGATAACCTTGCTGCGAGTGACTCGATTGGCAAACTCGAGAATCTTAATGGGTCTCTCCTCGTAGGTCAAGCCGTTCTCCAACTGAATAGTTTCCAAAGGCACTGTGTCTCTCAACGGTATGTCAGCCATCTCCGTGTGACACTTCTTCAACTGGGAAACGTGGAACACATCATGAACTCCTGACAATCCTTCAGGTAATTCCAACTTGTAGGCCACTTCTCCCATACGCTCCAAAACTCGATATGGTCCTACAAATCGTGGCACTAACTTCCCTTTAACTCCAAAACGCTTTGTTCCCCGAAGTGGAGATACTCGAAGATAAGCTCTATCTCCGACTTCGTAAACGGTCTCCTTGCGTTTAGAATCTGCATAACTCTTCTGTCTGGACTGGGCTACCTTGAGCCTATCGCGAATCAACTTCACCTCCTGTTCAGACTCTTTAATCAAGTCAGGTCCAAACAACTGGCGGTCTCCAACTTCGTCCCATGACAACGGTGTCCTGCACCTCCTTCCGTACAAGGCTTCGAAAGGGGCCATCTTTAAACTGGTTTGGTAACTGTTGTTGTAAGAGAACTCTGCATATGGCAAATTGCCGTCCCAACTAGATCCGTAATCTAGCGCACAAGCTCTTAGCATACCCTCCAAAATCTGATTGACTCTCTCGGTCTGTCCATCTGTCTGTGGATGAAAAGCTATACTGAATTCTAGCCTGGTACCCAAAGTTTTGTGCAACTGCTTCCAGAACTTTGAGGTAAACTGGGTTCCTCTATCTGATATGATACTCCTTGGAACTCCATGCAAACATACGATCCTGGTCATGTATATCTTTGCCAACTTAGCACTGGTGTAAGTGGTCTTTACTGGGATGAAATGAGCTACTTTCGTCAATCGATCAACTACAACCTAAATCGAGTTGTAGCCTGAACGAGTCCTGGGTAATCCCATGATAAAATCCATGCCTAACTTATCCCACTTCCATTTGGGTATCGGCAATGGTTGTAACAATCCTGCTGGCTTCTGATGCTCTGCCTTTACTCTCTGACATACATCACAAACTGCTACATACTCCGCAATATCCTTCTTCATTCTGGTCCACCAGAAAATATCCTTCAAATCCAAATACATCTTGGTATTTCCTGGGTGAATCGTGTGCCTCTTGCAGAATCAACTTTCTGATCTCCGGGTCATTGGGCACATAAACACGGTCTTGAAACCATAGGGTGTCGTGCTCATCCTCACGAAATCCTTTAGCTTTTCCTTTGCTCAGTTTCTCCTTTATAGCGGAATCTCTTTGTCAGTCTTCTAAGCTTCTCTGATTCTATCCATCAAGGTTGACTGAATCTCCAATGCTGCTACATAGCCTCTCGGAACTATTTTCAAACATAGTTCACGAAGATTTTCTGCTAACTCCTTGGGTATTTCTCCCGTCATTAATGTATTGACATGGCTCTTACGGCTTAAGGCGTCAGCTACTACATTAGCCTTTCCGGGATGGTATTGCAATCTCATATCATAATCCTTGATGAGTTCCAACCATCTCCTTTGTCTAAGATTCAACTCCTTCTGTGTGAAAATGTACTTCAAACTCTTATGATTTGTGTACACCTCACAATGGTTTCCAATGAGGAAATGCCTCCATGTTTTCAAAGCATGCACTACGGCTGCTAACTCCAAATCATGCGTGGCATAATTCAACTCATGAGGCTTCAGTTGTCTTGAGGCATATGAAACAACTCTCCCTTCCTGCATAAGCACTGCTCCAAGTCCTCGATGTGAAGCGTCGCAATACACCTCATAATCTTTGGTCTGGTCTGGCAAAATCAACACTGGTGAGGTAACCAAACGTTTCTTCAACTCCTGGAAACTAGCCTGACATTCCTCCGTCCATATGAACTTGGTATCTTTCTTTAATAACTTCGTCATAGGCTTCGCAATCTTTGAGAAATTCTCAATGAATCTCCGGTAGTATCCTGCTAGTCCAAGAAAACTCTGGATCTCTCCCACTGTAGTTGGTGCTTCCCACTTGGTCACGGTATATACTTTGGTAGGATCTACTGCTATACCTTCTCCAGATATAACGTGTCCGAGGAATCCTACTTCCTTCAACCAAAACTCACATTTGCTGAACTTGGCATATAATTGATGTTCTTTGAGCTTTCCAAGTACCAAACGCAAATGCTCCTTATGCTCCTCTTCATTCTTCGAATAAACCAGGATATCATCAATGAACACTACGACGAACTTATCCAAAAACTCCATAAATACTTTGTTCATCATGTTCATAAAATAGGCAGGTGTGTTAGTCAGACCAAATGACATAACGGTATACTCGTACAGCCCATACCTGGTGGTAAAAGCTGTCTTAGGAATATCCTGTTCTCGAATCTTCAACTGGTGGTATCCTGATCGCAGATCGATCTTGGAAAATACCTTAGCTCCTTGCAATCGATCAAACAGATCATTGATCATTGGTAGTGGGTACTTGTTCTTAATCGTTACTTCGTTCAATCCTCGATAATCAACAACCATCCTTAACAATCCATCCTTCTTCTCCACTAGAAGTACTGGCGATCCCCAAGGCGAAGAACTTGGGCGAATATATCCCTTATCCAGAAACTCCTTAATCTGCTTCTTAATTTCTACCAAATCCTTTGCTGGCATCCTATATGGTCTCTTTGATATTGGCCCGGTGCCTGGCAATAGCTCAATCAAAAATTCAATATCTCTATCAAGTGGCATGCCTGGCAACTCCTCTGGAAATACTTCAGGGAAATCCCTTACCACTGGTACTTCCTCCTGCACAACTCCTGTTAAGCAATTTACTTGAGTCCTCTTCGGCACATGTCGGGATACATACTTGATCCTTCTCCATTCTGGGGTGGTAAGCAAAATTGACTTACTAGCGCATTCAATATTTCCTTCATACTTTGATAACCAATCCATGCCTAATATCACATCCAATCCTTGAGATTCCAATACTATTAGGTCTCAGGGAAAAACATAGTTACCAATCCTTAATGGTAACCGATCACACCATAGACTAGCCACATACTCTGCTCCAGGCGAGGTTACTAACATGGGTGACCTAAGGGCTTGGGTTGGTAGGTTATACTTATCCACAAATCCCCTTGAGACGTATGAATGCGATGCACCAGTATCAAAAAGAACGAGTGCAGTAAATGACTTAACCATAAACTTACCTATTACTGCATCAGGCTGAGCTTCAACCTCCTCCACGCTAACGTGGTTCACCTGTCCCCTATTAAAAGGGTTCGGCTTCTTCCCAGAGCTTCCATTGCCATTTCCATTTTGTATCTCAGGGTATTCATTGGCATAATTTCCGGTCTTCGAACACTTAAAGCAAGTGACTTGGCTCAGGTCCTTCTTGGCTGGGGTTGATGGGTTGGTGCGATTCTGGCCATTGCTTCCTCCATTTCCATTTCCATTCCTGGTGCCATTGTGATTGTGTGAGCTACCTCCTCCATGGGTATGCTGAAAATGTCCTCCCGGTCTAGGGGTAAAACGTGGCTTCTGCTGAGCTCCTGAAGTGTACTTTCCTTGTCCATACTTCCTCTTGCGATTCTCAATTTGCTGCTACTTCCCTTCAATCATAAGAGCACGATCTACCAACTCCTGGTAGTTGTTGAAGGTTGCTACCATCAACTGCATGCTCAACTCATCATTCAGTCCTTCCAGAAACTTCTCCTTCTTAGCTGCATCCGTAGCGACGTCATCTGGGGCATAACGTGCTAACTTACTAAAGTCCTCCACATACTGGCCAACTGTCCGTCCTCCTTGGCGCAAGTTGTGAAACTCACGCTTCTTCATGGCCATAGCTCCTGCTAAAACATGCGCAGTACGAAAAGCCTGTTGAAACTGGTCCCATGTGACAGTGTCGACAGGGAAAGTGGCTGTGAAATTCTCCCACCATGATGCTGCTGGTCCTTCAAGTTGATGTGCGGCAAACTTCACCTTCTCCACATCTGTGCATCCTGCTGTGGTCAACTCTCTAGCTGTCTTGCGGAGCCAATCATCTGCTACTATTGGCTCGGTGCTACTAGAAAACACCGGCGGATTCAGCCTAAGAAAACGGGCTAAGTGATCAACAGGTGGTGGTGGTGGTGGGTTGTTGTTGTTGTTCCCCTGATTCTGATTCTGGACTAGCAACTGCATCAATGTGTTCTGCTGCTGGATCAACTGGGTGAGCTCCGGTGGAAGGGTAAATCCGGGGTCACGTCTCGGAGGCATCTAAGGATTTAGAAAAGATGAGATCTAAGAATAGAGGGGGTCTAAAGAGAAAACACTACCCATGCACATGAGGCAAAAACAAACAATTCACTTCATTCAATCAAACAAGGGCATACAGTCGATCTAACTATCGCAAAAGTGCTCGGACTACTATATTTACATGGTGGACTACTACTACTGATGAGGTGGTCTACTAGAAATATTCTTCGGTTGCAGACTCCATGATATCTGCTCCAGCTTCATCAACATAGTCATCATCGCTTCCGTCTGGATCCGAGTCGGTGTCGTCGATGATGATGTAGTCTTCTGGGCTAATCTCCTTGGGTTCTTTGTCTTCCTCTACTGGTGTAGGGCCTCCCATAATATTCCAATATTCTTGATTAGGTCATCATTTTTCTTCACCAATACTTCAATTTATTCTTCATAATCTTCACGTGTAGCCTTGAGTTCTTCCTCCAGTTCCTTGATTCTAGTCTTAGCCTTCTTCAGATCTATCATGTCGGCACACATCTGGTTCTCCTGTCGTCGAATGTGCTGGTTTAACTCCTGGATAAAAGCTGCAATTGATCTATCCTTCCTGGTGTTGATCATCTCCCAGTGTTCCTCTCGGCGCCCACAAATCTGGTAGATAGTATCTTTGAGGTCATTGCGGTAGACTTCTCCAATGCGTCCCATGGTGATGTGAGCTGCCATGCTCATTCCTAGACTCCAAGTTGGTGCATCAAAAGAAAACTCTATGGGCTCAGTGACTGGCATGAACGTCCTTCCTGGAACTTGAACTTGAATCATCCAGCGCTCTTCTTCAGGTAAAGTGGCGTTGTAGGTTCCGGTGAAGCTTGGTATTCCTATGTTCAGGTATCTAGTGACTTCCTTCAAGTGACGTCCAAAGGGTGTATCTTCATCTGGTTGCGTGAACTTGTTCCTTGCATCCGCCATCCTAAAGAGTAGAAAAGATGAGAGGTCAGAAGAGAAGAGAGTGAATAGTGATCTAGGTCTCTAACTTAGTGGTCATGTCCTACAGTCAGCGTGTGCTCTGATACCATCTCTGTAGCGACCAGACCTCAAACAGTCTGATCTCTGTGCTCCGATGTCATCCCTGGATCAGTAATGCTGACACCACACAGTACTCGGAGGATTTATAACAGAGTAGCAATCACACACTTATTACATCGAGTGTCTCAATAGAGAACTTATTGCAATTAATATGTCTTAAGGCCATCTAATAACGATAACAGCGGAAAGCTTGGAAGATAAGTGAGTCCATCAACTCCAACGGCATCACTGAGTATAGAACCACGACCTAAAAACTCCTTAATCGCCGTCTGAAAAGTCTGCAACATTAACGTTGCAGCCCGAAACGGGTCAGCACATGGAATATGCTGGCAAGGTAACACATAGAGGGTAATGGAATGAAACAGCTATACTATATGCATATTTGGCTGGTGGAAAGCTCTATGGTTACAGTTTTGTGTAAAGCCAATTTTTCCCTACTTCAAAGGAATAAATTTAATTACTATCATGGTAGTTGTTAAACATTGAGAATGGTTGACAGCATCCTCAATCCCAATTAAGCATCATCATTAAACAAAACCCAACAAAATTAATTTAGAGTAACATGTTGAGATTCACATGATAATCCAGGCACTAGATACTCAAGATGTCCATAACCGGGGACACGGCTAACCATGATTAGTTTATTACACTCTGCAGAGGTTTGCGCACTTTTCCCCACAAGACTCAATCGCCTCCGTTTGGTTTCTCGCACTACAAGGTGTTTGAGAAGACGGATGACCGAGACATAGTCTTTCAGAAGTGCTAGCACCTTATGATCGGGTAGACCGTACCACCTACATCCCCTACATCTGCTAGTCTACCACTGTAAGAGTTCGCACGACTTAGTCAACTATGCTAGAGCCCATAATAGCTTGTGGCTGCACACGGAAGTTTCTAGTATGAATAGTCTCATGATCCCTTTGAGCCTGGGTGGCGGTCCGAAAGAAAACAGGCAAGTCCTGGAATACCCAGGTGCCTCAATCCACCCAGATGTGTGTTTAAGTTGCCACCTTAGATAAACCATTAATTAACAAACTCACATCTGTCATGGATATCACTCACCCAATCCACGTCTACTAGCATAGCATGGCATAATAAGCAAACGCGGAAGTAACTCCCAAAGGTTTGATAATAAACAGGTAATAGGTACTACCTCAACTACTTCTCATCCCACAATTTAATTAGAATCCTAATCATGCAATGTGTGAGGATTTGATCTAATGCAATAAAACTGGGTAGTAGAAAAGGTATGATCAAAGTGTTACTTGCCTTGCTGATGATCCGCGAAACCTAGAGATTCGAAGTAACAAGCGGCGCACTACGGGTACTCTATCGCAGACAAACAAACAAGCATACAATAAATACTCATCTAATGCACGGGTAAAACTCAAATAAGAGATCTAACCAGAAGGTTCAACTTAAGAACTCTGGTCTGCAAAAAGAATCAAATCGAACGAAACAACGAAAGTCAAACGGCGAAAGAAAACAACTTCGTTCTAGAAATCTAGATCTAGGGCAAATTTTACGGTAGCAAAATCTTGTTTAAGTTGGTTAAACGGATAGAGGGTTTCGAGACGAAACTCCAGGCGCTTGAATCGCCTGATTCCGATAAACGAGCGAAAAGATATACTAAAATGAAAATCGGATCAGGAATCGCGATCAAAAAAATCGCGGATTTAATCCGAGAAAAAGAAAAAAACGAACGTTCGCTAGAATGAACGAACGGACGAACGCTCGCTATTTAAATAAACCGGAAAAACCGATCTATTTAAAAAAAGAATCTACAAAAACCGACGGAAAAACCGAACAGTTTTTCAAAAAAAATAAAAAAACAGCGTGGAAATCGAGGCAGCGGCGGACCTCGGGTGGCGTCCGGCGGCGGGGCGGGGCGGCGTGGTGGCGGGGGCGGCGGCGGCGGGGGGGCTGGGGCGGCTTGGGGCGGCTTGGGGCTGGCTAGGGTTTCGGCTGGGCCTCCCCCGGCTATATATAGCCTAACGGGCTGGGAGTCCTAGTCGGACACGGCCCTAGGTCGGTGCGCGTTTTTTTTACGCGCAGAAGAAAAAATAAAAAGAAATACTAAACGGACTCCAAAAATTCCAAAATAAATTTTCACGGGCTTCTAAAATCAAGCCTCACAAGGTGAACATTTATTTGGGGCCTAAATGCAATTTTGAAAAACGCACATTTTTCCTAAATTCAAAAAAAACACCGAAAAACTCCGAAATAAAATCTTATTTGATTTTATTATTAAATCCTCAATATTTCTTTATTTTGGGAAAGTCATTTTATTCCCTCTCTCATATTTTTGTAATAGAAATAATTGATGATAAAATAATTAAAATCAAATGATCCTATTCTCAAAATTTGAGAAAACTCAAATATGAAAATAATGAAATCCCCAACTCTCTCCGTGGGTCATTGAGTTGCGTAGAATTTCTAGGATCAACCAAAATGCAAAAAAAATAAAATATGATATGCAATGATGATCTAATGTATAACATTCCAAATTGAAAATTTGGGATGTTACAGTAATGATGGAGTCGAATTCCAAAATTCCAATCTTAGGTTTGTAATTCTGGTACATCAAGGTATATCACGCATGTTCAAAAGTATTGTTATCTCATAGTACAAACTGTGAAACAAATGATCAACCATGAGTGCACAATATCTCAATTACGCTAAAGTCCCTCAAATATAGACACCTCACTCTTTATCTGAAGTCAACCCCCCCCCACCACCACCACCACACACACACACATAGAGAAGTCGTTCTCTCCCCCAAACACCAACACATGAGCACATTAACACCCCTCTCTCTTGTAAAGTCCGGACCCCAACATAGGTCTCTATCACTTTGTCTCTCGGGAATGCACACATCTCTTCCCTCACTCTCTAGGTCTCCCGCTATCTCTCTTACCCAAGCACACGCACTATGTAGAGTGTATATTTCCCATACAACGTCGCCCCCAAACGTCTATCTCCCTAGTTATGTGGTTCTCGCGCACTCACATCACACACCACCCCCACTGCAAACAAGCACACTTTGTCTCCTTGTGCACCACTCTCCTCTTTCTATCTCTCCCACATGCGGACCCGCCCCAGCTCCTTCCCTATATACATATATGTCATGACTCTTTGCATAGCTCCCTAATGTATAATCGTTCTCGATTTCGCACATTGTTCTCTACACCATCTATTCTAGACCTCTCATGAAGTCCCTATCACACACACGATGACTCGCTTCCCTTGCGTCTCCGTTCATAGGCCAATTTCGGACAACGTCAACATTATCTCCCTGTCTATACGCCATTTATGGACACAAACGACCCCTCTCGCCCCCTCTCTTCCTCTCTCTCTCTCTCTCTCTCTCTCTCTCTCTCTCTCGCTCGCTCTCTCTCTCCGTCGCTAGCTCTCTCTTTCTCTCGCTCTCACACCCCTCTCCCACACACACACTCGATGTCTCTTCCAAATAGTCTGCTCCCCCTGCCCGCACCCGTGCTATCTCGCTACTACACATGTCACACCATTCCCGCTTCCCTTATGCTAGGTTTACATCATCAGTGGTCTCTCTACTCCACATACACTCTCTCCCTCTCACACACAAACGCGTGCACAAACACACACAGACACACACAAACACTCATTTATCTGGATCCTCATCTCTCCTCATGTCCGCATGTCTATCTCACACACTCACTCTCTAATTATGTATATGTGTATCCACGTTACACAACACAAAGCCCCATGTACATGTCTCTCTCTATCCTCCACACACATAGACACAAAGAATCTGTTATCATTGCCTCAGTATCTAACATATCACACACGCACTCTCTCTCTCTCTCTCACAAACACGCTCAACAAGGGTTTCCCCGTGAATAACTTACCGTCTATTCATCAACAATCGTGGCAGTACGGCGAACACGAGACGTGAAAAAGAATAAATCTACACGTGCTTAGACCACCTAGTATGACTACTAGGACTAGAGCAAGCCAAAAAGCGCGTCGCCGTCACCCCCTCCTTGTCGGCGACGGGAAAATCTTTGTTTTACACAGTCGAGAAGTCATTGTGCTAAGGCCCCACATGCCGAGGCGTTGAATATGATGTAGATGCTAGTTTACGGAAGCAAGTATCGATAATACGTTTGTATCTCCATACTTATATTTCTTCTCTTATAAAAAACCGAGTTGGTGATGATGGTACGTGTGCCATCTTGCAATATAGACCGTCCGATCTATATCCGACGGATGGAAATTAAACTAAAAGATACCCGCACCCCTCTCCACATTTGCAGACAAGGCCTTCCCTCGTTCATCCTTATCTCCAACAAACCTCATTGTTGAGCAATTAAGAAAGGAAGCCTCTGGAACAAACTGGCCTGGTGGCCGCTGCCGGCGTCGTCAATCCCCATGCCTCCGCTCAATCCGACCACCAACCACCACCACACCCCACTCCTATTCACCTTATCTCATATTTCTCGAGATATCATTAGTTTTTACACATGGGATTACTCCCGCAAGGGTCAATCACAACAAGTGTTTTATAAAAAATGCATGTTGATGTTTCGTGCAATGCACGGATCTTGCTAGTACTCCTACACAAGACTAAGTTGGTGATGCTGGTGTGTCTGCCATCTGTCATTTCTGACCATTAGATCTACATCTAACGATTGTGAGGTAAGTTGTTGCCTTTTCTCACCAACATCCCACTTGTCTACCAATTTGCAGAAAAACCCATAATTAGTATCTTAAAACCAACCACATCCTTCCCTGACCTCACCAAAATAGCCCAAGGAATATATTCTAATTGAAACATAATATATCTCTAGTGACATATGTATATCAAAATTAGAGTGTTTTGTACCAAGTTTGTGAATAAGTATTATTCTAATTATGATTCGTTGCAACGGACATGAAAATTGCTAGTATTTCCAACCATGCATTTTTTTCCTAGTATTCCATAGTTTCGAGCTTTCCATCAAGATATTAGTCACTCATGGTTGATATTTACTTTCAATCATGTACACATATGCACTATGTAACTAGCCTTGCTTATTGGCTTCTAAAGCTTAACTTTCACTCCTACTTACAATATGTAGAGTATTTAACAAAAAACTGCCACTTTCAACCAGCCCTAGGAAGAATCTATTGTACAAAAAATAGCAAAAACATACCCAAAATTTCTTAATCCACGCCAAAAACTACCTAGTGCTCCTACCGATTAGGTTCGTTTAAACCCATTTATGACAGGGTTGGCCCACACGTCTGTGCTGACGAGGCAGCTTAAACCAACACATTTAGTTTGACCGTTGACACAAGGGACCCACATCTGACCTTCTATCCTGTTATTCCCCCTCAAATCATTATTTTTCCTGAACATTACTTCAAACAGTATTGATGCGTGTTCGTCGGTGGCGCCGGTGATGAGCGAGTTGGTCGCCGCTCTGCCGAACGGGCCGGACACCGTGCTGGCCTCCGCACGGGTTGGCAGGCTGGCCCGAGCGTGACTCACGAGCGAGCAAGCTGCCACGCTGGCCTTAGCGTGGCGCGCGAGAGCAAGCCGCCGCGCTGCCGTGCCAATCTAGCTAGCAAACCTTGTAGACAAGCAGCTGGACGGAGCTATCTTGGCTAGCTAGCGGCCACGAGCGCCGGACGGAGCTGGCATTCGGGCTGCCACAACATGGGCTCTGCACCGCCGGCGGTTTTGACCTCGCCTTCTACCGGCGGCGGTAGCTGCGTCCCATGGCCTAGGATGACTAGGTGGACGGGCCGGAGGTAGGAGGTCACTCGAGGATTTTTGTTGGTAAGAGCATGTACAATGGTTGATAAGGTAGTCTTATCTTAAGTCTGCCACGTATGCAAGTGGTAGTAGTTTCTTGGCATTTTAGTGGTTTCTTGCATTATTAGAGCAAGTACAATAGAGCTGAGTCAACGGGCTATAAGAAATAAACTAGTATATTTCTGCTTAGTTGGAGGAAAGAGAAGAGGAGAGAGAAGGTAAGCGGGCTCTTCGTGAAGAGCCAGCTCTAGCACGTGCTCCTGGGCACTTTGTGAGAATGAGAAGTGGGACACATAATAAAAAAGTAGTACACTCTTTTGATCTATTATTGTACATGTTGGCTATAAGATTGGCTGTAGATGACATGGCACTGGCTTATAGCCAGCAGCTGGCTATACTATTAACCATGCTCTTATGGGTTTCTTGTAAGGAACAATGTACGTACTACTAGCGACAAAAGGCGATTCTAGGTTGCATTGTACTCCAACGAGTACTACTAGTGGTCGCGGGAGTGTATACTTCGTTTTGTGGGTTCGATCCCGGCCGAATGCACGGTAGCCTTTTTAAAAAAATAGTACTACTACACTTTGCTGCGAGCCAATATTTTACACGGGTAGTTTGAGTTTTGAAGTCAAACGGACGTGCGGCCCCACAATCTGGGTGCAGTGGACAGCCTAGCCACGTGAACGGGTTTTCCTTCCTAGCATCCCGTGGCTCGCGTGCTCGCCCTAGCCGCACCTTGCTTGCAGCTTCCTCATTAGCTAGTAGCATATTTAAACTAGTGCCTCCCAATTAAGCCTGAGGAGCCGGAAAAGCCTGGTGGGGCATTGGGAACTGTGCAATATGGCTCTATACGTAAAGTGCTCTACTACTACTTTGTAGCTTGTGGCGTTGCACGCATGGACTTCACTCCATTATCGGCTCTACTATAAAAGAAATTCCTCTTGACGTGTTTTTTAACGGAGGCAAAAGCTTTGCTTCATCTCATTCATAAAGAAGGAACTACTAATAAAGTTCGACGAGATCCATTACACCTCCACAAATGGAAGCGAAAAGCCTAGTCTCGCTGTATCAAATAACTCAAATGTTCTGCCCCCGCAGTAACCGTCGCTGATAAACATGCTGCTAGTGTGTGCGTGAGAGGAGCGGCTGAGTAGGCCAGCTACGTGAGAGGAGCGGCTAATAGAGCACTGAGAGTACCCACTAGGCCACTACACATGTGTACTTCCCCTGCATTGATAGTACAACGGTGGTTCTAGAGAACAGTAGTACCCTCCACTTCCAACTGTAGCTCATTGGCCCTGAGATTCAAGAGTTCAAAACTGGTGCACTAGACTAGACTAGACTAGAAGTACAGTACATTGCACTACTAGTTGAGAAAAGTAGTACTAGTACAGCTACAGTACGAGTACGTACTCCTCTGTCACATAATGTAAGACGTTTTTTGACACTAGTTGGCGTGTACAAAAAATGGCAAAAACATACCCAAAATTTCTTAATCCACACCAAAAACTACTACCTAGTGCCAAAAATTTCTTACTAGTGCTATTATTTACAGTATAATGCAATCCCATAACGTTCCATAATGCTAGTACTAGTAGTAAATAATAGACTCACCCCTTCGCTAAGGAACAATCTACAGTTGGAAGGGACAAGGCCCTGCGGTTACTACGCTCTTATCTCCTTCTCGCCAGTTCCCCTCCCCCAGAAGAGAAGGCAGTTCATCGCTGCTCCCATGGATTCGCCAGGCGGTTCTCCTCCTCGTCGGGGCTGGGAGACCTTGGATGACGATCCTCTGGGAGAAATCGCACGCAGCTCTGACGTCCTCACCGCCGCAAGACTCGGTGCTTCCTGCACCAACTTTTTCAAGATGCTGCTTAAACAGGCTTGGGAAAAGGCCATGCTTGTTGGTCTTCCATGCATCCTCGAGGAGAAGGTTCTTCTATGGGACAATCCTTCAAACAGTCCACCGCTCCCTGGCCATGGTTGCACGTTGACTCCGCTAGAGTTGCCGACATTGAGAGGTAGTCCGATTTTGTCCGATGAGCAGGTCAGTAATGGAGTTTGATCATGTAGTACTTAGTTATTCCATTTCCATCCCGTAATTTCTCCGCTGCCTACAGTCTTATATATAGGTCTGGGTCGGTGCCAACGAAGATTGGCTTGCATACCTCTGGCCGGATACCACCATCATTTTGCACAACATCCACGGCAGTGCGGCCGTTCCAGTAGACCCCTTCTCCACCATTGGGATTGGCCTTCCGGACTGGCTGGGCTTGAATACGTATGATGATGCCTACATGAGATTGAAGAATATAGCAATTGTGGACCCGCCGACAAAGCGACGCGGCTACGACGATTACTATCTCATCGCGGTATTCGACATAAGGATTGCCATCAATGCAAGAGGCAGTAACGGCAGAGGCTGGCGCATGTTGGCGGCGGCAGATTTGTACCCCTACACGTTCGAAGACGTCGTGCGCCATCGAGGCCGCATCTTTGCGGTGACAAGCCAGGGGACTTGTTTCATCTGGTTGCCATCCTACAGTACGGGATATTACAAATGGAATGCACAAACCATCATTTTCATCCCTAACGGTACTCCATTATTTTGCAGGGACCAGTCATCCCCCGATCAAAATAAGATCGCCGATCCTGAATGTGCATTTGCATCCGCGATTCGGTCTAACCTGGAACCTTGTAGCTGACTTTGGCATATTGGGATCAACTAACTTAGCAGTCGTTACCCATGGTACCACTGATGTGCAACATGGTCACACAATCTACCACGATCGGACCATCACCATCTACCCAGGTATTCCATTTTTTAACCCTCTCGCCTTCTCTTTCATTGTTGTACTAGTAGTATACTTTGTAGTACTAGTAGGAGTACTTTTTACCTTGGAGGACGCGTATAGCTAGCTAGGCCCTTGAAGACTTGAACCCACTAGTTTCCACCATTTTTGTTTTTCCATGTCTTACTATCTCATCCATGTAGGCAAGAGTGGCTATATATAATAAGCCGGTTATTTTACTTCCTCTATACCGGAGTAGTACTATTTGCCGCACAGTATTACTGACCGCCATATTTGAGCACAACATTATTATGCATGGACCTTGACTATGTATGTCACCATGTGTCCAGATCTGGGATGCTGCGTGTACCAGATGAATGGCGCCGAGTTCGACCCCCGTGATGCTACGTGGGTGCCGAGGAACACTCTTGGAGAGTACTCGCTTTTCATCGGGGACAGCTACCCCATTGTGAAGCGGATGCCACCTTCCATGCACGACACGGAAGGCCTGCCGTTCATGAAGCATGGTTGTGTCTTCAGTGTGCACCGCCGGATGAACGACATGCTGGGACACGCTATCCCTGATTTATGCCACTTCAGCTTGGATGAGTCTCCATCGTGTGGAACCGGACTAGAAAGCTGCGACAATGATTCCCGTTGCCCACCGCTATGGATCGTGTCATCCATGAAGAACACCTGGGACTGGAACCTGGAGGAGGACATGTAGCCCATCTATAACGTGTAAGTGGGGTACGGTAATTGTGAACGGTAGCGCTGTGAATATGTAGACTAGTCGTGCACAAATTTATCACATGAATTGGAGATGAACTTGTGTGGCATAGTGGCATTTGTCCTTTAGAATTTATTACTAGTAAATGTGTTATGTGTACGTGCAACTTGTGTGGTTGTTGCACGGGCTCCAACACGCTCTTTGAGAAAAAAAAAGGTGGCACATCTTTGGATATACGTGACGTGGCGGCATCATACAGTAGCATCATTCGCTATAGTTGTAGTACACTCCTACTAGGACGACAACTCCTATAAAACCTTGCGCTTGGCCCTTTGCCTCTTCGGGAGGTTCAACAGTTCATACTCGTGTGAACCTTGCACTTGGCTCTTCGCCTCTTCGGAAGGTCCAACAATGATGATACTACAGTACAATATGCTTCTGGCAATCTGACACTGATTGAACTGCTGCACGTCCACCGCGAGGGCGAGGGCGGGGGCGAGGGAGAGGGAGAGGGCGTTGTAGTCAAAACCCTCTCCTCGTCCTGCGAACCACCACGCGCGTGGGCGAGGGAGAGGCCTAGTAAGCAAGCTTCTCCTCGTTCGGCGAGTTGACGGGACACATCAAAGCAGTACTAGTACTAGTAGTAGTAGTCCATACTGCGTCCTTTCCGATTAATATGGCTTAATTTGAAACGAGAAAAATACACTGGCGATCAATGTATGTAACAATACGCTCTTTACGGTCACTATATATAGTTTTGCGGTGATTATACGATCACTAGCTCATCGTAGAGCACCGTATTGCACCCTACTGACCGGCCACATAGTCGACGTGGCACTTTGTTGACTGGTTAAATTGTCACCTGGTTTCTGGGTCCCACCTGTCAGTTGGCAGAGCAAAGAAATCAGTTAAACAAAACTTTACGCAAGCGCGACACGAGTCCAACCCTTGCGCGCGAACCGCCCTGGCTGTGTATGTGAGTGCATGCACGTGTCCTCCCTCGGTCTTCCAACAAAGAGTGTACATCGGCTATAAAACGAAGAGTGTAGTACATGATGTACATCTACACTTCCAATGCATTTAGCCTTTAATCTAAACCGATATTGATTGACTAATGCACCAACTTGTGCTGTAGGTATAGGTTACATGTCTATCCTTAATTACAGCATGCAACGGCCTTCATTTAATCTTCTTATCTCAATGGTCGCATGCACACATAAGTCTGCTACTTTTGGGCGTTAAATATGCCCTGGTCAATGTGTAAATCTCTAAATGTACAGTCTTTCACGGACGTAGGGAGTAGGTTGAGCACTTGAGCGTGAGCGTGTGTGTTGCGTCGTGTGCTTTGTGCCACATGGGTGCGTGAGTGTTGCATGCGTCCATGTGTACGTGTGAGTGTTGCATGTTGCATGCACGCATGCATGCATGGGGCTTACTCCCTCCCATTGACATGTTCATATTTCAAGCTTCCTCTGTTCCCTCCATATGGTGATACTCCCTCTGTTCCCAAATAGTACGGAGCAAAAGCCTCCCTCTGTTCCCAAATACGGAGTATTTGTCTTTCTACAGATTTCAACAAGTGACTAGGTATGGAGCAAAATGAGTGAAGTGAGCGTAGAGGCATAGGGATACTGTAGAAAGGAAGTCCTCGCGATCCATTATTCCCCATCTCGGTCAGAGAGAACTATTCAACTAGTCTTCACAGTGAAGTGACAATACACGCTGCAGTAGATGGGACACGTAATTAATAAGTTGAACCATCATGTTGGTGTTACTAAATCAGCCTTACCCAGTACTGCCATCTCTTCTTCTTCCTCCTCTCTTCTTCTTCCTCCTCTCTTCCCCATTGTCAGCCGCACACCATTTACCCCCACTCACTGCTCGCCCGCCCGCGCCATCTTCCTTGGTAGCTCGCGCGTACCATATCCCCCCGCTCACTGCTCGGCCACACGAGGAGAAGCTTCTTCGCTCGCCCACCGGAATCCACTTCCCCGCTGGCTCGCAGGCACCGAAAACCCTAATGGCAGAACCGACTGACACGCAGAGCCGCGATTGGAATTCCCTCCCCGATGTTCTCTTGGAGCAAATCCGTAGTCGTATGGACCTACTCAGCACCGTCCGTCTGGCCGCATGCTCGGTGTCTTTGTACCGTCTACTCATCTGCAACCGACTGGCTCTTTTCAAGACACCCTGCTTGCTGATGCCCGATCCTCGTAGGTGGCCCAGACACCGACTTGACGATCCTATGGAGGTTGCCATGGTGCCCCTCGACATGCTACCACTACCCGCCCACCTGTCCTTCATGCGCGGGCACTACTAGGCGGGCATGAAGGCCAACTGGATCATCCTCATCCACCACACCGGTAGTTTGTGGCGTCTCGTGGATATCTACACCCAGCGACAGATCACCCTTCCATCGTTGGATACCGCCGCCATCGAGCCTCGCGGCCCGCCGGACACTCCTACCTACTACGCACGAGACGCGTCAAGTTTTTGGTTCGACCTCTGTTTGCAGAAAGTTGTAATCTGTGAAGTGTCCACACCATCAGAAGACTACATGGATTACAAGCTCATTGCCTTGTTCAACATGGGATTAGTCTATCTGGAATCCGGTTGCCATACATGGTTATGGCTCATCATCAATCCTGTTGAGGCAACATTTATGTCTGATGCTATAGTGCACGATGGCATCGTTTACGCGGTCGACGCACAGATTGGCTACCTATACTGGTGGAATATATCGTCGTGTAATTGTTCTATCCCATCTCATCTTTACCTTATGAATACGACTGCCTGTTCATTTGTTACAAATTTAGAATGCATAGCATGTCTATAACCACATCATTGCTATATGTTCCTCTCATTTCCTAGATTTTTATGACCACACATGTTATTGTTAGAGTTGATATGAGAACAATTGGCATCTAATGATTGTTAGAATACATATTATGAGCATAACATCATGATTGCTATATGTTACTCTTGTTTACAAGATTTTTATAACAACGCATGTTATTGCTTAGAGTTGACATGAGAACAGTAGTAGTAAGTGCTATGGTAGAATATGAGTAGGCGTTGTCCTAGCTGTTTTCCTCTCATTGTTACATGATGTTTGAACCATGACATATTGCTAGAATATGAAAGCCATTGGCTTATCGAGCACCTTGAGGCCAAAGTGAGTGCTGACAGCGCGAGATTTTAGTCTCTCATCGATTTGTTCATACCAACCATCGACAGCGAGCATGGCATATGCTACACCCAACCTGAGAAACTTCCAGGTAAGACACCGATCGGCCATCTACTTGCACAAACATATTCGTTTATTTATAGCTCTATTTTTCTTTTTAGACACAGACTTGGTGAAGCAATTACAATTTGACAGTTAATAAAAAGTGAAAAAAGTGACTGCAACATGCCAAAGATGTTATGAAAATGCCAACTAGGTACACTAAAACCTGTATTCCACAATACTGCAGGTATCACACTGAGTGGCCTAAGGAAGCATTTCTTCCAGCGCAATTCTAGGGCGTTCAAAAGGGGCACGTGGACGCGTCGCAAGATACAATCGGAGTGTGGCATGCACGCGATGTGGCACAAGACCGGCAATACCTTGCCGGTGATGGTCAACGGCCGGCAGACGGGCAACAAAAAAGTTTCTGGTGCTACACACCAACAAGAACTTCGACCAGCAGAGGACCAACTGGGTGATGCACCAGTACCACCTCGGGGACCTGGAGCAAGAAAAGGAGCGGGAGCTGGTCCTCTGCAAGATTTTCTACCAGACGAACACTAGGACCAGGAGTAAAAAGATTATAAGTTAGTTTGGTATTGGTAGTTGTACTACCTTGTCGTCCGCAAGTTGGTATTGTTGTTAACAATCTTTTGGTATGAACTTGCATTTGCTTCCAACCATCATGCCGAGGGTCGACGTGGATATAAAGTTGAATCATTTGCTTCGAAACAAATTTTTAGGCACCTGATTTTTATTTGATGGGTAGCATAAGCACCTGCCGTTCGAATTCCCAGTTCTCCAATTTTTTCAAAACAAGTGCATGTACTTATTATCACGATAAAAGAACAATATCCGTGCTGCATCCCAGTTATCAGTTTGTACTTGCAGAATTCTCTCATTTATTGAGCACGTATATTGTTTTTTCAGGTTGAGCAAGTTTCAACTGGGATGTAGACTGCCCAGGGTTGGTTTTGTTTTTAACAGGCCCAGCCCATGACGACAACGGGGCACAAAGATCCAGCAGGTATCTACTAGCCTCTGGCCCGCCAGCATTAGTTATATTTTGTCTTACAACATCCGCAGGCAGTTTTTTTTACTGAATCAAACACACAGCCCAGTTCTATTTTCCTCTTGAAACGCATGTCCTACATCCGTTTTCTAATCTCTACCTATAGTTTTACTAGTTCATATACACGTATCATTATATTGAAAACACATAAAATTCCCTTTTCATATTTACATCCTTATTTTTGTTGTTTTTTCCCACCCAACGCTGATTTTTTTACCACTGGTTTTCCCTTAAACCAACTCAATTGTCCCACGTCTTATTTTCTTACAAAAACAAAATGATTTTTTTGGCAAATCAATAAGTTCTTAAAAATGCTTATCATTTCGGGATTACAACAGTTCGGACTCCACCGAAATATGCAAAATAAGGTTGAACTTTTTGACCATGGTCCTGGGCAGAAAATGGGCTGTAATAAATTACTTAAGAATTAGCAAATGGGCTGCAAATTATAAAAAATAGCAAATGGGATTTATGTTGTCTGCCACAGATTTGGATGCTGACTTGTGGGCCTACTAAGTTCATGCGTACACAAGGTTTCTCAAAAAATAAACTTAGTAAACAATCGACTCTACCAGCGTCAGACTGTTAGATGTCAATCTAACGGCAATCGTGCTTCTTCAGTCTCTGATCTTCCTGCCCCAGCCGCCCAAACCAGCGCCGTCGGAACCGCCTGCTCCCGCCTCCCGTGGCCGGTAGTACTACCGGGAAGGCCTCATGGCCCCATCATACTCGCATCCTTGGCCTGTCTATCCCTCTACTCACCCACACCTCCTGTTATTTTCCGGCGACGGCAGCCGAACCAGTCAACCCTCGTACTCTCCACCGCGTGGGCAGCCACTGCCGTGTCTTCCCTGTCTCCGTGTCGTTCCCTTCGTAGGCCTCGCCATCGTCCATCGCCCTAGTGCTCTCGGCGCGGCGTGGTCAACAATGTCCATCCAACGGCCGTAGTGCTTCTTCAACCTCTGGTCTTCTTGCCCCTGTCGCCCAAAGCAGCGCCGGTCGTGCTGAATGCTCCTGCCTCCCGTGGCCGGCTGTGCTGCCGCGGAGGCCTCACCGTCCCCATACTACTCCCACTGCTGGCCAGGCCATCCCTCCCCTCACCCACTCCCCCTGTTATTCTGCGGCGACGGCAGCCTCACACTACAGCCGAACCAATGAACCCTCGTACTCCTCTCCACGTGGGCATCCACTGTCGCGTCTCCCCCGTCTCCGTGTCGTCCCCTTCCTAGGCCTCGCCGTCATCCACCGTCGTGGTGCTCTCGGCGCGGCGTGGTCAATGTGGTCAACGACCGACTTCCATCGGAAGAGTACTGTACGTGGAGAGGCTGACAGCTGGGCCACGGCAGCCGCAAGGAAGTGCCTCCTTATTACGCGCAAAATAATTATTCCTCCACCTGACAGCAGGGACCCACCGGACAGCCCACCAGTATTTCGCGGAAAAAAGGTTTCCCCCCTGACTGCTGGGACCCATCGGACGGGCCACCGTATTTCCCAAAAAAAACGTTTGCCCCTGACTGTTGGGACCCACCGGACAGACCATCGTATTTCGTGAAAAAAACGTTCCCCCCGCTGTCAGCTCGGACCCACCGGAGTGCCTCCTTATTACGCACATAAAAATGAATATTCCCCCTGCTAGCTGGGACCCACCATGGTGGGAGGCTGACTTGTGGGCCTACTAAGTTGACGGGGACGGACGGCTTTGTCAACTTAGTCAATATGAACGATTCTAGTTCCAGTGACCGTACGATGTCCATCCAATGGCCGTCGTGCTTCTTCAATCTCTGCTCTTCCTGCTCCAGCCGCTCAAACAAGCGCCGGCGGGACTGCCTGCTCCCTCCTCCCCGCGGCCGGATCTGCTGCCACGCAGGCCTCACCGCCCCACCGTACTCCCATCGCTAGCCTAGACATCCCTCTACTCACCCACACCTGCTGTTATTCTTCGGCGACGGCAGGCGAACCAATAAACCCTCGTACAGTCGTACTCCCCTCCGCGTGGGAAACAACTACCGAGTCTTCCTTGCCTCCGTGTCGCTCCCTTCCTAGGCCTCGCTGTCGTCCACTGCCCTGGTGCTCTCGGCGCGGCCTGGTCAACGTGGTCAATGACCGACATCACTACAAAAAAAAAGACATATCCGTGACATTTTGGGCCGAACGAAAAAAAATTCTGTCATACATATGACACTTCTATGACGATAATTGTGACAAAACCCGGTATCATCATAGATGTGGTGGGCTCCTACTTCTATGACAAAAAATCATGATAGAAAATGGGCTTTTTGTCCTGGGCGGGCCGGAGACGCAGCTGCATGACATTCTTTGGGCCATCCATGACGGAAAAAACCGTAGTAGAAGCGAGGGGGAGGAAAATTTCGGGGAGTTCCCGGTTATGGTGGGAGGTCGGGGCCGAGCGATGCGCGTTTCTCTCGTACACGTACGCGTGTGTGTGCGAGGCGTTGGCTCTAACTGAACCCGAGCGAGGCGTTGGGCTCTAACTGAACCCGAGCGATTGCACTGCAGGCTACGCGTTACTGAACACGAGCGATCGATCGATGGCTTTTAACTGAAACCGATCGAGCGATTCCTTCGCTACTGCTGCTAACTGAAGCCAATCGATGGGATGAACAGTAGACGGTGGAGGGGTGCCCGTGGAGGGGTGGATGAACAGGACCCCGTGGTGTGGAGGGCTGGATGAACAGTAGACGGTGGAGGGGTGCCCGTGGAGGGTGGTTGAACAGGACCCCGTGGTGTGGAGGGCTGGATGAACAGTAGACGGTGGAGGGGTGGTTGAACAGTAGCCGGTGGAGTAGCGCGCGGTGGAGGCTGGATGAACAGGAGCCCGTGGACGCTGGAGGAGGTCGACGGTGGAGATGAACAGTATCCCGTGGAGTCCCGTTTTGCGGTATGCCACACCCCTCCCGATGAACAGGACCCCTGTTTCGACCATAGAGCTCCAACACAAGTCCGTTTCCTCCGTTTTGCGGTACGCCACACCCCTCCCGATCAACAGGACCCCCGTTTCGACCATAGGAGGTCCGTTTCCTCCGTTTTGCGGTACGCCACACCCCTCCCGATCAATAGGACCCCCATTTCGACCGTAGGAGGTCCGTTTCCTCCATTTTGCGGTACGCCACACCCCTCCCGATGAACAGGATCCCGTTTCGAACGTGGCTGGTCGAACACAAGGCCGTTTCCTCCGTTCTACGATACGCCAGGCCTCGTTTCCATCGCCTGTTCCGTCCAAGCCCTCCCGATGAACACAACGCATTCCGTTGCCTCCCCATGAACACGACGCATTCCGTTGCCTCCCCATGAACACGACGATGACGCTGTTTCTCCGTTCCGGGCCAGCCATGTACACGAGCCCTCGCCGTATGTATGCGCGAGTAGGCGTTCGAGACCCCGCCCGTATGTACACATACGTGGCCGTATTTTCTTTCTTGCACCCTGACCACTGTACGTACGTGTACATGCTACGTGCGCGCCTCTACTATGACACGTGTGCGCCTCTACATCGACCAGTATATATGTACGTACAAATTCGCGACCAGAATGACAATGCTACGTATGCTTCGACCAGGTGGGTCCCGACTGTCAGGCACTTCCTTGCGTGCGAAGATGTAGCTGGTGGGTCCCAGCAGTTAGGGGGGCGAATCGTTTTGTTTTTTTTTTGCCCGGATGCACTTCCTTGCGTGGGAAGGTGTAGCTGGTGGGTCCCAGCAGTCAGGGGGGAAACATTTTTTCACGAAATATGGTGGCCCGTCCGGTGGGTCCCCGCTGTCAGGTGGAGGAATAATTATTTTGCACGTAATAAGGAGGCACTTCCTTGCTACGGCCGTGGACCCAGCTGTCAGCCTATCCACGTACAGTCCATGTCCGATGGAAGTCGTTCCTTGACCACATTGACCACGCCGCGTCGAGAGCACCAGGGCGGTGGACGACGGCGAGGCCTAGGAAGGGGGCGATGGGGAGCCGGGGAAGACGCGGCAGTGGAAGCCCGCGCGGAGAGGAGTACGAGGGTTCACTAGTTCGGCTGCAGTGTGAGGCTGCCGTCGCCGCAGAGCCTGGCCAGCGGTGGGAATAGTAGGGGGCGGTGAGGCCTCCGCGGCAGCACAGCCGGCCACGGGAGGCAGGAGCATGCGGCACGACTGGCGCTGCTTTGGGCGGCTGGAGCAAGAAGACCAGAGGTTGAAGAAGCACTACGGCCGTTGGATGTACATCGTACGGTCACTGGAGCTAGAATCGTTCATATTGACTAAAGTTGACAAAGGCCCCCGTCCCAGTCAACTTAGTAGGCCCACAAGTCAGCCTCCCACCATGGTGGGTCCCAGCTAGTAGGGGGAGTATTTATTTTTTGTGCGTAATAAGGAGGCACTTCCGGTGGGTCCAAGCTGACAGCGGGGGGAACGTTTTTTTCGCGAAATACGCTGGCCCGTTCGGTGGGTCCGAGCAGTCAGGGGGAAACGTTGTTTTCGTGAAATAAGGTGGCCCGTCCAGTGGGTCCCTGCTGTAAGGTGGAGGAATAATTATTTTGCGCGTAATAAGGAGGCACTTCCTTGCGGCCACCTGGACCCAGCTGTCAGCCTCTCCATGTACAGTACTCTTCCGATGGAAGTCAGTCGTTGACCACGTTGACCACGCCGCGCCGAGAGCACCAGGGCGGTGGTCTGGACAACGGCGAGGCCTAGGAAGGAGACTACGCGGAGCCAGGGAAGACGCCATAGTGGAAGCCCGCACGGAGAGGAGTACGAGGGTTCACTGGTTCAGCTACGGTGTGAGGCTGTCGTCGCCGCAGAATAACAGGGGTGTGGGTGAGTGGAGGGATGGCCTGGCCAGCGGTGGGAGTAGTATGGGGGCGGTGAGGCCTCCGCGGCAGCACAGCCGGCCACGTGAGGCAGGAGCAGGCGGCACGACCGGCGCTGCTTTGGGCGGCTGGACCAAGAAGACCAGAGGTTGAAGAAGCACTACGGTCGTTGGATGGACATCATACGGTCACTGAAGCTAGAAACGTTTATTATTGACTAAGTTGACAAAGCCCTTGGTACGCTCCAACTTAGTAGGCCCACAGGTCAGCCTCCGAAACGGTGCGCCCCAGATGTCAGGGGGAGGAATCATTTTTTGGGCGGCCGAAGCTAAGAATATCTGAGATTGAAGAAGAAGCACGACATCCCTTGGATAGACATCCAATGGCCACTGCTGCTAGAGCCATGTGTTGACTATAATAAGTTGGCAAAGCCTTGCATACGCGTCAACATATTTTTTTAGGGGACGCGTCACTTAGTAGGCCCACAAGTGTGTGGCAGAGAACTTATAGCCCATTTGCGTTTTGTAAGAATGTACAGCCCATTTTGGAATTCTAATGGAATTTACAACAGCCCATTTATAGTTTGTTAAAAGTACAACCCATTTTCTAGCTAGGACAATGATTAATAATTTCAACCAACCGTTGAAGACAGAATTCAATAAAATTTCCCACATTTTGATGGGCTCCGAAATATTTTTATCCTGAAATTTCTAGTCAGATTAAATATAAATTTGTATTACGTAAAAATCCAATGAAACACTGCACGTGCAACAATGAAAATTTAAGATTTTCAAAATCCATAAATAATATTTTATAAACTAATTTCGTATTTGGTGCATTTTTTTATAGTTACTGCCCAGTTTTTATAATTACATCCCATTTATTATTTTTAAAGCCCATTTTCCTGTTAAGCCTAATGCATCCCTCCTAGGAAAGATTTGCAGCCCAGCGGGGCGGAGAATAACAAGTTGACCTTGCCTGGGTATTCCTCAAAAAGACGTATAGCTGGGCTAGCCATTTTCATCTTGAAAAAATTAGTATCTGGGCTGGATATCTGGCCTGGGCTAGACGGGCCACAGCCCGCCCAGTTAATACCCTGCTCTCCTCTGAACAACAACGAAATCATCGCCAAGAAAAACTCTGCAATGCTCATGCCTCAAAAACACAAATACTGCTCGAGCTGCTTGGTCCCAGCTGTCGGCCGCACCTTGTACAATGGTATGGGACCGTGATGTCAGGAAACCAGGAGAAAGCAAAAAAAATAGTTGTGCATAATAAGGAGGCACTTCCGTACGTACAGCTATGGCCCTAGTGGGTCCCTAGTGTCATCCAGTCAAAATAAAGTCATCTCCTGAATCCTCATGTTCGTTGACGATGTTAACAATGCTCGGCGCCACGGTGAGCGCAACAACTCGAAGGACAACGGAGAGAGCCTCGCGGGCCCTACGGATGGTCTGATACAGCACCCGCTACTCATTCAGGAAGCCAGGATCATCGGACACCTATGAGCACCTTCGAGAAACTGAGACGGCATGAAACGGTAAGGCCGCGCTTGGGAGCTCTGGTTTATTTCAAACCTGTATTAACATACAAGTGATATTTACTCGTCATCAAAAACAACACGTAAAATACAGGCGTAATGAAACCGAGGGCCTGAGGTCTGTAAGTAAAACTAGCGGGTTACGCGTGTAATTTGAGAGACCAGTGTATATTTTACGAGCACTACTACATGGACGACATTACCAGACATGCACAACGTGCGTATCATGCCATCCATGGGCAAGGCTGAAACAGCAGCTAACGGCTGGATTAGCAATCATCCGAGTGTCGTTCAGCGTTTTTATCGTGTGTCAAGTACTTCCGATATTTTACTAGTCGAAATCGACCAACCAAGCGCCTTCGCCCGAGACCATCTGCTTTAATTTACAAGCGTCAGTTTTACAAGAGGTTTTGGTTGGAAAACGACGATCCAATCACGGCCTAATATCATGAGTTGGTCGGAAGATCATATGGTTTCACGTCTAACCTACCCGACTTGTCGTATAGGCTATGAATGAAACATCAGACGATGAACTTCTTAAGCACGGAAACAACAGAAGAGGATGATCTTCTTAACAAGCAAATCACTGGCATTAGATCGACATGCAAAACAATACGAAGCATTATTCTCAGGAGGCACGGTGAACAGCTCGTGATGCTGCATGCCACAACATTCCAAGCTCAACTTTGCAATCAAACACAAGGCCTGGCATTACATAGACAATATTTAGAACAAACTCTTAACACAGGAATATCTCAGCAGAGTAACTATTTACTTCTAAACTGAACACAGGAATAGGAAAAAACACTCGACGCTGCTCACAGCAAGGGCGTCCCACTCAAAAATATCAAATGCATGTCTTTTGGCTAACATCAATGAGCAAATTTTGACAAGGTTTTCCAATTCCAATATATTAAACTAACATCTTCTTGCTAACATCAATGATTAAACTTTGACAAGCTTTTCCCATTCAAGATATGTAATGCCTATGATCGTGGAGTCCTGTCGCTTCTTGCTAACATCAATGATTAAACTTTGACAAGCTTTTCCCATTCAAAATATGTAATGCCTATGATCGTGGAGTCCTCTCGCTTCTTGTACTTGTTTGGGCACTTCTTGCCCGGGCACTCCACGTGTTTAAATTGCCAATGGTCTCTGCAGACTATTCATGTCACCGGTGTCTAATATTTATGGCACCGGCTATAGCAATGGAGGGATTCGGTGCCAAACTAAGAAAAGGTGAAATTGGCACCTCTTTTGGCCTACATAGTGGAAGGCCTGATACTCTGTAAAGCTTCTCGGTCATTCCTTCTGTAATGTAGCGCAAACAATGACTGCTTCTTTCTGCAAAGTGGAACGACCAACTGGACCCAGTAATGCAGCAGTTTGCCTTGGACACATTGGCTCCTTTTGTGCAGTTGAACTAAAATCAAAGTCGGACTAAGCCGAGCTTTAATTTTGATATCCCTGTAAGCAACAAAAGGTATAAGGGAAACAATTACTGAGAAATAACGGTTGATGACTTGTACTCCCAGAAGAAAAACATCTACTGATCTACGTTATCTTAATGGGAAACAAAGTAGGAGAGTAGCAATTCTCAATCAGTGTGATTCATTCATATTAACTGAGACATTATCTTAACAATGCCTTGTTTCAAGATGTATAAAGAACGAAAAAGCAGAAAAGTATCATTCCTAAAACAATGCGACTGATTCATTTTAACAGAGACATTATCTTAACAATACCTTGGTTAAACATGTAGAAAGAACTACAAAGCAGGATAGTACCATTTGTAAAACACTATAAGTCTGTAACTGATATATAATAACAGAGACATTATCTGAACAATACATTTCTTAAACATGTACTCCGGTCAATCCCTAACAGAAATGGTACTCCTGCCGATCCCTAACAAGTGTTTGCAGTTTTGAACTAAGATTCAGTTCCAGGGTAGAGTGGGCGCAACAACAGTATGTGCTTCCATCTACTTATAAAGGGGGTGATGCAGAGTTTGTTGTAACAAAGCAACAAGCATCATGTCTGGGTTGGTTCCATTTTTGTTCACTACTTAATGGGAAAAGACAGCAATACAATAGCTTCAATTCAACATTTATTTAAAACAGTACCAATACAAGTAGCACAACATCTCAAAGCACACTGCACAATCATGTGGATGAAGGCCTGTACTGACCTTTCATGAGACCGACAACGATAAAATACGAATCTGCCAACACGAATAGGAAATCCAATCTCGTTTTGTGCAGTTGCACTGAAATCAAGCAAAGTGTTTCACGTAACGAAGCAAAATGTCGCAATAGCAACAAGTTGAATAGATATCCCTGTATAAATAGAGGCAAAAAAGGAATCAATTACTGGCTAATAAAGGAGGATGAAACATGCGGCCACAAAAATGGTAATCCCGCCAATCCCTAACAAGTGTTGCAGTTCTGAAATAAGATTCGGTAGTTAATTCTAAGAGTGGCATCAATTACTGGCTTATAAAGGGGGTGATGCTGAATTTGTTGTAACAAAGCAACAAGCATCATGTCTGGGTTGGTCCCATTTTTGTTCACTACTTAATGGGAAAAGACAGCAATACAATAGCTTCAATTCATCATTTATTTAAAACAGTACCAATACAAGTAGCATAGCATCTCAAAACACACTGCACGATCATGTGGATGAAGGCAAGTACCAACCTGTCATGACGCACACAAGATCACGTACGAATCTGCCAACACGAATAGGAAATCCAATCTCGTTTTGTGCAGTTGCACTGAAATGAAGCAAAGTGTTTCGTGTAGCGAAGCAAAATGTCACAATGGCAACAAGTTGAATAGATACCCTTGTATAAACAGAGGCAAAAAAGGAATCAATTACTGGCTAATAAAGGAGGATGAAACATGCGACCACAAAAATGGTAATCCCACCAATCCCTAACAAGTGTTGTAGTTTTCAAATAAGATTCAGTAGTTAATTCTGAGAGTGGCATCAATTACTGGCTTATAAAGGGGGTGATGCTGAATTTGTTGTAACAAAGCAACAAGCATCATGTCTGGGTTGGTCCCATTTTTGTTCACTACTTAATGGGAAAAGACAGCAATACAATAGCTTCAATTCATCATTTATTTAAAACAGTACCAATACAAGTAGCACAGCATCTCAAAGCACACTGCACAATCATGTGGATGAAGGCCTGTACTGACCTTTCATGAGACGACCAACATAAAATACGAATCTACCAACACGAATAGGAAATCCAATCAAGTTTTGTGCAGTTGCACTGAAATCAAGCAAAGTTGCCGGTGTGACATTTAAGTTTTCTATAGCAACAAGTTGAATAGATATCCCTGTTTTAAGAGGCAAAAAAGAAAACAATTACTGGCCAATAGAGGAGGATGAAACATGCGGCCACAAAAAGAAGCATCTACCTTATCTTGATGGAAAACAAAATATAGGACAGTAGCATTTCTAAAACGGTTGCATTGATTCATATTAACAGATAAATTCTTTTAAAACAGATTAGTAGTTAATTCTGAGATTAACAACAGCAAAATAGCTGCATGGGACATGCCAGCACCATGTGCGTCCACACGTATAAATGGGTGATGCAGAGTATGTAGCCAAGCAGCATATATGCGCTGGTCCCATATTTGTTCTCTTTGAACCTTCTTCCTATGTGAGGGCAGCAAATCTAGTCGCGCACAAACTACCCAACCCCCCAGTTTCTTTCCCTTTTCAACAAAGAGACTGGTTCCTTACAGATGTGTGTACTGGGTTACCCCCTTTTTCCCTTTTCGACCTACAAAGCGGCTGGATAGCCAGTCTATAGTACTTTCCGCCCCTCCTTTCCTCATTGAACCACGTCCTAGATTCTTGCTCCAGCCCACAGCACCCTTCTTTCCTCTTTGAACCAAGACCTAGATTCGACTAGAGATCGAAAAAGATCCACATGCAGCTAGAGCAACGATGGTTTCAAAGAAACTTATACCTTAGGGTCGTCGGGATGTGGCAAGGCGTGCGGTGGGAGGCCTGATCTGCCCACACTACGTACGGCAGCGAGGAAGAAGGGGTCGGTGGCCCTCCCGCACAGGCACTGGGTGAAAGAGAACAGCGCAGCCGGCAGTGGATTGCCTCCCTCGCCAAAGGCGATAGAGTGAACGCTGCACCTCCTCCCCTCCCGGTGCGACGGGATACGGACGCCTCCTTCGCCAGCTGTGAGGGGGGAGAGAGAGACAAGAGGCCAACGCAGTCTTGTTATGATCTGGTGAAGAGAGGGTGAGAGACTGTGAATATAGCAAACCCTAGCGAATGAACGTTGAGCCTCCAGCGTGTAACATATATGTAGTGCGACGAGCGTGTGGAGAGTGCAAACCCTAGCGAACAAGCACTGAGGCTCCCGATTATATATATACTACTGTAGTATGGAGTGAGCTCCGGTGCCTTCACTGCACCTGCTTTTGGCTGTATGACAGGTGAGCCAGCCACATTTTGGGCCCACCTGTTGTAAAACCCTAGCGAAAATTGCACCAACGTGAAAGACGACTGCGTCTCCAACGCAACCAAGGTGAACTGACGAAGGATATCAACTTTGTGCGTAACAAGCAAAGAGCACTGATGGAAGACAGCTTGTTTTTTGTCGAAAATCGATCAGCTTCACCAGCCGACGCAACCATGAGGCGCAACCATGAGCATCGATAGGTCATCGTGGTGATGCATCATCCATTTGGCATCAAGTTTGGGTGAGGCACCTAAGAAGTTCGACAAATCCTCAGTGTGGTATGTTTCTTCTCAGTAATCAAGCTCGAGGAAGGAAGAACCACGTGGCAGAGGACAGTGAGGCGGAACAACAATGGCCATCCAATTTTGTGCAGTTCCACTAAAATTGAGGAAGACATGCCCGAGTATGGAGACACGCATCGCTGTTTCCAAAAATATAAAAAAGGGTTAGCAACGACATCTCAATTGTCAATAAGAATTAATGAAAAGTACACCAACAAATAGAAGCATCATAATTATCTTGATGGGAACTAAACCAGGATACCCGAGAAAAAAAGCATTTCTTCATTTAACTAGTGATAGTACTACCACCATATGGACAATGACCGCACAACCACCATGTACTTTTTGTCGAGACAACATGTATACCTCCACGAGGCATAAGCCAGGACAACTTTTTGAGTGGCATTTCCTCTATAATAGTACTAGTAGGTGATGTTGGACCAGCCGACGAACCCTAGCTACTATGCATGGGGAGCTGGGGAGTAGTCGCATAGAAGAAAACCCGCACGCAATGACCTGGGGGGCTGGACCAGTACAAGAAGTTATACCTCGGGTGGACGAGATGTTGTTTAGGCGGGCGGGCGGGATCTGCCCACACGACGGCAGCGAACAAGGGCGTGGAGGATCTTCGTCCGCGCCAGCGCCGGCTACGAGAGGACGGTGCGCATCGGCTTCCTCCATCGCCGACGGTGACAACGTCAACACTGCACCTCCTCGCCTCCCGCAGAGGACGGGATTCGGCCGGATCTGTGACCACCAGTGAGGAGAGAGATAGAGTGGACACTGTCATCTTGTTTTGATATGGAGAGGGTGAGAGAGCGAGACGCGAGAAACTCTATCAAACAAGAGGCTATAATGGAGTTAAAAAAATCTCTCCATAGCAGTGGTTTTAAATAGAATACGCGCGTTCCCAGAAAAAAGAAACGAAAACTGGCGGACAATTTTTTAAGGGTCTGTCTAGGACACATCTAGATGTGACATAGTTATGTCACATATAAGTTGGTGTCCACTCTTTTTGTGGTCTTTTGCTAGTTTTTTTGTTTCTTGTTGCTACATTATATACTTGTGGGAGCTTAGATGTGATATCCTTAAATAACATCTAGATGTGAATTAGACAAACTGATTTTCTAACGTACCAAGAAAGAAAACTCGATCAAAAACACGCCCCCGCTTCCAGGTCGCGAGAGTCGTCGCGCGCGCACACATAGACATAGATATGCATATCCGTGTTTACGTAAAATTCCATTTCCATCTCCATCTCCAATCATATTTGTCCAACTGGCACATTATTTACGTTGTTAATTATATACGCAGCAATATTAACGTACAACATCTCTTGTTTGCGCACGTCCGGACCGCTGCCACGGCCGGTCCTGACCAACCCGAACCCTCTTCATCACCCGCGCGTGCTTCCCGCCCAAAACGGTCAGTGCCGCATTCATGCCCGGCCAGAGCGGACGCGACCTCTCACTGGCGCCGACATTGAAGCGGCGCGCCGACCAAGAGAGTGTCGCCCGCGCCGCTTCTGAGTGCACGCAGCTGCTCCGCGTTCAAAGTTCGCAATAGCCGGCTACAACATGCGCGATCTCTTCCAGTAGTAGGAGCAAGTTCTTGGGAGTCCGTGCTACAACTAGCTGTCCTCCCCCAACTCGTTAATCTCTTCCAGTAGTGCTAGTACTCCATGGTGCGATCCATCGACAAGCAGGCGGGAAAGTTATGGTATACTACTCGGTTTGCGGTGAGTGGCATGCCGAGCGACCATGTGGGGTCGAGCCATGGAGGAGGGTGAGACACGAACACGACAGACGTGATTTAAACATTGGTTTTGCTCGATGGCGCGATCCAACGAAACGAAACGTTGGTTTCTCTCCGTTTCCATTTTTTCTCCGAAAAACGGAAACTTTTCCACTCCATTTTCATTCCTATTCCAAGGTTGCCCCGTTACAACATTCCATCAAACACAAAGGAAAACTAACACACATGCTGATGCATCTCAATGATTCACAGATCATAGCCAATATTTACTTCACAACTAAAGAAAAAAGTTGTGAGAGCGTGTACGATAGAAAAACTACTAATGGGGTCACTACGACTTAAACCCTAAACCCTAAACATGATTTAATTTCCTGGCCAGGTAGAACCTGTCGAAGGAAAGACGGCTGGCACCCTCGGATCCTATGATGCTTTTGTGCAGTTCCACTAAAATCGACCTGAGCATCCCTGATGACAAAGATATTGAAGAAGTGTGATTAGAATAATAGTACTGGCACCAGTTCATGAGACATAAACTCATCACAAGTAGAAGCCGGTAGAAGTAGAGAAAGATCGACATGGAGATGGAGCTACGGCAGTGGAGTAAGCCGGCTCCAAAAGGAAGATGGACTACCTGGGACGTCGGGCTGTAGCTAGAAGGGCGGTTGGGACGTGGCATCGGCCCATACCGCGGTGACCCCCGATTGGGACGCACCGACTGTGGGTTTTCTCCCTCGCCGATGTCGACCGCGTCTACGCAAAACATTGTTCCCTTCCCCCAGCTACGGGATCAGGCCCGTCGTTCTATGCTTGTGAAGAGACCAACCTAAGCAAGCAGGCTTGTAGCTTAGGCTCCTACTAGTGTATATATATTGGTTTTCTTTTTCTCTCCATATCAACCATTTTATATTACATACGTGTCATTCAAGAGTGAAATGATGGTTGCTTCTTCCGACTAACTTACTGTGTGATTTGACTGCTCCTTAGTGGCCCCTACACGTACTCCCCCTACGTGTATGCAACAGTCACACGTACACATGGACGCAAAAACGCGCGCGACGCCCTAATGCATGCATGTTCGAGCACACGACGGAACACACACGGTCATGCTCAAGTGCTCAACCTACACGTGCATGCACACACATACTCAGTCAGGGTGAGCTAGTGACCGTATGAACACAGGAAAATATATATATTGAGCGCACTGAGCGTATTATGAAGTCCATTGACCGTATTTTTACAAATATACAGTGACAGACAGTGTATTTATCTCGTTTGAAATTAAGCCATATTAACCGGAGAGGAGGCAGCATGGACTAGCATTACTTTGTTGTGTCCCATCAACTTGCCGAACGAGGAGAAGGTTGTAGGACGGGAGAAGCTTGCGCGCGGTGGCTCGCAGGACAAGGAGAAACTTTTGACTAATGCAAGCTCTCCCTCGCTCAAGCGGTGGACGTGCAACAGTTAATTCGGTGTCAGATTGCCAGAAGCATACACTATACTACTAGTGCTATTATAGTTCGACTTCCTGAACAGCCAAGCGCAAAGTTTACTAGTACTACTACTATAGTCCATAAAGGTACGTACTATACTAGTACTAGGAACCGAATGGAGGAGCGTCTACACTCTTATTATAATTTTAAAATGTGATAAAGCAATCTTCAACACATTTGGTTCTCTTCGAGGGTTCTCGCATGTGATAATGGAAGTTGATTGCATGGAACACTCGCCACAATTCTCGCTTAATTCTGGCTCATATCCTGTTACAAATAGTAGCGCTCAGTAATATTTCTTCTTTTTTTGTTATTCAACATGTAAACAGGTCGGCAAACCTTGCGGCGCATCTTCGTGCGAACCGTGCTTGCTGCAGTTTGAATGTGGCCGAGAGCTGGCTTGATGAAACACCTCGCTTCCTACTTCTTTTTTTGCGGGGTACCTCGCTTCCTAGTGACCAGTGTCTTGGCTGATCGTCCTAAGAATGCTTATATATGAATAAAGCTCTCTCATTTACCCGCAAAAAAGATTAAGCCATATTAACCGGAAAGGACGGAGTATGGACTAGCACTACTTTTTGGTGTGTCCCGTCAACTCGCAGAACGAGGAGAAGCTTGCAGGACAAGGTGAAGCTCGCTTACGCCTTTTGACTAATGCAACCTACCCTCGGTGGACATGCATCAGTCCATTCGGTGTCAGATTGTCAGAGGTGTACACTGTAGTACCCAACATGCGGAGTACCATCATTGTTCGACTTCACGAAGGGGTGAAGAGCCAAGCGCAGTAGTACACGTACTTGGTTTTGCACCTTCATACTACTCCACCCTCCGTCACAGTTTACAGGGCGCGCTTCATTATGATGCATTTCTCTCAATGCATTTCCACCACCAGAGAGACTTTAGACGCGTTTGGTTTAATGCTCAATTAATTAAGGCGTGGTAACCGCAATCAAGTCCACAATTTTCTCTCCATGTACTGTACTACTACGGAGTGCATGCATGTGTGTACCCGGGGTGGAAGCACTGCGTGCATGTGTGTACGCATTATTCCCTCTAGTAATAGACGTCGTGCTATAACTACCAATGCTATTTTTCAGGCCGATCGCTAGTCACCTTGGTCCCACAGATTTTTTTCTTTTTTCTGAAGCGCGCTGTATAAACAGTGACTGATGGAGTAGTATGAGCAGATTCAAAGAAGAGCGTATTGATGGTTGCTTCTTCAGAGCAACTTACAGTGGGAAAGGTGGGGCTTATGATTTGACTGCTCATTACTCACTATTAATGCGGCGCAACGACCGGGCTGAGTCTCCCATGCGGTTATGCACTACCCCCTTGGCTCTTAAATATACTCCGGAGTATTTGTCTTTCTAGAGATTTCAACGAGTGACTACTCAAATATTTGTCTTTTTAGAGATTTCAAATGGACTGGCACATGCGGATGTATATAGACATATTTTAGAGTGTAGATTCACTCATTTTGCTTCGTATGTAGAGCAAAATGAGTGAATCTACACTCTAAAATATGCCTGTTTGAAATTTGTAAAAAGACAAATATTTAGGAATGAAGGAGTATAATTTTGTGCATGGCACATGGACCCGGATGATGAAGAGGCTTCTGGCAATGCTATAAAGCTTCCATCATTTGTTTACATAATTGACGTACTATACAAATAATTTTCCAGCGACATGGAATTGTACAATGGTGTGAGCTTTCAGCTTTTGTTTCGCGTGTCTTGCCATCAATGCTCTTTCGGAAACAATAAAAAACTAACTTCCTTGCTAATGCATGTCAATTATTAGCAGATCAGAGCTAATAATTACATCACAAATGAAGACAAAGTTGTGAGGAGGTGTTAAATTAAAATTGATCCATGCTTTCATTGGCAGCAACGTCCCCCCAGCTCTGTCTAAATCAACAAGGCATGTTGGGAAAAAAGTAGCTGTCTGGAGCATGCAACATTCCGATCATTTTGTGCAGTTCCACTAAAATAGAGCTGAGCATCCCTGTTCCAAAGATATCAAGTGTGATTACGATAATAGAGGACTGCTGATGAAATAATAAACACACAAATAGAAGCCGGTCACCTTTGCAGTCTCTCTTGAGACTAACTAGTTGGAGAAGATTAGGCTCGGAGTTGGATGAGGAGGATAGAGCAAAACCAATCTCCGTTTGTGCAGTCGCACTGAAATGTAGAGACGTTGCCCGTGTGACATTTTAGTACAACTGCACAAAACACTCTTAAGAAAAAAGTGATTTGTGCAGTTCACCAAAAGGTCGCAATAGCAACGAGGTGAAATGGATAGCCCTGTTTGCAAAAAAGAGGTAGAAAGGAAACAATTACTGGCCAATAACTGTTGATGACACATGCGACAACAAAAAATAAGCATGTTCCTTGTCCTAAGGGAATATAACAACACGGTTGTGTTTGTCTAAAACGGTGTGAGGACGAGAATGCAATATGGAAAGTACGCCAGACGAGCTACGTTTTGGGCAAAGAACTATGGAAGATCCACATGCAGCGACGTGGGAAAACGGGAAGTGGAGCAAGGCCGGAGGGGATACGTGGAGGTCGTCGGGATGTAAATAGGTGAGCGGCGGCGGGCGGAATCTGCGAGCAGGTGGCGTAGGCCCTGCCGCGCCGGAGCTTGGTCAGAGAGAACGCCGTGTACCGCAGATCAGGACGTGCTGCCTCGGCGCCGTCGAACGGAGAAATGATGCACTTCCTCCCTTTCCCCTGGCGGACGGGATGCGGCCGGATCAGTGACCAATGGTGAGAGAGAGAGAGGCCACCGCACTCCCTTTCCCCCGGCGGACGGGATGCGACCGGATCAGTGACCAACGGTGAGATAGAGAGGCCACCGCACTCCCTTCCCCCGGCGGACGGGATGTGGCCTGATCAGTGACCAACGGTGAGAGAGAGAGAGAGGCCACCGGAGCCTTGTGTGAGATACTCTGAAGAGCGGACTACCTTTTCCTCCATAAAAATCGTTTTATATTATGTGTACGTGCCATTGAGCGCTATAACTTTACTTAAAAATAACGTGGCAACGCGTCAAGTCAAACTTTGTTTCGTGCACGCGTGGTACACGACCTCCCTAGGTAAACAACCGCTACATGCGTTCAAATTAGCACGTGGGCTACCATTTCGTAAAGAAATGAGCTCCACCGTGTACCCGCGCGGGTGTGGCTGGGCACAAAGCGTGAGTACGTGCACGGTGCACCTATTCTCTTCTTGTATACATACATCACCTACGTGGGGTTGTGTGAGAGAGATACAAACCTAGAGAGATATAGTGTGTGGGTTCTTGAGAGTTTTTTTGTGGGGGGTGAATCAAAATATTTAACATATGCAATGTGTGTGAAATAGAGTCCTGGATATAACATATATATAGAGGGGGCGATCCACGAGAAGAGAGTGGAGGTATCATCGGCTTGAGGTGTCCATACAATCGAAGAGAGGGATGATGTGTATGTGTGCGCGCGCGCGCGATCATAAAGAGTGCCATCGAATTTGTGTGTGCCCACATCAAAGATATAGAGTGGCTGGCCTACTGGAACGTGAGATGGGACATGTGCAGTTTGTCTCTGTGGCATGGATACCTACCTGCAGCGCTCGACTATCGGTGTGTGGTGGGGGAAGAGGGAGGCCCAATTAACTATAGAGGTACAATGGCTGGTATATGTGTGGAGGAGGAGAGAGGCCTACCTCATGTATTAAGGAGACCGATCTGCCTCATGTATTAAGGGAGATCGATCGGCATCCATGCATATGTGCAGGAGATGAATAAGGTTGGGAGAGAGACAGAGCTAGAGTGTTGGAGGGGGTGGTAGTGTAGTTGCTTCTAACAAATGGTGGGATAGGCTTGCTAGACAAACGGAGGGCACGCCCGCAATATCAATTAGAGAGGAGATGGTTGCTTGTTGTCTGTGCACGTGCGTGTGAGAGACGGGTCAAGAGGCATGCACGAATGATGAGGGGGGGACGATGTGGCTGTGGTAAGCAGACGTAACTACATATAGGAAGATCAATCGCCCTTTGTAAGAGAAAGGAGAGACATAACTTGTGAGGTACGTCGATCGATGGGGGGATAGTTAAAATCGATCTAGGTATATGTTGGGAGATCGATCGGTATACATGCATGTGTGTGTTAGAAGCAAATGAGGCACGAGGAGAAGGATAGAGAGAGAGGGATGCATGTAGGAGGTGGTACAAGAGGCATACTATATCGAGGGGGAGGAGTGTGCAAGTACGAGAACGATGAAAAGAGTGGTGGGAGTGAGGCATGGATGGTGACAAGAGAAGAGGGGAAGCTTGTGTTTGTGCTAGGCACACCTGGCTAGAGAGGCATATCGATCGATGTGTGCCATAAAGAAGGAGCTGGGGGGCCTACACACACCGTGGGTGAACGACTTAAAGTGAAAAGACGAATTTGCACGATGGAGCTAGAGAATGCTGAGGGAGGGTGAGAGGGATGCGGGCGTGTGCATGCACAAGAGAAAGTTAGCGCTAGCTACAAAGATAAGAGGGTTGTGTGGGTGTAAAAGATGAATAGAGATCATATATACTTCATTATAAAAAGCGAATTCAGATATTTGAAGAATTTATCATAGTATTTCAAACCGACGGATGTGTGAATATATATAACAGTGATACACATGGTGTGGTTATGAACATGGTATACTACATTTAATATATTTTATCTCTACTCTTATAAAAAAAAATGGAGTTGTTGATGATGGTGTGCCTGCCATCCTGCATTATAGGCCGTCTGATTTATATCTGGCGGATAGCAAGGAAACTATGATGGTTGAAGTTGGCAACAATCATGATTGTAGATTCTTATTGAAATAGAGAAACGAATTCAAATTTAGTTCGAATTGCAGCGGTAGTATAGACATTTGGAATGCACTAAAATGTTGGTATGAGTAGGTTACATGCATTATACAGCAAGCGAAAAAAATTAATCGGACATAACATGGATTCATACTCCCTCCTTCCATCTATATAGGGCGTAATGAGATTTTTAAGACCGCCTTTGACTATTGACAAGATTAATAGTACATGACATGCACAATGTGAAAATTATATCAATGAAAGAACCTTTCACAGATGAATTTAACGGTGTGCTTTGTGTAAGTTGCATGTCATATATCATTGCTCTAATATTTGGTCAAAGTTAGCATCGAAAAATGCATTAGGCCCTATATAGATGGAAGGAGGGAGTACTAGCTTTGAATAGCATTTGTATAGTAAAACGGGGCAAGACTCTCTCTCTCTCTCTCTCTTTGTGTGGTGTGAATAGTTTTATTTTTTTCGTTTTATTTTTGGTTGAGAGGGAAGTGCGAATTGATTTGGTACGTACAAGTACAATATTACTACACGTTAGGCTTGTCCCTAAAATTCAACCCACGTCTTGTTATATCCCGAAAATTCAGATATCATGCTCCCAAAACTGGCGCCTTCACAACCCGCGCCTTGCTATCCCAAAATTACAACGCGCGAGAAAACTCCCTCCAGCTGCCAAATCCCAACACGCGAAATCCCCCTTCTAACCCTGAGCCGAAAGGGCCGCTGGTTCAAATCGGTGGGGGGTACTTTTGTAACACACCCTACATTTTGGACAAGTGCGTTCCTAAGTCATGCTTCACCCCCTCCCATCGCCCCCTTTTCGCCATTCGAAATCCCAGGCCGCCATAACCTCTCCGCTCCAGCCACGAAACCCCACCCTCCTCCGTCCGCCACGTCACCGCTGCCCAGCCGGAGCCTCTTCCCCGACGGCGTCGTCCACCGCAACAGCCCGACATCCCTCGTCCACCTCCCCGGATGAGGATCCATCGTCCATCTCGTCGTCCCGCCGGTTCAGCTGCCCCGTCCTCCACCTCGAAGGAGCTGCTCCGACGATCGCCTCATCTATCGCGGCTACTCCAACCTCACAATGCTGCCTTAACCTGCTCCACCGGAACCGCAGCATCCTCACCGACTCCTCGGACGAAGCCGAGGCCTACTCGGCGCCACCAAAGAGGTTGTACACTCATCGCATCGACCTTCTCCTTAACTCGACCTCCCGGCGCCGACGGTGCTCCATCCCGCACCGCCATGGAGCGGCTACCTTGAAGCCGGTGCCGTGGGCGACATCTCCATGGTGGCTCTCCCCCAGTGCGAAGCCCCTTTGGCGGCGGCGTCCATACCAGCTGGATCTGCTGCTGCTGCTCCGGCTCTCGCTCAATCGCTCGCTCGCCCAGCTGCTGCTGCTGCTCTCCCCCTCGCTCGTGCTGCTACTCTGCTCCGATTAAGCCACACTTCAGTCGACTGAATCGACTTTTGGGTCAGTCGATTTTCAGGGGTTGGGGGGCTCGCCAGAGTTAAGGAAGAACCACCCGTAGCGGGGACGGGGGCTCGTCGGAGAGGTACCCCAGTATCTATCTTAGGGTTCAGGGTGGGGGCTGGGGGGGCCTAGAGGGCTGGCTGGGGCGGCGGTGGCGAGTTGTTTCAGGGCGGCGAGGCGGCGCTGGGGCCGGTGGTTCGGCCGGTGGTGGCTGGCGGCTTAGGGGGGTGCAGGTTGAAGATGAACTGCAGGCCCTCCCTAAACTACATGTCAAGTGCCTCTCTGCTACCATTGCGTTCAGTTTTGACAGTAGCATTCAGATTCCACAGTAAATTTCAGTTTTGATAGTTAAGTTCAGAGTCAACAGTTTTTACCTCATCTGTTGTAGTCAGGTGGTTTTTCGTGATGTTAATTTTACATCCATTTTACATCATCTATTGGAGATGCTATTAGAATCCCACTTGAGATTGATGATGTCTGTCTTGTGCTGCTTCAGCCTTGACGTCTTACGGCTCACCGGAGCTGCTCCAATGACAGAACGATCCATCACAATAGAGCAGTGCCCTGGACGCCGTCTACAGATTCCTCAGATCTTCCTCCACACCTCCGACAGCCACCTCTACCTCAACTGCTTCAGCGACCAACCCAATGATGTTGAGGTCGACACGGCTACGGCAAAGAGGTTGTACACTTGTTGCATCACTTATTACTATACATTCACGTCGATCCATTAGGGCTATTTTGGTTCAACGGAAAAACATCGATCCACTGGTTGTTACCATCACTCTAAATTGTTGCATGCTCTCCTTACATAATCTCACCATATTTTTTTGTATGCATGTCAGATATTGTACACAGTCATGCTGAACATGTAGAGAAAAAGAGAAGACTTTTGCGCGGCAACACAATGTCATGCAGACATCGCTGCATGGTGGGTTCAATGGCAAACCCTCCCCACCCCTCTCCAGATTGTAATCCAGAGGAAGATACCTGTTCTGAGGCGGATTCGGACGCCGCTGACCACTCCTATTTACCCCCCCCCCCCCAAGGTGTTTGCTCTACCTTGGCATGACGATGTTAGTCATATCATGCATATGTTGCCTTGCAGTGCCTACTTTTGACATCATATATGTCATCTACTTAGTTTAGACATGTTCTGTAATGCCACCTGTTTAGTTTCTATATCATATATGGGAATTATGCAGTCTCATGTCTTTTAGCCAGCCATAATATATGTGAAATGTGCAATGCCGTCTTGTTTAACCAGGCATCATATATTTGAATGATATCTTGCCCATCCTTTTCTTCATTACATTTCCATTTGTCGACAATGTTTGTACATTAAACTACTCTTCCTGTGAATCAGCCATTTGGGTGGGAGATGGAAAAATCTGGAGTGAAAACAAGGCCTTCAGAGCAGACAGTGCTACCTGTCGAAGCAGATCTCTTGTTGGGTCCCGATAGCTCCTCAGAGATGGATTCAGAGACAGATGACGTCCTATTCCCCCACTGAGGTGTATGCTCTAACTTGGCACGGTTATACTGCTCATATCATGCATACGGTGTCTTGCATTGCATAGTTTAGACATCATATACACAATATTCAACACCATGTTCTTAGTTCAGACATCATATCAAATGCCCTCTGTTTAGCATATAAATCACATATGTGAATTAAATGATGCGATCCTGATTACTTAGATAACATGTAGGTGAATTATGCCATGCGATCCTGTTTAGTTATTCATCATATCTTTGAATTATGTTATGCTATGCTATCCAGTTTACATAGACATCATATATGTGAAATTATGTCATGCTATCCGTTTTAGTTAAACAATATACATGTCAACTATTTCATGCCCTATTTTTTCCACACTATCTATTGCATCTGTCTCTCATACAATGTCTGTACATTCAACTATGTTGCCTGTTTATCAGCCATTCGAATTGGAGCGGGTGATGCCAGTATCTAGCGGACTAAAAACACGGTCTTCAAATAAAACAGTGCTACCTCTTGGTGGAGATAGCACCCTGGTTGTACATGCACAAGAACCAGCCCTACCACACATAACCCAAACTCTCGCAGATTGTACCCCTACTACGATGAACAGAGAACCAGCTTCACCCAATCTAACCCCAACCCCAGCCGATAGTAACCCAGTTCATGTTGACACAGCACCATCTCCACCACAGAGCTCCCAAACAAGAGCAGTTAGTAAGGCAGCTCCAATGCCCAAAGGGCCAATACTATCACGGCGAACCCCAACTCCACCAATTAGTACGCCTATTCCTGTGGAGGAAGCACAACCAGCTAGTCATAGTTTAGCATATATCGCATTTGATGTTGTTAAATCGTATGTGCGTATCTTCCCATCTTGGAAATATTATACTGAAGATGAAGGAAAATGCCAGTTGCAGGTGTTTGTCCAGGAGTTATGTGTAAGTAATGTTATTCATGGCAATTACTTTGCTTCATCCCATACATCCTACCTCCATGATGGTTATAATACAGCAAATTTTCCCATTTTTCTCTATAGAGAAGGACCGATTTGGAAACTTGGGATGAGGTAACCTGTGCTAATACCTCTGCTATCTTCAAGAATGCTTGGTGGCAGTATCGGAATTACCTGAAGAAAACGTACTTCACCGGCAAAGAAACTCATCAAATTCCCTTACGTTCTCCTGAGACACATTTACTGGACGATGACTGGGAACTCCTTGTTCTGTACTGGTCCCGAACCAAGAATGTGGTAAGGTCTATGAGCTCATTTTCTATTTTTTAAGTATTATATTATTGCGTCTTACTGTACTCTGTTCATGTAGAACAAGTGCCTAAACCTGAAGAACAACTGTTCTAATTTAAGATTCCATTGCTACCATAGGACATAGATATATGTTTGTTTGATGCTTTTATTATGTACTAGTACTTGGCAATAGAAGACTTGGTAGTTTAATCCTGTCCACCTTACTAATGAACTGTTTCACCGAAATGAGTTTCATATACTAGTACATGCTAAACTTGTTATGTGTCTGCTTGTTTCTTATTTTAGAATGCTGACAGAATATTGGGGAAGAGTGCCTTATTAAGCAACGGTAAAGGAAGTAATGCAGATAAGGTTCAGGATAGTGACACATCCTATCTTGGTTTAGTGTTGGAGTTACTGGCCACTACCGCTTGCACAAGCTATTCAAACTCACTGTCTGAATCAGTTCGGTTTCTTGAGTCTCAACTACAAGCTGAAAGACATCGATCAGCTGTGCTGCGACAAGAAGCGGAAGGACTGCAGAAGTCCCTGGAGCATTCAGATGCATACTTTCTGGTGCAACAGCAAGCATTGGAGGATTTTTAGCGCCAAACAGGACAAAGCTAATCAGCTTGCTAAGCTTATTGCTAGCATGGTGGATACCCAGGATAACGTTTCTTGAGCTCTTCTGAATTTGTTTCAGTTATGCTCTTGTTTTGCTGCCGCGTTTATTTGCACTGGTGGCCAATTTTGACGGCCAGCGTATATGATATGCTGCTTTGTTCCCTATATTTGCACTGGTGGCGAACTTTGATGCCCAGTGGATGTAATATGTGTAATAGCCGTGATAGCCTAGCGTTAGTTGCTTGCTTATTTATTTCCTTGTTGTCTTGTTTATTTGTTTGCTTGTAGTCATTGCAGTTCTTTTTCCGCGGTTAACTAGTGGCTGCAATAACCTATTTTTTAAAACTAGGCCACAATAACCATGGGCTAATATTTACTGTAGTGACACTGGGCCTCCTACGGGCCATAGAAACAGTGGGCCTTCTACCAGCCGTAGAAATAGTAGGCCTTCTACGGGCCGTAGAAACAATGGGCCTTCTACGGGTCGTATCATCAATGGGCCTTATACGGGCCGTATGATCGATTGGCCAAACATGGGCCAATAACAGGCCGCATTATGGTCGTAAACGGGCTAGAGTTGGAATCGTCCGTTCATGGGCCGACCGTAACGGGCCATCGTTAATAGGCCGTATTTGATGACGCTATGAAAATAGCCCAACGTATTAACAGACCACAAACGGGCCAACTGTAACCACGGGCTGAATTTGGCCCACAAGCAAAAAATGACAGTAATGGGCCGTAAGTAAACGAATGCTGGAAATGAGCCCAAGAATAGATGGGCTCTGAGAAGGCCGAAAGATAACATGGGCTGGAAACGGCCCAACGGAATAACGGGCCGTTAATGGGTGTAAAGTGATACACTGTTCATTACGGGCCAGTTTCACCATGGGCCGTTAATGGGTGTAAAGTGATACACTATTCATTACGGGCCAGTTTCACCATGGGCCGTTAATAGGCCAAGAGTTACATAGGGCCTCATATGGGCCGAAAGACGTCATGGGCCATACATGGGCCAGAAGTGAAAATGGGCTGGAATCATATTGGATGGCCCAGATGACGCTACTAGGCCTAATTCGGATAGGGCGTAACGGGCCTTGGGTTAGCGGGCTATAAATGGGCTATATGCGAACAGGCCGTTAACAGGCTTTCCATGGGCCGGCCCGCCACCTTTTGACCAAGTCAAACGGGCCGGCCTTTTCACAGGAATGGGCCTCTGTTGGGTCGTGCCACGTGTCGACGTATCATAGGCGCCTATCTGACCCACTGACGAGCTGACATGTGTTTCGTCCGGCCAATAAGAATTTTACACGTGGAAATTTCCCATTGGTCGGGGCTGTTAATGGGTTATCGGATCGAAAACCCGACCCGATAGCTTAACGGCGTTCCGTTACGGTGGATGCCACGTGTCAGTCACCCTTGACGAAAGCACTTCTGTGACGCATGATTTATTGTCATGGAAGTGGACACTTCCGTGATGATAATTTTAGTAATGTCATGGAACACTTCTACGACAGCATAGGTATGACTATCTTGATTCTGTCATAAATTTGTCATGGATGTACATGCATGACAAAAAAAAGCGACCTACTGTGACAAACACGTATCATCACGGAAGTGTATTTTTTTGTAGTGCATGCATCTGAAGTGGGCTGTACGTGGAGAGGTCGACAGCTGGGTCCATGGCCACACGCAAGGAAATGACTCCTTATTACGCACAAAATAATGATTCCTCCACCTGACATCAGGGACCCACCAAAAGGGCCTCTGTATTTCACGAAAAAAACATTACCGCCGCTGACAGCTCGGGCCCACCAGCTATATCTTCGCACGCAAGGAAGTGCCTCCTTATTACGCACAAAAAAAATGAATACTCCCCCTGTTATCTGGGACCCGGTATAGTAGCAGGCTGACTTGTGGGCCTACTAAGTTGACGGGGACGGAGGGCTTTGTCAACTTAGTCAATATGCACGATTCTAGCTCCAGTGACCGTACGATGTCCATCCAACGGCCGTAGTGCTTCTTCAACCTCTGGTCTTCTTGCTCCAGCCGCCCAAACCAGTGCCGGTCGTGCCTCGTGCTCCTGCCTCCCGTGGCCGACTGCGATGCAGCAGAGGCCTCACCGCCCCCTCCTACTCCCACCGCTGGCCAGGCCATCCCTCTACTCACCCACACCCCCTGTTATTCTGCGGCGATGGCAGCCTCACACTGCAGCGAACCAATGAACCCTCGTACTCCTCTACGCGTGGGCATCCACTGTCCCGTCTTCCCCGGCTCCGCGTCGTCACCTTCCTAGGCCTCGCCGTCGTCCACCGCCCTGGTGCTCTCGGCGCGGCGTGGTCAACATGGTCAAGGAACGGCTTCCATCGGACATGGACTGTACATGGAGAGGCTGACAGCTGGGTCCACGGCCGCAGCAAGGAAGTGCCTCCTTATTACGTGCAAAATAATTATTCCTCCACGTGACAGCGGGGACCCACCGGACAGGCCACCGTATTTCGCGAAAAAATGTTTCCCCCTGACTGCTGGGACCCACCAGCTACACCTTCGCATGCAAGGAAGTGCGTCTGGGCAAAAAAACGATTCGCCCCCTGACTTCTGGGACCCACCAGCTACATCTTCGCACGCAAGGAAGTGCCTGACAGTCGGGACCCACCTGGTTGAAGCGTATGTAGCGTTGTCATTCTGGTCGCGAACGTGTACGTACATACTGGTCGATGTAGAGGCACGCACGTGTCATAGTAGAGGCGCGCACGTGTCGTAGTAGAGGCACGCACGTAGCATGTACACATACATACAGCAGCCAGGGTGCAAGAAAGAAAATATGGCCACGTATGTGTACATACGGACGGGGTCTCGAACGCCTACTCGCGCATACATACGGCCAGGGCTCGTGTACATGGCTGGGTCGGAACAGAGAAACAGCGTCGTCGTCGTGTTCATGGGGAGGCAACGGAATGTGTCGTGTTCACAGGGAGGCAACGGAATGCGTCGTGTTCATGGGGAGGCAACGGAATGCGTCGTGTTCATGGGGAGGCAACGGAATGCGTCGTGTTCATCGGGAGGCAACGGAACGCGTGGGAGCGAACCGGCTGGGTCGGAACGGAATGCGTGGTCGTGTTCATCGGGAGGGCTTGGACGGAACAGGCGATGGAAATGAGGCCTGGCATACCGCAGAACGGAGGAAACAGACCTCCTACGGTCGAAACGGGGGTCCTGTTGATCGGGAGGGGTGTGGCGTACCGCAAAACAGACAAACGGACCTCCTACGGTCGAAACGGGGGTCCTGTTCATCGGGAGGGGTGTGGCGTACCGCAAAACGGGACTCCACGGGATATTGTTCATCTCCACCGTCGACCTCCTCCAGCCTCCACGGGCTACCATCGACCTCCTCCAGCCTCCACGGGCTCCTGTTCATCCAGCCTCCACCGCGCGCTACTCCACCGGCTACTGTTCAACCACCCCTCCACGGGCACCCCTCCACCGTCTACTGTTCATCCAGCCCTCCGCACCACGGGGTCCTGTTCAACCACCCCTCCACCGTCTACTGTTCATCCATCCCTCCACACCACGGGGTCCTGTTCATCCAGAGGCAACACCACCGCTCACTGTTCATCCACCCCCCCCCCCACAACGCTCACTGTTCATCCAATCGATCGGCTTCAGTTAGCAGCAGTAGCGAAGGAACCGCTCAATCGGGTTCAGTTAATAGCCATCGATCGATCGCTCGGGTTCAGTAACGCGTAGCCTCTAGTGCAATCACTCGGGTTCAGTTAGAGCCCAACGCCTCGCTCGGGTTCAGTTAGAGCCAACGCCTCGCACACACGCGCGTATGTGTATGAGAGAAACGCGCATCGCTCGGCCCCCGACCTCCCACCGTAACCGGGAACTCCCTGAAATTTTCCTCGCCCTCGCTTCTACCACAGTTTTTTCCGTCATGGACGGCCCAAAGAATGTCATGCAGTTGCGTCTCCGGCCCGCCCAGGACGAAAACCCATTTTCTGTCATGATTTTTTGTCATATAAGTAGGAGCCCACCACATCTATGGTGATACCGAGTTTTGTCACAATTATCGTCATAGAAGTGTCATATGTATGACAGAAAAAAAATTCGTTCGGCCCAAAATGTCACGGATGTGTCTTTTTTTTATAGTGGAGGCGCTTCCATCATGGACGAACACCGTGTCCTTATGGGTGCGGTGATCGAGAAGATTCAGTCCGCCAAGAGTGGACTGAATGAAGCCTGCAGCAACCTGTTGACAGGTTTCGAGGTAAGAAAGAGAAAAACCCCGTGTAGACAGTAGCCCCTGAGACACTGTCTGGTGTTTGGCGAGAAGAACCGGACAGAGGATCAATCTTTTGTTATGGGAGACTAACGTAATACATATGAATAAGTAGACGTCGTTGTTGGCTACAACCTCGCATGCTGCCGAAGTCTCTGAACTGAGGCAGAGGCTGGAGCGGACTGAGAACGAGCTCGACGAGGTTAAGGTTCAGCTCCAGGAGAAGCAAGGTGAGTGACGACTGGCTGTGTGTTCAGAAAGGATAGGCGCTGCATATTGACCGCAGTGTCGTGATATGTACAAGAGCCGTGACCGAGGTCGAGGCCCTAAGGAAGGCCCTGGGCGAGGCCGAGGAGAAGGTTGTCCAGCAGCAAGCCGCCCGTAAGAAGCTTAAGGCCCGGGTCAAAGAGGTCCAGCAGGAGCTCCAGGATGCGGTCAAGAAATGCGAAGCCTTGGAGCATGATGCGTCGGTTCAAGGGAACGAACTCGCCAAGGCTCGTCAGAGCGCGGAGACCGCACGGAATGAGGCCCAGGCCGCCTTCCAGGAGATCCAGGAGGCCGAGAAGATTACGGTGGGTAAGGCATTTAAGATGCAAAGCAAGTATGCGGAGAAGTAGTACCTTTTACTAACCCGGGTTCGGAGTTCCCTAGGGGCTTTTGCGGATTTACCACGCAGTGTATCAGACGCCACGGAGTTCTATCGAGCCAAAGGAAGGGGTTCTACAGAGAAGCTATTCTGGTCGCAGTATGCGGCGCCAGAGCATCCCGTGCCCTTCACCGATCAGCTGAACCAGCTGGTGGAGCTGCATAGGGTGGCCAAACTAGACATGAAGGATTTCATAATCCGGCTATGGCCAGCCGAAGCTATGCCAAGCAGCTACTTCAGACTCGTGAGGCGGATGGTGAACGCCTGTCCTCGGCTGGACGTCGTCAAGTGCTCGGCCTGCATTGAAGGTGCACCCATGGCCTTCGCCCATTGCAAGATATGGTGGGCCAAGATGGATGCCGTCGAGGTGACCAGAGGGCCACCAGAGGGCAAGGAGCACCGCACACCCGAACGGTATTTTGCGGATGTCCTGGAGGGGTCTCGTCTTGTGGCAGCACAATGTTCGCAGGACATTGTATTTGAATAGATGTATTCATGTTGCCTTTGCCTTGTATTATGAGAACAAAGCCTGTTTTGTAATGTAATTTTGTTATGCTTTGAATTGTTTCCTCCTGTGCGGCCGTGTTGTATGTAATCTGAGGGTTGGCCATTCGTCGGCTTGTGCCCTCACGTAGGTAGTACGGAGGTGTTTGGCATGGAATCTAAACAATCTTGATCCAATTATATGGTCCTTGAAGGAGTTGTTTAGCGCAACGAACAAGGCAATCAGACTGTACGGCTTAAACGCCCTTACTTAGCCATAGGAGTTTTATAATAAAGCGTAGGTGCATCCCCTGGTTTGAACCAGGGGGCTGTCAGCATCTGATCGGGAAGTGCCGATCTTTCGCATAATGCGGAAAAAATCTCCAACGATTTGTAACCCTCGAACAGCTGACTGGCTCTTGCCGTATCATGACAGTCAGTTTTCGGCTTTCTCTACTGAGGCTCTCATCTGGTCAAGGCCAGGGCACAATCATAGTAGTTCTCCCTTTACTACCCTAGCCGATTTAGCGGAATGTAGGGTAGCAAGCACAGGAGTCGGGCAACCCAACTATTGACCAAATACATGATTCGGAGCCAATGCATATAATGCTAAATTTGGGGTGCCAAACTTATCTTTAAGGATTGTTCGGACTTTGTAGCCGTATCGTGGGGCGATGGGGAGCCCCTAGGAAATATGAAACGTACCAGAGTGTACGGTTGCTAGTAAATAAGTAATATAAAGGAAAATAGAGGGAGAACAGAGATAGGATCTGGAGCCCTTGAACTTGGATCATGAATAGTTTCCATTATAGTTGGGTTAATGCGTCCAAGCACATTGGTACAAAATACTGCAATAAGCAACCGGCTATTTGACATGTCATACCCGAAGGCGGGCTGCGCGTGGGTCCTGAAAACGGTTAGCCTTTAGGGCTTCCCATGTATGCATGTGCTCCGTGTCAGTTCGGTGTGTTTATCCTTTGACGGTATCATTGATCAGTCCGTCGAAGGAGGCCCCCATAGGAGAAACCTGAAACAAAGGAAAAGGAGATAGTAAAGTTATATGTGTGTCCGGGATCGGTCTAGCCGAACCGTGGAGCTTGTGCCTCCATCGATGCCCATGGAATTTTGAGTGCGTAGTTATGGACGCGTGGTATGAATGCCACTACCTCATCGGGATTGGGACGGAGGCCGAATTGCTAATCGAGCTCTTGACGAGCCGCGCTGTCCTATTGCAGTGTAGTCTGGACCCTCTTAATGATGTCCAGGGGCTCTGCAGCCAGACTATGGTGCTGCTTGAGAAGGCCGCTTTGTACCTCTGCTGCTAGGGCGGCGGTGTGCTCCTCTGTCCGGAGGGAGCGTCCTGTGTTTCCGTTGACTGTTATGACGCCGCGCGGACCGGGCATCTTCAGCTTGAGATAAGCGTAGTGTGGTACCGCATTGAATCTAGCAAACGTGGTTCGTCTGAGTAGTGCGTGGTAGCTGCTGCAGAAGGGGACGATATCGAAGATTAACTCCTCGCTTCGGAAGTTGTCCGGGGAACCGAAGACCGCCTCCAGCATGATTGAGCCCGTGCAACGGGCCTCAATGCCTGGTATGACTCCTTTAAAGGTAGTCTTTGTGGCTTTGATTCGTGAGGGATTAATGCCCATCTTCCACACTGTATCCTGATAGAGTAGGTTGAGGCTGCTACCATCGTCCATTAGGACTCGTGTTAGGTGAAATCCGTCGATGATTGGGTCGAGGACTAGTGCGGCTGAACCGCCATGCCGGATACTAGTTGGGTGATCTCGATGATCGAAGGTGATCGGGAATGACGACCATGGGTTGAATTTCAGGGCGACTGGCTCTACCGCGTAGACGTCCTGAAGTGCTCGCTTGCGCTCCCTTTTGGTGATGTGTGTAGCGTAAATCATGTTCACCATTTTGACTTGAGGGGGAAATTTCTTCTTCCCTCCAGTGTTCGGTTGCCGAGGTTCTTCGTCCTTGTCCTCACTTCGTGATCCCTTTTCTTTGTTTTCGGCATTTAACTTGCCAGCCTGTTTGAAAACCCAACAGTCTCTGTTGGTGTGATTGGCTTGTTTATCTGGGGTACCATGTATCTGGCACGGACGATCAAGTATGCGATCCAGGCTGGATGGTCCCTCACTTTTCCTTTCGTAGGGCTTCTTTCACTGGCCAGACTTGGAGCCATTGAATCCGACGTTAACGGTGGTGTCATCGGTGTTGTCGCCATTGCTTCGGCGTTTGTGTCTGTTGCGTCGGAGCTTGCCGGAGCTGTTCTTGGCCTCGAAGGGGCCTGTCTCGCTGGCTGTGTTTTTGCTACGAGCCAGCCAGCTGTCCTCACCTGCGCAAAAGCGGGTCATGAGTGCCGTAAGGGCTGCCATGGACTTTGGCTTTTCTTGGCCGAGGTGGCATGCTAGCCATTCATCACGGATCCTGTGTTTAAAGGCCGCTAGGGCTTTGGCATCTGGACAGTCAACGATCTAGTTCTTTTTGGTTAGGAACCTAGTCCAGAATTTCCTGGCTGATTCTCCAGGTTGTTGAACTATGTGGCTTAAGTCATTGGCATCGGGTGGTCGGACATATGTACCTTGAAAGTTGTCAAGGAAGGCCTTTTCCAAGTCCTCCCAGCTGCCGATGGAATTCTCAGGCAGGCTATTCGGCCAGTGTCTGGCTGGCCCTTTGAGTTTCAGTGGGAGGTATTTGATGGCATGGAGGTCGTCTCCACGGGCCATGTGGATGTGGAGAATAAAGTCCTCAATCCATACTGCGGGGTCGGTTGTTCCGTCGTATGATTCAATGTTGACGGGCTTGAACCCTTCGGGGAATTCGTGATCCAGCACCTCATCTGTGAAGCAGAGAGGGTGTGCGGAGCCTCTATATCAGGTCGCATCACGGCGCACCTCTGATGGAGTCCGTCTACGGTTATCGGCCCGGGTGTGACTAGGTTTGTCACGCCCGAATAGGTAGCCGTCATCCCGAGTCAGGAAGCGTCCTCGCGATCCGTAGATTGATCTGATGTGTTATACTCTACTGTCCAGCTCCTGCCGAAGGTCGTATGTATGGTCCCGAGTTGTTCTGTCCCTGTGTTTTGTGAGGTGGTGGGGTGGGCTGTTGTTCGGCCTGAGTTGCCGCTTTATCCCGACCGCGGGGTGGTCGGTCCGCCGCACTATCCCAACCACGTGGTGGTCGGTCCGCATTGCGAGAGGGAGGTATGGGATCTTGTGCCTCCTCATCGAACTGAGGTAGCAGTCTGTGCTTTGGGTAACTCTTGGCTGGGTGCTTGAGGCCGTATTCTTCGACTGCCAGGACATTAGTCCACCTATCGATGAGCAGGTCTTGATCAGCTTGAAGCTGCTGCTGCTTCTTCTTCAGGCTTGTTGCAGTGGCTATTAGCTAGCGCTTGAAGCGCTCCTGCTCGAGGGGTGCCTCAGGCACGATGAAGTCCTCACTGCCGAGGCTCTCATCATCCTCGGAGACTGGACGCTGACTGTCATCATCTTGGTCATTGGGCATGGCCTGTTTATCAGGGTTATCTTGCCCGTTGTCTTGTTCCTCCTGTTCGGATGCAGCCCCGACGGGGTCTTCATTGTTTTCGGCGTCGCCCGGACTACTATTTTCTTCGGTGCCAATGGTGCCATCATTTGAGCGACGAGGCTTAGAGCGGCGTTTAGGGCGCCGGCGCTTGGACTGTGTCTCAGAAGGTTTATTCACAACTAGATCTCCTTTTTCATCGTCGCTAGCTTTTTTTAGGCATGTCGACCATGTATACATCATACGAAGAGGTGGCCATTCAACGTCCAGTAAATGGCGGGTTTTGGCCTTGCTCCTGGTCGGCATCGTCGTCCATGCCGGTGATGTCTTCGGAGCCATAATCGAGCACGTCGGTTAAGTCATCGACGGTGGCTATGAAGTGGGTGGCGGGTGGGAAACGAAATTTCCCATCATCAGCCTATGGCTCGAACCAAACATAGTTTGGTTGTGAGTCCTTCTCCAAGGACAAGTTCTTTAAAGAGTTTAGCACATCACCCAAAGGTGAGTGCTGGAAGATGTCTGCAGCGCTAAATTCAAAAATCGATAACCGATCCATCTCAGTGTCCGCAGGCGTACCCGGTCCGGGATTTGTAGCCGGAGACGAATCCGGAGTTCCATTGATGCAAATATTGCAGGGTGCCGAGTTCGTGTGCGGCTCCAACGCCGCGGGCTCTGTGGCCTCGGATGGCACGATCTGCTCCGGTTATAAGGCCGTTGCAACAACAGGGACCATCTCCTGGATGTGATCCGATGACAGATTTAAGTCATGTTCATCGGGGCGAGGGGGAGCTATCGCTACGGTCTCAAATCCATTGAAGATCAAGTCTCCACGGATATCCGCGACGTAGTTCAAGCTTCCAATCTGACCTGGTGGCCAGGGGCGTAGCTATCGATCTGCTCCAGATGGCCAAGCGAGTTGGCCCACAGTATGAAGCCGTCGAACACGAAAATCTGTCCAGGGAGGAAGGTTTCTCCTTGGACAGCGTCGCTATAGACGATTGAAGGGGCCATCGAACCTTTCGTCGACGGCACAATGGAACTCTCAATGAAAGCACGAATGTCGGTGTCAAAACCAGCGGATCTCGGGTAGGGGGTCCCAAACTGTGCGTCTAGGATTGATGGTAACAGGAGATGGGGGACACGATGTTTACCCAGGTTCGGGCCCTCTCTATGGAGGTAATACCCTACGTCCTGCTTGATTGATCCTGATGAATATGAGTGTTACAAGAGTTGATCTAGGACGAGATCGTAATGGCTAAACCCTAAAAGTCTAACCTGTATGACTATGATAATGAGTATATCCTTTCCATACTAACCCATCCAGTTTATATAGACCCCGGGGGGGTCTAGGGTTACATAGAGTCGGTTACATAAGAAGGAATCTTTATAGTCGGTCGCCAAGCTTGCCTTCCATGTCAAGGAGAGACCAATCCGGACACGGGTACAGTCTTCGGCCTTCATGTCTTCACAGCCCATCAGTCCGGCCCATGGATAACAGGTCGGATGCCCGAGGACCCCTTAGTCCAGGACTCCCTCGGTCTTGCCTCCTAGAGCCACCCCGGCAGCCTCCAGAACCTCTCCCTGGCCTGGGAAGGTCCTTTGGGACAACACCTCGTCGTCACCCTTGGCCGCGGGAGAGTGAGCGGCCGCCGGTGACTCACTAGCCATCGCCTTTGAATCCAACGAACCTCTTGATGAGGATCATTGGGAGCTGTCGTGGGCCGGACTGCAATGGCATAAATTAACATATTATATTATGAAGCAAGAGAGAACGGATTCATGGACATACGTGGGCTTAGGTACTTACGACGCGACCGGAGGCTTGTTTTGGGGGCTTCACTCCAGGCTGTTGTCGACGTCCCATGCGGAGTTATCCACGAGAGGGCCTTTCCCCCTCTCGGGCGCCTCCGCCTCCAAATTTGTGGAGGCCGCCCTCTTCTTCCTCCCCCCATCAGGGGGAGAGTCGCTCTCCTCCTCCTCCTCGTCGTCTTCGGCGGCGGAGGAGCGGGTCTTGTCTTCGGACGTCACGTCTGAAGTGCCCTTGCGGTGGGGGCCACTCTAGACCCCCTTGGCCTTCTTCTTGGCCTTCTTCTCCGGCGCCTTATAGGGCACCGGTACCAGCATCTTCGCCAGGCACGGGATGACTGGTTCCTCAGGTAGCGGAGCCAGACACCGAATCCGCTCCGCTCTCTTCGTCCATACCTGAAATAATAAAAGTTTAGATATCCTCCTTGAAACAAGCAAGTAGAGGATGCGTTAAAGGCTTACCCCGTTGGCGGGGTGGGTAATGTTGTGCCCGCGGTCCGAGTCTATGGCTGGCGGCGTCTCGTTGCCTTTAAAGAGCAACTTCCAGGCGTCTTTGTGAGTGGTTCCGAAGAGCCTTTCCAGAGTTTGGTGCTTCTTCGGATTGAATTCCCATAACGGGCGGCTTCGGCTTTGGCATGGGAGAATCCGGTGAACTAGCAGCACCTGGATTACATCGACGAGTTTAACATTTTTATCCACCATGCTTTGAATGCGCGTTTGCAGCGCTATCAGCTCGTCTGACGAAGACCAATTTGGGCCCTTCTCAATCCAGGAGGTGAGCCGCATTGGAGCTCCGGAGTTAAATTCGGCAACTGCGGCCCAGGTGGCGCCGCGGGGCTCTGTGATGTAGAACCACAGTTTCTACCACTCCTTGACAGTCTCCACGAAAGTACCTTTTGGCCAGGAGACAGTGGTCAGCTTGCTCACCATGGCTCCTTCGCACTCCGTGTGCTGGCCATCCACCACCTTCGCCTTCATGTTGAAGACCTTGAGCCACAGCCCGAAGTGGGGTTGGATGCGGAGGAAGGCCTGCTACCTCTTGAGCACTGCGTTGGTTTTCCCTTGAAGAGGAAAGGGTGATGCAGCAAAGTAGCGTAAGTATTTCCCTCAGTTTTTGAGAACCAAGGTATCAATCTAGTAGGAGGCTACGCGCGAGTCCCTTGCACCTACACAAAACAAATAAATCCTCGCAACCAACACGATAAGGGGTTGTCAATCCCTACACGGTCACTTACGAGAGTGAGATCTGATAGATATGATAAGTTAATATTTTTGGTATTTTTATGATAAAGATGCAAAGTAAAATAAAAGGCAATGAAAATAACTAAGTGTTGGAAGATTAATATGATGGAAGATAGACCCGGGGGCCATAGGTTTCACTAGTGGCTTCTCTCAAGAGCATAAGTATTTTACGGTGGGTGAACAAATTACTGGTGAGCAATTGACAGAATTGAGCATAATTATGAGAATATCTAGGTATGATCTTGTATATAGGCATCACGTCCGAGACAAGTAGACCGACTCCTGCCTGCATCTACTACTATTACTCCACACATCGACCACTATCCAGCATGCATCTAGAGTATTAAGTTCATAAGAACAGAGTAATGCCTTAAGCAAGATGACATGATGTAGAGGGATAAATTCATGCAATATGATAAAAAACCCATCTTGTTATCCTCGATGGCAACAATACAATACGTGCCTTGCTGCCCCTACTATCACTGGGAAAGGACACCACAAGATTGAACCCAAAGCTAAGCACTTCTCCCATTGCAAGAAAGATCAATCTAGTAGGCCAAACCATACTGATAATTCGAAGAGACTTGCAAAGATAACCAATCATACATAAAAGAATTCAGAGAAGATTCAAATATTGTTCATATATAAACTTGATCATAAACCCACAATTCATCGGTCTCAACAAACACACCGCAAAAGAAGATTACATCGAATAGATCTCCACGAGAGAGGGGGAGAACATTGTATTGAGATCCAAAAAGAGAGAAGAAGCCATCTAGCTAATAACTATGGACCCGAAGGTCTGAAGTAAACTACTCACACATCATCGGAGAGACTATGGTGTTGATGAAGAAGCCCTCCGTGATCGATACCCCCTCTGGCGGAGCTCCGGAACAGGCCCCAAGATGGGATCTCGTGGATACAGAAAGTTGCGGTGGTGTAATTAGGGTTTTGGCTCCGTATCTGATCGTTTGGGGGTACGTAGGTATATATAGGAGGAAGGAGTACGTCCGTGGAGCAACAGGGGGCCCACGAGGGTGGAGGGCGCGCCTGGGGGGTAGGCCTGCTCCCCTACCTCGTGGCTTCCCTGTTGGTTGCTTGACGTAGGGTCCAAGTCTCCTGGATCTTGTTCGTTCCAAAAATCACGTTCCCGAAGGTTTCATTCCGTTTGGACTCCGTTTGATATTCTTTTTCTACGGAACTCTGAAATAGGCAAAAAAAACAGCAATTCTGGGTTGGGCCTCCGGTTAATAGGTTAGTCCCAAAAATAACATAAAAGTGAATAATAAAGCCCAATAATGTCCAAAACAGAAGATAATATAGCATGGAGCAATCAAAAATTATAGATACGTTGGAGACGTATCAAGCATCCCCAAGCTTAATTCCTGCTCGTCCTCGAGTAGGTAAATGATAAAAACAGAATTTTTGATGCGGAATGCTACTAGGCATAATTTCAATGTAATTCTTCTTAATTGTGGTATGAATATTCAGATCCGAAAGATTCAAGACAAAAGTTTAATATTGACATAAAAAATAATAATACTTCAAGCATACTAACTAAGCAATTATGTCTTCTCAAAATAACATGGCCAAAGAAAGTTATCCCTACAAAATCATATAGTCTGGCTATGCTCTATCTTCACCACACAAAGTATTTAAATCATGCACAACCCCGATGACAAGCCAAGCAATTATTTCATACTTTTGACATTCTCAAACTTTTTCAATCTTCACGCAATACATGAGCGTGAGCCATGGACATAGCACTATATGTGGAATAGAATGGTGGTTGTGGAGAAGACAAAAAGGGAGAAGATAGTCTCACATCAACTAGGCATATCAAAGGGCTATGGAGATGCCCATCAATAGATATCAATGCGAGTGAGTAGGGATTGCCATGCAACGGATGCACTAGAGCTATAAGTATATGAAAGCTCAACAAAAGAAACTAAGTGGGTGTGCATCCAACTCGCTTGCTCACGAAGACCTAGGGCATTTTGAGGAAGCCCATCATTGGAATATACAAGCCAAGTTCTATAATGAAAAATTCCCACTAGTATATGAAAATGATATCATAGGAGACTCTCTATCATGAAGATCATGGTGCTACTTTGAAGCACAAGTGTGGTAAAAGGATAATAGCATTGTCCCTTCTCTCTTTTTCTCTCATTTTATTATTATTATATATTTTCTCTTTTTTATTTGGGCCTTTTCTCTTTTTTTATGACCTCTTTTTTTCGTCCTGAGTCTCATCCCGACTTGTGGGGGAATCATAGTCTCCATCATCCTTTCCTCACTCGGACAATGCTCTAATAATGATGATCATCACACTTTTATTTACTTACAACTCAAGAATTACAACTCGATACTTAGAACAAAATATGACTCTATATGAATGCCTCCGGCGGTGTACCGGGATGTGCAATGAATCAAGAGTGACATGTATGAAATAATTATGAACGGTGGCTTTGCCACAAATACGATGTCAACTACATGATTATGCAAAGCAATATGACAATGATGGAGCGTGTCATAATAATCGGAACGGTGGTAAGTTGCATGGCAATATATCTCGGAATGGCTATGGAAATGTCATGATAGGTAGGTATGGTGGCTGTTTTGAGGAAGGTATATGGTGGGTGTATGATACCGGCGAAAAGTGTGCGGTATTAGAGAGGCTAGCAATGGTGGAAGGAAGAAAAGTGCGTATAATCCATGGACTCAACATTAGTCATAAAGAACTCATATACTTATTGCAAAAATCTACAAGTTATCAAAGCAAAGTATTACGCACATGCTCCTAGGGGGATAGATTGGTAGGAAAAGACCATCGCTTGTCCCCGACCGCCACTCATAAGGAAGACAATCAATAAATAAATTATGCTCCGACTTCATCACATAACGGTTCACCATACGTGCATGCTACGGGAATCACAAACTTTAACACAAGTATCTCTCAAATTCACAACTACTCAACTAGCATGACTCTAATATCACCATCTTTATATCTCAAAACAATCACCAAGCATCAAACTTCTCTTAGTATTCAACACACTCATAAGAAAGTTTTTACTAATATTGTATACCTAGCATATTAGGATTATTTAAGAAAATTAACATGCTACTTAAGACTCTCAAAATAATCTAAGTGAAGCGTGAGAGATCAATAGTTTCTATAAAACAAATCCACCACCGTGCTCTAAAACATATAAGTGAAGTACTAGAGCAAAACTATATAACTCAAAAGATATAAGTGAAGCACATAGAGTATTCTAATAATTTATGAATCACGTGTGTCTCTCTCAAAAGGTGTGTACAGCAACGATGATTGTGGTAAACTAAAAAGAAAAGACTCAAATCATACAAGACGCTCCAAGTAAAACACATATCATGTGGTGAATAAAAATATAGCTCCAAGTAAAGTTACCGATAGAAGTAGACGAAAGAGGGGATGCCTTCCGGGGCATCCCCAAGCTTTGGCTTTTTGGTGTCCTTAGATTATATTGGGGGTGCCATGGTCATCCCCAAACTTAGGATCTTGCCACTCCTTGTTCCATGATCCATCAAATCCTTACCCAAAACTTGAAAACTTCACAACACAAAACTTAAAGTAGAAAATCTCGTGAGCTCCGTTAGCGAAAGAAAACAAAACACCACTTTAAGGTACTGTAATGAACTCATTATTTACTTATATTGGTGTTAAACCTACTGTATTCCAACTTCTTTATGGTTTATAAACTATTTTACTATCCATAGATTCATAAAAATAAGCAAACAACACACGAAAAACAGAATCTGTCAAAAACAGAACAGTCTGTAGTAATCTGTAGCTATCGCAAGATCTGGAACCCCAAAAATTCTAAAATAAATTTCTGGACGTGAGTAATTTATATATTAATCATCTGCAAAAAGAATTAACTAAATATCACTTTACAAATAAAAATGGCAGCAGTTCTCGTGAGCGCTAAAGTTTCTGTTTTTTACATCAAGATTAACAAGACTTTCCCCAAGTCTTCCCAACGGTTCTACTTGGCACAAACACTAATTAAACACAAAAAACACAACCAAAACAGAGGATAGATAAATTATTTATTTAATAACAGCAAGGAAAAATATTGGGTTATCTCCCAACAAGCGCTTTTCTTTAAATCCTTTTTAGCTAGGCATTGATAATTTTAACGATGCTCACATGAAAGACAAGAATTGAGGCACAAAGAGAGCATCATAAAACACGTGAAAAACACATCTAAGTCTAACATACTTCCTATGCATAGGCATCTTATAGGCAAACAAATTATAAAGGCAAAAAAAAACTAGCATATGCAAGGAAGCGGAAAGAAACAGTAGCAATCTCAACATAACGAGAGGTAATTTAGTAACATGAAAATTTCTACCACCATATTTTCCTCTCTCATAATAATTATATGTAGGATCATAAGCAAATTCAACAAAATAGCTATCACATAAAATATTTTAAACACGATCCACATGCATGCAAAGTTGACACTCTTCCAAAATAGTGGGATTAACATTAACTAAAGTCATGACCTCTTCAAACCCACTTTTATCAAAAACTTCATAAGATTGAACATTATCCAAATATGTGGGATCTAAAGTTGACACTCTTCCAAACCCACTTTCAGTATTATTGCAAACACTATTATCAATCTCATAATCATCATGGGGAGTAAATAAATTTTCAAGATCAAAAGAAGAATCACCCCAATCATGATCATTGCAACAAGTAGAGGACATAGCAAAACTAGCATCCCCAAGCTTAGGGTTTTGCATATTATTAGCACAATTTACATAAATAGAATTTATAATAAAATCATTGCAATCATGCTTTTTATTCAAAGATCTATCGTGAACCGCTTCATAAGGTAATTCATCACACTTTTCAAATTCACGAATTTCAAGCAAAACTTCATAAAGATAATCTAGTGCACAAAATTAACTAGCAATTGGTTCATCATAATTGGATCTCTTAAAAAGATTAGCAAGCGGATGAGGATCCATAGATCTTAGGTTCTCTGTTTAGTAATAAATAAACAACTATTCCAACCAAACGAGCAAACGAGCCAAGTAAGACATCAAAGCAAATGGAAAGACGAAGAGAAGAAGGGCGAATAAAACGGCAAGGGTGAAGTGGGGGAGAGGGAAACGAGAGGCAAATGGCAAATAATGTAATGCGGGAGATAAGGGTTTGTGATGGGTACTTGGTGTGTTGACTTTTGCGTAGACCTCCCCGGCAACGGCGCCAGAAATCCTTCTTGCTACCTCTTGAGCACTGCGTTGGTTTTCCCTTGAAGAGGAAAGGGTGATGCAGCAAGGTAGCGTAAGTATTTCCCTCAGTTTTTGAGAACCAAGGTATCAATCCAGTAAGAGGCTACGCGCAAGTCCCTTGCACCTACACAAAACAAATAAATCCTCACAACCAACGCGATAAGGGGTTGTCAATCCCTACACGGTCACTTACGAGAGTGAGATATGATAGATATGATAAGATAATATTTTTGGTATTTTTATGATAAAGATGCAAAGTAAAATAAAAGGCAATGAAAATAACTAAGTGTTGGAAGACTAATAAGATGGAAGATAGACCCGGGGGCCATAGGTTTCACTAGTGGCTTCTCTCAAGAGCATAAGTATTTTACGGTGGGTGAACAAATTACTGTTGAGCAATTGACAGAATTGAGCATAGTTATGAGAATGTATAGGTATGATCATGTATATAGGCATCACGTCCGAGACAAGAAGACCGACTCTTGCTTGCATCTACTACTATTACTCCACACATCGACCGCTATCCAGCATGCATCTAGAGTATTAAGTTCATAAGAACAGAGAAACGCCTTAAGCAAGATGACATGATGTAGAGGGATAAATTCATGCAATATGGTAAAAAACATCTTCTTATCCTTGATGGCAACAATACAATACGTGCCTTGCTGCCCCTACTGTCATTGGGAAAGGACACTGCAAGATTGAACCCAAAGCTAAGCACTTCTCCATTGCAAGAAATATCAATCTAGTAGGCCAAACCAAACTGATAATTCGAAGAGACTTGCAAAGATAACCAACCATACATAAAAGAATTCAGATAAGATTCAAATATTGTTCATAGATAAACTTGATCATAAACCCACAATTCATCGATCTCAACAAACACACCGCAAAAGAAGATTACATCGAATAGATCTCCATGAGAGAGGGGGAGAACATTGTATTGAGATCCAAAAAGAGAGAAGAAGCCATCTAGCTAATAACTATGGACCCGAAGGTCTGAAGTAAACTACTCACACATCATCGGAGAGGCTATGGTGTTGATGTAGAAGCCCTCCGTGATCGATGCCCCCTCCGGCGGAGCTCCGGAACAGGCCCCAAGATGGGATCTCGTGGATACAGAAAGTTATGGCGGTGGAATTAGGGTTTTAGCTCCGTATCTGATCGTTTTGGGGTACGTAGGTATGTATAGGAGGAAGGAGTACGTAGGTGGAGCAACAGGGGGGCCCACGAGGGTGGAGGGCGCGCCTGGGGGTAGGCGCGCCCCCTACCTCGTGGCTTCCCTGTTGGTTGCTTGACGTAGGGTCCAAGTCTCCTGGATCTTGTTCGTTCCAAAAATCACGTTCCCGAAGGTTTCATTCCGTTTGGACTCCGTTTGATATTCTTTTTCTGCGAAACTCTGAAATAGGCAAGAAAACAGCAATTCTGGGCTGGGCCTCCGGTTAATAGGTTAGTCCCAAAAATAATATAAAAGTGAATAATAAAGCCCAATAATGTCCAAAACAGAAGATAATATAGCATGGAGCAATCAAAAATTATAGATACGTTGGAGATGTATCAAGGCCTCACACACGACAATGAATGCCGAGATGTTGAGGAAAGAGTTCTGGGCTAGATCACGGAAGTCTAGACCATAATAGAACATCAGCCCACGGACGAAAGGGTGGAGTGGAAACCCTAGCCCGCGGATGAAATGAGGGATGAATATCACCCTCTCGTTGGGCTTCGGTGTAGGGACGACTTGCCCCTTCGTTGGAAGACGGTGGGCGATTTCCTTCGCCAGATACCCGGCCGCCTGAAGCTCAGTAATGTCCTTCTCCTTGATGGAGGAGGCCATCCACTTGCCTTGACCTCCGGATCCAGACATGGTTGAGTGCTTGATCGAGTGGGGAAAGATGAGAAATTGGGCGCCGAAGCTCAAGAATTGAAGGGCAGAGGAAGAGAGAAGGCGTGGGTGAAGAGAGGGAGTCCTTATCTCCTTATAAAGGCAGTAAATATTAAGCGCCTCCCCACTCGCCTTAAAACTTGCCTATTCCCAAGGGCCGTGTAAACGGCACAGTTATATTACCCACGCCCGTATTGATGAGAATCCCGCAATAAGGGCACACGGTCTCTGCTTTGACAAGATGTGCCAATGGAAACCGCATCTCGAAACACGGAATGGCACACAAAAACGGTTCGATATGATGACCGAACAGACATGATGTTATCTTGCAAAAAGTTGTCAGCATATAGGACTCGTGAAATATTATACTCCCTACAGCTGTGTGTGTGGTACTTGTGTTGCAGACCCGGACACATTCGTTTCATCCGAAGACTATCTTTGAGTATTCGGAAAGGGGAACCCGCCTTGTAATGTCGAAGACAATTTGCGCGTCGGACACCTCATCATTGAATCTTGGTTCAGGGGCTACTAAGGGAGTCCTGGACTAAGGGGTCCTTGGGTGTCCGGCCTGTTGGACATGGGCCGGACTAATGGGCTGAGAAGATACAAGACCAAAGACTCTCTCCCGTGTCCGGATGGGACTCTCCTGGACGTGGAAGGCAAGCCTGGCAATCAAATATGAAGATTCCTTTCTCTCTAACCGACCTTGTACAACCCTAGTCCCCTCCGGTGTCTATATAAACCAGAGGGCTTAGTCCGAATCGGAAGATGGACAATCATAGTCAGACATGCTAGACTTTTAGGGTTTAGCCATTACGATCTCGTGGTAGATCAACTCTTGTAATACTCATATTCATCAAGATCAATCAAGCAGGAAGTAGGGTATTACCTCCATAGAGAGGGCCCGAACCTGGGTAAACATTGTGTCCCCCATCTCCTGTTACCATCGATCCTAGACGCACAGTTCGGGACCCCCTACCCGAGATCCACCGATTTTGACACCGACACCCCCCTCGGGTCACCCCTAGGTGCAACCAGTGCCCGTTGTGTTCCTTTTGTCCCATAAAAAATCTCCGTAAAGTTTCATGGCATTTGGACTCCGTTTGATATTGATTTTCTGCGATGTAAAAAAATGGAAAAAACAGCAACTGGCACTATGTTAATAGGTTAGTACCAAAAAATGATATAAAATGACTATAAAATGATTATAAAACATCCAAGATTGATAATAAAACATCATGGAACAATAAAAAAATATAGATACGTTGGAGACGTATCAGCAGCTGAGTTTTCAATTCAACCACACCTGGAGATTAATTATCTGCAGCAAAGTGATCAGTAGCACAATAATATTATAGTTTTGATAATAGTGGTAGCAGCAATAGTAACGGTAACCATGATAGAACTAATTTTGTAGCAAGTGAAACAGTAACAACAATAGTAGTAACTTAGCAAGATCAATATGTAGGAAATTTGTAGGCATTGGATCGGTAGATTTGTCGGATGATATTCATCATATAACTGTCATAACCTAGGGTGATACAAAACTAGCTCTAGTTCATAAATATATCAAGTATTTCATTTTTCTTAAGTGGGTGATCAGGCAAAGCATTAAGCAATTGGAGAAGCCTCTCCCGAAGCTTGTGGGAGACTCTCTTCTTCAATTTGCAGAAAGTTAAATATTTCCTGTAAGGCAGCTTGTTTCCTATGAGCAAGAAAGTATTTTTCAGAGAAGTAATAAATCATATCCTGGGGACGACCACAGAACCAGGAGCAAGAATATTGTACCATATCTTAGCATCACCCTTTAATGAGAATGGAAATAATTTGAGAATATAATAGTAGCGAATTTTATCCTCATGAGCAAAAAGGGTGGCTATATCATTTAACTTGGTAAGGTGTGCCACAACAGTTTCAGTTTCATAGCCATGGAAAGAATCAGATTCAACCAAAGTAATTAACTCTGGGTCAACAGAGAATTCATAATCCTTATCATCAACAAAGATAGGTGAAGTAGCAAACTTAGGATCACATTTCATTCTAGCATTCAAAGATTTCTCTTTCAGTTTGCATAATAATTTCTTAAGATCATCCCTATCATTGCAAGCAAGAAAATCTCTAGTTGTCTCCTCATCCATAACATAACCTTCGGGTATCTTAGGCATTTCATATATAGGAGGGCTAGATCTAATATGTATTTCAAGATTTTCAGTTTCAAGTACTTCATCAGTTTCAATAATTTCATCAGTTTCAACATGCTCCATATCTTTAGCTCTAGCAATTTGTTCATCAAGAAATTCACCTAGTGAAATATTATCATCAAGCAAGGTACTAGCATCATCATGAGTAGCATTCATAGAAGTATGATAATCAATAACTTGCGACATATCGGGATTAATAGCATGTGGCGGTGTTGCAAGTCTACTCAAAATAGAAGGTGAATCAAGTGCAGAGCTACATGGTAGTTCCTTACCTCCCCTCATCTTAGAGGGAAATGTTTTAGACTTGGTATCTTTCAGATTCTTCATAATGATAAATAGATAATAATCCCAAGTGACTCAACAATATAGCTATGTTTCCCGGCAACAGCGCCAGAAAAAGGTCTTGATAACCCACAAGTATAGGGGATCACAACAGTTTTCGAGGGTAGAGTATTCAACCCGAATTTATAGATTCGACCAAGGGGAGCCAAAGAATATTTGCAGGTATTAGCAGCTGAGTTGTCAATTCAACCACACCTGGAGATTAATTATCTGTAGCAAAGTGATCAGTAGCACACTAATATGATAGTTTTGATAATAGTGGTAGCATCAATAGTAACGGTAACAGTGATAGCAGTGATTTTGTAGCAAGTGAAACAATAATAGCAGTAGTGGTAACTTAGCAAGATCAACATGTAGGAAATTCGTAGGCATTGGATCGGTAGATTCGTTGGATGATATTCATCATATAACAGCCATAACCTAGGGCGATACAAAACTAGCTCCAGTTCATAAATATAATGTAGGCATGCATTCCATAAATAGTCATACGTGCTTATGGAAAGAACTTGCATGGCATCTTTTGTCCTACCCTGCAACGGTGTCCATATGGAAACTAAGGGATATTAATGCCTCCTTTAAATAGAGAACCGGAACAAAGCACTAACACATAGTGAATACATGAACTCCTCAAACTACATTCATCACCGGAAAGTATCCCGACTATTGTCACTCCTGGGTTTACGGATCATAACACGTAGTAGGTGAATATGACTTGCAAGATTGGATCTAGAACATAGATATAATGGTGACAACATAAACGGTTCAGATATGAAATCATGGCACCTGGGCCCAGAGTGACAAGCATTAAGCATGGCAAAGTCATAACAACATCAATCTAATAACATAATGGATACTAGGGATCAAGCCCTAACAAAACTAACTCGATTACATGATGAATCTCATCCAACTCCTCACCGACCAACGGGCCTACGAAGGAATTACTCACTCTCGATCATCATGGAATTGGCGATGGAGAAGGGTCGGTGATGACGAAGATCGAAGATCACCCTCTCCGGAGCCTTGAACGGACTCCAGATCTAGCCTCCCGATAAGAACAGGAGGTGGCGGCGGCTCCATATCGTGAAACACGAGAATTCTTGCTCCCTGATTTTTTCTCTCCAAATATAGGTATTTATGGAGTCGGGATCAGGGTCTGCGGGGCTACCAGGTGGGCACAACCCACCTGGGCGCGCCTGGAGGGGGCGCCCTCGTGGGTTGTGCTCACCCAAGGCCCCCCCTCTGGTGGTTCTTGGCTCTAGTATTTTTTTTATTTTTTCTGAAATAATTCTCCAAAAAATTTCGTTCCAATCCGAGAACTTTTATTTCTGCAGAAAAACAACACCATGGTAGTTCTGCTGAAAACAACGTTAGTCCGGGTTAGTTTCATTCAAATAATGCAAATTAGAGTTCAAAATAAGAGGAAAAGCGTTAGAAAAAGTAGATACGACGGAGACTTATCAACTCCCTCAAGCTTAAACCTTTGCTTGTCCTTAAGCAATTCAGTTGACAAATTGAAAGTGAAAAAGAAAAACTTTTACGAACTCTTTTGCTCTTTTTTACATAAATATGCTTAAGTAGCACCGAGGTTTTCACCAAAGATCGTGACTAACCATGTCAACAATAAATCTTAAAAATTATATTAACTCATATCAATGGCATAATCAACTAGTGAGAAATAATAAGAGATCTCAAATGCCAACACTTTGTCAAAACAATCATGATATAATATGACAATAGTGGTATCTCGCTAGCCATTTCTGAGACCGCAAAACATAAATGCAGAGCACCTCCAAAGTTCAAGCAACGACTAAACATTGTAATTCATGGTAGAAAAGATCCATTCATGATGCACTCAACATTAACTATACACAATGCATGAGGATGACAATAGTTCTCTCAGATCCGGCGCTTATTTGAGAAGGTGATGACTCAACAGAAAAGTAAATAGATAGTCCATTCGCAGAGGGGAGCAGAGATTTGCAGTGGTGCCAGAGCTCAAAATTTTAAAATAGAGATAAATGAAATTTTGGGAAATGCACCCTTCATGTTTACTTCACGACAAAAAGTTATCAATATCTTCCATGCTACACATATTAGCGGCGGTTCCCAAGCGATAAAAGTAAAGGTTTACCCCCTCCACCAACAAACACACCCCACGGCTAGCTGAATCCACGGGTACCGTCCATACCAACATCAGTCCTGGGGGAGTTTTGTTTAAGTATTGGCAATTTTTATTTCAGGACTGGGCATCCCTATTACTGCCCCTCTCATGCAAGGACGAGTGCATAAACACTGATCATGAGAATAACCCGCTTAGCATGGAAGATACCAACTACCCCCTATTGTTCTATGAACAATCCAGGCACACAAAACAGATGTTTATTTGAATTTTTTAGAGGTGGCACATGCAAATTTACTTAGAACGCCAGGGTAATAGCACATATAGGTAGACATGGTGGACTCATCTAGAATAACTTGGGTTTCAGGATTTTGATGCACAAGCAGTATTCCCGCTTAGTACAGGCGAAGGCTAGCAAATAGGTTGAGAAGCGGCTAGCTAGAGAGTGAAAACGGTCATGAACATGCATTATGAATAATGAACATTGGATACTAGCATGAGTAGGATATGGACACCATGAACATAAATATCATAGATGCTATGTTGGTTTTGATTCAACTACATGCGTAAACATGTGCCAGGTCAAGCAACTTAAAACATTCAGAGGAGGATACCATATCATCATACCACGTCACAATCATTTTAACATAGTGTTGACATCCAAGATAAATCATTATCCACTCCTAGATACTTAAGTATGGCATGAGAAACTATAATCTCTAATTGTCATTGCAAGCATGTATGATCATAATAAGCTGAATCATGGATACTAGGTTAAACATATTTACAAAAATAGAACAAGCTGAGTTCATACCCGTTTCTCTCTGCCACAACCAGTTCATCAAATATCGTCATTATTGCCTTTCACTTGCACGACCGAATGATATGAAAATAATAATAGTGCAAGAGTGCCGTGGACTAAGCTAGAATCTGCAAACATTTTATTCAAAAGGAGAAGACAAGGTAATATGGTCTCTTTATTAGATCAACAATAACACATATGAGAGCCACTCAACATTTTCATCGTGGTCTTCTCCTTGGTACGACTCAATAAAAAGAAAAGAAATTCAAAGAAACACATTGAAATATTTTTGGAGTTTTTAGTTTTTCTAGAAGAAAGAGAAATTAAAGAAAGAAAAATAAAAATGAGAAAAACTATTTACATAGGAAAGCTCCCAACAAGCAAGAAGAAGAATCGAGAAATCTTTTTGGGTTTCCTTTTAATACTACAGCTAACTAAACTAGAAAGAAAAACCAAAAAAGAAACAAGAAACACACATTTTTTCGGGTTTTCTCAAAGTTTTTCAAACACACAAGAAGAAAGCGAGAAAATAAATCTAGCATCGATGATACAATGAAAAAGTGTGAACACCGACAACTGGACTAAAATGTGTGAGCATGAATATAATTCGGTGGAAACACGTACTCCCCCAAGATTAGGCTTTTGGCCTAGCTTGGTAATCACCACCCATAGTAGCCATCGGGTTCCCATGTCGAAGTGCTACGGTGGCGGCACTTGAGCATCCCACTCCTAGGGCTCCTCCTCTGCCACCGCCTAGGCGTTCCGGTAGGTAATGATGTCCTCAGGCATGATCCTGTATCCGCCCATGGCAATAGAATCAAACAAAGCAGGTGTAGGCAACAAAATAATATCACGGGTATCCACACTGAAAACCAGGTTGTAAGGAATATTATTAATAGAATCATTAATATCAGTAAACTGATGATCTTTCATCGCCTGGTGATCCAAATAAACCTTGGGTAAACGATAATCATGTTGGCGAATTTAAATGTTAAAGTGACTCGCTAAATGAGTAGCATAATTACCACCATGCATTTTGCCCTTGGCTCTGTTAAGGTGCAGACGGCGTGCAATAATGGCCCCTAGGCTATAGGTGTTATCGCTGTATAGTGTAGGGCATAAGATGGCGAAGTCAGGAGCACAAAGTGCACCGACTTTCTCTCTAGCAATTAAACACTTAGAAACGAGTAGAGCAAAAATAATGCACAACAGGAAACTGCAAACTAGTAGCAGTGACACTCGACACGCCTCTCTCATCTCCCACTGACAGAGTGCGATAAAAGTCCTCAAACTCTGCAGGCCTATGCTCTCTTATTTCCCCGTCAGAAGGGATCAAACATACATTGCAAAAATCAATGAGTGGCATCTGACGGGTTTCAGCATATAAATTAAACCACACCTTAGAGGAGTTATTCCTACTTAGAAAATGGAAGTTTTGCACAAAGGAATTTGTAAGTAGATGGTATTGTTCATACTCAGCTGTGATGAAGTCGGTAAGCCCAACATTAGCAGCAAATTGTGCGAACTCTTGACAAATCTCGGCCCCATCCATGAAGGGGTTATGCGGCCATTCGCACGGCCGCACCTCCGCCCTTCTCGAGCATGGAGGTCATTGTCCGATGATTCCCCAATGACTCCCTTAGAGCTTTTCTTGGAGGCAAACTTCCTGAAGAAACTCATCTTATTCCTATAAATAAAATTCTGAAAATTTTAGTCCACAAAATTGTTGTCAACAAAACTTCACAAGATTGATAGCAACTACTCATGGAGATGCATAGAGGCCATATCGAGCATTCAAACTACTTAGAACTCTAATAATTCAACGTGCAAGCTCATCTACAGCAGCACCAAGAGTAGGTAATTATTCAAAATATAATTCACTAAAGCAAAAACTAATTGGAGCAATGGAGGAGTCGCATACCAAGTAGCAATTGCCCAAAATAGTTTGAAACGGAGCTTCGAGCAAAGAGATCGAAATCCGCGGGTTTGAAAGAAAGAACACATGGGAGAGAACAATTGTGATTTTTTTCTAGAGGTAGGAGATGACATGGGCTGAAGAGATAAGCGAGGGGCCCCACGTGAGGACCACAACCCACCAAGGCGCACCTGGGGCTGCTAGTGCGCCCAGGTGGGTTGTGCCCACCTGGTGCACCCCCCTCTGATGTTATTTGTACTAAAAATTCAGAAATACTCAGAAAAATAGTATTAAATTTTCAGGGCATTCTGAGCACTTTTATTTTTGGGTCATTTTTTATTGCATGAAGAATCCAAAAAAAAGGATAAACATGGCATTTTATTTTATTTAACTAAGAAAAACAGAAAACAAAAGGTAAGGACGGAAGGTAGTGCCTACTAAATTCATCAACTTCATACCTCTCAAAAATGATCCATTAATAAGGTCGATCAAGTCTTATTAACAACCACCTTCGATTAGCATGAAACCAAAGAACTTTCATAAAACACTAAGTAACCTCAACGGGGATATGCATGTCCCCAACAATAAGTATATCATATTTCTTTTTGGCAGTAGGTAGAGGTAGTTAAAAACTTCCAATAGTGATTGTCGGAGATTTTTCAATAACATTAATACCATTCACTTGGAATTGTTTCTTCGGAAAGTGCATTGTATGCTCATTACCATTGATATGAAAAGTGACATTGTTTTTATTGCAATCAATAACAACCCCTACAGTATTCAAAAAGGGTCTACCAAGGATAATCGACATGTTGTCATCCTCGGGCATCTCAAGTATAACAAAGTCTGTTAATATAGTAACATTTGCAACAACAACGGGCACATCCTCACAAATACCGATAGGCATTGTAGTTGATTTATCAACCATTTGCAAAGATATTTCAGTAGGTGTGTGTTTATTCAAGTTAAGTCTTTTATATAAATAGAAAGGCATAACACTAAAACCACCTCCTAAATCACACAAAACAGTTTTAACATAGTTTCTTTTGATGGAGCAAGGTATAGTTGGTATCCCCAGATCTCCAAGTTTTTAGGCACTCCATCCTTAAAAGAATAATTTGCAAGCATGGTGGAGATTTCAGCTTCCAGTATTTTTCTCTTATAATTGATGATGTCTTTCATGTATTTTGCATAAGGAACCATCTTTAAAATATCAGTCAAGTGAGTGCGCAAAAAGACTAGCTTAAGCATTTCGGCACAACGTTCAAATTCTTCATCATCTTTCTTTTTAGTTGGTTTTGGTGGAAAAGGCATGGGTTTCTGAACCCATGATTCTCTTTCTTTACTATGTTTTCTAGCAACAAAGTCTCTTTCATAATATCTTTTGTTTTTAGGTTGTGGGTTATCAAGATCAACAATAGGTTCTATCTCAACATTATTATTTGGTTCTTTATCGTTATTTGGTTGAGTGTCTTCATGAACATCATCATTATCTTTTTCATTATCACTAGATGAATGTTGATTACCAGACTGAGTTTTGGCATATGAGATAGAGACATCATTATTATCTCCAGAAGGTTTTTCTATTTTAGGTTCACTGGAGGTATGCAAAGTCCTATCATTTTTCTTTTCTTTTTAGAAGGACTAGGTGCATCAGTGTTAATTCTTTGAGAGTCTTGTTCAATTCTTTTAGGGTGACCCTTAGGATAAAGTGGTTCCTGACTCATTCTACCTCCTCTAGTTACTACTCTAATAGCATGATCATTGATATTGTTGTTCATTTCATCAAGCAATTCTCTTTGAGATTTAGCAACTTGTTCTAACTAAGTGTGAACCATAAAAGCATGTTTTCCTACGCCTCTAACATCATTAGAGATTCTAAATAACAAACCACTCAAGCGAGCAATCATATCAGAGTTGTATTTCAATTGTTTCCTAACATTTTCATTGAAGTGATCTTGCTATCTAATATAATTATCAAACTCATAAAGGCACTGACTAGGATGCATATTATAAGGGTTATCCTTTTCATAAAATTTCATTAAAGAGTTTACCTCTACCACCTTGGGTGGTGGTGTATCAAGTCCATGTATTTCTTCAATAGAAGGTAAATTTTTAACATCCTCTGCTTTAATACCTTTTTTCTTTCATACTTTTCTTTGCCTCTTGCATATCTTCAGGACTGAGATATAAGATACCCCACTTCTTCGGAGTGGGTTTAAGCGATGGTTCAGGAAGAGTCCAATCATCATAATTCTTCAATATGATATTCACTAAGTCCTCAGCTTGTTCAACAATTCGTTCCCTGAAAACACAACCAGCACAATATCTAGGAAGTCCCTATAAGTATCGGTTAGTCCATTATAGAATATATCAAGTATTTCATTTTTCTTAAGTGGGTGATCAGGCAAAGCATTAAGCTATTGGAGAAGACTCTCCCGAAGCTTGTGGGAGACTCTCTTCTTCAATTTGCACAAAGTTAAATATTTCCTGTAAGGCAGCTTGTTTCTTATGAGCAGGAAAGTATTTTTCAGAGAAGTAATAAATCATATCCTGGGAAGTACCACAGAACCAAGAGCAAGAGTATTGTATCATATATTAGCATCACCCTTTAATGAGAATGGAAATAATTTGAGAATATAATAGTAGCGAATTTTATCCTCATGAGCAAAATGGGTGGCTATATCATTTAATTTGGTAAGGTGTGCCACAACAGTTTCAGTTTCATAGCCATGGAAATGATCGGATTCAAGCAAAGTAATTAACTCTGGGTCGACAGAGAATTCATAATCCTTATCATCAACAAATATAGGTGAAGTAGCAAACTTAGGATCACATTTCATTCTAGCATTCAAAGATTTCTCTTTAAGTTTGCATACTAATTTCTTAAGATCATCCCTATCATTGCAAGCAAGAAAATCTCTAGTTGTCTCCTCATCTATAACATAACCTTCAGGTATCTTAGGCATTTAATATCTAGGAGGGCTAGATCTAATATGTATTTCAAGATTTTCAGTTTCAAGTACTTCATCAGTTTCAATAATTTCATCAGTTTCAGCATGCTCCATATCTTTAACTCTAGCAATTTGTTCATCAAGAAATTCACCTAGTGGCATATTATCATCAAGCAAGGTACTAGCATCATCATGAGTAGCATTCATAGAAGTAACATAATCAATAACTTGCAACATATCGGGATTAATAGCATGTGGTGGTGTTGCAAGTCTACTCAAAATAGAAGGTGAATCAAGTGCAAAGATACATGACAGTTCCTTACCTCCCTCGTCTTAGAGGGAAAAATCTTAGACTTGGTATCTTTCAGATTCTTCATAATAATAAATAGATAATAATCCCAAGTGACTCAACAAATATAGCTATGTTCCCCGACAACGGCGCCAGAAAAAGGTCTTGATAACCCACAAATATAGGAGATCGCAACAGTTTTTGAGGGTAGAGTATTGAACCCAAATTTATAGATTCGACCCAAAAAGAGCCAAAGAATATTTGCAAGTATTAGCAGCTGAGTTGTCAATTCAACCACACCTGAAGATTAATTGTTTGCAGCAAAGTGATCCATTTTCCTCCCTGAAAGATATACTTGTTCAAGCATTCTTAAAAAAATTATAGACACACATCAATGTTTGATACACAACCTTAAAAAAATTCACTCCTAATTCAACTTACATAAAAAAGAAAAAGAAAGACAAAATTGAATGTGAATAGTGTCAAATTACTATTTTTTGCGAGGCAGTACTATTCACCTAACTTTCGAATTTGTCTTTTTTGAATCTATAAATGTACATCGAGTTTTAAGCTGATTTTTTCCAGAGCTGTAGATATACCTCACATGAATGTTGTGAAACAATTTTAGATTTTTTGTAAAATGTCTAAATATAATTTTTTGGGCTTGAATGCGTGCAAGTCTTCCCCGCATAGACCTGGCCATGGGCAGCCCGGCCCGGACGGCCTGACCCGACCCGACCCGAAAATCCTGGGTCGGGCTGAGCCCGAACATGCCATTGGACGGGGCTCGGGCCTGAAAATCAAGCCTGATGGGCAGATCGGTCCAGGCTCAGAACTGTGAAAAATGGATTTTTAGCCATGGTCGGGCCGGGCCGAACGGGCCGTGTCGGGCTTTTCCGGGCTCGGATCCGATTTAGTAGGCCCGGTGGTCGGGCCGGGCCGGGCTTGGGCCTGGGTTTTCAGCACCGGGCTTTTTTTGGCCCGGCCTGAGATATGCTAGGCCCAAACTCGGTAAGTCCTGCCCCGACTCTCTGTCCAGCTCCCGCTCTTATCCCCTCTCCGCCATCCCGCCACCCCCGCCCACCGGCCCGCGGCGCCGGCTGTGCTTGCTGGCCGCACCGCGCCCGAGCCCGAAGCCGCCACCGCTGCAACTAGTCCACGCCGCCACCGCTCGACGGCTGAATCGAGGCTCCAGCTCTAGGTCAGGGGACGCCGCCCCCCACCACTCCAGTCCGAGGTTTCCGGGGGACGCGCCGACGTCGCCCGATTTCAGGGCTTGGCGACGCCGCCATTGGCCGAGTCCAAGACTCCAGAGGTAGCCGCCGTTGTGCGTTGTCGGTCCCCATTTTTCTCATGCCTCCACCTATGAACTATGATGCTTTTGCTGTCCTGTACAGCTCTGTGGATATGGATATCCTGTCTGTTCACTTCCTCGATTACTAGTCGCCGAAGTATGACTGTATAAGGTTATTTTGCTAATTTGGTACTGAAATATTGATGCATCGATGCCTTCGTGCTTGCTGGCTACTTGGCTGTACGTGAGCCATATTTCTGTGCTTGTATGCTGGACGCAGGCATAGGCGCGTAGTTTTGTTTGTCAAACTGTCACTTGCTGCTACTGTTGGTTGGTGCTTGTTATTTTGGCAGTATGGTGTATTCTTTTGTACATATGTGCCATATTATTCGTTGAGATGCAAATACTGATTACTCTGCGATGTCTTTCTACATGTTTCTATCTATTGACTGCAGTATTTAGATTTATTGCTAAATACTCCCTCCATCCCATAATATAAGAGCGTTTTTTACACTAATATAATTCGTGTAAAAAACGCTCTTAATTAGTGTAAAAAACGCTCTTATATTATGGGTATATTAGTGTAAAAAACGCTCTTATATTATGGGATGGAGGGAGTATATATTATTTTATGGCTTAAAAACCAGACATTGAATCGGTGAAAACCTGAACCAAAGGCCTAACCGGTTTGATCACCGGTCAGGTTTTTAAAACTACGCCCAAACTTCTCCTCTGCCCGCTTCGAGGTGACAGAAGCGGTGGGCGGCAGGGACGGAGTGGACGGCGTTGGCGCAACCAAACTGGAGGAGACCTCCAGCCTCAAAGACCTGCCATGGAGCCGGGTTGAAACCCTAGCCTCCAAGCGCAAGGGCGATGACTCGACGCCTCCAAGCCAGGGAACCTTGTTCGGCCCCGTCTCCGGATGCCTCCGCCGGTGCCAGCGAAGGCGAAGTCAATGTCCGGCTTCGTCCACCCCCCATCTCCGGTGGGTCTCCGATCTGGGATTGCATTTACTCGTAGTGCATGAGTATGAAGTCCAGAATTGTTGTCCGACAGTTGGTTTGATGATGTACATCAGTACATGGTCAGCAGGTTGTTCAGGATAGCGATGCTGCATTTCCACAGTAGCTCAACCATAGTATTTATTTTTATGGTTTGATCATTGCTAGTATTTGTTTCTAGTAGTGTCTTTAGACTCTAAAAACTATTATGTCATTAATGTATGTTGAAACACTTAATTGCTGACATGCGTTGAATGCATGCTAATTATCCTCTTGAGGAGAGTTTGCTTTGCTGATATTGATCTCACGCATCTGTATCAATCTGATTGTTTGTATGTGCTCCTCGGATTGTAAGAATTTAGAAACCTTCATTCCATTATCTTGGTAGTCAAAAATCATTTACGTGATCACCATACCAAGTTGTCACACCCAATTTTTTGTTTTCTATTGTCCTAAGTAGCCCTGCACTTCCAAAATGCTTGGCTTCTGAATGTATTACTCATTTGGCCCCTTAATGAATTTAACAGATCCATTTGCTCATTTGGCTTTTTTGAATGAACTGTGTTGCTTTATAGAAGCCTCTCATGCTTGTTTAAGTTGAGACAATATTTTCATGCTGGGAATTTTACCTTTTTATTTATATGTGGTAAGTGATCACTTCCATTTCCAGATTCCCCACTTCAGGCCTACTGAATACAAAAGAGCAAGGTTGTCTAGGAACCACAGGGCTGTGAACCGTCCCTGTGGTGGAGTGCTCTCTGAAACTGCAGCGAGAGGAAGGTAAGTAAACCTATTGTTTATACAACATGGATTAATTGACCATGCCTAGAGATATGACTTATGAGAGAAAGGTAAGCAAACCTAGAGTTATGAGTTATCTAAGAGGAATATCACTTGTTATTGCTTCCTGCAAATAGAATTAGCTTCTTCTTCATACTTTAGTTATCAAATCTGAACTGGAGTGTGCTCTCTCTCTCTCTCTCTCTCTCTCTCTCTCTCTCACTCATAGTATCTATGATCTATCTACAACGCCTCATACTTTATCAAATCTGAACTGGAAGATATCATGTTGCAGTTTGTGTATCTAAAAGTCTAGCTAAATCCGCACTTCCTCTCCATTTTGCAGTCAGAAGGAGGGCATGTCCGCGAGGGTGCCGTAGCTTACATCAGTTTGCGTGTGCTTTACGGCGGAAAGGCTGCATATTTATTGGCTGCATTTTTTTCATCTCCAAACTCCAAATTCTAATGCTCTCAGCGTCTAAGCCTATTCTCGCCCCGACTTCCCTTACTGCCATGGCGATTCGGCTACCGCCACATGCACCAACCCATTATGCCCTGCCTCACCGGCGGACACCGCCATTCCGCTCCATCGCGCGAGCGGCTCCTTCTCCTTCCACCACCTCAACGGCAGTCTCGTTGCCGCCATCTCCCAAGAAGGTCTAGTCTCCACTTGTTACCTTTCTCTCTGACAGCGTCAAGAACCTGACTTTCTGTTTTTTACTGTGAAGGTTCTTGTGCCCATTGCCATGGGCACGGAAGAAATGGAGGCAGTCATCCTAGCCGGTGTCCTCAGGCGAGCGGGCGCTGACGTAACACTGGCCTCTGTGGAGGACGGCCTCGAGGTTGAGGCTTCCTATGGGACGCGCATCATCGCAGACAAGTCCATTGCAGCATGTGCCAACCAGGAGTTCGACCTTGTGGCTCTCCCGGTAACCCACCTCTCTTATTATTATTATTATTATTATTATTATTTTCGTTATGTTTATAAAAGGAGCAAGAGCTTCTTATTTTCATTGCTGAAAAACGACAAAACAGGAGATAGACAGTTTTGTTGGCACCAACATCGCTGTGCTGGTATCCTGAAATTTTGGCCTGATGCAACACCATTTTTGCCACTACTAATTGGCCCCAGCCAGCCTAAAAAACTAGAATCTTAGAACTCCCAACATAACGAGCAGGACAGCCTCAACATCTTACAGCCAAGTCAACGCGGCGACTCTTTCTGACAACCCACCAAATTTTTATTACAAAAAAATCTGCTCCAGCTTTTCAAGCTTCAGTGAAACGTCACCAACAATTTCAGACATTACCAATGTGCAGCACTGTAGGTCTCTACCCCCCCCCCCCCCCCCCCTCCTGGACTTTTATTAAAGACCACAGTTGTCGTGTGCGGTACCAGCGGATCTCCTCGCCATTGTTTATTTTGAAGAATTCGCTTCTGAAGAACAGCCCAATCCGACCATAGGTTAGCCATCATCAAAATAACTGGTTGGATCAGTGGGAGTAATACTATTGGAACTTGCACTGTTCGTACATTTCCATAAAGACCAAACTAAAGCCGAAATCTTAGAAGCAATAACCTGACGGTCCGTAATAGGACATTATCCAACTACAAAGTTTTTTTTCTTCGAATACACAGGAGGGCTGTGCATCATACTATCATTATATTAAGAAGAAAAAGAAGGGGTAAGAACCCTTACAAGATAGCCACCCACCTACAGACCTTAGGTTACATATGCGCTTTTCTTAAAACAAACACCGACCTCGGCCAGCCACTAGGACCCTCCTGGCGCACTGGCCACGAGGTAAGAAATACCATGGACCCTGGCTAAACCCCAAAGAAACATTGTCTTCCTTAGCAAGCAAAAGCACTCCAGCTACCCGCAAAAAAAGAGCGCTCCAACTAAGTTGGGGAGAAAACCATAAAAAACGCAGTGGTTCCAGTGCTTCCAAATGATCCACGCCTCCAGGTTAACGAGGGAATTGAGTCCTTTTTGAGCCTCAACATCAACAGCCTTACTTTACCTTGTCCACCAGTCATCAAAAGAAGGTGTCCTCCAGCTGCTGGGTAAGGACCTGCGGACCAACCGATCAAAGCCAGCCGGACCAGAAATGTCTGGCAAAGACACATGTAAGCAGCAGGTGCTGGATGGTTTCATCCTCCTGACCACAAAGTTGGCAACTGGTGGCGTGGGGTAAACCCTGTCATGCAAGACGGTGATCAGTCCAACACTTGCTGCATTAGCCACATGAAAAAATGACATCTGCCAGGTGCCCATGTCCTCCAGATGCGAGCCCAAGGTCCAAAAAGGTTAGCTCCCTGGAAAAAACCTCTAGGACGACCTAGCCAAATACTGTCCAGAGGCCGTGATTTCCAGGTATGGGAGCCCTCGAATCCTGGTTGCAGCACAATGTCTGATAGAAGATCCCAAAGCTCGAAATATTCTCCAATAACAGTAACCGCCAAACCACCTTGAATGTCTTATACCCAAGTATGATCAGTCAAGGCCTCCATGACTGTTCTCTTGTTGGCCCTTCGCTTGGGCACCAAACCAAATATATGTGGAGCGAGGTCAGCAATTCATTGCCCATGAACCCATGTATCCGTCCAGAACAAAGTGTGTGCTCCCCCGACCTCAGAAACCACCACTATAGAAAAGAAGGCTTGCAGAGATTGAGCAACATGAGTGGGGAAGACGGGGTCTGTTTTTCTTGTAACCAGAGCCATATCCTGAGAGCACACCCCAGGTACTGAAGATTAAATATACCGAGACCCCCCTAGCTCAAGAGGGCGACATGGCTTAGTCCACGCGACCAAACGATGGCCGCTGTTATCATCCTCCCCCCCTCCACAGAAAACCTCGTCGTATCTTGCCGAATCCAACTATAAAGATCATCAAAGCTACTAGGATACATGTTAGTATGGAAAGAACAATTAAAAATATTCCAACAATAATTAGCTAGAGAATGGTAGAAAAGAAGGTGGTTAACCGACTCAGATCTACCACAATACATACAGTTATCAGTCCTTTTCTTGCCCCTATGCAACAGATAATCCTTACTGAGTTTGCTATTACGAGAAGCCAGACCAAGGAAAACCTTGATCCTAGGAGGAATTTTACTGAACCACATTCTTTTTAAGGCCAAGAAACCTGAGCAGCTTTAAGTGTAAGTTAAAGGGAACGAACTGTAAACTTGCCATTCTTCTCCAAAGTCCAATGCCATCTATGCTCCTCCTCCAACAAAACCTCCGTACTACATAACTGACTTAAAGAACTCCAAAGAACAATCTTCTTTTCCCAAAGGTTTCTCCTAAATGTGATACAACCAAAAACCCTGAGTGAAAACTCCAACTACTGTCCAATTCGTACTAAAGGCAAGATTGTGCAACCGAGCAAACTGAACCGCTAATGGCTTATCTCCTATTCAGTGATCTTCCCCAAACCGAACAGCTTATTGCATTAAGCAGCAGAAACTTATGGAGCATTTAGAGCAACTCCAACACAGCGACCCAAACGGACACGCAATGTGTCCGTCTTTTGTCCGTTTGGGCCGGCTAGGCGGACACCAATGTCCGGTCGTGTCCACCGACCCATACTTGCGCCCGACGCGCCGGGATGTATTTTAGATTTTGGACGGATTTTCGTATTAAAAATATATACATTGCCGCAAAAGTCCAGTCGTACATTAAATTAAAACTAAAGAACATAAGCTTCAACCAAGATCTAGTAGCCGTCGCCGTTGTCCTCGTCGGTGAGGTCGATGAAGATCGGAGGCGACCATGGATAAGGCCACGGTACTGCCGCCGGCGCATGCGGTGGCGCAGCGGGCGCCTCCTCCTCCTCCTGCTGCTGCTGCACCTGTTGCTCCTGCTCCGCCTCCTGCTGCTGCGGACCTCCAGGTCCACGTCCACCCACTTGGGTGTGCACGGGACTGTGGCCGTCCACGACCACGACTGCCCCAGCAATGGCCTTGGCTCCTGCCCCGCCTCTTGCTCCGCCTCTGACTTGGGAGCGGGCGGGGGCATGGGCGGGGGCGCGGTGAGCCGGTGACCTGTACTCCGACGGATTCGGCCAGCGCTAGTGACAAGCCAGGCCACAAGGTGATTTCGTCGAGCTGGGAGTCCTCGAGGGCCTTCCTGTAGGCCTCGTCGGTCTCCTACTCCTGCTCGGCCGCCTCCTCCTTAACCGCCAACGATGACGGGGGACTAGGAGCACGCGCCCAAGCAGCGAAGAAAGACCGGTGACGCAGGTCCTGCTCATCGACGAACCAGGTGTCCAGAACGGCTAGTCGACAGCATACGCCGGGTCGTGACGGAGGTCGTCGGGGAGCTGAGGTCGGTGGCGGCTGCGGATCTCGGCCTTGCGTGCGCGGCCGGGCTTTGTAACGGCTGGCACTGGAACTCTCTCTGGGATCAGATGCCACATGCCAGCCGTTTGGTAGGTGGACGCCAGGCCATGGCATGCGGATGGCCCACTCCTAGTACCGTTGGAACTGCTCGACGGGCATGTAGACCCGTTCCCGCCCCTGGGGCGTCACAATGAACGTTGCCGCGCGGCGGCGCCGCCCCGAGGAGGAGCCGGCCTCATGGTCGTGCTTCCCGGCCCTCCTAGGGATCCACTTTCATGGCATTTTGCGCCGGCAAGCCAGGCGGTGGTGGCTATGGTTTGACGGTCGAGCGGCTGGGGGGCAGAGTGAGGGAAAAAGGACCTGCTTCTGGCTGTTGGTTGGTTGGCACGTGAGCCCGGGGCGGATACCGAGTGGATGGGTGGCGTGTGCTGTCCGTGTGGATGCAAACCGGTCCAAATTTGGGGCGGATTTGCGTCTGCATGGACAGCAGACGAACAAGAATTGGATTTGCGTCCATGCGTTGGGCCGTGATTTCTGCCCATGCGGACCCAAACGGACAAGAACGGACGAAATGCGTCCTTCCATTGGAGTTGCCCTTATAGCCTCTCTTTGGGAGAGCATTCAAATATTTCTCAACACTTCTCTTTGATACTGCAATGTTTCTAAACTGTTTCATCATATTTTTCCCTTTTCGTGCTGACTGCAACATGTCATCTCTTCGTTGACACTCACTTGACCTGTGTTGTTTTATCTGTGTTACAAACTGGCAGTATCTAAAATCTAATCTTCGATTGTTGGGGCGATGTGTTCAGGGAGGAATGCCTGGTTCAGTGCGGTTGAGAGATAACGAGATCCTTCAGAGAATTATGGTTAGACAAGCTGAAGAGAAAAGATTGTATGGTGCTATATGTGCTGCACCAGCTGTTGTTCTCATGCCCTGGGGTCTTCACAAGGGAAGAAAGGTGGCCATTTTGCTACATAACTAGATTTAGTCGATCAAGATCTGGCCTTCTTTAGTTGACATTGAACCCTTATTCCTTTTTTGCAAGATCACCTGTCACCCGTCGTTCATAGGAGATCTTCCAACATTCCGAGCTGTCGAGTCAAATGTTCAGGTTTCAGGAGAGCTCACTACTAGTCGTGGTCCTGGGACAGCATTTCAGTTCGCTTTATCATTTGTCGAGCAGTTGTTTGGGCCTCATGCTGTTGAAGATGTGCACAGTACTTTGGTTTGTCAAAATAAACTTTGCACATCTTTGTTTTGTATCATGCCTTTTAGCCGACTAGATTATTTCTTGTAAATTTAGTTCATGTATTGTTAAACTTTTATGAGTAGTGTACTAGTGTACCTGCAATTCTGATTGTTGTTTTTATTCTAGGAAGTGTATTTTATCCTTTAGTTGCTTATGCTAGCAAAAACAATTTAAGGAAGAATTCTAGCAAGTTTCTAGATTATGTTTTTTTGCTATAACTTTATGAGGTACAACTTCTTTCTTGCATTGTAACACCTGCTGACCACTCTGCGGTTGTTGTAAATTGCCCATGGATATCATAGATTGATGCCGGTCTTGAAAGAAGTACAGAAGTCAACAGAGTTGAGTGGCCTTTTGATCACAAACCTCAGGTCAGTTCATGTTTGATTATAATTTGTGCTAAATTATTAGCTCAAATAATGTGTTTTTTTACATGTAGAACCATCATTAACGTAAAATTTATGTCACAATAAATAGGATAATATGCTTATGCAAGTCTGATTTTTTTATTTTTCTGACAAAGGGTAACATGGCTTGCTTGACAAATGGATGCCTAAAGCATTTCTCGTAAAAACAATGGGATTGCGCGACACCAGAGTGAATACTTGCACTTTCTTTTGATCGTTATATTCAGCGATGCTTGCCTAAAGGTGCATGCTTGATTTAAGAAAGCTCAGTTTGGTTGTGTATGCCCTAGCATTCTATATGAATTATTATCTACCTATTGATTTCCCTTCATACACTGTCACTGTACGTGAAAACGCCCCATGCCATATTTCTATGCGAAACACATTCATGCTAGTCCATGTGAAAAATAAAGTTCATCTATCTGTCTAGTCATTACTTTCGGCTATGAGCATTGATGGGGAAAACGTTAGGAAAGGTGCAATCAGAGTGCAAGTTGCGTGGCATTGATTCTCGGATGGTTTGACTTCTGAAACAGGTTCTCATTCCAATTGCAAATGGGTCTGAGGAGATGGAGATCATAATGTTGGTGGATATTTTAAGACGGGCAAATATAAATGTGGTGTTGGCATCAGTTGACGAGTCCACAAATATTGTCGGGTCTCAAAGAATGAAGATTGTTGCTGATAAATGCATATTGGATGCTTCTGATTCAAAATATGATCTAATCATTATTCCTGTAAGCTGTTTTGCATTTCACGTTTTTATTTCCTATTCATAATGTAAGCTAATTTAGAGTTTGTGCTAGTAAAATATTTGTTTGACCATCAATATATATTGCAAACATTGACAATATTTGTGACATAGATAGCTACTAGAATACGAAAAAGTCCAGCTCAAGAAAAAATGGAAAAGAAATAAATTTACATGTGCATCTTTCATAGTATATATATGAGAATGTTGAGATCAAGACAGTTTGTAAAGAAATAAACTTACATGTACATTTTTCATAGTTATGCTTGCGCGTTTCTATGACAAATATGTGTGCTCTGCAACATGAAGTTATATATATGTTCATCATTCTTGTCTCATTCTTCTTAATTATGTCTTAAGGTGTAGCAAGTGTCCAGCTACCTATAATTCAGGTGTTCATGTGTGTGCATTTGCATGTTGCACTGTCCTTTTGCTTGCTTGCTCTGCTAATATGTTTTGGTTGTTTTTGTCCAATATTCTTTTTCTGCAATGTTTTATTCCTTGATATTGTCCAGGGGGGACCTGCCGGAGCTGAGCGTCTTCACAGGTGTACAACTCTTAAGAAGCTACTCAAGGAACAGAGGCAAGCAAGCAGGATGTATGGTGGGATCTGTTACTCTCCATTGATATTGCAGAAGCAAGGTTTACTCCAGGTGATTTTTCGGACTAAAAACTCGTAGCATCTTATACTTCACTGAAATGGAAGTAAATTGATGTTGGAATTGTGTTACTCAGGATAAAACAGTGACTGCTCATCCTTCCATAGTCAATCAGCTCACTTGCCAGGTTATTGACCGATCAAAGGTCGTGATTGACGGAAATTTGATTACTGGGAAGGGACTCGGAACAGTCATGGACTTTTCCCTGGCCATTGTAAGAAAATTCTTTGGCCATGGGCGAGCGAAAGGTGTGGCAAATGGAATGGTTTTTGACTACCCCAAGAGCTGAAACACCTAGCATTTCTGCTACTACAGAGGCGCTGAATGTTTGGTTATGGTCTATGGATCTTGCTATAGCGATGCTCAAAATTTGAGGTGACTGTCTCTTGCGGAGATAGCATAATTTTATTCTGTTGCCGCCTTACTGGATAGCTGCAGACTGCAGTGAAATGTCCACTAAATATGTTCTGCACCGATGCGGCATCCTGGGCCTCAAGGACCGCACGCTCCATGTCCGATGGTGCGCAGGACCTCCCCAGCGGGCGGATCCAAGTATGGCAGCAGCGTCATGTGAGGCCTGCAAACATGACGAGTGGGCGCTGGACCCGTCGCGGGATAGCATGCGACAACATATAGGAACTATGTGAACTTGACAGGTTTATTTCAAGTGAATTGCAGAAAACCACCGCATTGAAGCTTAGGGTTGCAAAAAAGACTCTTTTACATTTTTGTGCCAGAAAACACTGATTTCACGCATAATTATTTGCAGAAAACACCAAACCTTCTGTTGGGGCATTTTAAGCACTATTATGACAGGTGGGGCCTGATTTTGGGGATGTGGTGTCACGGCCACGAGCTCACGCCATCTAACGGCGTGGCGGTCGCTACTGCTCCACGTGTGGGTAAAAACAGGTTCGATCCAGCTCTCTCCTCACTCTCGCCTCTGCCCCGCCCTCTCCTCACTCTGTTCTTCCTCCCTGGCGCCGCCAGACCGCCGACCGTCGTTCTGTTGCTCCCCGGTGCCATGGTGTCGTGGAGCGACGAGACCAGTGAGGATTCAGTCCTGAACATCTCCTCCTGCGATGGCATCATCAAGGTCGGTTGGTTAGGTACCTAGAGCTAGGGTTAGGGTTAGTGAATTGGGGATTTTTTCACTGAGCTCGATCTGAACCTAGCCTTTTCTTTGCTTGCTCCCGCAACTTCCAGCTACGATGCACGATCCAAATTTCAATGGTACTGATGCAGATGTGAATGTCTTGTGTGAACACGGTGAGCCGGTCGAACGCTTTGTAGCATTTGAAGGGATGCACACGGGCAGGGGGTTTCTTGGATGTGCTAAGAAGGTATGATTCACATCCTGTATAAAGGAAGCTGTTTGCTTAATGCTTTGTTTATCAAGCTCTTAAGATTTTTTTAGCTTGGTCTTTGTTTAGCCTGTTATGACATGCCTTGTCATTAGTGGATTTTTTGAACTTGTTCTGACCACACATTGTTTATTTTGGTCAGTGCTTACTCCTTTGTTTATCAAGTTGTTAAGTTTGGTTAAGTGCTTTGTCTTTGTTTAATTTGCTTTAGCCACTATGTTGGAGTGTGTTCTCATTAGTGGATGGTAGTCATTGTTTATTATAGTCAGTGCTTAATGACTTGTTTATCAGTGGGCATTGTTAATTTGTCTGCTGTATGGTAAGGAACCTGTGAGTGCTTAGTGACTTGTTAATTTGTCTGTTTAACAGTGCACATATTAGATACATGAACCTGTTGGTTTGATGGTCTTAGACAATTATTTATTCTTTTATTGTTTATAATACAGGAAGGTATAAACTGTGGAGTAGTTCAATGGATTGATTTTGAATGGCCAGACTCAATGGAGAAGGCATTGGCCAAGCTATGGGATATGTATGGGGAGACTAAGTCAGCTAGGACCAATGACAATCTAGAGAGTTCCTTTGCAATTCACAACCTGACAGAAGAGAAGAAGAAACTACAGGAGAACTATGACAGTTTGTATGCTGATGTGAATGCTCTTTTGGATGCCCAGCAGGAGAGGGGTGTGGATTTAACCAATCAAAAGGAGCAGAAGCAACATCTTGAAGTGAAGATTGCTGAGCTTGAAACTGTAGTTGGCAACTTGAAGGCAGAGTTGTCAAAGAAAGAGGAGAAGAAGAAACTATAGGAGAACTATGACAGTTTGTACATTGATGTGAATTCTCTCTTGGATGCCCAGGAGCAGAGGGGTGTGGAGTTAAACAATCAGAAGGAGCAAAAGGAATATGTTGATGTGAAGATTGTTGAGCTTGAGACTGTAGTGGGGAACTTGAAGGCAGAGCTGTCAAAGACAGAGGAGGAGGAGAAGAAGATGCTGCTAAACTATGAAACTCTGAAGAACCTGACATGTGCTCAAGCCAATGTGATTAGGAACTTGAAGTTCAATCATTTGAAGGAGGAGAGGCTCACAGAAGAGAGGCTTAAACCGCAGTATCACATTTCTGAGCTTCAAAAGTCTGAGGAAAAGATAAAGTTGAAGCTTCAGGGTATGAAGGCCATCTTAGATGAGTAGGGTGCCTTCTAGTATGATAATCATCTATCAGTTTCTAGATGATAATAATCTTTTTTAGTACTTTAGTATGAACTTATGACCCAAGTACTTCAGTGATGAATTTGTGATCTATGGTGTTAGATCCAGCAGTGTTGTAATCTAGATGATAATCATCTATTAAGTACTTTAGTATCTATTTCTGAACCTTTGTCTATGTATTTTGTGAGATCAGGTGTTGGATCTAACCTTGATGAACCTTTATGAATGTGAGTGCACTTTGATTGTCATGTTCTAAGTTAGTAAATTCTGTCATCTAGATTCATGGATTAACCTTGAGGGTCATTTCATCGATATATGGACAAGTTAACCATAGTGTCATCTTGAGCCTCATCTTGTTGACATATCGATGATTTGACCCTAGGGGTCATCTTGAGCCTCATCTTGTCGATATTGTAAGTGCATCTAGTGCCACCCCTAATTGGTTTTGGAGTATTGACGACAAACCTAGTTGAGGGACTAATGTGTTTGTGAGAATTGCAGGATAACACAGGTAGAAGTCCCTCATTGATTCAGTTTTCCTACTAGAGATGACCCCTAAAAATGTATGAAGACATTGAAGTCAAAGGTGGTATATGAAGATATTCACATTGAAGACTATGACAAGAGAAGACACCACATGAAGCCTATGGAGCTCGAAGACTTAGATCTTTCATAGTTCTTTTTTCTTTTGTGTTGAGTCATAGGAACCACCGTACTGTTAAGTGGGGTCCAAGAGACATTGTGGATTGCCAGTGAAGAAGTCTGTGAAGGTTTGGGAGTCTACCTTGAAGACTTACCAGAGTGATTGGGCGAGGTCTGTGTGACCTTAGCTCAAGGGGAATACGGTGAGGACTGGGTGTCCCGAGCTGCGTGTTCAGGACTGGGTGTCCGGGACTGTGTGTCCTAAGGTTTAAATACCTAGCCGCCCTAACCAGACGTACAGTTGTCACAGCAACTAGAACTGGTCCAACAAATCATTGTCTTCAGCGAGTCACTGGTTTCATCTTCCCTTCCCTTTACTTACTGTTACTCCTTGTGAAGTCATTGTATGTTCGCACTATCTTTTGTCTTCACTGAGTGACTACGTGTTCTGTGTGGCTTCACAATATCTTCCTATCTGATCCTTACTACATTGCTGCTATTAGTCATTATGCTTTCATTCTATTGAATACTTGACTATGGCTTGTCTAGTGTAGTCTACCTTCCGCTGCAGGGTAATAGGTTTATTTCTATCGTTTGTCTTCATAACTTTCACATTTTGAAGACTTTCATAAAAATTGCCTATTTACCCCCCTCTAGTCGATATAACGCATTTTCAATTGGTATCAGAGTAAGGTGCTCCCTTGTTCTGTGTGATTCGGTTTAACCACCTGGAGTTTTAGCTATGTCGACTGCAGGGATAATTAAAGTCTCCGCTGCGTGCCCCGCCTTCGATGGAACTGAATATCCCTACTGGAAGAATAAGATGCGCATGCATCTTGAAGCCATTGACGTCGACCTATGGTATGTCGTCAAGAACGGCGTTCCCAAGGCTGGAGAAGGTGTCACTTCTGCTGATGTCAAGAAGTTCGTTCAACTGGACTCTATTGCCAAGAATATCATCTGTGGTCATCTGACCAAAGGACAGTATGGCCGTGTGAGTGCTTTGGAAACATCTAAACTGGTCTGGGACTGGCTCTTCAAGGTCAATGAAGGCGTCTCAACCCAGAGAGATCAGAGAATCAGTGTCCTTCACAACCTCTTCAACCGCTTCAAGCGAAATGACAATGAGAATGTCTAGCTCACATTTGACCAACTCACTGACATCACAAATGAGCTTCAAGCCCTCGGCGCTACTGAGATCATCAAACATGAAGTCGTCAAGACACTACTGAGATCACTTGATAGTTCGTTTGACACCCTAGCCCTGATGATTCAAGAACGTCCTGATTTCAAGACACTCGATCCGTCTGACATACTTGAGAGGCTCAACACACATGAGTTTCAGCTTTCTGAGAAAAGAGATATCTACGGTCCAAACTATGGGCGAACTCGTGCCTTGAAGGCAAAAGCTGTCTCCTCATCTGAAGAAGAATCTGACAGCAGTTCGGATGATCCTGAAGACATTGGAAGGGAACTTGCTATGCTTGTGAAGAAGTTCCAAAAATTCACCAAGAAGAAAGGTTTCAGAAAGTCTTCCCGATCAAGCTCAAGGAATGATGAAGTTTCTGCTCACGACTATAAGAAGAAAACATGTCACAAGTGCAAGAAACCTGGCCACTTCATCTCTGAGTGTCCACAGTGGGACAATGAGAACAAAAGGAAGAAGAAGAGCAAGGAATATGACTCTGACGACAAGAAGAAGAAGAAATACTCAAAGTCTTCTTCCAAGTCTTCCTCAAAGTCTTCATCACACAAGAAGAGCTCATCTGGCAAGGCACGTGCGTTTGTTGGCAAGGAAATGGATTCAGAGGAGGAGTCCGCTTCTGAGGAGGCGGAAGTGGAGTCTGAGGAGGAGTCCGATTCAGGCGTCGCAAGTATGGCTACAACATACGTTGCCAAGTCCATCTTCAACACTGAAGACAATGACTTCATCAGCGACACCGATGCAAATGACAAGGACTACTCCGCTTCTACCTACTGCTTCATGGCACGCGGTGTCAAGGTAAACACACGCACTACTCACTATCAAACATCTAGTGACGATGACTCTGATTGTGGTTCAAAACCCAGCTACAAAACACTTGCTAAAATTGCAACTGAACAACAGAAAGCTATGGAACATATTCAAAAACTGTTAGACAGAAGCGATGATCTGTTAGGTGCTGAAATGACTCGATCTGAATCCTTAATTGAAGACATAAAAAATCTTCACGTTAAGTATGAGAAACTTGAAAGTCGTCATGGAACTCTCTCAACAACTCATGAAAAGCTTTCCTATGATTATCTTCAAAGGAAGTAAGATCTTGAGAAATTGAGAGCGGCTCATGAAGATCTGCAAAAGGAAAACGAGTCACTTCGCGCCAAACAGATCAGTTCCGCTCAGGAAGGATTTGAACCACCATGTCTTAAATGCATTGAGCGTGATAATGCCACTTCTGTTGCTGAATATTCTACTGCTACTACTGTTGCAATATCTTCAACTGTTGATGTGGTAACTAACCCCTCTGCTGAGGATACCACTGCTATTGCTGATGAGAATGCTAGGTTGAAGACATTGCTTGAAACAGGGATGTACAAAAGTCTTAAAGGGCATCAGACACTATGTGATGTCCTCAAAAAGCAGATTCTGAACCAAAACCCAAGGAAAGAGGGTGTTGGGTTCGTAAGGAAAATGAATGCTGATGGCTCTTACTGGAAATCTGAGCAGTACCCCAAAACCACGTGGGTTGCTGCAAAGGAACCTTCAGCAGATCCATCCAATCTATCTGGCTTCACTTGTACTAACCCCGTTATCATTGATGAATCCCTTGATGCAAACTATAAACTGTTTAAGAATCAGAATGGTGAAGTGTTTGCCAGGTACATTGGTACTAACTGCAGGAATGGACCGCCTATGAAGAAGATCTGGGTTTCGAAAAGGTGTCTGGAGAATCTTCCTGTAAATGTCATCATGACACCTCACGTGAAGAAGACAAACCTCAGACCAAAGGCTTCATACGGTCCAAAGGCTTCATACAGACAGAGAACTCACCCGAGTCGCACTAACGCAAATGTTTTGCAGGGAAACCATACTCAGGCATATGAATATGAGAGCGGTTCATCAAACCGCCATGTTCATAAGACCAAGAACTATTCTGCTTATTCTTATGAGTACTATTGTCCGCCTGCAAGATTGTTTGCTAGGGCTCCAAAGCCAAAATTCTCAGATGCTGCACTTAGACTTATTGCTTCTCAGCCATCCTTGAAGATGTGGGTGGCTAAGAAAGCTTAACTCTCTTTTGCAGGGAAAGGTCTCCAGCAGAAAACCAAAATCGTCTGACGCCATTGCTAGGGACCTTAAACATCTTGTAGGGCACAAGATTAAATGCCCGAATGATCTTACTATGTACTTCGTTCCTGAATCGCTTGCTACTCTCCCTATTAGTCCTAACCTGGATCTAAGCTTTCATAACCCATTGGTTCGACAAATGTTTTTGCTTCATAATGCTCTTGGTGAAGCCTATCCCCCTAACTGCACTGTAGGTACGACACCAGCGTCTTCAGAATGGATTATTGATAGTGGGTGTACAAATCACATGACTGGCAAAAGAAGCCTTCTTATGGACTCAACCTTACGTCCATCCGACAAGAGCCACATCACATTTGCTGACACTGGTAAAAGTAAGGTATTGGGTCTAGGTAGAGTTGCAATCTCAAGGGATCAACACATGGATAAAGTCATGCTTGTTGAATCCCTTGGCTTCAACTTAATGCCTGTCTCAATGCTTTGCGATTTGATATTATCGTAATATTTGGAAAATATCGTTGCCTTGTACTAATGAAATCTGACAAGTCTCTAGTGTTTGAAGGGTATCGAAAAGATGATCTGTACGTAGTAGATTTCTCAGCAGGACCACAGCTTGCCGTATGTCTTCTAGCAAAAGCTTCAGAATGCTGGCTCTGGCATCGGAGGCTTGGGCATGCTGGCATGAGGAACCTCCACACCCTAGCAAAGAAGAAGCATGTCATAGGCATCGAGGGCATCAAGTTCAAGAAAGATCACTTATGCGGTGCCTGTGAAGCAGGGAAGATGACGAGGGCCAAACATCCCTCGAAGACAATCATGACCACTACTCGACCCTTCGAACTGCTTCACATGGATCTTTTCGGTCCCACTCATTACTCAACTCTTACTACTACTGCTTGCCTCTATGGCTTCGTTATTGTTGATGATTATTCTAGATATATACTTGGGTGCACATAATCCTTTACAAGACTGAAGTGCAGGATGTCTTCAGACGCTTCGCCAATCGAGCTATGAACAATTATGGCGTCAAGATAAAGCACATCAGAAGTGACAATGGCACTGAATTCAAGAACACTGGCCTTGATACATATCTTGATACCTTGGGCATCACACATGAATTCTCAGCCCCGTACACGCCATAGCAGAATGGCGTCGTCGAACGCAAGAACAGAACACTCATTGAGATGGCCAGAACGATGCTAGATGAATACAAGACCCTAAGAAAATTCTGGCCTGAAGCCATTGATACTGCATGCCATACAATCAATCGTGTTTATCTTCACAAGCTTCTGAACAAGACATCTTATGAGCTCCTTACTGGCAAGAAGCCAAATGTCAGTTACTTCAGAGTATTTGGCTTAAGGTGCTGGATCAAGGACCCACATCACACCTCAAAGTTTGCACCAAAAGCACATGAGGGTTTTATGCTTGGATACGGAAAGGATTCACTCTCCTACAGAGTCTTCAATCTCTTTCATTACAAAGTGGTTGAAACAGTGGATGTGCGGTTCGATGAGACCAATGGTTCACAAAGAGAGCAACTGCCAAATGTGCTAGATGAAGTTCCATCCAGTGAATCAATCAAGCTGATGGGAACTGGAGAAATTATACCTTCTGAAGCTCATCCTGAAGAAGAACTTATCATCTCAGCACCTAATCAACATGAAGACAATGCTCAGCCTGAAGACATTCCTTCTAACAACGACAATGATCAGCAAGAGCAAAGCCTTCGCCCTGTACATCCTCGCGTTGCCAATGAAGTGCAGATTGAAAGAATAATTGATAGCATCAATGCACCCGGTCCACTCACTCGTTCAAGGGCAACTCAGCTAGCAAATTTCTGTGGGCACTTCGCATTCGTCTCAATATCATAACCCAAGAAAGTTGAAGAAGCCTTCATGGAACCTGAATGGATTCAAGCTATGCAAGAAGAGCTTCAACAGTTTGAGCTGAATAATGTATGGGAACTAGTTAAGCGTCCTGATCCACGGAAGCACAATATAATAGGCACCAAATGGATATACCGCAACAAGCAAGATGAGCATGGTCAAGTTGTCAGAAACAAAGCTCGTCTCATTGCTCAAGGATATACTCAAGTGGAAGGCATTGACTTCGATGAAACATTTGCTCCTGTGGCTAGACTTGAAGCCATATGCATACTGCTGGCCTATGCAAATCATCATAACATACTTCTATATCAAATGGATGTGAAGAGTGCTTTTCTCAATGGCAAGATTGAAGAAGAAGTGTATGTTGCGCAACCGTCTGGCTTTGAAGATCCAAAACATCCTGACATGGTATACAAGCTCAACAAGGCACTGTATGGCCTCAAACAGGCCCCTCGGTCCTGGTATGACACACTCAAATACTTCCTGAAGAGCAAAGGCTTCATACCTGGTTCCCTAGACCACACTCTCTTGACGAAGACATATGATGGTGAACTGTTTGTGTGCCAAATATATGTGGATGACATTATCTTCGGCTGCACCAATCAGAAGTACAGTGAAGAGTTTGGATATATGATGCAAGAGCAATATCAGATGTCCATGATGGGAGAGCTGAAGTTCTTCCTCGGTCTTCAAATATGACAACAACGCAACGGCATCTTCATATCTCAAGAGAAGTATCTCAAAGATTGCCTGAAGAAGTTCGGTATGCAAGACTGCAAAGGCTTCACAACACCAATGCCAGCCAAACATCATCTGGGTCCCGACGACAATGGTAAAGAGTTCGAGCAAAAGGTATACCGCTCCATAATTGGTTCCTTACTTTATCTATGTGCATCTAGGTCAGATATTATGCTTAGTGTTTGCATGTGTGCTCGATTTCAAGCGGCACCAAAGGAGTCGCATCACTTAGCTGTGAAGCGAATTCTTCGATATTTGGCTCACACCCCAACTCTAGGATTATGGTATCCAAAGGGCTCAGAGTTTGATCTGGTTGGATTCTCGGATGCTGATTATGCTGGTGACAAAGTTGATCGCAAGTCTACATCAGGCACATGTCACTTTCTGGGACGATCACTTGTATGTTGGTCTTCAAAGAAGCAGAACTGTGTATCTCTCTCCACTGCTGAATCTGAATACATTGCTGCTGGATCTTGCTGCGCTCAGCTTCTGTGGATGAAGCAAACGCTCAAGGACTATGGCATTCATCTGAAGCAAGTACCACTTTACTACAACAACGAAAGCGCCATTAAGATCGCCAACAACCCAGTTCAACACTGGAAGACAAAGCACATTGAAATTCGTAATCACTTTCTCAGAGATCATGTTGTGAAGGAAGATATTGATATCATACACGTCAACACTGAAGAGCAATTGGCAGATATCTTCACCAAGCCCTTGGATGAGAAGAGATTTTGCAAGTTACGGTGTGAGCTAAATATCCTGGAATCCTCAAATGTCCTGTGATCAGGCACACATCCTAACCCTTATGCATATTGATGACTTAGATGTGCAACACACGAAGTAAAGTATATCTTCAATCAATGAAGACATACATTCTAAGTGTGAATACATTAATGTGGAATTTGACTTCGGAGCGCCACGATAATTGTGCGTCGTGTCTGGGTTTAATACTTCCTATACGGTGGGTAACGCCACCACCAGACGTTCTATTTTGAAGTGTTTCACTCATGGCGTTACATTTGCTATGTCTTCACATTTGGTTTGACTTCGATCTCAACATATCTTCATGATTAGCTTCACTATGTTGATTATATATATATATATATATTAGTGTTCTGTTCTCTACAGCATTCACTTATAGCTATGTCTTCATTGTTGAATCTTTTGAACTAAGTGAATGTGATCGGACCCTAACCTCTCTATGCTTTCTATCTCAAATTCTATCTCTCCAAATCATATGCATTCTATTGAAATTGTCGAATGTCTTCCCTGCGTACTTGTCAGCAGAAAATACAGAGACAACCATTAAGTCCGTTTTCAATGCTCATTCCTCCACATGAAACCCGGAGAAGTAGGAACGACCACCCGACAATCAAGGCGTGCGTGGGACGTGGAACAAACCCCAAAATTCCGCATAATGGCCACGTGTTTCTCAGATGCGAATCGCCAGGGGCACCTGTGTAATAGCGCAGTGCCGCCCATGTACCTATAAGTACACACTTCACCGCGGTCATTATCTCTTCTTCCACTCTCGCACGAACCCTAGCGCCACCGCTAGCCCTCGACGACGCCGGCGACGAAGCGCTTCGCTGTCGCAACCTCTCCGTCGCCGTCTTCACGCCGACCGCGGACATCGTCCTCTCCGCCGTCTCCGTAGGTGTCCTCCGTCGCCAAGTTAGGGCACGGAAGATCGAACTGCTCGGCCTCATCTTACACTTCGTCTAGCAGTTCTTAGTGTGGTAAATAAAACTTCCTTTTCACAGCACCGTTGATCCTATGGATTTGTCACTTTCTACCACAAGCAGTTTCTATTCACACAAGTTAGATCTCTCTCATACTACATCTCATAACATGCCTAGTATATTCACTTATGCTTCACAAAGTAGTTAGATTCCTCACTTGTACTGATCTGTGGATTCGTACAAATCTGGAACCAACCCCTTATCTATGAGTGAATGTCTTCGCACGATGAGGTCAATGTCTTCTAAACTGATTTATCTTCAAAATCTTCTGAGAATGCATATGACCTCTTCCCCTTCCCTCGCACCTTAATGCTGTCACAGGTACATGTCCGTGGGAGAATCCTTTGGTCCTCATAGTCTGCATTCATTTGCAGAATTCTTACAACATCACATTAATTCTCCCGAAGCCAGTTCCTGTTGGTCCAGCAAGCGAAAACCTTTGAAGCCTTTGAACGTGTTGAAGCCTTTCAAGTTAAAGTTTATGGCTTCAGAGAAAGCAGCAAGGAAGGGTGGCAGAAAGCGTCGTGGAGAAACATCCAGAGATCTGCCAGATGAACTCTTAGAACTGTACAAAACAGATCCTGAAGAGGATTACAATCAGCGCAAGACCCGAATCCAATGGATTCGAAGATATTGGGCAGAACAATGGTTCAAATACCGATTTGTAACCCAGGAATATGCTGAGAAAAATGCCATCAAGAGACCGTGGGGAGACATCCTATACAAGAATCTTCTACCCAGGTCCAGAGATGAAGCCATTGCTCAAGGCTTCTATCCCTGCATGGTCCGTGGGCCACAGCCTGCTGATGCACATCCATCGTCGCTACTATGGTGTCGTGACGACAATCTGTTCAAGCGCAACTTCCAGTTTGCCCAGAACTCAGCGAAGCAGAACAAGAAGACTTTGGGGTTAGACTTCAACCCTGGTCCCTCAGCACCAAGGGCAGATGGCACACGACATGCAGAACCCAATGTCATCGGTCCTTTCGACAACCTTGAAGGCCTCATCACCCGTATCTTGGTTCAAGGGACTGCAGTGAATGAGCCTGTAGCTGACGCTGAATCTGAAGAAGCGCCTGCAGCGCCGAAGACAAAGAAGCTGAAGAAGCCTAAAGCTTCAAAGCCTGCCCCCTCACCAAAAATCTCACGGGCGAAGCCACTGGCAACTGCACCTCCTGAAGATAGTGTGCAGTCCGAAGACTTATCTCGCATCTCCAAGCCCCAGAAGGTCAAGATGCCTCTGCCTCACACCGGACAAGAGCTAACTGCTGCTGCCATTCTGCGCAATGACGACATTGATCTGTCAAGTGATGAAGATCTAGCAGATGACGCTCTTGAGCAACTCATCAAGAGCAAAGAAGAAGCAGAAATCTTCAATGATCTGCCTCTCTTTGATGTGACCATCATCCACAACTTCATTGACGAGTGGTTTGACATGCCAAACATCAGCTTTGAAGATCTGCAGCTACCAATTGGCCTTACTGTCGCCTTCCAAGGCGCCATTGCTTCAGAACTCGCTATTGCCCAGCGCATTGTTGAACTGAAGCAAAAGATTGACTATGAAAAGGCTCAGTTCAAGAAGCATATGGCCAAGCTCAGCGTGCAGGAAGTGAAGAACTTCAAGAGTATGATGCATGAGCTCAAGGAAGCCTTTGTAAAGAAACGTGCAAAAACTCAGGGTTCGCGTGAGCGCATGAAGACTCTGGCTGACAGATGTGTGCAAGCCTACAATGAGGCTGAGAAGCGCAAGGCCCTTGGGCGTCCTGGCATCGACCCCAGGATGGCCGCAAAGAAGAAGAAGAAGCCTGCTACAGCTGAACCTGACGCACCAAGGCAGGAAGCAGTTCCGATTGTCTTCCCAACTAGACTGACTGGCTCGAAGCCAAAAAGCCGGTCAACCGCTTCAGAGCTCAAGAAGACAAGGACTGCTGAGGCTGAAGCCAGGAAGAGGAAACATTCTGAAGCCTCTCCAACTGCCCCCTCCAAGAAGAAGAGGAAGACCAAGAAAGATCGGGCTGCTCCCACAGAGCCCTTGATAGTTGAACCCATTTCTATGGTCTATCCTGAAGCTGAACGCCAACTGCCCATGAGCCTGCTTCCACAGAGGCTCATGAAGCTGAAGACCTTCCAGCAGCTGATCCCATCGCTGCTGAAGACATTGGTCAACATGACAATGTAGAATATGGTGCAGTCCTTCCTCAGCTTGAAAACAACGAACTCATCAGCATTGGTCGTCCACTGACGCCAATTACACAGGATGCTTCATGAGCAGATCGCCCACAAGAGGAAGAAGACTATGAGGCCCAGCCCACTCCAAATCAACAGGCGTCGCCTGCGTTGCGCAGGCTTCGTAAAGGTCCAAGGCCTCAAGTCTCTGCTGAAGACAATCCGGCTGCATCAGCCGCGGAAGATGAAGTCCCACAAGTTGCCACTCCATTGTCCCACCAAGAAGCAGTTCTCAAGGAGAACGTGCTTGAAATCTTGCGGCTGCCACAACCACCAATGAAGCTAATGTGGAGCCCTCCCCAACGAAAGAAGAAGACAGTGAAGCCACTGATCCCGTCACTTCTGTTCCTGAGTCTGCTGCCGGTCCCCAGTTCGACTATCATGTTGAGCACATGCCTCAGGTACAGAAGTCAATCCCAAGATTGCCAAGGTTCCCAGGTCCTGCATCAGCACCTGGCTCCTTCAATATCAATGGCTTCAGGGCAGACAACACATTCTTCGATAGCTCCAGGAACCCCTACTCAAGGGAAAGGATATCATCTGATCGGTTCTGGAGCTATCCTCAGTGAAGCTATTACTCATGCATTCTTTACAACCAAGGTCGCATCTTCCCACACAAGCGCCTTGACATTGAAGCCATAGCTGGTCTGCCCTGTCTGGAAGAAGCTTTGGATTGCTTCAAGGAAGTTGGACTGCTGCCGTTCGTTACTGACCAAGAGCATTGGAATGAAGAGCTGCTGCTCCAATTCTATGCCACACTTCACATCCGCGGGTGCAGCAGAGATCCGAAGACTTGGGTCCTGGAGTGGATGACCGGAAACGTTCATCATGAAGCCAATGCATTTGACATCATTGAGCTCACTGGTTTGCCCACTCCTGGCGATCTCTACGAGTATGGCTGTCAGCTGCATAGTGAAGCTATTGTGAGCATCTTTAAGAGGCCGGTACCTGATATGAGTCAGATGCTCAGCATGATGAAGCCATTGCCCCAAGATGCTGCTTATCCCATGGAGTTCTTCGTTGAAGACCTTGAGTATCTGCCAAGAACCATCTATCACATCATCAGGCGAACTCTCTGGCCCATCAAAGGGCACTCTCCAAATGCCAAGCATGAGGGTGCAATGAAGACTTTGGTCTTCTATATTCTTCATGGAAGATGCTTCAATGCATAGGACTTATTCATTCGCCAACTTGCTGCATCAGGCTCTGATCTGTTTGGCTTGAAATTCTACGCCCCATGGGTAATGCGGCTAATTAAACTTCACTCCGATATCTCATATCAGCCATCTGCTCGCAATCATAGGATTTTTCTGCCTGATGTGGATATCTCTACTGAAGCCATCTATCCTGAGCCTGCAAAGGAACCTCTCAGACTTCACAATGCAGAGGATCAGAGTTTCTCACAAAACATTGAAGGAGTTGAAGCAGTCACTCGGGTGTATCCTTTGGCTGGCACTACACGTGCACCACACCCTGCGCCTACTGAAGCCACTGATAGCACAACTGCTCCAAGACCCAAGAAGCGCACTCGTGTTCTCACCGACCGAGAGCTTCTTGTGGCTCTTCATCAGAAACAGGATAGGCATCATGACTGGCTGAAGCGTCAGATGAAAAGCCTCTTGGTGGATGTTAATCGCATTCGCAATCTTGCCACCAAGAATGCTTTCGTTGCCCATGAGACTTGTCGCCGCACATGGAAAGGGCTCACGATGATGTGTTCTGAAGCTGATCTTCAAGAGGATGGCTTCACTGAGCCATTCAAGTTTGACTCCACACCTCCTCGAAGGGCTGTGCTGCGAGGAACTCCATCCCTTGAAGACTCTGAGTTCTCTTCACATGCATAGTGGATTGTCATCATAAGTTGAAGTGGATCTCCACAAGTACAACCTGCCATGTGCATTTGCATTCCAAAAGCAAATTACTTATATTCACATCTTTAGGGGGAGCCCTTGCAACTTATGAAGACAATTCCTTATCCTTTACAATTTCACAGATTATATTCCCCGTTGAAAACTTCAACTAGTTTGTCATCAATCACCAAAAAGGGGGAGATTGTAAGTGCATCTAGTGCCACCCCTAGTTGGTTTTGGAGTATTGACGACAAACCTAGTTGAGGGACTAATGTGTTTATGAGAATTGCAGGATAACACAGGTAGAAGTCCCTCATTGATTCGGTATTCCTACCAGAGATGACCCCTAAAAATGTATGAAGACATTGAAGTCAAAGGTGGTATATGAAGATATTCACATTGAAGACTATGACAAGAGAAGACACCACATGAAGCCTATGGAGCTCGAAGACTTAGATCTTTCATAGTTCTTTTTTCTTTTGTGTTGAGTCATAGGAACCACCGTACTGTTAAGTGGGGTCCAAGAGAACCAGTCAGAATGACTAAAGTGATGCCTAACCAAAACCTATGTCTTCGAGTGAAGACTATGAGAGCGAATCTTGTCCAGAGTTGGACAAGTCAGCTTTGCTTGCAGCCCAAGTAAAGTTTCCGTGTGAGTTTGAAATCTGACGGTTGGAACACGTGTCAGTCCCTTAGTGACCCAGGGTCATTTCGGACAAATCAGGTCGGGTTGCCTAGTGGCTATAAATAGCCCACCCCCTACAACCATAAACGGTTGGCTGCTTAGATTGAGAGTACGGCTTTTGTCGTTTGAGAGCAACCCACCTTGAATCCTTTGAGAGAGAATTCCTTGCGAGGATAAAGCCCTAACCACCCAGAGCCAAAGAGAATTGGGCATCACTTAAGTCTTCTTGTCTGTGTGATCTGAAGACTTATTACACTTGAGGACTGTGCATCCTCCAGCCGGTTAGGCGTCGCGTTCTGAGCATCCAAGAGACATTGTGGATTGCCGGTGAACGAAGTCTGTGAAGGTTTGGGAGTCTACCTTGAAGACTTACCAGAGTGATTGGGCGAGGTTTGTGTGACCTTAGCTCAAGGGGAATACGGTGAGGACTGGGTGTCTTGAGCTGCGTGTTCAGGACTGGGTGTCCGGGACTGTGTGTCCTAAGGTTTAAATACCTAGCCGCCCTAACCAGACGTACAGTTGTCACAGCAACTGGAACTGGTCCAACAAATCATTGTCTTCAGCGTGTCACTGGTTTCATCTTCCCCTCCCTTTACTTACTGTTGCTCCTTGTGAAGTCATTGTATGTTTGCACTATCTTTTGTCTTCACTGAGTGACTGCATGTTCTGTATGGCTTCATAATATCTTCCTACCTGATCCTTACTACATTGCTGCTATTAAGTCATTATGCTTTCACTTTATTGAATACTTGACTATGGCTTGCCTAGTGTAGTCTACCTTCCGCTGCATGGTAATAGGTTTATTTCTATCGTTTGTCTTCATAACTTCCACGTTTTAAAGACTTTCATAAAAATCGCCTATTCACCCCCCTCTAGTCGATATAACGCACTTTCAGATATATCGATGATTTGACCCTAGGGTTTACCTTGAGCCTCATCTTGTCGACATATCGATGATTTGACCCTAGGGTTTACCTTGAGCCTCATCTTGTCGATATATCGATGATTTGACCCTAGGGTTTACCTTGAGCCTCATCTTTGTCGACATATCGATGATTTGACCCTAGGGGTCACCTTGAGCCTCATCTTGTCGATATATCGATGATTTGACCCTAGGGTTTACCTTGAGCCTCATCTTGTCGACATATCAATGATTTGACCCTAGGGGTCACCTTGAGTCTCATCTTGTCGATATATCGATGATTTGACCCTAGGGTTTACCTTGAGCCTCATCTTGTCGACATATCGATGATTTGACCCTAGGGGTCACCTTGAGCCTCATCTTGTCGATATATCGATGATTTGACCCTAGGGTTTACCTTGAGCCTCATCTTGTCGACATATTCATGATTTAACCCCAGGGGTCACCTTGAGCCTCATCTTGTCGATATATCGATGATTTGACCCTAGGGTTTACCTTGAGCCTCATCTTGTCGACATATCGATGATTTGACCCTAGGGTTTACCTTGAGCCTCATCTTGTCGATATATCGATGATTTGACCCTAGGGTTTACCTTGCGCCTCATCTTGTCGACATATCGATGATTTGACCCTAGGGTTTACCTTGAGCCTCATCTTGTCGATATATTGATGATTTGAACCTAGGGTTTACGTTGAGCCACATCTTGTCGATATATCGATGATTTGACCCTAGGTGTCACCTTGAGCCTCATCTTGTCGACATATCGACGATTTGACCCTAGGGGTCACCTTGAGCCTCATCTTGTTGATATATCGATGATTTGACCCTAGGTGTCACCTTGAGCCTCATCTTGTCGATATATCGATGATTTGACCCTAGGGTTTACCTTGAGCCTCATTTTGTCGACATATCGATGATTTGACCCTAGGGTTTACCTTGAGCCTCATCTTGTCGATATATCGATGATTTGACCCTAGGGTTTACCTTGAGCCTCATCTTGTCGACATATCGATGATTTGACCCTAGGGTTTACCTTGAGCCTCATCTTGTCGATATATCGATGATTTGACCCTAGGGTTTACCTTGAGCCACATCTTGTCGATATATCGATGATTTGACTCTAGGTGTCACCTTGAGCCTCATCTTGTCGACATATCGATGATTTGACCCTAGGGGTCACCTTGAGCCTCATCTTGTCGATATATCGATGATTTGACCCTAGGTGTCACCTTGAGCCTCATCTTGTCGACATATCGATGATTTGACCCTAGGGGTTACCTTGAGCCTCATCTTGTCGACATATCGATGATTTGACCCTAGGGTTTACCTTGAGCCTCATCTTGTCGACATATCGATGATTTGACCCTAGGGTTTACCTTGAGCCTAGGGCCATAATAACAATCCAACAAGCCAACTTGAACATTGTAATGGCCTAAACAATCAAACAAGCTAATAGTGCATCATATAACAATTACTAGTGAACATTGTAATGGCCATAATAACAAGCTAACTTGACAGAAATAGAGAGGCTTAAGTACATTGCATCATATAGATTCATAGGTTCATAGATTACAGTACCATATCACATCATCATGAAACCAGATCCAACATAGCAAATACTAGTTCAGCCAGATTACAGTACCACAAGTTGTTGCCAAAATAGATCTTAGCAATTACTAGTTTATCTAGATCGCATCATCATCAAGGTTCAACATCAGTTTCCAGAAGCATAGAAATAGTCTTTCAGCCTGCTGGGTTGCTTTCTCTGTCTTGGTGGCAAGAATGGTGCTGATGTGGATGCTGTAGCTATTGAACCTCTCCTACTTGCTGTAGCTGAAGAAGCTCTCCTGGCAGCAGTTGAGCTGGCTGCCTTGTTGCTGCACCTACAGTTGAAGAAGCTGCCCTTGGTGCTGGAGCTGTTGAAGAAGCCGCCCTTGGTGCTGGAGCTGTTGAAGAAGCTGCCCTTGGTGCTCCCCTTGGTGCTGCACTTGTTGATCCCCTTGGTGCCGTTGGTGCCCTGCTTCCTTGTGTGCTACCCTCCTCTGTGCTGTTAGACTACATATAAGAATTGTAGCAAGTTAATACATTCAAGTGTTAGAAAACAAAATCTGGCTGAACCTGGTGCTTGTACAAACCTGATGCTTGTTCTTTCTCAATGCTAACCCTGGTTTTAGAGTCTGTTTGCATGATGTGTATCTGTGACCTACAAGCTGGCAGTTGCTGCATGTAATTGAAGCCATCCTAGATGTATCTTTGGGTGCTGGTGGCTCAAACTGGCTCCTTCTCCTCTTGGTTTGCTTCTTCCCTGGCTTATCCTTGAACACTGGAGGTTCTATGTCTCTGCTATTGGTCTTGGGCCACAGATCTTGTCCTGGTACAAGGAATATGATGGGGTTGTATGCTGCCAGATACATTGGCTTTTTGAAAAAGTCATGTACAAAGTCTTCAGGCCTCAGTTTGGCTTTGGTGATATCTGATACTGCATGATTGCATGGGACAACAGTCATGTCCCATTTCCTGCACCCACATGTCCTATGCTGCAGGTTAACTGAATAAGTTCTCTCATTTCTTGTCACTTGGTAGATATTTGGCCCAGCCATCAATGCTTGACAGTTCCTAGATTTTTTCTTTTCTTCTTCAAGCAACTCAGCATATGTTGGGCATATATCCCACTTGGCTACCTCTGTCTTAGTCCTATTGCCTTTGAACCTAACCATCAACTTAGTCCTGATTCCATCTATCATGCTCTTTATTGGTTTGCCCCTCACATCTAATATCATCTTGTTAAAGACCTCACTAATATTGTTGACAACTAGGTCAGTTTTGCAATTGAAGTCCATTGCAAATCTAGCCCAAGTAGCTCTAGGAACTTTGTTAAGCCAAGCCCAAGCAGCCCTGCACTCATTTCTAAGAGCATCCATTGCAGAAAGATGGTCATGTTCAGTATAAGAGTAACTAGCTTTATCCATGTACTTCTTTAATTCTGACCCCCTAAAACCAGCAGTCTGGAAGTTTTGATAGATGTGTCTAAGGCAGAATCTATGTGGGCAGTTGGGGAATACATTGTTTGCAGCTTTAAGAAGGCCCTGTTTGGAGAAATCACCATAATCACAACTAAGCAATGTATATGACCAACAACTAATTAAGCAATTATGAACTATGCAATTGTGAACTATGCAATTATGAACTAAGCAATTGTGAACTATGCAATTATGAACTAAGCAATTATTAAGCAATGTATATTATAAAATACAACTAAACATGGGAATTACCTTCTGTCTATCAGAGATTATGGTGTAATAACCAAATCTCCCTGATTCTCCACCAATTGCTATCTTCAGTTCAGATAGAAACCAAGTCCAACTTTTTGTGTCTTCTTTGTCCACAACTGCAAAAGCAATGGGATATATGTTATTATTCCCATCCCTTCCTGTGGCAGCCAGGATTTGTTGGCCAATAGACAGCTTGATGAAGCATCCATCCACACCTGCATTGGCACACAACACAAGTCAGAAACAAGGCATTCAAACAAGGCAAAGTAAAGAAAATAAAGTAATCACCTATGATGGTCTACATCCATTCCGAAATCCTTCCTTGCAAGCATTCAAACAGATGAACTGAAAGTGCGTTATATCGACTAGAGCGGGGGGGGGGGGTGAATAGGCGATTTTTATGGAAGTCTTCAAAACGTGGAAGTTATGAAGACAAACGATAGAAATAAACCTATTACCCTGCAGCGGAAGGTAGACTACACTAGGCAAGCCATAGTCAAGTATTCAATAGAGTGAAAGCACAATGACTAATAGCAGCAATGTAGTAAGGATCAGGTAGGAAGATATTGTGAAGCCACACAAAACACGCAGTCACTCAGTGAAGACAAAAGATAGTGCGAACATACAATGACTTCACAAGGAGTAACAGTAAGTAAAGGGAAGGGAAGATGAAACCAGTGACTCGCTGAAGACAATGATTTGTTGGACCAGTTCCAGTTGCTGTGACAACTGTATGTATGGTTAGGGTGTCTAGGTATTTAAACCTTAGGACACACAGTCCCGGACACCCAGTCCTGAACACGCAGCTTAGGACACATAGTCCTCACTGTATTCCCCTTGAGCTAAGGTCACACAGACCTCGCCCAATCACTCTGGTAAATCTTCAAGGTAGACTCCCAAACCTTCACAGACTTTGTTCACCGGCAATCCACAATGTCTCTTGGATGCCCAGAACGCGACGCCTAACCGGCTGGAGGATGCACAGTCCTCAAGTGTAATAAGTCTTCAGATCACACAGACAAGAAGACTTAAGTGATGCCTAATTCTTTTTGGCTCTGGGTGGTTAGGGCTTTATCCTCGCAAGGAATTCTCTCTCAAAGGCTTCGAGGTGGGTTGCTCTCAAACGACAAAAGCCGTACTCTGAATCTGAGCAGCCAACCGTTTATGGTTGTAGGGGGTGGGCTATTTATAGCCACTTGGTAACCCGACCTGATTTGTCCGAAATGACCCTGGGTCACTAAGGAACTGACACGTGTTCCAACGGTCAGATTTCAAACTCACACGGCAACTTTACTTGGGCTTCAAGCAAAGCTGACGTGCCCGACTCTGGACAAGATTCGCTCTCAAAGTCTTCACTCGAAGACATATGTTTTGTTTAAGCATCACTTCAGTCATTCTGACTGGTTCTCTTGGACCCCACTTAACAGTACGGTGGTTCCTATGACTCAACACAGAAGAAAGAGAACTACGAAAGATCTAAGTCTTCGAGCTCCATAGGCTTCATGTGGTGTCTTCTCTTGTCATAGTCTTCAATGTGAATATCTTCATATACCACCTTTGACTTCAGTGTCTTCATACATTTTTAGGGGTCATCTCTGGTAGGAAAACCGAATCAATGAGGGACTTCTACCTGTGTTATCTTGCAATTCTCACAAACACATTAGTCCCTCAACTAGGTTTGTCGTCAATACTCCAAAACCAACTAGGGGTGGCACTAGATGCACTTACAATCTCCCCCTTTTTGGTGATTGATGACAAACTAGTTGAAGTTTTCAACGGGGAATATAATCTGTGAAATTGTAAAGGATAGGGAATTGTCTTCATAAGTTGCAAGGGCTCCCCCTGAAGATGTGCATATAAGTAATTTGCTTTTGGAATGCAAATGCACATGGCAGGTTGTACTTGTGGAGATCCACTTCAACTTATGATGACAATCCAATATGCATGTGAAAGTATATGAAGATAATGACATGCATAATGGAAAATGGACGTCTGCAGAATGATCTAAGTGCGGAATTTATCGTCGCACATGCGGAATTTATCATCGCAACACAAGGTGGCAGATAAGTAGCAGACAACCATCGAGTTTAAGTGTTACAACTCAAAGAACCAAATGTAGCAAAATGAGAGTTGTAAGCACGAAGCAAAATATAAAGCACCCGCCCATATGGACCCGCTTGAAGACTATCAACCTTATATGCTTCTCCCCCTTTTGTTAGTAAGGACCAAAAAGGTTTGAAGACATAGAGCATCTACTCGTTCCCATGAGGAGTAGGTGAAGCAGCAGGGTCGTGGGTGGTGTTTGGCGGTGCTGAAGAGCTTGGAGCAGAGTCGAAGCGTGCTGAAGGAGGTGGCGGTGAAGTTGCATCGTCTTCATCCTCGATCACTCTAGCATTCACAGTTGCAGCAGAGGAAGAGAACTGAGAGTCTTCAAGGGATGGAGTTCGTCGCAGCACTGCCCTTTGAGGAGGTGTGGAGTCAAACTTGAATCGCTCAGTGAAGCCATCCTCTTGAAGATCATTTTCAGAACACATCAGCGTTAGCCCTTTCCATGTGCGGCGAGAGGTTTCATGGGCAACAAAAGCATTCTTGTTGGCACGATTGCGAATGCGATTAACAGCCACCAAGAGGCTTTGCATCTGACGCTTCAGCCAGTCATGATGCTTATCCTGTTTCTGATGAAGAGCCACAAGAAGCTCTCGGTCGTTGAGAACACGAGTGCGCTTCTTGGGTCGTGGAGCAGTTGTACTGTCAGTGGCTTCAGTGAGAGCAGGATGCGGTGCACGTGTAGTGCCAGCCAAAGGATACACACGAGTTACGGCTTCCACGCCTTCAACGTTCTGAGTGAAACTTTGATGCTCTGCATTCTGAAGACTGAGAGGTTCCTTGGCAGGCTCAGGATAGATGGCTTCAATAGACATATCCACATCAGGCAAAAAGATACGATAGTTGCGGGCCGAGGGCTGATATGAGATAGCGGAGTGAAGTTTGATCAGCCGCATCACCCAAGGGGCGTAGAACTTCAAACCAAATAGATCAGAGCCAGATGCAGCAAATTGGCGAATGAAGAAATCCTGTGTATTGAAGCATTTTCCATGAAGAATGTAGAAGACCAAAGTCTTCATTGCACCTTCCAGCTTGGCATGGGGAGAATGTCCTTTGATTGGCCAGAGAGTTCGCCTTATGATGTGATAAATGGTTCTTGGCAGATACTCAAGGTCTTCAACGAAGAACTCCATGGGATAAGCAGCATCTTGGGGCAATGGCTTCATCATACGGAGCATCTGACTCATATTAGGTTCAGTCTTCTGAAAGATGCTCTCAATAGCTTCACTATGAAGCTGACAGCCATGCTCGTAGAGATCGCCAGGAGTGGGCAAACCAGTGAGCTCAATGATGTCAAAGGCTTTGGCTTCGTGATGAACGTTTCCTGTCATCCACTCTAGGACCCAAGTCTTCGGATCTCTGCTATACCCGCGGATGTGAAGTGTGGCATAGAATTGGAGCAGCAACTCTTCATTCCAATGCTCTTGGTCAGTGACGAACGGCAGCAGTCCAACCTCTTTGAAGCAATCCAGAGCTTCTTCCAGACAAGGCAGACCAGCTATTGCTTCAATGTCAAGGCGCTTGTGTGGGAAGATGCGACCTTGGTTGTAAAGAACGCATGAGTAATAGTTTCGCTGCGGATAACTCCAGAACCGATCAGATGATATTCTTTCCCTGGAGTAGGGGTTCCTGGAGCTGTTGAAGAATGTGTTGTCTGCTCTGAAGCCATTGATATTGAAGGAGCCAGGTGCTGATGCAGGACCTGGGAACCTTGGCAATCTTGGGATTGGCTTCTGTACCTGAGGCCTGTGCTCAACATGATAGTCGAACTGGGGACCGGCAGTAGACTCAGGAACAGAAGTGGCGGGTTCAGTGGCTTCGCTGACTTCTGGTGCTTTTGTTGGTGAGGGCTCCACATTAGCTTCAGCCATGACAACGCCAGTGGCTTCAGTGGTGTTGGTGGTGGCAGCCTCAAGATTTTCAACCTCCACTTGACGAGCTGGAGGGTCGGTCACAATCACGTTCTCCTCGAGAACCGCTTCTTGGTGGGACAGGGGAGTAGCAGCTTGTGGGACTTCTTCTTCATCGGCTGATGCAGCCGGAATGTCTTCAGCAGATTCAGCTTCAGACGCAGAGACTGGAGGCCTTGGTCCTTTGCGAAGCCTGCGCAACACAGGCGACGCCTGTGTAGTTGGAGTTGGCTGGGCCTCAAAGTCTTCTTCCTCTTGTGGGCGATCAGCCCATGAAGCATCCTGAGCGATTGGCGTCAGAGGACGACCAATGTTGATGAGTTCGCTGTGCTCGAGCTGAGGAAGGACTGCACCATCTTCTACATGGTCATGGTGACCAATGTCTTCAGCAGCGATGGGATCAGCTGCTAGAAAGTCTTCAGCTTCATGAGCCTCTGTGAAAGCAGGCTCATGGATTGTCAGTTGGCGTTCAACGTCAGGACGAACCATGGAAATGGGTTCAACAATCAAAGGCTCTGTGGGAGCAGCCCGTTCCTTCTTGGTCTTCCACTTCTTCTTGGAGGGAGCAGTAGCAGAGGCTTCAGGATGTTTCCTCTTTCTGGCTTCAGCCTCAGCAGTCCTCGTCTTCTTCAGTTCTGAAGCGGTTGACCTGTCCTTTGGCTTCGAGCCAGTCATGCTAGTTGGGAAGACAATGGGATCTGCTTCCTGCCTTGGTGCGTCGGGTTCGGCCATAGCGGGCTTCTTCTTCTTCTTTGCAGCCATCCCGGGGTCGATGCCAAGACGCCCAAGGGCCTTGCGCTTCTCAGCCTCATTGTAGGCTTGCACACACCTGTCAGCTAGGCTCTTCATGCGCTCATGAGAACCTTGAGCTTCTTGACGCTTCTTGAGAAAGGCTTCTTTAAGCTCGTGCAGCATGAGCTTGAAGTTCTTGACCTCTTGTACGCTGAGCTTGGCCATATGCTTCTTGAACTGAGCCTTTTCATAGTCAATCTTTTGCTTCAGTTCGACGATGCGCTGAGCGAGAGCTAGCTCGGAAGCAATGGCGCCATGGAAGGCGACACTGAGGCCAATGGGTAGTTGCAGATCTTCGAAGCTGATGTTTGGCGTGTCAAACCACTCGTCAATGAAGTTGTGGATGATGGTTACATCAAAGAGAGACAGATCATTGAAGATTTCTGCTTCTTCTTTGCTCTTGATGAGTTGCTCAAGAGCGTCATCTGCAAGATCTTCATCACTTGACAGATCAATGGCATCATTGCGCAGAATGGCAGCAGCTGTTAGCTCTTGGCCGATGTGTGGCAGAGGCATCTTGACCTTCTGGGGCTTGGAGATGCGTGATAAATCTTCGGACTGCACACTGTCTTCAGGAGGTGCAGTTGCTAGTGGCTTCGCCCATGAGATTTTTGGTGAAGGGGCAGGCTTTGAAGCTTTAGGCTTCTTCAACTTCTTTGGCTTCGGCGCTGCAGGCGCTTCATCTGATTCAGCGTCAGCTGCAGGCTCATTTACTGCAGTCCCTTGAACCAAGATATGGGTGATGAGGCCTTCAAGGTTGTAGAAAGGACCGACGACATTGGGTTCTGCATCTCGTGTGCCATCAGCCCTTGGAGCTGAGGGACCAGGGTTGAAGTCTAGTCCCAATGTCTTCTTGTTTTGCTTCGCTGAGTTCTGGGAAAACTGGAAGTTGCGCTTGAACAGAATGTCGTCACGACACCATAGTAGTGACGATGGGTGTGCATCAACAGGCTGTGGCCCACGGACCATGCAGGGATAGAAGCCTTGTTCAATGGCTTCATCTCTGGACCTGGGTTGAAGATTCTTGTATAGGATGTCTCCCCACGATCTCTTGATGGCATTTTTCTCAGCATATTCCTGGGTTACAAATCGGTATTTGAACCATTGTTCTGCCCAATATCTTCGAATCCATTGGATTCGGGTCTTGCGCTGATTGTAATCCTCTTAAGGATCTGTCTTGTACAGTTCTGAGAGGTCATCTGGCAGATCTCTAGATGTTTCTCCACGACGCTTTCTGCCACCCTTCCTTGCTGATTTCTCTGAAGCCATGAACTTTAAACTGAAAGGCTTCAACACGTTCAAAGGCTTCAAAGATTTTCGCTTGCTGGACAAACAGGAACTTGCTTCGGGAGAATTTATATGATGCTGTAAGAATTCTGCAAATGAATGCAGACTATGAGAACCAAGGGACTCTCCCACGGACATGTACCTGTGACAGCATTAAGGTGCGAGGGAAGGGGAAGAGGTCATATTGAAAGTGCGTTATATCGACTAGAGGGGGGGGGGGTGAATAGGCGATTTTTATGAAAGTTTTCAAAACATGGAAGTTATGAAGACAAACAGTAGAGATATGCCTATCACTATGCAGCGGAAGTTAGATTACATTAGGCAAGCCATGGTCAAGTATTCAATAGAGTGAAAGCACAATGACAAGTAGCTGCAGTGTAATAAGGATCAGGTAGGAAGAAGTTATGAAGCCAATCAAATCATACAGTTACGTTGTGAAGACAAAAGATATAGCAAGCATGCAATGGCTTCACAATGAGTAACAGTAAGTAAAAGGAAGTGAAGATGAAACCAGTGACTCGTTGAAGACAATGATGTGTTGGACCAGTTCCAGTTGCTGTGACAACTGTACGTCTGGTTGGAGCGGCTAGGTATTTAAACCTTAGGACACACAGTCCCGGACACCCAGTCCTGAACACGCAGCTCAGGACACCAAGTCCTCACCGTATTCTCCTTGAGCTAAGGTCACATAGTCCTCGCCCAATCACTCTGGTAAGTCTTCAAGGTAGACTCCCAAACCTTCACAGACTTCTTCACTGGCAATCCACAATGTCTCTTGGATGCTCTGAACGCGACGCCTAGCCGTCTGGAGGATGCACAGTCCTCAAGTGTAATAAGTCTTCAGATCACACAGACAAGAAGACTTAAGTGATGCCTAATTTACTCTGGCTCTGGGTGGTTAGGGCTTTCTCCTCGCTAGGAATTTTCTCTCAAAGGCTTCGAGGTGGGTTGCTCTCAAACGACAAAAGCCGTGCACTGAAATCTAAGCAGCCAACCGTTTATGGTTGTAGGGGGTGGGCTATTTATAGCCACTTGGCAACCCGACCTGATTTGTCCGAAATGACCCTGGGTCACTAAGGAACTGACACGTGTCTCAACGGTCAGATTTCAAACTCTCATGGCAACTTTAGTTGGGCTACAAGCAAAGCTGACTTGTCAGGCTCTGGACAAGATTCGCTCTCATTGTCTTCACTCGAAGACATAGGTTTTTGGTTTAGGCATCACTTCAGTCATTCTGACTGGTTCTCCTGGACCCCACTTAACAGTACGGTGGTTCCTATGACTCAGCACAAAAGAAAAAAGAACTACGAAAGATCTAAGTCTTCGAGTTCCATTGGCTTCATAATGTGTCTTCTTTTGTCATAGTCTTCAATGTGAATATCTTCATATACCACCTTTGACTTCAATGTCTTCATACATTTTTAGGGGTCATCTCTCGTAGGAAAACCCAATCAATGAGGGACTTCTACCTGTGTTATCCTGCAATTCTCACAAACACATTAGTCCCTCAACTAGGTTTGTCGTCAATACTCCAAAACCAACTAGGGGTGGCACTAGATGCACTTATAGTCTCCCCCTTTTTGGTGATTGATGACAAACTAGTTGAAGTTTTCAACGGGGAATATAGTCTGTGAAATTGTAAAGGATAAGGAATTGTCTTCATAAGTTGCAAGGGCTCCCCCTGAAGATGTGAATATAAGTTAATTTGCTTTTGGAATGCAAATGCACATGGCAGGTTGTACTTGTGGAGATCCACTTCAGCTTATGATGACAATCCACTATGCATGTGAAAGTATATGAAGATAATGACATGCATAATGGAAAATGGACGTCTGTAGAATGAGATAAGTGCGGAATTTATCGTCGCACATGAGGAATTTATCTTCGCATAACAGGGTGGCAAACAAGTAGCAGACGACCATCTGGTTTAAGTGTTACAACTCGTAAGAACCAAATGTAGCAAAAAAACGAGAGTTGTAAGCACGAAGCAAAATATAAGGCACCCGCCCATATGAACCCGCTTGAAGACTATCAATCTCATATGCTTCTCCGCCTTTTGTCAGTAATGACCAAAAAGGTTTGAAGACATAGAGCCTCTACTCGTTCCCTTGAGGAGTAGATGAAGTAGCAGGGTTGTTGGCGTTGTTTGGCGGTGCAGAAGAGCTTGGAGGTGCTGAAGCAGGTGGCGGTGAGGTAGCATCGTCTTCTTCATCAATGATTCTGGCAGTGACTATGGCAGCAGAGGAAGAAAACTCAGAGTCTTCAAGAGATGGAGTGCTTCGCATCACAGCCCTTCTAGGAGGTGTGGTGTCAAACTTGAATCGCTCAGTGAAGCCATCCTCTTCAAGTTCAGCTTTAGTACATATCATTGATAGCCCTTTCCATGTACGACGACAGGTTTCATGGGTAACGAAAGCATTCTTGGTGGCAAGATTTCGGATGCGATTTACATCCACCAAGAGGCTTTTCATCTGTCTCTTCAACCAGTCATGATGCCTATCCTGATTTTGATGAAGGGCCACAAGAAGCTCTCGGTCGTTGAGAACACGAGTGCGCTTCTTGGGTCTTGAAGCAGTTGCACTGCCAGTGGCTTCAGTTGAAGCAAGGTGTGGTGCACGTGTAGTGCCAGCCAAAGGATACACCCTGGAGATGGCTTCAACACCTTCAACGTTTTGAGTGAAGCTCTGGTGTTCTGCATTCTGAAGACTCAAAGGTTGCTTGGCAGGCTCAGGATATATAGCTTCAGCAGAGGTATCCACATCTGGCAAGAAGATCCGATGGTTGCGGGCTGAGGGCTGATATGAGATCGCAGAGTGAAGCTTGATCAGTCTCATTACCCAAGGAGCATAGAACTTAAAACCAAGTAAATCTGAGCCTGATGCAGCTAGTTGGCGTATGAAGAAATCCTGTGCGTTGAAGCATTTGCCATGAAGGATACAAAATATCAGAGTCTTCATTGCACCCTCGATCTTGGCATTTGGAGAGTGCCCTTTGATAGGCCAGAGAGTCCGCCGGATAATGTGATAGATGGTTCTGGGCAGGTACTCAAAGTCTTCAACGAAGAACTCTGTCGGATAAGGAGCATCGTGGGGCAATGGCTTCATCATGGAGAGCATCTGACTCGTATTCGGTTCAGGCCTCTGGAATATGCTCTCAAGAGCTTCAGTGTGTAGTGGACAGCCTTCCTCGAAGAATTCGCCAGGAGTGGGCAGGCCGGTGAGCTCAATGATATCAAATGCATTGGCTTCGTGATGGACATTGCCGGTCATCCAATCCAGGGCCCAAGTCTTCGGATCTCTGTTGTATCCTTTGATGTGGAGGGTGGCATAGAACTGCAGCAGAAGCTCTTCATTCCAGTGCTCTTCATCAGTTACAAACTGCAGCAGACCCACTTGCTTGAAGTAATCCAATGCCTCCTCTAAACAGGGTAGACCAGCAATGGCTTCAACATCAAGGCGCTTGTGCGGGAAGATGCGACCCTGGTTGTATAGGATGCATGAATAGTAGCTGCACTGAGGATAGCTCCAGAACCTATCTGATGAAATCCTTTCCCTTGAATAGGGGTTCTTGGAGCTGTTGAAGAACGTATTATCTGCCTTGAAGCTATTGATGTTAAAGGAGCCAGGTGCTGATGCAGGACCTGGGAACCTCGGCAGCCTTGGGACTGGCTTCTGGACATGAGGCCTGTGCTCAACATGGTAATCAAATTGAGGACTTGCAGCAGACTCAGGAATAGAAGTGTCTGGATCAGTAGCTTCGCTGTCTTCTGAAGCTTTTGATGGGGAGGGCTCCACATTGGCTTCAGTGTTGGTTGTGGCAGCCTCAATATTTTCAGCCTCCGCTTGACTAGCTGGAGGGTCGGTCACACGCACGTTCTCCTGGAGAACTGCTTCTTGGTGGAGCATAGGAGTGGGCTCTTGTGGTGCTTCTTCTGCGGCTGATGCAGCCGTAATGTCTTCAGCATAGACTTGAGGCCTTGGACCTTTGCGAAGCCTGCGGAATGCAGACGACGCCTGTGGGGTTGGAGTGGGCTGGGCCTCATTGTCTTCTTCCTCTTGAGGGTGATCCGCCCATGAAGCATCCTGTGCAATTGGCGTCAGTGGACGACCAATGCTGATGAGTTCGCTGTGTTCTAATTGAGGAAGGGCCGCATCATCTTCTACATTGTCACGATGACCAATGTCTTCAGCAGCGATGGGATCAGCTGCTGGAATGTCTTCAGGAACAGGAGCCTCTGTGGAAGCAGGCTCATGCACCGTCAGTTGACGTTCTGCGTCAGGGTGAACCATAGAAATAGGTTCAACTATCAAGGGCTCTGTGGGAGCAGCCCGAGATTTCTTGGTCTTTCTCTTTTTCTTGCTGGGGGCAGTAGGAGAGGCTTCAGAGCTTTTCCTCTTCCTGGCTTCAGCCTCAGCAGTTCTTGTCTTCTTGAGCTCTGAAGCTGTTGACCGGCTCCTTGGCTTCGAGCCAGTCGTTGAAGTTGGGAAGACAAGCGGAACTGCTTCCTGCCGTGGTGCCTCTTGTTCAGCTGGAACAGTCTTCTTCTTTTTCTTTGCGGCCATCTTGGGGTCGATGCCATGACGCCCAAGTGCCCTGCGCTTCTCAGCCTCATTGTAGGCCTGCACACATCTGTCTGCCAGAGTCTTCATCCGCTCACGTGAACCCTGAGCTTCTGCACGCTTCTTCAGAAAGTTTTCCTTTAGCTCATGCATCATTGTCTTGAAGTTCTTCACTTCCTGCACGTTGAGCTTGGCCATGTGCTTCTTGAACTGAGCCTTTTCATAGTCAATCTTCTGCTTCAGTTCAACAATGCGCTGGGCAATTGCAAGTTCTGAAGCAATGGCGCCTTGGAAGGCGACACTGAGGCCAATAGGTAGCTGCAGATCTTCAAAGCTGATGTTTGGCGTGTCAAACCACTCGTCAATGAAGTTGTGGATGATGGCGACATCAAAGAGAGGCAGATTATTGAAGATTTCTGCTTCTTCTTTGCTCTTGATGAGCTGCTCAAGAGCGTCATCTACAAGATCTTCATCACTTGACAGATCAATGGCTTCGCTGCGCAGAATGGCAGCAGCTGTGAGCTCTTTGCCGGTGTGTGGCTGAGGCATCTTGGCCTTCTGGGGCTTGGAGACGCGGGATATGTCTTCAGACTGCACACTGTCTTCAGGAGGTGCAGTTGACAATGGCTTCGCCCTTGAGATTTTTGGTGAAGGGGCCGGCTTTGAAGCTTTTGGCTTCTTCGACTGCTTTGGCTTCGGTACAGCAGGAGCTTCATCAGACTCAGAGTCAGCTGGAGGGTCATTCACGGCAGTCCCTTGGACTAAGATGCGGGTGATGAGGCCCTCAAGGTTGGCATACAGACCGATGATATTGGGTTCTGCGTCGCGTGTGCCATCTGCCCTTGGTGCGGAGGGACCAGGGTTGAAGTCTAACCCCAACTTCTTCTTGTTCTGCTTCGCTGAGTTCTGGGTAAACTAGAAGTTGCGCTTGAACAGATTGTCGTCACGACACCAGAGTAGTGACGACGGATGTGCTTCAGCAGGCTGTGGTCCTCGGACCATGCATGGGTAGAAGCCTTGAGCAATGGCTTCATCTCTGGTCCTGGGTACAAGGTTCTTGAATAAGATGTCTCCCCACGGTCTTTTGATGGCACTCTTCTCAGCATACTCTTGGGTTGTGAAGCGGTACTTGAACCATTGTTCTGCCCAATAGCGTCGAATCCATTGGATTCGGGTCTTGCGCTGACCATAATTCTCTTCAGGATCTGTTTTATACATTTCTGCCAGTTCATCAGGCAGATCTTTGGATGTTCCTCCACATCGCTGTCTGCCCCCCTTCCTTGCTGCTGTTTCTGAAGCCATAAACTTTAACTTGAAAGGCTTCAAGACGTTCAAAGGCTTCAAAGGCTTTTTCTTGCTGGACCAACAGGAACTGGCTTCAGGAGAATTTATGTGATGCTGTAAGAATTCTGCAAATGAATGCAGACTATGAGAACCAAAGGATTCTCCCACGGACATGTAACTGTGACAACATTAAGGTGCGAGGGAAGGGGAAGAGGTCATATGCATTCTCAGAAGATTTTGAAGATAAATCAGTTTAGAAGACATTGACCTCATCATGTGAAGACATTCACTCATAGAAAAGAAGTTGGTTCCAGATTTGTACGAACCCACAGATCAGTACAAGTGAGGAATCTAACTACCTCATGAAGCACAAGTGAATATACTAGGCATGTTATGAGATGCAGATTGAAAGATCTAACTTGTGTGAAGAGAAACTTCTTATGGTAGAAAGTGACAGAACCATGAGATCAACAGGGGCTGTAAAAAGAAGTTTTATTTACCACACTTGGAACTGCTAGACGGAGTGGGAGATGATGCCGAGCAGTTCAATCCTCCGTGCCCTAACTTGGCGACGGAAGACACCTACGGCGACGGCGGAGAGGACGATGTCCACGATCGGCGTGAAGACGCCGTCGGAGAGGTTGCGGCAGCGAAGCGCTTCGTCGCCGGCGTCGTCGAGAGCTAGCGGTGGCGCTAGGGTTCGTGCGAGGGTGGAAGAAGGAGATAATGACCGCGGTAAGTGTGAATTTATAGGCGCAGGGGCGGCGCTGCGCTATTACTCAGGTGCCCCTGGCGATTCGCATCTGAGTAGTACGTGGCCATCATGCGGTATTTTGGGGGCAGTTCCACATCCCACGCATGCCTGGATTGTTGGGCGGTCGTTCCTACTTCTCCGGATTTCTTGTGGATGAATGAGCATTGAAAACTGTTTTAAAGGTTGTCTCTGTGTCTTCTGCTGACAAGGACACAGAGAAGACATTCGACAGTTTCAATAGAATGCATATGACTTGGAGAGATAGAGTTTGAGATAAAGAGCATAGAGAGATTAGGGTCCGATCACATTCACTTAGTTCAAAAGATTCAACCAAGAAGACATAGCTATAAGTGAATGCCGTAGAGGACAGAACACTAGTATATATATATATCTATATAATCAACGTAGTGAAGATAATCATGAATATATGTTGAGTTCGAAGCCAAACCAAATTTGAAGACATTGCAAGGTAACGCCATGAGAGAAACACTTCAAAATAGAACGTTTGGTGGTGGCGTTACCCACCCTATAGGAAGTATTAGACCCAGACACGGCGCACAATTATCATGGCGCTCCGAAGTCAAATTCCACATTAATGTATTCACACTTAGAATGTATGTCTTCATTGATTGAAGATACACTTTACTTCATGTGTTGCACATCTAAGTCATCAATATGCATAAGGGTTAGGATGTGTGCCTGATCACAGGACATTTGAGGATTCCAGGATATTTAGCTCACACCGTAACTTGCAAAACCTCTTCTCATCCAAGGGCTTGGTGAAGATATCTGCCAATTGCTCTTCAGTGTTGACGTGTATGATATCAATGTCTTCCTTCACAACATGATCTCTGAGAAAGTGATGACGAATTTCAATGTGCTTTGTCTTCGAATGCTGAACTGGGTTGTTGGCAATCTTGATGGCGCTTTCGTTGTCGCAGTAAAGTGGCACTTGCTTCAGATGAATGCCATAGTCCATGAGTGTTTGCTTCATCCACAGAAGCTGAGCGCAGCAAGATCAAGCAGCAATGTATTCAGATTCAGCAGTGGAGAGAGATACACAGTTCTGCTTCTTTGAAGACCAACATACAAGTGATCATCCCAGAAAGTGACAAGTGCCTGATGTAGACTTGCGATCAACTTTGTCACCAGCATAATCAGCATCCGAGAATCCAACCAAATCAAACTCTGAGCCCTTTGGATACCATAATCCTAGAGTTGGGGTGTAAGCCAAATATCGAAGAATTCGCTTCACAGCTAAGTGATGCGATTCCTTTGGTGCCACTTGGAATCGAGCACACATGCAAACACTAAGCATAATATCTGGCCTACATGCACATAGATAAAGTAAGGAACCAATCATGGAGCGGTATACCTTTTGATCGAACTCTTTACCATTGTCGTCGGGACCCAGATGATGTTTGGCTGGCATTGGCGTCGTGAAACCTTTGCAGTCTTGCATACCAAACTTCTTCAGGCAATCTTTGAGATACTTCTCTTGAGATATAAAGATGCCATTGCGTTGCTGACGTATTTGAAGACCAAGGAAGAACTTCAGCTCACCCATCATGGACATCTGATATTGCTCTTGCATCATATATCCAAACTCTTCACTGTATTTCTGATTGGTGCAGCCGAAGATAATGTCATCCACATATATTTGGCACACAAACAGTTCACCATCATATGTCTTCGTGAAGAGAGTGGGGTCGAGGGAACCAGATTTGAAGCCTTTGCTCTTCAGGAAGTATTTGAGTGTGTCATACCAGGCCCTAGGGGCTTGTTTGAGGCCATACAGTGCCTTGTTGAGCTTGTATACCATGTCATTCAAAGCCAGGTGGTTGTGCAACATACACTTCTTCTTCAATCTTGCCATTGAGAAAGGCACTCTGCACATCCATTTGATATAGAAGTATGTTATGATGATTTGCGTAGGCCAGCAGTATGCGTATGGCTTCAAGCCTTGCCACAGGAGCGAATGTTTCATCGAAGTCAATGCCTTCCACTTGAGTATATCCTTGAGCAACGAGACGATCTTTGTTTCTAACAACTTGACCATGCTCATCTTGCTTGTTGCGATATATCCATTTGGTGCCTATTATGTTGTGCTTCCGTGGATTAGGACGCTTAACTAGTTCCCATACATTATTCAGCTCAAACCGTTGAAGCTCTTCTTGCATAGCTTGAATCCATTCAGGTTCCATGAAGGCTTCTTCAACTTTCTTGGGTTATGATATTGAGACGAATGCGAAGTGCCCACAAAAATTTGCTAGCTGAGTTGCCCTTGAACGAGTGAGCGGACCAGGTGCATTGATGCTATCAATTATTCTTTCAACCTGCATTTCATTGGCAACGCGAGGATGTACAGGGCGAAGACTTTTTTTTTGCTGTTCACTGTCGTTGTTGGAAGGAATGTCTTCAGGCTGAGCAATGTCTTCATGTTGATCAGGTGCTGAAATGATAAGTTCTTCTTCAGGATGAGCTTCAGAAGGTATAATCTCTCCAGTTCCCATTAGCTTGATTGATTCACTAGCTGGGATTTCATCTAGCACATTTGGCAGTTGCTCTCTTTGTGAACCATTTGTCTCATCGAATCGCACATCCACTGTTTCAACCACTTTGTAATGAAAGAGATTGAAGACTCTGTAGGAGTGCGAATCCTTTCCATATCCAAGCATAAAACCTTTATGTGCTTTTGGTGCAAACTTTGAGGTGTGGTGTGGGTCCTTGATCCAGCACCTTGCGCCAAATACTATGAAGTAACTGACATTTGGCTTCTTGCCAGTTAGGAGTTCATAAGATGTCTTGTTCAGAAGCTTGTGAAGATGAACACGATTGATTGTATGGCATGCAGTGTCAATGGCTTCAGTCCATAATTTTCTTGGAGTCTTGTATTCATCTAGCATCGTTCTGGCCATCTCAATAAGTGTTCTGTTCTTGCGTTCGACGACGCCATTCTGCTGTGGCGTGTACGGAGCTGAGAATTCATGTGTGATGCCCAAGGTATCAAGATATGTATCAAGGCCAGTGTTCTTGAATTCAGTGCCATTGTCACTTCTGATGTGCTTTATCTTGGCGCCGTAATTGTTCATAGCTCTATTGGCGAAGCGTCTGAAGACATCCTGCACTTCAGTCTTGTAAAGGATTATGTGCACCCAAGTATATCTAGAGTAATCATCAACAATGACAAAGCCATAGAGGCAAGCAGTAGTAGTAAAAGTTGAGTAGTGAGTGGGACCAAAAAGATCCATATGAAGCAGTTCGAAGGGTCGAGTAGTGGTCATGATTGTCTTTGAGGGATGTTTTGCCCTCGTCATCTTCCCTGCTTCACAGGCACCGCGTAAGTGATCTTTCTTGAACTTGACGCCCTCGATGCCTATGACATGTTTCTTCTTCGCAAGGGTGTGGAGGTTCCTCATGCCAGCATGCCCAAGCCTCCGATGCCATAGCCAACACTCTGAAGCCTTTGCTACAAGACATACTACAAGCTATGGTCCTGCTGAGAAATATACCACGTACAGATCATCTTTTCGGTACCCTTCAAACACTAGAGACTTGTCAGATTCCATTAGTACAAGGCAATGATATTTTCCAAACATTACGATCATGTTCAAATCGCAGAGCATTGAGACAGACATTAAGTTGAAGCCAAGGGATTCAGCAAGCATGACTTTATCCATGTGTTGATACCTTGAGATTGCAACTCTACCTAGACCCAATACCTTACTTTTACCAGTGTCAGCAAATGTGATGTGGCTCTTGTCGGATGGACGTAAAGTTGAGTCCATAAGAAGACTTCTTTTGCCAGTCATGTGATTTGTACATCCACTGTCAATAATCCATTCTGAAGACTTTGAAGACGCTGGTGTCGTACCCTACAGTGCAGTTAGGGGGATAGGCTTCACGAAGAGAATTGTGAAGCAAAAACATTTGACGAACCAGTGGGTTATGAAAACTTAGATCCAGATTAGGACTAATAGGGAGAGTAGCATGCGATTCAGGAACGAAGTACATAATGATGCCATTCGGGCATTTTATCTTGCGCCCTACAAGATTTTTAAGGTCCCCAGCAATAACGTTAGAAGATTTTGGTTTTCTGCTGGAGACCTTTCCCTGCAAAAGAGAGTTAAGCTTCTTTAACCACCCACATCTTCAAGGGTGGCTTAGAAGCAATAAGTCTAAGTGCAGCATCTGAGAATTTTGGCTTTGGAGCCCTAGCAAACAGTCTAGCAGGCGGACAATAGCGGACAATAGTACTCATAAGAATAGGCAGAATAGTTCTTGGTCATATGAACATGACGGTTTGATGAACGGCTCTCATATTCATATGCCTGAGTATGGTTTCCCTGCAAAACATTTGCGTTAGTGCGACTCAGGTGAGTCCTCTGTCTGTATGAAGCCTTTGGACCGTAAGATGCTTTTGGTCTGAGGTTTGTCTTCTTCATGTGAGGTGTCATGAAGACATTCACAGGAAGATTTTCCAGACACGTTTTCGGAACCCAGATCTTCTTCATAGGCAGTCCATTCCTGCAGTTAGTACCAATGTACCTGGCAAACACTTCATCATTTTGATTCTTAAACAGTTTATAGTTTGCATCAAAGGATTCATCAATGATAATGGGGTTAGCACAAGTGAAGCCAGATAAATTGGATGGATCTGCTGAAGGTTCCTTTGCAGCAACCCACTTGGTTTTGGGGTACTGCTCAGGTTTCCAGTAAGAGCCATCTGCATTTATTTTCCTTACGAACCCTACACCCTCTTTTCTAGGGTTTCAGTTCAGAATCTGCTTTTTCAGGACATCACATAGCGTCTGATGCCCTTTAAGGCTTTTGTACATCCCTGTTTCAAGCAATGTCTTCAACCTAGCATTCTCATCAGCAATAGCAGTGGTATCCTCAGCAGAGGGGTTAGTTACCACATCAACAGTTGAAGATATTGCAACAGCAGTAGCAGTGGAACATTCAGCAACAGAAGTAGCATTATCACGCTCAATGCATTTAAGACATGGTGGTTCAAACCCTTCCTGAGCGGAACTGATCTGTTCGATGCGAAGTGACTCGTTTTCCTTTTGAAGATCTTCATGAGCCGCTCTCAATTTCTCAAGTTCTTGCTTCCTTTGAAGATAATCATAGGAAAGCTTTTCATGAGTTGTTGAGAGAGTATCATGACGATCTTCGAGTTCCTGATACTTAACATGAAGATTTTTTATGTCTTCAATTAAGGATTCAGATCGAGTCATTTCAGCACCCAACAGATCATCGCTTCTGTCTAACAGTTTTTGAATATGTTCCATGGCTTTCTGTTGTTCAGTTGCAATTTTAGCAAGTGTTTTGTAACTGGGTTTTGAATCACAATCAGAGTCATCGTCACTAGATGTTTGATAGTGAGTAGAGCGTTTGTTTACCTTGGCACCGCGTGCCATGAAGCAGTAGGTAGGAGTGGAGTAGTCCTTGTCATTTGCATCGGTGTCGGTGATGAAGTCATTGTCTTCAGTGTTGAAGATGGACTTGGCGACGTATGCTGTAGCCAGACTTGCAATGCCAGAATCAGACTCCTCCTCAGACTCCACCTCTGCCTCCTCATAAGCGGACTCCTCCTCTGAATCCATTTCCTTGCCAACAAATGCACGTGCCTTGCCAGATGAGCTCTTCTTGTGTGATGAAGACTTTGAGGAAGACTTGGAAGAAGACTTTGTGTATTTCTTCTTCTTCTTCTTGTTGTCAGAGTCATATTCCTTGCTCTTCTTCTTCTTTCTGTTCTCATTGTCCCACTGTGGACACTCAGAGATGAAGTGTCCATTTTTCTTGCACTTGTGGCATGTTTTCTTCTTGTAGTCATGAGCAGAAGCTTCATTATTCCTTGAGCTTGATCATGAAGACTTTCTGAAGCCTTTCTTCTTGGTGAATTTTTGGAACTTCTTCACTAGCATTGCAAGTTCCCTTCCAATGTCTTCAGGATCATCAGAACTGCTGCCAGATTCTTCTTCAGATGAGGAAATAGCTTTTGCCTTCAAGGCACGAGTTCGCCCATAGTTTGGACCGTAGATATCTCTTTTCTCCGAAAGCTGAAACTCATGTGTATTGAGCCTCTCAAGTATGTCAGATGGATCGAGTGTCTTGAAATCAGGACGTTCTTGGATCATCAGGGCCAGGATGTCAAACGAACTATCAAGTGATCTCAGCAGCGTCTTGACGACTTCGTGTTTGGTAATCTCAGTGGCGCCGAGGGCTTGAAGCTCATTTGTGATGTCAGTGAGCCGATCAAATGTGTGCTGGACATTCTCATTGTCATTTCGCTTGAAGCGGTTGAAGAGGTTGTGAAGAACGCTGATTCTCTGATCTCTCTGGGTTGAGGTGCCTTCATTGACTTTGGAGAGCCAGTCCCAGACCAGCTTGGATGTCTTTAAAGCACTCACACGGCCATACTGTCCTTTGGTCAGATGACCACAGATGATGTTCTTGGCAGTAGAGTCCAGTTGAACGAATTTCTTGACATCAGCAGCAGTGACACCTTCTCCAGCCTTGGGAACGCCGTTCTCGACGACATACCATAGGTCGACGTCAATGGCTTCAAGATGCATACGCATCTTATTCTTCCAGTAGGGATATTCAGTTCCATCGAAGACGGGGCACGCAGCGGAGACTTTAATTATCCCTGCAGTCGACATAGCTAAAACTCCAGGTGGTTAAACCGAATCACACAGAACAAGGGAGCACCTAGTTCTGATACCAATTGAAAGTGCGTTATATCGACTAGAGGGGGGGTGAATAGGCAATTTTTATGAAAGTCTTCAAAACGTGGAAGTTATGAAGACAAACAGTAGAGATATGCCTATCACTATGCAGCGGAAGTTAGATTACACTAGGCAAGCCATGGTCAAGTATTCAATAGAGTGAAAGCACAATGACAAGTAGCTGCAGTGTAATAAGGATCAGGCAGGAAGAAGTTATGAAGCCAATCAAATCATACAGTTACGTTGTGAAGACAAAAGATATAGCAAGCATGCAATGGCTTCACAATGAGTAACAATAAGTAAAAGGAAGTGAAGATGAAACCAGTGACTCATTGAAGAGAATGATGTGCTGGACCAGTTCCAGTTGCTGTGACAACTGTACGTCTGGTTGGAGTGGCTAGGTATTTAAACCTTAGGACACACAGTCCCGGACACCCAGTCCTGAACACGCAGCTCAGGACACCAAGTCCTCACCGTATTCTCCTTGAGCTAAGGTCACATAGTCCTTGCCCAATCACTCTGGTAAGTCTTCAAGGTAGACTCCCAAACCTTCAAGACTTCGTTCACCGGCAATCCACAATGTCTCTTGGATGCTCTGAATGCGACGCCTAACCGTCTGGAGGATGCACAGTCCTCAAGTGTAATAAGTCTTCAGATCACACAGACAAGAAGACTTAAGTGATGCCCAATTTACTCTGGCTCTGGGTGGTTAGGGCTTTCTCCTCGCTAGGAATTTTCTCTCAAAGGCTTCGAGGTGGGTTGCTCTCAAACGACAAAAGCCGTGCACTAAAATCTGAGCAGCCAACCGTTTATGGTTGTAGGGGGTGGGCTATTTATAGCCACTTGGCAACCCGACCTGATTTGTCCGAAATGACCCTGGGTCACTAAGGAACTGACACGTGTCTCAACGGTCAGATTTCAAACTCTCATGGCAACTTTACTTGGGCTACAAGCAAAGCTGACTTGTCCGGCTCTGGACAAGATTCGCTCTCATTGTCTTCACTCGAAGACATAGGTTTTTGGTTTAGGCATCACTTCAGTCATTCTGACTGGCTCTCCTGGACCCCACTTAACAGTACGGTGGTTCCTACGACTCAACATAAAAGAAAAAAGAACTACGAAAGATCTAAGTCTTCGAGCTCCATTGGCTTCATAACGTGTCTTCTTTTGTCATAGTCTTCAATGTGAATATCTTCATATACCACCTTTGACTTCAATGTCTTCATACATTTTTAGGGGTCATCTCTGGTAGTAAAACCGAATCAATGAGGGACTTCTACCTGTGTTATCCTGCAATTCTCACAAACACATTAGTCCCTCAACTAGGTTTGTCGTCAATACTCCAAAACCAACTAGGGGTGGCACTAGATGCACTTACACATATGCATTCTCAGAAGATTTTGAATATAAATCAGTTTAGAAGACATTGACCTCATCGTGCGAAGACATTCACTCATAGTTAAGGAGTTGGTTCCAGATTTGTACGAATCCAGAGATCAGTACAAGTGAGGAATCTAACTACTTTGTGAAGCATAAGTGAATATACTAGGCATGTTATGAGATGCAGTATGAGAGAGATCTAACTTGTGTGAATAGAAACTGCTTGTGGTAGAAAGTGACAAAGCCATAGGATCAACGGTGCCGTAAAAAGGAAGTTTTATTTACCACACTAAGAACTGCTAGAGGGAGTGGAAGATGAGGCCGAGCAGTTTGATCTTCCGTGCCCTAACTTGGCGACGGAGGACACCTACGGCGACGGCGGAGAGGACGATGTCCGCGGTCGGCGTGAAGACGGCGTCGAAGAGGTTGCGGCAGCGAAGCGCTTCGTCGCCGGCGTCGTCGAGGGCTAGCGGTGGCGCTAGGGTTCGTGCGAGAGTGGAAGAAGAGATAATGACCGCCGTGAAGTGTGTATTTATAGGTACAGGGGCGGCACTGTGTTATTACATAGGTGCCCCTGGCGAGTCGCATCTGAGGAACACGTGGCCATTATGCAGAATTTTGGGGTTTGTTCCACGTCCCACGCACGCCTGGATTGTCGGGTGGTCATTCCTACTTCTCCGGGTTTCATGTGGAGGAATGAGCATTGAAAGTGGACTTAAGGTTTGTCTTTGTATCTTCTGCTGACAAGGACGCAGAGAAGACATTCGACAGTTTCAATAGAATGCATATGATTTGGAGAGATAGAGTTTGAGATAGATAGCATAGAGAGGTTAGGGTCCGATCACATTCACTTAGTTCAAAAGATTCAACAAGAAGACATAGCTATAAGTGAATGCTGTAGAGGACAGAACACTAGTATATATATATAATCAACATAGTGAAGCTAATCATGAAGATATGTTGAGATCGAAGTCAAACCAAATGTGAAGACATAGCAAATGTAACGCCATGAGTGAAACACTTCAAAATAGAACGTCTGGTGGTGGCGTTACCCACCGTATAGGAAGTATTAGACCCAGACACGGCGCACAATTATCGTGGCGCTCCGAAGTCAAATTCCACATTAATGTATTCACACTTAGAATGTATGTCTTCATTGATTGAAGATATACTTTACTTCGTGTGTTGCACATCTAAGTCATCAATATGCATGAGGGTTAGGATGTGTGCCTGATCACAAGACATTTGAGGATTCCAGGATATTTAGCTCACACCGTAACTTGCAAAATCTCTTCTCATCCAAGGGCTTGGTGAAGATATCTGCCAATTGCTCTTCAGTGTTGACGTGTATGATATCAATATCTTCCTTCACAACATGATCTCTGAGAAAGTGATGACGAATTTCAATGTGCTTTGTCTTCGAGTGCTGAACTGGGTTGTTGGCAATCTTGATGGCGCTTTCGTTGTCGCAGTAGAGTGGCACTTGCTTCAGATGAATGCCATAGTCTTTGAGCGTTTGCTTCATCCACAGAAGCTGAGCGCAGCAAGATCCAGCAGCAATGTATTCAGATTCAGCAGTGGAGAGAGATACACAGTTCTGCTTCTTTGAAGACCAACATACAAGTGATCGACCCAGAAAGTGACATGTGCCTGATGTAGACTTGTGATCAACTTTGTCACCAGCATAATCAGCACCCGAGAATCCAACCAGATCAAACTCTGAGCCCTTTGGATACCATAATCCTAGAGTTGGGGTGTGAGCCAAATATCGAAGAATTCGCTTCACAGCTAAGTGATGCGACTCCTTTGGTGTCGCTTGAAATCGAGCACACATGCAAACACTAAGCATAATATCTAGCCTAGATGCACATAGATAAAGTAAAGAACCAATCATGGAGTGGTATACCTTTTGATAGAACTCTTTACCATTGTCGTCAGGACCCGGATGATGCTTGGCTGGCATTGGCGTCGTGAAGCCTTTGCAGTCTTGCATACCGAACTTCTTCAGGCAATCTTTGAGATACTTCTCTTGAGATATGAAGATGTTGTTGCGTTGCTGTCGTATTTGAAGACCGAGAAAGAACTTCAGCTCTCCCATCATAGACATTTGATATTGCTCTTGCATCATATATCCAAACTCTTCACTGTACTTCTGATTGGTGCAGCCGAAGATAATGTCATCCACATATATTTGGCACACAAACAGTTCACCATCATATGTCTTCGTGAAGAGAGTGGGGTCGAGAGAACCAGGTATGAAGCCTTTGCTCTTCAGGAAGTATTTGAGTGTGTCATACCAGGCCCGAGGGGCTTGTTTGAGGCCATACAGTGCCTTGTTGAGCTTGTATACCATGTCAGTATGTTTTGGATCTTCAAAGCCAGGAGGTTGTGCAACATACACTTCTTCTTCAATCTTGCCATTGAGTAAGGCGCTCTTCACATCCATTTGATAAAGAAGTATGTTGTGATGATTTGCATAGGCGAGCAGTATGCGTATGGCTTCAAGTCTAGCCACAGGAGCAAATGTTTCATCGATGTCAGTGCCTTCCACTTGAGTATATCCTTGAGCAACGAGACGAGCTTTGTTTCTGACAACTTGACCATGCTCATCTTGCTTGTTGCGGTATATCCATTTGGTGCCTATTATGTTGTGCTTCCGAGGATCGGGATGCTTGACCAGTTCCCATACATTATTCAGCTCAAATTGTTGAAGCTCGTCTTGCATAGCTTGAATCCATTCAGGTTCCATGAAGGCTTCTTGAACTTTCTTGGGTTCTGTTATTGAGACGAATGCGAAGTGCCCACAGAAATTTGCTAGCTGAGTTGCCCTTGAACGAGTGAGTGGACCGGGTGCATTGATGCTATCAATTATTCTTTCAATCTGCACTTCATTGGCAACGCGAGGATGTACAGGGCGAAGATTTTGCTCTTGCTGATCATTGTTGTTGTTAGAAGGAATGTCTTCAGGCTGAGCATTGTCTTCATGTTGATCAGGTGCTGAGATGTAATGCCCTCGATGCGGCTATAGCTCCCACGTGTCGAGGCACGACTTAGAGACATAACCGCATTGAAAGCAATGTCGCAAGTCAGGCAATCATTACAACATCCCATGTAATATATAATAAAAGGGGGAGATACATAGTTGGCTTACACTCGCCATGTCACATCAGAGTACATAAATAACATCCATCACACAAACACTCATGGCCCGACTACGGCGCCAAAATAGAAGAAAACCCAACATGCGACAAGGCCCTGAATCAAACCCCAACTAGGCACCACTACTGATCGTCGGGAGATGAAACATAATAGCGCTGAGAGTCCTCGTCGAACTCCCACTTGAGCTCGTACTCGTCACCTGGAGCGGAATCACCTGGACCTGCATCTGGAGTTATAGTATCTGTGAGCCAGGGGGACTCAGCAATCTCGCACCCTCGCGATCAAAACTATTTAAGCTTATAGGAATGGATAAGGCAAATATATGTGGAGCTGCAGCAAGCGACTAGCATATGTGGTGGCTAACTTATCCGCAAAAGAGAGCGAGAAGAGGAGGCAAGGCGCGAGCGAGAAGCTATAAGAACAACCTGCGCAAGCATAACTCCAACACCGTGTCCACTTCCCGGACTCCGCCGAGAAGAGGCCATCATGGCAACACACTCAGTTGATTCATTTTAATTAATTAAGGTTTAAGTTATCTACAACCGGACATCAACAAATTCCCATCTGCCCATAACCGCGGGCACGGCTTTCGAAAGTTCAATCCCTGCAGGGGAGTCCCAACTTAGCCCATGACAAGCTCTCACGGTCAACGAAGGAATAGACCTCCTCCCAAGACGTTCTGATCAGACTCGGTATCTCGGTAACTCAAGACACTTCGACAGGTTAAAACAAGACCAGCAACACCACCCGCTGTGCCGACAAATCCCGATAGGAGCTGCACATATCTCGTTCTCAGGGCACACTGGATAAGCTAAGCATACGGGAGCCAACGTAACCCAAGTTGCCAAGGGACGGCCCCGCACGGTGCTCTAGTTTGGACCAACACTCAGAGGAGCACTGGCCCGAGGGGGGTAAAATAAGATGACCCTTGAGTCTGCAGAACCCAAGGGAAAAAAAAGGCTAGATGGCAAATGGTAAGACCAATGTTGGGCATTGCTGGAAAAGCTTTAATCAAGGCGAACTATCAAGGGGTTCCCATTATAACCCAACCGCGTAAGGAACGCAAATCCGGGAACATAACACCGATATGACGGAAACTAGGGCGGCAAGAGTGGAACAAAACACTAGGTGAGAGGCCGAGCCTTCCACCCTTTACCAAGTATATAGATGCATTAATATAACATGGCAATATAATGATATCCCAACAAGTAAATAAACGATGTTCCAACAAGGAACGACCTCCAATTTTCACCTGCAACTAGCAACGCTATAAGAGGGGCTGAGCAAAGCGGTAACATAGCCAATCAACGGTTTGCTAGGACATGGTGGGTTAGAGGTTGACATGGCAATTGGGAGGCTGACAAGCAAATGGTAGGCATCGTAGCATTGGCATAGCAAGAGCAAGCAAATTAGCATAGCAAAGATAGTAGTGATTTCGAGGGTATGATCATCTTGCCTGCACAGTTGTCAGAGTTGACTGGATCCTCACAAGCAAATTCAACGGGCTCCTCGGTAGCGAACTCGTCTCCCGGCTCTACCCAGCAAGACAAACAAGCAACAAGGATACAATCAACCACGTGCAAGACCAAGCAATATGAAGAAATGATGATATGCTATGCGGGATGCGATGCGGGATGCAAAATGCAAGATATGACAGGAAATGCATGAAACTGGCCCCAACTTGGAATTCCAAGGGTGCCACTGGAAAGATGAGATGAAATCTCTTGAAAACGGTATAAAGATCATTGGAAACGGAGTTACGGTTTGGAAATGGCAAGCGTATTAAGATATGACACCGGTCTGCGATTTACAGCAAGTAGGCATTTAAATGCAACGAAATGAACATGCTACAGCCACCAAACATGACAACACAATACATGGCAGGGATGCCCACAAGATGCTTAACAAAAGACTAGCACTGAGCCACGGCCAATTCATCCATTAAGAGGTTCAAACAAGCATGGCAAAAACGCAAATGCAAAACAGATTCCAGACTTAGTGAAATTAACACTAGTCTGAAATTTCAGATCACGAAGCCCTCTTCGGATCAGCAAAACAACATGATACATGACCTGAACATGACAAGTAAGAACATGGCATGGAGCTACTCAACAAGATTAACAAAAGACCCAAAGTGACCTGGGGCCAAAATGGTTCACAAAATATATTAACGGGCACACGAACATAGCTAAAACACAATCAGTTTTCAGACTTAGTGAAAACTGAGACATGCTGAAATATAACTCACGAAGGCATGTAAACGAGCTCGATGCACTCACCATGGTGCAATTCACAGCAAGGCAATCATACATATATTAAGAAGGCACAAAATACAAGCTAGGCATGGCAAGAACAATGGCATGGCATGCACGGATCAACTACAACAACGCCGGCAAAATCGCAAACGAGTTGACGATCTGCCCAGATTCACCACGAAGCAAAAGTAGAGCTTGGTTGACTCAAGCTATGGTGCTCCATAATTGCAAACAAAGACATGGATGGATAGATCATAACATGACTAACAAAACTCCTTTACTGATCATCCTCAAAAGAGGCACGGATCACTAGGAAACAAGCTGAACATATGGCATCATGAACTAAAACATCCCAGACTTAGTGAAAACAACTAAGTCCCTGAAAACAGATTTACCGGGTGCCTCACTTTGCAAGCTTGCACAAGTCACCACACACATCCTAAAAATGCATGGGTTGCACCTATGGAAAGAAGACAAAATGCTTAACAAAACATATGAAGGACTCACAGGCATATCATGCACACAATAATCATGGCAAAAATGACAAAAGTCTAAGATGAACTAGCAGATCTGGCAATTAACTCACGAAGCCTCCTTCTAACAGCATTTTGGGCACCAAGATGAACTCAAATGAAAATGATGCAATAGAATGAAATGATGTACTCGTCGAGGCGAAGATTTTGATATACTATATGTCCAAATCGGAGCTACGGATGCAAAGTTACGGGCGGTCAAAGTATGCATAAAAAACTAGGGTTAGGGACGAAAGTCAACCGAGATATTTTTGGATCTAGATCTAGATCGCACGGGAACCGAGGCCGCCGGAGTTACTGTAGCTTGAGGTCGCCGGAAATGGAGATCTTCGCCGGGGGACTTGCCGGAGCTCGGGGACGGCGGCGCCGGCCGGTTGAGGGGGCGGCGGAGCCGGCCGGAGCGAGGCGGCGGCCGTGCGTGGCGGAGCGGCGAGGTTCGGCTCGGCCGCCGGCGCGAAGGCCCGCGGTGGCGCGGTGACGAACTCCGGTAGGGGCGCGGCGGCCCGTGGCGGCGCCGGCCACCGGCGTCGGAGAAGGCGGCGGCGGACGAAGAAGGAGGCGGCGGGGAGTCTTCGGGCTCGCGGGGGCCCCTCCTGGGCCTCCCGGGCCGGGACGGCGGCGGCGGCGGCGGTGCCCACGTGGCAAGGCGGGATTGGCGGCGGAGGAATGTCCGGCCGGGTCGGACGTGTCCGGCTCGGCGCGGAGATGTTTTTTTTAGAACTAGGGTTCGAGGGGGAAGACGAGATCCGAAAATGGAGGGGGTATATATAGGCATAAGTAGAGCTAGGAGAGTCCAAATGAGGTGCGGTTTCCGGCCACGCGATCGTGATCGAACGCTCTAGGACGTGGAGCAGAGTTTGGTGGGTTTTGGGCCAAATTGGAGGGGTGTTGGGCTGCAACACACACGAGGCCTTTTCGGTCCCTCGGTTAACCGTCGGAGTATCAAACGAAGTCCAAATGATACGAAACTTGACAGGTGGTCTACCGGTAGTAAACCAAGGCCGCTTGGCAAGTCTCGGTCCAATCCGGAAATGTTTAATCCCCACACATGAAAGAAAGCTAGAAATGACCACCGGAGGAGAACGAAGCGCCGGAATGCAAAACGGACAACGGGAAAAATGCTCGGATGCATGAGACGAACACGTATGCCAATGCAATGCACATGATGACATGATATGAGATGCATGAAAACGAAAACAACACACGGAGACAAAACCCGAACCCGAGGAAATAAATATAACTTAATGCCGGAAACAGCAAGAGTTGGAGTACAAATTGGGAAAGTTACATCCGGGGTGTTACATGAGATGATAAGTTCTTCTTCAGGATGAGCTTCAGAAGGTATAATTTCTCCAGTTCCCATTAGCTTGATTGATTCACTGGATGGAACTTCATCTAGCACATTTGGCAGTTGCTCTCTTTTCGAACCGTTGGTTTCATCGAACCGCACATCCACTGTTTCAACCACTTTGTAATGAAAGAGATTGAAGACCCTGTAGGAGTGCGAATCCTTTCCATATCCAAGCATAAAACCCTCATGTGCTTTTGGTGCAAACTTTGAGGTGTGATGTGGGTCCTTGATCCAGCACCTGGCGCCAAATACTCTGAAGTAACTGACATTTGGCTTCTTGCCAGTAAGGAGCTCATAAGATGTCTTGTTCAGAAGCTTGTGAAGATAAACACGATTGATTGTATGGCATGCAGTATCAATGGCTTCAGGCCAGAATTTTCTTGGAGTCTTGTATTCATCTAGCATCGTTCTGGCCATCTCAATGAGTGTTCTGTTTTTGCGTTCGACGACCCCATTCTGCTGTGGCGTGTACGGGGCTGAGAATTCATGTGTGATGCCCAAGGTATCAAGATATGTATCAAGGCCAGTGTTCTTGAATTCAGTGCCATTGTCACTTCTGATATGCTTTATCTTGGCGCCATAGTTGTTCATTGCTCGATTGGCGAAGCGTCTGAAGACATCCTGCACTTCAGTCTTGTAAAGGATTATGTGCACCCAAGTATATCTAGAATAATCATCAACAATGACAAAGCCATAGAGACAAGCAGTAGTAGTAAGGGTTGAGTAATGAGTGGGACCGAAAAGATCCATGTGAAGCAGTTCGAAGGGTCGAGTAGTGGTCATGATTGTCTTTGAGGGATGTTTGGCCCTCGTCATCTTTCCTGCCTCACAGGCACCGCATAAGTGATCTTTCTTGAACTTGACGCCCTCGATGCCTATGACATGCTTCTTCTTTGCCAGGGTGTGGAGGTTCCTCATGCCAGCATGCCCAAGCCTCCGATGCTAGAGCCAGCATTCTGAAGCTTTTGCTAGAAGACATAAGGCAAGCTGTGGTCCTGCTGAGAAATCTACCACGTACAAATCATCTTTTCGATACCCTTCAAATACTAGAGACTTGTCAGATTCCATTAGAACAAGGCAACGATATTTTCCAAATATTACGATCATGTTTAAATCGCAAAGCATTGAGACAGACATTAAGTTAAAGCCAAGGGATTCAACAAGCATGACTTTATCCATGTGTTGATCCCTTGAGATTGCAACTCTACCTAGACCCAATACCTTACTTTTACCAGTGTCAGCAAATGTGATGTGGCTCTTGTCGGATGGACGTAAGGTTGAGTCCATAAGAAGGCTTTTTTTTCCAGTCATGTGATTTGTACACCCACTATCAATAATCCATTCTGAAGACGCTGGTGTCGAACCCTACAGTGCAGTTAGGGGGATAGGCTTCACGAAGAGCATTGTGAAGCAAAAACATTTGACGAACCAGTGGGTTATGAAAGCTTAGATCCAGATTAGGACTAATAGGGAGAGTAGCAAGTGATTCAGGAACGAAGTACATAGTAAGACCATTTGGGCATTTGATCTTGCGCCCTACAAGATGTTTAAGGTCCCCAGCAATAGCGTCAGACGATTTTGGTTTTCTGCTGGAGACCTTTCCCTGCAAAAGAGAGTTAAGCTTTCTCAGCCACCCACATCTTCAAGGGTGTCTTAGAAGCAATAAGTCTAAGTGTAGCATCTGAGAACTTTGGCTTTGGAGCCCTAGCAAACAGTCTTGCAGGCGGACAATAGTACTCATAAGAATAAGCAGAATAGTTCTTGGTCTTATGAACATGGCGGTTTGATGAACCGCTCTCATATTCATATGCCTGAGTATGGTTTCCCTACAAAACATTTGCGTTAGTGCGACTCAGATGAGTTCTCTGTCTGTATGAAGCCTTTGGACCGTATGAAGCCTTTGGTCTGAGGTTTGTCTTCTTCACGTGAGGTGTCATGATGACATTCACAGGAAGATTCTCCAGACACCTTTTCGGAACCCAGATCTTCTTCATAGGCGGTCCATTCCTGCAGTTAGTACCAATGTACCTGGCAAACACTTCACCATTCTGATTCTTAAACAGTTTATAGTTTGCATTAAGGGATTCATCAATGATAATGGGGTTAGCACAAGTGAAGCCAGATAGATTGGATGGATCTTCTGAAGGTTCCTTTGCAGCAACCCACGTGGTTTTGGGGTATTGCTCAGGTTTCCAGTAAGAGCCATCAGCATTCATTTTCCTTACGAACCCAACACCCTCTTTCCTTGGGTTTCAGTTCAGAATCTGCTTTTTGAGGACATCACATAGTGTCTGATGCCCTTTAAGACTTTTGTACATCCCTGTTTCAAGCAATGTCTTCAACCTAGCATTCTCATCAGCAATAGCAGTGGTATCCTCAGCAGAGGGGTTAGTTACCACATCAACAGTTGAAGATATTGCAACAGTAGTAGTAGAACATTCAGCAACAGAAGTGGCATTATCACGCTCAATGCATTTAAGACATGGTGGTTCAAATCCTTCCTGAGCAGAACTGATCTGTTTGGCGCGAAGTGACTCGTTTTCCTTTTGAAGATCTTCATGAGCCACTCTCAATTTCTCAAGATCTTTCTTCCTTTGAAGATAATCATAGGAAAGCTTTTCATGAGTTGTTGAGAGAGTTTCATGACGACTTTCAAGTTCCTCATACTTAACGTGAAGATTTTTTATGTCTTCAATTAAGGATTCAGATCGAGTCATTTCAACACCTAACAGATCATCGCTTTTGTCTAACAGTTTTTGAATATGTTCCATAGCTTTCTGTTGTTCAGTTGCAATTTTAGCAAGTGTTTTGTAGCTGGGTTTTGAACCACAATCAGAGTCATCGTCACTAGATGTTTGATAGTGAGTAGTGCGTGTGTTTACCTTGGCACCGCGTGCCATGAAGCAGTAGGTAGAAGCGGAGTAGTCCTTTTCATTTGCATCGGTGTCGGTGATGAAGTCATTGTCTTCAGTGTTGAAGATGGACTTGGCAACGTATGCTGTAGCCAGACTTGCGACGCCTGAATCGGACTCCTCCTCAGACTCCACCTCCGCCTCCTCAGAAGCGGACTCCTCCTCTGAATCCATTCCTTGCCAACAAACGCACGTGCCTTGCCAGATGAGCTCTTCTTGTGTGATGAAGACTTTGAGGAAGACTTGGAAGAAGACTTTGAGTATTTATTCTTCTTCTTGTCGTCAGAGTCATATTCCTTGCTCTTCTTCTTCTTTTTGTTCTCATTGTCCCACTGTGGACAGTCAGAGATGAAGTGGCCAGGTTTCTTGCACTTGTGACATGTTTTCTTCTTGTAGTCGTGAGCAGAAGCTTCATCATTCCTTGAGCTTGATCGGGAAGACTTTCTGAAACCTTTCTTCTTGGTGAATTTTTGGAACTTCTTCACAAGCATAGCAAGTTCCCTTCCAATGTCTTCAGGATCATCCGAACTGCTGTCAGATTCTTCTTCAGATGAGGAGACAGCTTTTGCCTTCAAGGCACGAGTTCGCCCATAGTTTGGACCGTAGATATCTCTTTCCTCAGAAAGCTGAAACTCATGTGTGTTGAGCCTCTCAAGTATGTCAGACGGATCGAGTGTCTTGAAATCAGGACGTTCTTGAATCATCACGGCTAGGGTGTCAAACGAACTATCAAGTGATCTCAGTAGTGTCTTGACGACTTCATGTTTGGTGATCTCAGTAGCGCCGAGGGCTTGAAGCTCATTTGTGATGTCAGTGAGTTGGTCAAATGTGAGCTAGACATTCTCATTGTCATTTTGCTTGAAGCGGTTGAAGAGTTGCGAAGGACACTGATTCTCTGATCTCTCTGGGATGAGACGCCTTCATTGACCTTGGAGAGCCAGTCCCAGACCAACTTAGATGTTTCCAAAGCACTCACACGGCCATACTGTCCTTTGGTCAGATGACCACAGATGATATTCTTGGCAGTAGAGTCCAGTTGAACGAACTTCTTGACATCAGTAGCAGTGACACCTTCTCCATCCTTGGGAACGCCGTTCTTGACGACATACCATAGGTCGACGTCAATGGCTTCAAGATGCATGCGCATATTATTCTTCCAGTAGGGATATTCAGTTCCATCGAAGACAGGGCACGCAGTGGAGACTTTAATTATCCCTGCAGTTAACATAGCTAAAACTCCAGGTGGTTAAACCGAATCACACAGAACAAGGGAGCACCTTGCTCTGATACCAATTGAAAGTGCGTTATATCGACTAGAGGGGGGGGGGGTGAATAGGCGATTTTTATGAAAGTCTTCAAAACATGGAAGTTATGAAGACAAATGATAGAAATAAACCTATTACCCTGCAGCGGAAGGTAGACTACACTAGGCAAGCCATAGTCAAGTATTCAATAGAGTGAAAGCATAATGACTAGTAGCAACAATGTAGTAAGGATCAGGTAGGAAGATATTGTGAAGCCACACAGAACACGTAGTCACTCAGTGAAGACAAAAGATAGTGCGAACATACAATGACTTCACAAGGAGTAACAGTAAGTAAAGGGAAGGGAAGATGAAACCAGTGACTCGCTGAAAACAATGATTTGTTGGACCAGTTCTAGTTGCTGTGACAACTGTACGTCTGGTTAGGGCGGCTAGGTATTTAAACCTTAGGACACACAGTCCCAGACACCCAGTCCTAAACACGTAGCTCAGGACACCCAGTCCTCACCGTATTCCCCTTGAGCTAAGGTCACACAGACCTCGCCCAATCACTCTGGTAAGTCTTCAAGGTAGACTCCCAAACCTTCACAGACTTCGTTCACCGGCAATCCACAATGTCTCTTGGATGCCCAGAACGCAACGCCTAACCGGCTGGAGGATGCACAGTCCTCAAGTGTAATAAGTCTTCAGATCACACAGACAAGAAGACTTAAGTGATGCCTAATTCTCTTTGGCTCTGGGTGGTTAGGGCTTTATCCTCGCAAGGAATTCTCTCTCAAAGGCTTCGAGGTGGGTTGCTCTCAAACGACAAAAGTCGTACTCTGAATCTGAGCAGCCAACCGTTTATGGTTGTAGGGGGTGGGCTATTTATAGCCACTTGGCAACCCGACCTGATTTGTCCGAAATGACCCTGGGTCACTAAGGAACTGACACGTGTTCCAACGGTCAGATTTCAAACTCACACGGCAACTTTACTTGGGCTTCAAGCAAAGCTGACTTGCCCGACTCTGGACAAGATTCGCTCTCAAAGTCTTCATTCGAAGACATAGGTTTTGTTTAAGCATCACTTCAGTCATTCTGACTGGTTCTCTTGGACCCCACTTAACAGTACGGTGGTTCCTATGACTCAACACAGAAGAAAGAGAACTACGAAAGATCTAAGTCTTCGAGCTCCATAGGCTTCATGTGGTGTCTTCTCTTGTCATAGTCTTCAATGTGAATATCTTCATATACCACCTTTGACTTCAATGTCTTCATACATTTTTAGGGGTCATCTCTAGTAGGAAAACCGAATCAATGAGGGACTTCTACCTGTGTTATCCTGCAATTCTCACAAACACATTAGTCCCTCAACTAGGTTCGTCGTCAATACTCCAAAACCAACTAGGGGTGGCACTAGATGCACTTACATGAACAAACCATGGAACCTTGGATTTTTGCTTGGATGCTCCTTTAAGAACTTAGTAGTGACAATGCACCTACTACCTGGATTTGTGT